>NC_068935.1:93183948-94631845 GCF_023091745.1 Budorcas taxicolor
TTCTAAGTGCTTTATGTAGCTCTTCTGACCTACTGGAATGTGACACATCAAGGATCAGTTAAGTATTTCCCTGATTCATTTATATGTGTTCATTTTCAGCCTCTGAACAGAATATCTACACCCCAGAGACAGTGACCATGTTGTTTTCTGGTTCTGGAAACGAAGGTTGGCTGTCTGACACGGTGGGGCTTCCAGAGTGGCACAGTAGATCCCTACAGAGCTGCCTGGTGTTGGGAGAAGTATCCATGGAGCCCAGAGCCTAAGCCTCAGCTCCCCACATTAGTATCTTGAGACCTGTCTTCAAAGTGACCACAGATTATATGCCCACACCTCTTGCACTGTATTGATAACTGTATGAGAGAAGGAATATAAATGCTGGTGGTCTCAGATGTAACCCTGATTTATAGGACCCTCGCTTAGCACTTGACGTCTATTCCTCAAAGAGGCAGTGGGTGAAGGCCGTCAGGGATGCCAGCTCTGGAGCCACACAGCCTGGGTTTGTAACCCAGCTCCCACATTCATAAGCTGTGTGTCTTTGTGTGACCTCTCTGGGCCTCATAAACTCATTCCTCAATTGGGAATGCCTCATATAGAGTTGTCAGCGATGATTAAACAAGATAAAGCCTGTGAAGTACTCTGCAGCGTGCCTAGCATACAGGACACAATCAGTATGCCTCAGCTAATGGCAACTTATTATTATGATCAATAGCATCTCTTTGCAGCATATACACAGCCTGAGCCCTCTGCTCAAATTCAGGCCTGTCAATTATGAGCACAAATACCATTGTCTTCCCCATCTTTCCCCAAGATAAGGAAAGGGCCATGCCAGGTCATTTTAATTCCCAAAGTCCCTGTTGAGATCCCAAGGGAGAAACTGAGTTCACATGAACTTACCTGTTCAGAAGTCCCTTCCGGGTACGCAAGAAGTTGATGATTTTTGTTTTCCTGGAACACAGCTCTGGTTATATCGTTGAAAACAGATCTTCCCAGCTTAGTACGATACTTATTTTCTCATTGAGAGGCTGTTATGGTGACCGGTTTGGCTCTTATCAGAGGGCTCTACAGGGAAAACAGATCAAGTCCTTTCTTTACATGTCACGAAAGGCAAGACACACATCTAAACCTTGACACCACTTCACAGTAGCACTGGGATGCTCTTGGTCCCATCTTAGAGGCATGGGAGCACTGTTCATATTTGTCAAGAGTGGGCCCTGGAGACCAAAGCATGGAACATGGAACACCTAAGCAAAGGACACCAGTGCTAATGTGAAGGTGCTCGCATCTGTAAGCAGGGACCTCTGCATCCAACTGCTTCCCTAAATGGGGAGTGGGACCACACTGCCTGGCTGTCCCTAATGCTGTTCTTACTTCAGTACCCAGACTTCTGACCTGACTTTGAACCCAGCTCTTGTTTAGAACTCCTGCTTGAGCTACTCCACACTTTTGCAGCTGTCCTCTTCTATGCCTGTTTAGTCTTTGCTTAGGATTTTCTCTGTCAGTCTAATTCTTTCTGCCCACTGCATTGCAGGGATTTCCTCTTATTTCTCAAGCATAGGCCAGATCCCTCTTTCTCACTTTTCAGTATAATTTTGAACCAATGATAAATCTCTATTCTGGTATGATCTAGCAAAAGGCTAGAGCCTCTTCTTAGGCCACCATGTAGAAGGGAGACAGGAAATATCTGAAAACTTTTGCTTGAGTGGAGATGTTGCACTTTCATATCGCTGGTAGTACTGATGAGTGTCAGAGGGAGGACCCAGTTGACATACTGGATGGTAAGAACTCTAGAGAGTACTGAAATACCTGACTACATATATACCTAAGGGCAAGGAAAAGGGACTGAGTGAAAACAGATTGAGAAGGAGTGACCAAAGAAGCAGGAGAAAACCAAAGAGCTTGGCCTTGCTGTGGAAGTGAAAAAGGTCACGTGGACTTTCCAGGTCCACAGATCATTTGGTTCAATTTCTTGAAGCTGCTGAGATAAGCCTATATGTCACCTAGGCCTCCCATCTATAAAGTAAAATAACCTACTTTTTTTTTAAGGTGATTTTTAGGGTTGCATTATTTCAATAAATATTTGTTGAAGGCTCATGTTGCTACATCAGCCTGCTGTAGGTAGGAAAGCTTCAGGGAATTCATCAATTGTGGGCCCAACCTGCATTGTCCAAGATACATTATGAAGGGGAAAAATGTGGGTGTTACTCTGGTACAGTAAGGTTCTGGACAATGTGGGGATAAAAGACACAACCAACCTCTGGACCTACAGAAAACTGAGCCGAGAGCTTTGTTCTAGCCACTCGTTTCTGATATATTGTTTGCAACAAACAAATTGACAACATAGCAACAGCTACACTGCTCTGTGTGTGTACCTCATGTTATCATCACTCACAAGACAGTAAACATGTTCTGAGCACCTGCTGGGTACCAGGCTCCAGGACCTGTGCTTTGGCAGATTTTTTGCACACAGGAATGTTTGATGCAGGAAAACGGTTCTCAAAGAGCACACAGTGTGGTGGGCAGGGAGCCAGACTGAAGATGATGGAGAAACAAGCGTGATGAGAGCTGTGGCCAGCAAGAGCCAGCGGATGCTGGGAGCACAGATGAGACAACCCCAGAAGCCAGGTGGTGAGGAACAGCTTCTCCTGGGGGTGAGATAATAGATAATATTATTGTTCCCATTTGCACATGAGGCAACAGAGGATCAGAGAGGATTAGCAAGCAACGGAAGAGGTGGAACCCTTTTTCAACCTACATCTGTTAAGATGCAAAGTCCCTTACACTGTGAATTTTATCAATTTCCCCATGATGATATAGTCATCTGTTTTTCTTCACATTCACCGCCTGTACTTCTTTCTTATCCCACTTTACCTGTTGCATTTTTAAAGCCTGATAAGTATAATAAAGACAACCTTTGGTTCTGATACTGAGCAGGATTCTGCAGGGCCTCTCCAGGGCCAGACCTCAGCCCCCGCCCCCCAACCCCCATGCCGTTTGTCCACTGCTTCTGGTTTGTAGAAAAGCTTTACCCTCCTAGGCCTTCCCCAGGTCTCAAAGAGCCAATTTAATCAGAGAAGTGAAAAAAAAAAAATTCAGAAGCAAAGGAGACCAGTCAAGAAAGACTAAATAATAATGGCTTAGCCATGAAATAAAGTTGAAGACCACTAGTTCCTCTTTTAGAATTATAGATCATACCTTGAGCTATATTCTTGAGTTGTTTTGCAGAAACTAAAACCCTCACCAGGTGGAGGAAGCTGACTGCATGCTGACCACCAGCATGTAGACCAGACCAGTTGGAGCCACAAAACTGATAACTGAGATTCCTGAAATACCACCCTGTTACCTCACCACCAACCAATCAGAAGAATGTCTATGAGCTGATCTCATGCACCTTGCAGCCTTCACTGCTACTGTTACCTTTAAAAACCCTTCCCTGAAAGCCAGCAGGGAGTTAGGGTCTTTGGAGCATTAGTTGCTCATTCTCCTTGCTTGACACCCTGCAAATAAACACTATATTTTCCTCCACCACAACCTGGTGTCAGAGCAGACTGGAGTTCAGCCCCGTAACAGTTTTACAAGGCCTTTATTCTTTTCTAGAGTGAGTTGTTACATCTTGGCACAATCTAAAACTGCACTAAACATAAATTTGTGTTCTACCCACAGAAAGGGTTAATGATAAATGGATCACTATTGGCAAAGGGTTAGCCGTCCTGTTACGCTGAATATCAAACACAGCTTTAAAACTCTATCCGCATGTGCAGTTATCACCTGGGAAACCACTGCTCCTCTCTGAAGCTATTCACAACATCGCACAATAGTGGATTTTATCAAATGCTGGGAGCCCGCATGCAGGAGATTACATGTCTTTGCTTTTTCCACAGTCAAGTGCACCAGTCATTGGGCGTTGCTCAATGTGCTGCTCCTTACCATATAGCAATTCTTACTTAAAAAAAAATTTTTTTAATCTATTTTATTATTTTTGGCTGCATCGGTTCTTATTCGTGGCATGCGGGCTCTCTTGTTGAGGTGCACAGGCTCAGTAATTGTGGCATGTAGGCTTAGTTTCCCCAGGGCATGTGGAATCTTAGTTCCCTGACCAGGGATCAAACCCGAGTCCCCTGCGTTGGAAGATGAATTTTTAGCCAGCGGACCACCAGAGAAGTCCTGAGCAATCCTTTCTTATTTTTTCTTTCTCTGTCACTGATTAACTGTGGGTGACTGATCCAAGCAAAGCCATGAACACTTATTTCAACATAGTAGCTCTATGATCACATATCTAATAATGGTGTGACTCTAATGCCCATGATCTGCTCTGCTCCAGCAAACTGGTTACCCAAGGAGTCATTTGCTCTAGACATTCTTGACAAACTCATTTAAATAAGTATAAATGAATGCAAGAAACATTATAAAAAATAATATCTAATGATCTTTGCGTATTCCAGAGAGGTTTATCAATTACTTCAATATGGGAGGTGTAGGTTTCTATGAGCTGATCTCAATCTTTTCATCACTGCCCAACCAATGTACCACAGACTTCATGGTTTCAAGTGACACTATGTCCAGGTGGGGTTGGCTGGGTCTTTTTCTTGAGTCTTTTGGTCTTGCAAGGCCAAAGTCGAGATGTCTGCTGGGCTGTGCTCCTTACTGGAGGCTCTGAGGTAAGTTCATTCAGATTGTTGGCAGATATCAGTTCCTTGCAGCTACAGGAGTGAGGTCCCTGTTTCCCTGCTGGCTGTCAGCTGAGGGCTGAGCTTTGCTCCTAGAGCCTGCCCACATTTCTTCTCACGCTTTCCAATTGGATTTCTCCAGCAGTAACCAGTCTAGTTCCTCTCTCACACTTTGAATCTATCTGCCTTCCCTTTCTGCCGCATCTCTCTGACCAACTCTTCTGGCTTTTCTCTTCGGCTTTTAAGGGATCGTGTGATTGCATCAGGCCCACTCAGATAACCCAGAATAACCTCCTTATTTTAAGGTCAACTGAATCGTAGCTGCAAAGTCCCTTCACGACACTACCTAGGTATGTGCTCAACTGAATAACCAGGGGACAGAAGTCTTGGGGAGGCATCTTTAGAATTCTGCCTACCACACATATATTATCTACTCACTTAAATTATTTTTTATCTTTTGTGAGGGAAAGTGGTGAATTGTGTGAGTACCTCAGCTGGTAAAGAATCCGACTGCAATGCAGGAGACCCCAGTTTGATTCCTTGGTCAGGAAGATCCCCTGGAGAAGGGTATGACAACCCACTCCAGTATTCTTGCCTGGAGAATCCCCATGGACAGAGGAGCCAGGCAGGCTGCAGTCCATGGAGTTGCAAAGAGTTGGACAGGACTGAGTGACTAAGCATGCCAAAGAATGGGTCTCTGACACTGATTCAAAATCCAATTAGCTCCTCAGTGCCATAAAAAGTCTGAAGATCCTGTTTCTCCAACCAGTAAAAGACAGACTATTCCACACACTGTGTTTTAAATGAAAAGTCTTAGATTGGAGACAGGACATCTGAGGAATACAATTGTTCACTTAGAAAGCCCATGGTTAACAATAAAGATTACATTCACACATGGTGTTACAGAAACAGTGACTCTCACCTGACCTTTTTTTAGGAGATCCTCTTTCTCTCTCTCTCTCTGGATCACCTTCACGGCGTCTCAGTGCCAAGCAGCACCTCAGATCTTCTGGTCATGAAATGAAGTGCTGCCCTTGGAGAAGACAGGAGTTAGATCACCCAGAGCAGAAGTCCTCCTGAGATTTTAGAGACAGCATCCACCAGGAGTCATCCCTCAGGTAGTGGTGATTGGATGTGGCAAGTGAGTCTCGGGGCAAAAAGCAGGACTCTCTCAAAGAGTCGAACTTTCCTTATAGAGGTGAAACAAATTAGATAAACAGGATCCTAAATTCCCTCCCTTCAGTCTGGGGTGACTGGAGGAGGAAAGGCTAAGGGCTTAATGATGATCAGCTTCTCCGTGTGACAAGCCGGCTAGGTCTTTCTTTCTTCCTTCCTTTCTTTTTCTTCCCCCCTTTTCATGTGAAGTAAATCACTAGTCCCTGTTTGAGATCCCCTGAAATCAACACCCCACCCCCACCCCCCACCCCTCACTGGACAGCAGTAGCACGGGTGGGGCCCTCCCCCAGGTTCTGATTGTTTGCTGGGACAAGTGACCCCTGGTGACAAAAGAAAAGTTTCCAAGGCACTGGAGGTGATGTTATCAGTGAAGTAATAGAGAAACAGGTCATAAACTCCATCTCTCTGGTGGCAGGGGTGGCGCTGGAGGGGAGAGTAGGGTGAATCCAGGCAGGTGATGGGTAGAGAGACTGAAGGGAGGGTATTATTTCTTTTAGTGTACACATCAAAGAATAAATTTTGTGTTTATTTATATCTCTTTCTGATAGGAAGACACATGCATGTTAAAATCCTCAACATATCTTATATGCAGACTTAAGCAGATAAAAACAGATTCATTCCCCTTTTGTCGATGGGATAACTAACACTTGAACAGCCATTTAAAGTTTACAAAATGGAGCATTATGTTATACTAACTGGTCACAACAGACCTAAGTGACTACTGAAAACGATTATGTTATCCTCAGATTATGAAACTGAGACACAGAGGGCTTGAGTACACTACACAAAGTAACAGCGGTACTAAGTGTTAGAGCCTAGATTCAGGATCATTCTGTATCTTAACCACTATGCTGTGCTGCCATTCACTGATGACTCCCATATCCAAATCTTCAGCTCAGTCTCTCCTTGGTGACAGTCCGGAGTATCTATCCAGTGGCCTCATAGGCATCTTTATCTGACACCTGACACTCACCTGAATTTATCGTCTCCCACCACTGGCAGTTGTGTGCCTTCTCTGATGTGTGAAAGATGTGCCTCGCTGAAAGACACCACCATCTATGCAGCTGCTCAAGCCATCTCAGTCTTCTCCACTGTTCTCACACCCTAACACATCCAATCAATCACATGTCCTGCCAATACAACACCACTCTACCCCACTCTACCCCTCCTCTTCACCTGCCTAACTTGTACTGACCTTAGGTGAGTTTTCCTGGCTAAACTCTCTCAGAGCCCTCTCAATGGCCCTGTGATAAACCTCTTCTCAGGTTGTGTCATTGCTTGTTTCCTTTTCTTTTTAAAAAATTAATTATTATTTTAAAAAAATTGAAGTGACTTTGGCTTATAATATTCTATAGTTTAATATGTATAATAGTATATTTCTACTTTTGTGTATATACACTAGAGTATGCTCACCCAAAATGTAGTTTCCACCCATCGCCATACAGTTGACCCCCTTTAACCCTTTCTGCCCTCCTCCCACCCCACCCCTTCCCCTCTGGTAACCACTACTTTGCTCTTGGCATCTATATGTTTGTTTTTGCTTAGTTTGGTTTGGTTATTATTATTATTATTATTTTTTTTTTTGGTCTGGGATTTGTTTTTGTTACATGTATGAGTGTAATCATATAATATTTGTCTTTCTCTGTCTGACTTATTTCATTATGCATAGTACCCTCAAGGTCCATCCACATCATTGCAAATGATAGATCTATCTATCTGGTATCTATATTCTTTACCCATTCACCTATCAATGGGCACTTGGGTGGTTTCTGTATTGTGGCTATTGTAAATAATGCTGCAATGTACCTAAGGTTGCATGTATCAGCTCCAATTCATGTTTTTGTATTTTGTATAAATACACAGAGGTAGAAGAGCTGGATCATATGGTAGTTCTAGTCTTAAATTTTTGAGAAATCTCCATACTGTTTTCCATAGTGGCTGCACCAATTTACACTCCCACCAACATTGTAGGAAGGTTTCCTTTTCTCCACATCCCCACCAACACTTTCTATTTCTTGCCTTTTTAATAGTGAGTGCTTGTTTCCTTGACATAGTCTCCAACAGTCCATGAGCTCCATGAGGGCAGGATCTCTGAATTCCAAGAGACCAGTATAGGATCTGGCACCCTGTTTGGAATAAATTGAATCACAGGTGAAGATCAAGATGTTGGGATGGGGATAGTGGGCAGATCCCCATCCTAATCCTCCAATGAAGGCTATATCTGCATGAAGAGACAATGGGGAAGGATATGAAACTTCCAGTGAATGGAATGTGATGGAAGCTCTTTATACATTTCCCAACTGGACTGGTATATTATTCAGTCTCAGATTAAGCTCAGTGGAAACACACTCTGAAAGAGCAGGTTGTTTCTAGGAAAGGATTCTTACCTCTTAATAGGAAATACATGGGAAGAATCTGCTCTGTATTTTTCACTGTAAATTGCTATTTTTGAGACTGTATCCTGGAATTGCAGCAATATGGAAATAGCTTGGTCCCTTTACAATGTCATAAGGATGATGACTTAAATAGTCTTTTAAAAATTATATCCTCAGGATTTATTTTCTTTATAACTGGATGTTTGTACCTTTTGACCACCTTCACCCATTTCACCACTACCCCGGAGGAACACCCACCTCCCCTGCCTCCTGGTGACGAACAACCTGTTCTCTGTGTCTAATGAGCTCACTTTTGTTTTGTTTTGTTTTACATCCTACATATCAGTGAGATCATAAGGCATTGGTCTTTCTCTGTCTGACTTATTTCACTTTAGCATAATGCCCTCAAGGAGGTCTATCCATGTCATTGAAAATGGCAGGGTTTCCTTTTTTTATGACTGAATAATGTTCCATTGTTCATGTACATGCACTCGCGTGTGTGTGTGTGTGTGTGTGTGTGTGTGTGTATGTATAAATATAACTCTTTCTTTATCCATTCACCTATCAATGGACACTCAGATTGATTCCATGTCTTGGCAATTGTAAATAAGACTACAATGAACATGAGAGGGCAGATAACTTTTTGAGTTAGTGTCTTCATTTCCTTCAGCTAAATACCCAGAGTAGAATTGCTTGATCATATGGTAGTTCTATTATTAATTTTTTTGGGGGGGAATCTCTATCTGTCTTCACAGTGGCTGCAGCAATTTACATTCCCACCAACAGTGCATGAGGGTTTCCTATTCTCCACATCCTCGTCAACACTTTTTATTTCTTATCTTTGTTTGAGGTGGTCTCTCATCATGGCTTTGACTTGCATTTCCCTGATGATTATGAGAGGGTAACAGGCAGGAAGGCCAGGGGTCTCCAAACGGAGGAAATAGGCTGCAAGTGTCAGACATTTTTTTTTATCACTCTCTTAAGTGGCAGGAGGAAACAAACTACAAGCGTTAGATTCCCCCCCCCCCCATACAAATGTAAAAAGAGGTTTCTTGTAAAAATTCTGTGTTGACATGATGACACCTGGCTCCACCTGAACTTAACTTTTTCTTAAGCCTTGAGCTAACCAATGCGTTTTTCTTAAGGAAACGTTTGTCTTAAGCTACGTTAATGAACTATGTATGTACCCTAGACCCTTGTCTTCAGGTCAAACCAGTATGTTTTGGACATCACCAGATGGTCAACACCGAAATCAGATTGATTATATTCTCTGCAGCCAAAGATGGAGAAGCTCTATACAGTCAACAAAAACAAGACCAGGAGCTGACTGTGGCTCAGATCATGAACTCCTTATTACCAAATTCAGACTGAAATTGAAGAAAGTAGGGAAAACCGCTAGACCATCCAGGTATGACCTAAATCAAATCCCTTATGATTATACAGTGGAAATGAGAAATAGATTTAAGGGCCTATATCTGATAGATAGAGTGCCTGATGAACTATGGAATGAGGTTCGTGACATTGTACAGGAGACAGGAATCAAGACCATCCCCATGGAAAAGAAATACAAACAAGCCAAATGGCTGTCTGGGGAGGCCTTACAAATAGCTGTGAAAAGAAGAGAGGCAAAAAGCAAACGAGAAAATGAATGATATAAGCATCTGAATGCAGAGTTCCAAAGAATAGCAAGAAGAGATAAGAAAGCCTTCTTCAGCGATCAATGCAAAGAAATAGAGGAAAATAACAGAATGGGAAAGACCAGAGATCTCTTCAAGAAAATTAGAGATACCAAGCGAACATTTCATGCAAAGATGGGCTCGATAAAGGACAGAAATGGTATGGACCTAAAAGAAGCAGAAGATATTAAGAAGAGGTGGCAAGAATACACGGAAGACCTGTAGAAAAAATATCTTCAAGACCCAGATAATCATGATGATGTGATCACTCATCTAGAGCCAGACATCTTGGAATGTGAAGTCAAGTGGGCCTTAGAAAGCATCACTACGAACAAAGCTAGTGGAGGTGATGGAATTCCAGTTGAGCTGTTTCAAATCCTGAAAGATGATGCTGTGAAAGTGCTGCACTCAATACACCAACAAATTTGGAAACTCAGCAGTGGCCACAGGACTGGAAAAGGTCCATTTTCATTCCAATTCCAAAGAAAGGCAATGCCAAAGAATGCTCAAACTACTGCACAATTGCACTCATCTCACATGCTACTAAAGTAATGCTCAAAATTCTCCAAGCCAGGCTTCAGTGATATGTGAACCGTGAACTCCCTGATGTTCAAGCTGGTTTTAGAAGAGGCAGAGGAACCAGAGATCAAATTGCCAACATCCACTGGATCATGGAAAAAGCAAGAGAGTTCCAGAAAAACATCTATTTCTGCTTTATTGACTATGCCAACGCCTTTGCCTGTGTGGGTCACAATAAACTGTGGAAAATTCTGAAAGAGATGGGAATACCAGACCACCTGACCTGCCTCTTGAGAAATCTGTAGGCAGGTCAGAAAACAACAGTTAGAACTGGACATGGAACAACAGACTCGTTCCAAATAGAAAAAGGAGTACGTCAAGGCTGTATATTGTCACCGTGCTTATTTAACTTATATGCAGATTACATCATGAGAAACGCTGGACTGGAAGAAGCACAAGCTGGAATCAAGATTGCTGGGAGAAATATCAATAACCTCAGATATGCAGATGATACCACCCTTATGGCAGAAAGTGAAGAGGAGCTAAAAAGCCTCTTGATGAAAGTGAAAGAGGAGAGCAAAAAAGTTGGCTTAAAGCTCAATATTCAGAAAACCAAGATCATGGCATCCGGTCCCATCACTTCATGGGAAATAGATGGGGAAACAGTGGAAAGAGTGTCAGACTTTATTTTTGGGGGGCTCCAAAATCACTGCAGATGGTGACTGCAGCCATGAAATTAAAAGACGCTTACTCCTTGGAAGGAAAGTTATGACCAACCTAGATAGTATATTCAAAAGCAGAGACATTACTTTGCCGACTAAGGTCCGTCTGGTCAAGGCTATGGTTTTTCCTGTGGTCATGTATGGATGTGAGAGTTGGACTGTGAAGAAGGCTGAGCACCGAAGAACTGATGCTTTTGAACTGTGGTGTTGGAGAAGACTGTTGAGAATCCCTGGGACTGCAAGGAGATCCACCCAGTCCATTCTGAAGGAGATCAACCCTGGGATTTCTTTGGAGGGAATGATGCTAAAGCTGAAACTCCAGTACTTTGGCCACCTCATGAGAAGTGTTGACTCATTGGAAAAGACTCTGATGCTGGGAGGGATTGGGGGCAGGAAGAGAAGGGGACGACCGAGGACGAGATGGTTGGATGGCATCACGGACTCGATGGATGTGCGTCTGAGCGAACTCCGGGAGATCATGATGAACAGGGAGGCCTGGCGTGCTGCGATTCATGGGGTCGCAAAGAGTCGGTCACGACTGAGTGACTGAACTGAACTGAAATGTTCTCTTAAGCTATGTTAATGAGACTGCATTTGCTTGGAAACCTGCCTTTCTTCAAGATCCATGTCAGTCATCTCATGGCCCAGGACAACTCACCTTGTGCCAATGTTATCTCAAAATGCATGTTGTGGGTGAGGGGCCTGGTGCCAGTCTCTGAGTTTTGAGACATTTCCTTTCTCTAAGTAGCAGCCTGCTGGTAGCTATATAACATCTGGCTAAAGACTAGCAGGGGGGCACTCTTTCTGCCCCCCTTCTGATGTCTATGTCAGAAGCTTGCTCTATCTCTTTTATACTTAAATAAAACTTTATTATACAAAAGCTCTGAGTGATCAAGCCTTGTCACTGGCCACGGATTGAATTCTTCTCCTCCAGAGGTCAAGAATCCCAGCGCCTTTCACGGCTCAGCAACAACCTTTCATCTTGGGGGGTCGCCCTGGATTCTTCAGGACAAGATAAGGACGCTTGGAGCTCTAGATCTTTGTTCCCCTAGCAAACACGTTTTTTGCTGTACTTTACTAACTCTACATTGTGCTTGTGTGTGTGAGATCGATTGAAAGAGACACACATGTGCGAAGCAAGAGCTATGTCCTAATTTGCCATTCCAAAGTGACCTCATATGGCTTATGGCAGAAAACCCTGTCGGGGGGTTATACCAACCTGCCAATGCCAAGAGACACACAACCTCCCTGCGAGGGTAGTGGCCAGAAATGGGCAAAGCGTGTGGACTGAACTCTCCTTTCTCAGTCAAACTTTCTGGTCTCTTTGACCATTTCATAACTCCCTGGGAATTAGAACTACTAACCTAATCTGTCAGATCATAGACTTTCAAGGGACTTGTTATCTATTCTGTTACTGTGTACTGTTACTTAGGTCCCAAACTTAGATTGGTAGTCAGGAAGCACTTGGCTTCACTAGGAGTCAAAAGTTCAGAAGCTAGACGGAGCTTTAGCTCCAAGAGCATCTCTCAGGTTAAAGGTTACTCAGATAGGAAGCACGGCAGGTTTCTTCCTTTGGTAACGCTAGCTCTTAGTGGACCAGAGGAGGCTCTCCAGTGGCCTTTGTCCCAACTCTTTAGATATTCTTTCTGTAGAATCTGTGGCAATGAACTGGAAGGACTGGCCCTAATAACTCGAGGACAAAATCACCTTTTCCTCGCTGGCCAGCCCTTCCCCATCTCTCTTGCTATCACTTATACTGGTGTGGTGATGCTCGGAAGGAGCATCTTGGTTTTATGTTCATACCAGTCTTATTGTGGTCAGGAATATACTCGAGCTTGTGCATAGGCACTCGGGAGATGAATGTTTCCCCCAGCAGTCTTAGCTTGGGAGGCATTCCGGAAGGTTACTCTGACTGCACCCTGGGTGGCATCAGAGGCAAGCAAGGTTTTAATGGTGAGGAACTGGACATTAGTCTGGGATGCCATCAGGTCTACCCCTGGTGCATCTCCACCCAGCCTCAGTGGTAGAGCCGGGAAGGATGAGCACGGTGCCTGTGTTGGTAAGCAACAGACTAAGTCTGACCAGGGAAGGAAAGCTTCTGTGTAAAGTCTGTCTACACCCCCATCTAGAGGAGGGAGGGATGCCTCTGGTAGAAAGATGGTGCCAGTCGCTTTTTTTTCCTCTCTTACAGATGGGAGCTAACAATTCCAGCCTCACTCCTTTGAACTGTATTCTGAAAAACTGGGATAGATTTGATCCCCAGTGCTTAAAGGAGACACACCCGATCTTCCTATGTGATACTGCATGGCCACGGTATCCACTGGAGGATGGCAAATGGCGGCCAGTTGGAGGGTCTCTTAATTATAATACTGTTTTACAATTAGACCGGTTCTGTAGAAAACAAGGGAAATGGGTAGAAGTAGCATATGCATTGCCCTTTTTCTCTCTGCGAGACCTGCCAGACTTCTGTCCTAAGGGTAAAGATTTGGATATGAAACCTTCAGCTCCCTCCTGTCCTCCCACTTTGCCCCCATACCCGGGGCTCCAAACGGAGCAAACTGAAAGTCAGGGACCCCACCCCCCAGGAAGAGTTGCCTTGGTCTTGGTAAAAACCCAAACTGAGATTCAAACTTTCCAAGTAGAGGTCCGAACAACCCCTGTCTCAGTACGACATCAGACTACTCTAGTTTCAATAGAAACTCAGACAATCGAAGTAAGAGAAGCTCAGACAGCAAAAACTAAGGGTGAAATACAGGATGAGATGGCGTACAGGAGACAAAGCGATAAAGAAAAGCAGGTTTTTCCAATCTATCCCTGGGATCATATGTGCCGAGCAGCCAGAGAGGCTGAGGGACAGCTGCGCAACCTGTTGCCTCTTCATGAAGCACCCACTGGGAGAAATAATCAGTCTATGAGAGTTAATAAGCCCTTTTCTTATCAGGAAATACAAAGAATCAAGGAGGATATGGGAGACTATTTAGAGGACCCAGAAACATATGTTAGAGCTTTTAAGGGTGTTACTCTGCTTTATGACCTTACTTGGAAGGATGTGATGTATATCCTGGGACAAACGCTAACTCCAGACTCAAAAACTCAAGTTTTGGGGAAAGCGGTTGCCTATGAAGATGAATGGATTGCTATTGAATCGGTAGGGAAGAGGCAGGACGAGATAGCTGCCCTCCCCACTGTGAATCAGGCAGTCCCAACTATGGAACCAGATTGGGACTATAACACGGCTAAAGAAAGATGGGATCAGAGTCATTTTGTCAGATGTGTTCTTGAAGGATGCAGACAAGTGTGTGCTAAGACTTTAAACTATGCCAAATTGGCTAACATAGAACAGGAAGAGAAGGAAGGTCCTGGTAAATTCCTAGATAGAATGAAAGAAGCCCTTTGCAGATTCACTGAGATTGATCCTGAAAGTGAAGAGGGAAGAGTGATCTTAAAAGATCGATTTATCACTCATTTGGCTCCAGATAGCCACCATAAGCTATTAAAACAGGCGTATGGGTCATATCAGTCTTTTGGTAATCTGTTGCGACTGGCTCAGACAGTCTACTATGGTAGGGAATATGAGGAAAAGAAAGAAAGGCAGAGAAAGACAAAGGAACTGGCTGAAGCCCTTGTAATGGCTGTCAGAACCGTTCTTAAACAGCCTGAGAGAAATACCCAGAGGGACCCAGGTGAAAAGGGATGGGCTTGCTTGCTATTACTGTGGAAAGGAGGGGCACCTCAAGCGGGATTGCCCACAGGCATCTAAGCCGCCTCCAGCTCCATGTCTGGTCTGCAAGGGACCACACTGGAGGAAAGACTGCCCCCAGAGGCATAGGTTTCAGGGGTTGGACTCTCAAGACAATCAGGACTGAAGGTGCCCAGGGGTCCCCACACAAGCTCCCATCCTAATTCCGCCTGAGGCACCCCGGGTACTAATAACTGGTGGGGGGCCAACCCATCGATTCCCTTTTAGACACTGGGGCAACTTGCTCTGTGCTTACTGAAGCCCCTGGCCCACTTTCTCCCTGGCCCGCTTCTGTAATTGGACTGCCTGGATGAGCCAAACGGTATTATTTCAGTTGTCCTCTAAGCTGCAACTTGGACTCTGTGCTATTTTCACATGAGTTTCTGATCGTGCCAGAGTCTCCCTCACCCCTTTTGGGGAGAGATATACTGAGCAAGGTCCATGCTTCTGTTTTCATGATTATGGAGCCCTCCCTTTCTCTCCCTTTAATTGAACAAAATGTAAATCCTAGAGTGTGGGCTGATGGAAAATCTGTGAGTTGAGCACAAAATGCTATTCCTGTAGTTGTCAAGCTCAAAGACCACATAAAAAGCAGTATCCACTGAAACCTGAGGTTAAGGAAGGGTTAAAACCCATCACTGAGAATTTAAAGGAGCAGGGGCTATTAAATCCCTGTAACAGTCCATGCAACACACCTATTTTGGGTATAGAGAAACCAAATGATAAATGAAGGCTAGTTCAAGATGTATGAATAATAAATGAGGCTGTAGCTCCTTTCGACCCTGTGGTGCCTAATCCTTATACTCTATTGTCTGAAATTCCTGACCGAGCCAAATATTTCTCAGTAATTGATTTAAAAGATGCCTTTTATTCTGTGCCTTTGGCAGAGGAAAGTAAATTTCTACTTGCCTTTGAAGACCCTACTCAGCCAGCTTCTCAGTTAACCTGGATAGTTTTGCCCCAGGGATTTTGTGACAGCCCCCACCTATTTGGGCAAAGTTTGTCACAGGATCTACAAAACTTTAATAGCTCCAAGGCAGTGGTGCTACAATACGTAGATGATATTCTGCTCTGTGCTGAGACAGAGGAAGCTTGCTCACAAGCCTCAGAAGATTTCTTAAACTTTCTGGCAGGCTGCAGTTATAAGGCATCAAGGGAAAAGGCTCAGCTTTGTCAACAATCTGTTAAATATCTGAGCCTAATCATATCAGAAGGGACTAGGGCCATAGGCCCCGAGAGAATTAAACCTACTAAATTATCCCCTATCTATGACTTTAAGACAATTGAGAGGATATTTAGGAATCACAGGCTACTGCCGCATTTGGATTCTGGGTTATGGGGAACTTGCCCGGCCCGCATATAAACTTATAACTGAAACTCAACAAGCCCAAACCGACAAACTGGTTTGGTCTCCAGATACTCAAAAGGCTTTTAAGGCTCTTCAGACTGCTCTCCTGCACATCCCGCTTTGAGCTTGCCCACAGGGTCAGAATTTAATTTGTTTGTCACTGAAACAAAAGGTATGTCCTTGGGAGTTTTAACACAATCCCGAGGGCCTCACCAGCAACTTATAGCTTATCTGAGCAGAGAATTAGATGTAGTCTCACGTGGGTGGCCACACTTAGAGTAATTGCGGCAGCTGCTTTACAGCTGCTTTATTAACACCTGAAGCCCTCAAAATAATCAATGGGAAAAGCCTTACTGTACTGACTTCTCATGATGTGAGTGGAATCTTAAACTCTAATACTTGGGTGACAGACAGTAGGCGTCTTAAATGTCACTCATTGTTTTTAGAAGGACCAATAACTAAGCTTAAAGTTTGTGGAAATTTAAACCCTGCCACTTTCCTTCCTGAGAAGGAAAATGAAACACCTGATCACGATTGTTCCCAATTTCTAACTTTAAACTATGCAGCTTGGGAAGATCTGATGGATACCGCATTAGACAATCCTGACATGGAATTATTTACAGATGGCAGTTCTTTTGTTCGGGATGGGAAGCGTAAAGCAGGTAACATCGTGGTGACAGCTGAACAGGCTTTAGAAGCGAAATCTCTCCCCCAGGGAATGAGTGCTCAGCTAACGGAGCTTGTGGCTCTGACCTGAGCTCTAGAGTTAAGCAAAGGGCAGTGAGTAAATATCTACACTGATTCTAAGTATGCTTATTTGACTTTACATGCTCATGCTGCAATATGGAAAGAAAGAGTTTAAAATGGCAACAGAAGAACCTATTAAGCATTTCAGAGAGATTGGGAGACTTTTAACTGCTATATACTGTCCTAAAGAAGTAGCTGTTGTGCATTGCAAAGGGCACAGAGGGGATGGGAGTAAAGCAGCCAAAGGTAATCAGCTGGTTGGCTGTCAAGCCAGAGAGGTGATGCTTTATGAAACCCCTTCACTGCAGACGCCTTTGATCTGGACAGGTCCTGTGGAACAGGAAAAACCACAATATACTGAGGAAAAATTAGAAAGCTATGAGGAAAGAGGAGCAAAGATTACTGATAAAGGATAGTTACAGTCCGAGGATGGACAATGAATACTTCCTGAAAAATGCTCAATGGAAAATTCTTAAAGGTTTACACCAGAGTTTCCATTTAGGTGTTGAGAGTACTTGCCAGATGGCTTCTCGTTTATTTGAAGGTAAAAACGTAAGGAAAACTTTAAAGAACATGATCAAAAGATGTGAGGTTTATCAGAAAAATGACCCAAAGACTGAAAAGCTAGCAAAATCTGGGTTACAACGAAGTGGAAAATATCCTGGAGAGGACTGGGAGATTGATTTCAGTCATATGCCAAAAGCTAATGGATATTATCGCTTACATGCTGGGGTGGATTCTTTTACTGGATGGATTGAGGCTTTTCCCTGTCATGGCGAACAGGCTAAGGAGGTTATAAGAATTTTAATCCATGAAGTTATTCCCAGGTTTGGGCTGCCACGGAGCCTTCAGAGTGACAATGGCTCCACCTTTAAAGCTGCTGTAACTCAGAGAGTGTCAAAAGCTCTAGGAATAAAATATCACTTACACTGTTCCTGGAGACCCCAATTCTCAGGAAAGATTGAAAAAGCTAATGACATTATTAAGAGACATCTGTGCAAATTAACTCAAGAGACGTGGGGCAATTGGGTTGAAGTTCTACCTGTAGCTTTAATGAGGGCTCAAACTGCTCCTGAAAAGGAGGACTTGTCCACCTTTGAATGTATTTATGGAAGGCTTTTCTTACACAGAGACATCGTTATAGACCCTGAAGCCTTGGAATTAACTAGTTACGCAACTCAGCTCTCGGCTTTTCAACAGGCATTAACAGAGCTCCCGGGAGGTGACTCCTGACCCAGCCTCTGAGTCAAGCAAGCCTCTATTTGAGCCAGGAACAAAGGTCCTGATAAAAACATTGGGATCTGGGGGCCAATCCCTTGAGCCCCTCTGGAAGGTCCTTACCAGGTTATTCTCTCTTCTCCCACAGCTGTCAAAGTGCCAGGAACTGATTTGTGGGCGCATCACATTCAAGGTAAGAGGTGGCACCCTGACCAGAACTAAGTGACGTCATTTTATGTCTTTACTTTCTTTGCTCTGACTTTGTACTTTTTAGATGGGCCTGATAATCTATGTGAACCTGCTTCTGCTGACTCCAGAAATCCTGAGTCTGCCATTTGATCCTCAAGACAATGCCTTCCTGTCCTGGGCTCACTCCTATGCTGCATTCCACAATCAGTCTAACTGCTGGGTCTGTGGAGCCCTCCCCTCTTCATCGGTGGAAGGCTTCCCGTGGTGGGCATCTCCACTTCAAGGAAAGGACTTTCTCCAAGTCTGTGAATACCTTCAACAACAACGATCATATGTGATGCCTCTTCTTAATCTGATGACATCTAACAATCCTAAGATGGACTGGTGCAACACTTTGTACTTTAACTACGAACATGACATTACTTTTAATTTTGATTATACATTTTCTTGGCTTAATGACTATTTTGCTACACATCAGAAGGTAAATGGGTCTAGATCTGGTGGCTTTTTACCTGACGTTTATCAAATATGGGATAAGGTTATATGGCTAACTCCTGAAAAGGAACATCTAATATCTAGCACCCCCATATGCGGGGAACAAACAGAGCCACCCCCATAAGTTAGCCAGCAACTTAATTATAATGACTGGAAACAATTGGGATTTTTGCCTCAGGAAATATGCAATGTAATCATTCCCATGTTTGCCAACCCCAGTTCAGGTCCTCCCTTTGCCTGACCATGCACTGATTGGGACTGGATATCTGAGTCACGCTGGCTTGCTCCAAACGGGACCTACTGGATATGTGGCTCTTACCTATGGGCATGGCTTCCCCCTGGCTGGGTAGGGAGATGCACCCTAGGTCTAGCTTTTGCTCCCTCAGCTTCATATTTTCAGAGCTTCCAGAGAAGCCTGCTAATTTGCCACACTTTAGAACTCGGTGAGAAAGGTCTGTATTTCACTGGTATGACTATTTGGCTGCAGTATTTGTTCCCTCTCTGGGAACTACAAATGTTATGCTACGAGTGGATGCTCTGACTAACTTTACTCAACTTTACAAGATTCTCAAAAAGCTATTTCAGCTCTTAACACTGAATAAATCCAAATTAGAAAGGTGGTTTTACAAAGCAAATTGGCCTTAGATATTCTGACAGCTGCGCAAGGAGGAACTTGTGCCATTATTCATACCCAGTGCTGTACATATATACCTGATATGAGCACTAATGTTAGTCACTTTACTAAACACGTGAACAAGATGATTCAGGCTATGGATACTCCTGAAGCCTCAGTTGCCTCACTTTGGGAGACGTTAACTAGTTCCCCATGGTGAAAAACTATCCTAATTGAAATAATTCTGATTGTTCTGTTTCTGCTGTTTGCTTCCTGCATCTGTAACTGTGTAGCTGGATTTGTTTCCAGTCGCATGAAGGGTTTTAAGTTACAAACGGTTGCTCAAACTCCTGCAACTGCAGCAGCTTCCTCCAACTACTACTTGGGGCCCCTAGATCAGAGACCCTCAATATGAGAGTTAGGAGAATATGTTGCCTCACAAATTTAGGGACGACGTCCTTCATCAGCTCGAAGCAGTTACAGAATGAGAACAACACCGCTTTCCCTAGGCAACATAATTCTCCTAAAGAAACAGCTAGAGGGTGGGCGGGGGTGGGGGGGGGGGGAGGGCTGGGCGGATGAGAGGGTAACAGACAGGAAGGCCAGGGGTCTCCAAACGGAGGAAATAGGCTGCAAGTGTCAGACATTTTTTATCTCTCTCTTAAGCGTCAGGAGGAAACAAACTACAGGTGTTACATTTTTTTCCCCCCATCTCTATATAAATTTAAAAAGAGGTTTCTTTTAAAATTCTGTGTTGGCATGATGACACCCGGTGCTACCTGAACTTAACTTTTCTCAAACCTTGAGCTAACCAATACATTTTTCCTATGGAAATGTATGTCTTAAGCTATGCTAGTGAACTATGTATTTACCCTAGACTCTGTCTTCAAGGCAGTTCACCTAAGACTCAGAAGGAACCTGAGACTCAGAACCGACTTGACAAAGAGTATGCTTTACTCATGCACATGTTCTCTTAAGCTATGTTGATAAGACTGTATTTGCTTGGAAACCTGCCTTTCTTCAAGATCCATGTCAGTCATCTTATGGCCCAGGACAACTCACCTTGTGCCAATATTATCTCAAAATGCATGTTGTGGGTGAGGGGCCTGGTGCCAGTCTCTGAGTTTTGAGACATTTCCTTTCTCTAATTAGCAGTCTGCTAGTAGCTATACAACATCCAGCTAAAGACTAGCAGGGGGGCACTCTTTCTGCCCCCTTCTGATGTCTATGCCAGAAGCTTTCTCTATCTCTTTTATACTTTAATAAAACTTTATTACACAGAAGCCCTGAGCAATCAAGCCTCATCACTGGCCCCAGATTGAATTCTTCTCCTCTGGAGGCCAAGAATCCTGACGTCCGTCATGGCTCAGCAACAACCTTCCAATTAGTCATGGTTCAGTTCAGTTCAATCACTCAGTCGTGTCTGACTCTTTGCGACCCCATGAATTGCAGCAGGCCAGGCCTCCCTGTCCATCACCAACTCCAGGAGTTTGCACAAACTCATGTCCATTGAGTCGGTGATACCATCCAGCCATCTCATCCTCTGTCGTCCCCTTCTCCCCCTGCCCCCAACCCCTCCCAGCATCAGAGTCTTTTCCAATGGGTCAACTCTTCACATGAGGTGGCCAAAGTATTAGAGTTTCAGCTTTAGCATCAGTCCTTCCAAAGAACACCCGGGACTGATCTCCTTTAGAATGGACGGTTTGGATCTCCTTGCAGTCCAAGGAACTCTCAAGAGTCTTCTCCAACACCACAGTTCAGAAGCATCAATTCTTCCGCACTCAGCTTTCTTCACAGTCCAACTCTCACATCCATACATGACCACTGGAAAAACCATAGCCTTGACTAGACTCGGGTGCTGCGATTCATGGGGTCGCAAAGAGTCGGACACGACTGAGTGACTGAACTGAACTGAATGAACTTAAGTACCAGATAGAGTGTCAGAGGTTGTGCGTCCACTTACCTCATAGAACGCAAAACAATTCATCCCATCATTCACAGTCAACAGATCAGGAAACAGAGGCACACAGAGTTACAGCAACTTGGTGGCTCAGACGGTAAAGAATCTGCCTGCAATGCAGGAGACCTGGGTTCTATCCCTGGGTTGTGAAGATCCCCTGGAGGAGGGCATGGCAACCCACTCCAGTATTCTTGCCTGGAGAATCCCCATGGAGAGAGGAGCCTTGCAGGCCGCCATCCGTGGGGTCACAAAAAGGCAGACACGACTGAGCAAATAAACATGCACACACGCCCAAGTTCACACAACTAGTAAGTGCTAGAGGTCAGATTCTAATTCAAATCTGCTTCATTCCCAAGCCAGTGTTATTAACCTCTGTGCCTTGAGGTCTTATTTCCTAGAATGCTAAACTGTGTTAGAAGATTCTAGTGCTTGATCCTGGGGACCTGAACAACGAACGGCACTTTCTGACTCATTATTAGATACACCACCTAAAACTTAAACAGTAGGATCGCCTGGGTTTCATTTCTCTTATAGACAATGCATAAGAGACATTGTATACACAGGTTAAAATCTGATCCTCTTTTTTAAAATTTTCTAATTGGAAATAATTGCTTTACAATGTTGTGTTGGTCTCTGCCATACATTGTGAATCAGCCATAAGTGTGCATATGTCCCCTCCCCAGAGTACCTCGCTCCCACTCCCATCCCCACCTCCCCCCACCACATCATCTCACCCCTCTAGGTTGTCACAGAGCACTGGGTTGAGCTCCCTGTGTTATACAGCAGCTTCCCACTAGCTCTGTGCTTTAAACATGGTAATGTATATGTTTCAATACCACTCTCTCAATTCGTGCCACCCTCTCCTTCCCGTATTGCATCTACAAGTTCTTCTCTATGTCTGTGTCTATTCCTGCCCTGAAAATAGGTTCATCAATACCATTTTTCTAGACTCCATATATATGCATTAATAATAATATTAATGTTTGTTTTTCTCTTTCTGACTCATTACACTATTCACTATACCCTCTGTTTAACAGGCTCTAGGTTCATCCACCTCACTAGAACTGACTCAGATTCGTTCTTTTTTATGGCTGAATAATATTCCAATGTATATATGTACCACAACGTCCACATCCTAGCTATTGTAAATAGTGCTGTAATGAATATTGGAGTATATGTGCCTTTTTGAATTATGTTTTTTTCAAGGTATATGCCCAGTCGTGGTATTACTATAGGCAATCTCCATACTGTTCTCCATAGTGACTGTATCAATTTACATTCCCACCAACTGTGCAAGAGGGTTCCCTTTTGCCCACATCCTCTCCGGCATTTATTGTTTGTGCATCTTTTAATGATGGCCAGTCTGACCAGTGTGAAGTAATACCTCATGGTATTGATAATTTTGATTTGCATTTCTCTAATAAAGAGCAATATTGAGCTTTTTTTTGTCATGTGTTTATTGGCCTTCTGTATGTCTTCATTGGAGAAATGTCTGTTTATGTCCTCTGCCCATGTTTTCATTGTATTGTTTGTTTTTCTGATACCAAGCTGCACGAGCTGCTTGTATATTCTGGAGATTAATCCTTTGTCAATTGCTTCATTTGCAATTATTTTCTCCCATTCTGTGGGTTGTCTTTTCATTTTTTAAATATAAATTTATTTATTTTAATTGGAGGATACTTACTTTACAATATTGTATTGGTTTTGCCATACATCAACATGAACCCGCCACAGGTATACATATGTTTCCCATCCTGAACCCCCTTCCCTCCTCCATCCCCATACCATCCCTCTGGGTCGTCTCAGTGCACCAGCCCCAAGCATCCAGTATCATGCATTGAACCTGGACTGGCGATTCATTTCATATATGATATTATACATGTTTCAATGCCATTCTCCCAAATCATCCCACCCTCGCCCTCTCCCACAGAGTCCAAAAGACTGTTCTATACATCTGTGTCTCTTTTGCTGTCTCGCATACAGGGTTATCATTACCATCTTTCTAAATTCCATATATATGTGTTAGTATACTGTATTGGTGTTTTTCTTCTTTTTTATGGTTTCTTTTGCTGTGCAAAGGCTTTTAAGTTTAATTAGGTCCCATTTGTATATTTTTGGTTTTATTTCCATTAGTCTAGGAGGTGGGTCATAGAGGATCTTGCTGTGATTTATATCAAAGCGTTTGACATAACTGATTGTTTACCTCTAAGAGTTGTGTACTGTCTGGCCTTACATTTGGGGCCTTTAATCCAGTTTGAGTTTATTTTTGTATATGGTGTTAGGGAGTGTTCTAATTTCATTCTTTACACATAGCTGTGCATTTTTCTCAGCACCAGTTACTGAAGAGACTGTCTTTTCTTCATTGTATATTCTTGCCTCCTTTGTCAAAGATAAGATGTCCAAAGGTGCGTGGATTTATCTCTGGACTTTCCGTCTTGTTCCATTGGACTATATTTCTGTTTTTGTGTCACTACTCTACTGTATTGACGGCTGTAGCTTTCTAGTATGGTCTGAAGTCAAGAAGGTTGATTCCTCCAGCTCCATTTTTTCTTTCTGAAGATTGCTTTTGCACCTTGGGGTCCTTTGTGTTTCCATACAAACTGTGATTTTTTGTGTGTGTTTGTTTCCAGTTCTGTGAAACAAATGTCACTGGTAATTTGATAGGGATCACGTTGAATCTGTAGATTGCTTTGGGTAGCATAGTCATTTTCACAATATTGATTCTTCTGGTCTGAAAGCATGATACGTCTCTTCATCTGTTTGTGTTGCCTTTGATTTCTTTCATGAGTGTCTCAGAGTTTTCTGTACACAGGTCTTTTGTCTCCTTAGGTAGGTTTATTCCTAGGTATTTAATTATTTTGGTTGCAATGGTGAATGGGATTGATTCCTTAATTTCCCTTTCTGATTTTACTGACTGTTAATAGGAATGCAAGGGATTTCTGAGTATTGATTTTTGTCTCTATCCTAGGAAGTTACTAAATGCATCCATTAGCTCTAGTAGTTTTCTGCTGGCATCTTTAGGGTTTTCTAAGTAGAGTATCATGTCATCTGCAGTGAGATGTTTTGCATCTTATTTTCCAATCTGGATTCTTTTTATTTCTTTTTCTTCTCTGATTGCCATGGCTAGGACTTGCAAAACTATGTTGAATAATAGTGGTGAGAGTGGGCACCCTTGTCTTGTTCCTGATCTTAGAAAAAAAATGCTTTCAATTTTTTTACCATTGCGAATCACGTTTGCTGTGACTGGCCTTTATTATGTTGAGGTAGCTTTCCTATGCCCACTTTTGGAAGAGCTGCTTTTTTTTTTTTTTTATTTCTTAAATCATAAATGGGTGCTGAATTTTGTCAAAAGCTTTTTCTTTTTCTGCATTTATAGAGATCATTATATGATTTTTATCTTTCAGTTTCTTACTATGGTGTATCACAGTAATCAATTTGCATACATTGAAGAATCCTTGCATCCTTGGGATGAACTCAACTTGATCAAAACATATAATCCTTTTAATGTCTTGTTGGATTCTATTTGCTAGGATTATTTTGAGGAGTTTTGTGTCCATGTTCTTTGGTGATATTAGCCTATAATTTTCTCTTTTGTGATGTTTTTGTCTGGTTTTGGTACCAGGGTAATGATGATTTCACGGAATGAGTTTGAAAGTGCTCCTTTCTCTGCAATTTTTGAAAGTTTGACGAGGACATGCATTAGCTCGTCTCTAAATGTTTGATAGAATTCGCCCATGAAGCCATCTGGCCCTGGGATTTTGTTTTTTGGGAGTTTTTTTTTTTTTTTTTTTTTTTTTTTTTAATCACAGTTCCAATTTCAGTGTTTGTGATTGGTCTGTTCATAATTTCTACTTCTTCCTGGTTGGGTCTTGGAATGTTTAACTTTTCTAAGAATGTGTCCATTTCTTCCACCTTGCCCATTTTATTGGCATATAGTTGCTCATATTAGTCTCTTATGATCCTTTGTGTTTCTCTGTTGTCTGTTGCAACCTCTCCTTTTCCATTTCTAATTCTGTTGATTTGTGTCTTCTCTCTTTTTTCCTGGTGAGTCTGGCTAATGGTTTTTCAGTTCTTTTTGGATCTTTTCAAAGAACCAGCTCTTAGTTTTATTCACCTTTGCTATTGTTTCTTTCATTCTTTTACATTTCTGCTCTGATCTTTATGATGTCTTTCTTTCTGCTAACTTTGGGGGTTTTTTGCTCTTCTTTTTCCAGGCACTTTATGTGAAAGGTTAGGCTGCCTATTTGATGATTTTCTTGTTTCTTGAGGTAGGATTTTACTGTTGTCAACTTCTCTCTTAGAACTGCTTTTGCTGCATCCCATAGGTTTCGAGTCCTTGTGTTTTCATTGTCATTTGTTTCTAGGCATTTTTAAATTTCTTCTTTGATTTCTTCAGTAACCTGCTGGTTATTTAGAAGAGTATTGTTTGACTTCCATGTGTTTGTGTTGTTTTAGGTTTTTCCCTGTAACCAATATCTAATCTCATAGCAGCATAGTCAGAAAAGATGCTCAATACAATTTCAATTTTCTTAAATTTGCCAAGGCTTGCATTGTGACCCAAATGTGATCTAACCTGGAGAACGTTCCATGTGCACCTGAGAAGGAAGTGCATTCTTCTGCACTTGGATGTAATGTCCTGTAGACATCAGTTAGGTCTATCTGATCTAATGTGTCATTTAAGGTTTGTGTTTTGTCATGCATTTTCTGTCTGGGTGATCTGTCCATTGATGTAAGTGGGGTGTTAAGGTCCTGTACCACTATTGTGCTACTATAAGCTTCCCCTTCTAGGTCTGTTAGTGTTTGCCTCATGTATTGAGGTGCTCCTATGTCGGATTCATAAATATTTACAATTGTTATGTCTTATTCTTTGATTGATCCCTTGATCATTTTGTAGTGTCCTTCCTAATCTCTTGTAATATTCTTTATTTCAAGGTCTATTTTGTCTGGTATGATAATTGCTATCCATCTTTATTTTCATTTCCATTTGCACGGAATATCTTTTTCTCATCCTCCCACCTCCAGTCTGTATGTGTCTCTAGGTCTGAAGGAGGTCTCTTGTAGGCATTGTATATATGGATCTTGTTTTATATTCATCCAGCAGACATGGGTGGAATTAAGTCGTCTTATGTCCTATGCTTGGAAGGAAAATACATCACTTCTGCTACATTCCGTTGTGTAAACACAGCCTCTATTTGGAGGAGGTGGGACGAGTTAGACTCCTTCGCATGGTATGAGGATCAACATGTGCATAGAGTGAGGGAAGCTACTGACAGTGGCTATGTTTAAAGAATGCCTTCCATCTACCACAGTGAGGATGCTGTGAACCAGCAGGATACCCTTGCAGGTAGGACTGACTGTACAGGCTGGGAATAAGCATCAACAGTAAAAACATGCAAACCTCAGATACAGAAGCTTTCTCCCAATATACTTATTCCTAGGAAGTAGCTGGACAGATATACAAAGATTTACGGACAATAGTATTACCTTGGTTTTACGGTAACAACAGAAAACTGGAAATGACAGAAGTGCCCATTAGGAAGAACTTTACTGAACACATTGAATCACATGCATGCACTGGAATTTAACATATTTAAAACTCTGCACAGGCCTTGAGATCTTCAGGTCATATCCAAGAAATGAAACATGGCCCTTGCTGAGGAGGGGTTAAGAGCACTGAGGCCACCAGGCCTTCTGTGCTGCCTTTGGCTCCCACAACCTCACTCATCTAGTTCAAGCTTTCTTTAATATTCCACCTCTCAAACTCCTACTCTGCCTTCCCCTGAGGATCTCCTGGTCATCCCTTAAGTCTCAGCTTGCTGTGCATTTCTTCAGGCAAGGTTTGTCTGACTCCCCACAACTGGGTTAAGTTTTCCCTACCAGGTTCTTTCTTGGCCCACCTCATTCTCCTAAAGCACATGTTAGTAGGGCACATCAGTTTGTTGTAATTACTTGCATAACTATCTGACTCTCCAGCACTACACAACTGGGAGGTCACACTTTTGCTACTCTATCCCCTACCTAAAGTAGTGTTTTCGGATCCTAGAATTTACTTGATCTCTGTTCATTTCCAAGGCAAACTATTCAATATCACAGTAATCCAAGTCTATGCCCCAACCACTAAAGCCGAAGAAGATGAAATTGAACGGTCCTATGAAGACTTGCTGCAAGGAGATCCAACCAGTCCATTCTGAAGGAGATCAGCCTTGGAATTTCTTTGGAGGGAATGATGCTAAAGCTGAAACTCCAGTACTTTGGCCACCTCATGCGAAGAGTTGACTCATTGGAAAAGACTCTGATGCTGGGAGGGATTGGGGGCAGGAGGAGAAGGGGACGACAGAGGATGAGATGGCTGGATGGCATCACTGACTCGATGGACGTGAGTCTGAGTGAACTCCGGGAGTTGGTGATGGACAGGGAGGCCTGGCGTGCTGCGATTCATGGGGTCGCAAAGAGTCGGACACGACTGAGCAACTGAACTGAACTGAACTGAACTGAACTGAACTGATGAAGACTTGCAAAACCTTCTAGAACTGACAACAACAGCAACAAAAGATGTCCTTTTCATCATAAGGGATTGGGATGTGAAAGTAAGAAATCAAGAGATACCTGAAGTAACAAGCAAGTTTGGCTGTGGGGTACAAAATGAAGCAGGGCAAAGGTGAACAGAGTTTTGCCAAGAGAACACACTTGTCATAGCAAACACCCTCTTTCAACAACACAGGAGACAACTCTACGCATGGCCATCACCAGAGGGTGAAAACCAAAATCAGATTGATGATATTCTAAGCAGCAGAAGATGGAGAAGCTCTATACAGTCAGGAAAAGCAAGACCAGGAGCTGACTGTGGCTCAGATCATGAACTTCTGATTGCAAAATTCAGACTTAACTGGAAGAAAGTAGGGAAAACCACTAGGCCATTCAGGTATGACCTAAATCAAATCCTTTATGATTATACACTGGAAGTGACAAATAGATTCGAGGGATTAGACCTGATAGACAGAGTGCCTGAAGAAATATGGACAGAGGTTCGTAACATTGTACAGGAGGCAGTGATCAAAACCATCCCCAAGAAAAAGAAATGCAAAAAGGCAAAATGGTTGTCTGAGAAGGCCTTACAAACAGCTGAGCAAAGAAGAGAGCCGAAAGGCAAAGGAGCAAAGGAAAGGTTTACTCATCTGAATGCAGAATTCCAAAGAATAGCAAGGAGAGATAAGAAAGCCTTCCTAAGTGCACAATGCAAAGAATCAGAAGAAAACAATAGAATGGGAAAGACTAGAGATTTCTTCAGGAAAGTTAGAGATGCCAAGGGACTATTTCATGCAAAATGGACACAGAAAAGGGCAAACAATATGGCCCTAACCAAAGCAGACGATATTAAGAAGTGGCAAGGATACACAGAAGAACTATCCATAAAAGATGTTAATGACCCAGATAGCCACAATGGTGTCATCACTCACCTAGAGAGAGACATCTTGCAGTGTGAAGTCATGTGGACCTTAGCAAGCATCACTACGAACAAAGCTAGTGGAGGTGATGGAATTCCAGTTGAGCTATTTCAAATCCTAAATGATGATGCTATGAAAGTGCTGCACTCAATATGCCAGCAAATTTGGAAAACTCAGCAGTGGCCACAGGACTGGAAGAGGTCAGTGTTCATTCTAATCCCAAAGGAGGGCAAGGCAAAAGAATGTTCAAACTACTGCACAATTGCACTTATTTCACCTGCTGGCAAAGAATGCTCACAATTCTCCAACACAGGTTTCAACAGTATGTGAACCAAGAACTTCCAGATGTTCAAGCTGGATTTAGGAAAGGCAGAGGAACCAGAGATCAAATTGTCCACATGCGTTGGATCATAGAAAAAGAAAGAAAATTCCAGAAAAACATCTACTTCTGTTTCATCAACTATGCTAAAACCTTTGACTGTGTGGATCACAACAAGCTGTGGAAAATTCTGAAAGAGATGGGAATACCAGCCCACCTGACCTGCCTCCTGTGAAACCTGTATGCAGGTCAAGAAGCAACAGTAAGAACCGGACATGAACAATAGACTGGTTCCACATCGGGAAAGGAGTACATCTAGTCAAAACTAGGCTGTATATTGTCACCCTGCTTATATCACTTCTATGCTGAGCCCATCATGCGAAAGGCTGGGCTGGATGAAGCACAAACTGGAATCAAAACTGTCGTCACCTTCTCCCCCTCCCACAAATCCTTCCCAGCAGCAATGTCTATTCTAATGCGTCAGCTCTTTGCACCAGGTAGCCAAAGTGTTGGCGCTTAGTTTCAGCATCAGTCCTTCCAATAAATAATCAAGGTTGATTTATTTGACGACTGACTGGTTTGATTTCCTTGCAGTCCAAGGGACTCTCAAGAGTCTTCTCCAACACCACAGTTCAAAAGCATCAGTTCTTTGGTGCTCAGCCTTTTTTATGGTTCAGCTCTCACATGCATACTTGACTACTGGAAAAACCATAGTTTTGACTAGACAGAACTCTGTCAGCAAAGTAATGTCTGTGCTTTTTAAACACTGTCTAGGTTTGTCATAGCTTGTCTTCCAAGGAGCAAGCGTCTTTTAATTTCAGGGCTGCAGTCATCATCTCCAGTGATCTTGGAGCCCAAGAAAATAAAGTCTGTCACTGTTTCCATTGTTTCCCCATCTATTTGCCATGAGGTGATGGGACCAGATGCCATGATCTTAGTTTTGTTTTGTTTTGTTTTTTTAATTTTTTTTTTTTTTTACTTTATTTTACTTTGCAATACTGTATTGGTTTTGCCATACATTGACATGAATCCACCATGGGTGTACATGTGTTCCCAAACATGAACCCCCCTCCCACCTCCCTCCCCATAACATCTCTCTGGGTCATCACCGTGCACCAGCCCCAAGCATGCTGTATCCTGCGTCGGACATAGACTGGCGATTCGATTCTTACATGATAGTATACATGTTACAATGCCATTCTCCCAAATCATCCCACCCTCTCCCTCTCCCTCTGAGTCCAAAAGTCTGTTATACACATCTGTGTCTTTTTTGCTGTCTTGCGTACAGGGTCGTCATTGCCATCTTTCTAAATTCCATATATATGTGTTAGTATACCGTATTGGTGTTTTTCTTTCTGGCTTACTTCACTCTGTATAATCAGCTCCAGTTTCATCCATCTCATCAGAACTGATTCAAATGTATTCTTTTTAACGGCTGAGTAATACTCCATTGTGTATATGTACCACAGATTTCTGATCCATTCATCTGCTGATGGACATCTAGGTTGTTTCCATGTCCTGGCTATTATAAACAGTGCTGCGATGAACATTGGGGTACATGTGTCTCTTTCAATTCTGGTTTCCTCGGTGTGTATGCCCAGCAGTGGGATTGCGGGGTCATAAGGTAGTTCTATTTGCAATTTTTTAAGGAATCTCCACACTGTTCTCCAAAGTGGCTGTACTAGTTTGCATTCCCACCAACAGTGTAGGAGGGTTCCCTTTACTCCACACCCTCTCCAGCATTTATTGCTTGCAGATTTTTGGATCGCAGACATTCTGACTGGTGTGAAGTGGTACCTCATTGTGGTTTTGATTTGCATTTCTCTAATAATGAGTGATGTTGAGCATCTTTTCATGTGTTTGTTAGCCATCTGTATGTCTTCTTTGGAGAAATGTCTATTTAGTTCTTTGGCCCATTTTTTGATTGGGTCGTTTATTTTTCTGGAATTGAGCTGCATAAGTTGCTTGTATATTTTTGAGATTAGTTGTTTGTCAGTTGCTTCATTTGCTATTATTTTCTCCCATTCAGAAGGCTGTCTTTTCACCTTGCTTATAGTTTCCTTTGTTGTGCAGAAGCTTTTAAGTTTAATTAGATCCCATTTGTTTATTTTTGCTTTTATTTCCAGTATTCTGGGAGGTGGATCATAGAGGATCCTGCTGTGATTATGATCTTAGCTTTTTGAATGTTTAGTTTGAAGCCAGCTTTCCTCACTCTCCTCTTTCACCCTCATCAAGAGACTCTTTAGTTTCTCTCCACTTTCTGCCATAAGGGTGGTGTCACCTGCATATCTGAGGTTATCAATATTTCTCCCGGCAGTCTTGCTTCCGCGTGTGTGCTTTATCCAGCCCAGAATCTCACATGATGTGCTCGGCATATAAGTTAAATAATCAGGGAGACAATATACAGCCTTGACATAGTCCCTTCCCAATTTGGAACCAGTCCGTTGTTCCATGTCCAGTTCTAACTGTTGTCTCTCGATCTGCATACATATGTCTCAGCAGGCAGGTAAGATAGTCTGGTATTCCTCTCTCTTTAAGAGTTTTCCACAGTTTCTTGTGATCCCCACAGTCAAATGCAAAAAGGCAAAATGGTTGTCTGAGGAGGCCTTACACATAGCTGAGAAAAGAAGAGATGCTAAAGGCAAAGGAGAAAAGGAAAGATATACCCATCTGAATGCAGAGTTCCAAAGAATAGCAAGGAGATATAAGCAAGCCTTCTTCAGTGATGTATGCAAAGAAATAGAGGAAAACAATAAAATGGGAAAGACTAGAGATTTCCTCAGGAAAGTTAGAGTTGCCAAGGGAGCATGTCACGCAAAGATGGGCACAATAAAGGACAGAAACGGTGTGGACCTAACAGAAGCAGAAGATATTAAGAAAAGGTGTCAAGTATACACAGAAGAACTGTACAGAAAAGATCCTAATGACCCACATAACCACGACGGTGTCACCACTCACCTAGAGACAGACATCCTGGAGTCTGAAGTCAGGTGGGCCTTAGGAAGCATCACGATGAACAAAGCTAGTGGAGGTGATGGGATTCCAGCTGAGCTATTTCACGTTCTAAAAGATGGTGCTATGAGAGTGCTGCACTCAACATGCCAGCATATTTGGAAAAGTCAGCAGTGGCCACAGGACTGGAAGAGGTCAGCTTTCATTCCAATCTCAAGGAAAGGCAGTGCCAAAGAATGTTCAAACTACCGCACAATTGCATTCATCTCGCATGCTAGCAAAGTATTGCTCAAACACCAAAGCTTCAGCCATAGGTGAACCAAGAACTTCCAGATGTTCAAGCTGGATTTAGAAAAGGCAGAGGAACCAGAGATCAAATTGCCAACATCCGTTGGATCATAGAGAAAGCAAGAGAGTTCCAGAAAAACACCTACTTCTGCTTCATTGACTACGCCAAAGCCTTTGACTGTGTGGATCATAACAAACTGTGGAAAATTCTTCAAGAGATGGGAATGCCAGGCCACCTTATCTGCCTGCTGAGAAATCTGTATGCAGGTCGAGAACCAACAGTTAGAACCGGACATGGAACAACAGACTCGTTCCAAATTGGGAAAGAAGTGAATCAAGGCTGTATATTGTCACCCTGCTTATATCACTTCTATGCAGAGCCCATCATGCGAAATACTGGGCTGGGTGAAGCGCAAGCTGGAATCAAGATTGCCAGGAGAAATATCAATAACCACAGATAAGCAGATGACACCCCCATTATTGCAGAAAGTGAAGAAGAACTAAAGAGCCTCGTGATGAGGGTGAAAGAGGAGAGTGAAAAAGCGGGCTTCAAACTAAACATTCAAAAAACTAGGATCATGGCATCTGGTCCCATCAGTGGGAAACGTGGCAAATAGATGGAGGAAACAAGGGAAACAGTGGCAGACTTTATTTTCTTGTGACAGACTTTCTTTTCTTCTTAAAATCACCATAGATGGTGACCGCAGCCATGAAATTAAAAGACGCTTGCTCCTTGGAAGAAAAGCTATGACCAACCTAGTCAGCATATTAAAAAGCAGAGGCATTACTTTGCTGACACAGGTCCGTCTAGTCAAAGCTTTGTGATGTTCCTTCACCCAATCATGGAGTTTTCACTTCTACTACTGAGCATAACAAGCACTCAAAGACTGAGTCAAACGTAAGTGTCCAACCCCTGCCAGAAGCCAAGGTCTTTGCAAATAGCAAGAGGTTCATCCGTGTTCATCTTCCACCACCTCCCACCAAGTGACTCAATTTGCTGTTCAGTCATTAAGTCGTGTCTGAGTCTTTATGACCCCACAGAATGCAGCATGCCAGGCTTCCCTGTCCTTCACTATCTCCTGTAGTTTGCTCACACTTATGTCCAGTGAGTTGGTGATGCCATCTAACCATCTCATCTTCTGTCACCCCCTTCTCCTCCTGCCCTCAATCTTTCCCAGCATCAGGGTCTTTTCCAATGAGTTGGCTCTTTGCATCAGGTGGCCAAAGTACTGTTGTTTCAGCTTCGGCATCAGTCCTTCCAATGACATGGGCAGGGTTGATTTCCCTTAGGATTGACTGGTTTGATCTCCTTGCTGTCCAAGGGACTCTCGAGAGTCTTCTCCAGCACCACAATTCAAAAGCATCAATTCTTCATCTCTCAGCCTGCTTTATGACCCAACTCTCACATCCGTACATGCCTGCTGGAAAAACCGTAGCTTTGACCAGATGGACATTTTTGGGCAAAGTGATGTCCCCACCGCTTAATATGCTGTCTGCGTTTGTCATGGCTTCTCTTCCAAGGAGCAAGCGTCTTTTAATTTCATGGCTTCAGTTACTGTCTTTAGTGATTTTGGAGCCCAAGAAAATAAAATCTGTCACTCTTTTCACTTTTTCCCCTTCTGTTTGCTTTAAAGTGATGGAACAAACTGAAAGCCATGATCTTAGTTTTTGGAATGTTGAGTTTTAAGCCAGCTTTTTCACTCTCCTCTTTCACCTTCATCAAGGAGCTCTTTAGCTTCTCTTCACTTTCTGCCATTAGGGTGGTATTATCTGCATATCTAAGGTTATTGATATTTTCCCCACCAGTCTTGATTCCAGCTTGTGATTCATCCAGCCTGGCATTTCACATGATGTACTCTGCATATAATTTAAAACAGCAAAGTGACAATATGCAGTCTTGACATACTCCTTTGCCAATTTGGAACCAGTCTGTTGTTCCATGCCCCTTCCTAAATGCTGCTTCTTGACCTGCATAAAGGTTCCTCAGAAGGCAGGTAAGGTGGTCTGGTATTCCCAACTCTTTAAGAATTTTCCACAGTTTGTTTTGATCCACACAGTCAAAGGCTTTAGCATAGTCAATGAAGTTGAAGTTTTTCTGGATCTCCCTTCCTTTCTTCAAGATCCAACGATTGTTGGCAATTTGAGCTCTGGTTCCTCTGCCTCTTCAAATCCCACTTGTACATCTGGAGGTTTTCACTTCAGGTACTGCTGAAGCCTCGCTTGAAGGTTTTTGAGCATTGTCTTGCAAGCATGTGAAACGAGCACAATCGTATGGTAGTTTGAACGTTCCTTGGCATTGCCCTTCTTTGGGACTGGAATGAAAACTGACCTTTTCAAGTCCTGTGGCTGGAGCAACTAATGACTCAGTTAGCTCCTCTTTATATATTTGATTGCGTGCTGAATGACAAAATGTATCAATATTATTTTAAAATACAGGGCAATCGATAAATACAAGATCTTACTAGCTTGAGCTAACCAGTGTTTTAAAAGGTGGCCATTCTCTGACACTATCAAATAACCTCATAATGGAAATATATTCTAGGTTGTTGCCAAGGTTTAAACAATCTCCAGAAAACAGGGTAGAGATTACAATGGCATTTACTAGGATAAGAGATTTACAGTGGTGGCCTTGGACTGGACTAGGATTTTCCTCCCATCGAAAACAATAGTAACTTTTTGTCATGGTGAAATTTTAAAAAACCCAGATGGGAAAAGAAGAGGTAAATCTCTCACTGTTTCCAGACGACATGCTACTATACATGGAAAACCCTAAAGATTGTATCAGAAAATTATTAGAGCTGATCAGTGAATTTAGTAAAGTTGCAGGATACAATGGTAATACACATTAAACATTTGCACTCCTATACAGTAGCAATGAAAAATCAGAAAGAGAAATTGAGGAATCAATCCCATTTACCACTGCAACAAAAAGAATAAAATACCTAGAAATAAACCGACCTAAGGAGACAAAAGGGCTGTATACAGAAAACTGTAGGACACCGATGAAAGAAATCAAAGGCGACATAAACAAGTGAAGAGTTATTCCATGTTCCTAGGTTGGAAGAATCAACATTGCGAAAATTACAACATTACCAAATGCAATCTACAGATTCGATGCAATCCCTATCAAATTACCAATGGTATTTTTCATAGAACTAGAACAACAACGACAAAAATCTCACATCTCATATGGAAACACAAAAGACCCTGAATAGACAAAGAAATCTTGAGAAAGAAGAATGGAGCTGGACGAATCAACCTTCCAGACTTCAGGCTATGCTACAAAGCTACAGTCATCAAGACAGTCTGGTATTGGCTCAAAAAATAGAAAATATAGACCAATGGAATAAGATAGAAATCCCAGAGATAAACCCACATACCTCTGAGCATCTTATCTTTCACAAAGGAGACAAGAATATACAATGGGGCAAAGATAGTCACTTCACTATGTGCTGCTGGGAAAGCTGGACAGCTATGTGTAAAGGAATGAAATTAAAACACTTCCAAACAGCATACACAAAGATAAACTCAAAATGGATTAAAGACATAAGATGAGAAACAATAAAACTCTTAAGAGGAAAACATAGAACACTCTATGACATAAATCATAGCAAGATCTTCTATGACCCACCTCCTAGACTAATGGAAATAAAAATAAGCAAGTGGGACCTGACTAAACTTAAAAGCTTTTGAACAGCAGAGAAAACTATTAACATGGTGAAAAGATAACCCTAAGAATGGGAGAAAATGATAACAAATGAAACTATTTAGAGAGGATTAATTTCCAAAATATACAAAAGCTCCTACAAGTCAATACCAGAAAAACAAACAACCCAATCAAACAGTGGGCAAAAGACCTAAACAAACATTTCTCCAAAGAAGTCATACAGATGGCTGATAAACACATGAAAATTAGAGACATGCAAATCTAAACTATAGTGAGATTATCATCTCACACTGGACAGAATGGCCATCATCAAAAAAATCTATAAACAATAAGTGCTGGAGAGCGTGTGGAGAAAAGGGAACTCTCTTGCCCCATTGGTGGAAATGTAAATTGATACGGCCACTATGAAAGACAGAATACAGATTCCTTAAAAAACTAGGAATAAAAGTGCCATATGACCCAGCAATTCCACTAGTAGACTTATACACTGAGGAGACCAAATTGAAACAGACACATGTACCCCAATGTTCATTGCAGCACTATTTGCATTAGCTAGGATAAGGAAGCCATGTAGATGTCCATCAACAGATGAATTGATAAAGAATTGTGCTACAGATATACAGTGGAATATTACTCAGTCATAAAAAGGAACACATTTGAGTAAGCTCTAATGTGGTGGGTGAACCTAGAACCTATTATACAGCATGAAGTAAGTCAGAAAGATAAAAACAAATATGGTATACTAATGCACATACATGGAATCTAGAAAGATGGTACTGATGAAATTATTCACAAGGCAGCAATGGAGATACAGGCCTAGAGAACAGACTTATGGGCACAGGGTGGGGGAAGAAAGGGAGGGTGGGATGTATGGAGAGAGTAACATACAGTACCATATGTAAAATACATAGCTAATGGGAATTTGCTGTATGACTCAGGGAACTCAAACCAGGGCTCTGTAAAGACCTAAAGGGGTGGGATGGGGAGGGAGGTTGGAGGGTGGTTCAAGAGGGAGGGGACATAGGTTTACCTATGGCTGATTCATGTTGATGTTTAGCAGAAAACAACACACTATTGCAAAGCAATTGTCCTTCAATTAAAAAGAAACAAATTTAATTTGAGAAAGACACTGGGACAGAATGTATTAAGATAAAACAAACAGTAACCTTCAATATGCTGCCTACAAGAGATTCACTTATGGTGAAAGACACACATACGGCATATGAGCACATAGAAAAAGATATTTCATAGAAATGGAAATTACAAGAAAGCAAGGGTAACAACACTCATCAGGGGGAAAAAAAGGACTTTAAAACAAAGGCTGTAAAGGAAGACAAAGGTGGGCATTATATAATGATAAAGGGATCAATTCAAGAAGAGGATATTATACCTGTTAACATATATACATCCAATTCAGGAGAACCTAACTATATAAAGCAAATACTAGCAGACATACAGGGAGAAACTGACAATAATACAATGATAGTAGGAGACATTAACACCCTACTGACATCAATGGACAGATCATCCAGACAGAAAATCAATAAAACAACAGAGATTCTAAATGACACAACAGACCAGTTGAGTATAATTGATATCTCCAGGACACTAACATCCCCTCAAAGCAAGAATACAAGATGTTTTTGAGTGTTCATGGAATGTTCTCTAGGATAGACCAAATTTAAGATGATAGAGATGATTTCAATCATCTTTTTGTACCACAAAGGTATGAACCTAGAAATCAACTACAGAAGGAAAATGGGATAAGAATGGACATATGGAGACTAAACAGTATAATACTAAAAACAAAGCAAAACACACACACACACACACACACACACACAGTGGGTGAAAATGAACTCAGAGAAGCTAGAAAATACCTTGAGACAAATGACAATGAAAACACAATTTTACAAAACCTATGGAATACAGGAAAAGCCATTCTAAGAAGGAGGTTCATAGTGATACAGCCCTTCCTCAGGAAGCAAGAAAAATCTCAGATAAACAAGCTAATCTACCACCTAAAAGAATTAGAAAAAAGAAAGAATTAACAAAACCCAAAGTCAACAGAAGGAAGGAAATAATAAATATCAGAGAGGAAATAAAATTGAGATTAAAAAAAGAAAACAACAACAGAAAAGGAACACATGTACACCCATGGCAGATTCATGTTAATGTATGGCAAAACCAATACAGTATTGTAAAGTAAAATAAATAGATAAAGTTGAGATTAAAAAAAAAAAAAGGAAAAGGTCAATAAAACAACAAAGCATGAGCTGTTTTTTTGAAAAGATGAAATCATCAAACCTCTAGCCAAGCTCACCAAGAAGAAACAAGAGAGGGCCCAAATAAAGAAAATGAGAAATGAAAGAGCAGAGATAACAACCAATACCACAGAAATGCAAAACTTTGTAAGAGAATGGTATGAAAAGTTATATGCAAACAAATTGAACAACCTGGAAGAAATGGACAAGTTCCTATTAACAGAAAACTGCAGCCTGCCAAGTCTGAGTCAAGAAGAAACAGATAATTTCAACAGACTGTTCACTGGAAGTGATATAGAAACTGCAGTAATAATTTTAAAAGAAACACTGCAAACAAATGTCCAGGAGCAGACAGCTTCACTAGGGCATTCTACCAAACATGGGGGAAAAGGAAAAGAACCAATATCCATCCTTCTCAAACTATTCCAAAAAAACTGAAGAAGATAGAGTCCTCTCAAATTCCTTCTATGATGCCATGATCACCCTGAAACCGAAACCAGACATGACAGGAAAGGAACTTTATAGGTCAATATCTTTGATGAATATAGAAATAGAAATCCTCAACAAAAATTGACCAACCTGAACCCAGCTATACATAAAAAGGATAATACGCCATGATCAAGCTGCATGCTTTCCAGGGTCACAAGGATCTTTCAACATATGCAACTTGATCAGTGTGATACACCACACTAACAAAAGGAAAGACAAAATCCTCATGACCATCTCAATAGATGCAGAGAGAGTATTTGACAAAATTCAACATTCATCCAGAATTAAAATTCTCACCCAAGTGGTTTTAGAGGGGGCATGTACGTGCTTGCATGCTAAGTCACTTGAGTCATGTCCCTCTCTCTGCCACCACCAGGCTCTTCCATTCATGGGATTCTCCAGGCAAGAATACTGGAGTGGTTTGCCATGCTCCCCTCCAAGCGAGGGGACATATCTCCACATAAAAAGGGACATTAATGACAACCCCACAGCCAACACAATACTCAGTGGTGAAAAGGTGAACACTTTCCTGCTGAATTCAGGAACAAGACAACTATGCCCACACCATATCTCCATTTCACTTAGTTGTTCTTCTGGGGTTTTAATCTTGATCCTTCCTTTGGAACATATTTACTGCTGTCTCATTTTGTCTAAATTTCTGTTTGTGGTCTCCTCTCTGATGGCTGCAGAGTTGCAGTTCCTCTTGCTTCTGGTTTCTGCCTCCTCATGGATGAGTTTGGTCCAGGGCTTGAGCAAGCTTCCTGGTGGAAGGGACTGTTGCCTGCCCGCTGCTGGTTGGATCCAGGTTTGTCCCTCTGGTGGGTAGGGTCATGCCAAGGTGTATGTTTAGAGGTGTCTGTGAGCTCAGTATCCCTTTAGGCAGCCTGTCTGATGATGGGTGGGGTGTGTTTCCACCCTGCTGGTTGCTTAACCAGCACACCAGTACTGGAGCTTGCAGGCTATTGGGTGTGGCCAGATTTTGGTGTCAAAATGGTGATTTCCAGGAGAGCTCACGCCAGTCAATATTCCCTGAGGCCTTCATCACCAGTTTCCTTACTCTCCATAGTGAGCCACATACCGCTCCTGTCTCTCCAGGAGACCTACCAATACCCGCAGACTGGTCCAGACCAGGCTCTTATGAAGTCTTTGTTTTTTGCTGAGTTCCAGTGCTTGCCAAACTTTGTGTGTGCCCTCCAAAAATGGACTCTCTGCTTCCCCAAGTCCTGTGGGACTCCTGCACTCAAGCCCTGCTGGCCTTCAAAGCCAAATGCTCTGGGGTTTCTACCTGCCAATGTCAGACCCTCAGGGTGGGAAGCCTGACATGGATCTCAGAACTCTCACTGCTGGGGAAGAAACTCTGTGAAAGAATTATTTTCTACTTTGTGGGGCATCCACCTGGTGGCTATGGTATTTGATTATGCCCTGAAATTGTCCATCCTACTGTCTTGTGATTTTTTCTGTGCCTTTAGTTGTAAAATATCTTTTTTTTTTTTTCTTGGTGTGTTCTAGTCTTTTTTGTTGATGGCTATTTAGCCCATAGTTGTGATTTTGATGTTTTTGTGAGATGAGGTGAGCTCAAGTCCTACTCGGTTATCTTGTCTGGAATCGAAGGGCTCTTTTAGTTTGGATGCTTGCTCTATCTTTCTTTACTCTGTGCTGGGCATTATCTCCTTGATATGGGGTGTGTAGATGCAGTGGCTCTTGCATACTCACAGGATGGCGGGGACAGATCATTGCCTGCTCATGGGTTTCTTAGCAGCAGCAGTGGCTCATGCATTCCCACGACAGCAGGGGTAGCATTTAGTGCCTGCTCACGACCCACATGCTCCACCAGTACAGCAGGGGCAGCGCTTGGCTCATGCTCATGGGTGTCTTGGTAGGGGGCTGAGGTGGTGGGTGTCCTCCTGGTACAGCAAGGGGAGTGCTTGGTGCCTGCTTACAGGTTTTATAGCAGCAGCAACAGCAGCCTGCGTGTGCTAGGGACAATGGAGGTAGTGCTTGGCCCCTGCATGCGGGTCTCATAGTAGCAGCCCAGGATGGTGGCAGTGGCTCACACCCACCCGCAGAGCTTGTGTAAGTAGTATCCTGATGCCTGAGAGCATACAAAGGGAAATAAGCATCTATGGCAGTCCCACTCTTCTCCTTGTGGGACCCCAACAGTGGCACCTTGCCTCTATAGTGGGCCCAGGCTTCTTCTGAGTACACCTCATTGCCACCCTCCAGCCTCTTCAAGCTGTCTCCACACAGCCAACCCAAGTCCTCTCCCTGGGTCTGACCTCCAAAGCCCAAGCTTCAGCATCTAGCCCCTGCCCTCACTGGTAGACGAGCCTCAGTCTAAGAGCTCAGGGCAGCAGTATCCACCACCTATGCAGGTCACTCTCCATTTTTCCTACTGCAATCCAGTTGCTTCACTCTCCTCTGAGACTCCAAAGCTCCACCTCCATCCAGGCTGATCTTCTCACCAGTAAGGCAACTTCCCCAGGTGTGAGAAACTTTCCTACTTCACAGCTCCCTCCCTGGGGATCAAGTCCAGTCTAGATTCCTTTCTCTCTCTTTTATTTATTTTTCCTTCGGTCTTACTCATTTACATGGAAGTCGCCTTGCCCTTTCAGAAGTCTGAGGTCTTCTGCCCACGTTCAGTAGGTGCTCTGTGTGAATCATCCTACTCCTCTGCCATCTTGATCCCTCCTTGATTTCTCTTCTGATATTTCATTATTTGTTGCTGTTCAATCGTTAGGTCACGTCTGACTATTTGTGACCCCACGGACTGCAGCACACCAGGCTTCCCTGTCCCTCACCATCTTCCGGTGTTCATCCAAGTTTGTGTCCCTTGAATCAGTGATGCTATCCAACCCATCTCATCCTCTGTCATCCCCTTCTCCTTTTGCCTTCAATCTTTGCCAGCATCAGGGTCTTTTCCAGTGAGTTGGCTGTTCTTATCAGGTGGCCAGAGTACTGGAGCTTCAGCTTCAGCCTCAGTCCTTCCAATGAATATTCAAAATGATGTCTTTGCTTTTTAATACACTGTCTAGGTTTGTCATAGCCTGCCTTCCAAGTCCCTATTTCATTATTAGTCTATAGAAAAGTAACAGATTTTTGTAACTCTGACCAATTGTAGGTTTCTGAAACTGTGACCAACTGTAATTTTGAAATTATGTCCTCGTATGGGAGAGAATCACTATACAACCTGTGTGCCCAGTGGCTTTGGTGAGAGAGCTGGATCTGATATGAGCACGAGTCACATCTTTCCCCAGGGTGTTCTGAAAGCTAGCACCTTGGTGGGAGCTGCATCTAGAGAAACTAGAGCCAGACTCAAATGTGAGCTGGAACTTCTCCTCTACTCAGTGACCAACACCATCCTAAATAGTGGGTGGGTCCCAAGTTGTTGGAGCAGAAGACCTAAGGGTCAGAAAACCCTAAGGATTTGAGCTGGCTCCCTTCCTTCTAAGTGTGTGCTCTAGCCCTTTCCAGCACTGGCATCTTTGTCCCAGAGGGAAGCAAGAGGGTCTTGAGCATTTGTTCTGGCTGTTGCAGTGCCCTGGTCAGAGACCCAAGTCACTCCTGATGTGCTGCTTCTATAAGCACTATTAATAGCTACCCTTGTCCCATTCAAATTTATTCTAAATCCTCATCCACAATGGAACTCTTGTTTGGCCTGAGCAGCCCTCATGCTAGTGTGAAGCAAATAAGGACAGAGCAGGCACTTGGCTCAGGCTGGGGTGCACTGTGAAGTAGTCACAGGAGACTGACCAGAGTCTGCTGCACTTTCAATCTGCTTTCTCCATCTGTTTCAGGGGTAATAAGTATGTGCATGCTCTTCACAAGCAGAGTCTAGGTTTCTTACAGCCTTCCTGTTAGTCCCACTAGTTTTCTAACCAACTATGGGAACTTGTCTTTCCAGTGTCAGGCCCCAGGTCTTGGGCATCCTATCTGTGTCTCTCACTGCTCATTCCCCATAGATGATCCCCCTCTTCTGCTTTCTTCCCTTCCAGGGGCACAGATTCCAACCTGATTGCTTTTCTTCCCTTCCTATCTGACTTTGTGTGAATCTTTTTTTTATATCCATGGTTGTACAAGATTCTTTCTGCTAGTCTCACATTAGTTTTCAGTGAGAATTGCTCTACCTGTAGATATATTTTTCAGTGTTCCTGGGGGAGGTGAGTTTCACATCCTCCTAATCTACCATCTTGATCTTGACTGAGAATTGCCATCTTTCTACTCCTGAGTCTTTCTATCCAAGGGTGGGGCGGGGGGAATCACTTCTCAATTCTTCAAGCCTTTTGCATGTCCCTCCAAAGGCTTGCATTATTTTCTTCATATTAGTTTTTCAAACTTGTATTGTTTATTCCTATGCATTTTATTATTGTACTGAATTGCTGTTATAAATGTTTTTCCCCTCTACTGTGTTTTCTAAGTTGGTGTTATTTACATGTAAGAAAACACTAGATATTTTCTTCTCATAGAATCTTCACAGTAGTTAAACAAGAAGACATGAAGAGAGGAGGTCTTCAATTGTCTTCTTCCTCTGAGGTGACTTGCAAGAAGTTTGGGACATTTCAGCAAGTCTCATAGCAGAGACAGGCAAAACCCCCATGCTGCAGAGACCTCCTTAGAAAGCATTTCCTGGAAAATCTCTGGCCTGCTGCTGCTTTCACTGAATATACCTGTCTCCATTCGGTAGATACATGGCTCAGAAATACGCATAGATATTGGATCTAGGGTCTAGGCTTACTCTATTGTCATATGGTACAAAGCAATGATGACTAACATGTTCCCCAAAGTATCAGCCATGTAGCCTATTGATAAGACAAAGCTGACTTTATTGTACAATATGGTAATGGAGAGCTCTACCTCAACAGAAGCACTTCAGAAGTAAGAAGGCAGAAGTGACATTTATGCATATTTTGAAATCTAGTGGAAAGCAATTCCTTCAGTTGGGGGGAGCTGGTATTATTGGGATTGGATAAAGATTATTATATAACGGTTTAGGATTGGTGGACACAGCAAGGGAAGGGCTTTGAAACAAGTTTTTCACGAGTCCTGGGGTTGAAAATATTGTTTGGCACTTCTCACTGAATAGTTTATGGGTCTTTTAGGCTGGGAATGAACAATGAAGTCATTTACAACTTATACCTTCCTGAGTGAGAGCTTCTTGGAATAATAAAGTTATGCTGGTAAAGACAGTACCTGTTAGTGAAGAAAGTGATGTATATGCATGGTTCCTATTCTCATACTTGTTTTTACATAACTCATAAGTTTATTTGGGGAGGTAGTATATGGAGGGGAAGAAGAGAACGGGGGCTATGATGAGAAATTAGCATTCTGTAAGTAAATTAGAATATAACTTTAGACTGACTCCTATATATTCTACATAGCCGGGCTGCTTTGCTGGAAATACCTGAAGTTGGGAACAGGAGGTTTCTTCCTTCCTCTATGTCTTTGTCCCTCTCAAAAGTGGTTTGAGAAGTTATCATCATTATTTTAGAGCGAGAGCACTAAAAAGCAATAAAAGACCTGATCTTTTATTTAATTTTTCTTACCTTTTCCCCCTTAATCGGCAAAGGTACAACCAAATTTTACTTTGCTTTTTTTCCCTCCTAATCCCAGTTGTCAGTGCAGTGCGTTCAGGAAGTGCTCAAAGGAAAATTTGTGACTTCTCATTCTAACACCTAACCACCAAATAACCACATTCATGTCATCAGATAGCTGGATGGCTGTGGGTCACAAGGACCTGAGCATTTATGTTTCCTGAATGGCTCCACTCCAGCCCCAGAGGTCGTTCTTCAACCTGATGTCAGTCTTCACCTTCCTTCTATTGGGCCTGTGGAATTTAACCCCTGATAAACAAGATGAATTCATAGGAACATACTTGAATTTGGATGGAAGCAAGTTATAGAATATCTCTTGGGACACACAGAAAACAGCAGAACATATTGATATGAAAGACATTACAGAGACAGAAAAGTAGCCTTCTTCTAGGACTCAATCTGGGCTGATAAGCAAGGAGCTAGAACTGGTACTGATAACAGCTCTTCTCACTGTGCAGAGGCTACGTATTTCCACTTGACCAATAGTCTCCCTTTGTCCAAACAGGAGAATCTATGAACAAACACAAATTTTCACAGGACTAACGAGGAGAGCAAGGGAAAAGTCTCCAGCTTCTGAACAGCTGGCATTTTCCAGGGACCCCTGGACAGCCAGCATCTAAGCTCAAATAGCTTGGTGCTTGAGGTCAAATTGTTTATTCCTTGCCATGTGAAATACAACTCTCACATTTGTCTCAAAATGGAAACATAGTGGAGAGATGAGATCTACTGATATTTGCTGCAACACAACAATTCATGGCATTCAGCTACACCTCAGCCCAAGCACAGCTTAGACAGGATACCAAGAGAATGAGAGGCCATATGCATCTACTGACCTTTTTACCTGTTAGTTCCAGTCTGTGCCATGTGACACTTGGCTTGCGCAAAACGTATACTGTTATCTGAACTTTAATGTGCAGTTTTGCAGGTGGAATCTACATTTCATCAGCAGCTATACATCTTGCAGTAGCTCTTAAAACCCATATCAAAGATGTCCTTTATATTTTAAACGCTGAACTTCAAAGGAAAAGGAATGAAGTGGAGCTTTTAATGTGTACATACATGTACTTCTATATCAGTGTTTAATTATCATTGGGGATATTTTGTGAAAGACTTTAATGCTTTTAAGACTGTGGTATGAAAGCCATAGTAGCTCATGAGATTAATGTAGTGGGCCACAAAATAGCATTTCAAATAAATACAGTGAAATAAAAATATCAGTGTGCCCTGTGTGCAGAGTATACAGTTAGACTACACATGTGTGCACATATGCAAACATATATTAATATGACGACTGAGTTCATTTTTAAAATTTATTTATTTTTGGCTGTGCCGGGTCTTTGTCGCTGTGCACAGATTTTCTCTAGTTGTGGCGAGGAAGGCCTATTCTCCAGTTGCCATGCACAAGCTTCTCATTGTGGTGGCTTCTTTTTCTGCAGAGCATGGGCTCTAGGGTGCAGTCTTCAGTAGTTGCAGCTAACGGGCCCAGTAGTTGTGGCACCCAGGCTGATTTGCCCCACATCACGTGGAATCTTCCTGACCGGGGATCAAACTTGTGTCCCGTGCACTGACAGGCAGATTCTTAACCACTGGACCACCAGGGATAATATGCATTTTTCTCACATTTTGCAATCAAAAATGTTTAAAGATTGCTACTTTAGAGTGCTCAGTTGCTTCAGTCATGTCCGACTCTGTGACCCCATGGACTGCAGCCCACCAGGCTCCTCTGTCCATGGGATCCTTCTGGCAAGAATACTGGAGTGGGTGGCCATGCCCTTCTCCAGAGGATCTTCCTGACCCAGGGATCGAGCCCACGTCTCCTTCACTGCGGGTGAATTCTTTACCACTGAGTCACTGGGGAATTGGACAAATACCTAAGGCCATCTAACCAGCCATTGGTGAGGATGATGGATTAGGTCCTGATTAGAATAAGGATCATTGCTATATAGTTTTCTATGTAATATTTGAAATAACTCTCAGCACAGTTTAAATTGACTTAGCTTTACTGTAGACGTTTGACCCACCGCAAACTTATTTGTGGAATGCCCAGGTTGTGAGGAAAAAAATCTGATTAGTGGTGGGGCTTTCTTGTCCATCTTCCCTGTTAATGCCCCAATTATTTCCTACTGTCTCTTTCTACAGATGCAAGATATGGTCATGTGTGTGCACTTTTGTATATGTCTGATGCTGTCTTTATGTTTTATCTTTAATTTGTCCCTTATGTTGACCTTTCCTTGTAGTTTTTATTAGCATTCACTTACAGTGGGACTTCCCTGGTGGCTCAGATAGTTAAGCGTCTGCTTACAATGTGGGAGACCCGGGTTCAGTCCCTGGGTCGGGAAGATCTCCTGGAGAAGGAAATGGCAACCCACGTCAGTATTCTTGCCTGGAAAATCGCATGGACAGAAGAGCCCAGTAGGCTACAGTCCATGGGGTCACAAAGAGTCGGACACGACTGAGCGACTTCACTTACTTACTTATAGTGGGACTTGAAAACCACAAGGTATTTTTCTTACATAAAATGACAAGAAGTTTTTGATTATGAACTATTGTTATTAAAACCGGTAGTCCATGGAGTGAGTTTTCTTTTAGGGTAAAGAAAGGGAAACTAAATTGTTGCTGGTGCAAAATGATAGAAAGGATCCAAAGAACAGACTCTTGAAGTTTTATTCAAACCAGGTTTGTGAGTCAATATCTCACTTAAATTATTAGGGCCATATTATGGGAGGCTTTAGAAGATTTGAAGTCTCTCAAATCCCAAACCAAACTGAGTCTTCCTTGCTGGCCTAAACAGCCCCTTTTCTTTTGTCTGAAGAGTCTATTTCTGTGTTTCACCTTGCACATAAAACGCAATTCTACTCATGCCTCAGCAATCTCTATTACCGCCAAACCTATAACTATAGTGGTGCCCACCAAGATTCAAGGGAGAGATGGCTCCGTGAATTATATCCTAAAGTAGATGATTATATTAAAAAATAATTGGACTACTTTAACTGCTATATTCATGATCTCAGTGATATACTTGGAAATGGATTCCAAGGTGGCTTGACCACGGAGGGAAGAGTATAATGTTTTTATCAGAAGAATGTGATTAAAAATGGTGTGCATGAAAGAGGTTCTATATTAAATGTGGTAGCTTAGTCCACTGATTATACTGAATTCCTTACACCATCATAGGGTTCAAGATACATCCTGCTTAGTGTGAACATATTTTGGACTTTTCCCCCTTTCAGTGCTTGTAATACTCCTCTCACAAACATCATCTGTAAACTTTCTGAATTATTTTTACTATATAATGTTGTTATTCAGTCAAGAAGTCATGTCCCACTTTTTGCAACCTCATGGACTACCGCATGCCCGACTCCTCTGTCCTGCGCTACCTCCCGGAGTATGCTCCAATTCATGTCCATTGAGTCGATGATGCTATGCAACCATCTGATACTTTGCTGCCCTTTTCTCCTTTTGGCTTTAATATTTCCTAGCATCAGGGTCTTTTCTTCGTATCAGGAGGCCAAAATATAGGAGCTTCATCTTCAGCAAGAGTACTTCCGATGAATATTCAGGGTTCATTTCCTTTAGGATTGAATAGTTTGGTCTCTTTGCTGTCCAAGGTACTCCTAAGAGTCTTCTTCAGCACCTCAATTTGAAAGCATCGATTCTTTGGCACTCAGCCTGCTTTATAGTCCAAATCTCCCACCCATACATGACTACTGGAAAAGACACAGCTTGGACTATCCGGGCATTTGTCATCAAAGTGATGCCTCTGTTTTTTTAATATGCTGTCTAGGTTTGTCATAGCTTTTCTTCCAAGGAGCAAGTGTCTTTTAATTCCTGGGCTGCATTCACCATCTGCAGTGATTTTGGAGCCCAAGAAAATAAAATCTGCTACTGATTCCATTTTATTCTCATCTATTTGCCATGAAGTGATGGGACTGGATGCCATGATCTTAGTTTTTTGAATGTTGAGTTTGAAGCCAGCATTTTCACTCTCCTCTTTCACCCTCATCAAGAGGCTCTTTAGTTCCTCTTTGCTTTCTGGTGTTAGAGTGGTATCATCTGCATATCTGAGGTTGTTGATATTTCTCCCAGCAATCTTGATTCCAGCTTGTGAGTCATCCAGCCTGGCATTTTTGCATGATGTACTCTGCATATAAGTTAAATAAGCAGGGTGAGAATATGTAGTCTTGATGTACTTCTTTCCCAATTTTGAACCAGTGCATGTTACATGTCCGGTTCTAACTGTTACTTCTTGCCTTGCATACAGATTTCTCAGGGGGCAGGTAAGGTGGTCTGGTACTGCCATCACTTTAAGAATTTTCCACAGTATATGGTGATACACACAGTGAAAGGCTTTATAAATAGTCAATGAAGCAGAAGTAGATGCATTTCTGGCACTCCCTTGCTTTCTCCATGATCCAATGAATGTTGGCGATTTGGTCTCTGGTTTCTCTGCCTCTTTGAAGCCCAATTATACATCTGGAAGTTCTTGGTTCACATACTGCAGAAGCCTAGCTTGAAGGATTTAGACGATAACTTTGCTAGCATATGAAATGAGGGCAATTGTACCCTAGTTCAAACTTTGTTTGGCATTGTCCTTCTTTGGGATTGAAATGAAAACTGATCTTTTCCAGTCCTGTGGCCACTAGCTTTGTTCATAGTAATGCTTCTGAAGGCCCACTTGTCTTCACACTCCAGGATGTCTGGGTCTAGGTAAGAGAAAGCATCATCATGGTTATCTGGGTCATTAAGACCTTTCTCTTATAGTTTTTTGTATCCTTAGACTTCCCTGGTGGCTCAGACGGTAAAGCGTCTGTCTACAATGCGGGAGACCTGGGTTCGATCCCTGGGTTGGGAAGATCCCCTGGAGAAGGAACTGGCAATCCACTCCAGTACTATTGCCTGGAAAATCCCATGGACAGAGGAACCTGGTAGGCTGCAGTCCATGGGCTCGCAAAGAGTCGGACACGACTGAGCGACTTCACTTTGTGTATCCTTGCCACCTCCTCTTAATCTCTTCTGCTTCTTTTGGGTCCTTATTGTTTCTGTCCTATATCATGCCGATCCTTGCATGAAAGGTTCCCTTGATATCTCCAATTTTCTTGAAGAGATCACTGGTCTTTCCCATTCTGTTATTTCCCTCTATTTCTTTGCATTGTTCATTCAAAAAGGCCTTTAAAAAAAGGCATTTACTTTATTTAGTTTCCTTTTTTGTTGCTATATATGTATATATATTTAAAATTTTTAATTGAAGGATAGTTGCTTTACAGAATTTTGTGGTTTTCTGTCACACACCAACAAGAATCAGCCATAGGTACACCCATGTCCCCTCCCTCCCGGCCCTCCCTCCCATCTCCCTCCCCACCTCACCCTTCAGAGCCCCTGTTTGAGTTCCCTGAGTCATACAGCAAATTCCCATTGGCTATCTGTTTTACACATGGTATTGTAAATTTGTATGTTACTCTCTCCATACCTCTCCCCTTCTCCTTCCTCTCTGCCCACCTTGTCCATAGGTCTGTTCTCTACATCTGTTTCTCCATTGCTGCCCTGAAAAGAAATTCATCAGTGCCATCTCTTCAGATTCCACATATATATGTGTGTGTGTCAGTATATGATGTTTATATTTCTCCTTCTGACTTACTTCACTCTGTATAATGGGCTCTAGTTGCATCCACCTCATTAGAACAGATTCAAATGTATTCCATTTTATGGCTGAGTAGTAGTCCACTGTATATGTGTACCACAGATTCTTTATCCATTCATTTGTCAATGGACATCTAGGTTGTTTCCATGTTCTAGCTGCTGTAAAAAGTGCTGCAGTGAACATTGGGGTACATGTGTCTTTTTCAGTTTTGATTTCCTCAGGGTATATGCCTAGGAGGGTTTGCTGGGTCATATGGTGGTTTTATTCCTAGCTTTTTTAGGAATCCCCATACTGTCTTCCTAGGTGGCTGTATCAGTTTACGTTCCCACCAGCAACGCAAGAGTGTTCCCTTTTCTCCACACCCTCTCCAGCATTTATTGTTTGTAAACTTTTTGAAGATGGCTATTCTGACTGGTGTGAGGTGGTATCCTGTAGTTTTGATCTGCATTTCTCTAATAATGAGTGATGTTGAGCATCTTTTCATGTGCTTGTTAGCCATCTGTATGTCTTCTTTGGAGAAATGTCTCTTCAGGTCCCTTCCCAGTTTTTATTGGGTTGTTTGATTTTGTGGTATTGAGTTATATAATCTGCTTGTATATTTTGGAAATTAATTCTTTATCAGTTGTTTCCTTTGCTATTATTTTCTCCCATTCTGAGGGTTGTCTTTTCATCTTGTTTGTTGTTTCCTTTGCTGTGCAAAAGCTTTGAAGTTTAATTAGATCCCACCTGTTTATTTTTGTTTTTATCTCCATTACTCTAGGAAGTGGGTCATAGAAGATCTTGCTCTGATTTATGTTGAGTGTTTTGCCTATGTTCTCCTCTAAGAGTTTAATACTTTCTGGTCTTACATTTAGGTCATTAACCCATTTTGAGATAATTTTTGTGTATGGCATAGGTAGTGATCTAATTTCATTCCTTTGCATGTAGCTGTCTAGCTTTCCCAGCACCATTTATTGAAGAGGCTGTCTTTGCTCCATTGTATATTCTTGCCTCCTTTCTCAAAAATAAGGTACCCACTGGTGCGTGGGTCTGTCTCTGGGTGCTCTATCTTGGTCCATAGGTCTATATTTCTGTTTGTGCCAGTACCATACTGTCTTGATGACTATAGCTTTGTACCATAGTCTGAAGTCAGGAAGGTTGATTCCTCCAGCTCCATTCCTCTTTCTCAAGACTGCTTTGGCTATTTGGGGTCTTTTGTGTTTCCATATGAATTGTGAATTTTTTTTGTTTTAGTTCTGTTAAAAAATGCCATTGGCAATTTGATAGGGATTGCATTGAATCTGTAGATTGCCTTTGGTAGAATAGCCATTTTTCACAATATTGATTCTTCCTACCGAGGAACATAGAATATCTCTCCATCTGTTTATGTCGTCTTTGATTTCTTTCACCAGTATCTTATAGTTTTCTGTACACAGGTCTTTTGTCTCCTTAGGTAGGTTTATTACTAAGTATTTTATTCTTTTAGTTCCAATGGTGAATAGGATTGATTCCTTAATTTCTCTTTCTGATTTTTTTTATTGTTAGTATATAGGAGTGCAAGTGATTTCTCTGTGTTGACATTGTATCCTGTGACTTTGCTGAAACCGCTTATTAGCTCTAGTAATTTTCTGATAAGTTTCTTTTGGGTTTTCTATGTATAGGATCATGTTATCTGCAAACAGTGAGAGTTTTACTTCTTCTTTTCCTATCTGGATTCATTTCTTTTTCCTCTCTAATTGCCATAGCTAGGACTTCCAAACCTATGTTGAATAACCACGGTGAGAGTGATCACCCTTGTCTTGTTCCTGATCTTAGAGGGAAAGCTTTTAGTTTTTCACCATTGAGAATAATGTTTGTTGTGGGCTTTTCATATATGGCCTTTATGTTGAGGTAGGTTCCTTCTATGCCCATTTTTGAAGCATTTCTGCCATGAATGGATGCTGAATTTTGTTGAAGGCTTTTTCTGCATCTATTGAGATGATCATATGGCTTTTATCTTTCAATTGGTTGATATGGTGTATCACGTTGATTGATTTGGATATGTTGAAGAATACTTGTATCCCTGGAATAAACCCAACTTGATCATGGGGTATGAGCTTTTTAATGTGCTGTTGGATTCTGTTTGCTAGAATTTTGTCGAGGATTTTTGCATCTATGTTCATCAGTGACATTGGCCTGTAATTTTCTTTTTTCGTGTTGTGTTTCCTTGGTTTTGGTAGCAGGGTGATTGTGTCCTTGTAGAATGAGTTTGGAAGTGTTCATTTCTCTGCAGTTCTGGGGAAGAGTTTCAGAAAAATAGGCATTCGGTCTTCTCTAAATGTTTGATAGAATTCCCCTGTGAAGCTCTGGGCTTTTGTTTGTGGGGAGATTTTTGATCACTGTCTCAATTTCAGTGTTTGTAATTGGGCTGTTCATAATTTCTGTTTCTTCCTGGTTCGGTCTTGGGAGGCTGATCTTTCCTAAGTATCTGTCCATTTCCTCTAGGTTGTCCATTTTATTAGTATATAGTTGCTCATAATATTCTCTTATGATCCTCCTTTGTATTTCTGTGTTGTCTACTGTAACCTCTCCCTTTTCATTTCTAATTTTATTGATTTGATTTTTCTCCCTTTTTTTCTTGATGAGTCTGGCTAGTGGTTTGTCAATTTTATCTTTTCTCAAAGAACCAACTTTTAGTTTTATGAATCTTTGCTATTGTTTTCTTCATTTGTATTTCATTTATTTCTGCTCTGATTTTTATGATCCCCTTCCTTCTGCTGACTTTGGGGTTTTTTTCCCCTCTTTTTCCAGCTGTTTTATATGTAGAGTTAGGCTGTCTATTCGATGCTTTTCTTGTTTCTTGAGGTATGATTGTATCACTATACACCTCCCTCTTAGAACTGCTTTTGCTGAATTCCATAGGTTTGGGGTCGTCATGTTTTCACTGTCATTTGTTTCTAGGAACATTTTGATTTATTTTCTTATTTCTTCAGTAACCTCTTTGTTATTTAGTAGTGTATTGTTTAATCTCCATGTGTTTGTGTTTTTTGCTGCTTTTCTCCTGTAGTTGATATCTAGTCTCATAGCGTTGTGGTCAGAGAAGATACTTGGTACAATTCCAATTTTCTTAAATTTACTGAGGCTTGATTTGTGGCCCAAGATGTGGCCTATCCTGGAGAATGTTCCATGTGCACTTGAGAAGAAAGTGTATTCTTCTGCATTTGGGTGGAAAATCCTGAAAATATCAATTAGGCCCATTTTGTGTAATGTTTCATTTAAGGTTTGTGTTTCCTTATTGATTCTCTGTTATGATGATCTGTCCGTTGGTGAAATTGTGGTGTTAAAGTCTCCTACTATTATTGTGTTGCTGTTGATTTCTCTTCTTATGCCTGTTCTTATCAGTCTCTCAGTCGTGTCCGACTCTTTGCGACCCCGTAGACTGCAGCACGCCAGGCTTCCCTGTCCATCACCAACTACCAGAGTTTACCCAAACTCATGTCCATCAAGTCAGTGATGCCATCCAACCATCTCATCCTCTGTCATCTCCTTCTCCTCCCGCCTTCAATCTTTAGTAAGTCAGTTCTTCGCATCAGGTGGCCAAGCTATTGGAATTTCAGCTTCAGCATCAGTCTTTCCAACGAATATTCAGGACTCATATCTTTTAGGATAGACTGGTTGGATCTCTTTGCAGTCCAAGAGATTCTCAAGAGTCTTCTCCAGCACCACAGTTCAAAGCATCAAGTTTTTGGTGCTCAGCTTTCTTTATGGCCCAGCTCACATTCGTACATGACTACAGGAAAAACCATAGCTTTGACTATACAGACCTTTGTCGGCAAAGTAATGTCTCAGCTTTTTAATATGCTGTCTAGGTTGGTCATAGTTTTTCTTCCAAGGAGCAAGCGTCTTTTAATTTCATGGCTGCAGTCATCATCAGCAGTGATTTTGGAGCCCCCCAAAATAGTCTGTCACTGTTTCCATTGTTTCCCCAACTATTTGCCATGAAGTGATGGGACTGGATTCCATGATCTTATTTTTCTGAATGTTGAGTGTTAAGCCACTTTTTTCACTCTCTTCTTTCACTTGAATCAAGAGGCTCTTTAGTTCCTCTTTGCTTTCTGCCATAAGGGTAGTGTCATCTGTGCATCTGAGTTTGTTGATATTTCTCCCAGCAATCTTGATTACATCTTGTGCTTCATCCAGCCCAGCATAATGTACTTCATCCAGCCTGCCATCATTTTGCATGATGTACTCTGCATGTAAGTTAAATAAGCTGGGTGACAATATACAGCCTTGATGTACTCCTTTCCCCATTTGGAACCAGTCCATTGTTTCATGTCTGGTTATAACGATTGCTTCTTGACCTGCATACAGATTTCTCAGGTGGCTTGTATGGTCTGGTATGCCCATCTCTTCAAGAATTTTCCACAGTTTGCTGCGATCCACACAGTCAAAGGCTTTAGCATAACCGATGAAGCAGAATATATATATTTCCTGGAATTATCTTGCTTTTACTATGATCCAATGGATGTTGGCAATTTGATCTCTGGTTCCTCTGCCTCTTCTAAATCCAGATTGAACATCTGGAAGTTCTTGGTTCATGTACTCTTGAAGCCTAGCTTGGACAATTTTCAGCATTACTTTGCTAGCATGTGAGATGAGTGCAATTGCGTGATACTTTGAACATTCTTTGGCATTGCCTTTCTTTGAGATTGGAAGGAAAACAGAACTTTTCCAGTCCTATGGCCACTGCTGAGTTTTCCAAATTTGCTGGCATATTGAATGCAGCACTTTCACAGTATCATCTTGCAGGATGACAATATTCAGCCTTGTCGTACTCCTTTCCCAATTTTGAACCAGTCCATTGTTCCATGTCCAGTTCTAACCGTTGCTTCTTGACCCGCATACAGTTTTCTCAGGAGACAGATAAGGTGGTTTGCTACTCCTATCTCTTTAAGAATTTTCCACAGTTCATTGTGATCCACATAGTCAAAGGCTTTAGCATGCTCAATGAAGTTGAAGTAGAAGTTTTTCTGGAACTCCCTTACTTTCTCCATGATCCAACGAATGTTGGCAATTTGATCTCTGGTTCCTCTGCCTCTTCAAACCTCACTTGTCCATCTGGAAGTTTTCAGTTCATGTACTGCTGAAGCCTAGTTTGATGGGTTTTGACCATAACCTTGCAAGCATGTGAAATAAGCACAACTGTACAGTAGTTGGAACATTCTTGGCACTGCCCTTCTTTGGGATTGGGATGAAAATTGATCTTTTCCAATTCTGTGGCCACTGTGGAGTTTTTAAAATTTGTTGACATATGGAGTGTAGCACTTTTAGCAAGATCATCTTTTAGATTTTAAATAGCTCATCAGGATTTCCATCACCTACACTAGCGTTGTTCATAATATTTCCTAAGGCCCAGTTGACTTCACACTCCAGGATGTCTGGCTCTTGGTGAATGACAACACCATCATGATTATCCAGGTCTTTAAGACCTTCCTTGTTTAGTTCTGTGTATTCTTGCCACCTCTTCTTAATCTCTTCTGCTTCTGTTAAGTCCTTACTGTTTCTATCCTTTGTCATACTCATCTTTGCATGAAATAGTCTCTTAATATCTCCAGTTTTATTGTAGGATTTCTATTCTTTCCCATCCTATTGTTTTCCTCTATTTCTTTGCATTGTTTATGTAAGAAAGCCTGCTTACCTCTCCTTGCTATTGTCTGGAACTCTGCATTCACTTAAATGTATCTTTGGCTTTCTCCCTTGCCTTTCACTTTTTTTTTCTTTCCTCAGCTATTCTTTGGGATATTTTTGGCCAGTGCCTCTTGTACAATATTATGAACCTCCATCCGTAGTTCTTCAGGCACTCTATCTATCAGATCTAATCCTTTAAATCTATTCATCACTTCCGCTGTATAATCATAAGGATTTTGATTTAGATCATACCTGAGTGACCTAGGGATTTTCCCTATTTTCTTCAATTTAAGCTTGAATTATGCATTAAGAACCTGATGATCTGAGTCACACTCAGCTCCAGGTCTTGTTTTTACTAACTGTACAGCATTTCTGCATGTTTGGCTGCAAAAAAATATAATCAACCTGATTTTGCTATTGAACACCTGGTGATGTCCATGTGTAGAGCTGTCTCATGAGTTGTGGAAAAGTGTGTTTCCTATGATCAGAGTGTTCTCTTGATAAAGCTTTGTTTGCCTTTGCTTTTATATTTACCTATGTATTTAGTTCAAGTAGAGTTCTTTCTGCTCTCATTTGATTTCAGTTTATTGCCAATGTCCTTTCATTACAGGCTGAATTTTTTTTTTTTAATCTGTGAATGCCTTAATTTCTCCTCCATATTTTGAGAAAAGTTTTGCCATATATAAAGTTCTTGATTAAGAGTTTTTATGTCTCAGGACTTTAAAAATGTCATTTCATGGTACAGAATAGTACTGGCACAGAAAGAAGTATAGATCAATGGAACAGGATAAAAGCCCAGAAATATACCTGCACACCTATGGTCAATTAATATATGACAAAGGAGGCAAGAATATACAGTGCAGTAAAGACAGTTGCTTCAATAACTGGTGCTGGGGAAACTGGATAGCTACATGTAAAAGAAACTAGAACATCCTTTAACACTATACACAAAAATAAACTCAAAATGAATTAAAGATCTAATGATAAAATCTGGTATTATACAACTCCTGGAGGAAAACATAGGCAGAAAACTCTTTGACATAAACTATAGTAATATCATTTTTTAAAGTCTTTCTCCTAGAGAAATGAAAACAAAAACAAACAAATGGGACCTAGTTAAACTTAAACACTCTTGCTCAGCAAAGGAAACCATAAAAATCTATGGAATGGGAGAAAATATTTTAAAATGATGTGACAGACAAGGGATTAAGCTCCAAAATACACAAATGGTTCATATAGCTCAATATCACCAAAACAAGTAACCCAATCAAAAACTGGGGAGAAGACCTGAATAAATATTTCTCCAAAGAAGACAGGCAGATGACAAAATATCACATAAAATGATGCTTAATATTAGAGAAATGCAAATCAAAACTACAATAAATTATCACCTCGTACCTGGTCATCATAAAAAAAATTATAAATGCTGAATAGGCTGTGGAACAAAAGGAATCCTCCTACACTGTTGGTGGAAAAGTAAATTGGTACAGCCGCTATGGAGAATAGTATGGAGGTTGCTTTAAAATCTAAAACTAGAGCCACCATGTAATTCTGCAATCTCACTCATGGGCATGTATCTGGAGAAAACTACAGTTTGAAAAGATACATGTACCCCAGTGTTCATCGACAGCACTATTTACGATAGCCTAGACATGGAAGCAACTTAAGTGTCTATCGACAAATGAGTAGATAAAGAAGATGCGGTATATATACACAAAGGAATATTACTCAGCTATAAAAATTAATGAAAGAATGCCATTTGAAGCAACATGAATGGCCTTAGTGATTTGCACAAGTGAAGTAATCCAGAAAGAGAAAGCCAAATATCATATGCTATCACTTATTTGTGGAATTTAAAATATCATACCAATGAACTTATTTACAAAACAGAAATAGACTCACAAACGTAGAGAAACAGCTTATTGCCAATAAAGGGGGAAGGGGGAGAGGGACTAATTAAGAGCTTGGAATTAAAATATGCACCCGGATCTCCCTAATTTTAGACAGACACTTTACCATCTGATCCACCAGGGAAGTCCTTAAAATATACACACTACCATATAAAAAATAGACAACTAAAAAGAACCAACTATGTAGCACAGGGAACTATACTCAACATCTTGTAATAACCTATAATGAAAGAGAATGTAAGAAAATCTGATATATATTGTTGTTGTTCAGTAGATAAGTCATATTCAACACTTTGTGGCCCCATGAAGTGTAGCATTCCACTGGGGACAGGCTCCTCTGCCCTCTATTATCTCCTGGAATATGCTTAAATTCACGTCAATAGAGGCAATGATGCTATCTAGCTTCTGAATCTCTTTGCTGTTCACCTGAAACTACTACAACATTGTAAATCAACTATTTTCCAACTAGCCCCATTTTCCTTCAGCCATGTGAGGGCACAGCAAGAAGACAGCTGTCTATGACTCATAAAGCCAATCTCACCAGACTCAGATCTGCTGTCACGTTGACCTTGAGCATCCCTGCCTCCAGGACTGTGAGAAATAAATTTCCATTTTTATTAAAACAACAAATAAAATTATACTATGGATATGAATATAGAAATCTCTTCAAAGTGTTCTCTTCAATTATTTTAGGTGCATACCCAGACATGAAATTGCTGGGTAATATGGTAATTCTAGCTTTAATTTTTCAAGGAACTACCATATTTTTTTTAATTGGGAGTGTAGTTGCTTTACAATATTCTTTTAGTTTCTGCTGTACAATGAAGTGAATCAGCTATATGTATACATATATCCCCTCCCTCTTGAAACCCTCTCACACAACCCCCATCGCAGCCATCTGGGTCACCACAGAGCAGGTAGTTCTATTTTTTTCAATTAACTTATTTTAACTGGAGGATAGTTACTTTACAATATTGTAATGGTTTTTGAGAAACATCCATACAATTCTCCATATTGGCTGTATCAATTTGTGTTCCCTTTTATCCACACTCTCTCCAGCATTTATTTTTTGATGTTGGCCATTCTGACCAGTGTGAGGTGATAACTTCATTGTAGTTTTGCTTTCTCGAGTAATCAGTGATGTTGAGCATTTGCATCTTTTCACGTCTTTGTTGTTCAGTTATGTGTCTTCTTTGGAGAAATGTTTGTTCAGGTCTTCTACCCATTTTTTGATTGGCTTGTTTGTTTTCTTGATATTCAGCTGCATGAGCGGTTTGTATATTTTGGAGATTAATCTCTTGTTGGTCACTTCATTTGCAAATATTTTCTCCCATCCTGAGAGTTGTCTTTTCATCTCATTTTTGGTTTTGTTTGCTGTGTCAAAGCTTGTAAGTTTAATTAGGTCCTTTTTTTTTTTTTTTTTTTAACTTCCATTACTCTAGGTGGTGGTCAAAAAAGATCTTTCAATGATGGTGTTTTGCACAGCAGCTGAAGTATTTTACATTTCTACAAACAGGGCACAAGGGTTGCAATTTCTAAACATCATCTCCAAAACTTGTTTTCTTATTTTTAAGGTATACTTGACATGGGAACATATTATGTATTGCAATTGTTGCAATATATAACAATTTAGGTGAGCAATATTGTAATTAGATACTTGTATATGTGGCAAAATGTTTGTCACAAAGTCTGATTAGCACCTGTCATCATGCATAGTTGCAATTTTTTCCTGTAATGAAAACTTATACGATCTACTGTCTTCTGCTCTTTTGGGGGTGAATTTCTAATGGTGTAAGATTGCCCTTCATTGTGATTTTGATATGCATTTCATTAATGATTAGTGATGCTGAGCTTCCTTTTATGTGTGTATTGGCCATTTGAGTGTCTCCTTTAGAGAAATATCTATTCAAGTCCTTTGAAGATGTTATTTATGTATTCTAGATATTATCTGCTTATCAGATATATGATTTGCAGATCTATTCTCCCAGGTTATGGGTTGCATTTTCAGTCCATTGACTGTATACTTTGATGTATAGAAGTTTAAATTTTCCTTTTTTTCATTTTTTATTGAGTATGGTTGACTTATAAAGTGATAATAGTTTCAGGTGTATAACATATTGATTCACTATTTTATAGACTATAATCTAAAGTTGTTATATTATATTGGCTTCATTCCCTGTGCTGTACATTACATATTTATATAAATTGCATTATACATAGCAGTTTGTACCTCTTGAATTCCTTTGCTTATTTTGTCCTTCCCCCTCCCCTTTTCCCAGGGCTTCCCTGATAGCTCAGTTGGTAAAGAATCCACCTGGAATGCAGGACCCCGGTTGGAGTCCTGGGTCGAGAAGATCCCCTGGAGAAGGGATAGGCTACCCACTCCAGTATTCTTGGGCTTGTCTTGTGGCTCAGCTGGTAAAGAATCTGCCTGCAATGTGGGAGACCTGGGTTCAATCCCTGGGTTGAGAAGATCCCCTGAAGAAGGTAAAGGCTACCCACTCCAGTATTCTGGCCTGGAGAATTCCATGGACTGTATAGTCCATGGGGTCACAAAGAGTTGGATACGACTGAGTGACTTTCACTTTCACTTTCACCTCCCCTTCTCCCTGTTGGTAAGCACTAGACTGTGCTTTGTATCTGTTAATTCGTTTCTGTTCTGTTATATTCCTTAGCTGGCTTCATTTTTAGATTACACAGCTAAGTGAAAACATAGTGTTCAGCTTTCACTGTCTGACTTATTTCACTAAGCATAGTACACTCCAGGTCCTTTCATGTTGTTGCAAATGGGAACTTTTCATTTTTATGGCTGAGTAATATTACACTGTGTGTTTGTGTGTATCACATCTTCTTATCAATATATATTCTTTATCAAGTTATCTGTTCATGGGACCTTAAGTTACTTCCATATACTGGCAATTCTAAATAATGCTGTTGTTGTTCAGTTGCTAAATTGTTTCCAGTTCTTTGCCACCCCTTGGGCTGCAGCATGCTAGGCTTCCCTGTCCTTCACTATTTCCCAGAGTTTTCTCAAACTCATGTCCATTGAGTTGGTAATGCCATCCAGTCATCTCATCCTCTGGTGCCCCCTTCTCCTCCTGCCCTCAGTCTTTCCCAGCATCAAGGCCTTTTCCAATGAATCAGCTCTTCACATCAGGTGGCCAAAGTATTGGAGCTTCAGCACCAGGCCTTCCAATGTGAATATTGGGGTGCATGTATCTTTTCAGATTATGGTTTTCATGTTATATAGATATATTCCCAGGAATGGAATTGCCGGAGCATGTGGTAGTTCTATTTTTATGTTTCTGAGGAACCTCTGTCTGGTTTTCCATAGTGGCTGCACCAAATTACATTCCCATCAACAGTGTACTAAGGTTCCCTTTTGTCCACATCTTCATCGGTATGTGTTATTTATTGTCTTTTTACAATACCCATTCTTACAGTTGTGAAGTGATATCTCTTCGTGGTTTTGCAGTTCCCTGATGATTAGTAATGTTGAGCATCTTTACACATTATGTCCCTTTTGGAAATCTGTATGTCTTCTTTGGAAAAATGTCTATTCAGATCTTCTGCTCATTTTTAAATACCAGCTTGTTTGCTTCTTTGATATTGAATTGTATGATCTCTTTATAACTCTTGGATATTAATCCCTTATCAGTCATATCATTTGCAGATATCTTCTCCCATTCACTAGGCTGTCTTTTTTGTTGATGATTTCCTTTGCTGTGCAAAAGTTTTTAAGTTTAATTTAGTCATTTTGTTTATTTTTGTTTTTCTTTCCCCTTGCTAAGGAGACAGAGTTAAAAAAATAATAATAATAAGACTTTTGTCAAAGAGTGTATAGCCTGTGCTTTATTTTACAAATTTTATGGTTCTCAGTGTTGCATTTAGATCTTTAAATCATTGGGGTTTATTTTCATACATAGCCTGAGAAAATGTACTCATTCATTCTTTGACACGTAGCTATCCAGTTTTCCCAAGACAACTTGTTGAAGAGATTATCTTTATCCCATTTTATATATTTACCTGCTTTATCTTAGATTAATTGACCATATGTGCATGGGTTAGTTTCTGATATATCTATTCTCGTCCATTAATCTACATGTCTGTTTTTGTACCACTACCATAGTGTTTTGATCACTGTAATTTGTAGTATTGTCTGAAGATGTGGACTGTGGTATCTCCAGATCTGTTCTTTTCTTCTCAAGATTGCCTTGACTATTTGGAATCTTCTGTGATTCCATAAAAATGTTAGGATAGCTTGTTCAGGTTCTGTGAAAAATGCCATAGGTATTTTAGTAGGGATTGTATTAATTCTGAGCTTTCTTTGGGTAATATGGAAATTTTAACAGTAATCCAATCCATGAACACGTTATCATTCAATTTACTTGTATCATCTTTGCTGCTGCTGCTGCTGCTGCGTCGTCGCTTCAGTCGTGTCCGACTCTGTGAGACCCCATAGACGGCAGCCCACCAGGCTCCCCCTTCCCTGGGATACTCCAGGCAAGAACACTGGAGTGGGTTGCCATTTCCTTCTCCAATGCATGAAAGTGAAAAGTGAAAGAGAAGTCATAACACGTATAGGTAGACCAAAAATAAGATCTAAAGATGGGGGCGTATCATCTTTAGTTTCCTTCATCTATATCTTCTTATTTTCAGCATACAGTTCTATCACCTCCTTGGTTTAGTTTACTCCCAGGTATTTTATTCTTTTGGATGTGATTGTAAATGTCATCATTTTCTTGATCTTTCTTTCTGATATTCATTTGTTTATTAGTGTATAGAAAAGCAATTGATTTCTGTATATTAGTCTTTCATCTTGCAAAATTTCTGAATTCATTTAGTAGTTTTATGGTTTTTGGCAGAGACTTTAGGGTTCTCTATATATAATGTGTCATGTCATCTGCAAATAGTGACACTTTTACTACTTCTCTTCTAATTTGGAAGTTTTTGCTTTCTTTTTCTTATAGGATTGCTGTGGCTAGGACTTCTAATACTGTTAAATAGAAAGGAGAGAGTGGGCATCCTTGTGTAGTTCCTGATTTTAGAGGAAAAGCTTCCGTTTTTTCACCACTGAGTATGATGTTAGTTGTGGAGTCATATATTGTCTTTATTATGTTGAGATATGTTCCCTCTACACCAAAATTCTTCTGAGATTTTTTTGAAGAGTAGATGCTTAGTTGTGTCAAATTCTTTTTCTGTGTCTACTGAGATGATCATGTAATATTCATTATTTGTTTTGTTAATGTAGTGCCTCACATTGATTGGTTTGGGGATATTGAACAATCCTTGCATCCCTAGAATAAATCCCACTTGATTATAGTGCATGATTTTTCCTATATATTGGTGAATTTTGTTTGCTCATATTTTTCTTTTTTGAGGATTCTTCATCTAAATTCGTCAGAGGTGTTGGATTGTAGTTTTCTTTTTTGTAGTGTCTCTGCCTGGTTTTGGTATTAGTGAATGAATTTGGGAATGTTCCCCACTCATTAGCATAGAAACTTGTTAAGGCAGCTTCCATTATGTTAGTCTTTATTATTTTAGCCCATTCAGCCATAATTTCACATATATTTCTTAACTTAATCACATTCGAAAAATGATTACTTTCTAGTTAGAGTTTTACTATGCACCTGGTGTTTGTTTCTCAGAGGAAACACTCCCTAATCCTCCCTTCCTCTGTGAGCGTACTTCATCCAGAAGTGACACAGTGTGATAACCTCAGGAGTGACTGGAAACCTCCAAGGACTGCCTGACATCAATTTTGACACCGTTGAAATTTTCCTGGAGGAAAGAAGAATGCAAGCTTGCCCTCATCTTTGTCTGTGGCGCTTCCTTCCACTCTCTAACTATAAAGTCCCTTCTTATTTTTCTCCCAAAGGAGGGCATAGTCTTTGAGGGTGGTAGTCCACTGCGGCCTCCTTTGCCTGGCAAACCAATGAAGGCTGTTATTTTCTACCTCACCCAAAGAGTCTCCATGCTTCTATTCTGCACCAGTGAACAGAGGTTAAGTTTTGCCAATACTCTTCAATTTTTTTTTTCAATAGTGTCTTAAGGATAGGTTTTAAATATTCTTTATATGTTTGATAGGATTAATTTGTGAAGTTGTTCAGTTCTGAACTATTCTTCAGAACTTTTGGCTAATGATTTCATTTTAACACTTGTAATTATTTTGTACAGATGATCTATTTCTTCCTGATTCAGTATTGGGAAATTATATGTTAATAATAATTTATCCATTTCTTATAGTTTTCCAGTTTGTTGACATGTAACTCTTTGTAGTATGCTTTTGTGATTGTATTTCTGTTATATGAACTGTAATCTCTTCTGTTTTATTACATAATTTGTTTATTTGAATCTCTGTTCTTTATTAATGAGCCTCATTAAAATAAATTTTGCCTATATTAAAAAGAAAAACTTCTTATAGTTTTATTGACCTTTTCTATTGTTTTCTGTGTGAGTTTTCTTTATCTCTTATTTATTTCTGTTCTGATCTTATTATTCCAGTCCTTCTGCTGACTTTGAGCTTGTTTGTTCTTCTTTTTCTAATTCCATTAAATGGTTGATTAGGTTGGTTTTTGAGATTTTTTTTCTTGCTTCTTGAGGTAGGCTTGTGATGCTATAAACTTCTCTCTTCGACCTGGTTTGCTGCATCTTAAAAAATTTGGAAAAGTTGTTTTAATTTTCATTTGTCTCAAGTTATTTCCTGATTTTTCTTTTGATTTCTTGGATGACCTCTTGGTTTTTCAGTAGCATGTTATTTTGTCTCCTGTCTGTGTTTTCCCCCTTTTCCATCCTGTAACTGATACTGTTTCATACTCTTCTGGTTAAAAAAAAAATGCTTAATATAATTTCTATCCTCATAAACTTGATGTGACTTATTTTGAGGTCTAATAAGTGATAAATTCTGCAGATTGTTCCATGTGTACTTTAAGAAAAAGTGTATTCTACTGGGTTTGGATTGGATGTTTTGTAGGTATCTAATAAGTCATCTGTTCTAATGTGTCATCTGAGGCCACTGAGTCCTCATTTATTTTCAGCCTGGATAATCTGTCCATTGATCTAAGGAGAGGTGTTAAAATCCCTATTATTATTGTATTATTGTCAATGTCTATTTTTGTCTCGATATTGGCTTTACATATTTAGGTATCCTATTTTAGGTGTATACATGTTTACAAATATATGATCTTCTTGAATTGCTCCCTTTATAATTGTGTATGTCTTTCTTTGTGTTTTTTTAATGCTCTTTGTTTTAAAATCTCCATTGTTTGTTATGAGTATTGCTGCTTCAGCTTTATTTTCTTTTAAATATACAATCACTGTCTGTGTGTCTTTAGCTCTGAAGTGAGTCTCTCACAGGAAGCATGTAGATGGGTCTTTTTTTTTTTTTAATTCAATAAGGTAACCTATGCCTATTGATTAGAGCATTAGTCTTGTTGTTGTCCAGTCACCAAGTTGCGTCTGCCTCTTTGTGACCTCATGGACTGCAGCCTGCTAGGCTCCTCTCTTCTCCACTATCTCTAAGAGTTTGCTCAAATTCAGGTCTATTGAGTCAGTGATGCTATCTAACCATCTCTTCCTCTGCCTCCCCCTTCTACTTTTGCCTTCAATCTTTCCCAGTATTGGAGTCTTTTCCATTGAGCTGGCTCTCCCCATCAGGTGGCCAAAGTACTGGAGCTTCAATTCAGCATCAGTCCTTCCAATGAATATTCAGGGTTGATTTCCTTTAGGATTCACTGGTTTGATCTCCTTGCAGTATAAGGGACTCTCAAGAGTCTTCTCCAACATCACAGTTCAAAAGCATCAATTCTTCAGCATTCAGCTTTCTTTATGATCCAACTCTCACATCTGTACACGACTAGTGGAAAAACCATAGCTTTGACCATATGGACCATTGTCAGCACAGTGATGTGTCTGCTTTTTAATAATTAGTCTATTGGCATTTAAAGTGATTATTTATGGTTGTATACTTAATACCATTTTGTTACTTGTTTTCCAGTTGTTTTTGCAGTTCTCCCCTGTTCTTTTTTTCTTCCTCTCTTCTCTTGTAGTTTGATGATCATGTTTCAGTTCCTTTCTCTGAAGCTTTTGTGTATTTGCCGGGGGTTTTGATTTATGGTTACCATGGAGCTTATATATTCCAACCTATCTATATCTATCTGTTTTAAACTGAAAGTCATTTAGATTCAAACACATTCTGAACACTACATTTTCACCCATCACACACAGGTTTTGTGTTGCTAATGTCATACTTTTGATCTTCTTATCTACCCCTTGACTGCTTATTATAGCTATACTTGATTTTATAATTTATGTCTTTTAACCATCTTACTAGCTTATTTAAGTGGCTGATCCACAGCCATTACTATATATTTCCTTTTAGTATTGGTGTGTTTCCCTTTGTGTAATTTATTTATTTCTTTTTGTAGCCACTTTTTCACTTAAACAGGCCTCCCAGGTGGCGCTAGTGGTAAAGAATCTGGCTGCCAATGCAGGAGACACAAGAAATGTGGGTTCAATCTCTGGGTCACGAAGATCCCCTGGAGTAGGAAATGGCATCCCACTCCAGTATTCTTTCCTGGAAAATTCTGTGGGCAGTGGAGCCAGTAGGCTACAGTCCATGGGGCTGCAAAGAGTCAGACACAACTGAGTGATTCAGCACACATACACATAAACCCTTTAACATTTCTTATAAAATCAGTTTAGAGGCGGTCCTAAGATGGTGGAGGAATAAGACGGGGAGACCACTTTCTCCCCCACAAATTCATCAAAAGAACATTTGAACACTGAGTGAACATTTGAACACTGAGTAAATTCCACAAAACAACTTCTGAATGCCGGCAGAGGACATCAGGCACCCAGAAAAGCAGCCCATTGTCTTCGAAAGGAGGTAGGAAAAATTATAAAAGACAAAAAGAGAGACAAAAGAGGTAGGGATGGAGCTCCAACCTGGGAAGGGAGTCTTAAAAAGAGAGAAGTTTCCAAACACCAGGAAACACTCTCACTGCCGAGTCTGTGGCGAGCCTTGGAACCACAGAGGGCAACATAACCAGGAGGAAAAAAATAAATAAATAATTAACACCCACAGATTACCTGCCCAATGGTAACTCCCCCAGCAGAGAAGCAGCGCAGCCACCTGCATCCATCACTAGCAAGCGGGGGCTGAGCAGGGAGGCGTGGGCTGCATCGCTTAGAGTAAGGACCTGGCCTGAATGGCCCGAGTGCAATCTGAGGGAACTAACTTGGGCTAGCAAACCAGACCGTGGCATAGCTACCACGTGAAAAGCCCTAACCTAAGACACCACCAGACCTGCTCACAGAAAAAAGGACTGAGCAGAGCTAGCCGGCTGCAGACCATCCCCCTCTGGTGACAGGCAGCCAGAGCAGACCATCCCCCTCTGGTGACAGGCAGCCAGAGCTGGAAGGGGGCAATCGCAGCCCCAGAGAGGCGTTATCTACCAAACTGAAAGCAGGCTTCATTGCTAACTAAGACTTCTTGGGATTCTGGACGGACAACATCCACCTGAGAAGGTGCGCCGGTTGTACACCCAGAAAACCAAGCAGCAAGGACAGGGGAGAAGATAAGTCACAGCGATCGCGCTCGCCAAACACCTGCTCACCTGAGCTGCTCAGACCTGGGAAGGGTACAAAACAGAGGCCCAACCGAGTCTGCACATCTGAGGACTAGCCGAGTACCTGAACCTAATAGGCTCTGACCTGAGAAGTGCACACAACCCAGGGCCGGCCTCAGACAGTTCCCAGCAGAGCAACCTACAGCCTAAGCAGTGTAGACAGGGAAAGCACACATGCCGTGAGTGGGGGCAAACCCAGTGTGGCTGAGTCACTGCGAGCACACACCAGTGTTATCTGTTGGCAGCGTCCCTCCCTCCCCACAGAACAAGTGAACCTAAAAAAATATCCACCACCGCCCCCTTGTGTCAGGGCACAAATTAGACACTGAAGAGACCAGCAGACAGAAGAAGCTAAAACAGAGAGAACCTCCTTGGAAGTGACAGGTGCAATAGATTAAAACCCTGTAGCTAGTACCGACTACATAGGAAGGGGCCTATAGATCTTGAGAAATATAAGCCAGATCAAGGAATTATCCGAAACTGAACTGACCCCACACTGCCCACAACAACACCAGAGAAGTCCTACATATATTTTTACTATCATTCTTTATTTTTAATGTAGATTTATTTATTTTAATTGAAGGTTAATTACTTTACAATATTGTATTGGTTTTGCCATACATCGAGGATTCCCTGGTGGCTCAGAGGTTAAAGTGTCTGCCTCCAATGCGGGAGACCTGGGTTCGATCCCTGGGTCAGGAAGACCCCTTGGAGAAGGAAATGGCAACCCACTCCAGTATTCTTGCCTGGAGAATCCCATGGACAGAGGAGCCTGGTAGGCTACAGTCCACGGGGTCGCAAAGAGTCGGACACATCGACATGAATCCGCCACAGGTATACACGTGCTCCCCATCCTGAAACCCCCTCCCTCCTCCCTCCCCGTACCATCCCTCTGAGTCGTCTCAGTGCACCAGCCCCAAGCATCCAGTATCATGCATCGAACCTGGACTGGCGATTCGTTTCATATATGATATTATACATGTTTCAATGCCATTCTCCCAAATCATCCCACCCTCGCCCTCTCCCGCAGAGTCCAAAAGACTGTTCTATACATTTGTGTCCTTTTTAAAATTTGTTTAAATTTTAAGTCCTCTATTACTCCTTTAATTTTCATTTTTATAACCTACTCCTACTTTGCAAACAAAAAGAGAGACCCTATTTTTTAAAGCAAACTTCATATATATATATATATATATATTATAATTTTCGTGACTTTTTTTCTTTATTACTGTATTTTTGAAAATCCAACCTCTACTCTAGATTTTTAATCTTTGCTTTTTGGTATTTGTTATCAATTTTGTACCTTTAAGAACCCAAACTTCAGTACCCATTTTTACTTGGGAGTGAGATTACTGGCTTGACTGCTCTCTCCCCTTTGGACTCCCTTTTTTCTCCACCAGGTCGCCTCTATCTCCTCCCTCCCCCTTCTCTTCTCTACCCAACTCTGTGAATCTCTTTGTGTGCTCCGGACAGTTGAGAACACTTAGGGAAATGATTACTGGCTGGATCTGTCTCTCTTCTTTTGATTCCCTCCTTTATCCTCCTGGCCACCTCTGTCTCCTTCCTTCTTCTTCTCTTCTCTGTGTAACTCCATGAACACCTCTCAGTGGTCCAGACTGTGGAGCGCACATAAGGAAGTGATTACTGGCTAGCTTATTCCCTCCTCTTCTGATTCCACCTCATCTCATCCAGGTCACCTCTGTCTCCCTATTCCCTCTTCTCTTCTCCATGTAACCCTGTGAACCTCTGGGTGTCCCTCACTGTGGAAAAACTTTTCATCTTTAACGTAGATGTTTTATCAGTGGTGCTGTATAGATGGAGAAGTCTTGAGTCTACTGTAAAAATAAGACTGAAAACCAGAAGCAGGAGGCTTAAGTCCAAATCCTGAGAACACCAGAGAACTCCTGACTCCAGGGAACATTAATTGACAGGAGCTCATCAAACGCCTCCATACCTACACTGAAACCAAGCACCACCCAAGGGCTAACAAGTTCCAGAGCAAGACATACCATGCAAATTCTCCAGCAACACAGGAACACAGCCCTGAGCTTCAATATACAGGCTGCCCAAAGTCACTCCAAACCCACTGACATCGCATAACTCATTGCTGGACACTTCATTGTACTCCAGAGAGAAGAAATCCAGCTCCACCAACCAGAACACCGACACAAGCTTCCCTAACCAGGAAACCTTGACAAGCCACCCGTACAACCCCACCCACAGTGAGGAAAGTCCACAATAAAGAGAACTCCACAAACTGCCAGAATACAGAAAGGCCACCCCAAACACAGTGATATAAACAAGATGAAGAGACAGAGGAATACTCAGCAGGTAAAGGAACAGGAGAAATGCCCACCAAACCAAACCAAAGAGGAAGAGATAAGGAATCTACCTGATAAAGAATTCCAAATAATGATAGTGAAAATGATCCAAAATCTTGAAAACAAAATGGAATCACAGATAAATAGCCTGGAGACAAGGATTGAGAAGATGCAAGAAAGGCTTAGCAAGGATCTAGAAGAAATAAAAAAGAATAATGCAATAAATGAGATCAAAAATACTCTGGAGGGAACAAATAGTAGAATAATGAAGGCAGAAGATAAGATTAGTGAGGTACAAGATAGAATGGTAGAAATAAATGAATCAGAGAGGAGAAAAAGAAAAACAAATTGAAAGAAATGAGGAAAATCTCAGAGACCTCTGGGACAATGTTAAACACCCCAACATTCGAATCATAGGAGTCCCAGAAGAAGAAGACAAAAAGAAAACCATGAGAAAATACTTGAGGAGATAATAGGTGAAAACTTCCCTAAAATGAGGAAGGAAATAATCACCCAAGTCCAAGAAAACCAGAGAGTCCCAAACAGGATGAACCCAAGGTGAAACACCCCAAGACACGTATTAATCAAATCAACAAAGATCAAACACAAAGAACAAATATTAAAAGCAGCAAGGGAAAAACAACAAATAACACACAGGGGGATTCCCATAAGGATAACAGCTGATCTTTCAATAGAAACTCTTCAGGCCAGGAGGGAATGGCAGGACATACTTAAAGTGATGAGAGAAAATAACCTACAGCCCAGATGACTCTACCCAGCAAGGATCTCATTCATATATGCAGGAGAAATCAAAAGCTTTACAGACAAGCAAAAGCTGAGAGAATTCAGCCCCACCAAACCAGCTCTCCAACAAGTGCTAAAGGATCTTCTCTAGACAGGAAACACAACAAGGGTGCATAAACCCAAACCCAAAACAATAAAGTAAATGGCAACGGGATCATACTTATCACCAATTACCTTAAACGTAAATGGGTTGAATGCCCCAACCAAAAGACAAAGACTGGCTGAATGGATATAAAAACAACACCCCTATATATGTTGTCTACAGGAGACCCATCTTGAAACAAAGGATAAATACAGACTGAAAGTGAAGCGCTGGAAAAAGATATTCCACACAAATAGAGACCAAAAGAAAGCAGGAGTAGCACTACTCATATCAGATAAAATAGACTTTAAAACAAAGGCTGTGAAAAGAGACAAAGAAGGACACTACATAATGATCAAAGGATCAATCCAAGAATATATTGGAGAAGGCAATGGCAACTCACTCCAGTACTCTTACCTGGAGAATCCCATGGATCGAAGAGCCTGGTAAGTTACAATCCATGGGGTCGCAAAGAGAAGAATATATAACAATTATAAATACATATGCACCCAACATAGGAGCACTACAGTGTGTAAGACAAATGCTAACAAGTATGAAAGGGGAAATTAACAATAAAACAGTAATAGTGGGAGACTTTAATACTCCACTCACACCTATGGATAGATCAACTAAACAGATAATTAACAAGGAAACACAAACTTTAAATGATACAATAGGCCAGTTAGATCTAATTGATATCTATGGGACATTTCACCCCAAAACAGTGAATTTCACCTTTATCTCAAGCACACATGGAACCTTCTCCAGGATAGATCACATCCTAGGCCATAAATCTAGCCTTGGTATGTTCAAAAAAAATGAAATCATTCCAAGCATCTTTTCTGACCACAATGCAGTAAAATTAGATCTCAATTACAGGAGAAAAACTATTAAAATTTCCAGCATATGGAGGCTGAACAACACACTGCTGAATAACCAACAAATCACAGAATAAATCAAAAAAGAAATCAAAATGTGCATAGAAACGAATGAGAATGAAAACACAACAACCCCAAACCTGTGGGACACTGCAAAAGCAGTGCTAACGGGAAGGTTCATAGCAATACAGGCATACTTCACAAAACAAGAAAAAAGTCAAATAAATAACCTAAGCCTACACCTAAAGCAACTAGAAAAGGAAGAAATGAAGAATCCCAGGGTTCGTAGGAGGAAAAAAATCTTAAAAATTAGGGCAGAAAAACATGCAAAAGAAACAAAAGAGACCATAGCAAAAATCAACAAAGCCAAAATCCGGTTCTTTGAGAGGATAAATAAAATTGACAACCCATTAGCCAGACTCATCAAGAAACAAAGGGAGAAAAATCAAATCAATAAAATTAGAAATGAAAATGGAGAGATCACAACAGACAACACAGAAATACAAAGGATCATAAGAGACTACTATCAGCAATTATATGCTAATAAAATGGACAACTTGGAAGAAATGGAGAAATTCTTAGAAAACTACAACTTTCCAAAACTGAACCAGGAAGAAATAGAAAATCTTAACAGACCCATCACAACCACAAAATTGAAACTGTAATCAGAAATCTTCCAGCAAACAGAAGCCCAGGTCCAGACGGCTTCACAGCTGAATTCTACCAAAAATTTAGAGAAGAGCTAACACATATCCTACTCAAACTCTTCCAGAAAATTGCAGAGGAAGGTAAACTTCCAAACTCATTCTACGAGGCCATCATCACCCTAATACCAAAACCTGACAAAGATGTCATGAAAAAAGAAAACTACAGGCCAATATCACTGATGAACATAGATGCAAAAATCCTTCACAAAATTCTAGCAATCAGATTCCAACAACACATTAAAAAGATCATACATCATGACCAAGTGGGCTTTATCCCAGGGATGAAAGGATTCTTCAATATCCACAAATCAGTCAATGTAATACACCACATTAACAAATTGAAAAATAAAAGCCATATGATTATCTCAATAGATGCAGAGAAAGCCTTTGACAAAATTCAACATCCATTCATGATGAGAACTCTCCAGAAAGCAGGACTAGAAGGAACCTACCTCAACATAATAAAAGCTATATATGACAAACCCACAGCAAACATTATCCTCAATGGTGAAAAATTGAAAGCGTTTCCCCTAAAGTCAGGAACAAGACAAGGGTGTCCGCTCTCACCACTATTATTCAACATAGTTTTGGAAGTTTTGGCCACAGCAATCAGAGAAGAAAAAGAAATAAAAGGAATCCAAATTGGAAAAGAAGTAAAACTCTCACTGTTTGCAGATGACATGATCCACTACATAGAAAACCCTAAAGACTCCACCAGAAAATTACTAGAGCTAATCAATGAATATAGTAAAGTTGCAGGATATAAAATCAACACACAGAAACCCCTTGCATTCCTATACACTAATAATGAGAAAATAGAAAGAGAAATTAAGGAAACAATTCCATTCACCATTGCAACGAAAAGAATAACATAGGAATATATCTACCTAAAGAAACTAAAGACCTACATATAGAAAACTATGAAGCACTGGTGAAAGAAATCAAAGAAGACAGTAATAGATGGAGAAATATACCGTGTTCATGGATTGGAAGAATCAATATAGTGAAAATGAGTATATTACCCAAAGCAATCTACAGATTCAATGCAATCCCTATCAAGCTACCAACGGTATTTTTCACAGAGCTAGAACAAATAATTTCACAACTTGTATGGAAATACCAAAAACCTCGAATAGCCAAAGCAATCTTAAGAGAGAAGAATGGAACTGGAGGAATCAACCTGCCTGACTTCAGGCTCTACTTCAAAGCCACAGTCATCAAGACAGTATGGTACTGGCACAGAGAGAGAAATATAGATCAATGGAACAAAAGAGAAAGCCCAGAGTTAAATCCATACACCTATGGACATCTTATCTCTGACAAAGGAGGCAGGAATATACAATGGATTAAAGACCATCTCTTTAACAAGTGGTGCTGGGAAAACTGGTCAACCACTTGTAAAAGAATGAAACTAGAACACTTTCTAACACCATACACAGAAACAAATCCAAAATGGATTAAAGATCTAAACATAAGACCAGAAACTATACAACTCCTAGAGGAGAACATAGGCAAAACACTCTCCGACATAAATCACAGCAGGATCCTCTATGACCCACCTCCCAGAATATTGGAAATAAAAGCAAAAATAGACAAATGGGACCTAATTAAACTTAAAACCTTCTGAACAACAAAGGAAACTATAAGCAAGGTGAAAAGACAGCCTTCAGAATGGGAGAAAATAATAGCAAATGAAGCAACTGACAAACAACTAATCTCAAAAATATACAAGCAACTCCTGCAGCTCAATTCCAGAAAAATACACTAATACATTCAGCCAAAATTTCATTTCACCAGATCAAAAAATGGGCCAAAGAACTAAACAGACATTTGTCCAAAGAAGACATACAGATGGCTAACAAACACATGAAAAGATGCTCAACATCACTCATTATCAGAGAAATGCAAATCAAAACCACAATGAGGTACCATTTCATGCCAGTCAGAATGGCTGCTATCCAAAAGTCTACAAGCAATAAATGCTGGAGAGGATGTGGCAATGCAAACTAGTACAGCCACTATGGAGAACAGTGTGGAGATTCCTTAAAAAACTGGAAATAGAACTGCCATATGACCCAGCAATCCCACTACTGGGCATACACACCAAGGAAACCAGAAATGAAAGAGACACGTGTACCCCAATGTTCATTGCAGCACTGTTTATAATAGCCAGGACATGGATACAGGACATAGCAACCTAGATGTCCATCAGCAGATGAATGGATAAGAAAGCTGTGGTACATGTACACAATAGAGTATGACTCAGCCTTTAAAAAGAATACATTTGAATCAGTTCTAATGAGGTGGATGAAACTGGAGCCTATTATACAGAGTGAAGTAAGAAAGACACCAAAACAGTATACTAATGCATATATATGGAATTTAGAAAGATGGTAATGATAACCCTGTATGTGAGACAGCAAAAGAGACACAGATGTATAGAACAGTCTTTTGGACTCTGTGGGAGAGGGTGAGGGTGGGTTGATTTGGGAGAATGGCATTGAAACATGTCCAATATCATATGTGAAATGAATCGCCAGCCCACGTTCAACACATGATACAGGATACTCAGGGCTGGTGCACTGGGATGACCCAGAGGGATGATATGGGTAGGGAGGTGGGAGGGGTGTTCAGGATGGAGAACACATGTACACCCATGGCGGATTCATGTTGATGTATGGCAAAACCAATAAAATATTTTAAAGTAATTAGCCTCCAATTAAAATAAATAAATTTATATTTTAAAAAAGAAAAAAAAATCAGTTTAGTATTGATAAACTCTCTTAGTTTTTGTGTGTCTGATAAAAATCTCTCTTCTTCAATTCTCAATGACAACTTTCCTGTGTAGAATATCCTAGGTTGTAGGGCTTTTTCTTCTTCTTCTTCTTCTTCTTCTTTTTAGTACTTTAAACATGTTATAACACTACCTTCTTGCCTGCAAAGTTTGTGCTGGAAAATCAACTGATGGACTTATGGGTATTCACTTGAATGTGACTGTTTTCCTCTTGGTGCTTTACAATAATCTTTATCATTAACTTTTCCCATTTCATTTATATGTCAGTGTAACTCTCTTGAGTTCATCTTGTTTGAGACCATGTGCTTTCTGTCCCTGAGTATCTGTTTCCTTCTTAATTTTGGTAGGGTTCAGCCAAAATTTCATCAAATACATTTTTGACCAATTTTTCTTTCTCTTCTCCTTCTACGACCCATATACAGTGAATGTTAGTATGGTTGATATCCCAGCGGCCCATTAAACTATACTCTTTTTTTTTTTTTTTAATTTGTTGATGTTTTGTGTTTTGCTTTTGTTTGGGTTTTTTGTAATCCTGGTTGGGTGATATCCATAATTCTATCTTTTAGCTTGCTTATGGATAAGAAAAGGTACAGAATATTATATTAATTAGTCTGCTATTTATTCCCTTTAGTGCATTTTTCATTTCAGTTATTGCATATTTCACTTCTGATTGGTTCCTTTTACATTTTCTGGTTCCTTGTTATAATTCTTACTGTGTTCTTCTCTTCTTATTACATTTCCATTAAGCATTCTAATTAATATTGATTTGAATTCTTTATCAGGAAAGTTATTTATCTTTTTCATTGGAGCTTTTCCCCCCACAAGTTTTTTTTTTTTTTTTCTTGTTCTTCCATTAGAAACATATTCTCCTCCCTTCCGCTTTTACTTAACTGTCCCTGTCTCTATGAAATTAGATGAAATAGTTGCCTATCCTGGTATCACATGTGTCCTTCTGTTGGAATATCCCTAAACAGTTTGTATGTGTCCTGTGGCTTTGATAGGATAGCTTGAATCTGATGTGAACATGGGCTAAATCTTCCCCCAGGGTGTGTTGGCAGCCAGTGCCTTGGTGGGAGCTAGTGTTGGAGTTGAATGGGCTAGAGAAAATGTCAGGTGCAAGCTGGTGCTCCTGCTCTGTTAATAGCAATCACTGCCCTAGTAGGGTAGAGGGCAGGTCCTGGGGGGCTGCAGCAGGAGTTCTGAAGGACTTGGGTTTCTCCCAGGTTTGATAGCAATCTCTGCTTTGGTTGGGGACATATCTGGAGCTTGAGAGCTTGTGACTTCACTTCTGTGGTGATTTCACACTCCTTCAACCCCACCCTTACATGCTATACATATCTTAGAGGCTGGGTTTGGGGGTTGATGGATTGTTTCCAAAAGTTTTTAATTTTAAGTAAATTAAATCTATCATTTTTTAATTTTTTAAATTTATTTATTTTAATTGGAGGTTAATTACTTTGCAATATTGTATTGGTTTTTCCATATATCCACATGAATCCACCACGAGTATACATGTGTTCCCCATCCTGAATCCCCCACCCACCTTTCTCCCCATACCATCCCTCTGGGTCATCCCAGTGCACCAGCCCCAAGCATCCTCTATCATGCATCAAACCTGAACTGGCGATTCATTTCATATATGATATTATACATGTTTCAATGTCATTCTCCCAAATCAACCCACCCTCGCCCTCTCGCACAGAGTCTAAAAGACTGTTATATACATCTGTGTCTCTTTTGCTGTGTTGCATACAGGGTTATCATTACCATCTTTCTAAATTCCATATATATGCATTAGTATACTGTATTGGTGTTTTTCTTTTTGGCTTACTTCACTCTGTATAATAGGCTCCAGCTTCATCCACCTCATTAGAACTCATTCAAATGTATTCTTTTTAAAGGCTGAGTAATACTCTATTGTGTACATGTACCACAGCTTTCTTATCCATTCATTTGCTGATGGACATCTAGGTTGCTTCCATGTCCTGGCTATTATAAACAGTGCTGCGATGAACATTGGGGTACATGTGTCTCTTTCATTTCTGGTTTCCTCAGTGTGTATGCCCAGTAGTGGGATTGTTGGGTCATATGGCAGTTCTATTTCCAGTTTTTTAAGGAATCTCCACACTGTTCTCCATAGTGGCTGTACTAGTTTGCCTTGCCACCAACAGTGTAACAGGGTTCCCTTTTCTCCACACCCTCTTTAGCATTTATTGCTTGTAGACTTTTGGATAGCAGCCATGCTGACTGGCATGAAATGGTACCTCATTGTGGTTTTGATCTGCATTTCTCTGATAATGAGTGATGTTGAGCATCTTTTCATGTGTTTTTTTTTAAATATAAATTTATTTATTTTAACGGGAGGCTAATTACTTTACAATATTGTATTGGTTTTGCCATACATCAACATGAATCCGTGACAGGTGTAAATGTGTTCCCCATCCTGAACCCCCTTCCCTCCTCCCTCCCTGTACCATCCCTCTGGATCGTCTCAGTGCACCAGCCCCAAGCATCCTCTATCATGCATCGAACCTGAACTGGTGATTCGTTTCATATATGATGTTATACATGTTTCAGTGCCATTCTCCCAAATCATCCCACCCTCTCCCTCTCCCACAGAGTCCAAAAGACTGTTCTATACATCTGTGTCTCTTTTGCTGTCCCGTGTACAGGGTTATCATTACCATCTTTCTAAATTCCATATATATGCATTAGTATACTGTATTGGTGTTTTTCTTTCTGGCTTACTTCACTCTGTATAATAGGCTCCAGTTTCATCCACCTCATTAGAACTGATTTAAATGTATTCTTTTTAATGGCTGAGTAATACTCCACTGTGTATATGTACCACAGCTTTCTTACCCATTCATCTGCTGACGGACATCTAGGTTGCTTCCATGTCCTGGCTATTATAAACAGTGCTGCGATGAACATTGGGGTACATGTGTCTCTCTCATTTCTGGTTTCCTCGGTGTGTATGCCCAGCAGTGGGATTGCTGGGTCATAAGGCAGCCACTATGGAGAACAGTGTGGAGATTCCTTAAAAAATTGGAAATAGAACTGTCTTTTCATGTGTTTGTTAGCCATCTGTATATCTTCTTTGGAGAAATGTCTGTTTAGTTCTTTGGCCCGTTTTTTGATTGGGTGGTTTATTTTTCTGGAATTGAGCTGCCAGAGTTGCTTGTATATTTTTGAGATTAGTCCTTTGTCAGTTGCTTCATTTGCCATTATTTTCTCCCATTCTGAAGGCTGTCTTTTCACCTTATAGTTTCCTTTGTTGTACAGAAGCTTTTAATTTTAATTAGGTCCCATTTGTTTATTTTTGCTTTTATTTCACCAAAGTCCAAGAAACCCAGAGAGTCCCAAACAGGATAAACCCAAGGTGAAACACCCCAAGACACGTATTAATCAAATTAACAAAGGTCAAACACAAAGAACAAATATTAGAAGCAGCAAGGGAAAAACAACAAATAACACACAGGGGGATTCCCATAAGGATAACAGCTGATCTTTCAATAGAAACTCTTCAGGCCAGGAGGGAATGGCAGGACATACTTAAAGTGATGAGAGAAAATAACCTACAGCCCAGATGACTCTACCCAGCAAGGATCTCATTCATATATGAAGGAGAAATCAAAAGCTTTACAGACAAGCAAAAGCTGAGAGAATTCAGCCCCACCAAACCAGCTCTCCAACAAGTGCTAAAGAATCTTCTCTAGACAGGAAACACAACAAGGGTGTATAAACTCGAACCCAAAACAATAAAGTAAATGGCAACGGGATCATACTTATCACTAATTACCTTAAACATAAATGGGTTGAATGCCCCAACCAAAAGACAAAGACTGGCTGAATGGATATAAAAACAACACCCCTATATATGTTGTCTACAAGAAACCCACCTCAAAACAAGGGATAGATACAGACTGAAAGTGAAGGGCTGGAAAAAGATACTCCATGCAAATAGCGACCAAAAGAAAGCAGGAGTAGCAATACTCATAATCAGATAAAATAGACTTTAAAACAAAGGCTGTGAGAAGAGACAAAGAAGGACACTACATAATGATCAAAGGATCAATCCAAGAAGAAGATATAACAATTTTAAATATATATGCACCCAACAGAGGAGTATCATATTTTTTAGTGTTGTTGTAATTTTGTATCATATCCATTAAGTCAAATCTGCCAAATGCAATGTCTAAAGCTTTTTCCCTATGTTTTCTTCTAAGAGTTTTATACTTCTTCCTTTTACATTAAGGTCTTTGATCCATTGTGCATTAATTTCTGTATATCATGGAAGACAGGGGTCAAAACTCACTGTTTTGCATTTAAATATTCAGTTTTCACAACAGTATTTTTAAAATTTATTTATTTTAATTGGGGTCTAATTACTTTACTATATTGTAGTGGGTTTTGCCATACATTGACATGAATTAGCCATGGGTGTACATGTGTTCCCCATCCGGAACCCCCCCTCCCACATCCCTCCTCATCCCATCCCCCAGCGTCCTCCCAGTGCCCCAGCTCTGACCAACCTGTCTCATGCATCAAATCTAGACTGGTGATCTGTTTCACATATGATAATTAAAAAAAAAAAAACTGTCTTCTTTTTTGAAAATCATTTCACCATATACTTCAGGGTTTATTTCTCATCTCCATGTTCTATTCTATTCCACTGGTATATATCTATGCTTTTATGTGACAGTACTACACTGTTTTGATTACTCTAGCTTGATAAGCAGTTTTGAAATCAGGAAGCATGAAAGCTCCAAATTTTTTTTCTTTTCAACTTTGTTTTGAATATTCAGAATTCCTTGTCATTCCATAGGAATTTAAGGATGGATATTTCTGTTTTGGTAAAAAATGCCATCAGGATTTTGATAGGGATTACACGAAATCTGTATTTTATTGATATCTTTACAACATTACATCCTCCAATTCATGAGCATGAGACATTTTTTTCATTCATTTATGCTTTCTTTACTTTCTTTCAGCAATGTTTTGTTTTCAGTTTGCCACTTTCACTTTCTTTGTTAAATTTATTCCTAATTATTTTTTACATTATTGTAAATAGAATTGTTTTCTGAATTTCCTTTTTGGATTAATCATTTTTAGTGTATAAAAATATGACAATTTTTTATGTATTAACAGTATTAATTTTTGCAACTTGGCTGAATTTGTTTTAGTGTGTGTGCACGTGTGTATGTGTAATCTCTAAGGTTTTCTACATATATGTTTTTGTCAGTAAACAGAGACAAATTTTACTTCTTTTCCAATGTGGATGCTTTTTTTCTCTTTTCTTTTTCTTGCTTAATCACTCTTTGTAGGACTTCCATTGCAATGTTAAATAAAAGTGTCAAGATAAGGGATCTTTGTCATATTTCTGATCTTAGGGAAAATATTTTCAGCCTTTCATAATTGCATGCAATGCTATCTATAGGCTTTCTGACATGGACTTTAGAATGTTAATGTAATATCCCTTTATTCCTTGTATGTTAATTGTGTTTATCATGAAAACTTGTAGAATTTTATAGAGTATTCTTCTGCATCAATTGAAATGATCATGGGGATTTTTTCTTTTGTTCTATTCATGTGCTGTAGTTTTGTTTGATTTTCCTATGTTGAACCATCTTTGCATTGCAGGAATTAATACCTGTTGGTCATGGTGTACAATCTTATAAATATGCTCTTCCAGTCTGTTTGCTACTATTTTGTTGAAGAGTTTTGCATTGGTATTAACCAAGGATATTTTTCTGTAGTATCTTTGTCTGGTTTGCATATCAGGGAAATGCTGGGTTCAAAGAATAAGTTCAGGCTCCTTCCTGTTTGGAAAGAGGTTATTTTGGAAGAGTTTGTGAAGGATTCATGTGAATTTTTCTTGGAATGTTTGTCAGAATTCACAAATTAAATAATTTAATTATGGGTTTTCCCTTTATGGGAGGTTTTCAATTGCTGATTCAGGCTATCTATGGTCAATCTTAGTAAGTTATGTGTTTCTAAGAATTTATTCATCTCATCAAGGTTATACAACTTGTTAGCAGGAAGATGTTCATGGTACTCTTTGCTGACCAAAAATTCACAATGTAAGAATTATGAGTTAAGCTTTATTGGGGGCAAAATAAGGACTATAGCTCAGTAAGCATATTTGTTTACTATGAATTTTAAAAAAAATTTTAAAAAAAATTATTTATTTTTATTATTTATTTATTTATTATTTATTTATTATTTATTACAAGTAAATAAATGGAATATCTAAGCTAGAAACTTGATGGGAAAGGGAGAAAAATGTTGGTTAAATGGAAAACTGAAAACTTCAGGCCAAAACGTGGTTCTGGGACTCTGGATGCTATTGGATGGCAGGCATGATTCCGGGCTGAATGGAAGTCACTGGATTCTTATTTGTCTGCAACTCAGAAGTCACCTCGACTGGAAGCCTTCTTTAGACTCAGCCAAGGGCATCACTATTTTTTCTATATCATCTTGTTCCTGTGTGTATTTCATCATTACACATTTTGCAGTGAGTTGTCGTTTCTCTATTTATATGCCAAATCTCCTGCGTTGCAGGCAGATTTCTTACCATCTGAGTCACCAGGGAAGCCCAGTAATCTTGCATGGAGGATTTCGTGGACAAAGGAGCCTTGGGAGCTGCAGTCCATGGGGTCACAAAGAGTTGGACACGACTGAACGACTAAGGACAGCACATCATATGCACTCCAATGTTTACATCAGCATTGTTTATAATAGCCATGATATGGAATTAACCTAAGTGCCCATCAACAGATGAATGGATAAAGAAAGTATAGTGTATTTTCATACACTAATCATAAATACTAATTGACCATGAAAAGAAACGAAAATTTGCTATTGGTAAAGCATGGATGGAACTGGAGAGTAGTGAGCTTAATGCAAAAAGTAAGACAAGACAAATATTTTTGTTTACATCTATGAAAGTGAAAGTTACTCAGTCATGTCCGACTCTTTGTGACCCCATGGACTATACAGTCCATGGAATTCTCCAGGCCTGAATACTGGAGTGGGTAGCATTTCCCTTCTCCAGGGGATCTTCTTAACCCAGGGATCGAACCCAGGTCTCCTGCATTGCAGGCAGATTCTTTAACAGCTGAGCCACAGGGAAGCCCCTTTTCATCTATATGTGGAATCTAAAAATTAAAACATCAGGTGAATATACCAAAACAGAAACAGACTCACAGATACAGAGAACAAAGTGGTGATTACCAATGAAGAGAGGGAAGATGGGAAGGAGCAATATACCGGTAAGGGATCAAAAGGTATGAACCACTACATATAAAATATATAAGCTACAAGAGTATATTGTACAGAACAGGGAATATAGCCAATGTTTCAAAATAACATTAAATGGAGTATACGCTATAAAAATTTTGGATTAAAAGATCTTTAAAAATGCTACACTAATCAAGACATTGTAGTTTTAGAATCAAAATATGTAGACCCATGGAACGAAAGAGAGGGGTGAAAAATAAACCTCCACATATATGGAAAACTGATTTTTAACAAAGGTACAAAGGAAGTTAAGTGCAAAAATTGTAGAGTTTTCAACAAATGATCATAGAGAAGTTGGATATCTGTTTAGCAAAGAAAGAAGAAAAGAAAAAGAGTATTAATTTGCATTGTATAAAAGGATAATTCAAAGTGGATCTTAAAAACATGAGGATAGAATGCAAAATTCTAAATCTTTTAAAAGAAAACATACAAGAAAAGCTTCCTGTTTTTTATTACTAATAGCATGAAGTGAAAAGTTTCTATTTAAATGACCTAAAATTACAATGAGTTTTTTAAACTATATTATTGATTTTCTTCTTGCCTTCATGAATGAGATAGTCTTATATGCCTTATATAACTCTGCCTGACAGAATACATTTTATTGAACTACAAAGTTATAAGACCAACTCATTTATATGATTATTTCATATGACACATTATTTTAATAATTTTAGACAGCAATTAAATTTCCTATTATGGTCCTTTTCACTTGATTTGACATCCCTTATTGACCCAACTATTTTGTTCACATCTGGTCTTGTCCATAGATTGGCAAGGGATATATACATTTTGAATAAATTATAAAATCGCTAAAAATAAGCATATAAAATTAAAGTCAAGAATAGTAAAGGTTTTAGTGTTCCCTTACCTGTTGGAATGGGAGGTGCAAATGATTTAAGATGAAATTCATAGACAGACAAACATAAATTGGCACTTCTAAAGCAAAATCAAACCGGTATTTTTAAAACTGATTCATTATTGTAGATAAGTTCTCAATAAACTGGTTCCTTGTACCACCCCAATAAATCAAGAGAAGATTGGTCTTCTCTTTGGTAAAATTTCTTGAAAATTTACTCCGTCATCTCATCTGGGAGTGGGAGTTGGCTACCAGAAGTGAAAAAAAAAAAAAATGCAGAAACTGACAAGAATGCCAAAGCATGGGTTTTCCCTCTTTGGGTCTGTGAGGAACACCATTTCTAGAATTGGAAGTGCCTGTGTGCAGGTCAGGAAGCAACAGTTAGAACTGGACATAGAACAGCAGACTGGTTCCAAATAGGAAAAGGAGTACATCAAGGCAGTATGTTGTCACCCTGCTTATTTAACTTACATACAGAGTACATCATGAGAAACACTGGGCTGGATGAAGCACAAGCTGGAATCAAGATTGCCAGGAGAAATATCAGTAACCTGAGATGTGCAGATGACACCACCCTTATGGCAGAAAGTGAAGAAGAACTAAAGAGCCTCTTGATGAAAGTGAAAGAGGAGAGTGAAAAAGTTGACTTAAAGCTCCATATTCAGAAAACTAAGATCATGGCATCTGGTCCCACCACTTCATGGCAAATAGATGCGGAAACAGTGGAAACAGTGGCTGACTTTATTTTGGGGGGCTCTAAAATCACTGCAGATGGTGATTACAGCCATGAAATTAAAAGATGCTTACTCCATGGAGGGAAAGTTATGACCAACTTAGACAGCATATTAAAAAGCAGAGACATTACTTTGCCAACAAAGGTCCATCTAGTCAAAGCTGTGGTTTTTCCAGTAGTATGGTATGGTTGTGAGAGTTGGACTGTGAAGAAAGCTGAGCGCCGAAGAGTTGATGCTTTTGAACTGTGGTGTTGGAGAAGACTCTTGAGAGTCCTTTGGACTGTAAGGAGATCCAACCAGTCCATCCTAAAGGAAATCAGTCCTGGGTATTCATTGGAAAGATTGATGTTGAAGCTGAAACTCCAATACTTTGGCCATCTGATGCAAAGAGCTGACTCTTGAAAAGACCCTGATATTGGGAAAGATTGAAGGCAGGAGGAGAAGGAGATGACAGAGGATGAGATGGTTAGATGGCATCACCAACTCAATGGACATGAGTTTGTGTGAACTCCGGGAGTTGGTGATGGACAGGGAGGCCTGGCGTGCTGCAGTTCATGGGGTCACAAAGAGTCGGACGCGACTGAGCGACTGAACTGATACTGATACTGATAGGAGATGGAAGTCTCCTTAGTCTAGGCTTCCCAGAGGCTGTTTCCCATCATATGCTTCTGCCACTCAATAGCCTACTCTTCAGCTGGTTCCTACCAACTATCCTAAGCTCCACGTACAGCACTGGAATGCACAAAGTGGCCTTACCACCCTCTTTGGAGGCCTTACTGTGCTCAAGACCTGATAGTTCTCATGTGCCTTTGAGATCTTCTTCAAAGAAAAGTCTTTAAATTGGAGAGAAGGAACTCCTTGCTGGGCAAACAAGTTGCCTTATTTTAGCCTTGAGTGAGAAAGTGGAAGGAGGAGCCAATTCAGCTTTTTATCTCCAAAGTCACAGGGGACAGGGTTTGATGCCCTGTCCTCACTCTCCTACTGATTATCTTCCTCAAGCCTCACTCAGAAGACTCCTCCTCTGCCTCAGTGGGCAAAGACTCTTTAGCTGTAGGCCACCAGGGGGCAACGACCTAATGGATGATACTACTGTTGGCTTGTAGTTTGTCCTTGGCATATGGGTTAGCATTTATCCCCAAGTGTTACCATGAACACCCCAAAATTCCATTATCTTAATCCTTTGCCTTGGAAGGCAAGGGCAGCCACAGTGCTGGATCTGTGGCAACGCCTCATTTCACAGCAGTCTTAGGCAACTAGGATCTTGGTGCTGGACTATTCAACAACAAAACTGAATAGATCATGAAGGGGTATAGTAAAGAGCCTTAATTTGGTAGAAACACTGGACAACTACAACTAACAACAGCTACAGCACTAGCTGAAACACTAAACCCAGCAATATGGGAGTGATGTGGAATGTGAGGTGAAAGATAAAATAGTTAAAAAGAAAAAAGAAGCAGCCAGGTGAGCAGAAACAAAGGTGGAGCAACGAGACACGCTGAAAAAAGGTGCAAGTAGGGTGAAAGTGTTAGTCACTCGATCATGTCCGACTCTTTGCAATCCCATGGACTATGGCCCCCTCTGTCCGTGGAATTCTCTAGGCAAGAATACTGGAGTGGGTTGCCATTTCCTTCTCCAGGGGATCTTTCTGACCCAGGGATTGAACTCAGGCCTCCTGCATTTCAGGGAGATTCTTAACCATCTGAGCCACCAGGAAAGCCCAAGTAGGGTAAAATGAACTAATAAGCCAAGGAGGGTAAAATGAACTAATAAAATAACAATAAAGCTATAGATGCATTTTGCATGTGAGTTGAAAATTGTTGTTGCTAGTAAGATGCTGTAACTGAGAGTTGAATAAATCTGTCCACTATTCTGTAAGGCCAACTGCTTCTGAATGAGAATATATGGTAACATCAGATTATTATCTCAAGGCAAGATGTATAGTAAAATTTTTTAAAAGAAATAATAATTTCCAACATACTGTTACATATAATAGATTAGTAATCTAGAATAGTAATAGGCGAATGATTCGAGGAATTAGATGAAGTAGACAGAGTTCCTGAAGAACTATGGACAGAGGTTTGTAACACTGTTCAGGAGGCAGTGACCAAAACCATCCCAAAGAAAAAGAAATGCAAGAAGGCAAAGTGGTTGTCTGAGATAGCTTTACAAATAGGTAAGGGAAGAGGATAAGCAAAAGGCAAGGGAGAAGGTGAAAGATATACCCAACTGAATGCAGAGATCCAGAAAAGAGCAAGGAGAGATAAGGCTTTCTTAAATGGACAATGCAAAGAAATAGAAGAAAACTAAACGATAGAAAAGACTAGAGATTTCTTCAAGAAAGTTGGAGATATCAAGGGAACCTTTCATGCAAGGATGGGCACGATAAAAGATAGAAATGGTAAGGACCTAACAGAAGTGGAAGAAATTAACAAGAGGTGGCAAGGATCCACAGAAAAACTAAAAAACAAATGTCTTAATGCCCCCAGAAGCTTTCCTGGTAGCTTAGAAGGTGAAAAACTTGCCAGAATGCAGGAGACCTGGGTTCAACCCCTGGGTCAGGAAGATCCCCTGGAGAAGGGAAAGGCAACCCATTTCAGTATTCTTGGCTTGAGAATTCCATGGACAGAGGAGCCTGGCAGGTTATAGTCTGTGGGATCACAAAGAGTTGGACCTGACTGAGTGACTTAGCCACACAATGACCCAGATAATCACGATGGTGTCGCTCATCTACAGCCAGACATCCTGGAGTGTGAAGTCAAGTGGGCCTTAGGAAATGTTACTATTAACAAAGCTAGTGAAAGTGATGGAATAGCAGCTGAGCTATTTCAAATCCTAAAAGATGATGCTGTTCAAGTGCTGCACTCAATTTGGAAAACTTTGCAGTGGCCACAGGGCTGGAAAAGGTCAGTTTTCATTCCAATCCCAAAGAAGGGCAATGCGAAAGAGTGTTCAAACTACCATACAATTGCTATCAATTCAAATACTAGCAAGGTTATGCTCAAAATCCCTCAAGATAGGCTTCAGCAGTACATGAACTAGAACTTCCAGATGTAAAAGTGGGGTTTGAAGAGGCAGAGGCATGACAGATCAAATTGCCTACATCCTTTGGATCATGGAGAAAGCAAGGGAATTCCAAGGAAGCGTCTACTTCTGCTTCATTGTCTACACTAAAGTTTTGATTGTAGACAGAGTTACATACATTACCTGTCTCTTGAAAAATCTGTGTGCGGGTCAAGAAACAACAGTTAGAACAGGATGTTGAACAACTCAATGGTTCAAAATTGAGAAAGGAATACTACAAGGCTGTATGTTGCTTATTTAACTTACATGCAGAGTCGTCATGTGAAATGCCAGCTGGATGAATCACAAGCCGGAATCAAGATTGCTGGGAGAAATATCAACAACCTCACATATGCAGATGATACCACTCTAATGCCAGAAAGTGGAGAAGAAAGAAAAAGCCTCTTGATGGTGGTGAAAGAGTAAAGTTAAAAAGCTGACTTAATACCCAGCATTCAAAAAACGAAGATCATGGCATCCAGTGCTATTCAGTTCAGTTCAGTTGTTCAGTCATGTTTGACTCTTTGCAACCCCATGGATTGCAGCACGCCAGGCTTCCCTGTCCATCACCAATACTCAGAGTTGACTCAAACTCATGTCCATTGAGTCAGTGATGCCATCCAACCATCTCATCCTCTGTCCTCCCCTTCTTCTCCTACCCTCAATCTTTCCCAGCATCAGGGTCTTTTCAAATGAGTCAGCTCTTCACATCAGGTAGCCAAATTATTGGAGTTTCAGCTTCAACATCAGTCCTTCCAGTGAATGCCTAGGACTGATCTCCTTTAGGATGGATTGGTTGGATCTCCTTGCAGTCCAAGGGACTCTCAAGAAACTTCTCCAACACCACAGTTCAAAGCATCAGTTCTTCGGCCACCAGCTTTCTTTATAGTCCAACTCTCACATCCATACATGACCACTGGAAAAACCATAGCCTTGACTAGACGGACCTTAGTCAGCAAAGTAATATCCCTGCTTTTTAATATGCTGTCTAGGTTGGTCATAACTTTCCTTCCAAGGAGTAAGCATCATTTAATTTCATGGCTGCAGTCACCATCTGCAGTGATTTTGGAGCCCCAAAAAATAAAGTCAGGCACCATTTCCCCATCTATTTGCCATGAAGTGATGGGACCAGATGCCATGATCTTCGTTTTCTGAATGTGGAGCTTTAAGCCAACGTTTTCACTCTCCTCTTTCACTTTCATCAAGAGGCTCTTTAGTTCTTCTTCACTTTCTGCCATAAGGGTGGTGTCATCTGCACATCTCAGGTTACTGATATTTTTCCTGGCAATCTTGATTCCAGCTTGTGCTTCATCCAGCCCAGCATTTCTCATGATGTACTCTGCATAGAAGTTCAATAAGCAGGGTGACAATATACAGCCTTGACGTACTCCTTTTCCTATTTGGAACCATTCTGTTGTTCCATGTCCAGTTCTAACTGTTGCTTCCTGATCTTCATACAGATTTCTCAAGAGGCAGGTCAGGTGGTCTGGTATTCCCATCTTTTTCAGAATTTTCCACAGTTTATTGTGATCCACACAGTCAAAGGCTTTGGCATAGTCAGTAAAGCAGAAATAGATGTTTTTTTCTGGAATTCTCTTGCTTTTTTGATGATCCAGTGGATGTTGGCAATTTGATCTCTCGTTCCTCTGCCTTTTCTAAAACCAGCTTGAACATCTGGAATTTCACGGTTCATGTATTGCTGAAGTCTGGCTTGGAGAAATTTGAGCATTACTTTACTAGCGTGTGAGATGAGTGCAATTGTGCAGTAGTTTGAGCATTCTTTGGCATTGCTTTTCTTTGGGATTGGAATTACTTCATGGCAAAGAGAAGGAGAAAAAGTGGAAGCAGAGACAGATTTTATTTTGTTGGGCTCCAAAATCAGTGAGGATGGTGACTGCGGCTGTGAAACTAAAAGATGCTTGCTTTTTGGAAGGAGAACTATGACAAACCTAGACAGTGTATTAAAAAGCGGAGACATCACTTTGCCGACTGTGGTCTGTAGTCAAAGCTATGATTTTTCCAGTAGTCATGTACTGATTTGAGAGTTGGACCATGGAGAAGACTGAGCACTGAAGAATTGATGCTTTCTAATTGTTGAGCTGGAGAAGACTATTGAGAGTCCCCTGAACTGCTAAAAGATCAAACCAGTCAATCCTAAGAGGAATCAACCTGAATATTTTTTGGAAGGACTGATGCTGAAGCTGAAGCACCAATACTTTGACACCTGATGTGAAGAGCCAACTCACTGTAAAAGACCCTGATGCTGGGAAAGGTTGAAGCCAAAAGTAGAAGAGGGTAGCGGAAGAAGAGATGTTTAGATAGCATCACTGATTCAATGGACGTGAATTTGAGCAAACTCTGTAAGACAGTGCAGGACAGTGAAGCTTTGCATGCTTCTCTTCAAAGGGTCATAAAGAGTTGAACAGTCCTTAGCAACTGAACAATATCAGCAAACGAAAAGGGTAAATTGTTCCAAATGGTCCGTACCTTCACAAGGAAAAAAGAGGAATAATGCCAATGGGGCCTTTGAATTTTAGAGGCAACATTTTTTTTTTCCATTTGGGCATTTTCTGTGACCCATTTACCAAGTGACTCCAAAAGTTGCTTGCTTTGAGTGGTGCTCAGAAAAAGAGAGACTCTCCAAATGCAATTAGTGTATATATTCATATATACGAATATTATCATATGTATTCATATATGTGCACATATGTGCTAAGTCACTTCTGTCGTGTCAGACTCTGCGACCTTATAGACTATAGCCTACCAGGCTCCTCTGTCCTTGGGATTCTCCAGGACAATCCCATGGAGTGGATTGCCATGCCCTCCTCCATGGGATCTTCCTGACCTGAGGATCAAACCTACGTCTCCCACAGCTCCTGCATTGAAGGAAGACCGTTTACTGCTGAGCCACAGGGGAAGTCCATGTATTCATATATATATGCATGTCTTTTCAGAGAGGGATTAGATATAGAATATGTATTTTTAATATAGAGAGGTATAGATATAAACATCAGATGATAGATAAATCATAGATAGATAGATATTTCGTGGTTTTATCTGGTTAGTGTTTGCCCAGTTTTAAGAATCAACATGTGTATTTGTTTTCAGTAGGTGACCATAGATGAGAACAAAGTCAGTCACAGGGGACAGGGCACATAGTGTGACAGAAGTCAGTTTTCTGCTGAGTGAGTCAGGAATTAGTGTGTATCAGGGTTAGAGTTTAGAAAGTGATGAAGGTCAGAGTTCAGTGCCTGACAAGACTGGGCTAAGCATGCAACCAGGATTAGGACTGCGTATGTGACAAAGGATAGTGTTCAGAAGACAACTGGGAACATGATTCAGTGTGATCTTGATCAGTTTTCATAGTGTTACTGAGGTTGGTGCTCAGTGTGTGATCACGGACAGAAATTGACGGAGCTCAATGCTCAGCACCTGAATGTTTTCAAGGCTCATAGGTTACCTAGTGTCAGGGTGCAGGATACGACCAGATTCAGTATTTAAAGAGTGAGAAATATCAGTGTATAACCAGGGTCAATGCCTAGCAAATGAGTGGGATCAGGCCTCAGCAGGTCAGTGGGGCAAGACTCAAGAGTTTCAGGGTCAGTGCATGGCCACACAAGAGAACAGGAGCTGTTCAATTTAGGGTCAGGAACCAATCTGTGACCAACATCAGTGATCCCTATGACTACCATTGGTGTGCAACCAGTATTAGAGTTCAGCATGTCAGTAGAGTAAGGGATCAGCATGAGAGCTGGAGTAGTAGTCAGCTTGTGACCAGAATTTGTGTTCAGCATGTGTTTACAGTTTGATCTTAGTTTTTGACCCAAATCGCAGCTCAGTGTGTGATCAAGGTCTGGCCTCAGTGTTAGAGTATGATCATGCATTAGCAAGTGTATGGATTGTGGGGTCACAATGTTTTTGTGATTTGAGTTCAGCATGCGACAAGGATCAGAGCTTGACAGAGATCAGAGCATGACAGAGATCAGACCTAACAGTGTGACTAAGATAAAGTCTCAATGCTTGGACTGAATCAGCCCAGTGTGTTTCTGGGCTCATTAGGTGACAAGGGTCAGGGCACAAGGAATGACTGAGTCCAAATTCTATACGAGACCAGCATCAGGACTCATTGTATAAACAAGGTAATGCTCAACATGTAATCACATTCAGGACTTAGTATGTTACCTGGATCACAGCTCTGTAAATGATCTGCATCAAATCTCAGCATTTGATTAAGGTCAGAGTCATTATAACAGCGTCAGGTATCATTGGGTGATTGGGTTTTGTAATCAGAGTGTGAGCAGGGATAGGCTGAGTATGTACTAAGTTCAGTTCCACAGATCTAACTAGAGTAATGGCTCAGTGTGTGACAAGGTTCATGGCTCAGCTTGTGACCAGGATTAGGGCTCACAGTATAGTCAGGGTTGAGTTTACTGCATGAGCAGTATCTTTGATCAGAGTAACCAGGTTAAGGGCTCATCTTGTGATCTGAGTCAAGGCTGGGAAACCAGAGTCAGGGCACATTCTGTGACCAGGAGTAGAGCATAGTATATGAACAGCCAGGCATCAGCATCAAACCAGAGTCAGTGCCCAGAGGGTGACCAGTGATAGGGATCTGTGTGCTTATAGGATTAGCTCTCAGTTTGTGAGAGGGTCAGAGTTTAGCATGTGATTAGACTCAGGGCTTAAGAGAGTATTAGGATCAGATATCACAGTGTGACATGGATCAGTGGTCAGCAGGTGACCAGAAACAAGGTGCATCATAAGATCAGAATCAGAGCTGAATGACTGATCAGAGTTAGGGCTGAGTGACAAGATTCATTGCTCAACATTTGACTAGGATCAGGGCTTGACCACGATCAGAGCACAACAGCAGGTGACAGAGGTCAGGGCTCAGCATGTGACTGGGTCAGAGCTCAGCAGCTGACTAGGGTCCTGGGTCAGTTGCAATCAGGGTTCCAGTTCATTAATCAGTAAATGGCTGAAAATTTGCCTAACATTTAGGGTTCAGAGTATGACCAGTTTCGGGGTTCATCAGCTATCAAAGGTCAATGCTCAGCTTGAGAGCAGAGCCAGGACTGAGCATATGACCTGGGTTAGGGCTTAAATTAGGACCAGGGTCAGAATCAATTGTGTGATTAGGATAAAACTCAATGTGTGATTGCTGTCATGGTTCTTTATGTGATATGCATAAGGCTCAATGACTTACCATTGTATGGGTTCAGTGTGTGGACAGGTTAAGGGCTCAGGATGTGCCCGGGGTGACTTCTGTCAAGTTGTTATCAAGTAAAGAATCAGTATGATAAAAGAGTCAGGTTTTGGTATGTAACTTGAGTCACTGCTCAATGTGAGACAGAGTCAGGGCTCAACATGTAACAAGTGTGAGGGCTCACCACCTGACCAGGATCAGGGTTAACAGGGAGATCAGGGTCATATCTCAGTGTGTGACAAGATTCAGGACTCATGATGTGATTAGGCTTATGGCTCATTGGGTGACCACTATAAAGACACATCCAGTGACTCAGCTCGATATCCACTGTATGAACAGATAAATCTCCACTGCAACCTGAGTCAAGACTATTCCCAAGTTAAAGGCTTAGCACATGATCTGGGCCCCTGATAGGAGTGTGATCAGGGTCAGTGTACAAGTGTAATAATTGGGTCAAGGCTTAGTGTGTTAACATAATCAGGACTCAGTATGGAACTGGGGTCATAGCTCAATGTGTGGCAAAATTTAAGGCTGAGTATGTGACCAGGTTCATGGCTTATATGTGACCAAATCAGGGCCCAAAGAGTTTGTGGGGTCAGGGCTAAGAATGTGTGTGACTGGCATTGGGAATAATGTGGGACCCAAGTCAGGCATCAGCATGTGATTAGGGTCAGGACTCAGCATGTGACCAGTAGTAGTCTCAAGGTGTGAGGTTTTCCCAGGCTTAGGCTCTGACCGAATAGGGCTCGGTGTGTGATGTGACTCCAGGACTTGGTGGTGACCAGAGTAAAGGTCACTGTATGAATATGGCCATCCTGCAGTGTGTCACCAGGATCAGAACTTAGTGTATTTCAAGCTCAGAGCTTGGTATGTGATCAAGATCAAGTTAATGTTTGACCAAGGTCAGAGCTTATTATTTGACCAGAGTCAGAGATCAGATACAACCAATTCAGAATCTGAGTGGATGACTAGGGTTCAGTGTGTATGTTTACAGTTGTTTTATTTCCTTAGTTATACTATAATAGAGTGGGAATTCATAGGTCACTGTAGAGAATGTTGGAAATAATGTTTTACAGTCACAAATGCTAAGTGAAACCATCCAACTATGTTTTAAGTTTGGCTGAGCATTTCTTAGCTTCTTGCATACAAATAGGAAGAAAAACTGCAGTTTATCAAGGTGATGCCACATGAGCAAAATGGCATGAGACAAGAGAAAGAGCCTTTAAAGTCTATAGGAGGTGGCTTCAAATAACAGGTAAACGAGATAAGAAGGGGGAAAGAACATGAGGTCCCAATAAATAGTGACAAACATGTGTGGTTAGTAGATTAGAGGCCTCCATGAGGTTGACAGCTGTCAGCACAGGGACATTAGAGGAAGGGATCTAGAAGAACTGGAGATAGTGTTGCTGCTGATGAGAGAGGGGGATGTAGAGTATGGCATTCAATGGGTATGTTTTTTTCCTGATGACAAGGGCATGACTGTGGCCATGAGAGCACCAGGTGAAATGGAACATAATATTCCTGAGGAGACAGGCTCCAGGTTGGCCAAGTCAGCCTGTGAATGTTTGGGCTTTCATGAAGGATAATAGGAGTGAGGGAGTAGTGAAAGTTAGTGAGTATAGCATGTGACAAATATGTTCAGTGGGTGGGTCAAGATAAATTAGATTGATAGATAGCAGCTATATGGGTGGTAGGGATGGCTGTGTCATTCTCAAGGTGCAAAACAGACATCACCAAACCAGTCCCTTACCAAACTACACACAAAACTGCCAAAGCAGTAAATTCAAAGTGAAATCTATAAGTTCTTTGGTTGTAAAGTTTCTGAATTTTCTGGTATCTTGTATGCAGAATGACATTGTCACATCCAAAAGATAAGAAAGGAAGTGACTGTAGCCTTGGCATGACTTGCCAGTTTGATCAGTGTCCAAAGATGCAGTGAGAAATTGGTCTGATATAATTGTGAATTTGTTCACATTAAATCCCTGTGAGTCTGGATCCTTTGCCTACTAATGTTATATTTATGTGATCTTCATCCGTCCTCTGCACTTAGGGTCACCTCACTCTCCATATGGTACAGGGCTTCTTTTGATGTCTGTTTTGGGGATTTCATTGAGCTTAGTTTATCCTGTAACTCCTGAAACCAAGCAAATTCTCAGTTCCAATTTATCACAGGATGAATGAGGCCCTTCTATATCCTGCTTTCAGATGTTAAATTTCACCTCAGCATATAATAAAAATGACAAGAAATAACACTTAGTGTTGGCCTAAAGTGGAGAAAAGAGAACACTTGTGCCCTCTTGGTGGGAATGTAAACTGGTACAGCCACTATGGAAAATAGTATGGAGGTTCCTTAAAAAAATGAATAATAGAAATACCGTATGATTCAGCAGTCTACTTCTGTGTATTTATCCAAAGATAATAAAAATAGTAAGTTGAAAAGAAATATGCACTCCAATGTTCATTGCATCATTATTTACAATAGCTAAGATGTGGAAACAGTGTTTACGTTCATTGATGGATGAATGGATAAAGAAATTGTAAGACCCACTGATATTCCCACATCTAGGAACTGCAGATTTTGAAGCTTGAAAAACATGATTGCAAAATCTAGACTAGAGTTTTTTGTGTCCTTCAGATTCTGCATGAGTCATAATTAGTAAAATAGGGTCATTGCCCATCTTGGAAGGTATCTGTACAATTTAGCAAGACAGGTAAATGGCAAATTTCCCAGCCATTCATCATCAATAATTTTCTGATCGCCTGCTATGTGTCTTATTAGTGTTGTAGGTACAAATCTTTGACTTCATAGAATATTCCATCAGTTCAGTTCAATTCAGTCGTGTCCGACTCTGTGACCCAATGGACTGCAGCATACAGAAATGTTGTTGCAAAATCTCTCCCCCAGGGAACCAGTGCTCAGTTAGCGGAGCTTGTGGCTCTGACCTGAGCTCTGGAGTTAAGCGAAGGGCAGCGAGTAAATATCTACACGGATTCTAAGTATGCTTATTTGACTTTACATGCTCATGATGCAATATGGAAAGAAAGACAGTTTAAAACAGCAACAGGAGAACCTATTAAGCATTTCAGAGAGATCGAGAGGCTTTTAACTGCTATATATTGTCCTAAAGAAGTAGCTGTTATGCATTGCAATGGGCACAGCAGGGATGGGAGTAAAGTAGCCAAAGGTAATCAGTTGGCTGACTGTCAAGCCAGAAAAGCGGCACTTTATGAAGCCCCTTCACTACAGACTCCTTTGATCTGGACAGCTCCTGTGGAAGAGGAAAAACCACAATATACTGAGGAACAATTAGAAAGATATGAGAAAACAGGAGCAAAGATTACTGAGAAAGGATGGTTACAGACCGAGGATGGACGATTAATAATTCCTGAAAATGCTCAGTGGAAAATTCTTAAAGGTTTACACCAGAGTTTTCATTTGGGTGCAGAGAGTACTTACCAGATGACTTCTCATTTGTCTGAAGGTAAAAATGTAATGAAAACTTTAAAGAACATTATCAAAAGGTGTGAGGTTCGTCAGAAAAATAACCAAAACCTGGATTACAACGAAGTGGAAAGTATCCTGGAGAGGACTGGGAAATTGATTTTACTCATATGTCAAGAGCTAATAGGTATTCTTGCTTACAAGTTTGGATGGATACTTTTACTGGATGGATTGAGGCTTTTCCCTGTTGTAGTGAGCAGGCTAAGGAAGTTGTAAAGATTTTAATCCATGAAATTATCCCCAGGTTTGGGCTGTCACGGAGCCTTCAGAGTGACAATGGCTCCACCTTTAAAGCTGCTGTAACTCAGGGGGTATTTAAAGCTCTAGGAAGAGAATATCACTTACACTGTTCCTGGAGACCCTAATCCTCAGGAAAGGTTGAAAAAGCTAATGACATTATCAAAAGACATCTGTGCAAATTAACTCAAGAGACGCAGGACAATTGGATTAAAGTCCTACCCATAGCTTTAATGAGGACTCGAACTATCCCCCTTTGAATGTATTTATGGAAGGCCTTTCTTATGCAGAGACATTGTTATAGACCCTGAAGCCTTGGAATTAACCAGTTATGTAACTCAGCTCTCGGCTTTTCAACAGGCATTAACAGAACTCCAGGAGACGACTCCTGACCCAGCCTCTGAGTCAAGCAAGCCTCTATTTGAGCCAGCAACCGAGGTACTCATAAAAACATTGGGATCTGGGGGCCCATCCCTCGAGCCCCTCTGGTAAGGCTCTTACCAGGTTATTCTTTCTTCTCCCACAGATGTCAAAGTGCCAGGAATTGATTCGTGGGTACATCACACTCGAGTTAAGAGGTGGCACCCTGACCAGAACTAAGTGACTTCATTTTATGTCTTTACTTTCTATGCTCTGACTTTGTACTTTTCAGATGGGCCTAATAATCTATGTGAGCCTACTTCTGCTGGCTCCAAAACTCCTGAGTCTGCCGTTTGATCCTCAAAACAATGCCTTCCTGTCCTGGGCTCACTCCTATGCTGCATTCCACAATAGGTCTAACTGCTGGGTCTGCGGAGCACTCCCCTCCTCAGCAGTGGAAGGAAGGCTTCCTGTGGTGGACATCTACACTTCAAGGAAGACTTTCTTCAAATCTGCGAATTCCTTTGACAACAATCATATGTGATGCCTCTTCTTCATCTGATGACATCTAACAACCCTAAAATGGACCGGTGCAACACTTTGTACTCTAACTATGGACATAACGTGACTTTTAATTTTGATTATACATTGTCTCAGTTTAATGACTATTTCACTACACATAAGGCAAATAGGTCTAGATCTAATGGTTTTCTACATGACGTTTATCAAATATGGGATGAGGTTATATGGCTAACTCCTGAAAAAGGACGTCCAATATCTACTGCCCCTATATGGTGGGAACAAACAAGGCCATCCCCAAAAGTTAGCCAACAACTTAATTACAATGATTGGAAACAATTGGGATTTTTGCCTCAGGAAATCTGCAATGTAATCATTCCCATGTTTTCCAACCCCAGTTCAGTTCCTCCCTTTGTCTGACCAGGCACTAATTGTGACTGAATATCTCAGTCATGCTGGCTTGCTCCAAATGGGACTTATTGGATATGTGGCTCTTACCTATGGGTATGGCGTCCCACTGATTGAATAGCGAGATGTACCCTGGGTCTAGCCTTTACTCACGGCTTTATATTTTCAGAGCTTCCAGGAAAGCCTGCTAATTTACCCCACCTTAAAACTCGGTGGGCAAGGTCTGTATTTCACTGGTATGGTTATTTGGCTGCAGCGTTTGTTCCCTCTTTGGGAACCACAGATGTTATGCTACGAGTGGATGCTTTGACTAATTTTACTCAATAGGCATGACAAGATTCTCAAAAACCTATTTCAGCTCTTAATGCTGAATAAGCACAAATTAGAAAGGTGGTTTTACAAAACAGATTGGCTTTAGATATTCTGACAGCTTCACAAGGAGGAACTTGTGCCATTTTTCATACTCAGTGCTGTACATATATACCTGATATGAGCACTAATGTTACTCATTTTACTAAACACATGAACAAGATGACTGGGGCTACGGATACTCCTGAAGTCTCAATTGCCTCACTTTGGGAGACGTTAACTAGTTCCCCATGGTAGAAAACTATCTTAATTACAATAATTCTGATTGCTTTGTTTTTGCTGTTTGCTCCCTACATCTGTAACTGTGTTACTGGATTTGTTTCTAGTCACATGAAAGCTTTTAAGTTATTAATGGTTGCTCAAACTCCTGCTACTGCTGCAGCTTCTTCCAACTACTACTTGGGGCCCCTGGATCAGAAATCCTCAGTAGAAGGGTTAGGAGAATATGTTGCCTCACCAATCTAGGGACAACGCCCCTTGTCAGTTCCGAAGCAGTTATGGAACGAGAACAATGCCCCCTTTCCCTTGGCAACATAATTCTCCTAAAAGAAAAGGGGGGGGGGGGGGGATGAGAAGATAATAGGCAGGAAGGCCAGAAGTCTCCAAACGGAGGAAATAGGCTGCAAGTGTCAGACATTTTTATCTCTCTTAAGCAGCAGGAGGAAACAAACTGGCGATATTTTTTTCCCTCTCTATACAAATTTAAAAGGAGGTTTCTCTTAAAATACTGTGTTGCCATAATGACACCTGGTTTCACCTGAAGTTAACTATTCTCAAACCTTGAGTTAACCAATGCATTTTTCTTATGGAAAGGTTTGTTTTAAGCTATGTTAATGTACTATGCATTTACCCCAAACTCCATCTTCAAGTCGGTTCTGCCTAATGGCTCAGAACCTACTTGACAAACCAGTATGTTATACTCAGATATTATTCCCCTAATCTATGTAAATGAAACTATTTGTATGGTAATCTGCCCTTCTACAAGATTCAAGTCAATCATTTTATGGCCCGGGATGAATCATCTGGTGCCAAGATTATCCTAAAATGCATTTTATGGATGAGGGGCCTGGTGCCATTCTGAGTTTTAAGACATTCCTTTCTTTCATTAACAGACTGCTAGTGACTATATGACATCCAGCTGAAGACTAGCAGGGGGGCACTGTTTCTGCCCCCTTCTGATGCATATGTCAGAAGCTTTCTTTATCTCCTTTATACTTTAATAAAACTTTATTACACAAAAGCTCTGAGTGATCAAGCCTCGTCTCTGGCCCCGGATGGAATTCTTCTCCTTCGGAGGCCAAGAATCCTGGCGTCTTTTTGTTCAGCAACAACCTTTCATCTTGGGGGCTCATCCGGGATTCTTCAGGACAAGGTAAGGATGTCTGGAGCTCTAGTTCTTTGTTCTCCTAGCGAACACGTTTTCTGCTGTACTTTACTAACTCTATGGTGTCCTTGTGTGAATGAATGAAATGCCCTGAGCGAAGAAAGTGAGGAGCCCTGCTCTGTGGTTCCACGGTGATCTCATACGGCTTATGGCAGAAATCTGTTGGGGGTTTATATCGACCTGCCAATGCCAAGAGGCACCCAGTGTTTCCTTTGGGGAACCAACCAGAAATGGGCAAAGCGTGTGGACTGAACTCTCCTTTCTCGGTCAAACTTTTCGGTCGCTTTGACCATTTCATAACTCCTTGGGAATTAGAATTACTAACCTAATCTATCAGATCTATGCTGTTACTGTGTACTGTGACTTAGGTCCCAAACTTGGATTGGTAGTCAGGAAGCGCCTAGCCTCGCTAGGAATTGGAAGTTCGGAAGCTAGATGGAGCTCTAGTTCCAAGAACATCTCTGAGGTCAAAGGTTACTCAGATTGGGACTGCAATGGGTTTTTTCCTTTGGTAACACTGGCTCTAGTGGACCAAAGGAGGCTCTTATACTGATGTGGGGACTCTTAGAAGGAACATCTCAGTATTATGTTCATATTGGTCTTATTGTGGTCAGGACTATACTCAGGGTCAGGCACAGGCACTCAGGTGATGAATGTTTCCCCCAGCGGTCTTAGCTTGGGATGCATTCCAGGAGGTTACTCTGATTGCACCCTGGGTAACATCAGAGGCAAGCAAGATTTTAATGGTTAAGAGCTGGACGTCAGTCAGGGATACCATCAGGTCTACCCCTGGTGCATCCCCACCCTGTCTTGGTGGTAGAACCGGGAGGGACGAGTATGACGCCTGCATCAGTAAGGGACTGACTAAGTCCGACCAGGAAGGAAAAGCTTTTGGTGTGAAGTCTGTCTACACCCCCATCTAGAGTCAGGAGGGACACCTCCGGTAGAGAGATGGCGCTGGTCCCTTTTTTTTCTCTCTTACAGATGGGAGCTAACAATTCCAACCTCACTCCTTTGAACTGTACCCTGAAAAACTGGGATAGATTTGATCCTCAGGGCTTAAAGAAGACACACCTGGTCTTTCTATGTGACACAGCATGGCCGTGGCACCCACTGGAGGATGGTGAATGGTGGCCAGTTGGAGGGTCTCTTAGTATAATACTGTTTTACAATTAGACCAGTTCTGTAGAAAACACGGAAGATGGGATCAGAGACATTTTATCAGATGTATTCTTGAAGGACTCAGGTAGGCGTGTTCTAAGCCGTTCACTTCAGTTCAGTTCAGTTCAGTTGCTCAGTCATGTCTGACTCTTTGTGACCCCACGAATCACAGCAAGCCAGGCCTCCCTGTCCATCACCAACTCCCGGAGTTCACTCAGACTCACGTCCATCAAGTCAATGATGCCATCCAGCCATCTCATCCTCTGTCGTCCCCTTCTCCTCCTGCCCCCAATCCCTCCCAGCATCAGAGTCTTTTCCAGTGAGTCAACTCTTCACATGAAGTGGCCAAAGAACTGGAGTTTCAGCTTCAGCATCATTCCCTCCAAAGAAATTCCAGGGCTGATCTCCTTCAGAATGGACTGGTTGGATCTCCTTGCAGTCCAAGGGACTCTCAAGAGTCTTCTCCAACACCACAGTTCAAAAGCATCAGTTCTTCGGTGCTCAGCCTTCTTCACAGTCCAACTCTCACATCCACACATGACCACTGGAAAAACCATAGCCTTGACTAGATGGACTTTTGTTGGCAAAGTAATGTCTCTGCTTTTCAATATGCTATCTAGGTTGGTCATAACTTTTCTTCCAAGGAGTAAGCGTCTGTTAATTTCATGGCTGCAGTCACCATCTGCAGTGATTTTGGAGCCCAAAAAATAAAGTCTGACACTGTTTCCACTGTTTCCCCATCTATTTCCCATGAAGTGATGGGACTGGATGCCATGATCTTCGTTTTCTGAATGTTGAGCTTTAAGCCAACTTTTTCACTCTCCACTTTCACTTTCATCAAGAGGCTTTTTAGTTCCTCTTCACTTTCTGCCATAAGGGTGGTGTCATCTGCATATCTGAGGTTATTGATATTTCTCCCAGCAATCTTGATCCCAGCTTGTGCTTCTTTCAGCCCAGCGCTTCTCATGATGTACTCTGCATACAAGTTCAATAAGCAGAGTGAAAATGTACAGCCTTGACATACTCCTTTTCCTATTTGGAACCAGTCTGTTGTTCCATGTCCAGTTCTAACTGTTGCTTCCTGACCCACATATAGGTTTCTCAAGAGGCAGGTCAGGTGGTCTGGTATTCCCATCTCTTGAAGAATTTTCCACAGTGTATTCTGATCCACACAGTCAAAGGCTTTGGCATAGTCAAAAAAGCAGAAATAGATGTTTTTTGGAACTCCTTTGCTTTTTGATGATCCAGCGGATGTTGGCAATTTGATCTCTGGTTCCTCTGCCTTCTCTAAAACCAGCTTGAACATCGGGAAGTTTACCATTCACGTATTGCTGAAGCCTGGCTTGGAGAATTTTGAGCATCACTTTACTAGCATGTGAGATGAGTGCAATTGTGCGGTAGTTTGAGCATTCTTTGGCATTGCCTTTCTTTGGGATTGGAATGAAAACTGACCTTTTCCAGTCCTGTGGCCACTGCTGAGTTTTCCAAACTTGCTGGCATATTGAGTGCAGCACTTTCACAGCATCATCTTTCAGGATTTGTAATAGCTCCACTGGAATTCCATCACCTCCACTAGCTTTGTTCGTAGTGATGCTTTCTAAGGCCCACTTGACTTCACATTTCAGGATGTCTGGCTCTAGAAAAGTGATCACACCATCGTGATTTTCCGGGTTGTAAAGATCTTTTCTGTACAGTTCTTCTGTGTATTCTTGCCACCTCGTCTTAATATCTTCTGCTTCTGTTAGGTACATACCATTTCTGTCCTTTATCGAGCCCATCTTTGCATGAAATGTTCTCTTGGTTTCTCTAATTTTCTTGAAGAGATCTCTAGTCTTTCCCATTCTGTTGTTTTCCTCTCTTTCTTTGCATTGATCACTGAGGAAGGCTTTCTTATCTCTTCTTGCTATTCTTTGGAACTCTGCATTTTGATGATTGTATCTTTCCTTTTCTCCTTTGCTTTCGCTTCTCTTCTTTTCACAGCTATTTGTAAAATAGAGTAGAGTATGGGTGGCTGTGATGACATGCAGCGCATGGCCGAGAGGAGCTCCCCACATCTGAGGTCAGGGGCGGCAGCCAAAAGGAGTTATCCCACATCCGAAGTCAGGGGCCGCAGCCTAGAGGAGCTCCCCACATCTGAGGTCAGGGGCGGCAGCCAAAAGGAGTTATCCCACATCCGAAGTCAGGGGCCGCAGCCTAGAGGAGCTACACCACATCTGAGATCAGGGGCGGCAGCCTAGAGGAGCTACACTGCGTCCGAGATCAGGGGCGGTGGCCAAGAGTGCCAGGCTGTGACAGCACAGGAGCAGCTGAGAGGAGCTACACCTGCCCGAGGTCAGGGGTGGTAGCGGGGAGGAAGTGCCCCATGCTTGAGCCCAAGGGTGGCGGACAGGAGGAGCACCCCACGTCCAAGGAGTGGTGGCTGTGTGGGCGCCAGAGGGCCTAGAGGAGCTATTCTACATTCAAGGTCTGGAGGGGCAGCGGTGAGGATATACTCCTCGTCCAAGGTAAGGAGCAGTGGCTGCACTTTTCTGGGGCAGCCGTGAAGAGATACCCCACATCCAAGATAAGAGAAACTCAAGTAAGACGGTAGGTGTTGCAAGAGGGCAGACACACTGAAACCATAATCACAGAAAACTAGTCAATCTAATCACACTAGGACCACAGCCTTGTCTAACTCAATGAAACTAAGCCATGCCCTGTGGGGCCACCCAAGATGGGTGAGCATGGTGGAGAAGTCTGACACAATGTAGTCCACTGGAGAAGGGAATGGAAAACCACTTCAGTATTCTTGCCTTGAGAAGCCCATGAACAGTATGAAAAGGCAAAATGATAGGATACTGAAAGAGGAACTCCCCAGGTCAGTAGGTGAGCAATATGCTACTGGGGATCAGTGGAGAAATAACTCCAGAAAGAATGAAGGGATGGAGCCAAAGCAAAAACAATACCCAGCTGTGGATGTGACCAGTGATAGAAGCAAAGTCTGCTGCTGTAAAGAGCAATATTGCATAGGAACCTGGAATGTCAGGTCCATGAATCAAGGCAAATTGGAAGTGGTCAAACAGGAGATGGCAAGAGTGAGTGTTGACATTCTAGGAATCAGCGAACTAAAATGGACTGGAATGGGTGAATTTAACTCAGATGACCATTATATCTAGTACCGTGGGCAGGAATCCCTTAGAAGAAATGGAGTCGCCATCGTGGTCAACAAAAGAGTCCGAAATGCAGTACTTAGATGCAATTTCAAAAGCGACAGAATGATCTCTGTTCGTTTCCAAGGAAAACCGTTCAATATCACCATAATTCAAGTCTATGCCCCAACCAGTAACGCTGAAGAAGCTGAAGTTGAACGGTTCTATGAAGACCTAAAAGACCTTTTAGAACTAACACCCAAAAAAGATGTCCTTCTCGTTATAGGGGACTGGAATGCAAAAGTAGGAAGTCAAGAAACACCTGGAGTGACAGGCAAATTTGGCCTTGGAATAGGGAATGAAGCAGGGCAAAGACTAATAGAGTTTTGCCAAGAAACTGCACTGGTCATAGCAAACACCCTCTTCCAACAACACAAGAGAAGACTACACATAAGTGGGCAAAGGCTAACAGAGTTTTGCTAAGAGAAAGTGCTGATCATGGCAAAGACTGCCTCCTAACAACACAAGAGAAGACTCTACACATGGACATCACCAGATGGTCAACACCAAAATCAGATTGATTATATTCTTTGCAGCCAAAGATGGAGAAGCTCTATACAGTCAACAAAAACAAGACCAGGAGCTGACTGTGGCTCAGATCATGAACTTCTTATTGCCAAATTCAGACTTAAATTGAAGAAAGTAGGGAAAACCACTAGACCATTCAGGTATGACCTAAATCAAAGCCCTTATGATTATACAGTGGAAGTGAGAAATAGATATAAGGGCCTAGATCTGATAGATAGATTTCCTGATTATCTCTAAGCCTTTAAACTATGGGAAATTGGCAAACATAGAACAGGAGGAGAAGGAAGCTCCTGATAAATTCCTAGACTGAGAGAAGCCCTTCGCAGATTCACTGAGATTGATCCCAAAAGTGAAGAGGGAAAAGTAGTCTTTAAGGATAGATTTCTCACTCAGTCAGCTCCAGATATCTGCTGTAAGCTATTAAAATGGACATATGGACCAAATCAGTCTTTAGATAATCTGTTACAACTGGCTCAGACAGTCTGTTATGGTAAGGAATATGAGGAAAAGAAGGAAAGGCAGAGAAAGACAAAGGGACAGGCAGAAGCCTTCACAATGCCTATGAAAACCATCCTTAAACAGCCTGAGAAAAATGCCCAGAGGGACCCAGGTGAAAAGGGATGGGCTTGCTATTACTGTGGAAAGGAGAGGCACCTCACATGGGATTGCCCTCAGGCATCTAAGCCATCCCTGGCTCCATGTCCAGTCTGCAAAGGACCACACTGGAAGAGAGACTGCCCCCAGAGGCGTAGGTTTCACGAGTCAGATCTCAAGACAATCAGGAATGAAGGTGCCCGGGGGGTCCTCCACAAACTCCAGTCTTAATTACACCTGAGGAACCCCGGGTATTAATAACTGTGGGGGGCCAATCCATCAGTTTCCTTTTAGACACTGGGGCAACTTACTCTGTGCTTACTGGAGCCCCTGGCCCACTTTTTTCCCAATCCGCTTCTGTAATGGGACTATCTGGATAAGCCAAAGGTATTATTTCTGTAAATTGTGACTGGGACTCTGTGCTATTTTCACACAAGTTTCTGATCGTGCCAGGGTCTCCCTCAACACTTTTGGGGAGGGATATACTGAGCAAGGTCCATGGCTCTGTTTTCATGAATATGGAGCCCTCCCTTTCTCTCCCTTTAATTGAACAAAATGTAAATCCTAGAGTATGGACTGATGGGAAATCTGTGGGTCTAGCACAAAATGCTATTTCTGTAGTTGTCAAGCTCAAAGACCCGCACTTATTTCCACATAAGAAGCAGTATCCACTGAAACCTGAGGTTAAGGAAGGGTTAAAACCCATCATGGAAAATTTAAAGGAGCAGGGACTATTAGTTCCTTGTAACAGTCCATGCAACACTCTTATTTTGGGTATAAAGGGATCAAATGGTAAATGGAGACTAGTTCAAGATTTACGAATAATAAATGAGGCTGTAGTTCCTTTATACCCCCGTGGTGCCTAATCCTTATACTCTACTGTCTGAAATGCCTGAATGAGCCAAATATTTCTCAGTAATTGACTTGAAAGATGCCTTCTATTCAGTGCCTTTGGTGGAGGAAAGTCAATTTCTATTTGCCTTTGAAGACTCTATGCAGCCAGCTTCTCAGTTAAGCTGGACAGTTTTGCCCAGGGATTTCGTGACAGTCCTCACTTATTTGGACAAAGTTTGTCACACGATCTACAAAACTTTAATAGCACTGAAGCGGTGGTGTTACAATCAGTAGATGATATTTTACTCTGTGCTGAGACAGAGGAAGCTTGTTCATGAGCCTCAGATGATATCTTAAACTTTCTGGCAGGCGGAGGTTACAAGGCATCAAGAGAAAAGGCTCAGCTTTGTCAACAATCTGTTAGATATCTGGGCCTAATCATATCAGAAGGGACTAGGACCATAGTCCCTGTGAGAATTAAACCTATACTAAATCATCCCCTACCTGTGTCATTAAGACAATTGAGAGGATTTTTGGGAATCACAGACTACTGTTGTATTTGGATTCCAGGTTATGGGGAACTTGCCTGGCCTTTATATAAACTTGTAGCTGAAACTCAACAGGCCCAAACTGACAAACTGGTTTGGTCTCCAGATACTCAAAAGGCTTTTAAGGTTCTTCAGACTGCTCTCCTGCAAGCTCCTGCTTTGAGCTTGCCCACAGGGTCAGAATTTAATGTTTGTCACTGAAAAAAAGGTATGGCCTGGGGAGTTTTGACACAATCCTGAGGGCCTCACCAGCAACCTATTGCTTATCTAAGCAGGGATTCAGATGTAATTTCAAGTGGGTGGCCCCACTGCCTAAGAGTAATTGGGGCAGCGGTTTTTTTAGCACCTGAAGCTTTAAAAATAATTAATGGACAAAATCTTACTGTACTGACTTCTCATGGTGTGAATGGAATCTTAAATTCTAAGGTTAATATTTGGATGACAGACAGTAGACTTCTTAAATATCAATCATTGTTGTTAGAAGGACCAGTAACTAAGCTTAAAGTTTGTGGAGATTTAAATCATGCCACTTTCCTTCCTGAGAAGGAAAATGAAACACCTGATCACAATTGTTCCCCATTTCTAATTTTAAACTATGCAGCTTGGGAGGATCTAATGGATACCCCATTAGACAATCCTGACATGGAAATATTTACAGATGGCAGTTCTTTTGTTTGGGATGGAAAGCATAAATGCCAGGCTTCCCTGTCAATCACCAACTCCCAGAGCTTGCTCAAACTCATGTCCATAGAGTTGGTGATGCCATCCAACCATCTCATCCTCTGTTGTCCCCTTGTCCTACTGCCTTCAATCTTTCCCAGCATCAGGGTCTTTTCCAATGAGTCAGTTCTTCACGTCAGGTGGCCAAAGTATTGGAGCTTCAGCTTCAGGATCAGTCTTTCCAACAAATATTCAGGACTGATTTCCTTTAGGATTGACTGGATTGGTTTCCTTGTAGTCCAAGGGACTCTCAAAAGTCTTCTCCAACACCACAATTAAAAAGCATCAATTCTTCGGAGCTCGGCTTTCTTTGTGGTACAACTCACACTTCATACATAACTACTCGAAAAACCATAGCTTTGACTATATAGATCTTTGTTGGCAAAGTAATGTATCTGCTTTTTAATACAATGTCTAGGTTGGTCATAGCTTTTCTTCCATGGAGCAAGCGTCTTTTAATTTCATGGCTGCAATCAGCATCTGCAGTGATTTTGGCATATGAATGAAGTCTATCACTCATCTGCTTGTCTTAGACATACAGCACATTGTAAACCATCTGGCATTACTATCTCCGTTTCTCCTATGACCTGTGAAGGAGTGGAGATATTCCTATTTGCTATGGACTAAATGTTTGTGTCCTTTCAAAAGTTCATATGTTTAAACCTAGCCCCCAGTATGATGGTACCTGGAAATGAGGGTGGAGTCTTCATGATGGGTTTAGTGCTCTAACAAAAAAATAAAAGTGTAAAGACTTAGTTTTCCTTCTCCATCTTTCTTTCTGTCATGTGAGTTTACAACAAGAAAGTGGTCATCTGTAAACCAGGAAGAGATCCTTTACCATAAGCTCAGTTATACTGGCACCTTATTTAAAATATATAAAATAGCTCTTAAAAAATTGTCTTTAGACTTATTTATGATTAGATATATCTATGTGTGGTGTGGGCTTCCCATGTGGAGCAAATGGTAAAGAACCCACCTGCCAATGCAGGTAGATGTAAGACACACGGGTTGGACCCCTAGGTCGGGAAGATTCCCTGGAGGAGGGCATGGCAACCCACTCAAGTATTCTTGCCTGGAGAATCCCAAGGACAGAGGAGCCTGGCAGGTTGCAATTCATTGGGGTCACACAGAGTGACAGGGCTGAAGTGACTTAGCACACATGTGTGGTGTATATTTACATTCATACTTCATTCGCACTCAGTCACTAAGTAATGTCAGTTTCTTGGGGACCCCATGGACTGTAGCCCGCTAGGCTTCTCTCTCCATGTTATTTCCCAGGCCAGAATACTGGAGTGCGTTGCCATTTCCTCTTCCACGGGATCTTCCTGATCCAGGGATCAAACCAGCATCTTTGGCAACTCCTGCATTGGCAGGTGGATTCTTTAACAGTAAGCCACCTGGGAAGCCCCAATATTTATATTACTGACTTTTTATTTTCATACCTGTTCACACCCAGAAGCTCAACTGAAAGTCATGATACCACAACTGGTCAGGAGAGAGATGATGAATGACCACCTGTGGTTGAAGGTAGAACAATGCATACGAGTGGAGGAAATGTATTTGTGCATTATGCATTATGATAGCAGTAAAAGGAGGAAAGTAAACAACTGAAAGAGATCTCAAACGTTGCCTGAAAATTTGTGGGAAAAGTGAAGAGTTTACAGCCAAGTGTTGTACCCTACTACAATGAATTTTATCTGTTTCTTCCAGACTTATTTTTTATCCTTAGAAAATATAATTCTTCCTCTCTCTCAATGATACATAGTTAGATGATAAGTAGATACATAGATGCCATGTAATATATTAGGTGCTTTGGGTCTAAGTACTGAAGAGAAACATGATTTCAGCCTTGGGCTCACAGTCTAGTCACATTAACAAATCAGTTAATGTGATTAGTATAATGATAATGAACACAATCACTAATTTCATATGAAAATTACTATAACAGATAAATGCAGGGGTTAACTAAGTTGTCTGTGAGGCAGTCTTTGACAAGAAAAGTGCTAAGATTCATAAACCTCTGCTTCCTTTTTTTCTGGCAACAGACTCCTGACATAATGTTGTTGGGATTCACACAAATCTCATTTATTAGGATAAAGAAAAGTGCTCTTATTACATGGTACCAGTGGTAAAGAGCCAGCCTGCCATTGCAGGAGACATAGAAATGAGGGTTCAATCCCTGAGTCAGGAAGATTCCTGGGAGGAGGAAATGACAACCCACTTCAGTATTCTGGCCTGCGAAATACCATGGACAGAGTGCTCTGGAGGGTGTAGTCCAACAGGTTGCAAGGAGTTAGACACAACTGAAGCAACTGAGTATGCTTGCACACAAGGTAATGAATATTATCATTTACTTGTTTATATCACATGTTATGCTTAAAGTGATAAATTTTTAAGGCCCAGACAAGGAACTGATCAATGGGAACAGGCTCTGCAAAAGACTGGGTAATTATGGAGATCATCCCAATATCAAGAGGAAACTCCTAACAAATCTAGAACACATTAAAATGTCAAAAGCAGATATGTTACTAATTTAAAAATAAAAGTATAGGGTTTCTACTTGTTAGAACATAAGAGACAGAAACAATTATGAAGGAATTTTATGTTTTAGAATAAACCCAATATAATGGGAAAGACTAGAGCTCCCTTGAAGAAAGTTAAAGATACCAAGGGAACATTTCATGGAAAGATGGACACAATAAAGGACAGAAACAGTATGGACCAAAAAGAAGCAGAAGATATTAAGAAGAGGTGGCAAAAATACACAGAAGAACTATACAAAAAATATCTTAATGACCCAGATATCTATGATATCTGGACATATCTAGATGTCCTAGATACTTAGAGCCAGACATACTGGAGTGTGAACTCAAGTGGGCCTTAGGAAGCACCACTACGGACAAAGCTAGTGGAGGTGATGGAATTCCTGCTGACCTATTTAAAATCTTAAACTGATGCTATTAAAGTGCTGCACTCAATATGCCAGCATATTTGGAAAAAGTGGCCGTGGCCAGAGGACTGGAAAAGGTCAGTTTCAATTCCAATCCCAAAGAAGGGTAATGCCAAAGAATGTTTAAACTACTGCACAATGCCTCTCATCTCATATCCTAGCAAGGTAATACTCAAAATCCTTCAAGCTAGGCTTCACTAGTATGTGAACTGAGAAATTCTAGGTGTACGAAGTAGATTTAGAAAAGGCAGAGGAACCAGAGATCACATCACCAACATCTGTTGGACCATAGAAAAAGCAAGAGAATTCCAGATAAATATCAATTCCACTTCATTAACTATGAGAAACCCTCTGATTGAATGGATCATCAAAAAAACAGAAAATTCTTGAAGATATGGGAACTCCAGACCACCTTCCCTGCCTCCTACAAAACCTGTAAGCAGGTCAAGAAGCAACAGACAGAACCAGACAGGGATTAACAGGCTGATTCAAATTCGGGAAAGGAGTACGTCAAGGGTGTCTATTGTCACTCTGCTTATTTAGTTTATATGAAGAGTATATCATGCAAAATGCCAGGCTGGATGAACTTCAAGCTGGATCAAATTCCCTGAAGAAATAACAATAACCTCAGATATGCAGACGACACCATCTTAATGGCAGAAAGCAAAGAGGAACTAAAGAGCCTCTTGATGATGGTGAAATAGGAGAGTGAAAAAGATGGCTTAAAACTCAGATGGGATGGGGAGGGAGGTGGGAGGGGGGACAGGATGGGGAACACATGTACACCCATGGCTGATTCATGTCAATGTATGGCAAAAATCACTACAATATTGTAATTATCCGTCAATTAAAATAAATAAATTTTCAAAAAACTCAGCTTTCTAAAAACTAAACTCGTAGCATCCAGTCACATCAGTTAGTTCAGTCACTCAGTCGTGTCTGACTCTTTGTGACCCCCTCGACTGCAGCACACCAGGACTCCCTGTCCATCATCAACCCCCAGAGCTTGCTCAAACTCGTGTCCATCAAATCGGTGGTGCCATCCAACCATTTCATCCTCTGTCGTACCCTTCCCCCACTGCCTTCAATCTTTCCCAGCATCAGGGCCTTTTCCAATGAATCAGTTCTTCCCATCAGGTGGCCAAAGTATTGGAGCTTCAGCTTCAGCATCAGTCCTTCCAATGAATATTTCAGGGTTGATTTCCCTTAGTATTGACTGGTTTGATCTCCCTGCTGTCCAAGGGACAGGCAAGAGTCTTCTCCAATACTAGAGTTCAAAAGCATCAATTCTTTGGTGTTCAGCTTTCTTTATGGTCCAACTCTCACATCCATACATGACTACTGGAAAAACCATAGCTTTAACTATACAGACCTTTGTCAATAAAGTAATGTCTCTGCTTTTTAATATATTGCCTAAGTTTGCCATGCCTTTTCTTCTAAGAAGCAAGCGTCTTTTAATTTCATAGCTGTAGTCACCATCTACAGTGATTTCGGAGCCCAAGAAAATAAAGTCTGTCACTGTTTCCATTGTTACCCCATCTATTTGCCATGAAGTAATAGGACCTGATGCCATGATCTTAGTTTTTTCAATGTTGAGTTTTAAACCAGCTTTTTCATTCTGCTCTTTCACTTTCATCGAGAAGTTTTTTAGTTCCTCTTTGTTTTCTGCCATTAAAGTGTGTCAGCTGAATATCTGAGGTCCTTAATATTTCTCCTGACAATCTTGATTCCAGCCTGTGCTTCACCCAGGCTGACATTTCACATGATGTATTCTGCATATAAATTAAATAAGCAAGGTGACAATATACAGCCTTGACATACTCCTTTCCCAATTCTTAACCAGTCCATTGTTCCATGCCGGATTCTTACTGTTGTTTCTTGACCTGCATACAGATTTGTCAGGAGGCTGGAAAGGTGGTCTGGTATTTCCATCTCTTTAAGAATTTTCTACAGTTTGTTGGAATCCACATAGTCAACAGCTTTAGTGTAGTCGGTGAAGCAGAAGTAGATGTTTTTCCAGAATTCTCTAGCTTTTTCTATGATCCAATGAATGTTGGCAATTTGATCTCTGGTTCCTCTGCCTTTTCTAAATCCAGCTGAACATCTGGAAGTTCTCAGTTCACATACTGTTGAAGCCCAGCTTGCAGAATTTTGGGCATTACTTTGCTATCAGGTGAGATGAGTGCAATTGTGTGGTACTTTAAACATTCTTTGGCATTGTCTTTCTTTGCAACTGGAATCAAAACTGACCTTTTCCATTCCTGTGGCCACTGCTAAACTTTCCAAATTTCCTGGCATATTAAGTCCAGCACTTTCATCACATCAACTTTTAGGATTTGAAATAGCTCAGCTGGAATTCCATCACCTCTACTAGCTTTGTTCATAGTGATGCTTTCTAAAGTCCACTTGACTTCACACTCCAGGATGTCTCACCCTAGAGGAGTGATCACACCTTTGAGGTTATCTGGGACATTAAGATATCTTTCATATACGTCTGTGTATTCTTGCCACTTCTTCTTAATATCTTCTGCTTCTGTTAGGTACATATCATTTCTGTCCTTTTCTGTGTCCATCTTTGCATGAAATGTTCCCTTGGTATCTCTAATTTTCTTGAAGAGATCTCCAGTCTTTACCAATCTATTGTTTTCCTCTATTTCTTTGCATGTTTCACTTAGGGAGGCTTTCTTATTTCTCCTTACTATTCTTTAAACTCTGCATTCAGATGGATATATCTTTCCTTTTCTCCTTTGCCTTTCAATTTTCTTCTTTTCTCAGCTATTTGTAAGGCCTCCTCAGACAAAAATTTGCTTTCTGCATTTCTTCTTCTTGGGGACCATTTTGATCACTGCCTACTGTACAGTGTTACAGATCTCTGTCCATAGTTGTTCAGGCACTCTATCAGATCTAATCACTTGAATCTATTTCTCACTTTCACTGTATAATCATAAGGAATATGATTAGGGTCATACCTGAATGATTTAGTGGTTTTCCATACTTTCTTCAATTTAAGTCTGAATTTTGCTATAAGGAGTTCATGATCTGAGTCACAGTCAATTCCTGGTCTTGCTTTTGCTGAACGTATCACTTCAGTTCAGTCACTCAGTCATGTCCGACTCTTTGTGACCCCATGAATCGCAGCACGCCAGGACTCCTTGTCCATCACCAACTCCCGGAGTTCACTCAGACTCACATCCATCAAGTCAGTGATGCCATCCAGCCATCTCATCCTCTGTCGTCCCCTTCTCCTCCTGCCCCCAATACCTCCCAGCATCAAAGTCTTTTCCAATGAGTCAACTCTTCACATGAGGTGGCCAAAGTACTGGAGTTTCAGCTTTAGCATCATTCCTTCCAAAGAAATCCCAGGGCTGATCTCCTTCAGAATGGACTGGTTGGATCTCCTTACAGTCCAAGGGACTCTCAAGAGTCTTCTCCAACACCACAGTTCAAAAGCATCAATTCTTTGGTGCTCAGCCTTCTTCACAGTCCAACTCTCACATCCATACATGATCACAGGAGAAACCATAGCCTTGACTAGATGGACCTTAGTTGGCAAAGTAATGTCTCTGCTTTTGAATATGCTATCTAGGTTGCTCATAACTTTTCTTCCAAGCACTAAGCATCTTTTAATTTCATGGCTGCAATCACCATCTGCAGTGATTTTGGAGCCCCCCAAAATAAAGTCTGACACTGTTTCTACTGTTTCCCCATCTATTTGCCATGAAGTGATGGGACCACATGCCATGATCTTCGTTTTCTGAATGTTGAGCTTTAAGCCAACTTTTTCACTCTCCACTTTCACTTTCATCAAGAGGCTTTTTAGTTCCTCTTCACTTTCTGCCATAAGGGTGGTGTCATCTGCATATCTGAAGTTATTGATATTTCTCCCATCAATCTTGATTCCAGCTTGTGCTTCTTCCAGTCCAGTGTTTCTCATGATGTTCTCCGCATAGAAGTTAAATAAGCAGGGTGACAATATACAGCCTTGACATACTCCTTTTCCTATTTGGATCCAGTCTGTTGTTCCATGTCCAGTTCTAACTGTAGCTTCCTGGCCTGCATACAGATTTCTCAAGAGGCAGATCAGGTGGTCTGGTATTCCCATCTCTTTCAGCATTTTCCACAGTGTATTGTGATCCACAGTCAAAGGCTTTGGCATAATCAATAAAGCAGAAGTAGATGATTTTCTGGAACTCTCTTGCTTTTTCCATGATCCAGTGGATACTGGCAATTTGATCTCTGGTTCCTCTTCCGTTTCTAAAGTCAGCTTGAACATCAGGAAGTTCACCGTTCACGTATTGCTGAAGCCTGGCTTGGAGAATTTTGAGCATTACTTTACTAGCATGTGAGATGAGTGCAATTGTGTGGTAGTTTGGGCATTCTTTGGCATTGCCTTTCTTTGGGAGTGGAATGAAGACTGACCTTTTCCAGTCCTGTGGCCACTGCTGAGTTTTCCAAATTTGCTGGCATATTGAGTGCAGCACTTTCACAACATCATCTTTCAGGATTTGAAATAGCTCAATAGGAATTCCATCACCTCCACTAGCTTTGTTCGTAGTGAAGCTTTCTAAGGCCCACTTGACTTCACATTTCAGGATGTCTGGCTCTAGAAAAGTGATCACACCATCGTGATTACCTGGGTCGTGAAGATCTTTTTTGTATAGTTCTTCTGTGTATTCTTGCAACTTCTTCTTAATATCTTCTGCTTCTGTTGGGTCCATACCATTTCTGTCCTTTATCGAGCCCATCTTTGCATGAAATGTTCCCTTGGTATCTCTAATTTTCTTGAAGAGATCTCTAGTCTTTCCCATTCTGTTCTTTTCCTCTAGTTCTTTGCTCTGATCACTGAAGAAGGCTTTCTTATCTCTTCTTGCTATTCTTTAGAACTCTGTATTCAGATGCTTATATGTTTCCTTTTCTCCTTTGCTTTTCACGTCTCTTCTTTTCACAGCTATTTGTAAGGCCTCGCCAGACAGCCATTTTGCTTTTTTGCATTTCTTTTCCATGGGGATGGTTTTGATCCCTGTCTCCTGTACAATGTCACAAACCTCATTCCATACTTCACCAGGCACTCTATCTATCAGATCTAGGCCCTTAAATCTATTTCTCACTTCCACTGTATAATCATAAGGGATTTGATTTAGGTCATACCTGGATGATCTAGCGGGTTTTCCTACTTTCTTCAATTTAAGTCTGAATTTAGCAATAAGAAATTCATGATCTGAGCCACAGTCAGCTCCTGGTCTTGTTTTTGTTGACTGTATAGAGCTTTTCCATCTTTGGCTGCAAAGAATATAATCAGTCTGATTTCAGTGTTGACCATCTGGTGATGTCCATGTGTAGAGTCTTCTCTTGTGTTGTTGGAAGAGGGTGTTTGCTATGACCAGTGCAGTTTCTTGGCAAAACTCTATTAGTCTTTGCCCTGCTTCATTCCCTATTCCAGGGCCAAATTTGCCTGTCACTCCAGGTGTTTCTTGACTTCCTACTTTTGCATTCCAGTCCCCTATAATGAAAAGGACATCCTTTCTGGGTGTTAGTTCTAAAAGGTCTTTTAGGTCTTCATAGAACAGTTCAAAATCAGCTTCTTCAGCATTACTGGTTGGGACATAGACTTGGATTACTGTGATACTGAATGCTTTGCCTTGGAAAAGAACAGAGATCATTCTGTCATTTTTGAGATTGCATCCAAGTACTGCATTTTGGACTCTTTTGTTGACCATGATGGCGACTCCATTTCTTCTGAGGGATTCCTGCCCACAGTAGTAGATATAATGGTCATCTGAGTTAAATTCACCCATTCCAGTCCATTTTAGTTCGCTGATTGCTAGAATGTCGACGTTCACTCTTGCCATCTCTTGTTTGACCACTTCCAATTTGCCTTGATTATCAACCTTCAGCTGCAAAGAATATAATCAGTCTGATTTCAGTATTGGTCATCTGGAGATGTCCATGTGCTGGTGGAAGGTGTCTGCTCTGACCAGTGCATTCTTTTGGCAAAACTCGTTATCCTTTGCCCTGTTTCATTTTTTACTCCAAGTCCAACTTGCTGTTACTCTAGATATCTTTTGACTTCCTAATTTGCATTCCAGTCCCCTATGATTAAAAGAATGTCTTTTTTTGTTGTTAGTTCTAGAAGGTCTTGTAGGTCTTCATAGAACTTTAGCTTCTTCAGCATTAGTGGTTGGGGCATAGACTTGGAATATTGTGATTGTGAATGTTTTACCTTGAAACGGCTGGAGATCTTTTTGTCATTTTTGAGATTGCACCCAAGTACTACATTTCAGACTCTTTTGTTGACTATGAGGGCTACTCCATTTCTTCTAAGGGATTCTTGCCCGCAGTAGTAGGTATAATGGCCATCTGAATTAAATTCACTCATTCTGGTCCATTTTAGTTCACTGATTCTTCAAATGTTGATGTTCACTCTTGCCATCACCTGTTTGACTACTTCCAATTTACCTCGATTCACGGACCTAACATTCCAGGTTCCTATGCAATATTGTTCTTTATAGCATCGGACTTTATTTCCATCACCAGTCACACCCACAACTGGCATTGTTTTTGCTTTGGCTCAGTCTCTTCGTTCTTTCTGGTGCTGGTTATCCACTCTTCTTCAGTAGCGTATTGGGCACCTACCTTGGGAGTTCATCTTTCAGTGTCTTATCTTTTTGCCTTTTCATACTGTTCATGGTGATCTCAAGGCAAGAACACTGAAGTGTTTGTCAGAACTTTCCACCATGACCCGTCTGTCTTGGGTGGCCATACACAGCATGGCTCATAATTTCATTGAGTTAAACAAGGCTGTGAACCATGTGATCAGTTTGTCTGGTTTTCTGTAATTGTTTCCATTCTGTCTTCCTTCTGAGGGAGGATAAGAGGCTTATGGAAGCTTTCTGATGGGAGGAACTGGCTGTTGGGAAATCTGGGTCTTGCTCTGATGGGTGGAGCCATGCTCAGTAAATCTTTAACCCAATTTTCTATTGATGGGTGGGGCTGTGTTCCCTCTTTGTAGTTTGGCCTAAGGCCAAACTATGGTAGGTTACCTCCTTCAAAAGGACATATGCCAGGACTGTTTTATTCAGTTCCCCTAACCCCACAGAAGGACACTGTCAACCCATGCCTCTGCCAGAGACTCCTGGTTACTCACAGGCAAACCAGCTTAGTTTCTTTTGAGGTCACTGTTCCTTTCCCCTGGGCCCTGGTTCACACACGGTTTTGTTTGAGCCCTCCAAGTGTGAAGTCACTGTTTCCCCAGTCCTGTGGAAGTTCTTTAATCAAATCCCACTGGTCTCAAAGTCAAATTCCTTGGGGTTTCTCTGTCCCATTCCCATCCCCAGGTTGGGAAATCTATCGTGGGCTCTAGAACTTTCACAACAGTGCGAGAACTTATTTGGTATAATTGTTCTCCAGTTTATGTGTTGTCTGCTTGGTAGCTTTATGGTGGAGCTCACACACTGAGCCTCCAAGGTCTGTTGCAGCCAGAGATCCTGTTCCCATGAGAGGACACTGCTGACCCATATCTCCACAGAAGACACTCAAAGGCAGGTCTGGCTCAGTGTCTTGTGGGGTCCCTGGACACATCAATTCATAGCAAATAGATGGGAAAAAAATAGAAACAGTGACAGACTTTATTTTCTTGGGCTTCAAAATCACTGTGGACAGTGACTGCTGCATGAAATTAAAAGACACATGCTCCTTGGAAGAAACACTATGAAAAACTTAGTTCAGTTCAGTTCAGTTCAGTCATTCAGTCGTGTCTGACTCTTCATGACCCCATGGATCACAGCACACCAGGTCTCCCTGTCTATCACCAACTCCTAGAGTCTACTCAAACTCATCTCCATTGAGTTGGTGTTGCCATCCAATCATCTCATACTCTGTTGTCCCCTTCTCCTCCTGCCTTCAATCTTTCCCGGCATCAAGGTCTTTTCAAATGAGTCAGCTCTTTGCATCAGGTGGCCAAAGTGTTGGAGTTTCAGCTTCAACATCAGTCCTTCCAATGAACACCCAAGACTGATCTCCTTTAGGATGGACTGGTTGGATCTCCTTGTAGTCCAGAGGACTCTCAAGAGTCTTCTCCAATACCACAGTTCAAAAGCATCAATTCTTCAGCACTTAGCTTTCTTTATAGTCCAACTCTCACATGCATACATAACTACTGGAAAAACCATAGTTTTGACTAGACGGATGTTTGTTGGTAAAGTAATGTCTCTGCTTTTTAATATGCTGTCTAGGTTGGTCATAACTTTCCTTACAAGGAGTAAGTATCTTTTAATTTCATGGCTGCAGTCACCATCTGCAGTGATTTTGGAGCTCCCCAAAATCAAGTCAGCCACTGTTTCCACTGTTTCCCCATCTATTTGCTATGAGGTTGATGGGACTGAATGCTGTGATCTTAGTTTTTTGAATGTTGAGCTTTAAGCCAACTTTTTCACTTTCACCAAGAGGCTCTTTAATTCTTCACTTTCTGCCATAAGAAAGTGGTATCATCTGCATATCTGAGGCTATGGATATTTCTCCCAGCGATCTTGATTCCAGCTTGTGCTTCATCCAGCCCAGCATTTCGCATGATGTACTCTGCATGTAAGTTCAATAAGCAGGGTGACAATATAGAGCCTTGATGTACTCCTTTCCTGATTTGGAGCCAGTCAGTTGTTCCATGTCCAGTTCTAACTGTTGCTTCCTGACCTGCATACAGATTTCTCAAGAGGAACGTCAGGTGGTCTGATATTCCCATCTCTTTCAGAATTTTCCACATTAACCTAGACAGCATATTAAGCAGAAATACCACTTGCCAACAATGGTCTATATAGTCAAAACTATTTCCTTTTCAGTAATCGTATACAGATGGGAGAGTTGGACCATAAAGAAGGCTGAGTGCAAACAATTGATCTTTCTAACTGTGGTGCTGGAGAAGACTCTTGAGAGTCCTTTGGACAGCAGGGAGATTTCCTACAGGAAATCAACCCTGAATATTCATTGGAAGGACTGATGCTGAAGCTGAAGCTCCAATACTTTGGCCACCTGATGTGAAGAGCTGACTCATTGGAAAAGACCCTGATGCCTGACAAGATTGAGGGCAGAAGGAGAATGGGGAGACAGAGGATGAGATAGTTGGATGGCATCAACAACTCAATGAATATGAATTTGAGGAAATTCCAGGAGATAATGAAGGACAGGGAAGCCTGGTGTGCTGCAGTCCATGGGGTCACAAAGAGTTTGACCTGACTGAGCAACTGAACAACAACTTTTTCCATTGAGTAATATCGTTCAGATACATTTTTAAAAGTCTGCTTTTAACAATTTCATAGCACATTTGTAACAACTATCAGTTTGCATGAAATATGCTGAAGCAGAGAAGGGGCTTCTAGTACCAGTTCTAACATAGTTGTTGATGCTGTTAAATCTTTTAACTATTAGATTCATCTTTTCTATTATAAAAATGGTGATAACTTTATTTTCAATGGCAATTTCTGGATTCTCTGGTTCTGTTAGAAAGAATACATACCATACAAAGTAATCTGCTATTCATGGTTCATTTATCAGAAATCATAAAACCCTTTGTGTGTAGTCACTTGGTCATGTCCTACTCTTTGTGCCCTCATGGACTGTAGCCTGACAGGCTTCTCTATCCAGGGGATTCTCCAGGCAAGAATACTGGCTTGAGTCAAATCATTACATTTGAAATGACAATTCTTTGCTACTAAGAAAGTAAACATACACTCTGCTTAATATTTATTTTTCTTATGGAGATCTTAGTGTCTTTATGTGAGTTCTGTCAAATTCTTAATTTTTATATTTAAAGGGAGGTTCAGGATGGGGGTACACATGTATACCTGTGGCTGATTCATGTCGATATATGGCAAAAAAAAAAAAAAAACAAAAACCCACAATATTGTAAAGTAATTAGCCTCTAATTAAAATGAATTAATTAATTTAAAAAAGAATAATTGCATTTAAGTGAACGTGTTAGCCACTCAGTCGTGTCCAACACTTTGCACCCCCATGGACTATAGCCTGCAAGGCTCCTCTGTTCATGGGATTCTCCAGGCAAGAATACTGGAGTGTGTTGCCATTCCCTTCTCCAGGAGATCTTCCTGACCCAGGAATCAAACCCAGGTCTCCTGCATTATAGGCAGTTTCTTTACTGTCTGAGCTACCAGGGAAGCCCCAAGTTGCATTTAAGTCCATTCCCAAATGAGGCTTCAGATGACTGAATAATAGCATGGCAAAAGACAATCTAGTTTTTAGTTTCTGTGGCTGACCAAGTGGAGGAGTGCATGTAGTCAGGCATACTGAATAAGATACATATGCTAAGCACTCTCCCTATCCACACTGTCAGTCTTAGTGAACTCTATTCCTCATAAAAATTCAGATACTATCACATAATCATCTATAACCATACCAAATGTGGCATATTTGAAAATTCTGCCTTGAGACATCAGTTGATAAGATTTGAAATTTAGAGGCTATAACTTCAGTATTTTCTGAGTAACCAACTTAAGCAATTTTGACATGTTTTCCAAATTGCTAACCACTATTTATATCTGCTAATAAGTTTAAAGTAAGAACTTGATGTTTAAAAAAGAAATTATCTTGTCAGTCTGAATGTCTTCACTGTATATTTCTGAGCCATTCAGTTAGAATATTTAGGTTAAAACATAATTTTCAGACTACAGTCAGGAGCCTATTGGACATAGCTAAAATGTACTCAAAGGGAGATCATAAACTTACATACATGACCAATACAAATAAAGAAACAGATAATAAATTATGTTAGCATCCAATATAAAAATAAGCAACAAAAAGGCAAGAAAATAAATCTAAGGAAAATAGAAATATATACTTAACAAAAAACAAATATGAATCATGAGGAAAATGAAAAACAATACAGTTAAGAAATAACCAAGAAGTTTCCTTTTTTTAAGAATATGAACAGAAAATCCACTAATTTACATAATCTTAAAGAATTCCAAGTATACATAATAAGAAATATGAAGAAGAGATCAACAGATAATGAATATATTTATAGTTAAAAGTGAATACATTTCTGAACAAATATTTTCAAAACCTGGGTAAAATTGATGATATGCTAGGAAGACATAATGTATTTAACACATCCCAGTTGTAACTGATACCTAAACACCACAAATACTATGTATGAATTTGTAAAATTTGTTCTAGAAAAGCACTTACATTTTAGAAATAAAAAAGTATATGTGTATATATATATATATATATATATATATATATATATATATATACACACACACACATATATATATATATATATTTGGCTATTCCAGGACTTCTCTTTTAACCATCCCTCCTTCCCTTCCTTCTCTTCCTTCAACTACTTCTTCCTCTTCCCATTCTCCTCCCCCTCCTCCTTCTCCCTCTTCTACCACTTCCCCTTCTCTCTCTTTCTCCCCAGTATGATAAATGTTATTTCTCTTTCACATGTTGATGTTGCCTGTTATGATAATAGCTTAAAACTAGTGAGGATTTATTTTACAAGCTGAAAGGCTTTCAACCATTGATGGTGGTGGTTTAGTGGTGGTTTAGTCACTAAGTTGTGTCCGACTCTTGAGACCCCATGGACTGTAGCATGCCAGGCTCCTCTCTCCATGGGATTTTCCAGGCAAGAATACTAGAGTGGATTGCTATTTCCTTCTCCACGGGATCTTCCTGACCCAGGAATTGAACCCGGGTCTCCTGCATTTCAGGCAGATTCTTTACCAACTGAACTATGAGGGAAGCCCATTAAAAATACGCTATTTATGATCATACCAGGAGTACAGGTAAAAGCAGAGACAAATGGTTACCCCACTTAAAACAACCAAATAGATATGTTTGCACTTTTCAACAATAGAAACAAAATTAATGTAATATTGGCTCTAGGTTCATCCACCACACTACAACTGACTCAAATTTGTTCCTTTACGTGACTGAGTAATATTCCATTGTATATATGTAGCACACTTCTTTATTCATTCATTGTCTATGAACATCTAGGTTGCTTCCATGTCCTTGTTGTTCAGTTGCCCAGTTGTGTCCGACTCTTTGCAACTCCATAGACTGAAGTATACCAGTCTTCCCTGTCCTTCACTGTCTCCCGGAGATCAGTGACATCATTTTATTTGGATAAATATTCATAATTCTGATTGCTGTGTTAGATGATACTTCTATTTTTAATATTTGAGGAGCTTTTATACTGTTATCAATATTTGCAGCACCAATTAGCATCCCTTCCAACTGCATAATAATTTTACCTTTTATCCACATTATGAATACTTCTTATCTTTTGACCTTTGAAAATGGCTATTCTAAAAAGTGTGAGGTGATATCTCACTGTGGTTTGGATTTGCACTTCCCTGATGACTAATGATGTTGAGCATCTTTTCAAGTACTCATTGGTCATTTGTATATCTTCTTTGGAAAAATGTCTTCTCAAGTCCTCCATTAATATTTTTTATCAGAGTATTTGTTATTGTGCTGTTGAGTTCTATGAGTTTCTTATTTACTTTTAATACTAGCCTTTATCTAATATATGGTTTGCAAAAAATTTCCTCTCGTTATGTAGGTTGTCTTTTCTTTTTTTTTTCTTTTACTATGTAGCAGTTTTTTAGTTATGATGTAAGTTCTACTTCTTAAATTTGCTCTTGTTGCTTGTGCTTCTGGCATCATACAAAAATATTACTTTTTAAAAATGTATTCAAATTGTTTAAACTGAAAAAAAAAAAAGAATTCACCAAATTCTCCCATCTTGTTCTGACCTCTGGAAACCACCACCAATGTGTCTATAGCCTTGAATATTTATTTATTTATAGAGTTCACATAAGGAGGTCATAAAATACTTGTTTTTCCATGTCTGACTTATTTCTCTCAGCATGATTTCCTCAAGGTCCACATGCTATCACAAATAGAAAAATCCCATGCCTTTTTATGGCTGAATAATATTCTAGTATGTGTATGTGTATATATATATATATATATATATATATACATATATATATATATATACATGTGTGTATGTATATGTATGTATGGATATACATTTGGATTTCCTTTCCATTTAGGTCATTACAGGTCACCAAACTGAGTTCCCTTGCTATACAGCTGCTTACCACTAGATTTATATTTTTCATATCAGTATCTGCATCAATTCAGTCGCTCAGTCACATTTAACTCTTTGCGACCCCATGAACCGCAGCACGCCAGGCCTCCCTGTCCATCACCAACTCCCGGAGTCCACCCAAATCCATGTCCATTGAGTTGGTGATGCCATCCAATCATCTCATTTTCTGTCGTCCCCTTTCCTCCTGCACTCAATCTTTCCCAGCATCAGGGTCTTTGCAAATGAGTCAGCTCTTCGCATCAGATGGCCAAAGTATTGGAGCTTAGAGTATATATGTCAATACTGCTCTCTCAATTCATACAACTTTTTCTTTCTTCCACTGTGTCCAGAAGTCTGTTCTTTACATTTGCATCTCTATTTGTGCCCTAGAAAGAGGTTCATCAGTACCATTTTTCTAGATTCCAAATATATATGTTAAAATATGATATATGCTTTTCTCTTTTGGACTTACTGCAGTCTGTATAATTGGCTCTAGGTTCATCCATCACCCTACAACTGACTCAGATTTGTTCCTTTATATGGCTGAATAATAATCCATTTTATATATGTACCACACTTCTTTATCCATTGATCTGTCTGTGGATATTTAGGTTGCTTACATGTCCTTGTTGGTCAGTTGCTCAGTCATCTTCAACTTTTTGTGACTCCATAGACTGCAGTATACCAGGCATCCCTCTCCTTCACTATCTCCCAGGGATTGCTCAAACTCATGTTTATTGACTCGGTGATGCCACCCATGCATCTCATCCTCTGTCACTCACTTCTCTTCCTGCCTTCAATCTTCCCCAGCATCAGAGTCTTTTCCAGTGACTTGGCTTTTTGCATCAGGTGGCCAGAATATTGGAGCCTCAGATACATCATCAGTCCTTCCAATGAATATTCAGGACTGATTTCCTCTAGGATTGACTTGTTGGATGTCCTTGCAGTCCAAGGGACTCTCGAGAGTCTTCTCCAACACCACAGTTCAAAAGCATCAGTTCTTCGGTGCTCAGCCTTCTTTACAGTCCAACTCTCACATCCATACATGATTACTGGAAAAACTATATCTTTGACTAGGCGGACCTTTGTTGGCAAAGTGATGTCATTGTTTTTTAATACACTGTCTAGGTTTGTCATGGGCTTCCCTGGTGGCTCAGATGGTAGAGAATCTGCCTGCAGTGTGGGAGACCTCAGTTCAATCCCTGGGTAGGGAAGATCCCCTGGAGGAGAGCATGGCAACCCACTCCTGTATTCTTGCCTGGAGAATTCCCCCATGGACAGAGGAGCCTGGTGGGCTACAGACCATGGGGTCATGAAGTGTTGAACATGACTGAGTGACTAAGCACCTGGATATTGGCCTCTAGCACCTAGGTTTGTCATAGCTTTTCTTCCAAGGAGCAAGTGTCTTTTCATATCATGGCTGCAGTGACTTTGGAGCCCAAGAAAATAGTCACTGTTTCCATATTTTTCTCATCTATTTGCCATGAAGTGATAGGACCAGATGCCATAACTTTACTTTTTTGAATGTTGAGTTTTAAGCCAGCCTTTCCACTCTTCTCTTTGACCTTAATCAAGAGGCTCTTTAGTTCCTCTTCCCTTTCTGCCATTAGGATAGTGTCATCTGCATATCAGAGATTACTGTTTCTCCTATCAATCTTAATTCCAGCTTGAGCTTCATCCAGCCTGGCATTTCACATGATGTGCTCTGCATATAAGTTAATTTTTTTGAACCAGTCTGTTGTTCCATGCCTAGTTCTAACTGTTGACCTGCATACATATTTCACAGGAGGCAGGGAAGGTGATCTGGTAGTCCCTTCTCTTTCAGAAATTTCCACAGTTTGTTGTGATCCATAGTCAAAGGCTCTCGTGTAGTCAATGAAGCAGAAGTAGGTGTTTATCTGGAATTCTCTTCCTTTTCTATTATCCAGAGGATATTGGCAATCTAATCTCTGGTTTCTCTGGCTTTTCCAAATCTACCTTGTACATCTGGAAGTTCTCATTTCACATACTGGTGAAACCTAGCTTGAAGGATTTTGAGCATTACCATGATAGGATGTGAGATGAGAAGCACTGTGAAGTAGTTTGAACATTCTTTGTCATTGCCCTTCTTTGGGATTGGAATGAAAACTGACCTGTTAAAGCCTCACTGGGAGAATTTTGAGCATTACTTTGTTAACATGTTAGATGAGTGCAGTTGTTTGAACATTCTTTGGCATTACCTTTCTTTGGGATTGGAATGAAAACTGACCTCTTCCAGTCTTGTCGCCACTGCTGAATTTTCCAATTTTGCTGGCATATTGAGTGCAGCACTTTAACAGAATCATCTTTTAAGATTTGAAATAGCTCAACTGGAATTCTATCACCTCCACTAGCTTTGTTTGTAGTAATGCTTCCTAAGGCCCATTTGACTTCACACTCCAGGATGTTTGGCTCTAGGTGAATGATCACACTATTGTAATTATCTGGGTCATTAAGAGCTTTTCTGTACAGTTCCTCTGTGTATTCTTGCCACTTCATCTTAATGTTTTCTGTTTTTGTTAGATCCATATCATTTCTGTCCTTTATTGTTTCCATCTTTGTATGAAATGTTTTCTTGTTATCTCTAATTTTCTTGAAGAGATCTCTATTCTTTCCCATTTTATTGTTTTCCTCTATTTATTTGCATTGTTCATTTAAGAAGGCTTTCTTATCTCTCCTTGCTATTCTTTGGAACTCTGCATTCAGATGGGTATATTTTCCCTTTTCTCTTTTGTCTTTTCCTTCCTTCTTTTCTCAGCTATTTGTAAAGCCTTCCCAGACAACAATTTTGCCTTCTTATATTTCTTTTTCCTGGGGATGATTTTGGTCACCACCTCCTGCACAATGTTATGAACCTCCATCCATAGTTCTTCAGGTACTCTGTCTATCAGATTTAATCCCTTAAACCAATTTTCACATCCACTGTATAATAAGGGATTTGATTTATGTCATACCTAAATGTCCTAGGGATTTTCCCTACTTCCTTCCATTTAAGTCTGAATTTTGCAATATGGAATTCATGATCAGAGCCACAGTCACCTCCAGGTCTTTTTTTTTTTTCTTTTTTTTTTTTTCTGACTGTATAGAGCTTCTCCATCTTTGGCTACAGAGAATATAATCAATCTGAATTCATTATTGACCATCTGGTGATGTTCATGTGTACAGGTGTCTGTTGTGTTATTGGAAGAAAATGTTTGCTATGACCAATGGGTTCTCTTGGCAAAACTCTGTTATCCTTTGGCCTGCTTCATTTTGTAGTTCAAAGCCAAACTTGCCTTTTACTCCAGGTATCTCTTGACATCCCACTTTTGCATTCCAGTCTCCTATGAGGAAAGGAGCATCTTTTTTTTTTTTTTTGGTGTTAGTTCTAGAAGGTCTTGTAGGTCTTCATAGAACCATTCAACTTCAGGTTCTTTGGCATTAGTGGTAGGGGCACATCCTGGCTATTGTAAATAGTTCTGCTATGAATATTGGGGCACATGTGTCTCTCTGAATTATGGTTTTATCAGACAGGTAATGGGATTTCTGGGTCATATGGTAATTTCACTCCTATTTTGTAAATGACATCTCTGTACTCTTTTCCAGAGTGGCTGTATCAATTTACATTCCCACCAGCAGTCCAAGCGGGTTCCCTTTTCTCTACATCCTCTTTAGAATTTATTGTTTGTTAATGTTTTGATGATGGCCATTCTGACCGATTTGAGGTGATACCTCATTGTAGTTTTAATTTGCATTTCTCTCAATACTTTGGCCACCTGATGCGAAGAGCTGACTCATTTGAGAAGACCCTCATGCTGGGAAAGATTGAGGGCAGGAGGAGAAGGGGATGACAGAGGATGAGTTGGTTGGACGGCATCACCGACTCAATGGACATGGGTTTGGGTAGACTCCAGCAGTTGGTGACGGATAAAGAGGCCTGGAGTGGTGCAGTTCATGGGGTCGCAAAGAGTCAGACATGACTGAGCGACTGAACTGAACTGAACTGAATGATGAGTGACTCTGATTATCTTTTCATGTGTTTGTTGTCTACCTGTCTGTCTTGTTTGGAGAAATGTCTGTTTAGGTCTTCTGACCATTTTTTTGACTGGGTTGTTTGTTTTTTTGATATTGAGTTGAAAGAGTTTCTGGTATATTTTTGAGATTAATCTTTTGTCAATTACATTATATGCAATTATTTTATCCCTTGTTGAGTGTCATCTTTTCATCTTGTTTATAGACTTTATCCCTTGTTGAGTGTCATCTTTTCATCTTGTTTATAGTTTCCTTTGCTGTACAAAAGATTTTAAGTTTAATTAGACCCCATTTGTTTATTTTTATTTCCATTTCCATTACTCTAGGATTTAAGCCTATGTTTTCCTCTAAAAGTTTAATAGTGTCTAGTGTCCATCATTTTGAGTTTACTTTTGTGTATGGTGTTAGGAAGAGTGTTCTAGTTTCATTCTTGTAAACGTAGTTGTCCAGTTTCCCCAGCACCAGTTATGAAGAGGCTGCCTTTTCTTTATTGTATATTCTTGCCTCCTGTGTCAAAGATAAGGTGTCCATAGGTGCACGGGTTTATCTCTGGGCTTTCTATCTTATTCCATTGGTGTACATTTCTGTTTTTGTTCCAGTACCATGCTGTCTTGATTATTGTAGCATTGTAGTGTAGTCTGAAGTCAGGACAGTTGATTCGTTCAGCTCCATTTTTCTTTCTCAAGATTGCTTTGGATATTTGAGTCTTTTGTGTTTCCATACAAACTGTAAAAAATTGTGTTCTAGTTCTGTGAAAAATACTATTGATAATTTGATAGGGATTGCATTGAATCTATAGATTGCTTTGGTTAATATACTCATTTTCACGAAATTTATTCTTCCAATCTAAGAGCATGGTATATTTCTCTATCTGTTGTTTTGATTTCTTTCATCCATGTCTTATAGTTTTCTGCATGTAGACCTTTTGTCTCCTTACTTTGGTTTATTCCTAGGTATTTTATTCTTCTTGTTATAATGGTGAATGGAATTGTTTCCTTATGAATTGTGTGAGTTATTATATTTTAGATACTAACCTCTTATCAAATATATTGTTTGAAAATATCTTCTCCCATTCAATTGGCAGCACTTTCGCTTTTGTTGATAGTTTACTTCACTGTGAAAAGCTTTTTAGTTTGATGCAGTCCCCTGTGTTTATTTTTACTTTTGTTTCCCTTGTCTGAGGAGATATATTAAAAAACATAACACCAATACTTATATCAACAAGTATTGCATATTTTTTTTACAAGTTTTATGATTTGTGGTCTTACATTTAAGCTTTTATTTCATTTTCAATTTATTTTTTTACATGGTATGAGAGAGTTGTCCAGTTTGATTCTTTTGCATGTAGTTTTCCAGTTTTGCCAAAATAATTTATTGAAGAGGCAGTCTCCCCCATTTTCTATTCCTGCCTCCTTTGTCATAGATTAATTGCCCGTATAAAACTGTGGGTTCATTTCTCCACTTTCTATTCTGCTCCACTGACCTATGTATCTGATTTTATATCAGTACTATACTGTTTTCATCACTATGGCTTTGTAGTATAGTTTGAAATCAAGGAATGTGCTTACTCCAGTTTTGTTGTTTTCTCAAGATTGTTTTGACCTTTAGGGTCTATTGTGTTTCCATACAAATTTTAGAATTATCTGTTCTAGTTCTATGAAAGTTGCTATTAGTATAATATTTGGTTAGGGATTTCATGCAATCTGTAGAATGCCTTAAGTAGTATGAACATTTTAACATAATAATTCTTCCAGTGAATGAACATAGTATAGCATTTGATCTGTTTGTGTCATTTTCAACTTATTGCATCAGTGTATGATAGTTTTCTAAGTACAAATCTTTTATCTCTGTAGTTAATTTATTCCTTTGTTGCTGTTCAGTCACTCAGTAGTGTCTGACTCTGCAACCCCATGGCCTGCAGCATGCCAGGCTTCTCTAGGAGATCACCATCTCCTAGAGCTTGCTCAAACTCATGTCCATTGAGTCAGTGATAACATCCAACCATCTCGTCCTCTGTCGTCCCCTTCTCCTTCTATCTTTCCCAGCATCAGGGTCATTTCTAAGGAGTTGGCTCTTCACATCAGGTGACCAAAGTATTGGAGTTTCAGATTCAACATCAGTCCTTCCAATGAATATTCAGGATTGATTTCTTTTAGGATTGACTGATTTGATCTCCTTGCAGTCCAAGGGACTCTCAAGAGTCTTCTCCAACATCACAGCTCAAAAGCATCAATTCTTCAGGGCTCAGGTTTCTTTATGGTTCCACTCTCACATCCAAACATGACTACTGGAAAAACCATAGCTTTGACTATACAGACCTTTGTTGGCAAAGTAAAGTCTCTGCTTTTGAAGACACTGTCTAGGTTTGTCATAGCTTTTCTTCCAAGGGGCAAGTGCCTTTTAATTTCATGGCTGTTGTTACCATCTGCAGTAATTCTGGACCCCAAGAAAATAAACTCTGTCACTGTTTCCATTGTTTCCCCATCTATTTGCTATTAAGTGATGGGACTGGATGCCATGATTTTAGTTTTTGAATGATGAGCTTTAAGCCAGTTTTTCACTCTCCTTTTTTACCTTTTTCAAGAGACTCTTTAGTTCCTCTTTGCTTTCTGCCATAAGGGTGGAGTCATTTGCATATCTGAGGTTATTGATATTTCTCCCTGCAATCTTGATTCCAGCTTATGTTTCATTCATCATGGCATTGTTTATTTTGAAATCCATTTTGTCTGATTACTCCACCAGCTTTCATTTTGTTTCCATTTGCATGGAATACTTTTCTAATCCATCACTTTCAGTCCATGTCTGTTCTTAGATCTAAAGGGAGATTCTTGTAGGCAGCATATATGTTAGGTTTTTTCTTTTTTTTTTAATCAGTTCAACCATTCTATGTTTTTTGATGGGAGCATTTAGTCCATTCATATTTTTTTTTAAATTTTAAAATCTTTAATTCTTACATGTGTTCCCAAACATGAACCCCCCCTCCCACCTCCCTCCCCATAACATCTCTGTGGGTCATCCCCATGCACCAGCCCCAAGCATGCTGTATCCTGCATCAGACATAGACTGGCGGTTCAATTCTTACATGATAGTATACATGATAGAATGCCATTCTCCCAAATCATCCCACCCTCTCCCTCTCCCTCTGAGTCCAAAAGTCCGTTATACACAGCTGTGTCTTTTTTCCTGTCTTGCATACAGGGTCGTCATTGCCATCTTTCTAAATTCCATATATATGTGTTAGTACACTGTATTGGTGTTTTTTCTTTCTGGCTTACTTCACTCTGTATAATCGGCTCCAGTTTCATCCATCTCATCAGAACTGATTCAAATGAATTCTTTTTAATGGCTGAGTAATACTCCACTGTGTATATGTACCACAGCTTTCTTATCCATTCATCTGCTGATGGACATCTAGGTTGTTTCCATGTCCTGGCTATTATAAACAGTGCTGCGATGAACATTGGGGTACATGTGTCTCTTTCAATTCTGGTTTCCTCGGTGTGTATGCCCAGCAGTGGGATTGCTGGGTCATAAGACAGTTCTATTTGCAATTTTTTAAGGAATCTCCACACTGTTCTCCATAGTGGCTGTACTAGTTTGCATTCCCACCAACAGTGTAGGAGGGTTCCCTTTTCTCCACATCCTCTCCAGCATTTATTGCTTGCAGATTTTTGGATCGCAGACATTCTGACTGGTGTGAAGTGGTACCTCATTGTGGTTTTGATTTGCATTTCTCTGATAATGAGTGATGTTGAGCATCTTTTCATGTGTTTGTTAGCCATCTGTATGTCTTCTTTGGAGAAATGTCTATTTAGTTCTTTGGCCCATTTTTTGATTGGGTCGTTTATTTTTCTGGAATTGAGCTGCATAAGTTGCTTGTATATTTTTGAGATTAGTTGTTTGTCAGTTGCTTCATTTGCTATTATTTTCTCCCATTCAGAAGGCTGTCTTTTCACCTTGCTTATATTTTCCTTTGTTGTGCAGAAGCTTTTAAGTTTAATTAGATCCCATTTGTTTATTTTTGCTTTTATTTCCAGAATTCTGGGAGGTGGATCATAGAGGATCCTGCTGTGATTTATGTCTGAGAGTGTTTTGCCTATGTTCTCCTCTAGGAGTTTTATAGTTTCTGGTCTTACATTTAGATCTTTAATCCATTTTGAGTTTATTTTTGTGTGCGGTGTTAGAAAGTGATCTAGTTTCATTCTTTTACAAGTGGTTGATGAGTTTTCCCAGCACCACTTGTTAAAGAGATTGTCTTTACTCCATTGTATATTCTTGCCTCCTTTGTCAAAGATAAGGTGTCCATATGTGTGTGGATTTATCTCTGGGCTTTCTATTTTGTTCCATTGATCTATATGTCTGTCGTTGTGCCAGTACCATACTGTTTTGATGACTGTGGCTTTGTAGTAGAGCCTGAAGTCAGGCAAGTCCATTCATATTTAAAATAATTATTTAGAGGTATGTTACCTATTTGGGGTTGTTTTTGCAGGGATATTTTTGTTGTTGTTGTTCCTTTCTTCTTTTGCTCTCTTCCCTTGTGATTTGATGACTACTTTTAGTGTTTGTTCCTTTTTCTTTGTGTGTATGTATCTATTATAGATTTGTGGTTTATTGTTACCATGAGGTTTGTTGTTTTGTTGTTTAGTCGCTAAGTCATGTCTGACTTTGTTGCGACCCCATAGACTGTAGCCCGCCAGACTCCTTTGTCCGAGGGATTTCCCAGGCAAGAATACTGGAGTGGGTTGCCATTTCCTGCTCCAACCATGGGATTTACATATAGCTACATATCACTATGTTATGTTGCTGATCTCTTAAGTTCAAATACATTTTAACAACTCTGCATTTTTATTTCCCCAATTTTACTGTTTTAACATATTTTATATTTTTTGCATCTTTAACTACTTATGGCAAATATAAATACTTTTACTACTTTGTGTTTTACGTGTGTGTGTGTGTGTGTGTGTGTGTTAGTCACTCAGTCATGTCTGACTCTTGGCAACTCCCTAGACTGTAGCCCATCAGGTTCCTTTGTCCATGGAACTCTCCAGGCAAGAATACTGGAGTGGGTTACCATTTCCTTCTCCATGTGTTTTAACTGCTAATTGACTATCTTTACTGTATATTTGCCTTCAGCAATGAGATTTTTCTTTTGTAATTTTCATATTTCTTGTTTTGCTTAGAGAAGTCTCTTTAAAATTTCTTCTAAAGCTGGGTTTTGGGTGCTGAACCTCTTTCAGCTTTTACTTGTCTGCAAAACCTTTGATCTTTCCTTCAAATGTGAATGATAGTCTTGCTGGGTAGAGTGTTCTAGTTGCTAGGTTTTTGCCTTTTATCACTTTAAACATACTATGCCATTACCTTCTGGTCTCCAGAGTTTTGCTGAAAAAGACAACTGAGAGCTTTATGGGAGTTCCCTTTATGTAATATGCCTTTTTCCCTTGCTGTTTTTAATATTCTCTCTTTATCTTTATTTTTTTCTTTTCTATTTTAATTGTGGTCCTCTTTGGATTAACTCTGTGATTCATGGGCATGGGTGTTCATTTCCTTTCTCAGGTTAAGGAAATTTTTAGCTATCATGTCTTCAAATATATTTCCTGCCCCTTTCTTTCTCTCTTCTCATTCTGGGACCACTATAATGCAAATGTTAATACACCTGATGTTGTCCCTGACAGCTGCTAAACTGGTCTCATTTTTAATTCTTATTTTTTCCTCTTCAGTTTGAGTGATTTCCATTCTTTTTTTCTCAGTTCACTAATGCATTTCTTCATATCATGCTTACTCCTTGGAAGAAAAGTTATGACCAACCTAGATAGTATATTCAAAAGAAGAGATATTACTTTGCCGACTAAGGTCTGTCTAGTCAAGGCTATGGTTTTTCCTGTGGTCATGTATGGATGTGAGAGTTGGACTGTGAAGAAGGCTGAGTGCCGAAGAATTGATGCTTTTGAACTGTGGTGTTGGAGAAGACTCTTGAGAGTCCCTTGGACTGTAAGGAGATCCAACCAGTCCATTCTGAAGGAGATCAACCCTGAGATTTCTTTGGAAGGAATGATGCTAAAGCTGAAACTCCAATACTTTGGCCACCTCATGAGAAGTGTTGACTCATTGGAAAAGACTCTGATGGTGGGAGGGATTGGGGGCAGGAGGAGAAGGGGACAACAGAGGATGAGATGACTGGATGGCATCACGGACTCGAAGGACATGAGTCTGAGTGAACTCCAGGAGATGGTGATGAACAGGGAGGCCTGGCGTGCTGCAATTCATGGGGTTGCAAAGAGTCGGACATGACTAAGCGACTGAACTGAACTGAACTGAATCTAATGTTGATTCCTTCTAGTGTATTTTCTATTTGTTATTGTATCTTTCATCTCTGTTTGATTCTTCTTTATATATTCTAATTCTCTATTAAACTTTCACTGCATTTCTCCATTCTGTTCCCTAGTTCTTTCAGTGTCTTCATAATCATTAGTCTGAACTCTTTATTGGGTAGATTGATTATCTCCACTTTACTTAGTTCTTCTACTGGGGGGTTATCTTGTTTCTTCATTTGGAACATACTACTCTGTTGCCTCATTTTTCCAAATTTTCTGTTTTTATTTATATGTATTTAGTGGGTTGGTTACTCTTCTGATCTTGGAGAAGTGGCTTTTTTAGGAGACATTCTATGTATCCCAATGGTGCAGTCTCCTCTGGTCACCAGAGCTGTATGCTCTTGGTCTTCTCCCTATGTGGGCTGTGTGGGCCACTCTATTTAGTAGGCTGACTATTGTTGACACTGTGGTATGCATGGTTGGCCCCTGGTCTGGTTGGTTGTCAGGCCCTAAATTGTGCAGAGGCTGCTGGCCATTGGTAGGACAACTCAGGTCACAAAGGAGCTGGCTGTGGAGCCAAGAGACTCCAGGGCTAGTGCTGGCCCACTGGTGAGAAGAGCTGGCTTCTTAATTGGATGGTTGTGCGACCAGGGGTCCTGAGCCTAGGGTTGTTCTGTTAGTGGATGGATGTGCTTTCTGACATCACTGGCTGCATGATCTGGTATGTCCCAAAACTGATAACAGTTCATGGGTGGGTGGGTCTTGATCTCTGTGTGTCTGAATTGGTCCAGGGTATCTGGAAGCTAGTGTCAGCCTAATGGTGGACAGGGACTAGGGGGTCCTAGGGATAGTATTCGCTTACTGGTAGACTGAACCATGTCCCAGGGTCTCTGTCTACAGGACTCTGGAGTCCCAAAGCTGGTATTGTCATGCTTGTTGGTGGAGCTAGTTGTTGACACAGCTGGCTGAGGGCCTTGGGATGTTCCAAAACTTGTATCAGTTCCCTGATGGGTGAAACAAGATGCCAAAATAGCTGCCTAAGGGACCCAAGATGTTCCAGAGTTGGTATTGGCCTATTATTGGATTGGGCCTTGGCCCAGGGAATCCTGGGACTGGTACTTGTTAACTAACAGGTGAGGCTGGTCTCAGGGCTAGTGCTGGCCCACTGGTGTGCAGGGCTAGGTTCTGGGCTCTCCGATGGAAATTACTATGTCTCATTCAGCTGAGGCATCAAGGGATCTTAAAGTAGTGGTCCTGTAGATGAGTAAGGCTGTGTTACCTCCTAGCTAGTTGCCTGGTCTGAGGCATTTAGGTACTGATGTAAACAAGCTTATTGGTGGAGTCAGGTTCCAGTGCTAATAAGTTGAAGGAAGGAATCCAAAATGGCCCTTGCTAATCCCAGCATCCACTTGGTACAACAAGCTCCCAAAATTGGCTGCCACCAGTGTCTATGTCCCTACCAGTGTCTATGTCCAGTTGTATGTTGCTTCTAGGCAAGACTCTCCAAAAACAGCAGGTGGGCCTAAACTACAATCTTTCCAAATTATTGCTTCTTTTCTGGCTCCTAAAGCACGTGAGATATTGTGTATGCCCTTTAATAGTGGAGTTTCTATTATCTATGGAGCCTTATATGTGCATACTCAGTCACTCAGAAATATTCGATTCTTTGAGACCCCATGGACTGTAGTCCACCAGGCTCTTCTGTCTATGGGATTCTCCAGGCAAGAATACTGGAGTGGGTTGCCATTTCCTCTTCCAAGGGATCTTCCTGACCCAGGGATTGAACTCACTTCTGTGGCTCCTGCATCGGCAGGCAGATTCTTTACCACTGAGCCACCTGAGAAGCCCCTCCACAACCCTGTGGGCCTTCCAAAATTGAACTCTACTGGCCTTCAAATGCAATTGTTCTGGGGGTTCATCTTTCTGGTACAAGACCCCTGGGCTGGGGTGCCCAGTGTGGGACTCAGGTTCCTCGATCCTTGTGGAGAACTTCTGTCATTTTAATTATCCTCTCATTTGTGGGTCTTGATTATGTCAACTTGATTATTATTAACTCCTTCCCTCCTACCCATTTCATTATGTACCGGGGACCAGCCCCCCATTGGCAACAGAGGAGTTAGTGAAAAATAGCAGGACAGGCAAATTCTGGTTTTGGGGTAGATGTTTGAGCAGGTCCAGGGGGTCCCTAGAGTTCTGACTCACCTTTGCCTGTCAGGCCTCTTCCTCATGACCTTTATCATGGGTGGGATCTCTCGTGCTGGCTCCCAGCAATTATGGTTCCATCTTTATAGCTTTAGTTATAGATCTTTTCTGCTAGATTTCAGGCTTTATCATCAATCCTTGATCTGTAAATAGTTGTTAGTGTGCCCATGGTAGAAGGTGAGCTCAGGGTCTTCCTACCCACCACCTTGACTGCAAACTCTTAAAGAATAGATCTTAAGTCCCCACATCAAAAGGGAATGATGATTATATGATGGGAAAGAAGTGTTAGGTAATACTATATAATCGTAATCAAATATTATAATATATAAATGCTTATATAATATTGCAATATTTAAACATATCTAATCAAATATATTGTATACTTTAAACTTACACAATGGTATATGTCAATTATATTTCATATACTTTAAATAAAATTAAATTTTTAAGAAAAAGACTTAAAACTGTACAATAAATGTATATGTCTTTCTTTCAGTTATATTAAAAAAAAAAAACAAAACTGAGGACACCAAAGAAGTAGTTCAGAGATTGAAAAGAGGACACAACAGAGGACAGCAGAAAGCAATGTATGGAGGTGAAAATATTATCAACCGTGTTGAAACACCTAAATAACCAGCTACATAAGCTAATCATCTTCTATTGCCTGACTGGTAGATGAAAATTCTGTCCACTAAATACATTAGACTCTAATTCCTGAATCTGATAGAATTGCACTTCAGTAGCACTTAGAGTTAGAGATGGCTGCATGAAAAGATTTCCTATGAAACCTGATCAGAAGTGATTTGTGTCACTTTTGGAGAGAAGACTTTTAGAAATGGGGCATTAGGTATCACATTCCTTTTATGTCTGACAAAATGACCTGCAAAATTACACTAGTGAGATTCTCTCAGCAAACGACCCTAACTGAGAAAATTGTTGAAAAATACAACTCTTCCCACTAAAAGTAGACATATAACATGAGCATAAAACATTTATATATTGTTTAAAGATACTGACATTTGAGAGGCATTTGTTATACCATCATAACCTGCCTCATCCTGATATACCTGAACTACTACAAGAAAACCCTAATTAGTATTATGTCCTATTATTAGGCAGCCCTAATCCAAAAATTCCATACTTGATGAACAGAGTCTGATATGATTCATTTAACTGTTTAAAACCACACTTTACATTCTTGACCAAGTTTGAAAGTCTCTTGATTTCTCTGTACTGCTCTTTGCTCAGTGTATTACATTTAGTTGCCTATCCAGTGCTTTGCTTCTCTGGTCATTGAGGGAATGGAACCACATTGGCCCTGACGCCTATATAAGTGCTGTCCAGGGGTATTTCTTCATAACAATGTTTTCAGGGACTAGAACATCAGAGATTACATATAGCAACGAAGTCTAAAAGAGAATATATTTTAACAAGGAAGTGGAGTATTTTTATAACACCTAGGCTACTAAACTTATAAAAGTCAGAAACTTTTAACTGCTGGCAACAGTGGAATAGATGAAACTGGCCTGCAGATAAGATCCAGCCTAAGATCTGTCCAGAATTCTGAGCACTCTGAGGTAAGGAGAGGGGTTATGCTTACCTGGGATTCGCTCAGTTGCTTGTTACCATCCAATCCTTTACACAACCAGTCCTTGATCCTCTAGACTGCTCCCATGCCTCAGGCCTAGTACTGTGATAAGGATTTGGTCTATAATACCAGACAAACCTCGGCTCAAACCCAGACCAGACAATTTAACTCTGATGTTGAGTATGTTGTATACTCCTGTATGTCTAGCATGCCTCATCTGCAGAATAATGGGCATAATATTAACTACTTTATAGGGCTACTGTTAGTATTAAGTAAAATAATGCATGCAAAATGGCTGGCACAGAGAAGCTATTCAAGAAATGATTACAATTATTAGAGATACCTTAACCCATTCCTCCTCTGTATCCATGCTTCATACCTATGTAAGAAGTGAGGCTTCCACACCTATAAGACATAAATGACAGTGCTCAACTTTATAGAAAGTTCTGAGGATTAAATGAGACAATGTATGTCAAGTTCTGACCAGATAGGTTCTAAGTTGATGACTTAAACCAGAGGGACCAATCTTGGAAACTCTACACAGAAATAGAAATGGCATGGTAAGCGTGCATCTGTAAGTTCAGTTCAGTTCAGTTCAGTCGCTCAGTCATGTCCGACTCTTTGTGATCCCATGAATCTCACCACGCCAGGCCTCCCTGTCCATCACCAACTCCCGGAGTTCACTCAAACTCATGCCCATCGAGTCGGTGATGCCATCCAGCCATCTCATCCTCTGTCGTCCCCTTCTCCTCCTGCCCCCGATCCCTCCCAGCATCAGGGTCTTTTCCAATGGGTCAACTCTTCACATGAGGTGGCCGAAGTATTGGAGTTTAAGCTTTAGCATCATTCCTTCCAATGAACACTCAGGAATGATCTCCTATAGAATGGACTGGTTGGATCTCTTTGCAGTCCAAGGGACTCTCAAGAGTCTTCAGCAACACCACAGTTCAAAAGCATCAATTCTTCAGCGCTCAGCTTTCTTCACAGTCCAACTCTCACATCCATACATGACCACTGGAAAAACCATAGCCTTGACTAGACGGACCTTTGTTGGCAAAGTAATGTCTCTGCTTTTGAATACGCTATCTAGGTTGGTCATAACTTTCCTTCCAAGGAGTAAGCGTCTTTTAATTTCATGGCTGCAGTCACCATCTGCCGTGATTTTGGAGCCCCCAAAAATAAAGTCTGACACTGTTCCCACTGTTTCCCCATCTATTTTCCATGCAGTGATGGGACCAGATGCCATGAGCTTCGTTTTCTGAATGTTGAACTTTAAGCCAACTTTTTCACTCTCCCCTTTCACTTTCATCAAAAGGTTTTTTAGTTCCTCTTCACTTTCTGCCATAAGGGTGGTGTCATCTGCATATATGAGGTTATTGATATTTCTGCCAGCAATCTTGATTCCAGCTGTAAATGGATGGACAACTACAAGCCTGTGTGTGCACAGGTGTGCATACACACTGGAGGCTGAGTCTGCAAGGTCTCCCCAAGGCCAGGACAAGCTCACGATCTAGGCATTCTGGGATCTGAATGTCAAGCACAGTATGGCTCCAGCTAGGGATGCTGAGGTAGGAAGGCAAGTTACCTCATTTATACATTCATTCATTCATTCGGTACATCAAGTCTCACTTTTAGAGGACTTTCTATGGACTACCAGGCCCCATTGAGCCAGCAAGAGGCCAGATGCAACATCTGAAGAGTTTAGCCTGGTGGTGAAAAATGAGTGGGGACCCACCCGTCAGAGGAATTTCCTATGTCTACATGCAAGCCAGGCTTCAACAATATGTGAACCATGAACTTCCTGATGTTCAAGCTGGTTTTAGAAAAGGCAGAGGAACCAGAGATCAAATTGCCAACATCCGCTGGATCATGGAAAAAGCAAGAGAGTTCCAGAAAAACATCGATTTCTGCTTTATTGACTATGCCAAAGCCTTTGACTGTGTGGATCACAATAAACTGTGGAAAATTCTGAAAGAGATGGGAATACCAGACCACCTGATCTGCCTCTTGAGAAATCTGTATGCAGGTCAGGAAGCAAAGGTTAGAACTGGACATGGAACAGACTGGTTCCAAATAGGAAAAGGAGTACGTCAAGGCTGTATATTGTCACCCTGCTTATTTAACTTATATGCAGATTACATCATGAGAAACGCTGGACTGGAAGAAGCACAAGCTGGAATCAAGATTGCCGGGAGAAATATCAATAACCTCAGATATGCAGATGACATCACCCTTATGGTAGAAAGTGAAGAGAAACTAAAAAGCCTCTTGATGAAAGTGAAAGTGGAGAATGAAAAAGTTGGCTTAAAGCTCCACATTCAGAAAACGAAGATCATGGCATCTGGTCCCATCACTTCATGGGAAATAGATGGGGAAACAGTGCAAACAGTGTCAGATTTTATTTTGGGGGGCTCCAAAATCACTGCAGATGGTGACTGCAGCCATGAAATTAACAGACGCTTACTCCTTGGAAGAAAAGTTATGACCAACCTAGATAGCATATTGAAAAGCAGAGACATTATTGGTCATGTATGGATGTGAGAGTTGGACTGTGGAGAAGGCTGAGCACCAAAGAATTGATGCTTTTGAACTGCGATGTTGGAGAAGACTCTTGAGAGTCCCTTGGACTGCAAGGAGATCCAACCAGTCCATTCTGAAGGAGATCAGCCCTGGGATTTCTTTGGAAGGAATGATGCTGAAGCTGAAACTCCAGTACTTTGGCCACCTCATGCGAAGAGTTGACTTATTGGAAAAGACTCTGATGCTGGGAGGGATTGGGGGCAGGAGGAGAAGGGGATGACAGAGGATGAGATGGCTGGATGGCATCACTGACTCGATAGACGTGAGTCTGAGTGAACTCCAGGAGTTGGTGATGGACAGGGAGACCTGGCGTGCTGCGATTCATGGGTCAGAAAGAGTCGGACACGACTGAGCGACTGAACTGAACATGCAAGATAAAGTTGGATAAGAAGGATGGAAGTGGCATAAAGTCAGAGAATGTGGCATTCTCTTTCTACATAAATCTCAATAAGAAACTCTGTAAGGGTGTGGTAACAGAAACAAACTCATTTAATGACTCTGAGGAGAAAATGAAAATATCAGTGGGATCAGGGAATTGGGTCAAAAGTCCTGATTCTATCACCTGTCAAGGATTTGGTATCAGGCCTCAGATACCTCAGATGCCTCGTATCTACACTGAGCATCTTAGTGCAGCACTCCCCAACCATTCTGCCACCAAGGACCAGTTTCATGAAAGACAAATTTTCCATGGACGGTGGGGGCAAGGATGTTGGATTCAGGATAATTCAAGCACATTACATTTATTGTGGACTTTATTTCTATTATTATCGCATCAATTCCACCTCAGGTCATCAGGCATTAAATCCTGGAGGCTGGGGACCCCTGTCCTAATAAGACTGAATGATTAAATTTAATTTTGAGATAATTCACAATAAAAACAGAAGAAGGAAGTTATTTGTAATTGTGCTCAGTCACTCAGTCATGTCTGACTCTTTGTGACTCCCTGGACCATAGACCTCCAGGATCCTCTGTCCATAGGATTTCCCAGACAAGAATACTATATCTTAGATCCAGCATATTATTATTCAAAATGTCAATAAAAAGCTTATTATTGACATTATGAATAATAATATGCTGAATCTAGGATATATTTTGAGAAAATAAATGCTACAGTTGTTAATTGCCTAAGAATCGTGACATTTCAATTAACATCTGAGGGAATTTTAATGTGACTGCATACTTAGGTTATTTTCCAGAGACAGATATTCCACCTAATCCTCAGAGTCATTCCTTCCCTTAAACAGAAAGCACAAAGGGGGGAATTCCCAATAAGAAAATGTTTGTGTATGTCCAGGAGTAACCAAGGAGGCACCCTAAAGTCCACCAGTGGCATTCACCTAGGGCTCACAAGAGCACACAGACTGATTTCATGGGTGTGATACTTGGCACCTTTTGTTCAGACTACCACTGATGTCACTTGAGATGAGTAGGCACACTGTAGACCTCTCAGAACCTCAGGAAGAATTTTAGGCTGCACCATCACTCCTGTGATGATATAGAGTCAACTAACAGATGTACTTTGAGTTTTGGGGCAGGGGGAATTGTGATTCTGAGAAAAGTGTAGGAAAGCCAGTATGGACTTATCATTGCTTAAAGTGAAGTGAAAGTCATTCAGTCATATCCTACTCTTTGTGACACCATGGACTCTACAGTCCGTGGAATTTTCTAGGCCAGAATACTGGAGTGAGTAGACTTTCCTTTCTCCAGCGGATCTTCCCAACCCAGGAATTGAACCAGGGTCTCCTGCCTTGCAGGTGGATTCTTTACCAACTGAGCTATCAGGGAAGCCATGTATAAAGTGAAAGTCACTCAGTCATGTCTGACTCTTTGTGACCCCATGGACTATACAGTCATGGAATTCTCCAAGCCAGAATACTGGAGTGGGTAGCTGTTCCCTTCTCTGGGGGATTTCCCCAACCCAGGGATCAAACCCAGGTCTCCCACATTGCAGGTGGATTCTTTAGCAGCTGACTCACCAAGGAAAACCAAGAGAATTTCCTCCAAGGCACAAATGCCATGGATGATATCTAGTCTTCCCACAATAACCAGTATGCTGGGAGAGGCTGAGCAATAGTGAGGTTTCTGCAGCCATCTGAAATTCAATGATCCTACTAAACCTAACAAAGCCCTTCCCCTCTTCTCCTAAAAGGCCAAGGGACCTAAAAAAAAAAAAAAAAAAAAAGAGCAAGACAGCCAATCTGCTTCTTCTCCTGCATCCCTAATATCATCACTTACCCAAACTAGAAAACTGGGAGGCCCACTTACCCTGTTTATTCCTCTCACTAACCAGCTCCAAGATATCTTCAAGACTTGCTGATTTGGTCTTCAGATCACTCTGGTATCCATTCCCTTCTCTCCATCTTCACTACCAACACTCTTTTTCAAGTACCAATATCATTAGTTAAGATGAAAGCAACAGCCTCTAATGTGGTCTTCCATCCACAACTCCCACCTCTCTCAGAATCTATTCTCCACACTGCAGCCAAAGAAGCTTTGCTAAATCACTGATCTGACCTGACCAGCCCCACACTGGAAACAATTCAGTGCTATTTAATTTAGTGCCTTTGGGATAATATCCAACCACCCTTATACATCAGGAAGCAACAGTTAGAACTGGACATGGAACAATAGACTGGTTCCAAATAGGAAAAGGAGTATGTCAAGGCTGTATGTTGTCACTCTGCTTATTTAACTTATATACAGAGTACATCATGAGAAATGCTGGGCTGGAAGAAGCACAAGCGGGAATCAAGATTGCCGGGAGAAATATCAACAACCTCAGATATGCAGATGACACCACCCTTATGGCAGAAAGTGAAGAGAAACGAAAAAGCCTCTTGATGAAAGTGTAAAAGGAGAGTGAAAAAGCTGGCTTAAAGCTCAACATTCAGAAAACGAAGATCATGGCATCTGGTCCCATCACTTCATGGAAAATAGATGGGGAAACAGTGGAAACAGTGTCAGACTTTTTTTGGGGGGGCTCCAAAATCATGGCAGATGGTGATTGCAGCCATGAAAGTAAAAGACGCTTACTCCTTGGAAGGAAAGTTATGAGCAACCTAGATAGCATATTCAAAAGCAGAGACATTACTTTGCCAACAAAGGTCCGTCTAGTCAAGGCTATGGTTTTTCCAGTGGTCATGTATGGATGTGAGAGTTGGACTGTGAAGACAGCTAAGTGCCAAAGAATTGATGTTTTTGAACTGTGGTGTTGGAGAAGACTCTTGAGAGTCCCTTGGACTGCAAAGAGATCCAACCAGTCCATTCTAAAGGAGATCAGTCCTGTGTGTTCTTTGGAAGGACTGATACTGAAGCTGAAACTCCAATACTTTGGCCACCTCATGCAAAGAGATGACTCATTGGAAAAGACCCTGATGCTGGAAGGGATTGGAGGCAGGAGGAGAAGGGGATGACAGAGGATGAGATGGCTGGATGGCATCACCGACTCGGTGGACATGAGTTTGAGTAAACTCCAGGAATTGATAATGGATGGATGGGGGGCCTGGCATGCTGCAATTCATGGGGTCACAAAGAGTCGGACATAACTGAGCAACTGAACTGAACTGAACTGAACCCTTATAGATCATAGAATTATTTAATCAGGCACATCTTTGTTTCCTATTTAAGATTCAGAGAAAGTGGTAACCCACCTTGATTTTGACTTAAGTAGCAGTAAGATTTTAATCATTTATCAAAAATCCTGAACATAAACTTGGCTCTCATACTCCATTGGATATACCACTCTTTTAAACAAAATCCCAGTCCACAAGTGATTCAACTGTTATTGCAGCATTGCTTGCAGAGGGGACAAATAACTAGGAGACACAGTGTACCAGGCCAACAGATGGATGACTGAAGAGATTATGGTAAAATTACTACAAGGGACATCATGAAAGAATTACAGGTATAGGTCAAGTAAATATTGTTGCTAATTAGGAAAAAGAATGAAGTGAAAATTGTATATAGAATGATCTATTTTTTAAAATGAAATGGAGTAGGAAACTTTGTGGTCTATCTAAACACATCCATGCAGATACACCCAGTAAGTCCACTCTTAAATGGTGACCCTAGAGATCTGTGCTGTGTTCTTAGAGGACGGGTACAGAAAGACTGATAAGAGCTCTGCTTTTTTTGTTTATTTTTCTGGAAAGAAAAAAAGGAAACTGAAAAATTCTGGATCATCCGGAGAAAGATAAATTACAAATACTGACAGAAATAGTGTACAAACATGAAAAGGACCTCAAGCTACATCTGCTAACTTATATAAACATTTTAGGAACTCCTATATAATGTGTATGAACACAGAAATAGGTAGCAAATATGTACAACTCAATCTGGATATAATAGTTACTGAATTCATGACAGCAAACCCCACTAAAGAAGGAGAGAGTGGTGTCGATCTGGGAAGAGGTAAAATGAAGGCTTGGGGCTTTCCAGGTGGCTCCAGTGGTGAAGAACTCACCTGCCAAAGCAGGAGACATAAGAGACACTGGTTCAATCCCTAGGTCAGGAAGATTCCAGGAGGAGAAGTGTCAGACCAGACCACCCCAGTATTCCTGCCTGGGGAATCCCATGGACAGAGGAGGTTGGTGGGTCGCAAAGAGTCAGACACGACTGAAGTAACTTAGTATGCATGCAATGTAAAAATGAGACCAGGGTAGGACCTAATTTTTAAATCTGACATAGCAGGGCATTGGTAATACAGATGTTTGTAATATTAATCTTATTCTTATCCCTATGTTTGTGATTAATTTGCAGTAAAAATTTCTATTCTCAAACCCAGCAAATAATCCTCAAAAGTAACTACATGGTTTTTGTTTCATGACGGTAGGATTAACACGCTATAGACTTCCTGACAAACCCTAATTCTGAGAAATTGTAAAATAAGTCCACAGTTACACTGTGAAATGATTAAGAGAAATTTTTCTTCAACAGACTAGAAATAGTGAGAAATCCTTGAAAGAGAGCCATCAGATGGGGTCAGACTCACTTGTTCAAGTAGTAGTGGCCTGCAGTCTGTTCAATGGTTCTTGTAAATGAAGTAACTGGCCCAAGTGTCCTCTCTGCCCTTGGGAGACACTTGCAAGAATCAGAGCAGGGACTACAGGCAACTGAAAGGTGATTAGTTAGAGCTTAGGAGTGGTGTGGGTGACCCCTGCATTTCCATCTCTATCTTATCCCCAGCACTTACAGCCAGGTCGTGACTATGGTGATATCTACCCAGGTGAGAGCAATGCCTAAGGAAACTTAGGCTACAGCCAAGACAATGTGTGGAACAGGATGGTTACTAGTCAACACCAGGGAAGAACAGGGTGCATTGACACCCACAAGAATTACTGCCAAGGTATCCAGTCAAGTGTCATAACCCACTCTGGTCCCTCCCAATACTTTCACTGAAAATATGGCAATAATATAAATTCACCTGAACAGTAATCATAGTTCTTATTCACTAGGCACTCCCAAAGAGTGAGGTACACATATGCCTTATGCATTAGTTTACTTTTGCTGATGTAACAAAGCACTACAAATTTAATGGCTTAAGCAATCAAATTTATCAAATTTACAGTTCTCGGAGTCAGAAGTCTGAAATGTGCCTGCAGGTCTATGTTCCTTCTGGAGGCTCTAGGGGAGAATCCATTTCCTTGTCTGCTCCAGCTTCTAGAGGCCTCCTACATTCTTAAGCTCATACGCTTTTCCTCCATCAACAAGGCCCGGAATGTAGCATCTTCTCTCCTCTTTGATCTCTGCTTCTCACCCTTATGTCTTTTCCTGAATCTAACCCTGTTGTCCTCCTTCTGTAAGGACTCTATGTTTACCTTGGGTCCTGGATAAATCTCCTCTAAAGATCCTGAACTTAATCACACCTGCAAAATTCCCTTTCACCATATAAGGTAGCATATTCACAGATTCTGGGGATAGGGATGTGGACATCTTTGAGAACTAGGGGGAAATTATCAACCTACCTCATCTTGCATGACTTATCTCCCTTTAATCTTCCCAATACCACTGTGATATGCTTGTTCATAGATGGAGAAACTGAGGCCTATGAAGATTAAATAATGTGCTGAACTTGACACAGCTTGGAAGAGGTGAAGCCAAATATCGAAAATCTAGCAAGATGAGTAAGGATCCTTGCCTTGACCTTCCACACATCTGTCCCTTTTCTCACATCTTTCCCTTCTGTTCTTATCCCAAGGAATCAAGAACACTTTGTTTCATGTTAAGCCTCCTTGTACCACCAAATGTGCACTCAATTGGAGCAGTTGTGAGGTATGCTATTGGCAGCAGGTGGAACTTAGAAATCTGAAAGTGTGAGCCCCAATACTGACATTCAACAGGAGAATTAATCTCTCTCTAGCTTCATTGGTGTTTGAAAGTTGCTATAAAGTTTCCAGTTTGGAGATAGTTTAGGCACATAGTTTACCACGGCAATGTTAGTCTCCCTCCCCTCTTTGTACTTCTCAGGCCCTCACAAGTCACTGCTCTTCTTTTGTCATGTGCTACTTACTCCAGACAGACCTGTGGTCCAAAATGTCCCAAGGCATGGTTTTATGATTTCCTCCTGTTAATATCATGCCTGGCAATATTCTTGCTATTAAAAACACTGTGCTTCCTGACTAATAACCTCCGTGGCCTGCCTTACATAAACGTGATTTTTCTTAAGCTTTTGGGAACACTGAGAGTAGCTCACAATCTAAAGCCTGTTCCTTTTAGGAAAGCTGTTAAGAGCTGCAGCCCGAGGTTGTGCTCTGCTTAAGCATAGGCTCTTATCTACCCAGGAGCTGTGCAGAGTTGTCTTGCCTTGTTGCAGGTTGGAGCAAAAGTTCACTAAGCTAAATAGTGACAGTGAAATGGTACCCCCTCACAGTCAGCTGGTTGGTTGGCAGAAGGCAATGCAACAGCAAGCATACACCACCTCAAGTTGGTTTATGGAGAGCATTCACCAAGAGGAGGTCTTGGTAGGCCCTGGGTATAAAGAAAACTTGAGTTAGAAAGTGACTCTTGGAAGAAAATAAGTTTGCTGGATTGTATTTCCATCAGAACGGAGAAATATAAGTAACCTCAGATATGCATATGACACCATCCTAAAGGCAGCAAGCAGAGAGGAACTAAAGAGCCTCTTAATGAAGGTGAAAGAGGAGAGTAGGAGGGAACATGGGTAAACCTATGGCTGATTCATGTTGATGTTTGGTAGAAACTAAGGCAATTCTGTAAAGCAATTATCCTTCAATTAAAAATAAATAAAAATTTGAAAAGCTGGCTTAAAATTCAATATTCAAAAACACTAAGATCATGGCATCTTGGTCTCATCACTTCATGGCAAATAGAGGGGGGAAAAATGGAAACACTTGCAGACTTTATTTTCTTGAGCTCCAAAATCACTGTGGACTGTGATTTTAAAAGTTGCTTGCTCCTTCAACTAAAAGGTATGACAAACATAGACAGTGTATTAAAAAGCAAAGCCATCGTTTTGCTGACAAAGTCCTTAGAGTCGAAACTAGGTTTTTTCCAGTAGTGATGTAGCAATGTGAGTTGGACCATAAAAAAGGGTGAGCACCAAAGAATTGATGCTTTTGAACTGTGGTGTTGGAGAAGACTCTTGAGAGTCCCTTGGATTACAAGGAGATCCAACCAGTCCATCCTAAAGGAAATCAACCCTGAATATTCATTATAAGTACTGATGCTGAAGCCCCAGTATTTTGGCCATTTGATGTGAAGAGCTGACTCATTGGAAAAGACCCTGATGCTGTGAAAGATTGAGGGCAGGAGAAGTGGGCAACAGAGGAAGAAATGGTTGGATGGCATCATGGACTCAATGGACATGAATTTGAGCAAACTCTGGGAATTAGTAAAGGTCAGGGAAGCCTGGCGTACTTCAGTCCATGAGGTAGCAAAGGGTTAGACATGACTGAGTGAACAACAAGAACATCAGAATGGAGAAGCTATTTGAAACAATATGGGTGGTTTTGTAATACTCTGGTCACACAGATTCACAAATTGCAAACACAAAACAAATGAATAGAAAACATACAAAGAAGAAACATCTGAACTCAGAGAAAACTGCTTTACCTCAGGGTCACCCATATATGCTGTTGGATTTTCAGAGAGCCTGACAAGAAGCCTCACATCCAAAGCAACAGCAATTACCTTTCCTGCTTGTTCAGAGGACAAGTCACAGAACACAGATGTTGGGTAAACTCATGAAGCTTGTAAGTGACAGGTACTTGGCCAGAACTCACATTCCCATATCTGGGTTTAATGCTTGTTTTTCAATACCAGGCATTCCCTTTCTACACATGTACAGAGGACTGGACCTTGCTGGGTGAGATGCAGTTGGCAATTCTGCTTTCTTAAAGGGACACACTTTCCCACTCATGAATTTATTCACTGGGTGAAGTCATAACTTATTCTACCAACTCTATCGAGGGCTAGGGCATATCAGGGGGAGAGTTAGGGTCCCTTCCCACATTGTAATTACAGTCTGAAATACTGTCAAGCAAATATTTAATCTCTTCCAGACATACAGTTATAAATATTCATTTCCTTTTAAAAAGTTTAAGTGAAAACATGGGCAAAATCTTCCTTGTCATGTATTCCTTCAACGTTTATTTGTTTATTAAATTCTGCTCTCACATACTGCTTGAAACACATTCAGAGAGACAAAGGCTGTGCTTTTTGTGTGATAAGGGCTTTGTGTTTATTATCTCATTTAATTCTCACAACCTTATGAGACCACTGGTACTTTAATTAACCCTATTTATAGATGAGGCAATGGAGGCTTAGAGAAGTCAAGTGACTTGTGCAAGATAATGTCCTTGGAAAGATATAAGTAAGGTATGGAGTGTTTGCTATAGAGAGGAAAAACGGGTTCATTAATCTTTTGCACAGATGAAGAGGAGCTTCATGGAGGAAGAGGCCTCTGAGCAAGCAGTTGGAATTTAGGTAGTTGGAGATGAGAGAAAAGGCAATTCATGCAGAGGAAACAGTGAGCCACTGTTTCAGTGACCTGAAATGGATACAATTCAGAGTAGATTTTGAATTATATTTGGATAATAGAATGAAAGAAAGAGGAGTAAGTCAGGTATTCAGATAGACGGGAGCAAAGAAACCTTGGCGCCAACCTGAACTCCATCACCCACTCCGTATTCACCACTTTCATCCAGTCCCTAAAGCCTGCCAATGAGCACCTTTAAAATGTCTGTTTTTCCATCCCCATGGCAACCACCTTAAGGCTCATTTTCATTCTCTCTTGCTTCTTAACTCAAAATACTTCCTAAATGACCTGCCAGACAATCGTCTGCTCCTTTGTGGCTGTACAAATGCAAGTGTGATTCTGTCAGTGCCCTGCTTAATAACCTCATGAATATATAACACTTTAAAGGCTCTGCACCTGGAATTATAGACACTTTCCAAGACAGGAAAGGAGAGCTGGGAGTAGCTGATTCCTTCCAAGAATACACTCATGCGCCTCCCACACTGTCTCATATACACCCTCAGCCTGAAAATGGAGTAGATACACACTCTTTCCCAAGACCTGCCAACCAATCTCGTACAAGACTGAAAAATGAAGGAACACTAATCTATTTATTTCGCGTTGCATACCCCAGCCCTCGCCAATCCCAAATCATCTTTTCTGCCTTAGTCCCACCCCTGCCTTGGCTTGTCCGTTCTTCTATCTGACAGCGGAAGTCTGCCTGAACGAACCGCCCACTTCCTTTTCGAGTTTGGAGATTGCGTGGCAGGTTCGGCGGAGTCAATTCAGCTTTGCATTCTCGGGCTTTGCTGCTGGGGCGAGTGCTGGGGGCTGTTGCTCCGGCAAGTCGGCTTACGTGGGTGTTAGCTTGTTTGCTGAGAACGTCTCGCTTGTTGTTACAAAGACTACTTATGTTGGTGGCTTCAGCGGCGGCCCCCCTTTAAGGTAAAGATAGGTGCTTTCTGCAGGCATCTTACTCTAGGATTGCTATAGACTCCGTGCCCTTAGTAGAAGACATGCCACGGGGACGAAAGAGCCGGCGTCGCCGTAACGCAAGGGCCGCAGAGGAGAACCGCAACAGTCGTAAGATTCAGGCCTCAGAAACCTCTGAGACCCCAATGGCCGCCTCTGTGGGCTCGAGCACCCCGGAGGACGACCTGAGCTGCCCAGAGGAAGACCCAAACACTCCAGAGGAGACCTCCACTACTCCTGAGGAATCCTTGAGCATTGCTCAAGCGCAGAAGCCCTCGGTAGCCCGGAGCAACTTTCAAGGCACCAAGAAAAGTCTCCTGATGTCTATATTAGCCCTCATCTTCATCATGGGCAACAGGGCCAAGGAGGCCCTGGTCTGGAAAGTGCTAGGAAAGTTGGGGATGCAGCCTGGCCAGCAGCACAGCATCTTTGGAGATCCAAAGAAGGTCGTTACAGAAGAGTTTGTGCGCAGAGGGTACCTGATTTATAAGCCGGTGCCCCGTAGCAGCCCCGTGGAGTACGAGTTCTTCTGGGGACCTAGAGCACACGTGGAATCAAGCAAGCTGAAAGTCATGCACTTTGTGGCAAGGGTGCGTAACCGGTGCTCCAAGGACTGGCCATGTAATTACGATTGGGATTCTGATGATGATGCAGAAGTTGAGGCTATCCTCAATTCAGGTGCGAGAGGTTATTCTGCTCCTTAGGGAAATATGCAGCACACACATGAGGGAGGTTTAAAAGAGCTTCAAAGGTACTCCCAAGAGGTTGATCATTTGGGTCATGAGTTGAATATAATGGGGAGGGGGCACTGTATTTCGTACTTGTGATCAACAAATTGTTTGAGAAATAGAACGTTTTCTTTAGACATTGTAAATTTTATTCCGTTTAATACAGTGTTGATTAAGATCACGATATGTTTTAAAATATGATTGAAGAAAAGATATTTTCCTTTATTTTCTGTCATTGAGATTTAGTATAACAGTTTTGCTAACGTTTTAAAATGAAGTCTATCCATTATATTCTATGATCGGGCACATATTTTCTATCATTAAAATAGGCTGCTCTTAAAAGTAATGATATAACCGGTAAATTGTGAGAGAAGAATGAAAGAATTATTTTATGTCCTACCTTTCTGAAACCTGTGTCTCCTGTTGTGTAAAGAATATAGACAACCATCTTGACTTTGTATAATTGCTGCAGAAAATAGAAAAAAAAATAAAAGCTTAGTGATGAGGACACTTTGTCCAATTATTGGCCATGAGTTATGGGTGAGGCACCAATGTAGGTTTTGGGAATACTCATGAGGCACACCTCTCAGTTCTAAAGAATGTTCTAGATTATGTGAGAGAGAATTTGTAGACTGGCAGTGTGGTAAACGCTGTAATAAGGAGTGAGCATAGGGTACCATGAAAATGTAGAAAAGTTTATGTGACCTCTATTGGAGGGTAGGACAGGAAAGAGGGCATCATAAGGTGCTATGAAAATCCAAGAGATGCTTAAATAAGCTTGAGGGAGCCTGAAAGGGGCATTATAGCATACTATGAAAAGATTGTGTATTAGGTATTTTTTTGAAACTTAATCCACCTTGGGGGAAGGGGCAATGGCAAAGGGAAGGACACATCACAGGGTGCTGTGGAAATAGAAAATACATTTTAATCAGTTTGAGAGGAGGGCAGAGGGGAAAGGGGTGGTGGCAGGCAAAAGGACAATGAATGGTACTACAGAAATTGAAAAGATGGGACTGTCAGAAAATTCTTGGTTAGTGAAAACCTGAGGTCTGAAAGTAATATTGGAGATGAGGAAAGGAGTAAATATTGAGGCACTAAAGGCAGCGTGAACATTGGGGAAGAAACAAATTCTTTCCCCAGTGGCTCAGACCACAAAGAATCTGCTGGCAATGCAGGAGACCTGGGTTCGGTCCATGGGTGGAGAAGATCCCCTGGAGAAGGGAATGGCTACCCACTCCAGTATTCTTGCCTAGAGAATCCCATGGACAGAGGAGCCTGGCAGGCTACAGTCCATGGGGTCGCAAAGACTCAGATACGACTGAGCAACTGAGCAAAGATTCATATTAGGGTCATGTCATGGGGAAAGTAGAGAAAAAGGAATGAATGAGATGGGGAAGAGAGGAGGAGGGGCTAGATTCCCAAAGGGTGGGAGTTATGACTAATTTTAATGAGGCCAAAAAAGGTTAATAATAATAATAATAATCCTGGAATAATGAAAAGAAAAAGGCTTCTTAAAAGCAGAGCTTCTACAAACCAAAGAAAGGAGTCAATCTGTGGGCTCTCTGAAAGGTGAACTGGTACCTCTCTGAGGAGCTATGTTGTTAAGCTACACAAGTTGTTTTAAATGTGTGTGTGTGTGTGTGTGTGTGTGTGTGTTGGCAGGGGAGGGGAGCAGTAGGGCAGAGTTAGCACTTTGATTCTCTCCTTCAGCCAGTGTATTAAGTCCAGAGGGCTACCTGGCTTGGTGGCCCATGGTGTAGGAAGTCTTGTGGTATCAGATTACTTTCCACTTCCGGAGCTTTCACACTTTCTTTCCTCACTGTGCTAAGGAGTTCAATGCTCTTCCCATCCATTCTATCACTAGGGGCTTCTGAATCCTCTGCCTTGCCCTGCAGTACATCTGGAGAGGTGGGAGTCATCCCTCATATTCAAATCAGCTACATGCATAAGAAGGTCTGGCCACCCCCAAGGACAACCATACTACCCAGAGAGCTAAACACAGTAAGAACTAAGTCCCCTAATAGGGAGCACTCACCTAGCCTCCTGGGTCTCAGAGGGAGCAGCTGTCACACACAAAAGAGTGGCCAAGGCACTTCTTTCTTTGCCTCAGGCAGACTTACCCTGCTTCCACCTGTGTGCAAGGTAAAGTCACTGGGGCCAGGGTAAGCTAGCGAATGACTTTCTGGCAAAGGCCTAGGGACCCACAGACATCAGCCTGCTGGCAAAGACAAAAGTAGGAAGCATGACCCCTCAGCAGCTCCAAAATTCATTCAGCAACCGAGAAAATAGTGGGAACCTCTATGATTCAGGCAGTGTAACAGGCACTTGGGCTGCAGAAGATCAAAAGGCATGTTTTGGGGCCTGGAGGGGCCATATTTGTCCATAGTGGCTCCAGAGGTAGACGAGGTGTAAATCTGAGGTTCAGATTGCTGAATGACTTTCCGGTCTAGAACCACAGAGGTAACAAGTGACAGATGCTAGACAAGACCCCCTGTCCACTCCCAGCAAATCCAGAGTGTTTCCCTATAGGCCACCCTGCTGTCCTTCTCTGCCTGCCAATGTGCTCACAAAGTCACTGTCTTCAAAAGAAACATGTGAACTCAGTGGGACAGTCCTCAGTAACCCCAACTGTAGCCTCCAATGCTTTGGGCGGCAAGGCTGACTTAAACCTTCCCCCTTTTACAGGAAGGGACCCATAGAAGTCAGTCAGCTCCAGGTTAGTCAACTAGTAAGTGGGAAAATGTGCAGGGTAAAGATTTGTTGAGCATCTCCTTTGTACTTGGGGCTTGCCACACATTATTTCTGTCAGGTCAGTGACACCAGCACCATCCCCGTTTTGCAGGAAGTGCCAGCTCGCTCAGGGAAAGAAATCGTGTCCTTCCAAAACCTGTCTGAGTCCACGTTTTCTTTGGCCCTGGTGGGAATAATCATCCAGTTGTCTAAAATGGCTATTTGCAAGTATGGGCCAAGAAGCTGAATTCAGCCAGGGAATCAGCAGTGCCCAGGAAAAAAGGAGAAAAGAGTGGGAGTACACCACAAGCTGTACTATAAGAGATATGATTGCTGGAATCCTGAAAGGTCTTGGGTAGGAGGCTCCCTGGGACTGCGCCAAGGAATGGGTGACCTTCCCCAGCCCAGTAAGGGAGCAACAAATGGCCCAGGCTCAGTCCCCACCTTGGCCTGGAAGTTTAGTGAGTCTCCCACCCCTCCCCATCCCCAAACACACTACATTGGTACTGCAGAGTTAATCTGCATTTGCTCAGGTGAACACTGAACAAGGGCAAGATTTCTGTTGGCTGTGAAATGAATGACAATGCTGAGGGAGAGGCAGGGAAAGGGGCCTCTGGAAGGTGGTGAGCAAAAGAGACTACTCATTTTTTCAGTTATGTGAATTCTTTCAGCTTTGAGCAGTATCCAGATAGGACACAGGCCGGGAGCCTCTCGCTTTGTGTTCATAAATCAGCAACCTAACCCTACCCCTCCCCAATGGAGTCTCCACAAAGTGAGTGGAGGAACTGCACTTTCAGCTGCCAAGATGCCTCTGAAGTGGACTGAATTTCTGGGTCCTAGGAAAATCTAGCCGTTTAGGGAACTCACAGGTAAAGAGCCCAGAAGTCCTCCATGCATGGCGAGAGGGGCAGCTGCCATTTCCTGAGTGCCTAAATTGTGCCAGGAACTTTGATTGCTGTTTTCATAGATTGTCTCTAACTTTTGCAACAGTCTGGCAAGGTAGGTGCCACTAGGACAAGTTTACGGAGGAAGAAACTTGGGATCAGTTACCAGAAGCAAGTTGCTAGGGAAACCTGGTTGGTCAGTGACTGCCCTGCAAATGACCCAGCATGGGCCAAGTCTAAAGCCCAGACTGTTACATGAAAATGGCAGACAGGCTGCATCATCACCAGGACACCTGGGGCTCCACCCAGCCTTGGGGAAGTCTTTTGTCTTCAGACTTCACCACAACCCAGGGTAAAAGTGAGAAGGAGCATGCTGGAGTAGAGGGAGGAGGCACAGGAAAGTAAGTTTAAGAAGCCATTTGGGAAGTAGCTGTGAGCGCCCACTTACTCTCATTTGTTGTGACCCCAACTGCCAGGTATCTTTGAGGCATTGCTATGTGTAGAATGAGTATTTTCATCCAAAACAATTGTGTCTTCCCTGGCACAATGCGTTGCTCATAAACTTCGCCACACTGAACACTCCATAAATCCTCGAATCCTAGGTCCTGGCTGTCACACAGTGGACCAACCAAGCAGCATCCTTTCTTGGCCCGCAACATTGCTCACTGATGCTGTTCCCAACCTGAAAGGGAAAATAGACCAGGAGGGCTTCTTAACTTGAGCAGGATAGAGTGCCCGGAGTAGACACTGCAAGCAGTGAGGATCTGCACATGGGAAAAAAAAAAAAAGGCTGTCTTTGGAGGACATTCTCCTTGGGCCCAGTGTCATGGCCCTGGCCTCATCAGTCAGGTGCACAGCAGACCACGGTCATGGTGAAAGACAGGTGTGGATTCTGCCGGGGCTCACATTCACCCTTGTGAGATGGGAAGCAGTCAGGATCCCTCTTGTCTCTTTCATTTGGTAGAAGCATAGAAATCCAGCTTTCTGAAGGAAATGATTTTGGAGTCATGGAGGCAGTGGAGAAAGATGATTTGTATGAAGATGTACTGAGACTGGTTCACAGGTTACTCTAGGCCTTGCAGGCCATGAAATGGGTAAACATCAAAGAGCTAATGGAATTTTTTGAAAATCTGTGTGAGGACACTTGCACAAAAGAAGAGTCTCAGCTCATCCGAAGCTATACAAGAATAACTCTGGAGCAATCCAGGGTTTGGAGAACAGGTTTTGGGAGGAAAAGTGGACTCTGGGCTTGTACTGCTCATCGCCCAATAGGCATAGAGCTCACATAAGGTGACTTGGCGGAGAAGGTAGAGTCCACCAATAGCTGGTGAAAATCAGGCCCACTTCTTGACTGGTCAGCTTGTGCCTCAGTTCCTGTGTCAATGTGTTATAGGAACTGTAACACAGTGTGTTAGTTGATCAGTCATGTCCGACTCTTTGGGACCCCGTGGACTGTAAGACCACCAGGCTCCTCTGTCCGTGGAATTCTCCAGGCAAGAATACTGGAGTGGGTTGCCACTGCCTTCTCCAAGCCATCTTCCCGACCCAGGGATTGAACTGGAGTCTCCTGTGTTTCAGGCAGATTCTTTACTGTTTGAGCCGCCAGGGAAGCCCTTGCAAATGTTATCTCAAAATGGGCCACACATGAGAAGTGCCTAAAATCCCTCCTGTAACTCTGATCATTCAAATTTTATTCAATGATCATCCTGATTCATTCTCAGCCTGTGAATTCTCAAAAATAGCTGGGTTTACGTTATTTTGGATGCTGTGATTATCTAACAATTCATCCATTCACTCACTCTACATATATTTACAAAGGTCCACTTGTGCCAGTCACCTGAGAAACATATATGAACAAATCATGAGCTCTCTTGCACAAAAACAGAAAATAGAAGGTAAACCTTCAAAATCACAGATTATACTGGACCTAGACGGTGGTAAGTTCTGTGGTTGGTGGGGGCAGGAGTAGTGGTGAGCTGATCAGAACAGGGTAAAGCAAAGGGGACATGCCAGGAAAGAAAGGGAGCATTCAGTTCAATACCAGTGGGTAAGCAGGTGGTCCTCATTGGTGGGGAGACATTTGACAAAAGAAATGAAGGCGAGGGGGTTTGCCTTGCTGACATATAAAGGAATTATTGTTCAAGCAGAAGGACCAGTCAGCACAAGTCCTGGCATTGCCTAGCATATTTGGGGAAGGATGGAGAGGTCAGTGTGGTTGGTGTGGAGTGAGCATAAAGGACAAGAATTGGAGATAAGGTCAGAGAGATGAACCAAATCCCACATCATGTAGGGCCTAGTAGGCCATCGCAAGGAACTAGGCTCTTGTTTGCAGTGAAACGTCAAGGGGACAGAAGGCGGGAGGCAGTAAGGGATTGAGCAGAGGAGTAGCACAATCTGAATCACCTTCTGAAAGGATCAGTTTGATTACTTACTATGTTGAGAATAGAGAGAAAACAGGCAAGGGTGGGAGCAGAAAGACCAGGTAGGAAGCTATTGCTATAAGTCAGACTGGAGACGATGGCGGTGGTTTGGATCATCCTGGTAACAGTAGACATGATGAGAACCATTCACTTTCTGGATACATTATGAGACTGATCTAACAGAACTCCTGATGGTTTAGATGTAGAGTGTCAGAGAGGAGTAGAGGCTGACTCGAGAGTTTTTTGCCCAGGCAGCTAGTAGAATGGTGTGGCAGCCAACTGATACAAGGGATGCCCTAGTTGGAACAGGCTTTATAGGAGAGGGAGGATATCGAGAATTCAGTTCTGGACATATTGAATTAAGATGTCTGTTTGACACTCATGTGGGTTGAGTCGGAAGTTGCACGGAATTCAGTTGCACAGAAGTCAGGAGTGTGTCTGAAAGGTTGTGTATAAGCTGTATATATGGTATTAGAAAGCCATGAGACTATTTGAGATCGGCTAAGGGGTGAGAGTATGTGCAGAAGAGAAGAAGATCATGGACAGAGATCTGTGGCATAAAGGGATCAGGGAGAAGAGGAGGCAAGGAGGCCCCAGCTGAGGAGTCTGAGTGAGAAGTGGCCAGCTGCACTACACACTAAGAGTGTAGTGTCCCGGGAGCCATGTGAAGCAAAGTGTATCAAGGGAGAGCCGGTGGTCAACTATGCTCAAAATGCTGATGCCAGGTGAAAGAAGAGGAAAATTGACCACTGAAATTAGCAATTCAGAAGTCCCTAGTAACCTTGATGAGGGCAGCTTCAGGGAGGAGTAGATGATAAAACCTGCTTTGGGCAGGCTTAAGAGAATGGAAGGTGGGGGAGTCAGTGAGTATAGACAAGTCTTGAAAGGAGTTTTGCTGCAAAGGGGAGCAAAGAAATTGGGCAGCATCTAGTGGAGTATGACTCTAGAGAGAGTCATGAGAAGATTTACTTCAGATGGAAGAAGTAGCATTGCAGAGAGGAGTGGAACCAACAGCACAGGGAAGGCAGAGAGGATTGTTGGAGCAGTAACTTTGAACAGGAAGGGGATTACATGGGCCTTGCCTAAAGAGGGGTTGCACAATGAGTTGCGAATGATATTGTGCACAAGGAGTTGCGAATGATATTGTTCCTGGGTCAGGTAGAGGTCAGCGAGGCTTTCTGGCCTGCCTGAACTCCTCTAGCTGAGGTCAGGTACCTGACAATTTGTTGAACCCCCATATGTGTTGAGCATCTATTATGTGCCAGATGCACTTCAGAGCACCTCAATAATTTCTAATACTCCAAACAATTCACTAATGGAGGTTATATCATGATCCCCATTTTACAAGTTAGAGATGTGCTATGTAAGTTGGTCAGGTGGACTGGCCAAGAGCAGTTAGCAAACGATGGGAAGAGTAAAGTTTTGAGCCCAAACAGTCTGACTCTCAAGACAGTCTTATAACCATAGACTCAGACCTACTGACAAGTCTCAGTGTGGAGTTACTCTTGCTGCCCCTTACACTGGTAACAAGCCTCCCCAGTGAACCACTGCAGCTTCAAATGACCACACAGTAGCCACATATGTCAGAGCATCAGCCTTAGTTTCTTGTATGACACTACTACTTCAGCAACGGAGCTCTGTTCCAAGTCTGAGGCTGAGTGGCAGAACCCCTGTGATCTTGACTTGCTTAAAACAGACCCCTCCTCTGAAGGCTGGTCCAGCTCCAAGTGGAACAGACATCCCAGAACCTCAGAGCTGCCCTCTCCTTGACTCTGAGCGCATCCTTACTACCTGAAGGCTGTTGCCAGTCCAAGCCAGGACAGTAACTTCCTGGGAACATTAACAACTCTGATCATACTCTGTCTACTGTGCCATTTGGGACACTATACTTTAGACTCTTGGACAAGCGGACACACACACACACACACGCACACACACATGCACACGCATGCACGCACACGTGTGCAGGCTCACAGTCTCTTTGTTCTCCATGGGGCTTCCTCCAGTCAGCTTCATTCTGATGTCCACTCCCTACAAAATCTGTCTGGCAAAAGATCCCATATGATATGACCCAGGGAATGAGCTTTTCTGTGAGGCGGAGCCCCATCTGCAGGGTAAACCTGAGGCTAGATAAAGTTTTCACAGGACTGGGTCTCAGGTCACAGGGTCCAGGCCTATCCCAGGAAGAGAATACTCTTATGGCTAATCTGAGCCAGTGAGAATGAGCTCAGACTCCATGAGAAGAAAGGAACAAAGGAAGAAGGGAGGGCACTGGGGCTACAGGGGACACGGAGGTGGAGGGAGGCTTATTTTATAGAGGTACTCCTCTAAGGCACAGACCCACTTTCTACCCTCTCCAGTAGTCCTGACCCAGAAAAGGTGATCAAGGCCTTTAGGTGCCCGCTCTTCTGCAAATGGAAATTTAGTATCCTTCCACTCTGTTTTCCCTTCAAACAGTGCTCTAGTTTGCATGCTTGAAACTATGTCCCTCTTTGCAGAGGCTAGCTCCTCCAAGATGCTCCCAGGCCTGCTGCAACGACTGTAACAAAGGCGGATGTGGAGCTGGTCCTGAAGCAGCATTGTTCATAAGATGCTATGAGGTGAAGGGTAGCTGCCAGGATTGTGTAATCAGTACTTCTGAAGTCCGGATAAGATAGACAAGTGCCAGGCACCAATGGAGCAGCAGCAGTTGAGATAAACTATGCAAGTTGAGTGAGAACATGCTGGTCCCAAACCCACGGTGTCTAACACGATAGCTTGGGGACCTAGCTGAAGTCATCTAACTTGTGTCTGCCTCCACGTACACCACCATACCAGGCCTAATGCCTCCTGCTTCATAGGCATATTGTGGAAAATAAATCAGCTGATCTTCACAAAGTTCCCAGACTGCTGCTTCTCAAACTATCTGTGATGCAGGACGAGTATTTTCCTTTTCCCAAGTCAGTAACTCTTGGGTCAATACATTTGTATAACACAAGGAAAATGAATTAATAGAAAGAAGGAAAATGGCCAAGACACACAAGAGACCAAACCCCACTTATTTTAAACATCAAAGAGACTCTCACTATATGCTATAGAACTTTCTAAACATGTACAGTCAAATTACGTACTTACTGCGAGTCATTAATACACTTTGGTGAAGCAGCAAATGTCCACGGCTGCGGTTTCATCCTTTCTGCTCTGGCACAGTGCCTGGCCCATCAGAGGCATTCAATCAGTGGTTTCTACTGCAAAGGAATTATTATTAATACAAATACAGTTCCTGTCATGAGAGAGATTAAATAACAAGAAGCTGCAAGTAAAAAGAAGAAAAAAACCAAATGATTTGATTGCTCATGAAAGTGTCAAGAGCGTAGTGTGCACAAGAAGCAGCACAGGAGTTCAAAATGAAGACAACACAGTGGTCAAGACTTCTGATGGGCCTTGATGGCCAAGGAAGGATCAAACTTACTTTGTAGCCTTTTGTATTTTATGATTGTGGGAAAGCTTTAGGTCCACTGCACACATTTCTGCGAGCCGTAAAAGTATGAAGCTTTGGGGAAACATTTAGCTTTAATCCTACCATCCAGATGTTGCCTGTGCTCACATTTGTGAGTATACTTCCAGTGCATTAGTCAGGAAGCTGATAATGATAGTGAATATGATAAAAATTATAGTAACAGCTATATATAGGTATACATTCTTAATACTACACACACACACACATATTTATAAACATGAAGTTTTATTTATAAACATGAAGTTTTCTGTGTATCGATACAAACAACTACTGTGACTCAGAGCCATTATTATCACTAGTGAACTCATCAGCCACCATGGCAAAGATTCCCACAGTTGTTGTGTTGGGAGTCTTGAAAGGGTGATGCAAGATGCTATCAAGACCTATCTGTTCACTATAGTCTCCAAAGAGCAATCTTGAAGTTCACTGAGAGAGCTTCACAGTAGCCTCCAAGTAAGATGATGATCCTCGATAATGATCCTTGAGATTTTCCTCAAGCAGTTCACACAGGTGCCAGGACCCAGGTGCCAGGGCCAAGCTGCATTCTGAGTGGGGATGCATGACATGTCCTGAGCCCCAGCCCTGCACATGAATGTGGACTCTGAACAGTTCTGCCAAACCCGCAGTGCCTCTCTCAGAATATCAGTCTCCCTCACCTCTTTCCTGCCAATCAAGCAAGGTTATCTGCAAACAAGTCCCCAGTCTCCAAAACAATGCGCCAGGCAGTTGCAAGCTCTAAAACCCTCATCTGGGCAGTTTTCAGTGAGCGCGTGCACATGCGTGCACACACACACACACACACACACACACACACACACACACACGATTTGTATTCTCATGAATATCCGTATTCAGCATTGCTGAGGAGGAACTGCCTAGTTTGAGGGAGGACATTGATCACAGCTGCCACTCACTGTGCACCAAGGGCAGTTCAGAGGAGCTGGCTGTTTCTGAACTCTGCGGAGGTATCATCTCACTTCTCAGGTCATATGGGACAAAGTTATTATTTGCCTCCTTTTGCCTTGCCTTGTACTAAGGAGCAAAAGGAAAGACAAAACAATAAGCAAAATAAGACCCTACAAACATTAGATAGATAGAACTGCTCTTTGTCCCAAGGCGGATCATCAAAGTTGATACACATACCACCATTGGCTAGTGAACCTCTCAGTCACACAGACTCCAGGGCTTGGCTTAGGCTAGTCCATGAAGGTTTGACCCTCAAGTTGAGGTAAGTGGAAGGTGGCAGAAGAGCCCAGCCTTTTGGAGGTGGATGGGGTGTTGGGGGTGGGGGTGGGGGTGTTCTCCTTTTCCTCAGAAACTGTTTCCTTTTCTGCTCTCTGTTAGGGCCCACTCTCCCACCATGCTCCTCTGTACCTTGGCTTCAGAGCATCTTCTTGTTGTCTACTCCCCATGTCTGATATTTCACCTGGGCTGTCCCTCTCACCTCATCGCCCAAGGCAGCTCATAGAAGCCAGCATACCATGGGATGTTCTAGTACCCTCAAGTTTGCTCCTGACATGATTGCTCTGTGTTCCTAGTACTGGTAGCCTCTCTGACTACTCCTATTTTTATATGTTCCTCTGGCCCTCCTGACCTTTCTGCTATCTCTTCTTGTTTCAGCAGCCCCAGGTCACATTCTCTGCTCATTGACCAGGTTCTGACAGGCATGTTCTGGGCCCCAAAATTGATCAAGTAAATATTTCTTGCCTCCAGCAGGTGACAACTCCACCTTGCCTCCCAAGTCATAGATAAGGACATCAACCATGCCTGAAAAGTGCACACACATACCCCCATACCCACAGCCAGCCGCCTCACACGTGTCCACACTCTCCTAGATGGGACGTCAACCCAATCATCACTTCTGAGAGTGTGCTTACATTCCCAGGCAAGCAAACACACACCCAGGTGTACACACTGGTACACATGGCCCACTCACCATATGTACAGTCCAGAAGCACACCACATACACTTCGATGCCCACAAGTTTATCTAAAAATACAAAGGCAACTTTTGAGGTCCCAGTCTCCCTCCTTCACATGTATATATCCACACAAAGAGAGAAAATCTCTGGGCAGGGGGATATGACACCCAGAAATGTACACATGTGCAGATACCTGGCAACTAACACACATTACCAGAAGAAAGTATCCTCAGTAAGACAAACACACACCTATGTGGGCACATGCACACATACACACACACAGACACGAAGCAGAAGCAAGTTATATATACCGAAAGTACCCAAATTTTGAGAAAGGAGAAAGGTTAAAGATGCATTTCTAAGTCTGGTTCTTCAGTCTCCCCAGGCCTAGAGTACATAGATGTGAAGCTAATGATCTAACAGGCTTTCAGTTTCTGTGTGGGTGAAGACTCCCTGGAGGAGGGCATGGCAACCCACTCCGGTATTCTTGCCTGGAAAATCCCCATGGACAGAGGAGTCTGGCAGGCTACAGTCTATAAGGTCTCACAGAGTCAGACACAACTGAAGTGACTTAGCATGCACGCGAGTGTGTGTATGTCTCTCTTTCTCTCTCTGTGTATCTCTCTTTTTATCTCACAAACAGACACAAGCACACATACTGTTGCTGTTTCAGTCGCTCAGTCGTGTCTGACACTTTGTAAGCCCAAGGACTTCGGCACTTCTAAGTCCTTCACTATCTCCCGGAGTTTGCTCGAACTCACGACCTTTGAGTCAATGATGCCATCCAACCGTCTCATCTTCTGTCACACACACAGGCATATGTTCTTTCACACATACAAACACCTTTACGCACACAAACATTCTCTCTCTCTGTCTCACACACACACACACACACACACACACACACACATACACACACACGTATCATCATCATCATCATCCACAAAAATGTTAAGATGGGAAAGCTGAGGGTGGGGGACACTTTTCCAGGCCCTGAGCAGCCATTACCATGAGGAGGTGGCACTTACACCCTCTCTGGAGCCCTGGGGCACAGAAGAATCCAGTTCCTGATACCCAGCCTGGATAGCTTCAAAGGCCAGAGACATGGTAGCCTGTTTCTCAGCTCCTTCTGTTCACTTTTCCCTGCTTCCTTCCTCTCCCTGCTCTGAGGCCACCCTCCCCTCCAGCATGACCCTCTAGGAAAGTAGCTGTGAGCAGAAAACAGGTATATCTGCTGTTCTCTTCAAATATTCACCTCAAGAATCCCGCCCCCTAAAAGAAGATAGAGTGTGATACAATATTGTAAAGTAATTAACCTCCAACTAAAATAAATAAATTTATATTAAAAAAAAAAAAGACAGAGTGTGCTGTGCAAGGAGTGCTGAAGGAGTACAAACGACCCATACGTCAGATTAGGGGATGAGAGATCATCATGCAATGCAAAAGATAGTTATCTGGGAGGAAAAAGAAGAGTGATGAGGGAAGGCTGGCCAATCTTACCTTGTGACTCCGAGCTCCCAACACAGTGAAGTTTTCCTCAGAACCCCCAAGGGATCACCCACACCCCCTTCCTCCATCTAGCTCCATAAAATCAGACAGAGTCCCTGAGAAAACCTCAGTCATGGACTGAGGCATGCTGACCTTTGGTCTGAGGCTTGGGATCTACAACTAAGAAATCAGTTAGTTCAGTCACTCAGTCGTGTCCAACTTTTTGCGACCCCATGAACTGCAGCATGCCAGGCTTCTCTGTCCATCACCAACTCCCAGAGCTTGCTCAAACTCATGTCCATCAAGTTGGCGATGCCATTCAACTATCTCATCCTCTGTCATCCCCTTCTCTTCCTGCCCTCAATCTTTCCCGGCATCGGGGTCTTTTCCAATGAGTCAGTTCTTCACATCCGGCGGCCAAAGTATTGGAGCTTCAGCTTCAGCATCAATCTTTCCAATGAATATTCAGGGTTGATTTCCTTTACAATTGACTGGTTTGATCTCCTTGTAGTCCAAGGGACTCTCGAGAGTCTTCTCCAACACCACGGTTCAAAAGCATCAATTCTTTGGCACTCAGCTTTCTGTATGGTCCAACTCTCACATCCATACATGACTACTGGAAAACCATAGCTTTGACGAGATGGGGTGGATCCCCAGATCCTACATTGGTGCCTCACCCGTAACTGGTGGTCCATAAATGGACAAGGTGTCCTCATCATTTAGCCTTTACTTTTTTCCTATAGTTTGCAGTAAAGAAGCAAAATCATTGAAAATGTCAATAGTTTTTTCAACAAGCTTAGTGACCGTAGGAAGACTATATATATAGTGCTTTGTCTTATTTTTTTTCACTTATGGCCAGATATTTTATTGTGATTTCCACTTTCAAACATTTATAGAACTGTCTCTTCAAATCCTGTACACTATATTCTCATCTGTGAAATGTCCACTAGCCAAGGAACACCAAGGATTGCTGCAACTACCAAAGCGTAGAAAGAGGCAAGGAAGGACCCTGCCCTGGAGCCTTCAGAGGGAGCTTGACCCTGCCAATACCTTGCTTCAGACTTCTAGCCTCCAGAAATGTGAGAAAATGCATATTCCTGATGTTCTCACCAATGGTTTGCAGTAACTTGTTACAGTAGGCTGAGATTCTATGAGAATCTATGTATTAGATTCTCATGGACTGCAGCATGCCAGGCTTCCCTGTCCATCACCACTCCTGGAGCTTGCTCAAACTCATGTCCATCAAGTCTTGATGCCATCCAGCCATTTCATCCTCTGTCATCCCCTTCTCCTCCTGCCTTCAGTCTTTCCCAGCATTAGGCTCTTTTCTAATGAGTTGGCCCTTTGCATCAGGTGTCCAAAGGATTGGCACTTCAGCTTTGCCATCAGTTCTTCCAATGAATATTCAGGGTTGATTTCCTTTATGATTGACTGGTTTGATCTCCTTGCAGTCCAAGGGACTCTCAAGAGTCTTCTCCAACACCACGGTTCAAAATCATCAGTTTTGCAGTGCTCAGCTTTCTTTATGGTCCAACTCTCGCATACATACATGTCTACTGGAAAAACCATAGCTTTCATTAGACGGACCGTTGTCAGCAAAATAATGTCTCTGCTTTTAAATATGCTGTCTGGGTTGGTCATGGCTTTTCTTCCCAGGAGCAAGCATCTTTTAATTTCATGGCTGCAGTCACCATCTGCAGTGATTTTGGAGCCCCAAATAATAAAGTCTCTCACTGTTTCCACTGTTCCCCCATCTATTTGTCATGAAGTGATGGGACCGGATGCTATGATCTTAGTTTTTTGAATGTTGAGTTTTAAGCCAGCTTTTTCACTCTCTTCTTTCACTTTCATCAAGAGGCTCTTTAGCTCCTCTTCGCCTTCTCAGATGTCATCTGCCTATCTGAGGTTATTGATAGTTCTCCCGGCCATCTTGACCCCAGCTTGTGCTTCATATAGCTAAGAAATACATTGTGTGAAAACTCCTGAAGATCATCAGCAGCAGAGGGCCTCAACACAGGGCCCTGGTCATCTATCTCATACTGCCTGTAGAGGAGAAATGGCTCCTCCTTCTCCTCACCACGTGGCTGATATCCTCAAAGCCCGCTGCCATCTCTCGGAAGAATCTCACAGGGCTAGGTACAGAACCTCAGCAGCTGGGAGTGAGGCCATCCAGGCCAGACCCTAGCACCAGGCCCCAAGCACCAAGAAAACCATGATGCCAAAAATTCTTCAGCCAGGCTTCCAATCAGAACCTTCTCTTCTAATTCTGAGGCAGAAAAAAAAAAAAAAAGAAAAGAAAAGAAAAGCCACTGAATTATCAGTTTTAAGAAAATTTCCAAAAGTGGACATGCCAGGAGAGTGGAAGAAGCTGTACCTAGGGCAGGGCCCCAGTTAGACCGCGGTGCTAGAGTTTTCGTCAATATAGCCCACAGTCTATCCACATCAGCTTCTGTGCTTCCACATGCAGGCTGGACACAGTTTTCCATAAGTGCAGTTGGCACCAAAGTGGAGATGAGAAAGCCATGGGAGAACTGGTGGGATGCATCGTTTCTACCATGCCAGGTAACTTTCCTGTTCCACCGTACCGCCATTGTGTACTGCTTTATTGTAAAGAGGAATCACCAGCCAGAAGTCATGTTTGTGGCTTTTGGACACCAAATGGTGGATGCAGATCCAGCTGCTGTGCTGTCGTTTCTCTCCTAAGGCAGAGAAGTGAAGTCTGGACTGGCTGTGCCAGCTGAGTTCCTTCTCCATATCTACGCCCAAGCCCACCCCAGCTCTGGAAGACTGTAGAGGGTGTTCATTTCTTAATAAGGATATAGGTAGGAAATGGCTATCTTTTCCTGTCCCATGTGATCAAGAGTGTGCACCTTGCTGCCACTGAGATCTCGGGACAGCGAGAGTAAGCCTCAGGTGGGTCAGACATTGTGGTGGAGGACTTGAGAGTCAACCAGCAGGCCATCAGGTTTGGTACTAATTGCTTTGCTGTGAGTAGCAACCCACAGGGCTGCAGAAACATCACTAATTGCACTAAGGCAATTGCCTCTCATCCCTTGATAAACACTCTTCTGGTGAAAATACACACACACACACACACACACACACACACACACACACACTTTGCCCTATGCACTCCAGTTTATGATCATCCACTTTCTCAATCCTTATGGGTTGGGGCTGCTTGTACTACTTCCACCCATGGGAGAAGAATGGGATTTGGAATCAGAAGGATTGGCTTCCTCACTTTCACTGAGCTGTGTAACTGTGCACAAAGCCTTTCATTTCTTTGAGTCTCAACACCATCGACTGCATCCACTGTAATATGGATGTAACAAAGATAATACCTACTCAACAAAATGAGGTACAGTAAATGAGGCGCAGTGTATGCAACTGCTCTGTGAAGTGTGGGGTGAGGAGGAGCTGAGCAGATATTATTCTTCTTATCATTGCTAAATATAAGAATAGATAAGAAAGTGTACTAGGAAGCTGGTCACATTCCCACCAAGGAAAGGAAAAAAGCTTCTCGTTCTGCAGGGGATAATAATCAGCCGCCTGTTGCTCTGGCTAAGCCGTGAGAAAAACACCATGGGAAAAGAATAAAAGCAAAATATAGCAATACAATATAATCTAAACAGAAGTACATCGGGTTGATTAGTAGGGATCGTCATGTCCTGCTAAGCTAAGGAAAAGCATAGTGTGGACCTTGGAACGCCAGGTCAGCACAAGTTCAGAACGCTGCTTGTTCACACACCAAGATGCTTTCCCAAAGGGTAAGCGGGTCTATGACCTCCAGCTGGGTGATACTCCTTGTACAAGAAAATAACAAAGATAGCTCAAAGTAATCAGTAAAATGGGAGCCGTGACCAGGGACACAGGAGGCTGATTTTATCGTAGCACAACAGATATTTTCTGCATGCTGAGACACTAAATAAAAGTGATGTGGCTCCAAGGAACAGGGCTCTTGATCCAAGAAGTCTTGAGTCCCCCAATCCCATTTTTAAAACTTTAATTCTGTCTCTAGTTCCTTTTTCCCAAACTGTGCATTAACCACTTTCGATCCCTACCTGCTGTGCTGGTCGCAGCAAGTGGCGCCCAAAGTGGGGCTTGAAAGTGAAGGATTGCCGAGAGGGCAAAGCTAAAGATGAAATGTTGGTGCACGGTCCTGAGGAAGAGTGGAGTGAGGCCTCTGAAAATCCCCTTTTGCGGTAAGTAACACTCTCTCAGGCATTGAAACCGGTGTTAAGCATGGGAAAGTCGGAAAGTTTGGAACAATACCGGCCATATATATGCCTCTTAAGGCAGCTTTTAAAAGCGAGGGGAACAAATATAAGTGAGGGCCAGCTACTGGAGCTTTTACAAACCGTTGAGAAACGTTGCTCATGGTTCCCTTCTCTTGGTACTTTAGCTTTAGGAACATGGGAGAAGGTAGGTAGTGAATTAGAGAAACTTCTTTGCCTGTATCTATCTGGTCAACTTGGGCACTGATAAAATCCGTTTTAGAACCTCTTCAGAGCCCGGAAAGCTCAGAAGAGAGTGAAGTTGAATGTGAAACCCCATCAAAGGGAGGACCTGAATATACAGAGCCCGAGGGGGTAGAGCAAAAAATGCAGGAGGCTCTTAAAGCTGCTGTTCCTTCTGCGTCTTTGTTTAGGGAAAACGGATTTCCTCTGCCTCCTCTTCCTCCATCTTCTCTCTTAACCACTGGAGCGGCTCAAGCTTTTCCTTCCTTGTGACAGACATCAGTTCTGTCACCCCTCCAGAAAGGTATTTGGCCGGCTGGACAGGAGGGTGACTTGGAGGCTATGACTATGGCATTTCCAGGACAATACATGAACGGATAGCTCCTGGGACAGATCCTAATCATCCTAGTGAGATGTATGAGGCTGTACACAAGCATATTTGATAGGGCCTACATGGGGTCTCATTGTTAAGATGGCTCATTATATTGACCTCACAAACAAAGAATAAAATCACAGTGATCCTTGAGACTGACCAAATTGCCCAAATGACAGACATTCTGTTTTCTCACTGGCACCCTATCTTCTCAAATCTGCGAGACCATCAGATTTCAGACCTCCGGCTATGTGACCACAGGACTCAACTACAGGCTAAAAATTAACCATCCTTTCAGAGAATTTGTCATTGGTGGGGTATAAGAAAGACCCTGTCAGGAAGGGAGGACGCTGGTTCTCCTTAAAGGCCAGTCACCCTCTCTTTTCCCTCTAATAAATTTCCCTTTTCTTGCATGACTGCCTGGCTTGCTCTCTTTTTCTCTGCACTCGCCTTACATTATGGTGCTGAAACCCGGAAGGGAAGATCCACCGCAACTGGGTGGGCTCCTCCACCTCCAGTGGTCCCCTCCCTTGGATCTTGCCAAGAAACTGAAGCGAGCTCCGGGATGGGGATGGGACTCTCCACTTGCCTAGCTGGACTGACATCCACATACTGGCCCACATTTTATCCATTGATTACAAGGGTGAGAGAAATCCCATTCCCTCGGATTCTCTCTCTCTCTCTCTCTCTCTCTCTCTCTCTCTCTCTCTCTCTCTCTCTCTCTCTCTCTCTCTCTCGCCTAGTTTCCAAGTCCTAACGCTAGGCAGGAAGATCCCCACGGCCCAATGGCCCTCGGGCCCTCAGCCTTGTGCCCCATCTGACTTTGAAATAGGGGATGCCCATTTCAAAGCAGACTATTATTACTCTCTGAGAAAGCCCTGAGACCGGGGACGCCTTTTCTCTTGGACCTTTCTCCTCACTTTCTCTCGCCCTTGTCTAACCTCCCTATTCAGCTGCAATGGGAAATTCTCAATCCCAGCCCTCAAAATCTACTCCTCTAGGATGCCTTCTCTGAAACCTAAAAGACTTGCGCTTCCAAGTGGTGATAAGACCAAAAAGACTTATTTACTATTCTAACGCTGTCTGGCCGCAATACAGACTTGATAATAGGTCCCAATGGCCAGAAAACGGAACTCTCGATTATAATACTCTATGGGACCTCGGTAACTTCTGCTGCCTGAACAGCAAGTGGTTAGAAATCCCTTATGTTCAGGCTTTCTTCGCTCTTTGCTCTCGACCCTCCCTCTGAGAATCCTGTTCTACTTCTCAAATACTCAGCCCACTCTGGGCCACATCTTCCTAATACAATGTCTCCTGATCCCTGTTCAGATTTTTCTTCTTCTTCCTTGACCCTTCTGACCATAGCCCACCCGCTGTCGCTCCCAATCCCATTACAGCCGCTCCAGATCCAGTTCCACAACCTCCACCTACGTCCCCTCCTCCCTCTCCCCGCCCCCCTTCTCAAGTGCAGGACACTGCCACCGCGCAGCTCTCAACCCCCCTCCCCTGCCTGTGCCGGAGGCAAGATATGAGACCTCAGACCCACCCTCTACCCCGAGGGTCCCAAGGCTTTACCCCCGACCTCCCTAAATCCCCTCCCCGTACCCAGTCCTGAACAACTTTAAAACAGGAAACTTCACCACAGGACCCTGCTCCTTTCCCTGCTCCACTCCTCTCTTTATGGGAAGTAGCTGGAGCAGAAGGCATTAATTATTCGGGTTCATGTCCCATTCTCCCTCACCGATCTATCTCAGGCTGAAAAGCATCTTGGCTCCTTCTCCTCAGACCCTGAGTATGGCAAGCCTCTCAGGTGCATGCTGATGAGATACACAGGACAAAGAACACTAAGCCTCTAGGGGCAATGGCTGTCCCCCCAGGTGATCCCAGCTGGGATTATCAGGCAGAGAGACCTGCAGCCTGTAATCATAAGGTTGCTTGCCTCATTGTGGGCCTTCAAAAGGCAGGGCATAAAGCTGTCAACTTTGATGAGCTCTGGGAAATAACTCAAAGACTAGATGAAAACAATTTCTAGACAGGTTAACGGAAGCCCTACAAAAACATACAAAATTAGACCCCCACTTCAGCAGAGGGCACCATTGTCCTTAACACACATTTTATCTCCCAGTCATCCCCAGATATCTGAAGGAAACTAAAAAAGGCAGAAGAAGGCCCTCAAACCCCTCAATGAGACCTTTTACATAAGAAGAGGCAAAGCTAGAGAAGGCCCAACAGGATCACACCAAATACCACCTCTTAGCCACTGCCTTACATGGCTAAAGGAAGGAAGGAAGGAAGGAAGGAAGGAAGGAAGCCATATGGGCCCTGCTTCAAATGTGGCAAAGAAGGCCACTGGGCCTGCTCATGCCTAAAGTCAAGGCCCCCTCCAGGTCCATGTCCCACCTGTGGCATAAAGGGACATTGGAAGGTCGACTGCCCAAATCCCCCTCTAGGGATCCAGACATCCCTTCCTGGTCCTGAGCAGGAGTCCTCTGACCCAGCTCTGCCCAGCCTCCTCGGACGCTCTGCTGAAGACTGAAGGTGCCCAGGGCCCCAGGGCCCCAGGCCCCCACTCTCACCACCTCTACAGAGACTAAGGGAACTTAACTCTTACAGTGGCAGGTAAGCCGATCTCCTTTCTCATTGACGTGGGAGCCACTTACTCGGCTATGCCTGCCTACTCTGGAAAACCAAGTTCTCTCAGGTCTCTGTTATGGGGGTTGACGGTTTAATATCTACACCACGAATAACTGAGCCTCTGCCTTGCACACTTCAAAATACCCTATTTTCCCATTCTTTTCTCATACTCCCCAAATGCCCCACTCCTATCCTTGGGAGAGACCTTCTCTCAAAATCTGAAGCTTCTATTACTATCCCAAGCCCACCCTCTGATCTAGCCTGGCTACCGCTCCTCAACCCCACCTTCTCTTCCCCTGCCCCATTGCCCTCCTCATCCCTAAACCCCATGGTTTGGGATACAGATAACTCATCTGTTGCCTCTCACCATGCTCCAATTCATATCTGTCTCAAAGACCCGTCTAAATCCCCCAATCAACCACAATACCCCATCTCCCAAAAACATCAACAAGGGTTAAAGCCTATCGTCACTAAACTCCTACGTCAGGGCCTCTTGCACCCAACTCACTCTCCCTATAACACCCCTATCCTACCTGTCAAAAACCCAAATGGCTCCTATCACCTGGTCCAGGTCCTGAGACTTAACAGTGTGGCTGTTATCCCCATACACACCCAGTAGTTCCAAATCCCTATACTCTCCTCTCCCTCATTCCCTCTTCCAATACCCACTTCACTGTTCTAGATCTCAAAAATGCCTTCTTTGCTATCCTTTACACACAGACTCTCAAGACCTCTTTGCCTTTACCTGGACTGATCCAGACAATCATCACTCCCAACAGCTGACATGGACCGTCCTCCCCCAAGGCTTTCATGATAGCCCTTATTTCTTTGGCCAACCCCTAGCATCAGACCTAACTTCTCTTGACCTTACTCTGAGTACTGTCCTCCAATATGTGGATGATCTCCTCCTTTGTGTAGTCCTTCACTTACACACTCTCAACAACACACTAAACAACTCCTCAATTTTCTAGCTGATCGAGGCTATCAAGTATCTCCCGCCAAAGTTCAGCTCTCTCTTCCTAGAGTCCCCTATCTTGGAATCCTTATAACACCAACAAAAAGATATATTACTGTTGGTGGAAAGTCCTTTATATGCACCCTACCACACCCTACATCAAAAACAGAGATACTGTCCTTCTTGGGGTTGGCTGGACATCCAAGCCTCTGGATTCCTAATTTTGCTCTCTTGGTGCAACCCCTATATCAAGCCACCTGAGGAGATCTTTCAGAACCCCTAGAGCTAAAATCAAATATCTGTTCAGCCTTTAACACCCTTAAGCAAGCCATTCTCTCAGCCCCAGCTCTAACACTTCCTGACCTTTCTCCCCCCTTTGTCCTCTACGTTACTGAGAGACACAAAATTGCCCTAGGAGTTTTGGGACAAAATCAGGGCCCCTCTTTCACCCCTGTCGCTTATCTATCAAAGCAATTAGATACCACAATTTAAAGATGGCCAGCCTGCCTACGTGCTCTGGCAGCAGCTGCACTCCTCGCTCAAGAAAGTGAAAAACTTATTTTTGGAGCACCCACTGTCATTTGTTCACCACACGACTTTAAGGACTTACTTTCTCACAAATCCATGACCCTTCTATCTCCTTCACACATCCAACTAATTCATGTCACCCTTCTCAAATCTCCCGAGTTCTCCTCGGAATGCTGTCCTACTCTCAACCCTGCCACCCTTATCCTTAATTCTTCTGAGCCCCCTATCCATACCTGCAAAGAGGCATTAGAAGACCTGATGCCCCATTTCTCCCACATTTCCTGAACCGCTTTAATTTTTTTGGAGGGTTGGGGGATCAGGAAATAAGCTTTATTCTTATTTTTTGCAGTCAATTCTGATTTTACTTGGTATTTCGATGGCAGCTCCTCCATGACATCAGAAGGAAAAAAATGCTGCTGGATATGCAATTGTCTCTGACACTGAAATTATTGAATCCCAACCTCTCCCCTCGGGAACCTCTTCTCAAAAGGCAGAATTTATTGCACTAACTAGAGCCCTTATCCTTGCAGCTAACAAGAGAGCAAACATAAACACTGATTCTAAATATTCTAAATTTTCACATCATCCACTCACATGCTGCCATTTGGAAGGAACGAGGGCTCCTATCTACTAAAGGCTCTCCCGTAACTAACGCTCCACCTATATTCCAACTTTTAAAAGCAGCTAACGTGCCAGTTGAAGTAGGCATCACACATTGCTGAGGTCACCAGGTGGCCTCAGATCCCATTTCATGGGGCAACAATGCCCCGCAGACAGAGAAGCAAAACAAGCCTCACTCTGATCACCAGCTCAACAACTTATAGTAATCCCTAACATAAAGCCACTTTACCTCCCCAAAGAAAAACACGATTGTTACAAGAGGGACCACAACCACAAGGAGACTGGTTACAAAAACAGGGCCGCTATGTCCAAAGCTGGAATCAAGATTGCCGGGAAAAATATCCATAACCTCAGATATGCAGATGACACCACCCTTATGGCAGAAAGTGAAGAGGAACTAAAAAGCCTCTTGATGAAAGTGAAAGAGGAGAGTGAAAAAGTTGGCTTAAAGCTCAGCATTCAGAAAACGAAGATCATGGCATCTGGTCCCATCACTTCATGGCAAATAGATGGGGAAACAGTGGAAACAGTGTCAGACTTTATTTTGGGGGGCTCCAAAATCACGGCAGATGGTGACTGCAGCCATGAAATTAAAAGACGCTTACTCCTTGGAAGGAAAGTTATGACCAACCTAGATAGCATATTCACAAGCAGAGACATTACTTTGCCGACAAAGGTCCCTCTAGTCAAGGCTATGGTTTTCCCAGTGTTCGTGTATGGATGTGAGAGTTGGACTGTGAAGAAAGCTGAGCGCCGAAGAATTGATGCTTTTGAACTGTGGTGTTGGAGAAGACTCTTGAGAGTCCCTTGGACTGCAAGGAGATCCAACCAGTCCATTCTAAAGGAGATCAGTCCTGGGTGTTCATTGGAAGGACTGATACTAAAGCTGAAACTCCAATACTTTGGCCACCTCATGCGAAGAGTTGACTCATTGGAAAAGTCTCTGATGCTGGGAGGGATTGGGGGCAGGAGGAGAAGGGGACGACAGAGGATGAGATGGCTGGATGGCATCACCGACTCGATGGACATGAGTTTGAGTGAACTCCGGGAGTTGGTGACGGACGGGGAGGCCTGGCGTGCTGCGATTCATGGGGTCGCAAAGAGTCGGACACGACTCAGCAATTGAACTGAACTGAACTGATGTCCTTCCCCAATCTCAGGCCTCCCAGGTTCTTACAGACATTCATTAGGCCCTACAAGTAGGCACTAAACTTCTTTATCATCTCTTAAGACCTCTTATCACCTATCCTAACCTTCTTTCACTCCTACAACAAATCACTCACTCTTGCATTATCTGCTCCTCAGTTTCACCACAGGGAGCCCTAAAGCCTATCCCCTCTTTCCCAACACATCAGGCTCGAGGACATATCCCAGGAGAGTACTGCCAAATTAACTTCACTGAGTGAGTGAAGTCAATTTCGTCGTGCCTCCAAAACGAAAAATAAAACTCATGCTCACTCTAGTAGACACTTTTTCAGGGTGCATTGAGGCTTTCCCTATGAGATCAGAAATTGCCTCAGAGGTAGCACAGTTTCTCATAGGAGAAATCATCCCTCGCTTTGGCCTCCCACTCTCTCTCCAATCCGATAATGGACAATGGGCCAGCTTTTATCTCCCAAATCACTGAACAGGTAACCCATCCCTTGGCATAACCTGGAAACTACATATTCCATACAGACCCCAATCCTCAGGAAAAGTAGAAAAGGCAAACTCTGTTCTCAAAATGCACCTAACCAAACGCTCTCTAGAACTACAAAGGCCGTGGACCGAACTCCTTCCCATGGCTTTGGCTCGCATTAGGGCTACTCCAGGGGCCCCATCTTTCCTCAGTCCTTTTGAACATTTCCCTGGTGGCTCAGACGGTAAAGCGTCTGCCTACAATGCAGGAGTCCTGGGTTCGATCCCTGGGTCGGGAAGATCCCCTGGAGAAGGAAATGGCAGCCCACTCCAGCATTCTTGCCTCGAAAATCCCGCAGACGGAGGAGCCTAGTAGGCTACATACGGTCCACGGGGTCACAAAGAGTCGGACACGACTGAGCGACTTCACTTCACTTTCACTTTTGAACTCATGTATGGACGCCCTTTTCTCTTAGGTGAGTTCCCTACTGCCAGCCCCTTGCTGGGAGATTATCTTCCCACCCTTAACCTTATTAGACACCACATGAGAAAACATGCAGATCGCTCTCTCTCCCAAAGCCTCATCAAACGAATTCAGCTGACTTAACACTCATAACCCGGGGATTGAGTCCTGCTTAAAACCTTACACCACAAGGACCTTCAGCCTCAGTGGACTGGTCCGTTTGAGGTCATTCTAACCGTATCATCAGATGCTAAACTAGCAGGCCATTCCTCTTGGTTTCATATCTCTAGATTAAAGCGGGCCTGAGGAGACTCTTCATCTCTGCCAAAAACCATTCCTCACTCAGACACTCCTCGCTACACCAGCACTGTTCTGGGACCCTCCAGGCTTCGACTGGATTGAGTTCCTGAAGAAACAGAACAGCCAAAAACAAAATATCAATAAATAAAACAAAAACAGATGTATTGGTTCCTAATCGGACTGGGATTTCCCCTACTTACCTTATTCACAATAGGACTTTACTCTGTGTCTCCCCCTGAGTGGACTATCAATTCAAAAGCTTTCCCTCTGTTTCACCTACTTCTCTATAGTTCTTGTTTTGGGGGGCATGGCCTTCCTCTTACTGTGATCAGCCTAGATGAATTCATTATCTACTCTCCTTCACATAGTAACACAAGCCCTTAGCTTTCCTGGAAACACCACTGTTGCTGATTTCCCTTTAATCCTTGACTATTTATAACTGATCTTTGACTCCAGGGAGATTTCATAGAGTTCACACCAACCCAAATTGATTTCTACACCTGGATTCTTATTTTTATCATTTTCTCCCCTTAGACATGAGACATCTCATTGTGATTTCACTCTTACTTCCTCTTCTTTTACAGTCCAAACTTCACATTAATATCCTGCCTATAACTCACCCTGCCCCAAACCTTGCCTACCTATTCAGAACTCTAAATTTGACTCATAATTTACTCAATACCTCAAACCCGACCCTGGCCAGTGATTGTTGGATTTGCTTATCCATCTCCTTGCCTGGAGGATCGGCACTCCCCATTTTCACAGGTAAATGAACTCACATAAACACGTCGCTTTATCACACATATAGAGGAGAACCTCTCTTTTTATCATACATACATTATTTATGTTCAACTGATCAAATTCACAATCCCGACAAGATACTGACCTCCCTCCTTGCAGATCTCACTTCTACTCGTAAAGGACCAGCTATAGGAGGACCCACCACCTCTGACGTCTGTCTACAACAACAGGCTCCTTTCTGTTTTTCCAGACAAAACTCTATGAGCAGTTCTTACCCCCAACTAGGAACTGTACCACCATACCTGGCCCCAGATACTTCTGGCCCCAGATATCTGACCCTGGATATTTCTATTGCTCCAATCCGGCCCTTCCTATCCCACTAACTCATAACCTACCCAGGCAGGCAATTCAATTCATTCCTCTATTAATCAGTTTAGGAATAGTGGCTGGGATTGGGGCAGGGACTGCAGGACTCACAACCTCTCTAAATTACCATCAAAGCCTTTCTAAAGACCTCACTGACAGCCTAGAATAAATAGCTAACAGCCTTATCACTATCCAAAACCAGCTAGATTCCCTGGCAGCCGTGGTCCTCCAAAACAGAAGAGGATTAGGCCTCCTCACAGCAGAAAAAGGAGTCCTATCCCTATTTTTGGAGAAAGCCTGCTGCTTCTACACCAATAAATCAGGTGTTGTAAAGGAAGCAGCAATAAATCTGACAAACAGTGTCTCGTTTGTCAACACCATAGTATTATTAGGTCAACACCTTAGTAATTCATGGGAAAACTGGTTAAGCAATTGGAATTGGATGCCCTGGGTTCTAGCTTTTCTAGGCCCTCCCTTTCCTTCTGTTTACGCTCATTCTAACTTTTGGCCCATGTTTAATGCGTCTTTTTTCAAAATTTCTTCAGGACCCCTTACAAGCCTTCACCAACTGATCTATCCATGAGCTACTTCTAACTCACTCAGATTATCAAAAACTCTGACCCCACACAAATCCCCTTGATGCACATTCCAGGCTTTTCTTATCTTACTCCCACAATGCCCCTGTCCCACAGGAAGCAGTTACAGAAGATTGACCTTCAACCCTTATCCTAAATCAAAAAGGTTGGAATGATAGGGCCCACATGGTGTCTCATTGTTAAGAATGGCTCATTATTTTGACCTCACAAACAAAGAATAAAATCACAGTGATCCTTGAGACTGACCAAATTGCCCAAATAACTTTCTGTTTTCTTATTAGCACCTATCTTCTCAAAGCTTCGAGACCACTAGATTCCAGACCTCCAGCTCTGTGACCACAGGACTCAACTACAGGCTAAAAATTAACCATCCCTTCAGAGAACTTTTCATTGGTGGGGTATAAGAAAGATACCCCAGAAAGGGAGGATGCTGGTTCTCCTTAAGGGCCAGTCACCCTCTCTTTTCTCTCTAATAAATTTCCCTTTTCTTGCCCGACTACCCGGCTTGCTCTCTTTTTCTCTGCACTTGCCTTACAAGATTCCCTTCAAAATACTAAAGGAACTTAAGCAGGCTGTTCAAAACTATGGAGTAAATCTCCTTTTAACTTGGGAATAGTGCAGGGACTAGCTGAGGGTTCCCATTTGATTTTGGTGGCTCATAACCAAGCCAGGCAGATCCTTATCTCTTTAGATCAGTTGAGAGGCAGTGGAAATTGGGGGAGAATTCAAGATTGAGTGCTTATGGAAGATCAAGCTATAAAACAGGTGAGGCGATACTGCATAAGAGCCTGGGAGAAAATAGAGGTTAAAGGACAGGCTTTCTTTACTTCAAGAGAAGACCTCAGCTCCCCAGAGAGACAGTCCCTTCTGGGACAACATCTGAGCAGTCGGGCGACTCCTGTCATCAGAGACAATTAGAACATTTCCTGGTTTAATTTTTAGCTATGTGATGAAACTATGAGTACAAAAAAGAGAGATGACATTTTTGACACTGAATGGCCATGATATTCTTTAGACTGTGGAGAAAACTTGTTAAAATAAAATCTTTTTTCAAACTGCAAAACCGGTTCTTCCTGCACATGCAATTAAGAAAAAGTTGGCTTGTTAAAATACTTTTTGGGAGCTCCAATTCTGCCTGAGAAACCAAAACAGGCCTGGGAAAAAACCTGAGGTTAACTCTTATCATGTACTTGGAATACACTGTCCACTCTATCTGGGACTCCAGCCATGAACAAATTGGTAGAACTCAAACCAAGAAAAAAAAAAAAAAAAAAAAGAAGAAGGGGCAAAGAGACATTTTAAATTTCAAGTGGAAAACTATGAGATCTCTGTCTGTCTGTCTGTCCAAATTTATCTGTGTCTCAGTGTGTGTCTTTGTTTTTGGATAATATGAGGCTAATTTATAAATGAGCTCTATTTAATTTCAAGTTCACGTGAACTGAAACATACCCAACATTAAATATCTAACATTAATGTCTATTTGCTAATCTGATTAAGACATGTCTTGAGTCATCAACATTGTGTAATACTTTTATTGTACCTAGATTTAATGTAAGCTAAATTTGTCAACAAGGAAAGTAACTTGAGTGAAAAAACCTTTTAAAACTACATATATATATATATATATATATATATATATATATATATATATAAATGAGATGAAAACTTTTAGATAAACTCTTAAAATAATTATATTTTGGAAATGTTTATCAAAATAATCTCTGAGGATTGGAGTAACTTAAATTTCTAAGGTTGTACTAAACTAAATGATAAAAGCTAATTAAATAGCTAGGTCATTTCCAAATAAAATAAGATTTTGAACCATTAATTACTGAACACTAACAGAGAAATTAAAGAGATTTTGGACTATTAATAAATCTATTTGGTGTCATCCTGAGATGTTCTCTCTACATTATTAAAAAAAATGTTTTTTAAAAATTAAAACTGGTACTTATCTTCACCAATCTACAAAAGGCTAATATAAAAGACAGTTCATGGATGCTTAAGGAAAATAAGATTTATGATTTTAATAAAAAAGATATGAGAAACAAAATTACAGTCTATTAAGAAAAAAAGAAAGTAAATCTAAACTTATAGGTGGCTATTTTCTAAATAGATAAATGAAGTGATGACTACAGAAAATGTAAGGGAAAAAAAAGGTTTATGACAAGTGAGAAAAGAGCTTTGTGCAAGTTTCTTAAGACATTAAACTGCCTTTGAAGTCTTATTGTCGCTTTGACTAAGTAAATAACTATTGTTTCACAGTGAATATAAGCTGGTACAAATCTGGAATTTGGTTTTCTCTTCCTGTTAAAAGAACAGTTTTCTTGGAATATGGCTTTTGATAACAGACTATGTAAATTTGTCTTTAAGTGATTCATACTTGCTTTTAAAATCTTTTGTTACTTTGATAAAATGAATGAGTGTTACTTCACAATGATCTATGGAGACTATGACACACATAGACAAAGCTCACTCTGCTTCTACAAAATTAACCCCTCATCAGGAAATTTAAAATGGATTAATAATAGCTATAAACCAGTCAGGGCTATGGGAAATCCAAGACGGCCGCTTGGCTTTTCCCGGCTCCCTGACAAACCTCACTTTTATTTGATAGGATAAAGCATTTCCTGGCTGCAGGGTTAACATCTCACAGTGAAAATAAATGGTTAAAATGCATTTTCTGCCATCTCCAGTGATCAGGGCACCCACTTTACTGGACAGGTCATACAGACACTGACAAAAACTTCATGAGCTTCTTGGAGACTATCACTTTCACTGATGTCCTTTGTCATCAGTCAAGGACCACGAAAAAAAAAGGGGGGGATTGGTTACATTAGATTGAACAGACTGCTAAATATGACTATAATTTTTATGACTTTTTGTCTGACATATTACTGGCTTCTAATCTTTGTTTTCAGATATGAAAAAGCTCTTCTCAAGTCACTGATGGTTTAAAACAATTTAGTGATTTACAACTGTGGGTAAAATTAATTTTTTTTTTTTCTCCCTGCCTTGTCCCTCCAAAAATTGGAGACATTTGGATTCTGAAAGCCTCATCAAGGTAAAAAAGACTGTCTCCAGACATATACAAAAATCTCAGAGCATACTGGGGAGCTCTAAAAGAAATATCCACCCAACTGATGTCAGGCCTATGACATCTAATATGTTTCACTGAATCTTAAGTTCTAGTTTTGTTAATTAAGGCCTATATTGACTAAGATTCACTTCTTAGATAGTTCCTTGTGTTATGTTACATTGCTAAGAGGCTTTATTAAGTTAAATTAAAAAGGACATTCATTAAGTTAAATTAGAAAGGTTCCTCATTAAAAAGGACACTCTGAGTTTGTTTCTAAAGCTTATCTCAGTAAACAGTCTTTGAATGAAGATCAGATGCTTCAAGATCTACAACCAGGAGATTGACAACAGGCTATAGTCATTTAACAAACTAAGTCAGATGACCTGGAGATGTTACTGGGCTATACCTAATGGAAGTTCTTGACTAAAGTTCTTATGATTTTACTATTACTGCTAGCTATATTGTTTTCTATATTGCCTATTTCAAAAGGTGTTATACAAAGTGAAGTAAGCCAGAAAGAAAAACACCAATACAGTATACTAACACATATATATGGAATTTAGAAAGATGGTAACGATAACCCTGTATGCAAGACAGCAAAAGAGAACAGTCTTTTGGACTCTGAGGGAGAGGGCAAGGGTGGGATGATTTGGGAGAATGGCATTGAAACATGTATAATATCATATGTGAAACGAATCACCAGTCCAGGTTTGATGCATGATGCAGGATGCTCGGGGCTGGTGCACTGGGATGACCCAGAGAGATGGTATGGGGAGGGAGGTGGGAGGGAGGTTCAGGATGGGGAACACGTGTACACCTGTAGCAGATTCATGTTGATGTATGGCAAAACCAATACAATATTGTAATTAGCCTCCAATTAAAATAAATAAATTTATATATATATAAAAGGCCTATACAAAAAAAAAGTTTTGTCCCCTACATTATCAAATGTGTGACTGGGACACTGATGGCATACAGTTCCACATAAAATCCATAGTTATAATGGATGTAACTCATATATCTTCCTTTGGTAAGCTCTCTTATGTACATGTGACTATTGATACATTCTCTCAATTTATATGGACCACTACTGAATCCGGTGAGACTACAAAACATGTACAAAGACATTTATATTTCTGTTTTGCTGTTATAAAACTACCCAAAGGTATAAAAACTGATAATGACCCTGCTTATACCAGTAAAGCATTCCAACAATTTCTTAAAATTTGGTCTATAAAACATTCTACTGGCATTCCCTATAATCCACAAGGACAGGCCATAATGGAGAGGGCTAATCAATCACTTAAACATAGGATACAAAAACAAAAAGGGGGAGATGCCATAGGACAATAAACAATATTGAATAAAGCTTTATTTACTCTCAATTTGTAACATATTTTGGCACAAACTATGGAAGCTGCAGCTGAGTGACATTTTCAGGATACATCCACAAATACAACTAAGCCTGTGATTTGGCAAGATCCACTAACAAATGCTTGGTCACCGGGGAAGTTAATTACATGGGGAAGAGGGTTTGCTTGTCTCTCTCCAGGAGATCTAGAACCTGTGTGGATTCCAGCTTGTAGAGTAAAACTGAGCAGAAACAGTGACTTCAGGCAACCTGACCATGGCTATGTTTGCCATGATAACCATTACAGTGAGTATACCCCTGGCTCGACAGAAGCAAAGGATTATACCTACTGGGCCTATGTACCTAATCCCCCATTGCTAAGACCTGTTAATTAGGGTGAAGTATCTATCCCTGTTTATGTTAATGACTCCTCCTAGATCCCTGGTCCAGAAGACAAGCATTTGCCCATTCATAAAAAGGAAGAGGGGATCCCCTTCAATAGTACTTTGGGTTTTGACACTTGGCCTGTTTGCCTGGGTGCTGACCAGGGCTGTCTTAATCTATCAATGCAGGCTTGACTTTCTGTCAATTCTTTGAATAGAAATCACACTAAGGCTCAGCTGCATTTACTTTCTGGATTGAGCTTTGTATATCAAGAGACTGATCTAAATAATCTAATCAAGCCAGATAGACCCTTGTGTGAGAGCAGATGTATATGGGCCAACTGACAAGATCAAATACACTGGGATAATTGTCGCGGGACTGAGGGGTTATCTTACTTAATGGTTCCTATGGAATTGTTTGGGATTGGTCCCCTAAGGGATATTCAGTCCCTAATTGCTCACATCATAATTCATCCTGCAATCCTTATAAGAAGTTGCATTGGCATGTGTCTGTATACAATCACACTAATATCACTGCACATTCAGAATATCCCATTATCTGGCATGGCAGTGGCATGTCTCTACCACAGCCACAGCTTAAATTAGGTAGGGCTCAAACAGAAATACAGAAGTTGACCTAAAGCCTGAAAAAATATCAAATTTGGGATGGAAATTATTCTCATTCCACAAATTATACTCTGTCATTCAATACATCAACAAATTGGACATTTTATACTCAAGCTTGTGTTAGGGATCTACGTGTGATTATGATTGGCACTATAACTATTAATGAGACAGAAAGGAACTTAACCTGCCAGGATTGCAAACTATATACCTGCTTGAACAGTTCATTATTCAACTCTAACCATTCTTATGTGATTTTATGCAGATGTTTAGGAGTTTGGCTGCCAGTAACTCAAAATAGTCCTTGGGAACTCTCCCCTGACATGCATACTTTGCTCACACTGCTAAATTCTATTTTGAAAAGATCCAAATGTTTATTGGGCTCCTTATTGCCACCATAATGGGCATTATTGCCATCACCACCACAGTGGCAGTGGCAGGAGTAGCTCTCCAACAGATGGTACAAACCACCACTTTTGTGCTGAAGTGGCATAAAAATGCCAGTTCTGCTTGGGGAGCCCAAACCCATATAGCTGAGGAGATTAACAACAGGTTAGTGGCTTTAGAAAACACAGTGCTACTCTGAGGAGAAGAAGTACAAAATCTTAAATTACAAATACATTTAAACTGTGACTGGAACATTACTACTTTCTGTGTAACCCCCCAGGAATATAACCAATCTGAACACACCTGGGAAAATGTTAGACGGCACTTGCAGGGCCATATGGCTGATAACCTCACTCTAGATATTAAAAAGCTACAAGCAAGATCACTGACATGAAGCTGCTTCTCTTAGACTATTACCAGGTACAGATACAATTCAAGGGATAGCAGAGAGCCTTAACTTATTGAATCCTCTCGAGTGGATCAAAGGTGTGGGAGGTGATCTCATTAGAACACTAGCTATGTTTTGCTGTTTCACTATAATCTGCTTAGTCCTCAGATGCATGCAAAAAGCCTTCTGAGAACTAAAGAAGAAAGAAGTCGCGTGACTGACATTTTGTCTGCTACAAAAACAAAAAGGGGGAAATGCAGGGGTTAATAATCAGCCACCTGTTGCTCTGGCTAAGCCATGAGAAAAACACCATGGGAAAAGAATAAAAGCAAAATATAGCAATACAGTATAATCTAAACAAAAGTACATTGGGTTGATTAGTTGGGGTCGTCATGCCTTGCTAAGCTAAGGAAAAGCATAGTGTGGACCTTGGAACGCCAGGTCAGCACAAGTTCAGAACGCTACTTGTTCACACACCAAAATGTTTTCCCAAAGTGTATGTGGGTCTATGACCTCCAGCTGGATGATACCTCTTGTACAAGAAGATAACAAAGATAGCTCAAAGTAATCAGTAAAATGAGAGACATGACCCGGGACACAAGAGGCTGATTTTATTGTAGCACAACAGATACTTTCTGTGTGCCAAGACACTAAACAAAAGTGATGTGGCTCCGAGCAACAGGGCTCTTGATCCAAGAGGTCTTGAGTCTCTCGGTCCCATTTTTAAAACTTTAATTCTGTCTCTAGTTTCTTTTCTCCCAACTGTGTGTTGATCACTTTCAATCCCAACCTGCTGTGCTGGCCACAGCATCTTTCCTGTCTGATTTCTCTGGAAATCACTGCAGAGTCTATGGCCAGAGGGACTGTCTACAGGTCAATCCTCTCATCATTATTTTACTAGGATGGGATCAGGATTCTGTTTGTTTGTTTACTTTCTTGCTTAGTTCACTGCTGTATCCCAGGTTCTTAGAACAGTACCTCATACATAAAAAATGGTCAAAAATATTGGATGTGTGAGGGAATGGATATTCTTGAACAGCTAGTGAAAAAGATGTCAATGATAGTGATGATGTAAACGTTTAAGTTACTGAGGTGCTCCCACAGGGAAATCAGTGGACAGCAGAATCAGTCGATAGTCGACAGTCGTCTTCTTTAAATGAAGATGAGTGAGATATTATTTTAAAATATGAAGATCACCAAAGTTTAGGGGGCACGTGTGATGAAACATTAAGCTAAAGATAAATTGCACAGCAGCACAGCCAGGAGAATTGTTAGGATGCCCGGAAGGTGGTACAGGATTCTCTCCCTGATCCTGGGACAGATTCCTGAATAGGAAAGGAATAATCCATAGCTATAGCTTATAGTAAGTAAAAATTTCTTATGTTCTAGGCATGTATTTATATTTGTATTATATAATTTACACCCTCAGGACAACCCTATGTAATAGGGTTTATAATCCCCCATTTTCCAGATGAGATGACTGGGCCTCAGAGAAGTTAGGTAGCTCAGAAAACCTTATGCAGAGCCATGCAAGGTCCCTATTAAATGGCATCTGTGCACTGGTTCAAATGCATATAATATGGGAGTTGCCAATTTTTAGGTGAAGCTTGAAACCACTAGAGGGATATAGACACCATAATTTAAGAGGGAGGCCCATTTTCACAGGCTATCCCTTAAAAGAATAAAAAAAATTAATACGGTATGCTCTGTTGTGCAAAGACAAAATGACAGCTTTTTTTTTTTTCCACAAATAATCCTGCTTTTTGAATACACACTCCAGTGGGATTGCCACTTACATTTCACGATTAAAGATTCTTCAGGCTCTTCCAGTTTGGTTGCTTCATTTCAGCACTTATTGAGACAATACTAAATTCTACTTATCTCCCCTTCTCCTCTATAAAATGATATCTGTTAATTGGTGGAAATGATTGCATTTAAGCTGTATCATGGGGCAGTACAGAGTTACCCAAAGTTTGAATGCTGCTTTTGAATTCTGTTTATGTGCCTATGCAACATGAACACTGATTTCTTGTTTGACTGCTCTCTTGCTAGACATATGGATCCCCCTGAGATTTGGTGGCAACTTACAGTTGACTCTGATGAGGGTGCCCAGTGTAATAATTGCTGAAACATTAGTCCCTAATCATTTTTCATTTCACACTGACTTAGATGAATAGTGTGCCCCCAAAGATTTATGTCTATCTAGAGCCTAAGAACATGACTCTACTTAGAAGAAGGGCCTTTGCAGATGTAACTAGTTAAACTGAAGCCATATTGGATTAGGGTGGACCCTAAATTGGATATGACTCTTGTCTTCATAAAAAATAGATACTCACATGGAGGGGCATACTGTGTGGAGACAAAAGCAGAGATTGGAGTGAAATGTCCACTAGCCAAGGAACACCAATGATTGCTGCAACCACCAGAGGATAGAGAGAGGCAGGGAAGGACCCTGCCCTGGAACCTGCAGAGAGAGCTTGGCCCTGCCAATACCTTGCTTTAGACTTCTAGCCTACAGAAATGTGAGAAAATGCATATATCTGATGTTCTCACCAACCGTTTGCGGTAACTTGCTACAGTAGCCTGAGAATTTAATACATGCACCAGTAATAAAAGATTTTGAGCACATACCTCCAATATATGTATATCAATTTACAAATTACATACTGTTGACACCATATTAGTATGCAATACTCATCATAAAATATATACTAATGTTATAAATTGAAAAATATGTGATTTTTATATGCTCAGATTTTCTAACGTTTCCTTCTGAAACCTCAACAACTCTTCTTAGCTGCCTCGTATGTGTGCGCATACCCCACTTTTTAGACCAACGTGCTCCGATATCCCTTCATCACCATGAGAGGGACTCTGCTGTGCTCAGCAACAAACATGCAACTGCCTCCTGCACCCTTCCATGACACTGGTGAGATATTCTTGATCTCTTCTAAAGCAAATGGGAGCTGAGGAAGGTTCAGGAGTGCAGACATAGGTCTGTTCTCTCGCTATCCACTCTGAATGAAGTGTCTTCAAAGGCTGGGGAAAACTTTTCATCTGCCGATCATCATAATGGGCCCAGTGCTGTTGGAAAATGCTGCCTCTGTATCCAGCTTTCCCATCTATCTAATGTCATTCCTTACAGGATTTTTTGGAACGTGTCAGGACACACACATCTAACTGATTTTTTTCTCTCTCTTCTCTCCCCTTCTCCCACCCAATCTCTCTCTCTCCCCTTTCCCACACTTCTGAGTAGGAAACACTATTTTTTATTTCTTCTATTCAACAGTCACTGACCTAACTCTCATATCATGACATCCTTCTTCTCAAGGGGACATAGACACTCTCCCCCATCCCAGGGCCATTGTGACTGCTAGGAGGCAAAATACTTATTGTAAACATAATGGCAAATACTTACATTTATTATTTCAAATATATCCCCATATACAAGTTTGCTTTTGGAAAGTAGCCAACACAGAAAGCAACAGATGGTGATACCATCACGCAGACTACCTTTGGCTTCTGCCACCACTAGTGAGCCTATTTAGATGAGAAGTGTCATGTGGGACTACTCCTTTCTTGAACAGAAAACAAAGAGGAGATGGCAGGAAGTCCCAAAGGTGAAGATGGTAGTTGACACACTAGTGTCCAATTTCTACTACTGTTCCCTGGAGAACCTAGTAAGATCTGAATGGACTGGGTCCAAGGGGCCTTTGTTTCCTGGGAATATGTGGGGACATGTTTAAGATTCTTTCCTCTTGGGAAGTGGAGAACAAACGCTTCAAGGAATTGTGCCAAGATTCACTGCAGTTCTTCAGGTACACTAAAACGAGGGAGTGAATGTAACTTAGACACAGTTCCCTAGACTGGAGTGTTGTATGTGGGTCAAAAACTGACATGGAGAGATAAGCCCTAATTCCTGTGAATGGAATGTAGAGTATTTAGCCATTCCACAATGACAATAAAAACCAAGTCACATAATCTGATTAAGGGTCTTTGCTTCTATTTTCATTGTAAAAGCAAAATTTTTTTAATAGAAAAAAGAAGGAAGATCTGTCCAGACCCAACCCTCTGATCCAAGGACCTAAACTGTGACTGTCATTGTGCCCTAACCAGGCTTCTAAACCAGGGCCCCTCTGTTTTTCCAGCCCTGGCAAGAAGTGAGCAAATTATGTTTTCTTCTGTAAATAAATGGCACAGAAAAGATGAGGGGAAATGTAGTATATTAAAGGACTCCAAGTGACATACCAACCACATGTAAGGTGTGGAGTTTTGGGGATTCTGATTTGCTCAAATAAACTGTAGAAATACATTTATGAGACAACGGGGGAGATGGAAAAGCTATCAGGTAGTAGATGATGTTAAGGCAAACTTGGTCATTTTCTTGGGTATGGTATCGTGTCATGGTTAGTTATGTTAAAACTGGTCCTTACATATTAGAGTGGATTTCTGGATGAAATGAACTGATGTCCACACTTTATTTCACAGAAAAAAAAATGTTTAAGTGTGATGGGGGATAGATAGATGAAATAAAGGATTGAAGAAAGTTAATAATTGTTGAAATTGATGACTCTGAACTTAATGGGCACATGGAATGCATTGTATTATTCTTTCTGCTTTTATGCATTTGAAATTTTCTATAATAAAAAGCTAAAAATAAAAAGTGAAATGCTTGAATTACTGAGGGTAATGTGGGGGCAAGAGATGAGGAACATTAAAAAAAAAACTCACACTCAAGAGAACAATAGCAAGTGAAATATGAAAAACGTCTGTGAAATACCAGTTCAAAATTCATGTACCATCATGCCAACTGTAGATTCTTGCAGATTATAAACCAATCTCAAACAAACAGTGCTGAAAATGGCTCTGCAATCTGAAGCAATGTTTATTTACCCAGAGAAAAAAACTTTGAATAAAAGGCGATGTCTTCCTGATTTCTCAGATGTACCTTGTTTTTAAAAATCACTTTTTTGTTGTTCTTGTTGAAATATATATAAACAAATTATGTACATAATAATATGTGCCTTTGATAAGGATGCTGAGGGTGGTGTGCTTGAACCTTTCTTACCTAACAGAAACCTAACAGAAACCAGGTGACAGGACTTATTAACTCTCTCATATATATTATGTAAGCTTGGTAGAGAAAATAATTAAGGTGCAAAGAGGTTTCTAGGGGTCAGAACCAAGGGCACACTTTCTAACCAAACTCATCACCATCTGCAAAGCAGCTGCAATATAGCAAAAGAATCTTGCACTCTTTAGGAACTTCTGCCTAGGGTGTCCTCTGTCCCCGGGTATTCATTTCCCTGACACAGGGGGCTGCAATCTTTCCATCATGACAATATATCATAGGCACATGACAACAGCTTGTGGAAACAAAGAGGAAAGAAAGTTGAATGCTATCACCATAAATTCCCACTGTTTATATTGTAATATATTTCCTCCTCTCTTATATTCTGTGCATGTGTGCATTTTAGATGACTGAAATCATACTATTATAAATAGAATTATTACAGTATAGTACGACCTGTTTTTTGACTTGACTTTATTTTGCTTTGCAAATATAGGTATATCAGTCCTCATAAAGAAGTGAAAATTGAATCACATTTGCCCATGCATTAGTCAAATTGCAGGTTCCAGAGAAACAAAAATAGATGTAATCAGACCTGACCTTGAAAATCCACAGACTTCGATCTCCATAGGTCTGATTGACTCGTGGTAGATGGAAGGAGCCTCAAGTTTCTCGATCGCTGGCAACGTGTGAGGTGGGGGTTAGCAGGGGGAGAGGAAAAGAACATGGTCTAGGGTCACCACCTACCACTGTAGGTAACTTGCCCTTTTTACCATCCAGCTCGTACACAGTGGGCCAACCTCTCCTTCTGGGTCATTCAAGATAGTTGGAAACAAAGCTGCAATACAATAAATGCTAATGAAGAATCAGGGAAGTGACTGAGAGCTGAAGATAATCTATCCTTATTTTCAGAACCTTTTCTTCCTCTAAAGGAAGGTCTGCATGGGAAAGAAACCCGAGACCACTTACATGTAGAAATGATATTCAAAATAAGGTAGAAATGGTATGGTCATTTACACCAATACATACATCATTGTATAAGTGAAAATCATAAGTATATTCATTTTTGTCCCCAAATAAACTATTTATGATAAAAGCATTGACACATGATGGAATTTGTATTTTAACAACCAATATCTTTAAAGTGTGCAGAAGACGATACTCGATATGACTTCTGAACCCTTGTGCAGCTTGATCACCGTACATGTAGCCTCTCGAGGTCCAAGTATTCATCTTCTTTTCAGCATCTCACTGTCGAGTTTCAGAATGTCAATTCATTGTGCTGGCTAGTTGAAGTAAGGTGGTAAACATAAAGTTTATTGGAAAATATTGGGAACACTTACATCTTTTTGTACACCAGCCAGAGATGACTTATCACCAGAGTAAAATATCTGGGAAATTATCTGTCAGGTGGCCTAGAATTCCAGGCATTACACTGGTAACACCTTTTCAAATTGCAATACATGTTCATCTGAGCGTTTTCTCATTAACTCCGTTCTCTCAGGCACAGACAGTATAGTTTGGTAAATTGATTCAGATGGTGTTCCTTTCTAATTTCACATTTTAAGTAAAATTTTACAAAGTTCTTTGGTTGAGACAGTTGAAAAGTGACCATTGGCCGAGGACTATCCCTGTTTTAATGCCAAAATCCCTGTGTCCTGGAAAACATCTTCCTGGGACACGAAAAATCTCAGGTTTCACAGATGGATGCAGAAGGTTGGAGAAGTACAGAACTTGCCTGGAGACTCCACCCCGACATGGGGGCTGAAAGCAACAGTGCTTTTACTGTCGAATGAATCACAGCCTTCCCTAGTCACTGTGGCTCTTTTATCCCCTGACTGTTGACATTGACAACCATGATTTGAGATCCACAATAATGGGTCATGTGTTGTTGTATCACTGTGTGAGACAACTTGAGTGTGTGTGAGGCCCAGCCTGGCATTCAGTAGACACCCAGGGAGCAGCTTACAAATAAACTTCCAGATATTTGTTCCAGTATTAGGCACACAGAGGTGGAAAAGATCTTGTACAAGTATATTCTTTGCATCATTGATTTTAATGACAAACAGAAGAAATAACCAAAATATTTTCCACAAAGCAACTCAGAGTTATCAAGTCATTAACATTATGCAACCATTGAAATATAAGGCAACACTTTTATGTTTATTTTTAAAACAATAATCAGCAAAGTGCAATTTTTAAAGAATGATTGCTAAATAAGTGTTGAATGTATTTGAAGTGTAGTACATGATGATTTGAGATTATATATTTGCTGCTCAGTACCTCAGTCATGCCCAACTTTTTGTGACCCCGTGGACTGCAGCACACCAGGCTTCCCTGTCCTTCACTATCTCCCAGAGTTTGCTCAAATTTATGTCCATTGAGTTGCCAATGCTATCCAACCATCTCATCCTCGGTAGCACCCTTCACTTCATGTCCTCCCAGAATCAGGGTCTTTTCCAATGAGTCAGTTCTTCACATCAGGTGGCCAAAGTATTGGAGCTTCAGCTCCAGCAACAGTCCTTCCAATTAATATTCAGGGTTGATTTCCTTTAGGATTGACTGGTTTGATCTCCTTGTTGTCAAAGGGACTCTTAAGAGTCTTCTTCAGCACCACAGTTTGAAAGCATCAATTCTTTGGACTCAGCCTTCACAAGCATACGTGACTACTGGAAAAACCATAGCTTTGACTATACAGGCTTTTGTCAGCAAAGTGATGTTTCTGCTTTAGGTTTGTCATAGCTGTCTAGGTTTGTCATAGCTCTTCTTCCAAGGAGCAACCAGTCATTTAATTTCATGTATGCAGTCACCATCCGCCATGATTTTGGTTCCCAAGAAAATAGTCTGTCACTGTTTCCATTTTTTTTCCCATCTGTTTGCCATGAGGTGATGGGACCAGATGCCATGATCTTTGTTTTTTTAATGTGGAGTTTTAAGCCAGCTATTTCACTCTCCTCTTTCACCTTCATCAAGAGGCTCTTTAGTTCCTCTTCAATTTCTGCCCTCAGGGTGATGTCATCTGCATGCCTGGGGTTATGGATATTTCTCCTATTTCTTGATTCTAGCTTGTGTTCCATCCAGCTTGGCATTTTGCATGATGTACTCTGCATATAATTTAAATAACAAGGCGACATTATACAGCCTTGACATACTCCTTTCCCAATTTGGAACCTGCCCTTTGTTCCATGCTCAGTTCTAATTGTTGACCTGCACACAGGTTTCTCAGGCTGCAGGTAAGGAGGTCTGGTACTGCCATCTTTTTAAGAATTTTGCACAGTTTATTGTTATCCACACAGTCAAAGGCTTTCATGTAGCCAATGAAGCAGTAGATGCTTTTCTGGAACTCTCTTGCTTTTTTGATGATCCAGCGGATTTTGGCAACTCTATCTCTGTTTCCTCTGTCTTTTCTGAATCCAGCTTGTACATCTGGAAGTTTTCGGTTCACATACCACTGAAGCCTAGCTTGAAGGCTTTTGACTGTTACCTTTCTAACACGTAAAATGAGTGCCATTACCAGTCAGTAAGAACATTCTTCAGCATTGCCCTTCATTGGGATTGGAATAATAACTGACATTATCAAGTCCTGTGGCCACTGCTAATTTTTCCAACTTGCTGACAACTCAACTTGCTGGCGTACTGAGGGCAGCACTGTATCAGTATCATCTTGTTGGATTTGAAATAACTCAGCTGGAATTCCATCACCTTCACTAGGTTTGTTCATAGTAATGCTTCCTATGGATGTTTGGCTACAAGATGGCAGAGTAGAAGAATATGCTCTTATCTTCTCCTGTGAGAACTCCAAAATTACAAATTGCTGCTGAACAACCATCGACAGGAGAATGTTGGGTCCCACCAAAAAAAGATACCCCACATCCAAGGGCAAAGGAGAAGCCTCAGCAAGATGGTAGAAGGGGCGAAATCACGTTTAGAATCAAACCTCATACCTTCCAGAGATGCTCAGAGGGCTCAAGCAAGCCTTGTGTACACCACAACCCAGAGAACCCACAGAGACTGAGCCGGAACTGTGTTTGAGTGTCTCCTGCAGAGGTACGGGTCAGCAGTGGCCTGCCACAGGGGCAGGGGCTCTGGGTGCAGCAGACCTGGGTGTGGCTGAGGTCTTTACTGGAAGAGGTCTCCGATAAACTCACCATAGAGTGACCAGTACTTACACAGGACTGGCGAAACAGACTCTTGTAGGGCACAAATAAAACCTTCTTCGAACCAGGACCCAGGAGAAAGGAGCAGTGACCCCACAAGAGACTGACCCAGACTTGCCCGTGAGTGTCCAGGAGTCTCTGGAGGAGATGTGGGTCTGCAGTGGCCTGCTGAAAAGTCGGGGGTAGTGAGTGTGGCAGTGCCATCACTGGACCATTTGAAGGTGGCCACCATTGTCTTCATTACCTCCACCATAGTTTAGCCTCAGATCAAACAGCAGGGAGGGAACACAGCCCTGTCCATCAACAGAAAATTGGATTAAAGATTTACTGAGCATGGGCCCACCCACCAGAACAAGACCCAGTTCCCCTGTCAGTCAGTCTCTCCCATCAGGAAGCTTCCATAAGCCGCTTATCCTTATCCATCTGAGAGCAGACAGAATGAAAACCACAATCACAGGAAACTAACCAAACTGATCACATGGACCACAGCCTTGTCTAACTTAATGAAAGTATGAGCCATGCCACGTAGGGCCACCCAAGATGGACAGGTCATGGTGGAGAGTTCTGACAAAAGATGGTCCACAGGAGAAGGGAATGGCAAACCACTTCAGTATTCTTGCCTTGAGAACCCCATGAACAGTATGAAAAGGCAACAAGATAGGACACTGAAAGATGAACTCCCCAGGCAGATAGGTGCCCTATATGCTACTGGAGATCAGTGGAGAAATAACTCAGGAAAAATGAAGAGACATGGCCAAAGCAAAAACAACACCCATTTGTGGATGTGACTGGTGATAGAAGCAAGTTCAATGCTACAAAGAGCAAAATTGCATAGGAACCTAGAATGTTAGGTCCATGAATCAAGGCAAGTGGGAAGTGGTCAAACAGGAGATGGCAAGAGTGAACATCAACATTTTAGGAATCAGTGAGCTAAAATGAACTGGAATGAGTGAATTTAACTCAGATGACCATTAAATCTACTACTGTGGGCAAGAATACCTTAGAAGAATTGGAGTAACCATCATAGTCAACAAGAGTCTGAAATGCAGTACTTGGATGCAATCTCAAAAACAACAGAATGATCTCCGTTCATTTCCAAGGTAAACCATTCTGTATCACAGCAAACCAAATCAATGCCCCGACCAGCTGAAGAAGCTGAAGTCGAGCGGTTCTATGAAGATCTACAAGACCTTCTAGAACTAATACGTCCTTTTCATTATAGGGGACTGGAATGCAAAAGTAGGAAGTCAAGAGATACCTGAAGTAACAGGAAAACTTGGCCTTGGAGTACAAAATGAAGCATGTCAAAGGCTAACAGACTTCTGCCAAGAGAACGCACTGGTCATAGCAAACACTCTCTCCCAACAACACAAGAGAAGATTCTATACATAGACATCACCAGAAGGCCAATACCGAAGTCAGATTGATTATATTCTCTGCAGGCAAAGATGGAGAAGCTCTATACAGTCAGCAAAAACAAGACCGGAAGCTGACTGTGGCTCGGATCATGAACTCCTTATTGCCAAATTCAGACTTAATCTGAAGAAAGTAGGGAAAACCACTAGACCATTTAGGTATGACCTAAATCAAATCTTTTACGATTGATTGCACAGTAGAAGTGACATATAGATTCAAGGAATTAGATCTGATAGACAGAGTTCTTGAAGAACTATGGACAGAGGTTCAAGACATTGTACAGGAAGCAGTGATCAAGACCGTCCCCAAGGAAAAGAAATGCAAAAACGCAAAATGGTTGTCTGAGGAGGCTTTACAAATAGCTGAGAAAAGAAGAGAAATGAAAGGCAAAGGAGAAAAAGGAAGATATACCGATTGGAATGCAAAGTTCCAAAGAATAGCAAGGAGAGATAAGAAAGCCTTCCTCAGTGATCAATGCAAAGGAACAGAGGAAAACAATAGAATGGGAAAGACTAGAGATCTTTTCAAGGAAATTAGAGATACCAAGGGAACATTTCATGCATCGATGGGCACAACTAAGGATAGAAATAGTATGGAACTAACAGAAGCAGAAGATATTTAAAAGAGGTGGGACGAACACACAGAAGAACTATACAAAAGAGATCTTAATGACCGAGATAACCACGATCATGTGATCACTCACCTAGAGGCACACATCCTGGAATGCGAGGTAAAGTAGGCCTTAGGAAGCATCACTATGAACAAAGTTAGTGGAGGTGATGGAATTGCAATTGAGCTATTTCAAATACTACAAGAGGATGTTGTGAAAGTGCTGCACTCAATATGCCAGCAAATTTGGAAAACTCAGTAGTGGCCACAGGACTGGAAAAGGTCAGTTTTCATTCCAATCCCGAAGAAAGGCAATGCCAAAGAATGTTCAAACTACCTCATAATTGCACTCATCTCACGTGCTAGCAAAGAAATGCTCAACATTCTCCAAGCCAGGCTTCAACAGTATGTGAACTGTGAAATTCCAGATGTTCAAGCTGGATTTAGATAAGACAGAGGAACAAGAGATCAAATTGCCAAAATCCATTGGATCATCAAAAAAGCAAGAGAGTTCCATAAAAAACATCTACTACTGCTTTATTGACTATGCCAAAGCCTTTGACTGTGTGGATCACAACCCTGGAAAATTCTTCAAGAGATGGGAATACCAGACCACCTGATCCACCTCCTGAGAAATCTGTATACAAGTCAGGAAGCAACAGTTAGAACTGGACATGGAACAATAGACTGGTTCCAAATTGGGAAAGGAGTATGTCAAGGCTGTATATTGTCACCCTGCTTATTTAACTTGTACACAGAGTATGTCATGCAAAATGCCGGGCTGGATGAAGCACAAACAGGAATCAAGATTGCTGGGAGAAATATCAATCACTTCAGATATGCAGATGACACCACCCTTATGGCAGAAGCAAAGAATAACTAAAGAGCCTCTTGATGAAAGTGAAAGAGGAGAGCTATAATGTTGGCTTAAAACTCAACGTTCAGAGAAGTAAGATCATGGTATCTGGTCCCATCACTTCATGGCAAATAGATGGGGAAACAATGGCAATAGTAACAGACTTTATTTTCTTGGGCTCCAAAATCACTGCAGATTGTGACTACAGCCATGACATTAAAAGATGCTTGCTCCTTGGGAGAAAAGTTATGTCCAACCTAGACAGCATATTAAAAGGCAGAGACATTGCTTCGCCAACAAAGGTCCATCTAGTCAAACCTATGGTTTTTCCAGTAGTCATGTATGGATGTAAGAGTTGGATCATAAAGAAAGCTGAGCACTGAAGAATTGATGCTTTTGAACTGTGGTGTTGGAGAAGACTCTTGAGAGTCCCTTGGACTGCAAGGAGATCCAACTAGTATATTGTAAAGGAAATCAGTCCTGAATATCCATTGGAAGGACTGATGTTGAAGTTGAAACTCCAATACTTTGGCCATCTGATGCGAAGAAGTGACTCATTTGAAAAGACCCTGATGCTGGGAAAGATTGAAGGTAGGAGGAGGAGGGGATGACAGAGGGTGAGATGGTTGGATGGCTTCACTGACTTGACGGAACAGAGTTTGAGTAACCTTGGGGCTTTTGTGATGGACAGGGAAGCCTGGCATGCTGCAGTCCATGGGATTGCAATGGGTTGGACACAACTTAGCAACTGAACTGATCTGAACTGAACTGAATGCTTCCTAAGGTCCACTTCCTAAGGTCACACTCCAGGATGTCTGGCTCTAGATGAGTGACCACACCATTGTGGTTATTCAGGTCATTAAGACCTTTTTTTTGTACAGTTGTTCATGTATTCTTGCCATCTCTTGTTAATATCTTCTGCTTCTGTTAGGTCCATTCCATTTCTGTCCTTTATTGTGCCCAATTGCGTGAAATGTTCCCTTGATATCTCCAATTTTATTGAAAAGATCCCTAGTCTTTTTCCTTCTATTGTTTTCTTCTCTTTCTTTGCATTGTTCACTTAAGAAGGCTTTCTTACCTCTTCTTGCTCTTCTCTGGAACTCTGCATTCACTTCAGTATATCTTTCCCTTTCTCTTTGTCTTTCACTCATCTTCTTTTCTCAGCTATTTGTAAGGTCTGTTCAGACAACTGTTCTTGCATTTCTTTTTCGTGGGGATGGTTTCGGTCACTGCCTCCTGTACAGTGTTACAAACTTCTGAAAAAGATACTCCACATCCAAGAACAAAGGAGAAGCTGCATCAAGATGTTAGAAGGGGCACAATCATGTTATTATCAAACCCCATACATTCCAGAGACTTTTAGAGGGCACAAACAAAACCTTATGTACACCAGGACCCAGAGAAAGGAGCACTGATCCACACAAGAGACTGAGCCAGACCTGCCTGTGAGTGTTTGAGCTTCTTCTGTGGAAGCATAGGTCAGCAGTGGTCTGCCACGGGGACTGGGGTACTGGCAGCAGCAGTCCTGGGAGGCACAACACGTGGCATACGTCCTCTTGGAGGAGGTCACCATGAGCCCTATCATAGAGCCACCAGGTGGGTGATCCTCAAACTGGAGAACAATTAGACAAAAGTTTTTATACCATTGCGAATATTCTAGGTCCCACAATCGACTTCCCTACCTGGGGACCTGGCAATGGGACTGAGAATCCCCAGGGAATCTGACTTTGAAGGTCAGAGGGATTTGATTATAAAATTTCCAGAGGACTGTGGAAACAGACTCTTGGAGGGTACAAACAAAACCTTGTGCATACCAGGACCCAGGGGAAAGGATCAGTAACCCCACAGGAGACTGAGCCAGACTTGCCTGTGAGTGTTTTGGAGTCTCCAGTGGGGTCGTGGGTCGACAGTGGCCTGCTGTGGGGTCAGGGGCACTGGCAGCAGCAGTCCTGGGAGGCAAGGTGTGTTGGGATAAATCCTCTTGAAGGAGGTTGCCATAGCCCAACCACAGAGACTATAGCCCTACCATAGAGAGTGCAGACTCTAGGACTGGGCCACCTCAGGCCTAACTACAGGGAGGGAGCACAGCCCCACTCATCAGCAGAAAATTGAACTAAAGATTTACTGAGCATGGCCCTGCCCACCAGAGTTAAGACCTAGTTTTCCCCACAGTCAGTCCCTCTCATCAGGAAGCTTGCACAAGTTCTTATCCTCATCCATCAGAGGGCAGACAGAAGAATCAGCAACTTCAATCTCATGGCCTGAAGAATGAAAACCACATTCACAGAAAACCAACCAAAATGATCACATGGATCACAGCCTTGTGTAACTCAAGGAAACTATGAGCCATGCCATGCAGGGCCACCCAAGATGCACATGTCATGGTGTAGAGTTCTAACAAAGCATGGTCCACTGGAGAAGGGAATGGCAAAACACTTCACCATTCTTGCTTTGAGAACCCAATAACAGTATGAAAAGGCAAAAAGAAATGCAATACATATTGAATGTGTATATACATATTGAAATGATTACTACACTGAAACTAATTAACGTATCATCCCCTGACACATTTACCATATTTGTTTGTATGAGGAGAGCACATGAAATCTACTGTCTTAAAAATGTTCAGTATTCCATGCAGTACATCATTAACTATAGTCATTCTGTACATTAGGTCTCCACACTTATTCATCCTACACAACTGCACAACTGCAAATTTGTAGTTCTTTATGTTGTGTTGCGGATTGCTTTCTAAGATACATTGTTAGTTTTAAAAACTCTAGGAGGCTCAATTTTTATTTTATTGCTGCCATGAAATGAACTAGACCATACACATTTAAATTTGTATTTCAATAGAAAAAATTGAACAAGCTCTGGGATTTGGTGATGAAGGAAGCCTGGAGTGCTGCATACCATGAGGTCACAAAGAGTTGAACATGACTGAATGACTGAACTGAACTAGTTGCTGTGGTTCTTTTACCCCCAGACTATTGCTATTGACAACCATAATTTGGGGTTCCCAATTAATGGGTCATGGGTTGTTGCATCACTGTGTGAGACAACTTGAGTGTGCGTGAGGCCCCAGCCTGGGAGCAGCTTTCAAATAAACTTCCAGGCATTTGTTCCAGTTTTAGGCACACCAAGGTGGAAATGATCTTGTACACGTATATTCTCTGCATTGTTGATAGTAATGACAAACAGAAGAAAATAACTAAAATATCTTATATGAAGGAATTGTGCAAGTGGCCCATGTTGTAATCCTGAGTATTAACAGTCTGTTTATACTTTGAATGTACATCAACTGTTATTTTAATTGAGATAGTGCTAGTTTAACTTTTAGTATTGTATATACTGGGATCATGTTTTCTAAGAATCAAATAATAAAAATGACATTAATTACAATACTAATGCCTTCATGACCCCAATGAAGGCTTAATGTGTGTGTTTTTTTAAATTACATGTGGAAGCTGGATTACAGAAATAAATGACCAAAACTGAACATAGTACACAAAATGTAGAATAGAATTTTGTGTCAGGCATGGTGGAAAATGGGGATGTGGAAGGAATCCAAAGACTTATTAAAAAGCCACTATTGTCCATTTGAAAACTGAGGCTGCTGAAATACCATGGGTGTATCACACTGAACCAATAGATATTATCATTTCCTTACCTGAATCTCTCTATGAAGCTGAGAAAAGTTACAAATCCAGATTCAGAGACTGTGACAAAAAGTTAGACGAATACAAGTGAAAGTCTGATCACAGATGTGTTGATTCCTTATGGTGTAGAGCTGATTCTGCCAGATCTTACCAACAATTGTACTTTTTACAGTATGTCAAGAAATACATCAAGTCACAGCAACTTTGATTTGAACAATGTAGTTTCAAACAATCCGCTTGAATCCTACCAAGATTTTATAAAAAATTCTTATTTGATAGGGATTGCATTGAATCCCTAGGTTGCTTTGGGTCATTTTTAAAACATTGATTTTTCCAGTCCAAGAACATGGTATATGTCTCCATCTGTTTGTGTTGTTTTTTATTTCTTTCATCAGTATGTTATAGTTTTCTGTATATAGATCTTTTACTTCTTTAGGTAGGTTTATATTATGTATTTTATTATTTTTGTTGCAATGGTATATGAGATTCTCCCCCTTAATTTTTCTTTCTGATGTTTTGTTGTGAGTGTGCAGGAATGCAAGCGATTTCTGTGTATTAACTTTGTATTCTGCAACTTTACTAAATTCATTGATTAGCTCTAATAGTTTTCTAGTGGCCTCTTTAGGATTTTCTATGTATTATACAACATGTCATCTGGAAACAGTGACTGTTTTACTTCTTCTTTTAGAATTCAGATACCTTTTATTTCTTTTTCTTCTCTGATTGAAATGGCCAGGGCTTCCAAAACTATGCTGAATAATAGCGGCCAGAGTGGACATCCGTGTCTTGCTCCTGATCCTAGAGGAAACACTTACAGTTTTTTCACCATTGAGAATAATGTTTGCTGTGGGTTTGTCATATATGATATTTATTATGTTGAGATAGGTTCCCTCTACACCCCATTTCCAGAGAAGGCAGTGGCACTCCACTCCAGTACTCTTGCCTAGAAAATCCCATGGACGGAGGAGCCTGGTGGGCTGCAGTCCATGGGATCATGAAGATTCGGACACGACTGAGTGACTTCACTTTTACTTTTCACTTCCATGCACTGGAGAAGGAAATGGCAACCCATTCCAGTGTTCTTGCCTGGAGAATCCCAGGAACGGCGGAGCTTGGTGGGCTGCCATCCATGGGGTCGCACAGAGTCGGACATGACTGAAGTGACTTAGCAGCAGCAGCAGCAGCATGCCCCATTTCTGGAGAATCTTTATCATAAATCTGTGTTGAATTTTGTCAAAAGCTTTTTTAGCCTGTATTGAGATGATAATATGTTTTTTATTCTTCAGTCTGCTAATATGGTGTGTCACATTAATTGATTTGCACATAATTGTTGCATCTCTGGGATGAATACCACTTGATCATGGTGTATGACCCTTTTAATGTGCTGCCGGATTCAGTAACCTAGTTTTTCATTGACGACTTTTGTATTTATGTTCATCAGTGATATTGGCCAGTAATTATTTTGTGTATGATCATCTATTTCTGTTTTTGGTATTAGAGTGATAGTGGCCTATTAGAATGAGCATAGTAGTGTTCCTTCCTCTGCAATTCTCTGGAAGAGTTTCAGAATGGTAGGTGTTAACTCTTCTCTAAATGTTTGATATAATTCACCCGTGAAGCCATCTGGTCCTGGACTTTGGTTTGTTGGAAGACTTAATCGCAGTTTCAATTTCAGTACTAGTGATTAATCTGTTAATATTTTCTATTTATTCCTGTTTCAGTCTTGGAAGTTTGTACCTTTGTACGAATTTGTCAATTTCTTCTAGGAGGTCCATTTTATTAGTGTATAGTTGCTTGTGGTGGTCTCTTATGATCTTTTCTATTTCTGTGCTGTCCATTTTAACTTCTCCTTTTTCATTTCTAATTTTATTAATTTGAGTCCTCTCTCCTTTTTTTTTTTCTTGATGAGTCTGGCTAAAGATTTATCAATTTTGTTTATCTTCTCAAGGTATCTGCTTTTACTTTCATTGATATGACTATTGTAATCTATATTTCATTTATTTCTGCCCTGATCTGTATTATTTATTTCCTACTACTAACTTTGGGTTTTGCTTGTTCTTCTTTCTCTAGTTGCTTTAAGTGTAAGGTTACATGCTTATTGAGACTTTTTGTTTCTTGAGGGAGAGATTATATTGCTACATACTTCCCTCTTAGCACTGCTTTTGTTATATCCAATAGGTTTTGGATCATCATGTTTTCATTGGCATTTGTCTCTAGGTACTTTTTGATTTCCTCTTCAATTTCTTCACTGATCCATTGGTTATTTAGTAACATATTGTTTAGCCTTCATGTGTTTGTGTGTTTTACAGCTTTTTTTTTTTCCTATACTTGATTTCTAATCTCAAAGCACTGTGGTCAGAATAGATGTTTGATATGATTTTAATTTTCTTAAATGTACCAAGGCTTGATGTGTGGCCCAAGATTCTCTATCCTGGAGAATGTTTTGTGTGCACTTGAGAAAAAGGTGTATTCTGCTGCTTCAGATGGAATGTCCTATCAGTATCAATTAAATCTATCTAGTCTAATGTGTCAAGTAAGGCTTGTGTTTCCTTACTAATTTTTTGTCTGGATGAGCTGTCCACTGGTGTTAGTGAGGTGTTAAAGTTCTCCACTCTTATTGTGTTAGTGTCTCTTTTATGGTTGTTGTATTTGCCTTATGAACTGAAGTACTCCTATGTTGGGTGCATATATATTTACAATTGTTATATCTTCTTGGATGGAGCCCTTGAATATTATGTAGTGTCCTTCCTTATCTCTTGTAATAGCCTTTATTTTAAAGTCTATTTTGTCTGATATGAGTATTGCTACTCTGGCTTCCTTCTGATTTCCATTTGCATAGAAAATCTTTTTCCATCCCCTCACTTTAAATCTGTGTGTTTCCCTAGGTCTGAAGTAGTTCTCTTGTAGACAGTATATGTGTGAGTCTTCTTTTTGTATCAGTTAGGCCAGTCTATGTCTTTCGGTTGGAGCATTTAACCTATTTGCATTTCAGGTAATTATTGATATGCATGTTCTTATTGCCATTTTCTTATTTGGGGGTTATTTATATAGGTCTTTTTTTCCTCCCTTTCTCTTCTGTTCGTTGTGTTCTGATGATCTTGGGTTGCTTTTTCTCTTTTTGTGAGTGTATTTATTGTAATTTTTTGGCTTGCATTTCCCATGATGTTTTGATATTGTAGGCTTTATATATACAAGGTTGTTTTAAGTTGCTGGTCTCTTAATTTCAAATGCAATTCCCATTTCCTGTATTTGTACTCTCCTCTTCTCATGGTTGTTGGTTTTGATATCATATTTGTGTATGAATTATTTCCTGCTGTTAGTGTATGTTTGCCTTTACCAGTGAGCTTTCCCATTTGTGACTTTCTTGTTTCTATTTGTGGCTTTATTTTTTCTCATGCCTAGAGAAGTTCCTTTAGCATTTGTTGTAAAGCTGGTTTGAATTTGGTGCTGAATTCATTTAGCTTTAGCTTGTCTGTAAAGCTTTTGATTTCTCTGTCAAATCTGTGTGAGAGCCTTGCTGGGTAGAGTATTCTTGGCTGTAGGTTTTCCCCCTTCATCACTTCAAATATATCCTGCCACTCCCTTCTGGCCTGCAGAGTTTCTGCTGAAAAAATAAGCTGATAACCTTATAGGGATTCTGTTGTATGTTTTGCTGTTATTGTTGCATTTCCTTGTTGCTTTTAAATATTTTTTCTTTGTATTTAATTTTTATTAATTTGATTAATATGTTTTTCAGTATGCTCCTCCTCGGGTTTATCCTGTATGGGACTCCATGTGCCTCCTGGACATGGATGACTGTTCCTTTTCCCATGTTAGGGAAGTTTTCAACTATAATCTCTTCAAATATTTTCTCAGGCCCTTTCCTTTTCACTTCTTCTTCTGGGGCTCCTGTAATTCACATGTCTGTGTGATTAAAGTTGTTCCATACATCTCTGAGACTGTACTCATTTCTTTTCATTCTTTTTTCTTTATTCTGTTCTATGGCAGTGATTTCTACCTTTCTGTCTTCCAGCTCACTGATCCATTTTTCTGCCTCAGTTATTCTGTTATTGATTCCTTCTAGTGTATTTTTCATTTTAGTTGTTGTATTACTTATTTCTGTTTGCTTATTCTTTAGTTCTTCTAGGTCTTTGTTAAATACATCTTACATCTTCTCAATCTGTGCCTCCATTCTTTTCCTGAGATCTTGGATCATCTTTACTATCATTGTTCTGAATTCTTTTTCAGGTAGATTGCCTATCTTCTCTTCATTCAGTTGTTCTTGTAGGTTTTTATCTTGCTGCTTGGTCTGCAATTTACTTCTTTTCATCTTATTTTGTCTAACTTACTCTTGTTTTGTCTAACTTACTCACAGACTGGAAGATCATGGTTCCTCTTGCTTCTAGTGTCTGCCCCCTGGTGGGTAAGGTGGGTCCAGAAGCTTGTGCTGCTATTCCCTTGATAAGGGGTTTGACTGGTGTTTTGCGGACTAGAGCCTGACCTGGATATTGAACAGCTCTTCCCCTTTGCTCTGTGCTTGTCACTGCCCTGTCAGGAGTGAGGTCAGCTCCCCAATTGTTGGAGTAGATAGCCCCAGATCTATTCCTTAGCTGTGTTTCTGATCTGTGCTGCAAGGTAAGTGGGATTTAAACACTCCTACTGGGAAAGAAGCCATTGAGCATTCCTCCTCTGGAGCTGTTCACCTGTGAACGTGCTTTGTTTTGTCCCCTTTCGCCCACTGTGTGGACTCACAAAACACACTGCTCTTGGTCCCACCTTAACTGTAGGTATGCTAGCAACCGGCCCTGGTGACTCTCAGGCATTGTCTTCACATTTACTAGTGTGGATCCACTGCTGTCAGGTTCCAGGACTTCAGTAGTCATACACCTGGACCCTCTTTGAGTGTTGTGGGGGCAGTTCAGACTCTGGCCTGGCCAAAATTCTGTTTATATGTGCCCATTAAGCCCACAGAAACTAGAACAAGATCCATCCCAGTTGCAGGAACACTTACTGACCTTTTTGGATGTTTTGCAGACACTGAATTTAAGAAGCCATCAGTGGAGGTGTAATTCTGTGGTTTGTGCAGTTGCAAGGAGGGTTTTCAGCTCTTCTTCTCAGTCATATGGCCCCTGGGTTTCAGCTGTGGCTTCAGCCCCAACTCTGTATGTGTTCCTTCCACCAGAGTCTGCTCCAGAGTTTGGCATAGCACATGATCCCATCAAGAAGGAAGGAGCCAGAGCAGTCAGTGATTGTGGTGAGTATGTTGCCCAGGCAGAAGGTGAGAGGAATGTAGGAGAGGTGATAGTAGGGACACATGTTCTGGCACAGGGGAAGCCCTCTGTAGTGACTGTGGAGACAGGGGCTGGCACATTATGAGAGAGGCTGCAGTAGTGGCCCCGCCCCCTGCACATCACTCAACAATTGTGCTTCCCCTCTGTGGCAGTCTAGGTTTCTGCCATGAACACTCCTGTTTGCACAGCTCCTCATTTCCAACCCCTCAGGCTGTCTCTTCACAATCAACAGCAGGCCCTTTTCTGGGTCCACCCTCCTAACCTCAAGTTCCAGCACCTTGTCCCCATGCTTACCAGCGGACACCCATCTCAGACTGAGGTGTGTAGGGCCATAGCATGGACCATCTGTGTAAGTGTCACTGTGCCTGCCTGCAACTAACCAGCCACTGGGCTCTCTTCTGAGCCTCCCGAAGCTCCCACTCTGTCCCAGTTGCTTTCTTCGCTAGTGAGGGGTATCTCCCCAGATGTGAGAGTCTCTTCTTACCCACAGTACCCCACCAGAGACACAGGTCCTGTCCTGCTTCCTCTCTCTTCCTTTTACTTTATTCTTTCTTTGATGCTATCTGATTACCTGGGGACCCTGCTCATCCTATCAGGTGTCCAAGTTCCTCTGCCACTGTTTAGCAGGTGTTTGATGAGAATTTTTCCATTCGTAGATCTATTCTTGATGTATTTGCAGGTAGAGATAAACTCTACTGTTTGGAAAGTCCTCCAGTATGGCCATTTTAATAATACAAAATATTCCAATCCAAGAGCACAGGATATATTTCCATTTCACTACATCTTCTTCAACTTCCTTCATCGCAGTGTAATGGTTTTCAGAGTACAGGTTGTCCACTTCCTTGGATAAATTTATTCCTAGGTATTTTATTCTTTTTGATGTGATTTTAAATGGAATATTTTATGTTCTCTTTCTGATATTTTATTATTGTGTATAGAAATGCAACTGATTCCTACATATTATTAATCCTACATCCTCAATGCTACTAAATTCACATATCAGTCCCAATAGTTTGGGGAGGAGACTTTAGGGTTTTCCATATAAAGCACCAGGCTTCCCAGGTGGTGCTAGTGGTAAAGAATCTGATGCAGGAGACATCAGAGACCTGGGTTTGATCCCTGGGTCGAGAAGATTCCCTGGAATAGGAAATGACAACCGACTCCAGGATTCTTGCCTGAAAAGCCCCATGGACAGAGGGGACTGGAGGGCTATTGTCCATGGGGTTGCAAATAGTCAGACATGACTGAGCCCAAGCATATAAAGTACCAAATCATGTGCTATGGTTTTTCCAGTAGTCATATATGGATGTGAGAGTTGGACCATAAACAAGTCTGAGTGCTGAAGCGTTGATGATATTGAACTGTGGTGTTAGAGAAGACTCTTGAGAGTCACTTGGAATGCAAGGAGATCAAGCCAGTCAATCCTAAAGAAAATCAGTCCTGAATATTCATTGGAAGGACTGATACTGAAGCTGAAGCTCCAATACTTTGGCCACCTGATGTGAAGAGCTAACTAATTGGGAAAGACCCTGATGTAGGGAAAGATAGAAGGCAAGAGGAGAAGGGGACAACAGAGGATGAGATGGTTGGATTGCATCAATGACTCAATGGACATGAGTTTGAGCAAGCTCTGGGAGATGGTGAAGGACAGGGAAGCCTGGAATGCTGCAGTTCATGGGGTCGCAAAGGGCCGAACACGACCGAGTGACTGAACAAATGTGCAAATACAGAAGCAGCAGGCTTTCTCCAAAAATAGGGATAGGACTCCTTTTTCTGCTGTGAGGAGGCCTAATCCTCTTCTGTTTTGGAGGACCACGGCTGCCAGGGAATCTAGCTGGTTTTGGATAGTGATAAGGCTGTTAGCTATTTATTCTAGGCTGTCAGTGAGGTCTTTAGAAAGGCTTTGATGGTAATTTAGAGAGGTTGTGAGTCCTGCAGTCCCTGCCCCAATCCCAGCCACTATTCCTAAACTGATTAATAGAGGAATGAATTGAATTGCCTGCCTGGGTAGGTTATGAGTTAGTGGGATAGGAAGGGCCGGATTGGAGCAATAGAAATATCCAGGGTCAGATATCTGGGGCCAGAAGTATCTGGGGCCAGGTATGGTGGTACAGTTCCTAGTTGGGGGTAAGAACTGCTCATAGAGTTTTGTCTGGAAAAACAGAAAGGAGCCTGTTGTTGTAGACAGACGTCAGAGGTGGTGGGTCCTCCTATAGCTGGTCCTTTACGAGTAGAAGTGAGATCTGCAAGGAGGGAGGTCAGTATCTTGTCGGGATTGTGAATTTGATCAGTTGAACATAAATAATGTATGTATGATAAAAAGAGAGGTTCTCCTCTATATGTGTGATAAAGCGACGTGTTTATGTGAGTTCATTTACCTGTGAAAATGGGGAGTGCCGATCCTCCAGGCAAGGAGATGGATAAGCAAATCCAACAATCACTGGCCAGGGTCGGGTTTGAGGTATTGAGTAAATTATGAGTCAAATTTAGAGTTCTGAATAGGTAGGCAAGGTTTGGGGCAGGGTGAGTTATAGGCAGGATATTAATGTGAAGTTTGGACTGTAAAAGAAGAGGAAGTAAGAGTGAAATCACAATGAGATGTCTCATGTCTAAGGGGAGAAAATGATAAAAATAAGAATCCAGGTGTAGAAATCAATTTGGGTTGGTGTGAACTCTATGAAATCTCCCTGGAGTCAAAGATCAGTTATAAATAGTCAAGGATTAAAGGGAAATCAGCAACAGTGGTGTTTCCAGGAAAGCTAAGGGCTTGTGTTACTATGTGAAGGAGAGTAGATAATGAATTCATCTAGGCTGATCACAGTAAGAGGAAGGCCATGCCCCCCAAAACAAGAACTATAGAGAAGTAGGTGAAACAGAGGGAAAGCTTTTGAATTGATAGTCCACTCAGGGGGAGACACAGAGTAAAGTCCTATTGTGAATAAGGTAAGTAGGGGAAATCCCAGTCCGATTAGGAACCAATACATCTGTTTTTGTTTTATTTATCGATATTTTGTTTTTGGCTGTTCTGTTTCTTCAGGAACTCAATCCAGTCGAAGCCTGGAGGGTCCCAGAACAGTGCTGGTGTAGCGAGGAGTGTCTGAGTGAGGAATGGTTTTTGGCAGAGATGAAGAGTCTCCTCAGGCCCGCTTTAATCTAGAGATATGAAACCAAGAGGAATGGCCTGCTAGTTTAGCATCTGATGATACGGTTAGAATGACCTCAAACGGACCAGTCCACTGAGGCTGAAGGTCCTTGTGGTGTAAGGTTTTAAGCAGGACTCAATCCCCGGGTTATGAGTGTTAAGTCAGCTGAATTCGTTTGATGAGGCTTTGGGAGAGAGAGCGATCTGCATGTTTTCTCATGTGGTGTCTAATAAGGTTAAGGGTGGGAAGATAATCTCCCAGCAAGGGGCTGGCAGTAGGGAACTCACCTAAGAGAAAAGGGCGTCCATACATGAGTTCAAAAGTGAAAGTGAAGTGAAGTCGCTCAGTCGTGTCCGACTCTTTGTGACCCCGTGGACCGTATGTAGCCTACTAGGCTCCTCCGTCTGCGGGATTTTCGAGGCAAGAATGCTGGAGTGGGCTGCCATTTCCTTCTCCAGGGGATCTTCCCGACCCAGGGATCGAACCCAGGACTCCTGCATTGTAGGCAGACGCTTTACCGTCTGAGCCACCAGGGAAATGTTCAAAAGGACTGAGGAAAGATGGGGCCCCTGGAGTAGCCCTAATGCGAGCCAAAGCCATGGGAAGGAGTTCGGTCCACGGCCTTTGTAGTTCTAGAGAGCGTTTGGTTAGGTGCATTTTGAGAACAGAGTTTGCCTTTTCTACTTTTCCTGAGGATTGGGGTCTGTATGGAATATGTAGTTTCCAGGTTATGCCAAGGGATGGGTTACCTGTTCAGTGATTTGGGAGATAAAAGCTGGCCCATTGTCCATTATCGGATTGGAGAGAGAGTGGGAGGCCAAAGCGAGGGATGATTTCTCCTATGAGAAACTGTGCTACCTCTGAGGCAATTTCTGATCTCATAGGGAAAGCCTCAATGCACCCTGAAAAAGTGTCTACTAGAGTGAGCATGAGTTTTATTTTTCGTTTTGGAGGCACGACGAAATTGACTTCACTCACTCAGTGAAGTTAATTTGGCAGTACTCTCCTGGGATATGTCCTCGAGCCTGATGTGTTGGGAAAGAGGGGATAGGCTTTAGGGCTCCCTGTGGTGAAACTGAGGAGCAGATAATGCAAGAGTGAGTGATTTGTTGTAGGAGTGAAAGAAGGTTAGGATAGGTGATAAGAGGTCTTAAGAGATGATAAAGAAGTTTAGTGCCTACTTGTAGGGCCTAATGAATGTCTGTAAGAACCTGGGAGGCCTGAGATTGGGGAAGGACATCAGTTCAGTTCAGTTCAATTGCTGAGTCGTGTCCGACTCTTTGCGACCCCATGAATCGCAGCACGCCAGGCCTCCCCGTCCGTCACCAACTCCCGGAGTTCACTCAAACTCATGTCCATCGAGTCGGTGATGCCATCCAGCCATCTCATCCTCTGTCGTCCCCTTCTCCTCCTGCCCCCAATCCCTCCCAGCATCAGAGACTTTTCCAATGAGTCAACTCTTCGCATGAGGTGGCCAAAGTATTGGAGTTTCAGCTTTAGTATCAGTCCTTCCAATGAACACCCAGGACTGATCTCCTTTAGAATGGACTGGTTGGATCTCCTTGCAGTCCAAGGGACTCTCAAGAGTCTTCTCCAACACCACAGTTCAAAAGCATCAATTCTTCGGCGCTCAGCTTTCTTCACAGTCCAACTCTCACATCCATACACGAACACTGGGAAAACCATAGCCTTGACTAGAGGGACCTTTGTCGGCAAAGTAATGTCTCTGCTTGTGAATATGCTATCTAGGTTGGTCATAACTTTCCTTCCAAGGAGTAAGCGTCTTTTAATTTCATGGCTGCAGTCACCATCTGCCGTGATTTTGGAGCCCCCCAAAATAAAGTCTGACACTGTTTCCACTGTTTCCCCATCTATTTGCCATGAAGTGATGGGACCAGATGCCATGATCTTCGTTTTCTGAATGCTGAGCTTTAAGCCAACTTTTTCACTCTCCTCTTTCACTTTCATCAAGAGGCTTTTTAGTTCCTCTTCACTTTCTGCCATAAGGGTGGTGTCATCTGCATATCTGAGGTTATGGATATTTTTCCCGGCAATCTTGATTCCAGCTTTGGACATAGCGGCCCTGTTTTTGTAACCAGTCTCCTTGTGGTTGTGGTCCCTCTTGTAACAATCGTGTTTTTCTTTGGGGAGGTAAAGTGGCTTTATGTTAGGGATTACTATAAGTTGTTGAGCTGGTGATCAGAGTGAGGCTTGTTTTGCTTCTCTGTCTGCGGGGCATTGTTGCCCCATGAAATGGGATCTGAGGCCACCTGGTGACCTCAGCAATGTGTGATGCCTACTTCAACTGGCACGTTAGCTGCTTTTAAAAGTTGGAATATAGGTGGAGCGTTAGTTACGGGAGAGCCTTTAGTAGATAGGAGCCCTCGTTCCTTCCAAATGGCAGCATGTGAGTGGATGATGTGAAAATTTAGAATATTTAGAATCAGTGTTTATGTTTGCTCTCTTGTTAGCTGCAAGGATAAGGGCTCTAGTTAGTGCAATAAATTCTGCCTTTTGAGAAGAGGTTCCCGAGGGGAGAGGTTGGGATTCAATAATTTCAGTGTCAGAGACAATTGCATATCCAGCAGCATTTTTTTCCTTCTGATGTCATGGAGGAGCTGCCATCGAAATACCAAGTAAAATCAGAATTGACTGCAAAAAATAAGAATAAAGCTTATTTCCTGATCCCCCAACCCTCCAAAAAAATTAAAGCGGTTCAGGAAATGTGGGAGAAATGGGGCATCAGGTCTTCTAATGCCTCTTTGCAGGTATGGATAGGGGGCTCAGAAGAATTAAGGATAAGGGTGGCAGGGTTGAGAGTAGGACAGCATTCCGAGGAGAACTCGGGAGATTTGAGAAGGGTGACATGAATTAGTTGGATGTGTGAAGGAGATAGAAGGGTCATGGATTTGTGAGAAAGTAAGTCCTTAAAGTCGTGTGGTGAACAAATGACAGTGGGTGCTCCAAAAATAAGTTTTTCACTTTCTTGAGCGAGGAGTGCAGCTGCTGCCAGAGCACGTAGGCAGGCTGGCCATCTTTAAATTGTGGTATCTAATTGCTTTGATAGATAAGCGACAGGGGTGAAAGAGGGGCCCTGATTTTGTCCCAAAACTCCTAGGGCAATTTTGTGTCTCTCAGTAACGTAGAGGACAAAGGGGGGAGAAAGGTCAGGAAGTGTTAGAGCTGGGGCTGAGAGAATGGCTTGCTTAAGGGTGTTAAAGGCTGAACAGATATTTGATTTTAGCTCTAGGGGTTCTGAAAGATCTCCTCAGGTGGCTTGATATAGGGGTTGCACCAAGAGAGCAAAATTAGGAATCCAGAGGCTTGGATGTCCAGCCAACCCCAAGAAGGACAGTATCTCTGTTTTTGATGTAGGGTGTGGTAGGGTGCATATAAAGGACTTTCCACCAACAGTAATATATCTTTTTGTTGGTGTTATAAGGATTCCAAGATAGGGGACTCTAGGAAGAGAGAGCTGAACTTTGGCGGGAGATACTTGATAGCCTCGATCAGCTAGAAAATTGAGGAGTTGTTTAGTGTGTTGTTGAGAGTGTGTAAGTGAAGGACTACACAAAGGAGGAGATCATCCACATATTGGAGGACAGTACTCAGAGTAAGGTCAAGAGAAGTTAGGTCTGATGCTAGGGGTTGGCCAAAGAAATAAGGGCTATCATGAAAGCCTTGGGGGAGGACGGTCCATGTCAGCTGTTGGGAGTGATGATTGTCTGGATCAGTCCAGGTAAAGGCAAAGAGGTCTTGAGAGTCTGTGTGTAAAGGATAGCAAAGAAGGCATTTTTGAGATCTAGAACAGTGAAGTGGGTATTGGAAGAGGGAATGAGGGAGAGGAGAGTATAGGGATTTGGAACTACTGGGTGTGTATGGGGATAACAGCCACACTGTTAAGTCTCAGGACCTGGACCAGGTGATAGGAGCCATTTGGGTTTTTGACAGGTAGGATAGGGGTGTTATAGGGAGAGTGAGTTGGGTGCAAGAGGCCCTGACGTAGGAGTTTAGTGACGATAGGCTTTAACCCTTGTTGATGTTTTTGGGAGATGGGGTATTGTGGTTGATTGGGGGATTTAGACGGGTCTTTGAGACAGATATGAATTGGAGCATGGTGAGAGGCAACAGATGAGTTATCTGTATCCCAAACCATGGGGTTTAGGGATGAGGAGGGCAATGGGGCAGGGGAAGAGAAGGTGGGGTTGAGGAGCGGTAGCCAGGCTAGATCAGAGGGTGGGCTTGGGATAGTAATAGAAGCTTCAGATTTTGAGAGAAGGTCTCTCCCAAGGATAGGAGTGGGGCATTTGGGGAGTATGAGAAAAGAATGGGAAAATAGGGTATTTTGAAGTGTGCAAGGCAGAGGCTCAGTTATTCGTGGTGTAGATATTAAACCGTCAACCCCCATAACAGAGACCTGAGAGAACTTGGTTTTCCAGAGTAGGCAGGCATAGCCGAGTAAGTGGCTCCCACGTCAATGAGAAAGGAGATCGGCTTACCTGCCACTGTAAGAGTTAAGTTCCCTTAGTCTCTGTAGAGGTGGTGAGAGTGGGGGCCTGGGGCCCTGGGGCCCTGGGCACCTTCAGTCTTCAGCAGAGCGTCCGAGGAGGCTGGGCAGAGCTGGGTCAGAGGACTCCTGCTCAGGACCAGGAAGGGATGTCTGGATCCCTAGAGGGGGATTTGGGCAGTCGACCTTCCAATGTCCCTTTATGCCACAGGTGGGACATGGACCTGGAGGGGGCCTTGACTTTAGGCATGAGCAGGCCCAGTGGCCTTCTTTGCCACATTTGAAGCAGGGCCCATATGGCTTCCTTCCTTCCTTCCTTCCTTCCTTCCTTCCTTTAGCCATGTAAGGCAGTGGCTAAGAGGTGGTATTTGGTGTGATCCTGTTGGGCCTTCTCTAGCTTTGCCTCTTCTTATGTAAAAGGTCTCATTGAGGGGTTTGAGGGCCTTCTTCTGCCTTTTTTAGTTTCCTTCAGATATCTGGGGATGACTGGGAGATAAAATGTGTGTTAAGGACAATGGTGCCCTCTGCTGAAGTGGGGGTCTAATTTTGTATGTTTTTGTAGGGCTTCCGTTAACCTGTCTAGAAATTGTTTTCATCTAGTCTTTGAGTTATTTCCCAGAGCTCATCAAAGTTGACAGCTTTATGCCCTGCCTTTTGAAGGCCCACAATGAGGCAAGCAACCTTATGATTACAGGCTGCAGGTCTCTCTGCCTGATAATCCCAGCTGGGATCACCTGGGGGGACAGCCATTGCCCCTAGAGGCTTAGTGTTCTTTGTCCTGTGTATCTCATCAGCATGCACCTGAGAGGCTTGCCATACTCAGGGTCTGAGGAGAAGGAGCCAAGATGCTTTTCAGCCTGAGATAGATCGGTGAGGGAGAATGGGACATGAACCCGAATAATTAATGCCTTCTGCTCCAGCTACTTCCCATAAAGAGAGGAGTGGAGCAGGGAAAGGAGCAGGGTCCTGTGGTGAAGTTTCCTGTTTTAAAGTTGTTCAGGACTGGGTACGGGGAGGGGATTTAGGGAGGTCGGGGGTAAAGCCTTGGGACCCTCGGGGTAGAGGGTGGGTCTGAGGTCTCATATCTTGCCTCCGGCACAGGCAGGGGAGGGGGGTTGAGAGCTGCGCGGTGGCAGTGTCCTGCACTTGAGAAGGGGGGCGGGGAGAGGGAGGAGGGGACGTAGGTGGAGGTTGTGGAACTGGATCTGGAGCGGCTGTAATGGGATTGGGAGCGACAGCGGGTGGGCTATGGTCAGAAGGGTCAAGGAAGAAGAAGAAAAATCTGAACAGGGATCAGGAGACATTGTATTAGGAAGATGTGGCCCAGAGTGGGCTGAGTATTTGAGAAGTAGAACAGGATTCTCAGAGGGAGGGTCGAGAGCAAAGAGCGAAGAAAGCCTGAACATAAGGGATTTCTAACCACTTGCTGTTCAGGCAGCAGAAGTTACCGAGGTCCCATAGAGTATTATAATCGAGAGTTCCGTTTTCTGGCCATTGGGACCTATTATCAAGTCTGTATTGCGGCCAGACAGCGTTAGAATAGTAAATAAGTCTTTTTGGTCTTATCACCACTTGGAAGCGCAAGTCTTTTAGGTTTCAGAGAAGGCATCCTAGAGGAGTAGATTTTGAGGGCTGGGATTGAGAATTTCCCATTGCAGCTGAATAGGGAGGTTAGACAAGGGCGAGAGAAAGTGAGGAGAAAGGTCCAAGAGAAAAGGCGTCCCCGGTCTCAGGGCTTTCTCAGAGAGTAATAATAGTCTGCTTTGAAATGGGCATCCCCTATTTCAAAGTCAGATGGGGCACAAGGCTGAGGGCCCGAGGGCCATTGGGCCGTGGGGATCTTCCTGCCTAGCGTTAGGACTTGGAAACTAGGCGAGAGAGAGAGAGAGAGAGAGAGAGAGAGAGAGAGAGAGAGAGAGAGAGAGAGAGAGAGAGAGAGAGAGAGAGAGAATCCGAGGGAATGGGATTTCTCTCACCCTTGTAATCAATGGATAAAATGTGGGCCAGTATGTGGATGTCAGTCCAGCTAGGCAAGTGGAGAGTCCCATCCCCATCCCGGAGCTCGCTTCAGTTTCTTGGCAAGATCCAAGGGAGGGGACCACTGGAGGTGGAGGAGCCCACCCAGTTGCGGTGGATCTTCCCTTCCGGGTTTCAGCACCATAATGTAAGGCGAGTGCAGAGAAAAAGAGAGCAAGCCAGGCAGTCATGCAAGAAAAGGGAAATTTATTAGAGGGAAAAGAGAGGGTGACTGGCCTTTAAGGAGAACCAGCGTCCTCCCTTCCTGACAGGGTCTTTCTTATACCCCACCAATGACAAATTCTCTGAAAGGATGGTTAATTTTTAGCCTGTAGTTGAGTCCTGTGGTCACATAGCCGGAGGTCTGAAATCTGATGGTCTCGCAGATTTGAGAAGATAGGGTGCCAGTGAGAAAACAGAATGTCTGTCATTTGGGCAATTTGGTCAGTCTCAAGGATCACTGTGATTTTATTCTTTGTTTGTGAGGTCAATATAATGAGCCATCTTAACAATGAGACCCCATGTAGGCCCTATCAAATATGCTTGTGTACAGCCTCATACATCTCACTAGGATGATTAGGATCTGTCCCAGGAGCTATCCGTTCATGTATTGTCCTGGAAATGCCATAGTCATAGCCTCCAAGTCACCCTCCTGTCCAGCCGGCCAAATACCTTTCTGGAGGGGTGACAGAACTGATGTCTGTCACAAGGAAGGAAAAGCTTGAGCCGCTCCAGTGGTTAAGAGAGAAGATGGAGGAAGAGGAGGCAGAGGAAATCCGTTTTCCCTAAACAAAGACGCAGAAGGAACAGCAGCTTTAAGAGCCTCCTGCATTTTTTGCTCTACCCCCTCGGGCTCTGTATATTCAGGTCCTCCCTTTGATGGGGTTTCACATTCAACTTCACTCTCTTCTGAGCTTTCCGGGCTCTGAAGAGGTTCTAAAACGGATTTTATCAGTGCCCAAGTTGACCAGATAGATACAGGCAAAGAAGTTTCTCTAATTCACTACCTACCTTCTCCCATGTTCCTAAAGCTAAAGTACCAAGAGAAGGGAACCATGAGCAACGTTTCTCAACGGTTTGTAAAAGCTCCAGTAGCTGGCCCTCACTTATATTTGTTCCCCTCGCTTTTAAAAGCTGCCTTAAGAGGCATATATATGGCCGGTATTGTTCCAAACTTTCCGACTTTCCCATGCTTAACACCGGTTTCAATGCCTGAGAGAGTGTTACTTACCGCAAAAGGGGATTTTCAGAGGCCTCACTCCACTCTTCCTCAGGACCGTGCACCAACATTTCATCTTTAGCTTTGCCCTCTCGGCAATCCTTCACTTTCAAGCCCCACTTTGGGCGCCACTTGCTGCGACCAGCACAGCAGGTAGGGATCGAAAGTGGTTAATGCACAGTTTGGGAAAAAGGAACTAGAGACAGAATTAAAGTTTTAAAAATGGGATTGGGGGACTCAAGACTTCTTGGATCAAGAGCCCTGTTCCTTGGAGCCACATCACTTTTATTTAGTGTCTCAGCATGCAGAAAATATCTGTTGTGCTACGATAAAATCAGCCTCCTGTGTCCCTGGTCACGGCTCCCATTTTACTGATTACTTTGAGCTATCTTTGTTATTTTCTTGTACAAGGAGTATCACCCAGCTGGAGGTCATAGACCCGCTTACCCTTTGGGAAAGCATCTTGGTGTGTGAACAAGCAGCGTTCTGAACTTGTGCTGACCTGGCGTTCCAAGGTCCACACTATGCTTTTCCTTAGCTTAGCAGGACATGACGATCCCTACTAATCAACCCGATGTACTTCTGTTTAGATTATATTGTATTGCTATATTTTGCTTTTATTCTTTTCCCATGGTGTTTTTCTCACGGCTTAGCCAGAGCAACAGGCGGCTGATTATTATCCCCTGCAGAACGAGAAGCTTTTTTCCTTTCCTTGGTGGGAATGTGACCAGCTTCCTAGTACACTTTCTTATCTATTCTTATATTTAGCAATGATAAGAAGAATAATATCTGCTCAGCTCCTCCTCACCCCACACTTCACAGAGCAGTTGCATACACTGCGCCTCATTTACTGTACCTCATTTTGTTGAGTAGGTATTATCTTTGTTACATCCATATTACAGTGGATGCAGTCGATGGTGTTGAGACTCAAAGAAATGAAAGGCTTTGTGCACAGTTACACAGCTCAGTGAAAGTGAGGAAGCCAATCCTTCTGATTCCAAATCCCATTCTTCTCCCATGGGTGGAAGTAGTACAAGCAGCCCCAACCCATAAGGATTGAGAAAGTGGATGATCATAAACTGGAGTGCATAGGGCAAAGTGTGTGTGTGTGTGTGTGTGTGTGTGTGTGTGTGTGTGTATTTTCACCAGAAGAGTGTTTATCAAGGGATGAGAGGCAATTGCCTTAGTGCAATTAGTGATGTTTCTGCAGCCCTGTGGGTTGCTACTCACAGCAAAGCAATTAGTACCAAACCTGATGGCCTGCTGGTTGACTCTCAAGTCCTCCACCACAATGTCTGACCCACCTGAGGCTTACTCTCGCTGTCCCGAGATCTCAGTGGCAGCAAGGTGCACACTCTTGATCACATGGGACAGGAAAAGATAGCCATTTCCTACCTATATCCTTATTAAGAAATGAACACCCTCTACAGTCTTCCAGAGCTGGGGTGGGCTTGGGCGTAGATATGGAGAAGGAACTCAGCTGGCACAGCCAGTCCAGACTTCACTTCTCTGCCTTAGGAGAGAAACGACAGCACAGCAGCTGGATCTGCATCCACCATTTGGTGTCCAAAAGCCACAAACATGACTTCTGGCTGGTGATTCCTCTTTACAATAAAGCAGTACACAATGGCGGTACGGTGGAACAGGAAAGTTACCTGGCATGGTAGAAACGATGCATCCCACCAGTTCTCCCATGGCTTTCTCATCTCCACTTTGGTGCCAACTGCACTTATGGAAAACTGTGTCCAGCCTGCATGTGGAAGCACAGAAGCTGATGTGGATAGACTGTGGGCTATATTGACGAAAACTCTAGCACCGCGGTCTAACTGGGGCCCTGCCCTAGGTACAGCTTCTTCCACTCTCCTGGCATGTCCACTTTTGGAAATTTTCTTAAAACTGATAATTCAGTGGCTTTTCTTTTCTTTTCTTTTTTTTTTTTTTTCTGCCTCAGAATTAGAAGAGAAGGTTCTGATTGGAAGCCTGGCTGAAGAATTTTTGGCATCATGGTTTTCTTGGTGCTTGGGGCCTGGTGCTAGGGTCTGGCCTGGATGGCCTCACTCCCAGCTGCTGAGGTTCTGTACCTAGCCCTGTGAGATTCTTCCGAGAGATGGCAGCGGGCTTTGAGGATATCAGCCACGTGGTGAGGAGAAGGAGGAGCCATTTCTCCTCTACAGGCAGTATGAGATAGATGACCAGGGCCCTGTGTTGAGGCCCTCTGCTGCTGATGATCTTCAGGAGTTTTCACACAATGTATTTCTTAGCTATATGAAGCACAAGCTGGGGTCAAGATGGCCGGGAGAACTATCAATAACCTCAGATAGGCAGATGACATCTGAGAAGGCGAAGAGGAGCTAAAGAGCCTCTTGATGAAAGTGAAAGAAGAGAGTGAAAAAGCTGGCTTAAAACTCAACATTCAAAAAACTAAGATCATAGCATCCGGTCCCATCACTTCATGACAAATAGATGGGGGAACAGTGGAAACAGTGAGAGACTTTATTATTTGGGGCTCCAAAATCACTGCAGATGGTGACTGCAGCCATGAAATTAAAAGATGCTTGCTCCTGGGAAGAAAAGCCATGACCAACCCAGACAGCATATTTAAAAGCAGAGACATTATTTTGCTGACAACGGTCCGTCTAATGAAAGCTATGGTTTTTCCAGTAGACATGTATGTATGCGAGAGTTGGACCATAAAGAAAGCTGAGCACTGCAAAACTGATGATTTTGAACCGTGGTGTTGGAGAAGACTCTTGAGAGTCCCTTGGACTGCAAGGAGATCAAACCAGTCAATCATAAAGGAAATCAACCCTGAATATTCATTGGAAGAACTGATGGCAAAGCTGAAGTGCCAATCCTTTGGACACCTGATGCAAAGGGCCAACTCATTAGAAAAGAGCCTAATGCTGGGAAAGACTGAAGGCAGGAGGAGAAGGGGATGACAGAGGATGAAATGGCTGGATGGCATCAAGACTTGATGGACATGAGTTTGAGCAAGCTCCAGGAGTGGTGATGGACAGGGAAGCCTGGCATGCTGCAGTCCATGAGAATCTAATACATAGATTCTCATAGAATCTCAGCCTACTGTAACAAGTTACTGCAAACCATTGGTGAGAACATCAGGAATATGCATTTTCTCACATTTCTGGAGGCTAGAAGTCTGAAGCAAGGTATTGGCAGGGTCAAGCTCCCTCTGAAGGCTCCAGGGCAGGGTCCTTCCTTGCCTCTTTCTACGCTTTGGTAGTTGCAGCAATCCTTGGTGTTCCTTGGCTAGTGGACATTTCACAGATGAGAATATAGTGTACAGGATTTGAAGAGACAGTTCTATAAATGTTTGAAAGTGGAAATCACAATAAAATATCTGGCCATAAGTGAAAAAAAATAAGACAAAGCACTATATATATAGTCTTCCTACGGTCACTAAGCTTGTTGAAAAAACTATTGACATTTTCAATGATTTTGCTTCTTTACTGCAAACTATAGGAAAAAAGTAAAGGCTAAATGATGAGGACACCTTGTCCATTTATGGACCACCAGTTACGGGTGAGGCACCAATGTAGGATCTGGGGATCCACCCCATCTCGTCAAAGCTATGGTTTTCCAGTAGTCATGTATGGATGTGAGAGTTGGACCATACAGAAAGCTGAGTGCCAAAGAATTGATGCTTTTGAACCGTGGTGTTGGAGAAGACTCTCGAGAGTCCCTTGGACTACAAGGAGATCAAACCAGTCAATTGTAAAGGAAATCAACCCTGAATATTCATTGGAAAGATTGATGCTGAAGCTGAAGCTCCAATACTTTGGCCGCCGGATGTGAAGAACTGACTCATTGGAAAAGACCCCGATGCCGGGAAAGATTGAGGGCAGGAAGAGAAGGGGATGACAGAGGATGAGATAGTTGAATGGCATCGCCAACTTGATGGACATGAGTTTGAGCAAGCTCTGGGAGTTGGTGATGGACAGAGAAGCCTGGCATGCTGCAGTTCATGGGGTCGCAAAAAGTTGGACACGACTGAGTGACTGAACTAACTGATTTCTTAGTTGTAGATCCCAAGCCTCAGACCAAAGGTCAGCATGCCTCAGTCCATGACTGAGGTTTTCTCAGGGACTCTGTCTGATTTTATGGAGCTAGATGGAGGAAGGGGGTGTGGGTGATCCCTTGGGGGTTCTGAGGAAAACTTCACTGTGTTGGGAGCTCGGAGTCACAAGGTAAGATTGGCCAGCCTTCCCTCATCACTCTTCTTTTTCCTCCCAGATAACTATCTTTTGCATTGCATGATGATCTCTCATCCCCTAATCTGACGTATGGGTCGTTTGTACTCCTTCAGCACTCCTTGCACAGCACACTCTGTCTTTTTTTTTTTTAATATAAATTTATTTATTTTAGTTGGAGGTTAATTACTTTACAATATTGTATCACACTCTATCTTCTTTTAGGGGGCGGGATTCTTGAGGTGAATATTTGAAGAGAACAGCAGATATACCTGTTTTCTGCTCACAGCTACTTTCCTAGAGGGTCATGCTGGAGGGGAGGGTGGCCTCAGAGCAGGGAGAGGAAGGAAGCAGGGAAAAGTGAACAGAAGGAGCTGAGAAACAGGCTACCATGTCTCTGGCCTTTGAAGCTATCCAGGCTGGGTATCAGGAACTGGATTCTTCTGTGCCCCAGGGCTCCAGAGAGGGTGTAAGTGCCACCTCCTCATGGTAATGGCTGCTCAGGGCCTGGAAAAGTGTCCCCCACCCTCAGCTTTCCCATCTTAACATTTTTGTGGATGATGATGATGATGATACGTGTGTGTGTATGTGTGTGTGTGTGTGTGTGTGTGTGTGTGTGTGAGACAGAGAGAGAGAATGTTTGTGTGCGTAAAGGTGTTTGTATGTGTGAAAGAACATATGCCTGTGTGTGTGACAGAAGATGAGACGGTTGGATGGCATCATTGACTCAAAGGTCGTGAGTTCGAGCAAACTCCGGGAGATAGTGAAGGACTTAGAAGTGCCGAAGTCCTTGGGCTTACAAAGTGTCAGACACGACTGAGCGACTGAAACAGCAACAGTATGTGTGCTTGTGTCTGTTTGTGAGATAAAAAGAGAGATACACAGAGAGAGAAAGAGAGACATACACACACTCGCGTGCATGCTAAGTCACTTCAGTTGTGTCTGACTCTGTGAGACCTTATAGACTGTAGCCTGCCAGACTCCTCTGTCCATGGGGATTTTCCAGGCAAGAATACCGGAGTGGGTTGCCATGCCCTCCTCCAGGGAGTCTTCACCCACACAGAAACTGAAAGCCTGTTAGATCATTAGCTTCACATCTATGTACTCTAGGCCTGGGGAGACTGAAGAACCAGACTTAGAAATGCATCTTTAACCTTTCTCCTTTCTCAAAATTTGGGTACTTTCGGTATATATAACTTGCTTCTGCTTCGTGTCTGTGTGTGTGTATGTGTGCATGTGCCCACATAGGTGTGTGTTTGTCTTACTGAGGATACTTTCTTCTGGTAATGTGTGTTAGTTGCCAGGTATCTGCACATGTGTACATTTCTGGGTGTCATATCCCCCTGCCCAGAGATTTTCTCTCTTTGTGTGGATATATACATGTGAAGGAGGGAGACTGGGACCTCAAAAGTTGCCTTTGTATTTTTAGATAAACTTGTGGGCATCGAAGTGTATGTGGTGTGCTTCTGGACTGTACATATGGTGAGTGGGCCATGTGTACCAGTGTGTACACCTGGGTGTGTGTTTGCTTGCCTGGGAATGTAAGCACACTCTCAGAAGTGATGATTGGGTTGACGTCCCATCTAGGAGAGTGTGGACACGTGTGAGGCGGCTGGCTGTGGGTATGGGGGTATGTGTGTGCACTTTTCAGGCATGGTTGATGTCCTTATCTATGACTTGGGAGGCAAGGTGGAGTTGTCACCTGCTGGAGGCAAGAAATATTTACTTGATCAATTTTGGGGCCCAGAACATGCCTGTCAGAACCTGGTCAATGAGCAGAGAATGTGACCTGGGGCTGCTGAAACAAGAAGAGATAGCAGAAAGGTCAGGAGGGCCAGAGGAACATATAAAAATAGGAGTAGTCAGAGAGGCTACCAGTACTAGGAACACAGAGCAATCATGTCAGGAGCAAACTTGAGGGTACTAGAACATCCCATGGTATGCTGGCTTCTATGAGCTGCCTTGGGCGATGAGGTGAGAGGGACAGCCCAGGTGAAATATCAGACATGGGGAGTAGACAACAAGAAGATGCTCTGAAGCCAAGGTACAGAGGAGCATGGTGGGAGAGTGGGCCCTAACAGAGAGCAGAAAAGGAAACAGTTTCTGAGGAAAAGGAGAACACCCCCACCCCCACCCCCAACACCCCATCCACCTCCAAAAGGCTGGGCTCTTCTGCCACCTTCCACTTACCTCAACTTGAGGGTCAAACCTTCATGGACTAGCCTAAGCCAAGCCCTGGAGTCTGTGTGACTGAGAGGTTCACTAGCCAATGGTGGTATGTGTATCAACTTTGATGATCCGCCTTGGGACAAAGAGCAGTTCTATCTATCTAATGTTTGTAGGGTCTTATTTTGCTTATTGTTTTGTCTTTCCTTTTGCTCCTTAGTACAAGGCAAGGCAAAAGGAGGCAAATAATAACTTTGTCCCATATGACCTGAGAAGTGAGATGATACCTCCGCAGAGTTCAGAAACAGCCAGCTCCTCTGAACTGCCCTTGGTGCACAGTGAGTGGCAGCTGTGATCAATGTCCTCCCTCAAACTAGGCAGTTCCTCCTCAGCAATGCTGAATACGGATATTCATGAGAATACAAATCGTGTGTGTGTGTGTGTGTGTGTGTGTGTGTGTGTGTGTGCACGCATGTGCACGCGCTCACTGAAAACTGCCCAGATGAGGGTTTTAGAGCTTGCAACTGCCTGGCGCATTGTTTTGGAGACTGGGGACTTGTTTGCAGATAACCTTGCTTGATTGGCAGGAAAGAGGTGAGGGAGACTGATATTCTGAGAGAGGCACTGCGGGTTTGGCAGAACTGTTCAGAGTCCACATTCATGTGCAGGGCTGGGGCTCAGGACATGTCATGCATCCCCACTCAGAATGCAGCTTGGCCCTGGCACCTGGGTCCTGGCACCTGTGTGAACTGCTTGAGGAAAATCTCAAGGATCATTATCGAGGATCATCATCTTACTTGGAGGCTACTGTGAAGCTCTCTCAGTGAACTTCAAGATTGCTCTTTGGAGACTATAGTGAACAGATAGGTCTTGATAGCATCTTGCATCACCCTTTCAAGACTCCCAACACAACAACTGTGGGAATCTTTGCCATGGTGGCTGATGAGTTCACTAGTGATAATAATGGCTCTGAGTCACAGTAGTTGTTTGTATCGATACACAGAAAACTTCATGTTTATAAATAAAACTTCATGTTTATAAATATGTGTGTGTGTGTGTAGTATTAAGAATGTATACCTATATATAGCTGTTACTATAATTTTTATCATATTCACTATCATTATCAGCTTCCTGACTAATGCACTGGAAGTATACTCACAAATGTGAGCACAGGCAACATCTGGATGGTAGGATTAAAGCTAAATGTTTCCCCAAAGCTTCATACTTTTACGGCTCGCAGAAATGTGTGCAGTGGACCTAAAGCTTTCCCACAATCATAAAATACAAAAGGCTACAAAGTAAGTTTGATCCTTCCTTGGCCATCAAGGCCCATCAGAAGTCTTGACCACTGTGTTGTCTTCATTTTGAACTCCTGTGCTGCTTCTTGTGCACACTACGCTCTTGACACTTTCATGAGCAATCAAATCATTTGGTTTTTTTCTTCTTTTTACTTGCAGCTTCTTGTTATTTAATCTCTCTCATGACAGGAACTGTATTTGTATTAATAATAATTCCTTTGCAGTAGAAACCACTGATTGAATGCCTCTGATGGGCCAGGCACTGTGCCAGAGCAGAAAGGATGAAACCGCAGCCGTGGACATTTGCTGCTTCACCAAAGTGTATTAATGACTCGCAGTAAGTACGTAATTTGACTGTACATGTTTAGAAAGTTCTATAGCATATAGTGAGAGTCTCTTTGATGTTTAAAATAAGTGGGGTTTGGTCTCTTGTGTGTCTTGGCCATTTTCCTTCTTTCTATTAATTCATTTTCCTTGTGTTATACAAATGTATTGACCCAAGAGTTACTGACTTGGGAAAAGGAAAATACTCGTCCTGCATCACAGATAGTTTGAGAAGCAGCAGTCTGGGAACTTTGTGAAGATCAGCTGATTTATTTTCCACAATATGCCTATGAAGCAGGAGGCATTAGGCCTGGTATGGTGGTGTACGTGGAGGCAGACACAAGTTAGATGACTTCAGCTAGGTCCCCAAGCTATCGTGTTAGACACCGTGGGTTTGGGACCAGCATGTTCTCACTCAACTTGCATAGTTTATCTCAACTGCTGCTGCTCCATTGGTGCCTGGCACTTGTCTATCTTATCCGGACTTCAGAAGTACTGATTACACAATCCTGGCAGCTACCCTTCACCTCATAGCATCTTATGAACAATGCTGCTTCAGGACCAGCTCCACATCCGCCTTTGTTACAGTCGTTGCAGCAGGCCTGGGAGCATCTTGGAGGAGCTAGCCTCTGCAAAGAGGGACATAGTTTCAAGCATGCAAACTAGAGCACTGTTTGAAGGGAAAACAGAGTGGAAGGATACTAAATTTCCATTTGCAGAAGAGCGGGCACCTAAAGGCCTTGATCACCTTTTCTGGGTCAGGACTACTGGAGAGGGTAGAAAGTGGGTCTGTGCCTTAGAGGAGTACCTCTATAAAATAAGCCTCCCTCCACCTCCGTGTCCCCTGTAGCCCCAGTGCCCTCCCTTCTTCCTTTGTTCCTTTCTTCTCATGGAGTCTGAGCTCATTCTCACTGGCTCAGATTAGCCATAAGAGTATTCTCTTCCTGGGATAGGCCTGGACCCTGTGACCTGAGACCCAGTCCTGTGAAAACTTTATCTAGCCTCAGGTTTACCCTGCAGATGGGGCTCCGCCTCACAGAAAAGCTCATTCCCTGGGTCATATCATATGGGATCTTTTGCCAGACAGATTTTGTAGGGAGTGGACATCAGAATGAAGCTGACTGGAGGAAGCCCCATGGAGAACAAAGAGACTGTGAGCCTGCACACGTGTGCGTGCATGCGTGTGCATGTGTGTGTGCGTGTGTGTGTGTGTGTGTCCGCTTGTCCAAGAGTCTAAAGTATAGTGTCCCAAATGGCACAGTAGACAGAGTATGATCAGAGTTGTTAATGTTCCCAGGAAGTTACTGTCCTGGCTTGGACTGGCAACAGCCTTCAGGTAGTAAGGATGCGCTCAGAGTCAAGGAGAGGGCAGCTCTGAGGTTCTGGGATGTCTGTTCCACTTGGAGCTGGACCAGCCTTCAGAGGAGGGGTCTGTTTTAAGCAAGTCAAGATCACAGGGGTTCTGCCACTCAGCCTCAGACTTGGAACAGAGCTCCGTTGCTGAAGTAGTAGTGTCATACAAGAAACTAAGGCTGATGCTCTGACATATGTGGCTACTGTGTGGTCATTTGAAGCTGCAGTGGTTCACTGGGGAGGCTTGTTACCAGTGTAAGGGGCAGCAAGAGTAACTCCACACTGAGACTTGTCAGTAGGTCTGAGTCTATGGTTATAAGACTGTCTTGAGAGTCAGACTGTTTGGGCTCAAAACTTTACTCTTCCCATCGTTTGCTAACTGCTCTTGGCCAGTCCACCTGACCAACTTACATAGCACATCTCTAACTTGTAAAATGGGGATCATGATATAACCTCCATTAGTGAATTGTTTGGAGTATTAGAAATTATTGAGGTGCTCTGAAGTGCATCTGGCACATAATAGATGCTCAACACATATGGGGGTTCAACAAATTGTCAGGTACCTGACCTCAGCTAGAGGAGTTCAGGCAGGCCAGAAAGCCTCGCTGACCTCTACCTGACCCAGGAACAATATCATTCGCAACTCCTTGTGCACAATATCATTCGCAACTCATTGTGCAACCCCTCTTTAGGCAAGGCCCATGTAATCCCCTTCCTGTTCAAAGTTACTGCTCCAACAATCCTCTCTGCCTTCCCTGTGCTGTTGGTTCCACTCCTCTCTGCAATGCTACTTCTTCCATCTGAAGTAAATCTTCTCATGACTCTCTCTAGAGTCATACTCCACTAGATGCTGCCCAATTTCTTTGCTCCCCTTTGCAGCAAAACTCCTTTCAAGACTTGTCTATACTCACTGACTCCCCCACCTTCCATTCTCTTAAGCCTGCCCAAAGCAGGTTTTATCATCTACTCCTCCCTGAAGCTGCCCTCATCAAGGTTACTAGGGACTTCTGAATTGCTAATTTCAGTGGTCAATTTTCCTCTTCTTTCACCTGGCATCAGCATTTTGAGCATAGTTGACCACCGGCTCTCCCTTGATACACTTTGCTTCACATGGCTCCCGGGACACTACACTCTTAGTGTGTAGTGCAGCTGGCCACTTCTCACTCAGACTCCTCAGCTGGGGCCTCCTTGCCTCCTCTTCTCCCTGATCCCTTTATGCCACAGATCTCTGTCCATGATCTTCTTCTCTTCTGCACATACTCTCACCCCTTAGCCGATCTCAAATAGTCTCATGGCTTTCTAATACCATATATACAGCTTATACACAACCTTTCAGACACACTCCTGACTTCTGTGCAACTGAATTCCGTGCAACTTCCGACTCAACCCACATGAGTGTCAAACAGACATCTTAATTCAATATGTCCAGAACTGAATTCTCGATATCCTCCCTCTCCTATAAAGCCTGTTCCAACTAGGGCATCCCTTGTATCAGTTGGCTGCCACACCATTCTACTAGCTGCCTGGGCAAAAAACTCTCGAGTCAGCCTCTACTCCTCTCTGACACTCTACATCTAAACCATCAGGAGTTCTGTTAGATCAGTCTCATAATGTATCCAGAAAGTGAATGGTTCTCATCATGTCTACTGTTACCAGGATGATCCAAACCACCGCCATCGTCTCCAGTCTGACTTATAGCAATAGCTTCCTACCTGGTCTTTCTGCTCCCACCCTTGCCTGTTTTCTCTCTATTCTCAACATAGTAAGTAATCAAACTGATCCTTTCAGAAGGTGATTCAGATTGTGCTACTCCTCTGCTCAATCCCTTACTGCCTCCCGCCTTCTGTCCCCTTGACGTTTCACTGCAAACAAGAGCCTAGTTCCTTGCGATGGCCTACTAGGCCCTACATGATGTGGGATTTGGTTCATCTCTCTGACCTTATCTCCAATTCTTGTCCTTTATGCTCACTCCACACCAACCACACTGACCTCTCCATCCTTCCCCAAATATGCTAGGCAATGCCAGGACTTGTGCTGACTGGTCCTTCTGCTTGAACAATAATTCCTTTATATGTCAGCAAGGCAAACCCCCTCGCCTTCATTTCTTTTGTCAAATGTCTCCCCACCAATGAGGACCACCTGCTTACCCACTGGTATTGAACTGAATGCTCCCTTTCTTTCCTGGCATGTCCCCTTTGCTTTACCCTGTTCTGATCAGCTCACCACTACTCCTGCCCCCACCAACCACAGAACTTACCACCGTCTAGGTCCAGTATAATCTGTGATTTTGAAGGTTTACCTTCTATTTTCTGTTTTTGTGCAAGAGAGCTCATGATTTGTTCATATATGTTTCTCAGGTGACTGGCACAAGTGGACCTTTGTAAATATATGTAGAGTGAGTGAATGGATGAATTGTTAGATAATCACAGCATCCAAAATAACGTAAACCCAGCTATTTTTGAGAATTCACAGGCTGAGAATGAATCAGGATGATCATTGAATAAAATTTGAATGATCAGAGTTACAGGAGGGATTTTAGGCACTTCTCATGTGTGGCCCATTTTGAGATAACATTTGCAAGGGCTTCCCTGGCGGCTCAAACAGTAAAGAATCTGCCTGAAACACAGGAGACTCCAGTTCAATCCCTGGGTCGGGAAGATGGCTTGGAGAAGGCAGTGGCAACCCACTCCAGTATTCTTGCCTGGAGAATTCCACGGACAGAGGAGCCTGGTGGTCTTACAGTCCACGGGGTCCCAAAGAGTCGGACATGACTGATCAACTAACACACTGTGTTACAGTTCCTATAACACATTGACACAGGAACTGAGGCACAAGCTGACCAGTCAAGAAGTGGGCCTGATTTTCACCAGCTATTGGTGGACTCTACCTTCTCCGCCAAGTCACCTTATGTGAGCTCTATGCCTATTGGGCGATGAGCAGTACAAGCCCAGAGTCCACTTTTCCTCCCAAAACCTGTTCTCCAAACCCTGGATTGCTCCAGAGTTATTCTTGTATAGCTTCGGATGAGCTGAGACTCTTCTTTTGTGCAAGTGTCCTCACACAGATTTTCAAAAAATTCCATTAGCTCTTTGATGTTTACCCATTTCATGGCCTGCAAGGCCTAGAGTAACCTGTGAACCAGTCTCAGTACATCTTCATACAAATCATCTTTCTCCACTGCCTCCATGACTCCAAAATCATTTCCTTCAGAAAGCTGGATTTCTATGCTTCTACCAAATGAAAGAGACAAGAGGGATCCTGACTGCTTCCCATCTCACAAGGGTGAATGTGAGCCCCGGCAGAATCCACACCTGTCTTTCACCATGACCGTGGTCTGCTGTGCACCTGACTGATGAGGCCAGGGCCATGACACTGGGCCCAAGGAGAATGTCCTCCAAAGACAGCCTTTTTTTTTTTTTCCCATGTGCAGATCCTCACTGCTTGCAGTGTCTACTCCGGGCACTCTATCCTGCTCAAGTTAAGAAGCCCTCCTGGTCTATTTTCCCTTTCAGGTTGGGAACAGCATCAGTGAGCAATGTTGCGGGCCAAGAAAGGATGCTGCTTGGTTGGTCCACTGTGTGACAGCCAGGACCTAGGATTCGAGGATTTATGGAGTGTTCAGTGTGGCGAAGTTTATGAGCAACGCATTGTGCCAGGGAAGACACAATTGTTTTGGATGAAAATACTCATTCTACACATAGCAATGCCTCAAAGATACCTGGCAGTTGGGGTCACAACAAATGAGAGTAAGTGGGCGCTCACAGCTACTTCCCAAATGGCTTCTTAAACTTACTTTCCTGTGCCTCCTCCCTCTACTCCAGCATGCTCCTTCTCACTTTTACCCTGGGTTGTGGTGAAGTCTGAAGACAAAAGACTTCCCCAAGGCTGGGTGGAGCCCCAGGTGTCCTGGTGATGATGCAGCCTGTCTGCCATTTTCATGTAACAGTCTGGGCTTTAGACTTGGCCCATGCTGGGTCATTTGCAGGGCAGTCACTGACCAACCAGGTTTCCCTAGCAACTTGCTTCTGGTAACTGATCCCAAGTTTCTTCCTCCGTAAACTTGTCCTAGTGGCACCTACCTTGCCAGACTGTTGCAAAAGTTAGAGACAATCTATGAAAACAGCAATCAAAGTTCCTGGCACAATTTAGGCACTCAGGAAATGGCAGCTGCCCCTCTCGCCATGCATGGAGGACTTCTGGGCTCTTTACCTGTGAGTTCCCTAAACGGCTAGATTTTCCTAGGACCCAGAAATTCAGTCCACTTCAGAGGCATCTTGGCAGCTGAAAGTGCAGTTCCTCCACTCACTTTGTGGAGACTCCATTGGGGAGGGGTAGGGTTAGGTTGCTGATTTATGAACACAAAGCGAGAGGCTCCCGGCCTGTGTCCTATCTGGATACTGCTCAAAGCTGAAAGAATTCACATAACTGAAAAAATGAGTAGTCTCTTTTGCTCACCACCTTCCAGAGGCCCCTTTCCCTGCCTCTCCCTCAGCATTGTCATTCATTTCACAGCCAACAGAAATCTTGCCCTTGTTCAGTGTTCACCTGAGCAAATGCAGATTAACTCTGCAGTACCAATGTAGTGTGTTTGGGGATGGGGAGGGGTGGGAGACTCACTAAACTTCCAGGCCAAGGTGGGGACTGAGCCTGGGCCATTTGTTGCTCCCTTACTGGGCTGGGGAAGGTCACCCATTCCTTGGCGCAGTCCCAGGGAGCCTCCTACCCAAGACCTTTCAGGATTCCAGCAATCATATCTCTTATAGTACAGCTTGTGGTGTACTCCCACTCTTTTCTCCTTTTTTCCTGGGCACTGCTGATTCCCTGGCTGAATTCAGCTTCTTGGCCCATACTTGCAAATAGCCATTTTAGACAACTGGATGATTATTCCCACCAGGGCCAAAGAAAACGTGGACTCAGACAGGTTTTGGAAGGACACGATTTCTTTCCCTGAGCGAGCTGGCACTTCCTGCAAAACGGGGATGGTGCTGGTGTCACTGACCTGACAGAAATAATGTGTGGCAAGCCCCAAGTACAAAGGAGATGCTCAACAAATCTTTACCCTGCACATTTTCCCACTTACTAGTTGACTAACCTGGAGCTGACTGACTTCTATGGGTCCCTTCCTGTAAAAGGGGGAAGGTTTAAGTCAGCCTTGCCGCCCAAAGCATTGGAGGCTACAGTTGGGGTTACTGAGGACTGTCCCACTGAGTTCACATGTTTCTTTTGAAGACAGTGACTTTGTGAGCACATTGGCAGGCAGAGAAGGACAGCAGGGTGGCCTATAGGGAAACACTCTGGATTTGCTGGGAGTGGACAGGGGGTCTTGTCTAGCATCTGTCACTTGTTACCTCTGTGGTTCTAGACCGGAAAGTCATTCAGCAATCTGAACCTCAGATTTACACCTCGTCTACCTCTGGAGCCACTATGGACAAATATGGCCCCTCCAGGCCCCAAAACATGCCTTTTGATCTTCTGCAGCCCAAGTGCCTGTTACACTGCCTGAATCATAGAGGTTCCCACTATTTTCTCGGTTGCTGAATGAATTTTGGAGCTGCTGAGGGGTCATGCTTCCTACTTTTGTCTTTGCCAGCAGGCTGATGTCTGTGGGTCCCTAGGCCTTTGCCAGAAAGTCATTCGCTAGCTTACCCTGGCCCCAGTGACTTTACCTTGCACACAGGTGGAAGCAGGGTAAGTCTGCCTGAGGCAAAGAAAGAAGTGCCTTGGCCACTCTTTTGTGTGTGACAGCTGCTCCCTCTGAGACCCAGGAGGCTAGGTGAGTGCTCCCTATTAGGGGACTTAGTTCTTACTGTGTTTAGCTCTCTGGGTAGTATGGTTGTCCTTGGGGGTGGCCAGACCTTCTTATGCATGTAGCTGATTTGAATATGAGGGATGACTCCCACCTCTCCAGATGTACTGCAGGGCAAGGCAGAGGATTCAGAAGCCCCTAGTGATAGAATGGATGGGAAGAGCATTGAACTCCTTAGCACAGTGAGGAAAGAAAGTGTGAAAGCTCCGGAAGTGGAAAGTAATCTGATACCACAAGACTTCCTACACCATGGGCCACCAAGCCAGGTAGCCCTCTGGACTTAATACACTGGCTGAAGGAGAGAATCAAAGTGCTAACTCTGCCCTACTGCTCCCCTCCCCTGCCAACACACACACACACACACACACACACACACATTTAAAACAACTTGTGTAGCTTAACAACATAGCTCCTCAGAGAGGTACCAGTTCACCTTTCAGAGAGCCCACAGATTGACTCCTTTCTTTGGTTTGTAGAAGCTCTGCTTTTAAGAAGCCTTTTTCTTTTCATTATTCCAGGATTATTATTATTATTATTAACCTTTTTTGGCCTCATTAAAATTAGTCATAACTCCCACCCTTTGGGAATCTAGCCCCTCCTCCTCTCTTCCCCATCTCATTCATTCCTTTTTCTCTACTTTCCCCATGACATGACCCTAATATGAATCTTTGCTCAGTTGCTCAGTCGTATCTGAGTCTTTGCGACCCCATGGACTGTAGCCTGCCAGGCTCCTCTGTCCATGGGATTCTCTAGGCAAGAATACTGGAGTGGGTAGCCATTCCCTTCTCCAGGGGATCTTCTCCACCCATGGACCGAACCCAGGTCTCCTGCATTGCCAGCAGATTCTTTGTGGTCTGAGCCACTGGGGAAAGAATTTGTTTCTTCCCCAATGTTCACGCTGCCTTTAGTGCCTCAATATTTACTCCTTTCCTCATCTCCAATATTACTTTCAGACCTCAGGTTTTCACTAACCAAGAATTTTCTGACAGTCCCATCTTTTCAATTTCTGTAGTACCATTCATTGTCCTTTTGCCTGCCACCACCCCTTTCCCCTCTGCCCTCCTCTCAAACTGATTAAAATGTATTTTCTATTTCCACAGCACCCTGTGATGTGTCCTTCCCTTTGCCATTGCCCCTTCCCCCAAGGTGGATTAAGTTTCAAAAAAATACCTAATACACAATCTTTTCATAGTATGCTATAATGCCCCTTTCAGGCTCCCTCAAGCTTATTTAAGCATCTCTTGGATTTTCATAGCACCCTATGATGCCCTCTTTCTTGTCCCACCCTCCAATAGAGGTCACATAAACTTTTCTACATTTTCATGGTACCCCATGCTCACTCCCTATTACAGTGTTTACCACACTGCCAGTTTACATATGTATCTCTCTCACATAATCTAGAACTGAGAGCTGGGCCTCAAGAGTATCTCCAGATCCTTCCCTGGTGCCTCACTCAGAACTGGCGGTGCATAAATGGACAAGGTGTCCTCATCATTTAGCCTTTCCTTTTTTTCTATAGTTTGCAGTAAAGAAGCAAAACCATTGAAAATGTCAATCTTTTTTCAACAAGCTTAGTGACCATAGGAACACTATATGCATATAGTGTTTTGTCTTATTTATTTCCACTTATGTCCAGATATTTTATTGTAATTTCCACTTTCAAACATTTATAGAACTGTCTGTTTAAATCCTATATACTATTTGATTCATGTCACTGAATACAGTAAAAATACTCATTTTTTCAAAGCTAATAAACACATGGAGAATTTTGATAGCAAACCAAATTCAATCTACAAAGTTGTTTAAAGACATAGCCTCTGAACTTTGCCCAAAACCTGATTGATGAATATAGACTGTAAACCTCCTGCAATTAGTTGGTAGAAAAAGATTCAATATTCCAATAAGGGAGTTGATTTACGTCATGCCTGAATGGTCTAGTGGTTTTCCCTACTTTGTTCAATTTAAGTTTGAATTTTGCAATAAAGAGTTCATGATCTGAGCCACAGTTAGCTCCCAGTCTTGTTTTTGCTGACTGTATAGAGCTTCTCCATCTTTGACCACAAAAAATATAATCAATCTGGTTTCAGTATTGACCGTTAGGGGATGTGTGGACTCCGTGTGTGTTGGAAGAGGGTGTTTGCTATGACCAGTGCATTCTCTTACCAAAACTCTGTTAGCCTTTGCCTCACTTAATTTTGTACTCCAAGGCCAAACTTGCCTGTTACTATGGGTATCTCTTGACTTTCTACTTTTGCATTCCAGTCCACTATGATGAAAAGGACATCTTTTTGTGTGTGTGTGTGGTAGTTCTTGGTGTTAGAAGGTCTTGTAGGTCTTCATAGAACCATTCAACTTCAGCTTCTTAGGCATTAGTGGTTGGTGCATAGACTTGGATTACTGTGATATTGAATGCTCTGCCTTGGAAATGAAGAGATATAGTTCTGTTGTTTTTGAGATGGGACCCAAGTACTGCATTTCAGAGTCTTTTGTTGACTATGAGGGGTACTCCATTTCTTCTAAGGGATTCTCAATCTAAGTATCAGATATAATGGTCAGCTGAATTAAATTCACTCATTCCAGTCCATTTTAGTTCACTGATTCCTAAAATGTCGATGTTCACTCTTGCCATCTCTCTGACCACTTTCAATTTACCTTGATTCATGGACCTAACATTCCAGGATCCGATGCAATATTGTTCTTTACAGCATTGGACTTTACTTCCATCAGCAGTCACATCCACAACTGGGCACTGTTTTTGCTTTGATTCTGTCTCTTCATTCTTTCTGGAGCTATTTCTCCACTCTTCTCCAGTAGGATATTGGGCACCTACTGACCTGGGGAGTTCATCTTTCACTATCATATCTTTTTTCCTTTTCATACTGTTCATGGGGTTCTCAAGGCAAGAATACTGAAGTGGTTTGTCATTCCCTTCTCAAGGGGACCATGTATTGTCAGAACTCTCCACCATGAGCTGTCCATCTTGGGTGACCCTACATGGTGTGGCTCATAGTTTCATTGAGTTAGAAAAGGCTGTGATCCATGTGATCAGTTTGGTTAGTTTTCTGTGATTGTGATTTTCATTCTATCTTCCCTCTGATAGAGAAGGATAAGACGGTTGTGGAAACTCCTTGATGGAAGGGACTGGCTCCTTATTGGAAAATTTTGACTTATAGTAAAGAAAGTAGGAAAAATGGCTAGACCATTCATGTATGACCTAAATCAAATCCATTATGATTATACAGTGTAAGTGACAAATAGATTCAAGTGATTAGATCTGATAGACAGAGTGCCTGAAGCACTTATGGATGGAGGTTCATCGCATTGTACAGGAGGTGGTGATCAAAACCATCCATCCCCTAGAAAAAGAAATGCAAAAAGGCAAAATGGTTGTCTGAGGAAGTTTTACAAATAGCTGAGAAAAGAAGAGAAGCAAAAGGCAAAGGAGAAAAAGGATATATCCCTCTGAATGCAGTGTTTGGAAGAATAGCAAGGAGAGATAAGAAAGCTTTCTTAAGTGATCAATGCAAAGAAATAGAGTAAAACAATAGAAGGGGAAAGATTAGAGATCTCTTCAAGAATATTTGACATACTAAGGGAACATTTCATGCAAAGATGGGCACAATAAAGGACAGAAAGAGTATGGACCTGACAGAAGCAGAAGATATTAAGAAGAGGTGGCAAGAATACACAGAAGAACTATACAAAAATAATGTTAATGACCCAGATAACAAAAAAGATGTGATCATTTACCTAGAGCCAGACATCTTGAAGTGTGATGTCAAGTGGGCCTTAGGAAGCATCACTACAAACAAAGCTAGTTCATAGGTATTGGAGGTATTGGAATTCCAGCTGAGCTATTTTAAATCCAAAATGATGATGCTGTGAAAGTGCTGCACTCAATATACCAGCAAAATTGGAAAACTTAGCAGTGGCCACAGGACTGGAAAAGGTCAGTTTTCATTCCAATCCCAAAGGAAGGCAATGCTAAAAAATGTTCAAACTATCACACTATTGTACTCATCTCATACACTAGCAAAGTAATGCTCAAAATTCTCTGAGCTAGGATTCAACAGTATGTGAACTGAAAATTTCTAGAAGTTCAAGCTGGATTTAGAAAAGGCAGAGGAACCAATGATCAAATTGCCCACATCCGTTGGATCATGGAAAAAGCAAGAGAATTCCATAAAAACATCTACTTCTGCTTTAATGACTACACCAAAATCTTTGACTGTGTGTGTCAGAACAAACTGTGAAAAATTCTTAAAGAGATGGGAATACCAGACCACCCTACTTGCCTGCTGAGAAATATGTATTTAGGTCAAAGAGCAAGAGTTAGAACCGGACATGGACCAATGGACTGGTTCCAAATTGGGAAAGGAGTGTGACAAGGCTGTATATTGTCACCCTGCTTATTTAGCCTATATGCAGAGTACATCATGCGAAATGCCAGGCTGGATGAAGCACAAGCTGGAATCAAGATTGCTAGGAGAAATATCAATAATCTCAGATATGCAGATGAAACCACCCTATGGCAGAAAGGGAAGAGGAACTGAAGAGCCTCTTAATGAAAGTGAAAGAGGAGAGTGAAAAAGCTGGCTTAAAACTCAACATTCAAAAAATGAAGATCATGGCATCTGGTCCCATCAGTTCATGGCAAATAGATGTGGAAACAATGGAAACAGTGACAGACTTTATTTTCTTGGGCTCCAAAATCACTGCAAATTGTGACTGCAGTTATGAAATTAAAAACACTTGCTCCTCGGAAGAAAAACTATGGCAAAACTAGACAGCATATTAAAAAGCCAAGACATTATTTTGCCAACAAAGGTCCAGCTAGTTAAAACTGTCGTTTTTCCAATAGTCATGTATGTATGTACATGACTTTATTTTCTTGTGCTCCCAAATCATTGCAAATTGTGATTTTAAAAGATGCTTACTCCTTCTAAGAAAAGCTATGACAAACCTAGACAGTGTATTAAAAGGCAGAGACATCACTTTGCTGACAATGAGTGTATAGTCAAAGCTATGTTTTTTCCAGTAGTGATGTAGGAATGTGCGAGTTGGACCATAAAGAAAGCTGAGTGCCAAAGAATTGATGCTTTTTAACTGTAGTGTTGGAGAAGATGCTTGAGCATCCCTTGGACTGCAAGGAGATCAAATCAGTCCATTCTAAAGGAAATCAGTCCTGAATATTCATTGGAAGGACTGATGCTGAAGCTGAAGCTCCAATACTTTGGCCACCTGATGCAAAGAACTGAATCCTTAGAAAGACCTTGATGACAGGAAAGATTGAAGGCAGGAGGAGAAGGAGACAACAGAGTATGAGATGGTTGAATGACATCACCAACTCAATGGACATGAGTTTGAGCAAGCTCTGGGAGTTGGTGATGGACAGGGAAGCCTGGTGTGCTGCAGTCCATGGTGTCTCAAAGAATCAGACACAACAGAGTGACTGAACTGCATTAATTTCAATAAGACCTATATCTTAATGTTAGAAACACAGTTCCAAATATCAACACCAAATGCATTGTTCTTTCCTCCTCTCCTTTTCCCTTTGGAATCATTAATACCCATTGCCCTGTTGCTCTTCTGCTTCCTGCTCCTCACTCAATGAAGGACATGACACTCTTCAGGATATTTCACTAGTACTGTCAATATCATTTACTTTTGGTAGCAAAATTAGGACTTTTTCAGTCATTTGCAGAGGCTGGAACTCTACCATGGGCTCAAGCTGGAAATTAGTCACTGCCTTTTGCTTTGGCTCTGGCTGTTACCTCCTGTTTCTCACTGTATTGCAATGGTTAGTTCCAGAGATCTCTGCTATAGACTTTATGAAGTGCAAAATTTCCATTTCTTTATTTCATGATTGACTGTGAATTCTCAGAAAAAAGCATTCTCCAGTGAATTTAGTGGTTTATTCTCTAGGTAACCCTGCCATACAAACTTTTGTGTGATTACCTTCTTCAGATTTTTGATATTCAGTACTTCTTCAGCTGCACCCCTAGTTTCTGCAGAATGTCTTTTATGAGGTTGTCTTTAGCAGAGGTGTCTGCCACAAAAATAATGCCTAGCTCATAGTTATAAGAGCCTTTTAAAAGCTCTTCTATATTTTGATGTTGTTTGGGGACCTTGAGATTCCCTGAGATTTGTAGGTACTCTGATACCTTGAAATTCTTTCTGAGAATGAATCTGAGAGATGCTTTGGGCCTCTGAGGGACTAGGGTTCTCTGAAGTACTGAGTTATCTTTGATTCCAGTAGCATCTGAGATACTCAGAGCCTTAGATATGATCAGAGACTTCAATTTATTGGGATTTGGAAGTGTTTGGAAACTTCTTGTTACTCCAGGCCTTCAACATGCTTAAGGCTTCTGAAGTGCTAAGGGTCTTTAAGGTGGTGGAGACCTCAGAGTTGCTTGGAACTTTTAATGTGTCAGGGGCTTTTAAGGTGGTGAGAACCTTTAAAGTTCTTGGAATATTTTGAGTACTATCTCTGAGGTATTTGGAATATCCAATGTGCTAAGGATGTTCAAGGGACTTGAGAATTCAGAGATGCTGGGGACTTTCAAAGTACTTGGAACTTCAGAGATTCTGGCGGCCTTTGAAGTGCTGAGGTTCTTAAATGTGCTAAGAGCCTTTAAAGTTATTAGGGTCTCAGAAATGCTAAGGGATCTCGAGATGTTGGGGGCCTCAGAAGTCCTTAGGACCTTAGAAACTCTTGGGGTCCTCAAAGTGCTGGGATACTTTGAAGTGCTGGTAGCCTCTGGAGTAGTGGGATCACTTGATATACTTAAATATTTGAATTTGCTTTGGTCCCTTGTGGCTGGAGCCTGTTGAGCACTGGAAGTGTTTAGGGCCTCACAGTTGCTCAGATCTTGTGAAGTGCTTGGGGTCTCCAAAATACTCAGGCCCCTGAAAGTACTTGGAATCTCTGTGGTACCTAAGCTTTGTGAAATACTAGGACTCTCAGAGATACTTAGACTCCTAGGAGTGCTCTGACTCTGAAAGCTGATCCAATTTTGAAAATTGCTCCAGCCACAAGAGCTGCTGTAGCTTTGGGAGTTGCTCTGGCCCTTTAAAGTTGCTTAGGACTCAAGATGGGCTTGGGACCCACATGGGGCTGGGAGTCTCAGACATATTCAGGTTTTGTGGATTGGCACAAACTCTGGGTTGTAAGGGCCTCATCAAGTGCTTATACACCATCGGGCACTTGGGTACCCCCAGTTTTTTGGGGGTGCTGTCAGGGGCTGGGACCATGCCAGGAGCTCCAGATCTCTGAGGAATTAGGATATCACCAGGTATTCAGGCTTTGAACAGTGTTCTGGCCCAAAAAGGTGTTTGGACCCTGCTGGGTGGCTTGGTTGAACTGGGTGATTGGGGCCCCCAAGCAGTTGGACTCTGTCAAATTGTGGGACTGCTCCAGATGGTTGGACTCTGAAAGGAGGTGCCCATTCCTTGTGAAGAACTCAGCCTTCACGAAATATTAGGACCCCAACCCATATTCCTGAAAATGCTGAGACAAAGAGAATAGGGGCCCTGGGTCTCCAGGTTGTTTGACATCCCTAAGATACTTGGGCCAAGGGAAGCTATGGAGGTCCTAGAGGCCCTGGATCTTGTGAAGCCTTCAGGCTTTGTATATCACTGCCCAGGTGACACTAGTGGTAAAGAACCTGTCTGCCAATGCAGGAGACATAAGAGACACAGGTTTAATACCTGAGTCAGGAAGATCCCCTGGAGATGGGACTGGGATTGCACAGGCAAGTGAGAGATAGATGCAAAGATTATAACTATAGCAGCCTAGAGAACAGGAGGGAGTGGTGTACTACAGACAAGCCTGAGAAACTTGTCTCTTAGGTTGAAACTGCTCTTAATGAGGGGCTTCCATGCTGGCTCAGTTGGTAAAGAATCTGCCTGCAATGCAGGAGACCCCAGTTCGATTCTTGGGTCGGGAAGATCTTTTGGAGAAGGGATAGGCTACCCACTCCAGTATTCTTGGGCTTCCCTTGTGGCTCAGCTGGTAAAGAACCACCTGCAATGCAGGAGACCTGGGTTCGATCCCTGGGCAGGGAAGATCCCCTGGAGAAGGGAAAGGCTACCCACTCCAGGCTCTTAATGATGTCACCACCTTCTCTATGACATTGCCACTACTTTCCCTACCAAGGTCTATGTCTGTTTGCTCATAGGTCCTCTACCTTCCTTACCTCTGTGGCATCTTTGCCACTGCTGTCACTTCTATGACCACTGAAAATTTTGGCCCTGCCACGAAAAACGAAGTTACCTTTAGTTGCTTTGTGGATAGCTCCCATGCAGGTTTTGCTTGGCTAACCACCCTCTGCTTCCAGCCCTCCTGAATTCTTTCCCAGCAGTCATGAGTAAAAGAATACCTCCTGTGACTCCATGCAGAGGAAATAGGGCCTCCATTTTTGCCAGGTTACTAGCGCATAGAGAATGGACCCAGCCATGCAGAAGAGGAGTAGGGCTCCAAAGTGAAAGGGATGGCTACCAGTCTTTTCATTCTGTAATTATCAACTCTCTGGTCTTGAGAAGGATTGTGTCTCTACTCCATCCTCAGGCTGAAGGAGTAGATGAAACAGTGGGGGAGGGGCATTAGTGTATTCTTAAAAGGAATCAGCTAGTCCCAGCTCTCCTTTTCTTTCTTGGCTTACATAGCATATTCATTCACTAGCTTTGTGTTCAGAAAATTTCTATGTGTATTCTAATTTATTCTAGGTGAAGAGCCTTTAAAGTGTTATATATTCATGAGATTATGAAGCACAGCACTGACAGAATCAGACTTGCATTTGTACAGCCTTACAGAGAAGCAGACAATTTTCTGGCAGGTCATTTAGGAAGCAATTAGAATAAGAAGCAAGAGGGAATGAAAGTGAGCCTTAAGGTGGTTGCCATGGGGATGGAGAGGCAGAAAGACATTCTAAGGGTGATCATTGACAGGCTTTCAAGACTGGTTGGATGGATATGGTGAATAGGGAGTGGGTGGTGGAGTGCAGGTTGACTTCAAGGTTTCTTTGCTCCAGTCTACCTGAATACATGATTTATTTTGCTTCTTTCTTTCATACTGTAATCCAAATATAATTCAAAGTATGTGCTGTGCTTCTTTAGTCGCTCAGTCATGTCTGACTCTTTGCCTGTAGCCTGCCAGGCTCCTCTATCCATGGGGATTCTCCAGGCAAGAATACTGGAGTGGGTTGCCATGCCCTCCTGCAGGAGATCTTCCCAACCCAGGGATCAAATTCAGATCTCCTGCAATGCAGGCAGATTCTTTACCTTCTGAGCCACCAGGGAAGCCCCAAAATATTGGAGTGGGTACCTATTCCTTCTTCAAGGGATCTTCTCCACCCAGGAATTGAACCAGGATCTCCTTCACTGAAGGTGGATTCTTTATCAGCTGAGCTACCAGGGAAGCCCAATTCAAACCATACTCTGAATTGTATCCATTTCAGGTCACTGAAACAGTGGCTCATTGTTTCTTCGGCATGAATTGCCTTTTTGCTCATCTCCAACTACCTAAATTCCAGCTGCTTGCTCAGAGGTCTCTTCCTCCCTGAAACTCCTTTTCATCTGGGCAAAAGAGTAATGAGCCCATTTTTGCTCTCTATAGCAAGTATTACATACCTTTCTTATGTCTTTGCAAAGATACTGTTTTGCACCAGTCACTTCACCACTCTGAACCTCCATTTCTTCATCTATAAATTGGGTTAAAGTACTAGTGGCCTCATAGGGTTGTGAGAATTAAATGAGATAATAAACACAAAGCTCTTATCACAGAAAAATCACAGCCTTTGTCTCTCTCATGGTATTTGAAGCAATGTGTGAGAGGAGCATTTAATAAATAAATGAATGTTGAATAAATGCATGACAAGGAAGATTTTGCCCATGTTGCTACATGAACTTTAAAAGCAAGTGAATACTTTATAACTGTTTCGCTGAAAGAGATTGAATGTTTGCTTAAAATCCTTGACAGGACTTCAGATTGTAATCCCAATGAGGAAAGGGGCCCTATCTCACCCCCTTATGTCCCTTAGCCCTTGAGAGAATTGGTGGAATAGGATATGACTACATCCAGTGAATAAGTTCTAGGGTGGGAAAGTATGTCCCTTTTAGAAAGCAAACTTGCCAACTACACCTCACCCAACAAGGTCCAGTTCTCTGTACATGTGTAGAAAGTGAATGCCTAGTTTTCAAGAACAAGCATTGAACTCAGACATGGGAATATGAGTTCTGGCCCAGCACCTGACTTACAGGTTTGATGACTTTACCTAACATCTGTGTCCTATGATTTGTCCTTTGAATAAGTAGGAAAGATAATCTCTCTTGCCTTGGATGCCAGGCTTGTTGTCAGGTTCTCTGCAAATCCTACAGCATATGCGGGCAACCCTGAGATAGAGCAGTTTCCTCTGATTTCAGTTGTTTCTTCTTTGTATGTTTTCTATTTGTTTGTTTTGTGTTTGCAATTCATGAATCTGCAAGACCAGAGGATTACAAAACCATGCATGTTGTTTCAAATAGCTTCTCCATTCTATTGTTCTTGTTCAGTCTCTCAGTCAGGTACGACTATTTGCGACACCAAGGACTGCAGCACACAAGCCTTCCCTGTCCTTCATTATCCCCTAGAGTTTGCTCAAATTCATTTCCATTGAGTTGATGCTATCCAATCGACTATCGCAAATAGTCGGACATGACTGAGACTGAACAACAAGAATAACAGAATGGAGAAGCTATCTTATCCTCTACAGTCCCAATTCTCCCCCGCCCTCAATCTTTCCCCGCATCAGGGTCTTTTCCAATGAGTCACTTCTCATCAAATGGCCAAAATATTGGAGCATCAGCATCAGTTCTTGTAATGAGTATTCAGAGTTGATTTCCTTTAGGATTGACAGATTTGATCTCTTTGCTGTCCAAGGACTCTCAAGAGTCTTCTCCAATACCACAGTTCAAAAGCATCAGTTCTTTGGTGCTCAGCCTTCTTTATGGTCCAACTCTCGCATTCCTACATCACTACTGGAAAAAAACATAGCTTTGACTATATGGACTTATTGTCAGCAAAGTGATGTCTCTGCTTTTTAATACACTGTCTAGGTTTGTCATAGCTTTTCTTTGATGGAGAAAGCATCTTTTTCTCTTTTTTTCTCTTATTTATAGCCATCCTAGTGGGTGAAACATGGTGTCTCATTGCAGTTTTGAGCTGTATTTCCAAATGGTATTGAGCACTCTTTTATGTGCTTATTTGCTATGCATATATCTTCTTTGGTGAAGTATGTGTTCAAATCTTTGATCCATTTTAGGCTATTGGGTAGCTTATTTCAAAAGTATTGAGTTTTAGGTGTTTTGTATGTATTCTGGACACAAAGGCCTTATATGATGTATGATTTGCAAATATTTTATCTGACACTGTGGCTGTGTTTTCATTCTCTTAATGTTTTCTAAAAATCAAAAAAAAATTAATTTTGACACAGTCTGACTTACCATTTTTTCCTCTTATGGATAATGCCTTTGGTGGTATAGCCAAGAAATTATTATTTAAACTAGTGTTAGAATGAGTTGGCAAGTAGTGTTTCTTCAATTTTCTGGAAGAATTCATAGAATTGATATTTAATATTTGTTGTAATTCAGTGGTGAAGTCATGACTATAGTTTTCATTTGGGAATGATTTTAAACTGTAAATTCAACTTCTTCATTAGCTATAAGACTATATAGATTATCTATTTCTTCTTGAGATGTGCCAGTTTGTACCTTCCAAAGAATTTTTCCATTTAACCTAAGTTATGCAGTTTATTGGCATGAAGTTCATAATATTTCCTTATCTTTTGAATATCTCTGGACTATATAGTAATTCCATCTCTCTCATTCCTGACATTGATTATGTGTGTCTTATGTCTTATTTTTGATCACCTGAATAGAAGTTTATCAATTTTATTGACTTCTCAAAGAACTTTTTGTTTTGACTTTTCTCTATTGTTTTCTGCTTTATACTACATTAAGCTGTGATCATTATTATTTTATTTTCTGTGCCTACTTTGGGTTTAGTTTGTTTTTCTTTTTCTAGTTTCTTAAGGTATAAGCTGAGATCATTATATTGAGACTATTTCTAACAAATATGTTTACTGCTATGTCTCCTACTATATAGCTTTAGTGGCATTTCACAGACTTTTTCCTTTTATAAAGTTTTATCTAGCAAAATAGACTTATGTTAGAGTAAAATTTACAAATTTTAATGTATGTATAGATTTTTTTGCTGCCACCACAATCAGGGTATGAAACAGCTATATTACTCCTAAAACATTGTCTTATGTTATCGCATCACTGTCACACTGTCTACCCACTCTAAACTGGGACAGCCTCCAAACTCTTCATCACCAGAGTTCTGTCTTCTGGTGAAAGTCATATACATTGAATTATATAGTTTGTAAATTTTCAGCCTCCCTTCTCTTACTTAGTAATAAACATTTAAGGTTCATCCATCTTGTTGCACACATAGACTTTCATTCTTTTTGTTGTTAATATTTCATTGTGCTGTTTTATGTATGTTCTGGAAAAAATACTCATTGAAATAAAACTGCATGATGAAATTTAGCAAAGATCATGTGAAGCTTTTCCAAGAAAACATGCAATTATTTTTATTTAGAAGTAACACTTCATAATCATTAAATGTTGTTCATCGTAGGAAATACTTTTACTCTGATGCCAAATCTGCTGTGTATAAAATGATTCTATGTTTTTGCCACCTAACCTAGTGGAGAGTGAGGAACCATATCTGACCCATGCAGCTCAAAGACATGCATGAAAAAACCCATCATGACAATGATTACAATGCAATACATTTAATTTTCTGTGCAAAGGAGAATGATGTTACTATAACCATATGCATGCATGCGTGCATGCTGTCTCTTCAGCTGTGTTGGACTCTTTGCAATCCTATACAACTAATTTCCATATAGATACAAGGTATTGGAGTTACAAAAAATCTCCAAGTTGTACTCTTCAGTTTTACATAGAAGAGGCTAAGGCCTGATTCTGATATGCTCCATAAGCATTTATCAGTAACAACATTGACCAATTACTAGATGCTGTGCAGGATATATTGGGAACACAAAGATGATGATGACAAGGTCTTTACTATCAAGGATCTCACGTGTCTCACATGCACTGACTATCTCATTGATGACCTTTATGGATATTCACCTGTGGGCCAGGCTCTTCACATTTGTTATTTCCTAAAGACCTTGAAAAGTAAGCATCAAAATCTCCCTTCAATACATGAGGAAATAAAGGGGTTTAAGTAATTAAGCCTAGTAAGTAGTAGACCTAGGATTCTCACCCAGGTATGTCTGACATTAAAACCAGCCCTATTTCCAGTCTGTACTGTGAACACTTCACAGATGTTCAGATGTAGCTATCAATCATTATGAAACATGGCTCACAAAGCTTCGCTACCCCTTATAATATAACTAAAGGTCTCTCCATGTTCTCAGGGCTTGAAAAATTTCTGTGCTATCTATACCTACTGGAGAGTCTCAGACTTGCTACTTAGTAAAATATGGCACATGTTCTTTGATTTTAAAATGAATAGTAACTATCAAGGTCCTAATTTAGTTCTCTATGACAATGTATGATAAATGAGTAAAGAGACTATCTCACTCTCTAAACTTCTTTTGAATCATAAGGGCATGTATTAGAATAAGTAAAGCCAGCTGCTATAAAAATCAACCTATGAATCTCATAATCTTATTTTAAAAGTTGATTTCTCATACAAGACCCATGAGGATGTTCCTTGACAAGAGAATTTTCTGGAAATCTCTGTTTCAAGATGCAGTCTCAGGTATTTGAGTTCCATCCTGTGACTCCACTACCTCAGAAATTTAACCATGCTGGCAACTGTATACTCAGGAGATGGAGAGAGAAAATGGTTATGTGGAATGATTCATGGCCAGACTAGAAACAGTGTACATTATTTGTACTCACATTCTATTGGACAGAATATGGCTACAATGTCTCCCCTAGAAACAAAGTAGGCTTGCAATGGTGTTTTGCTGCCTGACAATGAAGCAGAGTAGGCAGTAAGTATTATCAGTCTCAACCTCAAAGAAGTTTCTGTTTCATCTACACCTTTGTCTTGGAGCCTTTTAATATGAGTGAATGATTTCATGCTCTCTATACCTCAATCTGGAATGTGGCCTCACAGTGGGATTGTACTGAGTACAGCAGTGAATGATTCTCAGACACACAGTGACGGTGACAGAATCAAAGACTTCAGCACAATCATCAGTGAAATGACAATACAGGTGAGATGTCTTCAGTTTAATTCTATTGCTGGAGGGCTAGAACTCTGGCTTGTTTCTCTTGTTTTCTTTTGCTGCTGGAGGGTCAGAACTCTGACTCATTTCTACTAGGCATAGAAGTTGGCAAGCTACTTGGTTCACATGCTGATTTAAGGAAAAACGTCCAAGACTTCAGTGATTTCTGTATCGCTGCCAGGGTATTTGTTATATCCAAATACTAAAAGAACCAAAAGAGACGGATAGCCCTTATATCACTTTATGCTTAACATTTTGTGTTTGAATTTAAAAAAAGGACTTGCTCTAAGTGAAACAAAATATAAATACAGTGAAACAAGTTAATGAACATTTAAAATTTATGTTAAAAGTACAAGTAAAAATAAATCTTGTTGATTTCCAGAATACTATGCACTTGACACATATCTCAATTGATATTCAGAGCATGTCTTCATATAAAATTTATTTATCTTTGTGTAGATATAATTAATTAAGATTCCAACCTGAATTTATTTGACACTAAAGTCTAAAATACCTGTATTATTACAAACTTTTGTTCCAGCCATTTCCACTCATTTTCTTTCTTTATCTCTTTCAATCTTTCACATATTTGATTCCATCTCCCAATACTTTCAGCAGCTCTCATTTCAGAAAGCTCCCTTCAGGTCCGGTGACCACAGTCCCAGAATAACTATTGCTACTCTTTTTTTAAACCTTGAAATGGCATTTGATTTTCTGGTTCTTTTTATCAAAGCAATTTGTTTTAATCCTTTCTGAGGAGAGAAAATTGTCACTTGCCATTCTATTATTTTTTTATTTCTAAGGAATGTGGGTCCTGCAGAGGATCTTTTGTGGAAGAACCTGTTTGTCTGCTAGTACAAATGGAGAGCCAAAAGAGACTAACAATGTCAAGCTTGTAAAAAAGGGGAGGGTGTGGTGACTGGAGGTTAAAAGTTGGAGGGGCACCTGGAAGCAGTGCAGGTAATGGAAATCTATGCAAAAAAAAATGTAGTAGATTACAGAGAGCTATGGAACTTTATGGAAAGACTAAGATGTTTATATAGAGCATTTTCTAAATAAACCCATATATAGGATTTATAACTCAGACACTGTTCTAAGGTCTTTACCTGTATTAACTTATTCAATCCTCATTATAGCCTTATCAAAAAGATTCTATTATTATTATGATACAGATGAGGCCACTAACACATAGAGATAATAAGTAAAGAATAGATGGTTATACATTTGGTACATCTTGTATATTTGAGGAAAGAGAATTAACATGAGTTTGGGTGGTCTAAGTATGGCCTAAAGAGAAATTCTGAAGCAAGAAGAATCTTATATTGAGGACGTTTATGGAGTTCCCCTAACCTTGAAGTGTACTCTATAAATGTTCTCTCTTATCTCTCCATGAATGCTGTAATGTGAATTGATTAAATATTATGCTTTTGAAAATGCTTCTTGTTGTTGCTCAGTCACTAAGTCATGTCTGACTCTTTGTGACCCCATGGACTGCAGCACACCAGGCTCTCCTGTCCTTCACTATCTCCCAAAGTTTGCTTAAATTCAGACTCATTGAGTTGGTGATGCTCTCTAACCATCTCATCCTCTATGTCCCTCTTCTCCTTTTGCCTTCAATCTTTCCCAGCATCAGGATCTTTTCCAATGAGTTAGCTCTTCACATCAGGTGGCCAAATTATTGGAGCTTCAGCTTCAGCATCAGTCTTTCCAATGAATATGCAGGGTTGGTTTCCTCTAGGATTGACCAGTTTGATCTCCTTTCAGTCCAAGGGACTCCCAAGAGTCTTCTCCAGCACCACAATTCAAAAGGATCAATTATTTGGCCTCAAGATGTCAACAGATAAACAGAGGATTCATTAGCTTACTATACACTTCATGACCATGATTTGTGCTCATAATAGAAGATAGTTATAATAGAAAATTTTTATACAGTGAAATTTCTACCAAAGACTTTTGAATATATGACTCCTGGACTTTGTAAGATTCAGGAAACATCTTTATCTGTAAGTTTAGTTCAGTTCAGTTCAGTTGCTCAGTCGTGTCTGACTCTTTGCAACCCCATGAATTGCAGCACGCCAGGCCTCCCTGTCCATCACCAACTCCCGGAGTCCACTCAAACTCACGTCCATCGAGTTGGTAATGCCATCCAGCCATCTCATCCTCTGTCATCCCCTTCTCCTCCTGCCCCCAATCCCTCCCAGCATCAAAGTCTTTTCCAATGAGTCAACTCTTCGCATGAGGTGGCCAAAGTACTGGAGTTTCAGCTTTAGCATCATTCCTTCCAAAGAAATCCCAGGGCTGATCTCCTTCAGAATGGACTGATTGGATCTCCTTGCAGTCCAAGGGACTCTCAAGAGTCTTTTCCAACACCACAGTTAAAAGCATCAATTCTTCGGCACTCAGCTTTCTTCACAGTCCAACTGTCACATCCATACATGACTACTCGAAAAACCATAGCCTTGACTAGATGGGCATTTGTTGGCAAAGTAATGTCTCTGCTTTTCAATATGCTGTCTAGGTTGGTCATAACTTTTCTTCCAAGGAGTAAACGTCTTTTAATTTCATGGCTGCAATCACCATCTGCAGTGATCTTGGAGCCCCCCAAAATAGAGTCAGCCACTGTTTCCACTGTTTCCCCATCTATTTCCCATGAAATGATGGGACCAGATGCCATGATCTTCCTTTTCTGAATGTGGAGCTTTAAGCCAACTGTTTCACTCTCCTCTTTCACTTTCATCAAGAGGCTGTTTAGTTCCTCTTCATTTTCTGCCATACAGGTGGTATCATCTGCATATCAGAGGCTATGGATATTTCTCCCGGCAATCTTGATTCAAGCTTGGGCTTCTTCCAGCCCAGCATTTCTCATGATGTACTCTGCATAGAAGTTAAATAAGCAGGGTGACAATATACAGCCTTGACATACTCCTTTTCCTATTTGGAACCAGTCTGTTGTTCCATGTCCAGTTCTAACTGTTGCTTCCTGACCTGCATATAGGTTTCTCAAGAGGCAGGTCAGGTGGTCTGGTATTCCCATCTCTTTCAGAATTTTCCACAGTTTATTGTTATCCACACAGTCAAAGGCTTTGGCTGTAAAGGAGGCTTCAAATATGGAAGTTCTTAGCTCACAGTTCTTAGCGCATAGTACTTACAGTGAGGATTTATTACAGCCAAAGGATAAAAAGCAAAATCAGGATGAGGAAAAAGGACATGTGGTGATGTCTAGAGGAAACCAGCATGTGCCTCTCAGAGTCTTCATATAGTGCATGCACACATGTGTGCTCAGTTGCTCAGTTGTGTTCAACCCTTTGCAACCTTATGGACTGTATATCATTCAATTCATTCTGCCAGTAATGAATTGTGACACCTGTATGAAATGTTGTCCACCAGGGAGGCCCATTTTAGACTCAGTGCTGAAGCTTTGACTGGAAGCTGGTCTTTAAGCACCCTCTGCTTAGCATATACCAAGATTCCAGATTTTGTGGAAAGAAAGTAGATATTCAGCATAAATCACACTGTATATAAATTATTATACAAATAACTTAGGCAAACTACCTCATCAGTTAGGAAATGTTAGGACACATCCTGAAATCCAATGGATAGCTTTGATTCATTTGTGAAGGCCTTGAATTGTCAAACATTATAACTACTCTAGGCAAGGTATTGTATGACTTTTACTGTGTCACAATTTAAGTTTTTATTACAAATGCTTTGTAACTTTGCTGCATATTTGTCTTCTTTTTATGACAAATAGCTTTCTTATTTTTTAGTGCACCCACTTGTAAAATCTATATTTCTAATGGTATCTACCTCACAGGTATTTTGAGGATTAAATGAGTTATTAAATATACCTGAAGGTTATGCAATGCCAAAGGGCTCTAGAAGATAAGAGTATCAACCTACTCAGCCATTTTAAAATATAACTTTAATACAACTAATATGTAAAGAACAATCAGAGAACCATTTCTTATCTTGAATGCATTTAAAAATCATATTATGTGGCATTTGCATTCCTGAAGACATCCTCTCTACATGCCCTGCTTTTAGAATCTTTTCAGAAAACATACATATTAGTATGTATGTGTATGCTTAGTCATGTCTGACTCTTTTGCGACCCCATGGACTGTATTCTGCCAGGCTCCTCTGTCCATGGGATTCTTCAGGCAAGAATACTGGAGTGGGTTCCGTTTCCTTCTCCAGGATATTAGTATGTGTAAACACTCAAATTTTCAAGAAAATACAAATATGTAATTTTGTTTCCCTTTATTAAGGGAAGACTTGAAAATATTTTTAAAAGAAAACTGTTGTGTGTGTGTATTTTGCCTACCCTATCCTTTAACTTTAAAGTAAGTAAATCTGATCAATACTTACATGTAAGGCATTTGTTTCTTTCTATTTATTGGGATACAGCAAAAAAAAGCATAAATAAAAGCTTAATCTTTCTGTGCCTTAATTTTCATCTATAAAATGAACCTACCAATAGTGCTTGTGGCTTCCCTGGTGGCTCAGATGGTAAAGAAACTGTCTGCAGTGCAGGAGACCTGGATTCGATCCCTGGGTTGGGAAGATCCCATGGAGACAGAAATGGCAACCCACTCCAGTATGCTTGCCTGGAAAATCCCATGGACAGAAGAGCATGTCAGGCTTCAATTCATGGGGTTGCCAAGAGTTGGACACAACTGAGTGACTGAACAACAATATTTATACATATGTGTGTGTGTCAAGAACACATATGTATTTATACTGTTGTTGTTCAGTCATTCAGTCATGTCCAACTCTGTGACACCATGAACTGCAGTATGCCAGGCTATTCTGTCCTTAATTGTCTCCCAGAAATTGCTCAAACTCATGTTCACTGAATCAGTGATGCCATTAAACCATCTCATCCTCTGTCACCCTCTTCTCCCCCTGCCCTCAGTTTTTTCCAGCATCAGTGTCCCTGCCAGTGGCTCTTCACATTAGGTGGCCAAAGTACTGGAGCTTCAGATTCACCATCAGTCCTTCCAATGAACATTCAGAGTTGATTTCCTTTAGGACTGACTGGTTGCTCTCCCTGCTGTCCAAGAGACTCTCAAGAGTCTTCTCCAACAACACAATTCAAAAGCATCAGTTCTTTGGGGCTCAGCCTTCTTTAGGCTTTCCTGGTGGCTCAGTTGGTAAAAAAAGAAAGTGAAGTTGCTCAGTCATGTCCAACTCTGCAACAACATGGACTGTAGCCTACCACACTCCTCCATCCATGAAATTTTCCAGGCAAGAGTACTGAAGTGGGTTGCCATTTCCTTCTCCAGGGGATCTTCCCGACCCAGGGGTTGAACCCGGGTCTTCCTCATTGCAGGCAGACACTTTAACCATCTGAGCCACCAAATACAGGAGAACACCTGCAGTGCAGGAGTCTCAGGTTTGATACCTGGTTTGGGAAGACCCCCTCCAGTATTCTTGCCTGGGAAATCTCATGGACAGAGGAGCCTAGTGGGCTACAGATCATGGGGTCACAAGAGTCAGACATGACTTAGCAACTAAACCACTACCAGCCTTCTTTACGGTCCAAATCTTACATCTGTACCTGACTACTGGAAAAACCATAGCTTTGACTATATAGACCTTGGTCAGTAAAGTGATGACTCTGCTTTTTAATACACTATCTAGGTTTGTCATATCATTCTTTCCAAGGAGCAAACATTTTTTTTTTTTTAATTTCATGGCTGCAGTCACTGTCCACAGTGATTTTGGAGCCCAAGAAAATAAAATCTGCCACTGCATCTACATCCCTCACTTCTATTTGCCATGAAGTGATGGGATCAGATGTCATGATCTTAGCTTTCTGAATGTTGAGTTTAAGCCAGCTTTTTCACTCTCCTCTTTTACCTTCATCAAGATATTCTTCAATTCCTCTTCACTTTCTGCCATTAGAATGCTATTATCTGCATATCTGAGTTTGTTGATATTTCTCCCAGAAATCTTGATTTCAACTTGTGATTCATCCAGCATGGCATTTCACATGATGTACTCTGCATATAATTTTAAAAAGCAGGGTGAGAATATACAGCCTTGACATATTCCTTTCCTGATTTTGAACCAGTCCATTGTTCCATGTACAGTTCTATCTGTTGCTTCTTGACCTGCATACTGGAGCTTTCTCAGGAGACAGGTAAGGTTGTCTGGTATTCCCAGATCTTTAAAAGTTTTCCACAGTTTATTGTGATCCACACAGTCAAAGGCTTTAGCCTCCTGTACAATGTTGTGAACCTCTGTCCATAGTTTTTCAGATGCTCTGCCTACCAGATCTAATCCCTTGAATCTCTGTCATCTCCACTGTATAATCATAAGGGATTTGACTTAGGCTATACCTGAATGGCCTAGTTTTTCATGCTTTCTTCAATTTGAACCTGAATTTTGCAATATGAAGCTCATGATCTGAGTCACAGTCAGCTCTAGGTCTTGTTTTTGCTGACTATAGAGTTTTTCCGTCTTTGGCTTCAAAGAATATAATCAATCTGATTTCAGTTTTGACCATTTGGTGATGTCCATTAGTATAATCATCTCTTGTCTGGTTGTAAAAAGAGTATTTGCTATGACTAGTGTGTTCTCTTCACAAAATTGTTAGCCTTTGCCCTGCTTCATTTTGTACTCCAAGGCCAAACTTGCCTGTTTTCCCAGGCGTATCTTGACTTACTATTTTTGCATTCCAGTCCCCTATGATGAAAAGGATATCTTTTTTGGTGTTAGTTCTAGAAGGTCTTGTATGTCTTCATAGAACCAGTCAGTTTCAGCTTCTTTGGCATCAGTTGTTGGGGCATAGACTTGGATTACTGTGATATTGAATGGTTTGCCTTGGAGACGACCAGTGACCATTCTGTCATTTTTAAGATTGCACCCAAGTGCTGCATTTCAGATGCTTTTGTTAACTATGAGGGCTATTCCATTTCTTCTAACTGATTCTTGCCCATAGTAGTAAATATAGTGGTCATCTGAATTAAGTTCACCCATTCCCATCCATTTTAGTTCACTCAATTCCTAAGATGCTGATGTTCATTTTTGCCATCTCCTGCTTGACCACATCCAATCTACCTTGATTCATGGACCTAACATTCCAGGTTCCTATGCAATAGTTTTCTTTAAAGCATTGGAGTTTACTTTCACCACTAGACACAGCCGCAACTGGGTGTTGTTTCCATTTTGGCCCAGCCACCTATGCTTTCTGGAGCTATCAGTAATTACCCTCCACTCTTCCCCAGTAGCACATTGGATACCTTCTGTTCTGGTGTACTCATCTTCTGGTGTCATATCTTTTTGTCTTTTCATACTATTCATTGGGTTCTGGTGACAAGAATACTGGAGAGGTTTGTCATTCCCTCTTGCAGTGGACCACATTTTGTCAGAACTCTCCACTATGACCTGTCTGTCTTGGGTGGCCCTGCATGGCTTGCCTCATAGCTTCCTTGAGTTATGTAAGCCCCTTTGCAATGGCATGGAGAAGGCAATGACAACCCATTCCAGTATTCTTGCCTGGAGAATTCCATGGACAGAGGAGCCTCGTGGGCTATGGTGTATGGGGTCACAAAGAGTCGGACATGTGAGTGACTAACAGTTAACATGACAAGGTTGTGATCCATGAGTATTGGGATTTTGTCCTATGTTTCTGGACAAAGATTTTTATTGAAGTATAATTGGCTTACAATTTGTTTTAATTTCAGTGTACAACATAGTGATTCGGTATTTTTATAGATTCCATTTTAAGTTATCATAAAATATTGGCTATATTCCCTGTGCTGTACAATATATCCTTATAGCTCATTTATTTTTTATGAACTAGTTTGTGCTTCTTAAGCCCTTACACCTATATTATCCCTTTCCACTTTCCTTTCCCCTCTGGTGATCATTCTTCTTCTTTTTTTTTTCTTTTCCTTTCCCTTCCCTCTTAAACCTCCCTCCCACCTCCCACCCCATCCCACCCTTCTAGGTTGTTACAGAGCCCTGGTTTGAGTTCCCTCAGTCATGCAGCAAATTCCCATTGGCTATCTATTTTACATTTGTTAATGTAAGTTTCCATGTTACTCTCTCCATACATCCCACCATGGGTGAAATGGTAGAAGTTGTGGTTTATCTCTTCCTTTCTTTGGTCCCTGTAAGACATTCTTGTAAGACAGACACATTAACTCATCCAGAGACATATACAGTGAGATTTAGGTATGCAAATTTCATACTCAGCAAATACCTCCGGCCATTCTCACTTTCACCTGACCTTTTCCCACTCAAACTACCGTCTCCTACTGATTCAAATTTTTTTATCTATCTGCATCACTGACTTTTGAGATTGCTTTCAGTTCAGTTCAGTTCAGTTGCTCAGTCGTGTCCAACTCTTTGTGACCCCATGAATCGCGGCACGCCAGGCCTCCCTGTCCATCACCAACTCCCGGAGTCCACTCAAACTCATGTCCATTGAGTTGGTGATGCCATCCAGCCATCTCATCCTCTGTCGTCCCCTTCTCCTCCTGCCCTCAACCCCTCCCAGCATCAGAGTCTTTTCCAATGAGTCAACTCTTCTCATGAGGTCACCAAATTACTGGAGTTTCAGCTTTAGCATCATTCCTTCCAAAGAACACCCAGGGCTGATCTCCTTTAGAATGGACTGGGTGGATCTCCTTGCAGTCCAAGGGACGCTCAAGAGTCTTCTCTAACACCACAGTTCAAAAGCATCAATTCTTCGGCACTCAGCTTTCTTCACAGTCCAATTCTCGCATCCATACATGACCACTGGAAAAACCATAGCCTTGACTAGATGGATCTTTGTTGGCAAACTAATGTCTCTGCTTTTCCATATGCTATCTAGGTTGGTCACGCAATAGGTTTCCTTGTATTTACATAACTAATCACTGGGGGACTACAACTTGGTTAATCTCTCTGGGCCTTAGAACTTTTACTGCAACTAGTAAGGGCTCCTGTTCTAGTTACTGTCCTCACCCAAACTAGTAAAAATCTACCCTAAAACATATATCTTAGGTGATTTCAAATATAACTGTTTACATGACATGGCATTGCATATTTTTCTTTCCCCTATGCAATTAAAATACATTTAAACTATATTGAATGTATTCTATTACATATCATACAGTCATATATATAGGCGTCTGTGGTGGCTCAGCAGTAAAGAATCCACCTGTAATGCAAAACCTGTAGGAGAAGTGGGTTCGATTCCTGGGTTGGGAAGATCCCCTGGAGAAGAGCATGGCACCCCACTCCAGTATTCTTGCCTAGAGAATCCCATAGACAGAGGAGCCTGGTGTATTATATGGTATATATATTATGGTGCATGTTTTTTATATGCAAAATCTTGTATATTTTGCTTACCCACAGCTTAATGTATAGATAACATTTTATTGGCTATCCTTGATCCATATTGCTAGCTGATTTATGAAACTAATATCTACATAAAATGTGACTCCTTGGTACTAAGGGGTCAAATAACATCACTGTGGTTACAACTGGAGGGTCACACTTGGAAATTCTAGTTAAGTTTAATGAACCTTGGAAACATTGGCACATACAGTGGTACAGTCCTCTACCACAATGTCCAATCTAGTCAAAGAGCAATGAAAAAGTAAACTGTTAAGAATAGTAATGATACAAATGGTCTGAAAGCTACGTTCGGACACCCACCCTACTTCTATTTTGATGGAAGACACTCAAGCATTAGCAAGTCATATGTCACTATCAAAGAGATTATAGTGTCTAGGCCTTAGGCTCAGTGGCCTAAAGTTCTACTCACTGGAGCAGTCAAAGAAGCAATGGGGACAGAAGCTGTAGAACTAGGATCACCCTGAAAGTCCAGGAATGACTAGAAGATAGTGAAGAATGTTTAATTGCTAAATTTTCTAGAAACATTACAGTTTTCATTCTCATGACATGCCTCCATTTTTTAATAGCCCCTGATCCCCACAATTCTAATACCTTTCATTGAAAGTAAATGAAATTATTTGAAATAAATTAGCTTTCATCATTTTTTCTATGATTCCCTGAAAACACTTATATTTTACTTTCCATTGCTCTACCATTCCTCTGTCCTCATTGTTCCTATATGCATTGTGGGTCAAGATTATAAATGTATCCTTATCTCTCTGATATCATAACTTACATTTCTGTGTCTCGTTTTCCTTTCTGTTTGATTTGAAATTCCCAAAAGAAGGAGAGGTAAACATTTTTGTCATGTTAAATGACAAATGCACAGAAGTTTCCTTTGTGGGGAAGTGATTCTATTAGTCTAAAGAACCTTCTAGGAGATTTGAAAAATAGACATAAAAGTTCTGTTCTTAGTGCTTACTGCCCTTACGTGCCCTAGTCCTAAGGTATCAGGTGTAGCACAGGGGTGGATTTACTCTGGAGCTAAGAAATATTGAGTTTACAGCCTGTCAGTTTTATAGGTCTCTTCTAAAACCTTGGGAGACACTTTGAGACATGTTCACATGATCTTGTGCTTTCGCAAAATTTGAAATGTATGATTTTTATACATTATTTGATTAAGTCTATTGTCTCTTTCCACTTCAGCTTTTGCTCCATCATACTATTATTTCTGCCAGGGGACACTGGAGTGACTTCAAGTATATTTGAGATCTGCTAAGAGCAAAGGGAGGGAGTTTCAGATACATTTAGTTGAGGTTTAGTAGGATATGTTCATGTGGTTTGCAGTTGTTTACCTGTTTCTAATTTATTGCTAACTATCCTGATATAGAAATAGCATTGAGAAATATTCTGACTTCTAGTTGTGTCAACTTAATTGATATTCTCATGTAAATATGTTTGGCTTGAGAAATATGTGCGTAAATGAAGAGAAACAAGATTTGAAAGGAATTAAGTGAAATGATAGTCTTTTATATTTTCAAATTATCAAATGTGTAAAATTATAAGTGGAAAATTTTATTCTCATCTATGCCAAGACAAAACAGACGGATGCATCTAAAACTACTATACTAATAATACAGCACACTTAATTATGCACCCACTACACATTTGCTTTGCTTTTGATAAAAAATGGGTGAAAAGGATTTCATGAGAATCCCTGAGTTCATAGAGCATAAACATGTAGCAGACAGCAAGTACATATGTGTATCATTCTTCATCTTTCTTTATAGGTTTTGCTTCTAAGTTTATTTTGCACATTTGTGAATTTACATTACTATCCCAACTTTGTTGTTGTTGTTCAGTCACTCAGTCATGTCTGACTCTTTGTGACCCCATGGACTGTGGCATGCCATGCTTCCCTGTCCATCACCATCTCCCAGCGCTTGCTCAAACTCATGTCAAAGGAGTCAGTAATGCCATCCAACCATCTCATCCTCTGTTGTCCACTTCTCCTGCTGTCTTCAATCTTTCCCAGCAACAGGGTCTTTTCTAATGAGTCAGCTCTTCACATGAGGTGGCCAAGGTGTTGGAGCTTCTTCAGCATCAGTCTTTCCAATGACTATTCGGGACTCATTTCCTTTAGGATTGACTTGGTTGTTCTTGCTGTCCAAGGGACTTTCAGGAGTCTTCTCCAATACCACAGTTCAAAAGCATCAATTCTGTGGTGCTAATCCTTCTTTATGGTCCAAATCTCACATCCATACATGACTACTGAAAAAACCATAGCTTTGACTATATGGCCCTTCATCAGCAAAGTAATGTCTCTGCTTTTTAATACACTGTCTAGTTTGTCATAGCTTTTCTTCCAAGGAGCAAGCATCTTTTAATTTCATGGCTGCAGTCACCATCTGCAGTGATTTGGGAGCCCAAGAAAATAAAGTCTGTCACTGTTTCCATTGTTTCCCCATCTATTTGTCATGAAAGGATTGGAATGGATGCCATGATCTTCATTTTTTGAATGTTGAGTTTTAACCAGCTTTTTCACTCTCCTCTTTCACGTTCATCAAGAGACTGTTTAGTTCCTCTTTGCTTTTTGCTATAAGGGTGGTGTCATCTGCCTATCTGAGGTTATTGATATTTCTCGCAACAGTCTTGATTCCAATTTCTGCTTCATCCAGCCAGGAATTTTGCATGATGCACTCTGCATATAAGTTAAATAAGCAGGGTGACAATATATGGCCTTGACGTACTCCTTTCCCAATTTGGAACCAGTCCATTGGTCCATGTTGACTTCTGACTGTTGCTTCTTGACCTGCATACAGATTTCTCAGGAGGTAGGGAGGTGATCTGGTATTCCAGTCTCTTTAAGAATATGCCAGATTTTGTGATCCACACAGTCAAAGGCACTAGCATAGTCAATGAAACAGAAGTAAGTGTTGTTCTGGAATTCTCATGCTCTTTCTATGATCCAACAGATGTTGGCAATTTGATCTCTGGTTCCTCTGCCTTTTCTAAATCCAGCTTGAACATCTGGGAGTTCTCCGTTCACATACTGTTGAAGCTTAGCTTGGAGAATTTTGAGCATTACTTTCTGGCATGTGAGATGAGTGCAATTGTGTGATAGTTTGTACATTCTTTGGCATTGCCCTTCTTTGGGATTGGGCTTCCTTCATAGCTCAGTTGGTAAAGAATCCGCCTGCAATGCAGGAGACCCCAGTTCGATTCCTAGGTTTGAAAGATCTGCTGGAGAAGGGATAGGCTACCCACTCCAGTATTCTGGCTTGGAGAACTCCATGGACTGTATAGTCTATGGGGTTGCAAAGAGTTGGACATGACTGAGCAACTTTCACTTTGACTTTCTTTGGGATTGGAATGAAAACTAACCTTTTCCTGTCCTGTGGATATTGCTGAGTTTTCCAAATTTGCTGGCATATTTTGTGAAGGACTTTCACAGCATCATCTTTGAGGATTTGAAATAGCTCAGCTGGAATTCCATCACCTTCACTAGCTTTATTCATAGTGATGTTTCCTAAGGCCAACTTGACTTTGCACCTCAAGATATCTGGCTTTATATGAGTGATCACATCATCATGGTTATCTGGGTCATTAAGATCTTTTTGTGTGTAGTTCTTCTGTGTATTTCTGCCACCTCTTCTTAATATCTTCTGCTTCTGTTAGGTCCTTACCATTTCTATCCTTTATTTTGCCCATCTTTGCATAAAATATTCCTTTGGTATCTCTAATTTTCTTAAAGAGCTCTCTAGTCTTTCCCATTCTATTATATACCTCTCTTTCTTTGCATTGTTTGCTTAAGAGGGTTTTGTTTTTTTTTTTTTTTATCTCTCTTTGCTATCTTTGGAGCTCTGCATTCAGATGAGTGTATCTTTCCTTTTTTCCTTTGCCTTTTCCTTCTCTTCTTTTCTCAGCTATTTGTAAGACCACCTCAGAAAAATCATTTTGCCTTTTTACATTTCTTTTTCTTGGCAATAGTTTTGATCACACCCTCCTGTACAATTTTACGATCCTCCATCCATAGTTCTTCAGGCACTCTGTCTATCAGATCTAATACCTTGAATCTATTTGTTACTTCCACTGTATAATCATAAGGGATTTGATTTAGGTCATACCTGAATGGCCTCGTGGTTTTCCCTACTTTCTTCAATTTAAGTCTGAATTTTGCAATAAGCAACTCATGATCTGAGCCACAGTCAGCAGCTGGTCTTATTTTTCCTGTGTGTATAAATCTTCTCTGTCTTTGACAGCAAATATAATCTATCTGATTTTGGTATTGACCATCTGGTGATGCTCATGTGTAGAGTCGTCTCTTGTGTTGTTGGAAGAGAGTGTTTACTATGACCAGTGCTTTCTCTTGGAAAAATGTTAGCCTTTGGCCTGCTTCATTTTGTGCTCCAAGGCCCAACTTGCCTGTTACTCCAGATATCTCTTGACTTCCTCCTTTGCATTCCAGCCCCCTATGATGAAAAGAACATCTTTTTTTTTTTTTTGATATTAGTTATAGAAGGTCTTGTAGGTTTTCATAGAACCATTCAATTTCAGCTTCTTTGCCATTAGTGTTGGGGCATAGACTTGGATTACTGTAATACTGAATGCTTTGCCTTGGAAAAAAACAGAGATCATTCTGTCATTTTTGAGATTGCTCCCAGGTACTGAATTTCATACTCTTTTGTTGACTATGAGTGGTCCATTTCTTCTAAGTGATTCTTGGCCACAGTAGTACATATAATGGTCATCTGAATTGAATTTGTACATTCCAGTCCATTTTAGTCCACCAATTCTTAAAATGTTGATGTTCTCTCTTGCTATTTCTTCTTAGACCACTTTCAATTTACCTTGAGTCATAGACCTAACATTCCAGGTTCCTATGCAATTTTGTTTTTACAACATCAGACTTTACTTTCACTGCCAGACACATCCGCAACTGAGGTCATTTCACTTTAGCTCAGCCTCTTGATTCCTTCTGGAGCTATTTCTCCACTCTTCTCTCATAGCATATTGGGCACCTACTGACCTGGGGAGTTCATCTTTCAGTGTCATACCTTCATCCCAACCATTGATAACTGAAAAATAAATTTGGTTAAACAAATGATATTACAGATATCTTGACATATGAGGAAGCAATAAAAGAGCGTTCAGCCAGTGAATGTAGGATAAAAGATTATAGAGGTGAGTTAGATAATAAAAACATGGTATTCTTTTCAATTTTTTTGTAATATCAGATTTTAAATTTTTCTATTTTTTTGTTTTTCAGCTTTATTTTTTAAATGTATACATTTTAATTTGAGGTTGATTACTTTACAATATTGTAGTGGGTTTTGCCATACATTGACATGAATCAGCCATGGGTGTACATGCGTTCCCCATCTTGAACCCTGCTCCCACTTCCCTCCCCATCCCATCCCTCAGGGTCATCCCAGTGCACCAGCCCTGAGCACCCTGTCTCATGCATCGAACCTGGACTGGCGATCTGTTTCACATATGATAATATACATGTTTCAATGCTTTAAAAAATGTGTAGTGTTTTAATGTCAGTTTCTCATTGGTCTTAGTTAACTTGGGCTGCCACAACAAAAGCACCGCAGACTAACTGATTTAAACAACAAACATTTATTTCTCATAGTTCTTCATTCTGGTAAGTCTAAGAACAAGGTATCAGCAGATTTGGTGTCTGGTAGGACCCTGCTTCCTTGTTCATAGACGGCTGTCTTCTCATTGTGTCATCATGTGACAGAAGGGGTGAAAGATTTCTATGGATCCCTTTTATGAAGGCATTAATCAAATTTATGAGGGCTCAAGAACTAAACATCTTCCCAAATCCTCACCTCCTAATACCATCACATTGAGGATTTGGACTTCAGTATGTGAATTTTTTGGGGGGTAGTAAAAATATTCAGTCCAAAACATCATTCTAAATAAATATTCACTTTCATAATAATTTTGCATTTGTAACTTTGTACTTTTTTCTTAAAGAAGTGTTTATAAATTGTAGGAAGACTTTAGGCCCCACTGAACTTGTCTCCCCAGCTCCTACTGAGTTATGATGATTGAATGGTATGTGTGGAAGTAGTATTTCTGTTCTGTGTGACACAGTGAACTGGCTTCTTCTGTATTCCAAGCATATGAATTACTGAAAAAGATAAATGTGATTTAAAAGAAATTGTTTGGTTAGCACGTTCAATTTATAGAAAATAAATACTCCTTGTGATTGGTTTATTAGTCATGGATAACTTTTCTGTATCATAGGATTTTCTGTATCATTTTCTAAACTGATGAAACATCATCATTTGGGATTCTTTGAATGATTTGTGATGTTTTTCTATTTATTTCTGACTCATTTTAGCCCATTATGCATATTGTGCTCATTTGCCAATATTTTCATGCTTATTTTCAATTGTTTAAATATGAGTCACCAGTATATTTTTATATAAATTTTATCCAGAACACATCATTAATTTTTAAGTCACTTGTTTTAGTTTTGTTGGCTTTCTATAATTATATTTGCTTTTGTAGATATTAAGTCATTCTTAGCCAGAAATTAATTCATCCATTTGTTCTTATTTTCAAGTCAACTTTGTTTTACACTCAGTTTCCTTTAACTTAGGACAGTTTTTATGTATTCATAATACAATATTACTCTTGTTTGCCATATTCTGTCTCTTGTTAAAGGTACATTGCAATCTTGTAATCGTGGGGATTATCTGAGTTTCCTTAGAATAGGAATAAGGATATTGATTTCAGAAGGCATTATTCCATTTTATGCATATGAAAAATAAAGTTCTTTACAGGGATAGTGGTTGTCACTTGGTGATATGAGGATGTTGGTCTCTGATCTGAGTGAAGGCTGACTTATGGAATAAGGAAATGAAGGTTGAGGTTGCACAAGATGATATGGAGACATGAAGGGATATTCCCTTTTCCATATTAAGGTTGGCCTACTGTGAGAAGATAATAATCTGTAATATACTGACTAAGAGAGCTTAGTTCCTCTTATAAAATGCTTTCTGCCTGTGGAATATCATGGTCCTATTTCCCTTTTGTTGATTATACAATAACAGGCTTTTATACTAGAAGTTCTAACATTATGTTTTGATCTAGAATTGTCTCCCTTAAGGTGTGTCTAGTGTAGATCTTCTCACTGCCAGGAAGTCCCAGGAAGGTGAGCAAATAGATGGAGCATCTTACACTATGAAGGTTGTGTTAAGCAGCCTCTAGGATGGTCCCCAATGACATTGCTTCTTGATAGTCATACCCTGTGTAATATCCTTCCCTGGGTATGAGTTGAACCTAGTAACTTGCTTCTAATGAATAAAATGGGCAGAATTAATGGGATACCACTTCCAAGATTGTGAAAAAACTCTGGCTTCTGTCTTGCTCATGCTATCTTGCTTTAATTTTCTCATTTTAATGGAAGTCAGTTCCATGATGTCAGTTGCCACATAGAGAGACCCATGTTGTAAAGAAATGAGGGCAGTCTCTAACCAACAATCAGGAAGGAACTGCAAGCAATAGCTTGTAACAATTTGAGTCTTTCCAGAAACCACTTGAGTGAGCTTGGAAGCAAATCTTCCTAGTCAAACCTTGGGAGAAGACTAACATCCCATCCAGAACCTTAATTGTGGTCTTATATGAAACCTTGAGGCAGAAGCACCCATTAATCCATGCCTGGATTCCTGACCCACAGAAATTGTGGGATAATAAATGGAGTTAGGATTTTGTGTAGGAATATATTCTGATGATACAACTGTGGTGACAGGAAAGCATTCAGGATTAGTTACTCATTTAAAGAACTGGTCACAGAATGCAAATCAACATATCACTTCCTTCCTTAAGTAGTTTCCTTCAAAAATTTTACTATGAAAGTCAGCTGAACTAGACAAAAACTGTGGATGTGAAATTCTTGTCTTTCATAGGAAACTAATTTAAATTTCATTATGATTTCAGAGGATACGTTGCTGGAATTGGCTATTGATGGATTGAGATGATCTTGCTCTATTTTATATTAAAAAAATCTTAAATTAGAAACCTAAGCTTGTTCAAATTGTGCTTAAATTTCTTCCATTCCATCAAATACCCCTGTAAAACTAGTTTCCCCACTAAGAGTATTATTAAAACAAAGCATGGAAACAGTTAATAAATAAATAAATATTTATGGCTTTAAGCTTTGAAGTTTGGAGGTAACTTATTATGCGTTCATGGATGACTAATACAGGGTACACTTCTTCCTACAGGAAATTAGGTGGCCCTAGTCCACTGAACTCATCGTTAATCTGCTCTATTCCTTCACCATTGACTCCTTCACCCATCACACCAATCATACAGCAGTACATGAGGAAGCTATATATCACAGAAAATGGCCTTTAGATCATCCATACTGAACCAGAAAAGGAAAAAGTCCCAGAACCCTTCAGCATTCAAATTATCTTTAATTATTCTATAATTGATCTTCCTGAGCTCACTATATTTTTTTTCAGACCATCCCACTCCAAATGGATAACTAGTTGGACTCTTGGCTTTAATTTCATGCTTTATTACCTGGTCATTCACCAATATTCAAGGACAGGGTACAGCTTCTATGGAAGACTGGCAAAGACTCTTCTAAGAAGATGAAATATGCACAGAGACTCTTGATCTGCTTTGGTAAGTTATTTTGCAAAAAGGTTTTTTTGCTTCAGGTAAGTATCTCTGTCAATTCCTCATGCTGTTAGAATATTACTAGTGCTGAATCCAGTCTGTCCTTTTAATTTCTTTTATCACCAAAAAAAAAAGCCTTTATTCCCTAAGTAAAAAGGGATAAGATCCTTCCCAGAGTATGTTAGATGCACAGACAAAGACGAAATCATACGATAGAATACACAATAAAATACACAAGTCAATATCTGATTCAAACTGATTTTCATTAAATACAATGCATGCAATAGATTGAATATAAAAAGGAACCAGTATAGTTCTGCTTGAGATGTGTTTTTTCCCCATTAATAATCTCTACAAATGTAGGGAATATCATAGAAAACCACAAAAGATCACTATATTGGCCATATAATGTTGCTATCATTCAGGGTAAAAGCTAATTAAATAACCTCAGATTTCAATGGCTCAAATTATGGATAATAGTGGCTTCTTCAGGAATTCTGTTAGGAAAAGTTACAGATTAGAAAATTAAAAGAAATTTTCTGATATATTTTAAAAGTAAAAATTATATTATACTAATAAAATTACTTTTGAAGTTATGGGATATCAACAAACACCAACAATAAGTAATAAACAGGAAACAAAGTGAGTGCCTATCTAGAGAGAGCTAAATGAAATTCATCTATATTAAGTGGAAACCCAAATTCCTTAGTTGTCCAATATTTTCTGACTAATAGCATATATGAAGAAATCAAATAAATGAAAATTATATTCACTATTTAATGCCAGGATAACATTTCTGCCTGCATTATTTGACCATTGGCAGTAGGTGGTCAAATAATGAAAACATGAAAGAAATATTACATTCTACAGTGGTTTTCAAATTTACTGTGCATAAGAAAAAAACATGAAGAGCTCATTAAAGCATAAATTCCTGGTCCCTTTCTCCAATAGGCCTGAAGTGGGGTCCGTAAATATTCATTTCTTACTCTCAGATGATAATGATTCTGCTGATCCAATGACTATACTTTGAGTAGTACTAACATATCCTGGAACTTATGAATGGGACTAAGAGTCATAGTGTTTTGATAGCATCCTGTGAGTTTTATCCTTGTAGAAAGCTTCTGGGTTGTTTTAACAATTCTTAGCAAAAGATTTACACAGTTACAAATTTTCTTGATCCGTTGCTCAAAGTGGAGACAGTCAAATAAGCCTGAGTCTCTGAAGGTGGAGACTTTTAAAAATAGGATCAGGGATAACTTAGCTGGGCCTATTTGCAATTGTGACTTCAAATACTTCATGGCTACCAGCTGATGGACACTCTACATTTGGAAAGACTATGTGCACTTCTGGAAAAAACAAACAAACAAACAAACAAACAAACAGGTATTTAATACAGGGGCTTAGGGATCTATTTTCAGTAGCAAACAACTTTTTTTCCTGAATAATGTGAGTGCCTCTTAAAAACAAATGAGCAAGTGATGTCACTGAGAATGGTGGAGTAGGGAGTTCCAAAGATCTGTACCATCATAGAAACTGCCAATAAGCTAGTAAAAACTATCAGAAACAACTTTTTCAAAACTCTAAAGTAGAAGCAAAAACTTAAGGGGAATGCTTAAAGTGCTTGGTCGCTTAGTCATGTCTGACTTTTTGTGAATCCATGGACTGTAGCTCACCAGGCTCCTCTGCCCATGGGGATTCTCCAGGCAAGAATACTGGAGTGGGTTTCCATGCCCTCCTCCAGGGGACCTTCCCAACATGGGGATCAAACTCAGGTCTCTTACATTGCAGGTGGATTTTTTTTTTTTTTTTTTTACCATCTGAGCCATGAGGAATGCTTAATGAAGAGGCTGCAAAACATCATAAGATAGACTTAGAACATTTTCATTTACCAATCTCCTATTCTCCACTCTCCAGTTCAGCAGTGGGCATGGGAACAGTGGCCTACTTTCTTAGGATGGCTTACTGGCATCAAAGGGGGCAGTATGGATGCAGTTCTCAAAAGACTATAGTTGTTTACTTTTGTGTCTGATGGCACCCTGAGAGATTGACTCAGGGACCTGACTTGGTTTTGCCCTCTCCACTCAGAAGTCTATCTGAACTAGAGGTGCCTCTTGGGAAGTATTTTTAAAAATCATTTAAAGTAAAATATACTAACTGCAGTTGTCTGTGGTAAGAGACAACAAAGGAGGCAAGCAGCAAAAAGACTGAAAATGTAGGAAGGGAGAAGTTTGGATAATGAGACAGATGGGGGAATAGGGGCTTAGAAAGGATTCTGTATACACCAAGAAGTTCACAACACCATGTGTATGCCCACAGTTAGATGTGTGCTAAGAAAATACCAGAGAAAACCCCAAGTTTTTACCTTACCTTGATCTTTAAGTTTCCAGCAGCAGAGAGTGAACTAAAACAGGGCTACAAGTGGCCTGACTAAGCTTTGAAGAAATGCCCCAACTCAGAGCCAATCTGCATAAACAACCCCAAACAAGCAAAAATAACAAACCCTAGAGAGGAGAATCTGTTTTCTAGAATTATTGTATTGTAAATATTCAAAATGTCCAAACAACATAAAGTAGGCAGAGTCTGGCCCATTTTTTTTAAAAGTGAAATTAACAGAAACAGTTTCTGAGGAAGCCCCAGCATTGGACTTACTAGGAAAAGACTTTAAATCAACTGCTTAAAATACACTCAAAGAGTCAAAGGAAACCTGGCATAAATAAGTAATACAATCCAGGGAAATGATGTTTCAGCAAAAAGAATATCAGTAAAGTGATAGAAATTATTTGGAGGAACCAATAAGAAATTCTGAACCTGAAAAATACAATAATTGAAATGAAAAATCCACTGTGGGATTCAACAGTGTATTTGAGCAAGGAGAAGAAAAAATAGACAAATGTGAAAATAGATCAATTGAAATTATTTAATCTGAAGTGCAGAAAGAAAAATAATAAAGAAAAATAGACTTTAAGGTACACATGGTACATCATTGAGCATATGGGATTCCTAGAAGGAAAGAAAAGAAAGATGAGGACAGGGAGAAGCTGGTATCAACTCAACTAGATTGCCATCATTTAAGATGTTAATTTCAATACCCTAGTAACCACTAAGAAAATAACAACAGCAACAAATGCCAAAAGAAAATAAGGAGGGAATCAAACTGTTACACTAGAAAAAATCAATTAAACACAAATCAAAGCAATAATATAAGAATAGAAGAACAAAAAAAAAACTATAAGAAATGTAGAAAACACATAGCAAAATGGCAAAAATAAATATTTCCTTATCACTAATCACTGTAAATTTAAATGGATTAAAGTCTTTACATAAAATGCAGAGACTGGCAGACTGGATTTTTTTTTTTAAGAAATATGGTTCAGGACTTCCCTGGTGGTCCAGTGGCTATAGACTTCACACTTCCACTGCAGGGTGTGTGGGTTCGATCTCTGGTTGGTGAAGTAAAAATCCCACAGGCCACACAGCAAGAGCAAAAAAAACCAAAACAAAACAAAACAGAAATGTGGCTCTTCTATATGCTTTCTATAAGAGACACAATAGATCCAAAGACACATATAAGGTTGAAACAAAGAATGGAAAGGGAAATAGGTACTGATAGTTGCGATGTATCTACCATTAATCAAACAAAGTAGACTTTATTCAAATGTTACAGAGACAAAAAAGGATATTGTATGTTGATAAATGGTCAATCCATCAAGGAGATGTAACAATCATAAATAAACACACACCTGACAACAGAGCCCTAAAATACATGAAGCAAAAAATTGAAGAAATGGAAGGAAGAAATAGACAATTCTAAACTAACTGAAGGGATAAATACATCATATTGAAAAATGATTAAGGCGACATGGCAGAAAACCAGTAAGGAAATAGAAGACTTCAACAAAACTAGAAGTCAACTACATCTAACAGACTTAGACAAAACATTGAACCCAACATTAGCAGACTACCTATTCTTCTGAAGGGTACATGGAGCGTTCTCCAGAATAGATTGCATGTTAGACCATATAGCAAATATCAACAAAATGTAAAAATATTAACATACAGTATTGGTGTTTAGTATGGCAAAACCAATACAATATTGTAAAGTAATTAACCTCCAATTAAAATAAATAAATGTATATATTAAAAAAAGATTAACATACAAATTGTGTTATTTGAATGAAGCTAGATATTGACAAGAGAGGGAAATTTAAAATTTAGAAACTTGTAGAATTCAAACATTTCAACAACCAATGATTCAAAGAAGAAATAACAAGAAAAATTAGAAAATACTTTGAAATGAATAAAAACCAAAATTGTTGTTGTTGTTGTCTCTCAGTTGTGTCCAACTCTTTGCAACCCCATGGACTACAACACGCCAGGCTTCCTTGTCCTTCACCATCACCCAGAGATTACTCAAACTCATGTTCATTGAGTTAGTGATGCCATCCAACCATCTCATCTTCTATTGTCCCCTTCTCCTCCTGCCCTCAATCTTTCCCAGCATCAGGGTCTTTTCAAATCAAGTGACCAAAGTATTGGAGCTTCAGCTTCAGCTTCAGCATCAGTCCTTCCAATGACTATTCAGGGTTGATTTCCTTTAGGATGGACTGGTTGGATCTCTTTGATGTCCAAGGGACTCTCAAGAGTCTTCTCCAATACCACAGTTCAAAAGCATCAATTCAGCAGTGCTCAGTTTTCTTTATGGCCCAACTCTCACATCCATACATGACTAATGGAAAAACCATAGCTTTGACTGGATGGACCTTTGCTAGCAAAATAATGTCTCTGCCTTTTAATATGATGTCTATTTTGTCACAGCTTTCCTCCAAGAAGCAAACATCTTTTAATTTCATGGCTGCAGCAACGCTCTGCAGTGACTTTGAGGCCCAAGAGAATAAAGTCTGTCACTGATTCCATTGTTTCCCATCTATTTGCCATGAAGTGATGGGAATGGATGCCATGATCTTCGTTTCGTGAATGTTGAGTTTTAAGCCAGCTTTTCCACTCTCCTCTTTCCTTTTCATCAAGAGTCTTTAGTTCTTCATTTTCTGCCATAAGGATGGTGTCATCTGCATATCTGAGGTTACTGAAATTTCTTGCAACAATCTTGATTCTGGTTTCTGCTTCATCCAGCCCAGCGTTTTGCATGATGTACTCTGCACAGATGTATTCTGCACAGTTAAACAAGTAGGGTGACAATATACAGTCTTTATGTACTCCTCTCCCAATTTTGAACTAGGTAGTTCCATGTCCCGTTCTAATTGTTGCTTCTTGAACTGCATACAGATTTCTCAGGAGGCAGGTAATGTGATCTGGCGTTCCCACCTCTTTAAGAATGTTCCACAGTTTGTTGTGATCCACAGAATCAAAGGCTTTAGCATAGTCAATGAAGCAGAAGTAGATTTTTTTTTTTGTAAATCTCTTACTGTTTCTATGATAAACATATGTTGGCAATTTGATCTCTGGTCCTTTTCCTTTCTAAATCTAGGTTGAACATCTGGAAGTTTTCAGTTCACATACTGTTGAAGCCTAGCTTGGAGACTTTTGAGCGTTACTTTGCTAGCATGTGAGATGAGTACAATTGTGTAGTAGTTTGAACATTCTTTGGCATTTCCTTTTTTTGGGATTGGAATGAAAACTGACTTTTTCCAGTCCTGTGGCCACTGCTGAGTTTTGCAAATTTACTGGCATATTAAGTGCAGCACTTTCACAGCATCATCTTTTAGGATTTGAAATAGCTCAGCTGGAATTGTTTCACCTCCACTAGCTTTGTTCATAGTGATGCTTCCTAAGGCCCATTTGACTTCACATTCCAGGATATCTGGCTGCAGGTGAGTGATTACACCTTTGTGGATATCTGGATCATTAAGATTTTTTTCTATAGTTCTGTGTATTCTTGCCATCACTTTTTAATATCTTCTGCTTCTATCAAGTCCATACTGTTTCTGTCCTTTATTGTGTCCATCTTTGCATGAAATGTTTCCTTGGTATCTCTAATTTTCTTGAAGAGATCTCTAGTCTTTCCCATTCTATTGTTTTCCTCTCTTTCTTTTCATTGATCACTTAAGGGCTTCCCTGGTAACTCAGATGGTAAACCGTCTCAATTCGGGAGAAGTGGGTTCAATCCCCGGGTCGGGAAGATCCCCTGGAGAAGGAAATGGCAATCCACTCCAGTATTCTTGCCTGGAAAATTCCATGGATGGAGGAGCCTGGTAGACTACAGTTCATGGGATCACAAAGAGTCAGACATGACTGAGCAACTTCACTGACTGATCATTTAGGAAGGCTTTCTTTTTCCCATTAATATTCTCTGGAACTCTGCATTCAGATGGATATTTCTTTCCCTTTCTCCTTTGCCTTTCACTTTTCTGAGCTATTTGTAAGACCTACTCAGACAGCCATTTTGCCTTTTTGTATTTCTTTTTCTTGGGAATGGTTTTGATCACCCCCTCCTGTACAATGTTATGAACCTCCATCCATAGTTCTTCAAGCACTCTGCCTATCAGGTCTAATCCCTTGAATCTTTTGTCTCTTCCACTGTATAGTCACAGGGATTTGATTTGGGTCATATCTGAATGGCCTAGTGATTTTCCTACTTTCTTCAATTTAAGTCTAAATTTTGCAATATGGAGTTCATTATCTTAACCACATTCAGCTCCCAGTCTTATTTTTGCTGACTGTATAGAGCTTCTCCATCTTTGGCTGCAAAGAATACAGTCAATCTGATTTTGGTGTTGACCATCTGGTGATGTTCATGTGTAGAATCATCTCTGATGCTGTTGGAAGAGGGTGTTTGCTATGACCAGTCCATTGTCTTGTCAAAACTCTGTTAGCCTTTGCCCTGCTTCATTTTGTACTCCAAAGCCAAACTTGCCTGTTACTCCAGGTGTCACTTGACTTCCTCCTTTTGCATTCCAGTTCCCTATGATGAAAAAGACATCATTTTTGGGTGTTAGTTCTAGGAGGTCTTATAGGTCTTCATAGAAGCATTCAGTTTCAGCTTCTTTGACATTAATCTTTGAGGCATAGACTTGGATTACAGTGATATTGAATGGTTTGCCTTGGAAATGAACAGAGATCACTCTGTCATTTTTTAAATGATTGAGATCCCAGAAATAAACCCATAGATCCATGATCATTTGATTTTGTTTTGTTTTGGTTTGTTGTTTGGTTCTTTATTTTTGCTACACCATGTGGCATATGGGACCTAAATTCTCCAACCAGGGATTAAACCATACCACCTGCATTGGTTTCAAAGAATCTTAATCACTGGACTGCAAGGAAAATCCCTTATGATCAGCTGATTTTTTACAGGGCTTCCAAGAACATTCAATGGGGAAAGTAAAGTCTCTTCATAAATGCATTGTCACATTCAAACCTTTACAATGAATTTGGACTGTTACCTTACACTATGTACAGAAAGTAACTCAAAATGAATCAGAATTATAAATATGAGGGAAAACTATATAACTCGAGAAAACATAAGGGTAAATACTTATGGATTTAACAGTGGATTCTTATGTATGATGCTGAAAGCATAAGCTACAAAAATGAACAAAATAGAAATAATCCAATTAAATAATAGCAAGAGGAATTTGAACATATATTTGTATCCTATATACAAATAACCAATAAATACTTTAAAAATGTGCAACATCGTTATTCATTAATAAAAATGCCATCAAAACCACAACGAAACACCACTTCATATCCATTAAGATGGTTCTTATATTAAAAATCAGAAAATAAGTGTTGTTGAGGATGTGGAGAAATTGGAATCTTTCTCTATTGTTGATTGTAATGTAAAATGGTGCAACCGCTGTTTAAACAGCTCTTCCTCAAGACATTAAACTTAGAATTTCCTTATACTCAGTAGTTTCACTCCTAAGTTTTTACCTTAAAGAATTTAACAGAGGTGTTTGAACATAAACTTTTACACAAATATTCACCTCAGCACCAGTCACAATGGCCGAAGGTGGAAACATCCTAAATGTCCATTATTGGAAGAATGGATAAGCACAATATGGTTTCATTGAATTCCATTCAATGAAATATTATTCAGCCATAAAAGGCAACGAGGTATATGCTAACACATGGAGGAACTTTGAAAACATTCTAAGTGAAAGAACTAGACACCAGAAAACCACATATTGAAGAATTTCATTTATATGAAATATCTAGAATAGGCTAATTCCTAAAGATAGAAAATTGATTAGCAGTTGACTCAGGCTGAGGAAAAAGGAGAATGGGCAATGACTACTTAATCGTTACAGGGCTTCCATTTGGACTGATGAAACGTTCTGAACCTAGATAATGGTGATAGCTACACACCTTGTCAATGCTGTAAACGACATTGAAATGTATATTTTTAAATGAATAAAATGGTAAAATTGATGTTAGTTTGTATTTTACCACCATAAGATGCAATGAAGTACTCATACATGCTAAAACATGTATGAACCTTGGAAACCTTATGGTAAATGAAAGAAGCAGACACAGAAGACCACTTTTCATATACTTCCATTTATAAGAAATCCTTATAATTCTCCAAATCTGTGGAGATAAAAATAAGGTGCTTAGAACTGAAGTGAGGGTGAGTGCGGGAAATGGAAGGGAATAACCACCAATGTGCCTGCAAGCTATTTTTGTGTTGTTGAATATATTCCAAAACTGATTATGCTGATGCTTGCAAAACTTTGTAAATATACTAAAAAACCACTGAATTGTACACTTTAAATGGTTAACTATATGGAATGTGAATTATATCTCAATATTTGTGTTATTCAAATAACTCATAATGAGGGGTCACTATATACTTATCAGATAGCTATAAAGAAAATAATGCCAACAGCAAATGGTGATAATGATAAAGAGAAGCAGTGTAACTCAAAAATTATTGATGAAAATCAAAATGTTGGAATTATGTTAGAAAACAGTCTGGCAGTTTCTTATTAACTGGGAAACTACCATAGGACCAATTATTTCATGCCTAGGTATTTATTCCAGAGAAATAAAAATTGATTTTCACACAAAAACATATGCAGATATTTACAGCAGCTTTATTTGTAATAGCAAAAACTTGGAAAGAGTTCGTACGCCCTCAAGAGGTGAATTAAACAAATGGTGGTACATTCAAACTGTTGAATACTACTGAGCATAAATAGAAATAAGTTATTTATTGATACAACAACTTGGATGTAACTCAAGGGCATTTTGCTGAATGAAGAAAAGTCTATCTGTTTTGCATACAGTAATGTATACATTTCAATGCCATTCTCTCAAGTCATCCCACCTTCTCCTTCCCCCACTGTGTCCAAAAATCCATTCTTTATGTCTGCATCTCCTTTGCCACCCTGCAAATGGGATCGTCAGTACTATCTTTCTAGATTACATATGTATGTGTTAATATGCAATATTTGTCTCTCTTTTTCTGACTTACTTCAATCTGTATAATAGGCTCTATGTTCATCCACCTCATTAGAACTGACTCAAATGTGCTCCTTTTTATGGCTGAGTAATATTCCATTGTGTATATGCACCACAACTTCTTTATCCATTCATCTGTCAGCAGACATTTAGGTTGCTTCCATATCTTAGCTATTGTAAATAGTGCTACAATAAATTTTGGGGTATATGTGTCTTTTTCAATTATGGTTTCAATTGTGGTTTCCTCAGGGTATATGCCCAGCAGTAGGGTTGCTGGGTCATATGGTAGTTTTATTCCTAGTCTTTAAAGGAATCTCCATACTGTTTTCCATAATGGCTTTCCATAATGGTATCAATTTGCACCTTCACCAGCAGAGCAAGAGCATTCCCTGTTCTCCACACCCTCTTCAGCATTTATCATTTCCTTCAGGGAACCCTGAGACAGGTTCAGTTCAGTTCAATTCAGTTCAGTCACTCAGTCATACAGGTTAGAATGTGGCAAATAAAATCTGCTCTGCTTACCAATCTGGTTTGAGGGATATAATTGGGAACTGCTCAGTGTTCACACTTGTCTCACCCCTCCCTGGTATGGTGTAGTCATGGTGTGGAGAAGGCTGCAAAACAGTTCCAAATTCTATTCTTCAAACCAGATTGGTATGCAGAGAAGATTTTATTTGCTATGTTCTAACCTGTCTCAGGAGAAGGCAATGGCACCCCACTCCAGTACTCTTGCCTGGAAAATCCCATGGACAGAGGAGCCTGGTAGGCTACTGTCTATGGAATTGCACAGAGTCGGACATGACTGAAGCGACTCTTAGCAGCAGCAGCAACTTGTCTCAGGGTTTCCCGAAGGACTCTGTTTTGCCTAATTTGGATCTCAGGTGGGGAGAGGCGTTGAATGCTTGGAGCTACAGGAAGATGAAGATCTGCAAACACCTGGGGCAAGAGATTGAGTGTAGAAACACACAATAGATGATCTAAGCCTCCAAGGAGAAATCAAGATTGAAGAAACCCTTTGGGAAATCAAGATATTTAAAAGCAACAATGTATATGGTGAAAGTCAAAAAAGGCACGTAGAGGCTCAAGGAAGACACATGCTAGAAAAGACCCAAGAAGACCATAAGCTTTCCCTCAGGCTGATGCAAAGACTCAGAACACATCGAGCTAATTAGTGAAGAATTACCCTGGCACAGAGCCACTTTGGAAAGACTGGGAAAAGTGGCTGATTTTAAAATACTCAACTTTTAAAAAAATCACAAAGCATACAAGCAAACAGTAAAACATGGTCTATTCAAATTTTTAAATGTGGCAAAAAATTGTTGCTGAAGAAACACAGGCATAAGATTTAATGTTTTTGACTTTAAGACAACTATCTTAAAAATGCTCAAAGACCTAAAGGAAAACATGGACAAAAAATTAAAGGGATACTATAGGATACTATGAGAATATAAAAAATGAGAAAGAAATTATAAAAAGGGACAAAACGGAAATTCTGGAGCTGGAAAATATAATCAGTTCAGTTCAGTTAAGTTGCTCAGTAGTGTCTGACACTTTGTGACTACATGGACTGACTGCAGCAGGCCAGGCTTCCCTGTCCATCACCCACTCCCAGAGTTTACTCAAAATCATGTGCATTGATCCAGTGATGCCATCCAACCATCTCATCCTCTGTCATCCCCTTCTCCTCCTGCCTTCAATCTTTCCCAGCATCAGGGTCTTTTCCAATGAGTCAGTTCTTTGCAACAGGTGGCCAAAGTATTGGAGTTTCAGCTACAGCATCAGTCCTTCCAATGAATATTCAGGACTGATTTCCTTTAGGATGGACTGGTTGGATCTCCTTGCTGTCCAAGGGACTCTCAAGAAACTTCTCCAACACCACAGTTCAAAATCATCAATTCTGTGGTGTTCATTTTTCTTTATGGTCCAACTCACATCTATACATGACTACTGGAAAAACCTCTAGTCAACAGCTTTGACTAGAGGGACTTTTGTTGGCAAAGTAATGTCTGTGCTTTTTAATATGCTGTCTATTTTGTCACAGCTTTTCCTCCAAGGAGCAAGCGTCTTTTAATTTCATCACTGCAGCAACCCTCTGCAGTGACTTTGCAGCCCCAAAATATAAAGTCTGTCACTGTTTCTATTGTTTCCCATCTATTTGCCATGAAGTGAAGGGAATGGATGCCATGATCTTCGTTTTTTGAATGTTGAGCTTTAAGCCAACTTTTCCACTCTCCTCTTTCCTTTTCATTAAGAGAGTCTTTAGTTCCTCTTCACTTTCTGCCATAAGGGTGGTGTCATCTGCATATCTGAGGTTATTGATATTTCTCCTGGCAATCATGATTCCAACTTGTGCTTCATCCAGCCCAGCATTTCACATGATGTACTCTGCATAGAAGTTAAATAAGCAAGGTGACAATATACAGCCTTGACGTACTCCTTTCCCAATTTGAACCCAGTCTGTTGCTCTATGTCCAGTTCTAGCTGTTGTTTCTTGATCTGCATACAGATTTCTCAAGAGGTAGGTAATGTGGTCTGGTATTCCCATCTCTTTAAGAATTTTCCAGTTTGTTGTGATCCACACAGTCAAAGGCTTTGGCATAGTCAATAAAGCAGATGTTTTTCTGGAATTCTCTCGCTTTTTCGATGACCCAACGAATGTTGGCAATTTGATCTCTGGTTGCTCTGCCTTTTCTAAATCCAGCTTGAACATCTGGAAGTTCACGGTACTGTTGAAGCCTGGCTTGCAGAATTTTTAGCATTACTTTGGTAGTGTGTGAGATGAGTTTAATTGTGCAGTACTTTGAGCATTCATTGGCATTTCCTTTCTTTGGGATTGGAATGAAAACTGACCTTTTCGAGTCCTGTTGCCACTGCTGAGTTTCCCAAATTTGCTGGCATATTGCATGCAGCACTTTTACAGCATCATCTTTCAGATTTTGAAATAGCTCAACTGGAATTCCATCACCTCCACTAGCTTTGTTTGTACTGATACTTCCTAAGGCTCACTTGACTTCACATTCTAGGATGTTTGGCTCTAGGTGAGTGATCACACCATCGTGGTTATCTCGGTCATGAAGATCTTTTTTGTACAGTTCTTCTGTGTATTCTTGCCACCTCTTCTTAATATCTGCTGCTTCCATTAGGTCTGGACCATTTCTATCTTTTATTGTGCCCATCTGTGCATGAAATGTTCCCTTGGTATCTCTAATTTTCTTGAAGAGATCTCTAGTCTTTCCCATTCTATTGTTTTCCTCTATTTCTTTGCACTGACCACTGAGGAAGGCTTTCTTATCTCTCATTGCTGTTCTTTGGAACTCTGCATTCAAATGGCTATATCTTTCCTTTTCTCCTTTGTCTTTCACTTCTCTTCTTTTCTCTGCTATTTTTAAGGCCTCCTCAGACAACCATTTTGCTTTTTTTCATTTCTTTTTCTTGGGTATGGTTTTCATCACTGCCTCCTGTACAATGTCATGAACCTCCATCCATAGTTTTTTGGGCATTTTGACTATCAGATCTAATCCCTTGAATCTATTTGTCACTTACACTGTATAATCATAAGGAATTTGCTTTAGGTCATACCTGAACATTCTAGTGGTTTTCCCTACTTTCTTCAATTTAAGTCTGAATTTGGCAATAAGGGGTTCATGATCTGAGCCACAGTCAGCTTCCGGTCTTGTTTCTGCTGACTGTATAGAGCTTCTCCATCTTTGACTACAAAGAATATAATCAAAGAATATAATCAAAGAATATAATCTTCTCTTGTGTTGGAAGAGGGTGTTTGCTATAACCAGCGTGTTCTCTTGGAAAAACGCTATTAGCCTTTGCCCTGCTTCATTCTGTATTCCAAGGCCAAATTTGCCTTTCAGTCCAGGTATTCTTGACTTCCTTCTTTTGCATTCAAGTCCCCTGTAATGAAAAGGACATCTTTTGGGGGTGTTAGTTCTAGAAAATCTTGTAGATCTTCATAGAACCATTCAACTTCAGCTCCTTCAGCATTACTGGTTGGGGCATAGACTTGGATTACTGTGATATTGAATGTTTTGCCTTGGAAATGAGCAGAGATCATTCTGTCGTTTTTGAGCTTGCATCCAAGTACTGCAACTCCTTTGTTGAGTATGATGGCTACTCCATTTCTTCTATGGGATTCTTGCCCACAGTAGTAGATATAATACAATAACTGCATTGAAATATTCACTAAATGGCTCATCACACTTTTGAAGTTACAGAAGACAGAATCAGCCAACTTGAAAATAAGACATTTGAAATTATTGAGTCTGAGGAACAGAAAGCTAAAAGAAATAAGAAAGGAACCAGGGTATAAGAAATTTAAGGAAAATTATCAAATGGATTAATATATGCACTATGGATGTCCCAAAAGATGAAGAGAGAAAGGAACAGAGAGGCTATTTGAAGATCTAATAGCAGAGAATATCCTAAAGTTGAGGAAAGGCTTGAAGCTAGGAATCCAATCTCAAGTAACTCTAAATTGAAAACACCCAAGACCCACTTTGAGATATATAATCAAATTATTGAAAGACAAAAAGTGTCTTATAGTCATCAAGAGAAGAGACTTGTCAAGAGATCACAAATTAGATTATAATCTGATTTCTCAGTGGAAACCTTGGAGGCCAGAAGTTGGTAGGATTGTATATTTAAAGTGCTGAAAGAAAAACTGTCAACTAAGAACTCTCTGTCTCTCAAAAATCCTCTTTAAGAATGAGGGGTAAATTGAGATATTTTCACATGAACACCAGCTGAGGCAATGTATTACCATTATGTCTTCCCTAAAATGATTACATAAGCGAGACCTTCAGACTGAGATAAAAGAATGTTAGACAGCAATTCAGAGCCCTGTGAAGATAGAGATATTTCTGTTACATGTAACTACACTAGCAAATATAAAAACAAGGACTTTTATAACTTTGACTTTTTATTTTCTACTGGTCTTAAAAGACAAATTATTAAATATATACACACACACACACACACACATATAAATCTTTCTTTTTTTTTCCCCTGTGTGCAAATAAAAATATTTCTATTTTTTTATTTTTTAATATAAATATATTTATTTTAATTGGATAGGTATACAATAATAAAGATGTTATTAGGGATATAAATAACATAAATTTGGATGGCATAGTTGTAAAGGAGTAGAGTTTTGTATGTGATTGAACTTAAAGTTGATATTAAATACAAAATTGATTATTGCAACTTCAAGATATTATATATATATAAATATAATTCCCATGTCAATCACAATTGACATCTATAAATCACACAGAAAAGGAAATAGAATCAAAGTGCATCACTACAAAAAAAAAAAAAATCAACCAGATGCAAATGAACGCCATAATGGAAGAAATGAGGGACAAAAAGGTATTGGGTATACATAAAACTCATTTAACAACAACCCTACAAGGTTATTGTTCAGTTGCCCAGTCGTGTCTGACTCTGTGACCCTATGGACTGTAGCATGCCAAGGTTCCCTGTCCCTCACTATCTCCCAAAGTTTGCTTAAGTGCATTTCCAATGCATCTTTCCAATGAGTCTGATGTTTGCATCAGGTGACCAAAATACTAGAGTTTCAGCTTCAGCATCAATCTTTCCAGTGAGTATTAAGGGTTGATTTCCTTTCAGATTGACTGATTTGATCTCTTTGCTATCCAAGGGTCTCTCAGGAGTCTTCTCCAGCACCACATTTCAAAGGTATCAATTTTTCGATGCCATGCCTTCTTTATGGTCCAGCTCTCATAACTGTGTGTGACCACTGGGAAGACCATTAGCCTTAACTATACGGACCTTTGTCAGCAAAGTGAAGTCTCTGCTTTTCAACACACTGTTTAGGTTTGTTATAGCTTTCCAGCCAAGAAGCAATTGTCTTCTGATTTCATGGCTGCAGTCAACATACACAGTGATTTTAGAGCCCAGGAAAAGGAAATCTGTCACTGTTTTCACATTTTCCCCTTCTATTTGCTATGAAGTGATGGGGCAAGATGCCATGATGTTAGTGTTTTTTGTTGTTGTTGTTTTTTTAATATTTAGTTTTAAGCCAGCTTTTTCACATTCCTTCTTCACCATCATCAAGAGATTTTTTTAGTTACTCTTCAGTTTCTGCCACTAGAATGGTATCATCTGCACATCTGAGGTTATTGATGTTTCTCCCAACTATCTTGATTCCAGATTTTAACTCATCCAGCCTGGCTTTTCTCATGATGTACTCAGTGTATAGGTTAAATAAGCAGGGTGACAACAGATAGCCCTGTCATACTCCTTTCTCAATCCTGAACCAATTAGTTGTTCCATACAGGGTTCTGTTGCTTCTTGACGCACATACAGGTTTCTCAGGAGATAGGTAAGATGGTCTGGTATTCCCATCTCTTTAACAGCTTTCCACAGTTTGTTATGATCCACACAGTCAAAGACTTTAGCATAGTCGATGAAACAGAGGTATATGTTTTTCTGGAATTTCTCTGCTTTCTCTATGTTAGCAATTTGATTTCTGGTTCCTCTGCCTTTTCTAAACCCAACTTGGACCTCTGGTAGGCATTATCATAATTCTCTTATTTACTAATGGTAAAATATAGATAACATAAAATTTTACCAACTTAATCATTTTAACTGAAAGGTTCAGTGGTATTAAGTACATTTACATTGTCATGTACCATCATGACCAAAACTCCTTTCACCTTGCAAAACTGAGGGGAAATTATAATATATACAGCAAATTATTAATAAATCTGGCAATAATATGCCCTTTCCTATAAGCAGTTTCTTTAATTGTAGACAGGTTAAACTGCCAAATCAAAAGGTAGAATGGATTAATAAAAACATAATCTAGTTATATACATATTATAAGAGATTCACTTTAGCTATAAGGACATATATAGTTTGAAAATGAAAGGATGGATATTCAATGCAGCAATGAAAAGAAATCTGGAGTGGCTATTGTAATAAAGCAAAATATACTTTAAGTATAAAACTGTTGAAAAGGCAAAGACATTATACATTGAGAAAAAAATCAGTTTACCATGAACATAAAATAGTTATAAACATGTGTGCCCTAAACATCAGAACTCCAAAACATATGAAACAAACACTGACAAAATTGAAAGGCCAAATAGACAATTCAAAATACTAGTGAGAGACTTCAATACTTCACTTTTCAAAATGAATCAAACAACTATATAGAATATCAATAAGGAAATTGAAGATTTGGTCAATCCTATATACCATTGAAGTTAACATACATATACAGAACAATACACATATACAGAACAAAATAACAGAATACATATTTTTCTCAAGGGCACATAGATATTCTATAAATTGGTCAGGATAGACCATTTGCTAGGCCACAAACCAGCTCAATAAATTTAGAATGATTGAAATCATGCAAAGTATCTGTTCTGATGACAACAGAATGAAACTAGAAATCAATAACTGTAAAATTCACAAATATGTAGACATTAAATAACACAACCTCAAAGAACCAGTGGATCAAAGAAGATATCACAAAAGAAATTAGAAAATATCTTAACACAAATAAAAATGGAAATACAACATACCACAACTTATGGAAAAGAGAAAAAGCAGTAGTTTAAGAAATACTTATAGCTGTAAATCCTTACATAAGAAATAAAAAAAATCTCAAGACAACTGTCTCAATTTACACATCAAGAAAAAAGAATACCTAAATCTAAGGCTAGCAGAAGAATAAAAACGATAAAGATTAGAACAGAAATATATAATGCAGACAAAAACAAAAACGTTAGAGAAAAATCAATAAAACTAAAAGTTGGGTTTAACAGAAAGATAAACAAAATTGAAGACCAATAGCTATACTGACTTAAAAACAGACAACACTCATAGAAGTAAAATCAGAAATGTAAATAAGAATACTACTACTAAGTTTGTAGAAATAAGAGACTATAAGTAGGTACTACAATTTTATGCAAAAAAAGAGAAAAATCTAGGTTAATTTGACAAATATATAGAAACACATTAACTACCAAGACTGAATCAAGAAGAAATAGAAAATCTCAGTATACCTATAATGACTGCTGCTGCTGCTGCTGCTGCTGCTAAGTTGTTTCAGTTGTGTCTGACTCTGTGCGACCCCATAGATGGCAGCCCACCAGGATCCACTGTCCCTGGGATTCTCCAGGCAAGAACACTGAAGTGGGTTGCCATTTCCTTCTCCAATGCATGAAAGTGAAAAGTGAAAGGGAAGTCGCTCAGTCGTGCCCGACTCTTCGCGACCCCATGGACTGCAGCCCACCAGACTTCTCCGTCCATGGGACTTTCCAAGCAAGAGTACTGGAGTGGGTTGCCATTGCCTTCTCCAACCTATAATATTAAGGATATTGAAACAGTAATCTAAAATCTTCCCCCAAAAGAAAAGCTCTGGACTAGGTCGCTTCATTGGAGAATTGTATCAAACATTTAAAGAAAACTTAACACCAATCCTTTTCAAACTCTTCCATAAAATTGAAAAGGAGAGTACACTTCCTAACTCATTCTATAAGATCAGCATTACTCCAATACTAAAGTCAGATAGTGCAAGAAAGAAAACTACAGATCAATATTTCTTATGAATATTGAGCAAATACCCTTAAAAATATAAGCAAACTGAATTCATCCACATAGCCAAAGGATTATATACCATTGACCAAGTAAGATTTATCCATGGAATGCAAGAGTGGTTTAACATATGAAAATCAAACAATGTAATGCATCTGTCTTAGTGTCCTCCAGAGAAACAGAACTTTGGTGAAGTTCATATTGAAAGACAATATTATTATCTACTCCATACTAATCAAAGCAATCTTAAGATTTAATGCAATCCCTGTCAAAATACCAATGACATTTGCAGAAATATAAACATCCATCCTAAATTTCATATAAAAGAGCAAGGAAATCTAAACTTCCAAAAAATATATTGAAAAAAAATTGGAGAACTCATACTGCCTGGTTATAAAATTTACTACAAAGCTAGAATAATAAAAGGAGTGTGGTACTGACATAAAGACACACGAAGCTGGAACACAACAGAGAACCAGAAATAAACCCTTATATATTAATATATGGTCAAATGCTTTTCAGAAAGGGAGCTGAGAACATTAAATGAAGAAAGAGACTTTTTAAATGATTTTTTCTTTTTTAATTAATCTATTTATTTTAATTGAAGCCTAATTACTTTGCAGTATTGTAGTGTCTTTTGCCATACATCGACATGAATCAGCCATTGGTGTACATGTGTCCCCCCATTCTGAACCCCCCGCCCACCTCCCTTCCCACCTCATCCCTCTGGGTTGTTCCAGCGCAGGGGCTTTGAGTGCCCTACTTTATGCATCACACCTGCACTGGTCATCATCTATTTTACATATGGTAATATATATGTTTGATTGCTATTCTCGCAAATCATCCCACCCTCACCTTCTCCCACAGAGTCCAAAATTCTATTCTTTACATCTGAGTCTCTTTTGCTCTCTTGCATATAGGGTCGTTATTACCATCTTTATAAATTCCATATATATGCATTAATATACTGTATTGGCGTTTCTCTTTCTGATTTACTTCACTCTGTATAATAGGTTCCAGTTTCATCCACCTCATTAGAACTGACTCAAATGTGTTCTTTTTTATAGCTGAGTAATATTCCATTGTGTATATGTATCACAACTTCCTTATCCATTCATCTGCTGATAGACATCTAGGTTGCTTCCATGTTCTAGCTATTGTAAATAGTGCTGCAGTGAATATTGGAGACTTTTCAAATAATGCTCTGAAAATGAGGATCTACGTGTAAATATAACGTTGAACTCTTACCTAACACCATACAACAAAAATTAACTCAAAATGAATGAAAGGTTTATACATAAGAGATAAAATCATAAAATGCTTAGAGAAGAAAAGTGGTAAAGCCTCATGACATTGAATTTAGCAACCATTTATTGGATATGACAACAAAGTGTAGGTCACACCAAAACAATATACTTCATCAAACTGGGAAACTTTGTACACCAAAGGTCACTATCAACAAAATAAAAAGGCAAACCACAAAACTGGAGAAAATATTTGCAAATCCTTTATCTGATAATAAATTAATATTCAAAATATATAAAGGGCACCTACAACTTAAGAACAAAAGGCAAATAGCCCAATTTTTTAAATGGACAAAAAACATGAATAAACATTTCTTCAATTTAGTTGTACCAATGGCCAATAAGTACATGAAAAGGTGTTTAACAGCATTAATCAGCGGTGGTGGTGGTAAGTCGCTTCAGTCATGTCTGCTTCTGTGCTACCCTATGAACAGTAGTCTGCCAGGCTTCTCTGTCCCTGGGATTCTCCAAGCAGGAATACTGGAGTGGGTTGCCATTTCCTCCTCCAGGGGATCTTCCTCACCCAGGGATCAAACCCACGTCTCTTATGTCTCCTGTACTGGCATGTGGGTTCTTTACTACTAGCGCCACCTGGGAAGCCCTCACTAATCAGTAGGGAAATGAAAATCAAAATCACAATGAGATACCTCTTCATACACAGTAGGGTGGTTTTTTTTTTTTTTTTTTAAGCAGAACATAAAAAATATAGATGAGGTTGTGGAGAAAATAGAATATTTGTGCCCTGCTGGTGGGAAAGTAAAATAGTACAGTGAAGTCGCTCAGTCATGTCCGACTCTTTGTGACCCCATGGACTGTAGCCCACCAAGCCCCTCCATCCATGGGATTCTCCAGGCAAGAATACTGGAGTGGGTTGCCATTTCCTTCTCCAGGGGATCTTCGTGACCCAGGGATCGAACCCAGGTCTCCTGCATTGCAGGCAGACGCTTTAACCTCTGAGCCACCAGGGAAGCCCAAAATGATACAGCCACTGTGGAAAATTCCATGATGATTGCTCAGAAAATTAAACATAGATTTACCATATAATCTAGCAATATCAGTTCTAGGTACATACACAAGAAAAAATTTAAAGAAAGGACTCAGAAAGATAATTGTGCACACATGTTCAGAACAGCATTATTCACAATATCCAAAAGGTGGAAAGAACTTAAATGTCCTTCCGTAGATGAATAGATAAACTAGATGTGTAATACTTTCCAATGAGTTTTGGAAATCAGAAATGTGTCTTTCAACTTTGTTTTTCTTTCTCAAGATTATTTTTGCTATTCAGGGTCCCTTGAGATTCTCTATGAATCTTAAGATGGGTTTTCCTATTTTTGCAAAAACATTGCTGGGGTTTTGATAAAGATTGCATTTAATCTCTAAGTCACTTTGGGTAGTGTGACAGTTAACTTTATGTGTCAACTTGACTAGGCCACAATACCCAGATATTTGATTAAGGATTATTCTAAATGTCTCTGTGAAGGTATGGTTTAGATAAGATTTATGCCTAAATTGTTAGACTTTGAGTAAAACAAATTACCCTTCATAGTATAGACAAGACTTAACCAATCAATTGAAGGCATTAAAGAGAAAGACCAACCTTCCCTAAGTAAGGAATTATACCAGAAGACTGCTTTCAGACTGGAACTGAAACGCTTCCTTTGGTATACAGCCTACTGGTCTACCCTGAAGATTTGGGACTCACAAAATCTCCAAAATTTTGTAGACCAATTTTTTAAGCTAAATCGTTTCCCCTTCTTTGTCTTGATAGGTAAATGATAGAGAGAAAGATAGATAGGTAGCTAGGTAGATAGACGGACTACATATATATATATATATATATATATATACTGTTGATTCTGTTATTCTGGAGAACCCTAATATAGATATTATTATTTTCCAATCCATGAATAAGAGATGTCTTTCCATGATTTGATGTCTTCTTTAATTTCTTTCAGCAATTTTTTTTCTGTTGTTGTTTTCTGCGCACATGTCTTTCACTTCCTTGGTTAGGTTTATTTTTAGTTTTTTGCTCTTTAGTGCTACTGTAAGTGGAATTTTTTACTGGCTAATTTTTGAATGCAGATTTTATATCTTATAACTTTGTTATTAGCTCTACATTTTTGTGGAATCTTTAGGATTTTCTACGTATAAAATCATGTCATCTGCAAACAAAGATGATTTCACTTCTTCCTTTACAATTTGATTGTCTTTTAACTTATTTTCTTGTCCAATTTCTCTGGCTGGAATATCCAGCATTACATTGAACAGAAGCGGTGAAATAGGGCATTCTTGTCTTGTTCCTGATTCTTAGAGGAAATACATTCTGTCCAATTTATATAATTTTTGCTCAGTGATTCTTGTTTTACATTAGCAGAGAGCTTAGTTGAATCATGTTCTATAGTTATGTGGAAATTGAAATTAGCGGAGGACATTTCCAAATAAATTATTCAAGGTGCGTCTTGTTTTCTTCTTGCTGCTTAGAGTGAAATGATTGAGGAAAAGATAAATTGAGGGGACACCAGTTCAGTCTCAAGGAACCAGACTTGATGATTTGGAAATTCTATCCAGACTACAAATGATGATAAACATAGGAGATATAATTAGCATAAAGTGCCCACCAGTGAAGAAGCCAAGTGTGTAGCTGGAAAACCTTTTTCTATGCCTTAAAAATATCAAAAATTCAGAGTATTCAATCACAGAGAGAGCTCTTTGAAGAAATTTTGTATTAGATCCATGAATGTTCTCACCTATCTCAGCAGAAATCAGGAACAGAGATGGAATTATCCAGGAAAAAAAATCTATGAAAGAGTACATAAGGCAGTGGTTCTCTATGACATAAACAAGTAACTCAAAAAATTCTTGAGATTAATATTATACCAGCAGACACATTGCCATCTTGGGCTGAAGGGGATAAAGGATCAAATAAAAGAAGGCTCTTGGATTCATAAAATTCTATAGGCAGAACATTGCCCCAAACTGATGACTCCTTTTATCCTTCCATTTTCTTCAATTTTAAATGGGACTGTCTTTAACTACTGTCCTATGTCCCTTCCAGCATTGTATTTTGGAATTAGACAACTTCTTTTCCAGTTTCATAAGTCTATGATGGAGATAAATTCTGCCCAAGGATTGATAAAATCCAGAGCCTCAATCGTACCAAATTTAGATGATTTAAATGATGAGACTTGAGACCCTTGAGCTATTGAGATTTGGATGCTAAATTTTGCACTTGAGTTGATGCTTTTGAGACATGGGAACCTTGGTATGTGACTAATGTATTTTGCATTTGGGATAGATGTGAATCTTTGGAGGCCAGAATGCCATCTCTATTAGGCTTGAATAATGATCCCCCAGAGATGTTCACAAGGGAATTTCAGAAAAATTTCTGCTTCATTGACTATGTGAAAGCCTTTGACTGTGTGGCTCACAATAAACTGCAAAATTCTTAAAGAAATGGGAATACCAGACCACCTTACCTGCCTCCTGAGAAACCTGCATGCAAGTCAAGAAGCAACAATTAGAACCAGACATGAAATAACAGACTGGTTCAAAATTGGGAAAGGAGTATGTCAAGGCTATATATTTTCACCCTGCTTATTTAACTTCTATGCAGTCTGCATCATGCAAAATTCTGGGCTGGGTGAATCACAAGCTGGAATCAAGATTGCTGGGAGAAATATCATCAACGTCAGATATGCAGATGATATCACTCTAATGGCAGAAAATGAGGAGGAACTAAAGAGCCTCTTGATGAGGGTAAAAGAAGAGAGTGGAAAAGCTGGAATAAAACTCAACATTCAAAAAACTAAAATCATGGCATCTGGTCCCATCATTTCATGGCAAATAGATGGGGAAAAAAATGTAAAGAGCAGCAGATTTTATTTTCTTGGGCTCCAAAATCACTGGATGGTGACTGCAGTCATGAAATTAAAAGATGCTTTCTCCTTGGAAGAAAAGCTATGATGAACCTAGATGGCATATTAAAAAACAGAGATTATGATTAAAAATCATTTTGCTGACAAAGGTCTGTCTAGTCAAAGCTATGATTTTTCCAGTAGTTATGTATGGTTATGAGAGTTGGACCGTAAAGAAGGCTGAGTCGCATTCTAATTGTAGTGCTGGAGAAGGCTCTTGAGAGTCCCTTGGACTGCAAGGAGATCAAACCATTCAATCCTAAAGGAAATCAACTCTGAATATTCATTGGAAGGATTGATGCTGAAGCTGAAGTTCCAATACTTTGGCTATCTGATGCGAAGGGCTGACTCATTGGAAAAGACCCTGGTACTAGGAAAGATTGTGTGCAGGAGGAGAAGGGAGAGACAGAGGATGAGATGGTTGGATGGCATCACCAACTCAATGGATAGGAGTTTGAACAAACTCCAGGAGATAGTGAACAACATGGAAGCCTGGCATACTTCAGTCCATGGGATTGCAAAGAGTTGGACATGACTTAGCAAGTGAATAGATGGGGAAACAGTGGAAACAGTGTCAGACTTTATTTTTTGGGCTCCAAAATCACTGCAGATAGTGACTGCAGCCATGAAATTAAAAGACGCTTACTCCTTGGAAGGAAAGTTATGACCAACCTAGATGGCATATTCAAAAGCAGAGTCATTACTTTGCCGACTAAGGTCCATCTAGTCAAGGCTATGGTTTGTCCAGTAGTCATGCATGGATGTGAGAGTTGGACTGTGAAGAAGGCTGAGCACCAAAGAATTGATGCGTTTGAACTGTGGTGTTGCAGAAGACTCTTGAGAGTCCCTTGGACTGCAAGAAGATCCAACCAGTCCATTCTGAAGGAGATCAACCCTGGGATTTCTTTAGAAGGAATGATGCTAAAGCTGAAGCTCCAATACTTTGGCCACCTCATGCGAAGAGCTGACTCATTGGAAAAGACTGTGATGCTGGGAGGGATTGGGGGCAGGAGGAGAAGGGGACGACAGAGGATGAGATGGCTGGATGGCATCACTGACTTGATGGGCGCGAGTCTGAGTGAACTTTGGGAGTTGGTGATGAACAGGAAGGCCTGGCGTGCTGTGATTCATGGGGTCGGAAAGAGTCGGACGTGACTGAGCGACTGAACTAATTAGCAAGTGAATGACAACAAGAGATATGTCCACATTATAATTCCAGGAACTTGTGAATACCTTACCTTACATGTCAAAAGAGACTTTGAAGATGTTATTAAGTTAAGGATTTGGTGACAAGGAGATTATTCTGGATTGTCAAGCTGGGCCTTATGTTACCAGGAGAGTCCTTATAAGAAGGAAGCAGGAGGCTGGGAGTCAGAGAAAGTGATGTACCAACAGAAACAGAGAAAAGGAGATGTGATGATGGAAGCAGGGGTTGTGGCATGGCTATGAGCCAAAGAATGTGGGCACTCTAAGGAGCAACTGCTTAATGGGTATGGGGTTTCCATTTGTTTCCAATAAAATTTTTTTGGAACTAGATAGGGGTGATTGCTGCACACATTGTATATGTATTAGATGCCTATAACTTGTACATTTTAAACTTGTTCATTTTATGTTATGTGAACTTCATCTTAATTTTTAAAATAAAGGGAGAGAATTATAACACAAGATTCATGATAAACATACCTTGGATTGGAGGAGGCAAGGGACAAAGTTTATGAGGGGGAGGGGTCATCATAGGCAGATAATAATTGCTGTTAATGTTCTAATTCTCAGGCTGGATAGTAGGTTTATGGTGACAGTTGTAAATTAACTAATAAGTAAAAAATGAATAAGCAAATAAAAATATATCAAATATAAATAAAATGTCAAAAGAGAAATTAAATTTCTAAAATATAATGCAAATAAAAATGTGCCAAAAAGTCTAAAGACAAAAAAAATTACCTTATTTCTGAAAGATAGAAAAAATATATATATAAAAACAAAAACTTGAAAATCTTTTCTGTATTTTATAAAATACTTCATAAAAAATACAAAATAATATTTTAAAAAGTTTCCTAGCAATTTTCTACTTAACTGGATGATGAATTCCTCTTAAAAGACTGCTGTATTAGCACTTAATCTCTATGCAGAGGCCTCTCAAACCATGCCAGAACATACTTTAATACCTACAGAAAGACAGAGCCATAGTACATGCAAGGACCATATCCTCACAACTTAATGTGCAGTGTCAGAATTTCTGGGTTCTGTGAGTCCCACTGACATAGTTGATATCCCCTGCTGTTTGATGCTAGTGAGCTTGGGTATTTGATTTCCTACTGCTGTTGACTGCTTCCAATTGTCTATTTACCCTAAAACTCCTTCATGTACATATTCAAACGGATGAGGGAACTGATAGGCTGACTGTTAGGAAGGAATTAGTTGTAACAAGGCTCAGAGCCCTCCTTCAAGGTCTGGGTCAATTCTGAAGGGGGATAATGATCTTATTATGAAGTGTCTACACAAAACAAGAAAAATTTAGTATAATATTGCCAAAATAGCAGGAAAATAGTTTATTAATCAATGTCAAGTACATTGGCATTAAAAAGTAATAATTTAGTGGTTGGTAAAATTCATTGTCAACCAATTTTAAAATTAAGAAATTAATGTATATATCATAAAAGAAAAGAATGAGAATAAAATAGAATAGAAATAAAATTTCCCCCTAAAATTATAAGACCAAAGTGTCTCCAAATTTAGAAAAAAACAGAATACAAACTACATACCTAATATGCTTAAGCATTTCCTTTACTAATTCTAAATTATATCAAATTCATAAAGAAATCATGAAATCATTCAGTTTCTACCTATTTGGCCTTTATGTATTTTTATCAAAATACATAAGACTATCCAGATAAAACAACAGACTGAGCCCTTTTCTGCCTCATCAAGGTTGTCATCTCATAAACCAGTTTATATATATATATATTTCAGAATAAGCCCAGAAGCTGGTTCCTGTTTTGTCTGTTTGTTTGCCAATATCAAGAATACTAAATGTGTTGGAAGGAAAGTCTTGCCTGCCTGCCTCACCTCCACCTGTGCTCACTCAGCTGGATGGCATTCCCTGTTGTGGGATGATTTTCAACCCAGGCCTTTTATCTTTATTTGACCATGTGAAGGTGACCTCCAGATTCTGCTATTCAACTCTTTCTTCTTGTACATGACCAGGGGTGATTGAGGGACAAGTGGTGGAGGGCTGGGATTAGAGTAAGACGAGAACTCTCTTCCCTGAAGTGTAATTACATTCCCCACTGTAAAAGGAGGGTTACACTTAGTGACTGAATGTAAACAACATTCACAGAGGGAATGTAGGTGGCTCTGCTCCCAGAGGGAGGGTAATTTCTTCAGGATATGAGCAACACCCTCTTTGGGGGAATCAGTCATCTGAGGTCAATGGACAGCTAGATATGTCTCTGTCCTAAAAGGGTCTTGATGAGGAGCCTCAGAATCAAATAAAATCTAGGAGCTTTAAAACTAAAAGTTTTATTAAGTGGACCAATTCCATAAGGGATAAGTCTACATTCATAAACATGCTGTGGTCTTGGGCTGAAGAAAGCCCTGCAAGGAGATTTCATGGTTAGTATGTCAACCAAGAATAACAGTACCCTGTCCAGAATAGGAGGCTTACTCTCTAAGACAATCCTCACTTACACAAACTTGGTCTTACAATGTCCCCCACGTACATCTGGACAACCCTCACTTACATAAGTTGTTTACCCTCATCATCTCATTATGGCTATTATTATAGGAGGTAGATAGCTTATTGTTAATTCGTTGATGGTAAACAGCACTTATATGTCTTCGTTGTAACTTTAACAGAAATTATTCTCATGTGGAATTTTATGTTATTATTATTTTAACTATTTAACTTGGGAGTATTTTCTCTTTTTTTTAAAAGGAAAGAGTATTTAAATAGACTTTTCAGGTAATTGTGGACCTCTTTCTTTGATTTTAAACAAAACTTGGCAGGAAGTACCTTCTTTAGGATGTGTAGCAATGTGAAATCTGAGGTCTTATTGCTAACTTTTCAATTTTTGGCTGCATGTGGGATCCTAGTTCCCTGACCAAGGAATGAACCAAGTCCCCTGTGTCAGCAGTATGGAGTCCCAATCACCGGACTACCAGGGAAGTCACAGGAGTATTTTTTCTTAAATTCTAGTCATTCATTCTGTCAGGAGCCCCACTTCTGCTCTGCACATTACTGTGCCTATCCCAGTCACACATAGACTTACATTCCTTAACTAGTTCTCTCACCCGATAGACTCTTCTCCCCTTCTTGGTATACCTGAAGGAAACTCCCTGACTAGACCTCGGGGTTACTCACTCTAAAGCTTCTCTTTCCATAGATTCAGATCAAGACTGCTACTCCATTATTATTTAACACCCAGTCCCCAGAAAAACATGTAACTCTCTATCTGTAAGCTGCTATGTTCCCATGACCATCTTTGATTCTCTTTGACAGTCAGGTTTTACTTTTATCCTACTGCATAGGGATTTTCCTCACCGTTTTTCAAACATACCCCAAATACTTCAGCCAATTTAGAATCCTTGTTATCAGTATAGCCAAGCACCCCGACCAGTTCCAAACACAAGTGTTCTTCTCATCATTACAGGCAAGTCTTTGGACAGCCTCATCTGCATGAAGTCTTTAATAGGCAGCTTCTCGTTAGTCCCACCCATGCCAAGGATCCTTCTAGTCTTATTAGAATGCTTCTAGTCATATCCTCCCAAACCGGGGTCTTTCTCTCTGTGTGAGCAGGTATCTTAGCAGTTACAACCATACAAAAATTCTTCTCTTCTCTATTGGTTTATCTCTGACTGCGACAGGATCCTTCCCTACAAACAGTTCTCTATTTACTTCAGTACACATTAGGACCTCTCATATCGCAAAGGCAATCCTATACTCAGCTTTGTCAAAGTAGGGTCTTACTTTTCTGTCAGGAGGCTTCTCATTATGCCTGCCTACAGTAAGGGTTTTCTCCTCTTTATAGGCAATCTACGGACAGCCTTCTGTGCATAAGGGTCCTTCTCATCATACAAGCAGGCTTATAGGTAGCCTGCTCTCCCTACGGTCTGTCTCATTTCTATTGGTAGGTTTCCGGTTAGTCCCGCCCACATCTCTTTTCTTTGGTCAGTTTGGTCACGTCAGACTCTTCAGACTCTTCATCCTACAGGAAAACACGTGGAGGGCTTCGTCTTACAAGCGTGTCGCTTTATGAGCATATTCATTTTTTTTCATTGGCAAATTTTCGAGCTAGTGCCACAATAGTAGTAGGTATTTCTCTTCTCTTCCAAGGCAGTCTTCTGATCAGTTCTGCCACATCAGGTTCCTCATCACTGCAGGTAGGCGTTTTGTCATCACTACTTACACCTGCATCCTCTCCTCACTATAGGCAGTGCTCTGGTTACTGTAGCTTACCATAGCCTTCTACAACTTGATTTTTTTTTTTAATTCAGCAAACAATTCTGGATTGAATACAGTCTTCTTACACATAACTTATTCTTTGTAAAAGCTGCATAGTATTCCTTTGTGTGGTTTTTACCATATTTAATTCACGTATTTCTATATTAGTGAACACTTAGTTATTTTTCAGCATTCCAAACAGTATTACGGGGAGCACTCTAAGTGTTTCCAAGTACACAAGTACTTTCTAGAGTACACATGTAAAAGTAAAAATTGTTGAATCTTAAGATAGATTGTGAATTTTAATAAACACTGACAAAATACCATTTATTTTTTTAATTTAAAAAATTTTTTCCCTTTTCTTTTTTTTAAATTTAAATTTATTTATTTTAATTGAAGGCTATAAAACAGCTGTTTCAATTTACATTCCCACAAGTAGTGGACGAGGTATTCCCCACTTTTCTTGTCAAAGTTTGATATTATTTTTTAACATTTGCAGAAATGATGGGCATGAATTGATATCTCATAATTGATTTATTTTTCCCACATTACAGACATGGTTGAAGCTCCCTATATACTCCTCCCTAATCCTTTTCTTTTCTCCATTTGCATAGTTTTGACCTTCTCTACATGTTTTTGAATCTAGATACTTAAAATAGTGTTGTGTTGTAGTTTTTAAAATTTCATTTAAATTATGGCATACAGTATATATTCATTTGCAACTTTTCAGTCAAAATTTATCAATATTGTTATGTGTAACTTTGGTTCATTATTCTACTATTAGAATAATCCATTATGATGACTATACTCAAATTTATATATTCTTTTTCAAACTGCTATGGACATTTAGGTTGTTACCTATTTTTTGTTTTACCATTTCATATAGTGCTGTTTCTTTTATGTATTTCTCAGTGTGCACATGTCCAAGAGTTTTTCTATAATGTATACCTAAAAATAGATTTCTCAGGGAATAAATTTTAAGTATCTTCGAATTTACTAGATACTGTTAATCTGACAGTGTGTAACATCTTATTTTTGTTTTAGTTTTCATTTCTCTGATTACAAGTGAGGTTGAGCATCTCTTGTGTGTTTATTGACCCTTCAGATTTTGTTTTCTGTGAATGGGACTTTTCATATCCTTTGCTTATTATACTGGATTGTTTGTTTGTTTGTTTCCTATTGATATGTCAGAGTTCCTTATATGATCTTGTTTGTGTGTCTCATAAATCTTCCTCCATCATGTTGTGGCTTGTTTTTAACCATTGTTCATAATGGTATGTGGTATGTGTGTGTGTGTGCTCATTTTAATTTTTTATGTAATTTGTGTGTATTTCCAAGGAATTCTTACCTAGTTCACTGACATAAACATATTTATTCCCCTGGATTTTCTTCTTTAAAAAATCTAATTTTGATTTTCACATTTAGTTTTTATTTATTAATTCAGCCAGTACTTATTGATCATCTGCTTTGAGTCAGACCCTCTTCTAAGCACTCTTCATTGTAAACAGACAAACACAGACAAAAATCTTGGTCTTCACTGACCTTATAATTTAAGGGACAGAGACAGACAGTCAACAAAATAAATAATATAATTATATAGCATGTTAAAGAATGATAAATGCTAAAGAGAAAAACAAAAGAGGATTAGAGTGTAATGATGGTGGATTTTGTTTCTGGAGTTTATTCTGTTAATTGGCCTTTTTGTCTTCCCTGTTTTGATAACACAGTCTTAATTTATTATAGCTTTTGTAAGAAGTCTTGATGTTTGGTAGGGCAGATCTCTTTGCTGTATTTTCTTTAATATATCTTAGTTGTTCTTGGCTTTCTGTTCTCTATAATATGAAGATTACTTTTTGCCTTTAATTTTAATGTATCTGATATTAGTATTGCCATACTATTTTTTCTATTTTGTTATTATTATTTTTATTTTATATTTTGTATATATTTTGGTGTGGTTTTGTTTTAGATGAGGCTCTTATAAGTGGTATGTAACTAGATTACAAAAAAACTTGTTATAACAGTCTTGTCTTTGTTAGATGAGGCTAATTTGTTTACAATTATTATGTTTATTGATATATTCTGACCCATTTCTACTTCCTTTTTGTTCATTTTCAGTTTAACATAAATGTTTTTAGCTTCTCTATCCCTGATTATTTCTGCTGATCTGGATGCTATAATTCATATTTACATTCACATTGTCCTTAAATATCATATATATGTATATATATGTATGTATTTGTGTATGTGTATTTTATAAATATTAATATATATTTGCTAGACGATTATATATATATATATATAATGTATATAAACATTTTATATATATAAAATATTCTCACAAATTCTTTGGTTTTTCAGTATTTTTATCCTCTTAACTGTGGCAAGGGCTTTAGTATGCTTGAACTACCCATTTGAACCCCTAATTATTTTGGACAGTTTTAGTTTGCCATTTTAAACAAAAGGTCAGTTATGGTAATTTTATAGTCACATTAGACATAGTTTATCAGTTGCTTTGCTTATCATTGATTCTTTTTCTCTATAATTTCTCTCTGGCTTCATTTATCTTATTTATAAGATACATAGTTTTCCTGTATATGTAATGACAGTATGTAGGTGCTTGACTCTAGCTAAAGACTGAAAGTGCCTTTATTTTGCCCTTATGAGGTATTAGTTGGGTACAAAGATCCAGGTTGACAGTTTTACTTCATGTGTAAATATTTCTAGCATCTATTATTGTTTTCCCCCAGACTAGTTTATCTTTCTTTGGAAGGAAGCATGTTTCCCCTCTAGTGGTTCTTAAGATTGTTGCTTTATTATTATTTATTATGATGATTGTATAATTCATTTTAATGCAAAGTACAAATACAGGCACAGCTAAATCTGTGGTGATGGAAAATGGAAAGTAGTTGCAAGGGTGAGTGAAGATTGCTTGGAAATGGGATGAGAAAACCCTCTGGAGGGATAGAAATGTTCTACATCTTGTTTAGGGTGGTGTATACAATTGTCAAAATTGATCATATTGAATATATATATGCTCTATGCATTTTAATCTATGTAAATCACTTATCAGGAAAAAAAGAATTAAGTTTCAGTACATTGTTATAAATTTCCTGCAAGAACCTCTCAGCACCCTTTGGGGCAGAGCCAATTGTTCAGCTGTCCCAAAAAGTCCATATGAAACAAAAAAATGAAACATGGCATCTGGATCTGCATCTTCTTCTCCAAAGTGCACATCCAGGTTTGACTCAAACTGGAATATATTGTCCAGTGTCATTGTCTTTTTGTAAGTTAACCAATGATTCTGTGTCTCCATCCTGGCTTTATTAATCAGTCTTAGCTTCTGCAATTAGCCTACTCACAACAGAGTTTGTTTGGGCATCAGTATCTACAACTTTCTCACACCTGAAGAGCAGTGGGAGGTAATTTCCCTCTATATAGCTAGGCACACACACACCCACACTCACACACACAGACCCCTCTGAAATCTCTATCCCAATGGTTATGGAACAAAACTTAAGTGTCTCAGTGGGATATTGTATTTGAAATAATCTTGGAAATAATGAGAGAAGATTATTTCAGATGACAAGGGCAGACGGTACTAAGTGGCTTCTCAACTTAGCAACACTGTCATTGTATCAAACACCCACCTTTCCTGACACTTTATTCTTGATGTTATGAGGTTTTATTCACTGTGTCTAGGAGTAGGTTGATTTTTATTTATCTTGCTCAGTGGACTTTTGGTGTGAGAACTCAGATTTCTTCAAATTTGAAAAGTAATTAGCAATCTCCATTTATTGCTTCTTTGTTATTCTCTTAATATTTTTGAACTTTCTATTAGATGAAATAGATGAATTGTCTTCCATGTATCTTAACTATTCTTTTGTAATTTTATCTTTTTTAATTTAAATTTACTTATTTTAATTGGAGGCTAATTGCTTTACAATATTGTAAAATATTGTAAAAATATTGGTTTTGCCATACATCAACATGAATCTGCCACGTGTTCCCAATAATTTTTTTTTATTAGTATCTGCTGCATGCTTTGTGAGATCTTTAGTACTGTATCTTCCAAGTCACCAATTTGCTCTTTGGCCATATCCAGTCAAATTTGTCTCATCTAGTACATATTAAAATTTTCAATGACATTTTTATTTCCAAATTTTTAAATTTCTTTCTTTTCATTTCTATTAATGTATTTCATTGTATACACTTTTTAATATGTTGGTTCTTTATCTCTTTGAAGCATCCTAAGCATAATGGCACCCCACTCCAGTACTCTTGCCTTGAAAATCCCATGGATGGAGGAGCCTGGTAGGCTGCAGTCCATGGGGTCACTAAGAGTCAGTCAGGACTTAGCGACTTCACTTTGACGCATTGGAGAAGGAAATGGCAACCCACTCCAGTGTTCTTGCTTGGAGAATCCCAGGGTCGGGGGAGCCTGGTGGGCTGCCATTTATGGGGTCGCATAGAGTTGGGCACGACTGAAGCAACTTAGCAGCAGCAGCAAGCACACTTAGTCTTTCAGATCACTCCATAATTTTATTGCTATCTCGAGTGAATTAATGATCTGGCTGTTAATTTTTCTTGTTATTAAATTTATTCATGTGTTTTGGAATTTTGGTTTTCAGTTTAATTTGAATGGAATATTTTTGTTCTCTACCTCTATTTATTAGCCTAATTACCCACCCTTATCATGAAGTTGATTGGTTGCTTCCTCCCAGCTCTTCAGGCTTAAATTCACTACAAATCCCAAAATGATAATTCTAAATTATGGCCTCATGATGTTATTGAGGATACCATAGATCCAAGAGATCAAATAGAACCGATTACGATAGCTAGTAAGCAGCTTGGCTCAGCATCTAGTGACAAAGTTTGGTCTTTAATTGTTTTCTTTCTTAAACCTGTAGTTTGCCAGAGTTTTGCTGAGCTATGTTTTAGCGTCTTTTCACAAGCAGAGGTAGCCTCATCTTAGTCCCAGATTTTTTGTTTCCTTTCCCTCAAAGAGACCAAATTCCTCCAGTTCCTGCTTGATAATCCATAGTCCAGCAAGCCAGTTGCTTCGTTCCACTCATTATTTTGTATTACTGATCTAGTGAGGTTTTTTTTTTTTTTTTTTGTATTTGAGCTTGACTATCTTTTATGGTCTGTCTATATATTTTTATTTATAATTTCTTATATCTTTGGAGCAAAGAGTATGTTACCAAAATATGTGAAATCAGTGTGTTATACTGACCTGGCTACAGTATATGTTCAATATATGTGTGTGGGTATGAGTTGTCCTCTTGAGAATAACAAAAAACAGCTAACATGGTGTGAAACATGTACTGTACTTAAGATCCTTTATATTCTTCACAAATCACTTAATCATTATTAAAATACTTTGCATTAAGAAGAGCTTTGCAGGAAACTGTGTGAAACTCATCCCGAGATGTAGTTATCTTGACAAAGCTGTTATTTGTTTTTATGTTCTGTTTTACCTTATAGAAAGTTTCCTTCCCCTGCCTAAGCACTTGAAGTCGAACCCTTAGAGAGGAAAACAAGCAGTAAGTGGCAATGAACAAGGGACTATTATTTGCTTTCAAAGTATCTCAGAACACTTCAAAAAAATATTCCAAATAAAGAGGTGTTACCTAGTGACTCAGATGGTAAAGAATCTGCCTGCAGTGCAGGAGACCCGGGTTTGATCTCTGGATAAAGAAGATTCCCCTGGAGGAGGGAATGGCTACCCACTCTGGTATTCTTGCCTAGAGAATTCCATGAACAGAGGAGCCTGGCAGACGGCAGTCCATAGAGTCACAAAAAGTCAGACATGACTGAGCTCCTAACACACTTGCTTCCTTGGGTGCTTTTGAGTTCAGGACTCTCAAAGCTTTAAAATTAGGTAAGGCTCAAAGTTTCGTTGGGTTGAGATTTTTAAGCTCAGATTACAGCTCCCAAACTAATAATTAAAATCCAATCTCAAGACTGCTAATTTAAGTAAACATTCTATGCATAGTCACTAAAATAAATCTCATTTATTTTTCAATATTTCTGTATGATATATCCATGTTTAAGAACCGTATTCTTCTTAAAAATAACATAAATAAAATTTACATTTACAGAACTTATTATGTGTCAAACAGTAAAACTACGTCTTGATGTACATTATATAGTAATTAATGATACACATTATGTCATTTGATAGTCTCAATAACTTCAATAACTTCTTTAGGTAAGATTTTTTTATTATCCTCATTTTATAAATGAGGAAACTAAAACTCAGTAAGATGTAGCAGATATAAGTTGGTGACTGGATTAACAATGATTTATTTCAACAGTCTTTTACACTTTGCTATATGGACAAGCCCAACTACTTGAAACATAAAATGTCCAAAGTTGAACTCTATTGTTTTGATTCATATGAGAACAGTGAAGATGTCTCCAGGAGCTTGAAAAGTCAATCTGATTGATAAGAGTGTGAAGTTAATAAAAATAATGTTAAAATAATAAAATCTTTCAAAAATTCTCTAGGTTCAAGCCATTGCTTTTGTACCTAGAGAGGAATATTTGCTACTATTTGTACTGTGTTTACTGCTCGATTTTATTAAATTCAAATAGCTAATAAAACTTTTAAAAACTTTTTTTAAAACTAACTTTTAATTGACCATGTAAATATTGAATGTCAATTTGATTAAATTTCCTGAAAGTTTTAAAATGCAATTACAATTTTGGCACTGTTTTTTTTTTTTTAAAAACACTTCAGTTTGAATAGCATTTTAAACCTACATGTATACAATGGTTACAGATATATTCGTGATCTTGCATTTAAGCCTATTCTGAAATATGAACACTGTGGGTTTAATTTGTTTCCTCTTTATTGCTGCTCTTACATTTTTCCTTTTTTAGGTTGTTATGATCATTTTGATATTTTCCTAGAATTTCACTCTTTTTCATTTTCCTAGGATTTCAATAATCTTACTGAACTGAGAGGAAAAGAGAAATACCATCTCAGACAAGCTGAGGTAACAGAATACGTGTTATCAACTAATTGATTCTTTGGGGAAATTATAGGACATGGTTGAATAGTTAAAGGTAATTTTAACCATGTGGCATTGGCTAAGATCCTCTTAAGAATGATGTTTTATTTGATATTTCACACTACATCTCTGTTATATAGAGTTACTTTAGGGGATGACTTGTCTTTAACAAAATGAGGCATTCTGTACTGTCTGCATGTTGGAAGTACCCATTATTCTGTCTTTTTTGCTGTTTGTATCTGGGTTGTTACTACTATTAAGGCTTATATTTTTTATTTTATTATAATTAGTAAGGCTTTTTAGTGGACCCATCTCTTAGGAGATGAGGGATTGAGTCTTCCTAGATAGTTCTCTTATTTACATTATATCATTAATCATCTTGCAGTACTCTACTGGACCTATTATTATGTTTGACCATTAGGGCTAATCTCTTTTACCAGTTCTCGGTATACATAACTGCTTGCCTATATGTGAATTATTTTTTAAAAAGTTACTGTTTCTGACAGGATATACTTTGTGGCCACATGGTGACTGGATGACTCTTCTGTATGAGTTAGGAAGAGGTACTTCCTATAGATTTACACAGCCCCAGGATCAGGGTGCATGGTTTGAAAACCAGACCAGGCAGCATACAAACACAATAGCCATTGGTCTGTACCTGTTTTCCTAGAACAACATATGGCTTACTCATTGTTTCTCATGTATTCTTTTCTGTCTACCCTCCAACAGAAAGAAGTACATATCTATATTTTAAAAATAGACATATTCTTAAAATGAAAAAAAAACACTCATGCATGTTTAAGAATTTCTTATGTAAAAGCAAGAAAAAGTAAATATCCTATGGTATTTACTATTGTTTTTTTTAAATAACAATTAACTTCTTTTAAAAATTTGGATATCATTATGTACTCATGGCCCTTTAAAGACTAAACCAGTTTAGTTAATCATAATGTATAGATTAAAAAGTCACAGTTTGGTAGCAGGATACCATGTAAATTGACTATCCATCCTTTTAACACTGCCTCTGATGTCCTTGAAAGCATTCTTGTTTGTAACAAGAGGATTTATTTATTAGACATATCTGATTTTTTCCCTGCCCCAAAACATGTATCAACTACCTTCTTTACTAGTTCTTTTAGTGGAGACTAGTCTGAATGCAGGAATGCTTTTGAAAATTGATGGCAGACAAAAATGCTAGTTCCACCATTGCTACTATTGGGCCATTAATGTGTGTGTGTGTGTGTGTGTGTGTGTGCGTGTGCCCTATTTTGCTTATGATGCAGTTTCATCAGTCACTAACTATATTAACATTTGAGGTGGGTAGGAGCTTAGAAACCAGGATACTCACAAATATGACTGTTAACTATTTTTTACAGAGCATAAGCAAAATGCTCTGGCCCTTTTTTTGTTTTGGAACACACTTAAGAAAAACAAGGTACCAAGTTCTTGGTTAGCATGTGCTAGCCTATTCCCCATGTATCTACCCCTGTGTACCATATATTTTTAAGTCTTGGCTCAAGCAACTCCTCCTCCTATGGGGAGCTCTTCTGATTCCTATCATTAAAGTTGTGTTTTCCCTCTCTATGCTCTCCTAACACAGTGTCTAGCACTCATCACACTGTTTTAATTTTCTCTTTAGTTGTCTGTCTTCCTCTATTTAGCTGTAATACTCTCTTGAGTTGTGTCTTATTCATCTGATAAACATATTAGATTCTTCTTGTTGCATGGTAGATGTTCAATTACCTACACATTAAATATTTTAAAGAGGCTTAAAGAAATAAAATACACAGGGATGACCTGGTTTTACTAGCCAATCCCTAAAGATTGGACTGTGCTCCCTGGTGATGATGGAAGAGAAATTCTATAACACTAGAGTCCCTACTTATGGGATAAAGAACTGCTGAGAGCTAAAATTCTGCCACGCTCTCTGTGGTTGTCATAAAAAGCTGAATATTTCAGGATTAGTCCCTTGCTTTGCACTGGTCAATTTGCAATTGGGAGGCAAGTCATTAATTCCCTTTTGGGAGGTGGAAGCAGCATTTTATTAGAGATAATGTCCTTGAAATTCTTTGCAGAGTTCCAAAGAATAGCAAGAAGAGATAATAAAGCCTGTCTTAGTGATCAGTGCAAAGAAATAGAGGAAACAATAGAATGGGAAAGACTAGAGATCTCTTCAAGGAAATTAGAGATACAAAGGGAATATTTCATGCAAAATGGGCACAATAAAGGACAGAAATGGTATGAACCTAACAGAAGCAGAAGATATTAAGAAGAGGTGGCAAAAATACACAGAAGAACTATACAAAAAATACCTTTATGACCCAGATAACCACGATGGTATGATCACTCACCTAGAGCCAGACATCCTGGAATGTGAAGTCAAGTAGGCCTTAAGAAGCATCACTGTGAGCAAAGCTAGTGGAGGTGATGGAATTCCAGCTGAGCTGTATCAGACCCTGAAAAATAATTCTGTTTAAAAAGAAAAATAAAGATGATGCTGTTAACACCAATATGCAACAGGACTCAATAAGCCAGCAAGTTTGGAAAACTCAGCAGTGGCCAGAAGATTGGAAAAAGCCAGTTTTCATTCCAGTTCCAAAGAAAGGCAATGCCAAAGAATCTTCAAACTGCTGCACAATTGCCCTCATCTCACACACTAGCAAAGTAATGCGCAAAATTATGCAAACCAGGCATCAATAGTATGTGAACCTAGAACTTTCAGATGTTCAAGCTGGATTTAGAAAAGGCAGAGGAACCAGAGATCAAATTCCCAACATCTGTTGGACCATCGAAAAACAAGAGAATTCCAGAAAACATCTACTTCTGCTTTATTGACTACACCAAAGCCTTTAACTGTGTGGATCACAACAAACTGGAGAGTTCTTAAAGAGATGGGACTACTGATCACCTTACCTGCCTCCTAAGAAATCTGTATGCAGGTCAAGAAGCAACAGTTAGAACTGGACATGAAATAACAAACGGTTCCAAATTGGGAAAGGAGTATGTCAAGGCTGTATATGGTCACCCTGCTTATTTAACTTCTATGCAGAGTACATCATGCAAAATGCTGGTCTGGATGAAGCACAAGCTGGAATCAAGATTGCCAGGAGAAATATCAATAACTTCAGATACACAGATGACACCACCCTTATGGTAGAAAGCAAAAAAAGAGCTAAAGAGCCTCTTGATGAAAGTGAAAGAGGAGAGTGAAAAAGCTGGCTTAAAACTCAGCATTCAAAAAACTAAGATCATGGCATCCATTCCCTTCACTTCATGGCAAACAGATGGGGAAACAATGGAAACAGTGACAGACTTTATATTCTTGGACTCCAAAATCACTGTAGATGGTGAATGCAACCATAAAATTAAAAGATGCTTGCTCTTTTGAAGAAAAACTATGACCAACCTAGAAAGCATATTAAAAAGCAGACACATTACTTTGCCAACAAAGGTCCGTCTAGTCAAATCTATGGTTTTTCCAGTAGTCATGTATGGATATGAGCATTGGACTACAAAGATAGCTGAGTGATGAAGAATTGATGCTTTTGAACTGTGGTGTTGGAGAAGACTCTTGAGAGTCCCTTGGACTGCAAGGAGATCAAACCAATCAATTGCAAAGGAAATTGGTCCTGAATATTGATTGGAAGGACTGATGCTGAAAGTCATTACTTTGGCCACCTGATGCAAAGAACTGACTCATTGGAAAAGACCCTGATGCTGGTAAAGATTGAAAGTGGGAGGAGAATGGGATGACAGAGGATGAGATGGTTGGATGGCATCACTGACTCGATGGACATGAGTTTAAGCTAGCTCCAGGAATTGGTGATGGATAGGGAAGCCTAGCATGCTGCAGTCCAGGGGTCGCAAAGAGTTGGACACAACTGAGCGACTGAATTGAACTGAACTGAATATTCTTGCATCTTAAAAGATGAGTAGGTATCAGTTAATCCAAGGCGATTGGGAGTAGACCATTCCAAGTAGAGGTGGCAACTAGAGCCAGGAGCCATACACAAAAGATGGGGGGCAGGGAGGTATGAAAATCCCAGAAGTTCATTGTTTCTGGGAGGTGACTATGAAGCAAAGAAGCTGATGTGATAAATTAACCTGTAAAGGTAAACAGAAATAGGATTCTGGATGGCCTTTTTTGCTGCATTAAGTCATAGGATTTTGTGTTGGTGTAGAGAAAGAGGAGAGATCATAGTATAGTGAGTAAAAACACTCTCAGGCTGCCTGGATTTGAAACTCAACTCTGATGTCTACTCACTATCTGAGTTAAACTTTTTTTAAAAATCTTATCTTGTTTCCTTTATGAAGGGATAATAACAAAAGCATGTATTTCATAGGGTTATTTTGAGGATTAATGAGTTAAATCATGTATAGTGCTTACAGCATTCAGTAAGTATTAACAGTTGATGTTATTATTATTAACTTTTATATTTATACAGTAGAAAGATCACTCTGGCTGTCTGTATGGAGGATGATTTGGGATAGAATAGGACAAGAATGGGGAGGAAACAATAGGGGTTTAGTTTGTCCCCTCAAGAGCTCCTGTTGACATTTGCTGGATATTTCTGAGGTATAGTTTTCTGTAATGATTTTAATGAAATCACATACTTTAGAGATGGATTTTGTGAAGATTCAATTAAATTAAACCTTCCCATTTTGTTTTTCCTAAGAATGCCCATGGGATGAACTTACTGGGAAGTCAAACTCTGGAGCTTTCAGAAACTTGCATTTCATAGCTAAGCTTTGAGAGTACAGTCCTCAGAGTACAGTTTAGAACTCAGTTTCTGAGAAGGTGCCCTGAGAGAAGGAAGCTGTTGCCCAGAATAAGACTGAAAATAGCACAGTTTATTTCTAGTATGGATTTGAGGCTAACAGTTTATCTTCTGATAGATTCCATCTTACTCTAAAAACTCAGGTTACATATATTGCTGCTTCTTTTATATAGTATTTTGAATATGATTGAGGCAGTGGGTATAATGAAAGGGTCAGAAGATCTTGGCTGTGGACCTAGCTCTGCTACTTACTTAGATATGTGGTCTTAATTATTACATAGATCTCAGTTCCCTTATCTGTAACATGAGATTAATAATACCCACTGTGTTATCTTACAGGACCGTCATGAGAATCAGTTGAGATCATCTATGTGAAAGCACTTGACAAAAGGCACTTTAAAAATGAAATGATTTTTTAAAACATTTAAGAATGACTCAAAATATAATGTTATACATGTACATGTTTGTTCCTTCATGAAATGAACTCAGCAAGAGTTGAAAGATATGCCAGACATGCACCTGTTATACAAGTCACCTTAGTTTGCCCATAGTTCAAAATTTATAGGTCCTCACAGGGAGACTCTGTGCTTCCAGTGAAAGCTCAGGAATTCTACCTTCAACTTTTTTCCTGCTAAAAAGTTCTTGTTAGTTACTTGTTTGTTTTGAGTTCCATTCCAGAACATTATGGTTTCTCCAACTCTAACCATTAATCAATGAGGCATTGGTGCCCCTCTTTCTAGTATATCTACCTTTTGATAAACTCTAGATAAGATATACTGCATCAAAACTGGCGCCTCAACAACGGCTTTGAAAAGTACCTCAGAGATCTCTGTCCTTTTAGAAGTTTGTCTCCACCCACCTCTATACTAAAGATGGACCTAAAACTAAAAAGTCCTGAGTTCTGGTACAGTTTCCATGGCCAGATCCCAGGGCTGCTGGACTGGGACATGGGAAATGAGTTCTTCCTTCCTTGCACCACAGACCAGTGCCCCTTAGCTGAGCAGAACCTTGCCAAATACAGACTTCAAGTAATGGAGACTCCAAAAGTACCTCAAGAGAGAGGATCCAGTCCTGGAAAAGATCGTCCTAACTCTGAACCCAACCTGTGGATGTGGGTGAATCCCAACATTGCATGCTCCCTTGACAGCCAGGAGACCCCAGAGCCCAGTAAGAAAAAGGATCTGGCACACATACTTCTTTCTCCTCAGCTACTCACAAAAGATGAAGTATCTAACTGCTCAGAGGCCACAGTGATGCAGTCCCTGCCATCTTCCTCCAGCAAGCAATCTCCCCTACAGAAGCAGATCACCTCTTTCTCCAGTGACAAGGAACACACAGAAGATGAGACCAAGGAAAAAAATAGCAACTCCTCTGTGACCCTCCAGTCCCCAAACAAAGGGGAGTGCTTCCAGAGCCAGAAGCTATGGCAAGGCAACAGCCAAGAGAGGAAGTCCTGGCCTCGTCCCCCCCTCAATTATAGTCACCTAATTGCTCTGGCACTTAGAAACAGCCCTCCCTGTGGCCTCAATGTGCAAGAGATCTACAGTTTCACCCAACAGCATTTCCCCTTTTTCTGGACAGCTCCATATGGGTGGAAGAATACCATCCGCCACAACCTCTGCTTCCTGGACAGCTTTGAGAAGGCGCCAGTCAGCCTTGAGGATGGGGCCAGTGCAAGGCCAAGGTCTGGCCTCTGGAGGCTTACTAAGGAGGGACACCGCCGCTTTCAGGAGGAGACGCGTGCCTTAGCCTCTGCTAGAAGAGAGAGTATTCAACAGTGCATGAGCCATCCGGATGTTATGACTTCCCTCTTTGACCTTTGAACAACCACTGCTCCCTTTCTGGAACACTACCACCCTTACTGTGGCTACCTATGCACTGATTGGCCCTCATTAATCCCTAAACCCACTCTGCCTGGTAGGTGCCAAGCCTGTATTTAACTACTGCTTCAAGAATGGTATTAACAAAAAAGTGAGGGGTGGATACAGAGGAGGAGGCAAAAGCTTAGAAAGTTGCGTAAGGGCAGTGGCAGTTATTCTGCATTTTGAGCACAAGGAAATCTTAGGAAAAACAGCATGGAAGTTAAGGAGAGAAGAACATATTAAATGAGAAAAGGAATTCTGTTTCCTGGAGAGTATTCTCACACATGAAAGCAAATTGTGGAGTATAAAACATCAAATTCAAGATGGAGTCAGACCTTTAAGTCTCAAATACCGTGTGAAGATATATAAGCATAAAGAGAACTGGGTTTGTTGTTTGAAGCCTGAAGATTCAAATGTTCCCCTTCTACCATTCATCAGCTACATCTCCTTTTTCAGTGAACTATTTGACCCTTTAGGGCTTTTTTTCTTTTTTTGATCCTGGACTTCTCAGCCTTGTTCTGTTGCCATCCACCTTCAGTACTGAAAAATATTCCAAGCAGATACGTTTTTAGTTTGGATATTGAAAGTCCTTGAATTGAGCTTGTATTAACCCCAAGCCTTCAGTTGTCAAACCTTTATTGTGGATGGGTGTCAAGGTCCATCTGAGATTCTGAGTTTAGTGAGAGACAGACGTATAAACAGATATTTGTAATATAAATATAATAAAATAGATGTACAAGGTTGCCATGGAAATGGGGAGATATTTTTTCCTAGGAAGGGCATTAAAAAAAAAAAATACCTTTGAGCTAGTTTTTAAGAATAAACAAGGATTTTATGGGCATATAAACTAGAGAAAAGACATTACAAAAAAATTACAGAAGCAACAGTATGAGCAAAGAAAATGCAGTGTTTGGGGGAATGGTAGGAAGTTCAGCACAGCTTAGCTATATTAGGGCCAAGAGTTGCAAGAAAGGTGGGCAAGAGGCTTTTCCTCTATTACTTAGGTGTTTGTTGTGTGGGCTATTAGGAACTAGGAGGTATAAGTGGTGTTTACTTAAAAACAATAATAAACACTTCAGCATTTGTTTTTCTAATTTCAAAATTCATTTTAATACCATTTCCATACAAATAGCTTCCTTTATCAGATTTAAGCATTTCTTTTTGCCTTTTATATTAATATATTGTTAAAGAAATATCCAGAAGAAAATATATTACATTTTAAGTATGTATTTAGATGCAAAACTTTCAATAATGGGAATACAAAAATGCCTGTAAAACATAAAAGCAACAAAGTCAAGAGTTGTAGATCAGTTGAAACCTTTACATTTTTGTGATGGTCTATTATATCTCATACAAAACTATATTAGGATAGATTTCAAGCAACATTGAAACTATTTTCTTTGAAAAAGTAATTGTAAATGCTACTTCTGTATCATTGCTGCTGCTGCTGCTGCTGCTGCTGCTGCTGCTAAGTCACTTCAGTCTTCAGTCATGTCCGACTCTGTGCGACCCCATAGACAGCAGCTCACCAGGCTCCTCCGTCCCTGGGATTCTCCAGGCAAGAACACTGGAGTGGGTTGCCATTTCCTTCTCCAATCCATGAAAGTGAAAAGTGAAAGTGAAGTTGCTCAGTCGTGTCCAACTCTTTGCGACCCCGTGGACTGCAGCCTACCAGGCTCCTCCATCCATGGGATTTTCCAGGCAAGAGCACTGGAGTGGGGTGCCATTGCCTTCTCCTCTGTATCATTAGGCGAAGTTAACAGAATACCTTGGAATTAATAAAATATCCTGGCTATAAGTATTCAGCATTTGATTCTCTTTTTTTCAAAATTAGCACATAAGTAAAACAGCCTGTTGTGAAATTAACAAGAATCATTTTATCACAAACTCTATTTTGAATAATTTTAATATGTCTACTTCTTAATTTTTCCAGAAAATGCAGTTTCACTTGCAGAACTGAATTTAAATTTTCTCCTGTAAATTGGCATCTTTAGGCTTTGAAACACTCTATTCCATTTTTCCTGAACCTTCTTTCTGCTCTAGTTGGAAAAAGCAGTGGCTGGCATGACACTTCACTTCTTCAGTTATCTTAGATGATTCAGATGAAGGCAGATCTTCCTTTGAAAGACTATCTTGCTCCTGCTTTTCCTCTTCACCACTATCATGATACTTAAAGAGACCTTCATGGTTACTGCTTTCCAGAGGTCATCCTTTTTCACTGATGTCAGCTGCAATGCTTGCACTGCTATAACTATTCTCTCCTTTAGGAGGCTTCAAAGTCAGTTCTGGGAAAGCAAGGTGACATTCACCATTCACCACATAAATGAAAACTTTGTTAATGTCAGTAGGTGCTTTGGTATTTATCATATCTGGCATATAGTTAATACAGATATTAGTTCCCTTTTGTTTGCTTGCCACTTCTTTCTTACTGAGTTTGTGGGGTTTTCTTTTTTCTGTATTTATTTGAACCCAAACTTTCAGGCTAAGCAGAATGAGAAAAATACATGGATGGCACAGGGTTATATTAATTTATTTATGTCATAATCCCTTGATCCTGCACCCTGCATTTGTGGCCTCAATTTGAGAGCTATCTGAATAAGAAAGTTGGTTATTTTTGGTAATGTCTACATGCTTCTTTCCTCTGCTATTCTTTGAAGAGATTTCACCCTCTTCATCTTTAAACACAGTGTGAGGATTTCTATCAAACATATGTATCAAATCTCCCTTTCTCTAATTCTTCAAGAACTCACAGTTCTTCTGTATCAGTAGGCAAACTATCTTTTAACTGTTATCCTTTCTGCTAAATATGCTTCAAAATTGGAGAGAGGGTTGGAGAGAGGGTCAGTTTGAAGGATGCTAGTAATCAATTTTCCCCAACTCCTGTGTCACTTTTAGAATCATTTTCTGGAAAAGATTTCACCTGCCCATCACCAATTTCAGGAAATTCTTTGAAATAGAAATTCATATTTTCTTGATATAACTCTTGCCTAGCATTTTTTTTTTACTGATACTGAATCAAGTGTATAGCTTGCTTTGTAGAGCACTTATACTTTATTTAAAAGTGCAAGTTGCTTCAGTAGCAGAGACACATCTTCTTGCCGTGAAAGCAAGAAGCCAAAATGGTATGGTAGCACTGTAAAATCAGTCTAAATTTGGGATCTTTTTCAAACGACATCAAAATTACCTAATAGGATGTTCTGCCAAAGCTGGATTCTTTCTGCAGATTTGAGTTCCATTTTCAGATGTCTCCTCTGGGTAAGTGACAGAGGTGGCAAAGACAGCTACAGGGGCCAAAAGGCTAATGATAGCAGGTTCAGGACCACGGTCAGGAATGACAACACTGAGGGATTCATAGTCAGCAACAAGACTGGGACAGGGGAGCAGCACGGATGCAGGGTTCAACAGGGAAGGTAGGGACAGAGAGGGGTTCAGTGTGGGCAGGGCTGAGTTCAGGCTCAAAGGCTCCAGCTTCCTAGTCCTTGGGAGTAATGCGAGCAATTTTGCTGAAGGAAAAGAGCAAGGTGGGGCTGCTCAGCCGCCCACGTGGTGAAGCCTGGGGCAATAACTAAAGTTTTCTAGGAGAAGACTTGGATGAGTTCCTTAACCTCAGAACCAATGACTATAGTTGGCACCTTCTTCTGGCTCCACTCAGAAGAAGGCTGAGGTGACTTTTGTGCGTTTCTAGTCATTGAATTTTATACTAGCAGTAATAGTCGCACCTGTGCCACTGTCAATATTACCTCTAAGGTCACACACTACATTTACGGAGGAGCTTTTGAAAATCGAGGATAACAAATACACATTTAAAACTTGGAACTCAGTTTATCAGCCTCCCTACTGCCATATTATCACCGCCCCCAGCATCACTAGCCTCTGTGATTATAAGAAGAAAAAGCAAATGGCCACACCCAGTTTAGGATGAAACACTCTAAAATGACCAAATAAATCATGGAATCAGTTGTTCCCCCACCCAATTCACTGGGAAATCATCCCCAGAAACACTGAGAAAACAGAACAGGGTTTGCCCCCTTAAAGAGATTAGTCTGGTAGGGACAGAGCTAGGTACATAATAGAAAGGAGCACATAAAGAGCCTAGATTTGGTCAACTCCACACGCTATTTTACTACCATAAGCATGTTATTTCAGATCTTTCCCCTCGCTTATAAAACACACAAAAAAATGGCTTTAGAGATTGCTATAAAGTTCCTTCTGTGAATAAGTGCTCTTTGTTTATTCTTCCTCACAATTTATAATTAACAACTGCATTACAGAAGACTAAGAACTCTGGGCTAGAGGTCAAATAGCACCACCAGTTGCTGTTCTCTCTTTGGGATATTGGGAATAAAAAGTGAATATTAACAAACAGAAACTTCAATTAAAATAGAATTGAGAAGCCAAAAAGGGATGCTCTCACACACTAGGACCATAACAGAGCCCAATAACAAGAAGAAACACTTTCTCTTCTTCCCTGGCAAGAGCTCAGCCAATGAGAGACTCACAACTCAGCCAATGTAAAACCACTATACTTTGAACACTTAATTGCCAACGTTGTTGTTGTTGTTCAGTGGTTAAGTCGTGTCCGACTCTGTGACCTCATGGACTGCACCACACCAGGCTTCCCTGTCCTTCACTATCTCCCTGAGTTTGCTCAGACTCATGTCCATTGAATCAGTGATGCCATCCAACCATCTTTGCCAATGAGAGACTCACAACTCAACCAATGAAAAGCCATTATATTTTGAACTCTGAATTTCTCCAGTGAACTCTCTGTTTACTGCAGCCTTCCTAACTTCCCTTTTCCCTCTTTAAAAGAGTTGTCTCCTGGTTGAAGAAAGTTTCATGTGGATGACCATGACTGCAGACTCTGCATCACAATTCTTTGATGATCCCAGATAAAACCATTTTTGCTGTAGAAATAACTGTCAGTGTAATTGTTTTATGTCAGCGTTTTGGTGGCCCATACAGGGATCCAGAAAAGACTCCTGATGGCTCAGGCTGGTGAGCAAATAGATGCATTACCAACATTGAGCTCATTGTTGCTCACTGCTTCTCTCCTTTACCCTGGGGTCTAAGGATGTCTTTATCCTAGATCCAAGCTTTTGCCTTTTTTTTTTTTTTTCCCCCTCATTTTGAAGCTCTCCAAGTTTTAGTTGGGATCTGTTTAAAGATTTCATCTTTTCTGGTTAAGGACTTGTTCTATAAGTACACATTTGTCACTTCAACCTGATTTTTCTTTTCTTTCCGTTTTAAAATCAGGCTCTTCCATTGGTGGTTGCTAAGGGTGAGGGTGTTTGTAGAGGGTGTTTGGAATGGGAGGTTGGGTTTAGCAGATGTAAGATTTTATATATAGAATGGGTAAGTAACAAGGTCCTACTCTATAACACAGAGAACTATATTCAATATCCTATAATAAATCCAAATGGAAAAGAATGTTTAAAAAGAATGTATCTAAATATATGTATATGTATAACTGAATGATTTTGCTGTATAGAAGAAACTAACACATTGTAAATCCACTATTCTTCAATAAAAATAGTGTTTTTTTAAAAAGGCTATTTCAACTGGAACTGTCAAGGCTATGGTTTTTTCTGTGGTCATGTATGGATGTGAGAGTTGGACTGTGAAGAAGGCTGAGCGCTGAAGAATTGATGCGTTTGAACTGTGGTGTTGGAGAAGACTCTTGAGAGTCTCTTGGACTGCAAGGAGATCCAACCAGTCCATTCTGAAGGAGATCAACCCTGGGATTTCTTTGGAAGGAATGATGCTAAAGCTGAAGCTCCAGTACTCTGGCCACCTCATGCGAAGAGTTGACTCATTGGAAAAGACTCTGATGCTGGGAGAGATTGGGGGCATGAGGAGAAGGGGACGACCTGGGATGAGATGGCTGGATGGCATCACGGACTCAATGGACGTGAGTCTGAGTGAACTCCGGGAGATGGTGATGGACAGGGAGGCCTGGCGTGCTGCGATTCATGGGGTCGCAAAGAGTCGGACACGACTGAGCGACTGAACTGAACTGAACTGATGCTAGCTTTTGACTTGATTCACTTTGGAACAGAAGATGTTCCTCGTGGAACTGATTAGCCTTTAGCTCATTCCTTTTTGAACAGAAACTGTTCTATTGGAATTGCACTCTCTTAAGCCTTCAGCGTGACTCTTACAAAATTGGATTATTTCATTTCAGCTCTGCTGTGCAACCTTTGATCTGGCTCCTTAGGGGCTAGACTGTTCCCTTAGAACAAGCTGAGTATTAGGCCTGCATGCTGTGTGAGCTGTTTGAGCAGTTTAAGCTATTTTAGCTGTTTGAGTTCCAAGGTGTTCAAGTTGCTTGAGCTATTGGGGCTGTTGAAAATTATTCTTTTACTCTACAAAAAAATAAAAACTTGTGAGAAATGAGATCCCAGTTATCTAAATATTTTGAAGACATCCCCTTTTACAGGGACTGTGGCTGATTTTATGTTTAAAACCATAGTCCTTTCTCATGCACATTTATAACTAAATGGACAGACCTAACCAAAGGAAATTTAGAACATGAAAGAACATTATGGGGAGCTTGTGAAATCCCCAAACTTACTTTCCTTGAAATTGAATTGAATTGGTTAACCATATCTCTAAAGTTTCCACAATTGAATAGAATGCATATTACAATGGTATTTTGAGGCTCCCAAACATTATCAGGAGCCAAAAATTGCCCCAGAAAATAGGATTTTAAGATTAATTGAGGCAAACAAATAGTTAAAGAAAGATGGCTTCCAAAGCTTCACGCTCCTCTTCCCCAGCTCCTTTGTCTCATGCCCCACCTACTCTCCCCCAGCTCCTAACCCTAACCCTTCTTTCTTTCTATGTCACCTACACTTCCTCTATGCTCTTAGTTCCCTCATGCTAATTCTTTCACCAAATTTCCCTTTTTTCCTGAAACTCTCCCCCCGCTACACACACACACTTTTTATCTGAACCAATCATAACTTGTCCCTTTAAACTTAAGCCTCCTGAAGATACAGAAGCTAAATCCTTAATTTCTTATATTCCATGAGCTAAAACTGAACTGCAAAGATGCTCTCAAGTAACCAAGGATCCTTACAGATTTGCTGAGGAATTTAATATAGTCACTCAAATTTATCAGCCTGGTTTCTCTGACTTACATCTGCTAGTTCATATGCTTGTTTGGGAAAGGCAGGCCCAGTATCGGATGAAAACCAGAAATTGTGAAAATCCTGAAAGGTCTCTAGAATCACAACTGGAGACCAGGATTGGGCAATCACTTGGCAATTTTATTGGGCCATAACTAGAGCTTCTCAAAAGCCTGTTGTTTGGAATAAGTTTCCAGGTTTGAACACAAAAATCTATTTGCGACTATTATAATTGACTTCAGTTTATTTTTAAAGAAAAGTCTGGTCTTCCTTCAGATGCTGTTTCAATCCAGGTAACTTTTAACTCTGTTTATTAATATGCTAAAATGGGATCTTTCCTATCTAATATAAAAAGACCAGGATAGAATGGAAAACTATGTCCACTCCAGATTTTGTTAATCTTGCAAACCAGCTCTATCATACTCTAGATAAGTAGGGTAAAGGAAGAAAGCCAAATTTCTTACTCTACAAATCCATCAAAGAATCCAAAATAAACCAAAATCCTTCCTAGTTTCTGCTATTATTGCAAAGAGCCAAGACATTGAAAATAGATTGCTAAAATTGTAAGTGTTTTAGGCACCTTCAGCCTCTAACAGGGTTCCCAGGTGGCTCAGAGGGTAAAGAATCTGCCCACAATGAGGGAGGCACAGGTTCAATACCTGGGTCAGGAAGATCCCCTGGAGAAGAGAATGGCTACCCATTTCATGGATAGAGGAGCTTGACAGGTTACAGTCTATGGGGTGCAAAGAGTCAGACACGACTGAGAGACTAACACTTTCACTTTTCAGCCTCTCACCAGCTTTCCAACATCCTCCTAACTCTCAATGATGGAGCACTGAGTCACTACAGGAGCTATTTTCAATCTTCCCTTCTCATCAACTTGGAGAAACATTTCTCCAGTTTGTGGATAAGTTTATTCCATTCCTAACTGAAACTGGAGCCATACTTTCAGTGTTCAGCCCCACTAACATAAAGCAGCTTCTGACTCACCTTTATCCATGATTTCTCTTGGAACTCTATCCAAGATTTCTTAGAGAATAACATGCCAGAATTTCCTTCTCCTGAAAGGAGAAATAATTCTAGAATTTGATGGTAATCATCAAAGCAGCCAAACAGGTAAATTAAAAGGTTTTTTGACGTATTACATGTGTTTCATCTCTGATGATACTAGAACTGATTCTGGAAACACTGACTACTTATCCATATTGAATAAGCTACCATTCCATTTATGGGGAAAATCTCCAATGATTATTGATAAGATTCATGGCATACCTTCCATTAAGATTCAGATAGGTCCAACAAAACCTCTTCCGAAGATTAATCAATACCCTATAAAGTAGGGCGGTCCTAAAATGGTGGAGGAATAGGAAGGGGAGATCACTTTCTCTCCCACAAATTCATCAAAAGAACATTTGAACACTGAGTAAATTCCACAAAACAACGTCTGAATGCTGGCAGAGAACATCAGGCACCCAGAAAAGCAGCCCACTGTCTTCAAAAGGAGGCTGGAAAAAATATAAAAGACAAAAAGACAAAAGAGGTAGGGATGGAGCTCTGTCCAAGGAAAGGAGTCTTAAAAAAGAGAGAAGTTTCCAAACACCAAGAATTACTCTCACTGCTGAGTCTGTGGCAAGCCTTGGAACCACAGAGGGCAAAATAACCGGGAGGAAAAATAAATAAATAATTAAAATCCACAGATTACATGCCCAACCGTAACTCCCCCAGAGAAGAAACAGCGCAGACACCTGGGTCCGCCACTAGCAAGCGGGGGCTGGACTGCGCCTGAATGCCCCACAGGCAATCTGAGGGAACTAACTTGGGCTAGCAAACCAGACTGTGGGATAGCTACCATGCGAAAAGCCCTAACCTATGAAACTGCCAGACCTGCTCACAGAACAAAGGACTGAGCAGAGCTAGCCAGCTGCAGATCATCCCCCTCTGGTGACAGGCAGCCAGAGCTGGAAGGGGGCAATCACAGCCCCAGAGAGGCATTATCTACCAAATTGCAAGCAGGCTTCGTTGCTAAGACTTCTTGGGGTTCTGGACGGTCAACATCTGCCTGAGAAAGTGCACCAGTTGTACACCCAGACAACCGAGTGGCAGGGACGGGGGAGGCGATAAGTCACAGCGACCGTGCTCACCAAACACCTGGTAACCTGAGCTGCTCAGACCTAGGAAGGGCACAAAACAGAGGCCCAACCGAGTCTGTGCCTCTGAGGACTACCCAAGTACCTGAACCTGAGCGGCTTAGACCTGGGAAGTGCATACAACCCAGGGCCGGCCTCAGACAGTTACTGGCAGAGCACTAGAGCCTAAACAGTGTAGACAGGAAAAGCACAAACTCCATGAGTGGGGGCAAACACAGTGTGCCCAAGACACTGTGAGCACACACCAGTGTTATTTGTTTACAGCGTCCCTCCCTTCCCACAGTATGACTGAACAAGTGAACCTAAAAATGTGTCCACCATCGCCCCCTTGTATAAGGGTGGAAATTAGACACTGAAGAGACCACCAAACAGAAGGAGCTAAAACAGAGGGAACCTCCTTGGAAGTGACAGGTGCAATAGATTAAAACCCTGTAGTTAGTACCGACTACAAAGGAAGGGGCCTATAGATCTTGAGAAATATAAGCTAGACCAAGAAACTATCTGAAAATGAACTGACCCCACACTGTCCACAACAACACCAGAGAAAGCCCTAGATATATTTTTACTATTTTTACTCTCATTGTTTTTTTTAATTTTTAAGTCCTCCTTTAATTTTCATTTTTATAACCTATTATTACTTTACAAAAAGAAAAGAGAGACCCTGTATTGTAAAGCAAATCTCATATATATATTTTATAATTTTGTGACTTTTTTTCTTTAATACTGTATTTTTGAAAATCCAACCTCTACTCTAGATTTTTAATCTTTGCTTTTGGTATTTGTTATCAACTTTGTACCTTTAAGAACCCAACCTTCAGTACCCACTTTTACTTGGGAGCAAGATTGCTGGCTTGACTGCTCTCTCCCACTTTGGACTCTCCTTTTTCTCCACCAAGTCACCTCTATCTCCTCCCTCCCTCTTGTCTGCTCTACCCAACTCTGTGAAACTCTTTAAGTGTTCCGGACAGTAGAGAACACATAGGGAATTGATCACTGGCTGGATCTGTCTCTCTCCTTTTGATACCCACCTTTTATCCTCCTGGCCAACTCTGTCTCCTTCCTCCCCCTTCTCTTCTCTTCTCTGTATAACTCCATGAACATCTCTGATTGGTCCAGACTGTGGAGCACACATAAAGAAGTTATTACTGGCTAGCTTGCTCTCTCCTCTTTGGATTCCACCTCATCTCATTCGGGTCACCTCTATCTCCCTCCTCCCTCTTCTCTTCTCCATGTAACTCTGTGAACCTCTCTGGGTGTCCTTCACTGTGGAGAAATTTTTCATCTTTAACCTAGATGTTTTATCAATGGTGCTGTATAGACAGAGAAGTCTTGATGCTACTGTAAAAATAAGACTGAAAACCAGAAGCAAGAGGCTTAATTCCAAATCCTGAGAACACCAGAGAACTCTCGACTCCAGGGAACTTTAATCAAGAGGATCTCATCAAACGCCTCCATACCTACACTGAAACCAAGCACCACCAAAGGGCCAACAAATTCCAGAGCAAGACATACCACGTAAATTCCCCAGCAACACAGGAACATAGCCCTGAGCTTTAATACACAGGCTGCCCAAAGTCACTCCAAACCCATTGACATCTCATAACACTTTTCTGGACACTTCATTGCACTCCAGAGAGAAGAAATCCAGCTCCACCCACCAGAACACCAACACAAGCTTCCCTAACCAGGAAACCTTGACAAGCCACCCATTCAAACCCACCCACAGTGAGGAAACTCCACAATAAAGAGAACTCCACAAACTGCCAGAATATAGAAAGGCCACCCCAAACTCAGCAATATAAACAAAATGAAAAGACAGAGGAATACCCAGCAGGTAAAGGAACAGGATAAATGCCCGCCAAACCAAACCAAAGAGGAAAAAATAGGGAATCTACCTGATAAAGAATTCCAAATAATGATAGTGAAAATGATCCAAAATCTTGAAAACAAAATAGAATCACAGATAAATAGCCTGGAGACAAGGATTGAGAAGATGCAAGAAAGGTTTAACAAGGACCTAGGAGAAATAAAAAAGAGTCAAAATATAATGAATAATGCAATAAATGAGATCAAAAACACTCTGGAGGGAACAAATAGTAGAATAACGGACTCAGAAGATAGGATTAGTGAAATAGAAGATAGAATGGTAGAAATAAATGAATCAGAGAGGAAAAAAGAAAAACGAATTAAAAGAAATGAGGACAATCTCAGAGACCTCCAGGACAATGTTAAACGCCCCAAAATTCAAATCATAGGAGTCCCAGAAGAAGAAGACAAAAAGAAAAACCAGGAGAAAATAATTGAGAAGATAATAGTTGAAAACTTCCTTATAATGGGGAAAGAAATAATCACCCAAGTACAAGAAACCCAGACAGTCCCAAACAGGATAAACCCAAGGTGAAACACTCCAAGACACTTATTAATCAAATTAACAAAGATCAAACACAAAAAACAAATATTAGAAGCAGCAAGGGAAAAACAACAAATAACACACAAAGGGATTCCCATAAGGATAACAGCTGATCTTTCAATAGAAACTCTTCAGGCCAGGAGGGAATGGCAGGACACACTTAAAGTGATGAAAGAAAATAACCTACAACCCAGATGACTGTACCTAGCAAGGATCTCATTCAAGTATGAAGGAGAAATCAAAAGCTTTACAAACAAGCAAAAGCTGAAAGAATTCAGCACCACCAAACCAGCTCTCCAACAAATACTAAAAGATATTCTCTAGACAGGAAGCACAAAAAGAGTGTACAAACTCAAACCTAAAACAATAAAGTAAATGGCAATGGGATGATACTTATCACTAATTACCTTAAATGTAAATGGGTTGAATGCCCCAACCAAAAGACAAAGACTGGCTGAATGGATGCAAAAACAAGACCCCTATATATGCTGTCTACAAGAGACCCACCTCAAAACAAGGGACACATACAGACTGAAAGTGAAGGGCTTAAAAAAGATATTCCACGCAAATAGAGACCAAAAGAAAGCAGGAGTAGCAATACTCATATCAGATAAAATAGACTTTAAAACAAAGGCTGTGAAAAGAGACAAAGAAAGACACTACATAATGATCAAAGGATCAATCCAAGAAGACGATATAACAATTGTAAATATATCTGCACCCAACATAGGAGCACCACAATATGTAAGACAAATGCTAACACGTATGAAAGGGGAAATTAACAATAATAGAATAATAGTGGGAGACTTTAATACCCCACTCACACCTATGGATAGATCAACTAAACAGAAAATTAAAAAGAAAACACAAAGTGTAAATGATGCAATAGACCACTTAGACATAATTGATATCTATAGGACATTTCACCCCAAAACAATGAATTTCACCTTTTTCTCAAGCACATACAGAACCGTCGCCAGGATAGATCACATTCTGGGCCATAAATCTAGCCTTGGTAAATTCAAAAAAAATTGAAATCATTCCAAGCATCTTTTCTGACCACAATGCAGTAAGACTAGATCTCAATTACAGGAGAACAACTATTAAAAATGCCAACATATGGAGGCTGAACAACACGCTGTTGAATAACCAACAAATCATAGAAGATATCAAAAAAGAAATCAAAATATGCATAGAAACGAATGAAAATGAAAACACAACAATCCAAAACCTGTGGGACACTGCAAAAGCAGTGCTAACAGGAAGGTTAATAGCAATACAGACATACCTCAAGAAACAAGAAAAAAATCAAATAAATAACCTAACTCTACACCTAAAGCAACTAGAAAAGGAAGAAATGAAGAACCCCAGGGTTAGTAGAAGGAAAGAAATCTTAAAAATTAGGGCAGAAATAAATGCAAAAGAAACAAAAGAGACCATAGCAAAATCAACAAAGCCAAAAGCTGGTTCTTTGAAAGGATAAATAAAATTGACAAGCCATTAGCCAGACTCATCAAGAAACAAAGGGAGAAAAATCAAATCAATAAAATTAGAAATGAAAATGGAGAAATCACAACAGACAACACAGAAATACAAAGGATCATAAGAGACTACTATCAGCAATTATATGCCAATAAAATGGACAACTTGGCAGAAATGGACAAATTCCTGGGAAAGTATCTTTCCAAAACTGAACCAGGAAGAAATAGAAAATCTTAACAGACCCATCACAAGCATGGAAATCGAAACTGTAATCAGAAATCTTCCAGTAAACAAAAGCCCAGGTCCAGACGGCTTCACAGCTGAATTCTATCAAAAATTTAGAGAAGGGCTAACACCTATCCTACTCAAACTCTTCCAGAAATTTGCAGAGGAAGGCAAACTTCCAAACTCATTCTATGAGGCCACCATCACCCTAATACCAAATCCTGACAAAGATACCACAAAAAAAAGAAAACTACAGGCCAGTATCACTGATGAACATAGATGTAAAAATCCTTCACAAAATTCTAGCAATCAGAATCCAATAACACATTAAAAAGATCAAACATCATGACCAAGTAAAGCCCATCCCTGGGCTTTATCCCAGGGATGCAAGGATTCTTTAATACCCGCAAATCAATCAATGTAATACCCCATATTAACAAATTGAAAAATAAAGCCATATGATTATTTCAATAGATGCAGAGAAAGCCTTTGATAAAATTCAACATTAATTTTTGATAAAACTCTCCAGAAAGCAGGAATAGAAGGAACATATCTCAACATAATAAAAGCTATATATGACAAACCCACAGCAAACATTATCCTCAATGGTGAAAAATTGAAAGCATTTCCCCTAAAGTCAGGAACAAGACGAGGGTGCCCACTTTAACCACTACTATTCAACATAGTTTTGGAAGTTTTGGCCACAACAATCAAAGCAGAAAAAGAAATAAAAGGCATCCTGATTGGAAAAGAAGTAAAACCCTCACTGTTTGCAGATGACATGATCCTCTACATAGAAAACCCTAAAGACGCCACCAGAAAATTACTAGAACTAATCAATGAATATAGTAAACTTGCAGAATATAAAATCAACATACAAACATCCCTTGCATTCCTATACACTAATAATGAGAAAATAGAAAGAGAAATTAAGGAAACAATTCCATTCACCATTGCAATGTAAAGAATAAAATACTTAGGAATATATCTACCTAAAGAAACAAAAGAACTATATACATGTTGATGTATGGCAAAACCAATACAATATTGTAAAGTAAAAAAAAAATAAATAAAAAGAAAAGAAAAATTCCGCATATGGAAAAGAAAAGAAACAAAAGACCTATATATAGAAAACCAGAAAACACTGGTAAAAGAAATCAAAGAGGACATTAATGGAGAAATATACTGTGTTCATGGATCAAATGAATCAATATAGTGAAAACAAGTATACTACTCAAAGCAACCTATAGATTCAATGCAATCCCTTTCAAGGTACCAACGGTATTTTTCACAGAGCTAGAATAAATAATTTCACAATTTGTATGGAAATACAAAAAACCTCGAATAGCCAAAGCAATCTTGAGAAAGAAGAATGGAACTGGAGGGATCAACCTGCCTGACTTCAGGCTCTACTACAAAGCCACAGTCATCAAGACAGTATGGTACTGGCACAGAGACAGATATATAGATCAATGGAACAAAATAGAAAGCTCAGAGACAAATCTACACACCTATGGACACTTTATCTTTGACAAAGGAGGCAAGACTATACAATGGATTAAAGACAATCTCTTTAACAAGTGGTGCTGGGAAAACTGGTCTACCACTTGTAAAAGAATGAAACTAGAACACTTTCTAACACCATACACAAAAATAAACTCAAAATGCATTAAAGGTCTACATGTAAGACCAGAAACTATAAAACTCCTAGAGCAGAACATAGGCAAAACACTCTCCAACATAAATCACAGCAGGATCCTCTATGACCCACCTCCCAGAATACTGGAAATAAAAGCAAAAATTAACAAATGTGACCTAATTAAAATTAAAAGCTTCTGCACAACAAAGGAAATTCTAAGCAAGGTGAAAAGACAGCCTTCGGAATGGCAGAAAATAATAGCAAATGAAACAACTGACAAGGAATTAATCTCAAAAATATACAAGCAACTCCTGCAACTCAATTCCAGAAAAATAAACGACCCAATCAAAATATGGGCCAAAGAACTAAATAGATATTTCTCCAAAGAAGACATACAGGTGGATAACAAACACATGAAAAATGCTCAACATCACTCATTATCAGAGAAATGCAAATCAAAACCACAATGAGGTACCATTTCACGCCAGTCAGAATGGCTGCTATCCAAAAATCTACAAACAATAAATGCTGGAGAGGATGTGGAGAAAAGCACACCCTCTTACACTGTTGGTGGGAATGCAAACTATTACAGCCACTATGGAGAACAGTGTAGAAATTCCTTGAAAAACTGGAAATAGAACTGCCATATGACCCAGCAATCCCACTGCTGGGCATACAAACCGAGAAAACCAGTATTGAAAGAGACACATGTACCCCAATGTTCATCGCAGCACTGTTTATAAAAGCCAGGACATTGAAGCAATCTAGATGTCCATCAGCAAACGAATGGATAAGAAAGCTGTGGTACATATACACAATGGAGTATTACTCGGCCATTAAAAAGAATCCATTTGAATCAGTTCTAATGAGGTGAATGAAACTGGAGCCAATTATACAGAGTGAAGTAAGCCAGAAAGAAAAATACCAATACAGTATACTAACACATATATATGGAATTTAGAAAGATGGTAACGATAACCCTGTATGCGAGACAGCCAAAGAGACACAGATGTATAGAACTGACTTTTGGACTCTGTGTGAGAGGGTGAGGGTGGGATGATATGGGAGAATGGCATTGAAACATATATAATATCATATATGAAATGAATCGCCAGTCCAGGTTTGATGCATGATAGAGGATGATCGGGGCTGGTTCACTGAGATGACCCAGAGGGATGGTATGGTTAGGGAGGTGGGAGGAGGGTTCAAGATTGGGAACACGTGTACACCCATGGTGGATTCATGTTGATGTATGGCAAAACCAATACAATAATATAAAGTAATTAGCCTCCAATTAAAATAAATAAATTTATATTGAAAAAATAAAAAAATAAAGAAAGAATATTAAAAAAAATACCCTATAAGTAAATAAGTCCCTTTTAGGTATAAAGCACCTAATAGACAATTAAAAGGCTCATGACTTCATTATCTCTTGTACTATCCCCTATAATACTCTTTTTAAAAACATTTATTTATTTTTTATTGAAGGGTAATTGCTTTATAGAATTTTGCTGTTTTCTGTCAAACCTCAACATGAGTCAGCCATAAGTATACATGTGTCCCCTCCCCTTTGAAACTCCCTCTCATCTCCCTCCCCACCCCACCCCTCTATGTTGATACAGAGGCCCTGTTTGACTTTCCTGAGCCATACAGAAAATTCCCATTGGCTATCTATTTTATGTATGGTAATGTAAGTTGCCATGTTATTCTTTCCATACATCTCACCCTCTCCTCCCCTCTCCCCATGTCCATATGTTTATTCTCTATGTCTGTTTCTCCATTGTTGCCCTGTAAATAATTTTCCTGTACCATTTTTCTAGATTCTATATATAGTTATTAAAATACAGTATTTATCTTTTTCTGACTCACTTAACTCTGTGTTATAGGCTCTAGGTTTATCCATCTCATTAGAACTGACTCAAATGCATTCTTTTTTATGGCTGAGTAATATTCCATGGCGTATATGTACCACAACTTCTTTATCCATTCATCTGTCGATGGACATCTAGGTTGTTTCCATGTTGTAGGTATTGTAAATAGTGTTGCAATGAAGAATGGGAATCATGTGTCATTTTAAATTTTGGTTTCCTCAGGGTATATGCCTAGGAGTGGGATTTCTGGGTCATATGGTGGTTTTATTACTAGTTTTGAAAGGAATGTCCATACTGTCTTCCATAGTGGCTGTATCAATTTACATTCCCACCAATAGTGCAAGAGCATTCAATTTTCCCCACACCGTCTACAGGATTTATTGTTTATAGACTTTTTGATGAGGGCCATTCTGACTGGTGTGAGGTGATATCTCATTGTAGTTTTTATTTACATTTCTCTAATAATGAGCAATGCTGAGCACCTTTTCATGTGATGTTAGCCATCTGTATACCTTCTTTGGAAAAATGTCTGTTTAGGTCTTTCCCCACTTTTTGATTCGGTTGTTTCTTTTTCTGGTATTGAGTTGTATGCTCTGCTTGTATACTTCGGAAATTAATCCTTGTCAGTTTTTTCACTTGCTATAATTTTCTCCCATTCTGAAGGTTGTCTTTTCATCTTGCTTATAGTTTCCTTTGCTGTACAAAAGCATTTAAGTTTAATCAGGTCCCACTTGTTTACTTTGCTTTTATTTCTGTTACTCTAGGAGATGGGTCAAAGAGGATCATGCTTTGATTTATGTCATCGAGGGTTCTGCCTATGTTTTCCTCTAAGAGTTTTATTGTTTCTGGTCTTACCTGTACATATACAATCCATTTTGAGTTTGTCTTTGTGTATGGTGTTAAGAAGTGTTCTAATTTCATTCTTTTACATGTAGCTGTCCAGTTTTCACAGCACCATTTATTGAACAAGACTGTTTTGCCCCATCGTATGCTTTTGCCTCTTTTGTCAAAAATAAGGTATCCATAGGTGCATGGGTTTATTTCTGGGCTTTCTATCTTTTTCCATTGGTCTATATTTCTATTTTTGTGCCATTATCATACTGTCTTGATGACTGTAGCTTTGTAGTATAACCTGACGTCAAGAAGCTTGATTCCTCCAGCTCCATTCTTCTTTATCAAGACTGCTTTGGCTATAAGGGGTTTTTAGTGTTTCCATATGAATTGAGAAATTTTTGTTCTACATATGTGAAAAATACCATTCATAATTTGATAGGGATTGCATTAAATCTGTAGATTGTATTTGGCACTATAGTCATTTTCACAGTATTGATTCTTCCTACCCAGGAACATGGAATATCTCTCCATCTGTTTGTGTCACCTTTGATTTCTTTCATTAGTGAAAGTGAAAGTGAAGTCGCACAGTTGTGTCTGACTCTCTGTGACCCCATGGACTGTAGCCTATCAGGCTCCTCTGTCCATGGGATTTTCCAGGCAAGAGTGCTGGAGTGGATTGCCATTTATTTCTCTTATAATTTTCTGTGTACAGCTCTTTTGTCTTCTTAGGTATGTTTATTCCTAGATATTTAATTCTTTTTGTTGCAATGATGAATGGGATTGATTCCTTAATTTCTCTTTCTGATTTTTCATTGTTAGTATATAGAAATGCAAGTGATTTCTGTGTATTGATTTTGTATCCCACAACTTTGCTAAATTCACTGATTAGCTCTAGTAATTTTCTGATACTATCTTTAGGGTTTTCTATGTACAGTATCATGTCATCTGTAAACAGTGAGAACTTTACTTCTTTTCTGATCTGAATTCCTTTTATTTCTTTTTCTTCTCTGATTGTTGTAGCTAAGACTTCCAGAACTATATAGAGTAATAGTGGTGAAAGTGGACACCCTTGCCTTGCTCCTGATCTTAGGGGGAATGCTTTCAGTTTTTCACCATTGAGAATAATGTTTGCTGTGGACCTATCATATATGGCCTTTACTATGTTGAGGTAGGTTCTGTCTATGCCCTTTTTGGAAGAGTTTTAATCATAAATGCATGCTGAATTTTGTCAAAGGCCTTTTCTGCATCTATTGAGATTATCATATGGTTTTTATCTTCCAACTTGTTATAGTGGTGTATCACATTGATTGATGAGTGTATATTGAAGAATCCTTGCATTCCTCAAATAAACCCAACGTGATCATGGTGTATGAGCTATTTGTTGTGTTCCTGAATTCTGTTTGCTAAAATTTTGTTGAGGATTTTTGTGTCTATGTTCATCAGTGATATTGGCCTGTAGTTTTTTTGTGTGTGTATGTTGTCTTTGTCTGGTTTTGGTATCAGGGTGATGGTGGCCTCATAGAATGAGTTTGGAAGTGTTCCTTCTTCTGCAATTTTTTGAAAGAGTTTTAGAAGGATGGGCATTAGCTCTTTTCTAAATGTTTGATAGAATTCTCCTGTGAAGCCATCTGGCCCTGGGCTTTTGTTTCTTGGGAGATTTTTTATCATAGCTTCAATTTTGGTGTTTGTAATTGGGTTGTCTATAATTTCTATTTTTTCCAGTTCAGTCTTGGAAGATTGAACTTTTCTAAGAATCTGTCCATTTCTTCCAGGTTATCCATTTTATTGCCATATAGTTGTTCATAATAGTCTCTTATAATCTTTTGTATTTCTGCATTGTCTGTTGTAACCTCTCCTTTTTCATTTCTAATTTTGTTCATTTGATTCTTCTCTCTTTTTTTCTTGATGAGTCTGAGTAAGTGTTTGTCAGTTTTGCTTATCTTCTCAAAGAACCAGATTTTAGTCTTATTAATCTTTACTATTGTTTCTTTCATTTCGCTTTCATTTATTTCTGCTCGGATTTTAATGATTTCTTTCCTTCTACTAATTTTGGGGGTTTTGTTGTTCTTCCTTTTCCAGTTATTTTAGGTGTAAAGTTAGGTTGTCTATTCCATGTTTTGCCAGTTTCTTGAGGTAGTATTGTATTGCTATAAACTTCCCTCTTAGAACTGCTTTTGCTGCATCCTATAGGTTTTGAGTTGTCGTGTTTTCATTGTTATTTGTTTCTAGAAATTTTTTAATTCCTTTTTGATTTCTTCAGTAACCTGTTGGTTATTTAGGAATGTGTTGTTTAATCTCCATGTGTTTCTGTTTCTTACACTTTTTTTCTTGTAATTGATACCTAGTCTCATAGCATTGTGGTCAGAGAAGATGCTTGATATGATTTCCATTTTCTTAAATTTACTGAGGTTTGATTTGTGACCCAAGATGTGGTCTATCCTGGAAAATGCTCCATGTACACTTGAGAAGAAGGTGTATTCTTCTGCATTTGGATAGAACATCCTGAAGATATCAATGAGATACATTTCATCTAATGTATCATTTAAGACTTGTGTTTCCTTATTAATTTTCTCTTTCGATGATCTGTCCATTGTGAGTGGGGTGCAAAAGACTCCTATTGTTATTTTGTTACTGTCAATTTCTCCTTTTATGTCTGTTAGTGTTTGTCTTATGTATTGAGGTGCTCCTATGTTGGGTGCATAGATATTTACAGTTGTTATATCTTCTTTGTTTATTGATTCCTTGATCATAATGTAGGGTCCTTCCTTATCTCTTGTAATCTTTATTTTAAGTTCTATTTTGTTTGATATGAGAATTGCTACTTCAGCTTTCTTTTGCTTCCCATTTGCATGGAAAATATTTTCCCATCCTCTCACTTTCAGTCTATATGTGTCTTGAGGTCTGAATTGGGTTTCTTGTAGACAGCATATATGTGAGTTTTGTTTTTGTATCCACTCAGCCAGACTATGTCTTTTAGTTGGAGCATTTAATCCATTTATATTTAAATAAATTATTGATATATATGTTCCTATTGCCATTTTCTTAATTGTTTGGGATTGATTTTGTGGTCTTTTTTCTTCTCTTGTATTCCTTGATTAAATAAGTGTCTTTAACATTTGTTGTAAAGCTGGTTTGGTGGTACTGAATTCTCTTAACTTTTGCTTGTCTGAGAAGCTTTTTATTTCTCTATCAATTTTAAATGAGATCCTTGCTGGATACAGTAATCTTGGTTGTAGATTTTTCCCTTTCAGTACTTTAAATATATCCTGCCACTCTCTTCTGGCCTGCAGAGTTTCTGTTGAAAAATCAGCTGTTAAACGTATGGGGTTTCCCTTGTATGTTACTTGTTGCTTCTCCCTTGCTGCTTTTAATATTCCTTCTTTGTGTTTAGTCTTTGTTAGGTTGACTAGTATGTGTCTTGGCATGTTTCTCCTTGGGTTTATCCTATATGGGACTCTGTGCCTCTTGTACTTCACTGACTACTTCATTTTCTAGGTTGGGAAAATTATCAACTCTAATCTCTTCAAAACTTTTCTCATATCCTTTCTTTTTCTTCTTCTTCTGGGATTCCTCTAATTCGAATATTAGTGTGTTTGACATGGTCCCAGAGTTCTCTGAGACTGTCATCAGCTCTTTTCATTTTTCTTACTTTATTCTGCTCTTCAGAAGTTATTTCCACCATTTTATCTTCCACCTCACTGATTTGTTCTTATGCTTCAGATATTATGCTATTGATTCCTTCTAGAGTATTTTTAACTTCAGTAATTGTGTTGTTTGTCTCCGTATGTTTATTCTTTAATTCTCCTAGGTCTTTGTTAATTGATTCTTGCATTTTCTCCATTTTGTTTTCAAGATTTTTGATCATCTTTACTATCATTATTCTGAATTCTTTTTTGAGTAGTTTGCCTATTTCCTCTTCATTTATCTGGACTTCTGTGGTTCTAGTCTGTTCCTTCATTTGTGCAGTATTTTTCTGCTTTTTCATTATTTTTTTTAAGTTATTGTGTTTGAGGTCTTCTTTCCCAGGCTTCAAGGAAAGTTGAATTCTATCCTTGAAGAAAGTTGAATTCTTTCTTACTTTTGGATTATGCCCTCCTAAGATTGGTCTATTGGTTTGTGTGAGCTTTGTATAGCATGAGATTTGTTGAGTTTTTGTTTGTTTGTTTTTCCTCTGATGGGCAAGGCTGAGTGAGGTCATAATCCTATCTATTGTTGATTGGGTTTATACTTTTGGTTTTTTTGTTTGTTTGCTTTATTTTATTTTTATTTTACTTTATAATACTGTGTTTGTTTGTTGTTTAGATGAGGTGTCCTGCACAGGGTGCTACTGGTGGTGGGTGATTCAGGGTCTTGTATTCATGTGGTTTCCTTTGTGGGAGTTCTTACTATTTGATACACCCTAGGGTTAGTTCTCTGGTAGTCTAGGGTCTTGAAGTCAGTGCTCCTACTCCAAAGGCTCAGGGCTTGATCTCTGGTCAGGAATGAAGATTCCACAAGTGGTCTGTTATGGCATTAAGTGAGATTAAAACAAATATCAAAAAACAAGAAACCAAAGATGAACCCCAGACAAATGGCAGTTACAAAATCAGGCAAATAATAATTAAAATAATGGAATATACACATATACATATACACTAATGATCAAAGTGAAAACAGTCCAACAACAACAAAATAGTACAGTGTATTGACACAGTGAATAAAGGAAATAAAAAATTATTATTTACCAGAATAAAACTAATTAAAGGACAAACTGGAAAACAAAACTAAAGCAGCAAAGTGCCAAGTGGGGAATAAAACAATGAAAAGAAAACTAACAAATATTTTGAGAGGAAAGGAAAGAAAGAATAGATATGCAAAGTTAAATAGAGGCAGATAAAGAAGATTTGTATACATTAAAGATTAATTCGCAAGGGAAAAGTAGAGTAGGAAAGGCAAACAAAGGAATAAATGTACAAAAAATAATTATAGGCTTTAAAAATTAAAATTAAAAAAAGCAAAAAGAAAAAAAAAGAGGTAAACTCCACAGAAATGTAAAAGCCCTATATAGAGGCAGAGGTTTATGACAACAATAAAAATGTGACTGAGAAAAGAAAAAAAGCTCAAAAGCTTAATTGGATTTCTTAGTGCAAAAAAAAAAAATCAACAACTACAATGGGGGGGGAAGGGGGAAAACAAAACAAAATTTCAAAAGAGTCTACAGAGCAAGTCAAAAAACAAGAATAATAAATGTTTTCCTTGAGTCAGTGCTGTCAGAGTCCTTTCACTGGGAGTCACAGTCCACCTAACCTCCCTAGGATGCCCTCCAACATTGTGCTGACCTCTGGACCTGCTGTGAGGGCAGCTTAGATTCTAATCTGGTCCTACTCCTGTGTGTTCTTGCCTCCAATATCCACAGCTATCAGAGCTAGTGTGCTTTCTTTTCTGGGAGCTCTCAATGGCCTTTTATATATTTCAAAACTCAGAGTCTGCTTAGTTGTTCATGTGGATTTAATCTGCAGCTTGTACAGCTGATGGGAAGGTTTTAGGTCTTCTTCCTTAGCCACACTGCCTCTGGGTTTCAATTGTGGTTTTATTTCCACCTCTACATATGGGTCGTCCACTGGGGTTTAGCTCCTGAGGCTGCCCTGGAGGGCTTGGGTTTGCCCCTGTGAAGGCCAGGTGTGGAGGTGGTGCTTGGGTTGCAGGGGTTCTGGCAGCATCAGGTACTCAGGGGGTTGGCAGCTAGGGCAGCAGGAAATATAGTGCTCTAGAAGGGTATGGCAACCAGCATTGGCCAATAGGCTCCAGTATTCTTGCCTGGAGAACCCCTCTCTGACAGAGAAGCCTGCCAGGTTATAGTCTACAGGGTCACAAAGAGTTGGACATGACCAAAGTAACCCTGTACACATAGATGAGAGACTGTTTTTTTTGCCTGTGGCAGCCCTGCCCCAGTGAGAGTTGAGCGTGAAGGTGGCCCAGCTGTTTGACTTGCAGGGACCCTGGTGGCACCAAGTGTACACTGACACAGACTGCCTCAGCCTCAGGAGTTATGGCCCTATCAGAGTCTTTTATAGAGCCTCTTGTAGCTGGCAATCAGAAGGCTGCTTTAGCCAGTCTTTCTCTGCAGCTCTGTCCATTCAGGCACTTAGAGGGCTCCCTTGCCTGGGATTTTTCTCTGTTGTTCTACAAGTCAGGCACATAGAGGGGCCCCCTGGCTAGAGTCCTACTCTATAGATCAGCACATCAGGCACTTAAAGGGGCATCCTGGGTGGGGTCCTACTCTGTAGTTCAGTGGTCAGGCGTTTGATAGGCCAGCCTCTCTATTGTTCAGCTGCTGATGCTGTCATGTGGAGAGAGAGACTATGGTGGTGGCTCCACCCCCTATGCATGACTCAGTAGTATCACCTTTCTTCCATGGCTGCCTAGTTTTCCTCCCCGAGCATTTTCCATCACAATCTCCTCCCTCACATCCCCTCAATCTGTCTGTCCACAGTCAACAGTAGCCCTGGCCCTGGGATTGCTCCACAGTCCCTAAACTCCAGCTTCCAGCCACTGCACCTTCCAGGAAACCAGCGTTCCCCTCTGGGGTTTGTATGGCTGTGGCAAGGACTGTCTGATTCTCATTCCATTTAGGCTGCCACAGATCAACTGTTTCACTCTCACCCTTTTATGTTTCTCCTGTGACCCAGACAATTGCCCCATTGTGGGGATAGGACCCCTGTTTCAGTTCCCCCACCTGCTGAGGGCAGGTCCAATCCTACTAACACTCCTGTTTTTCCCCCTCATTCCTTCATCTTACCGAGTTTTGCATGGTTCTATATATTCTTTTCCACAGATCAGTACTCCTGTCCACTCTCAGCTGGTGTTCTGCATGCATGTCTGTGTCTGAAGGCGTATTCCTGATGGAGAGATATGTATTCCATGTCCACCTACACCTCCACCATCTTCCCTCTTACTTTCCAGTGAGAAAACATAAAAGGAAGAGGTTTGTCTAGGACTTCAGAGGAATTCAAAAAAAAAAAAAGATTGCTATCATTCAACACTCTGTTGTTCCTAATCTCCATACATTACTAACATTCATTCCCACCACAAGTAATTACTGTAATTTATTTACGGAATGCATTCTTGTATTCTCTTGAAGCTATCCATTGCCTTTTTCCTTAACTTGAGAAGAAAAACTATTCACTTGGACAGTAATGCCTCAGGGTTTTACTGAGAGTCCATCTTATTTCTCACTAATCTTGAGGGATGATCTGGATGATATAAAATTCCCTATAGGTTCTACTTTGTGGCAATATTTGGGTCATTTGCTTCCTTGGTGTTCCTCTCAAGCCTCCTCACAAGAACACAGGGTCACCTTACTAAAGGTTATGCCTTAAAGGAATCAAAAGGTCACCAAAGAAATATTGCAGTTTGCCTAAACCAAGGTGTGATATTTAGGACATCAGATATCAGAATAAGGGCTACACCTAAATTTAGATAGATTTCATGGTGTCCTAAGTTGCCCATAACTAAGCACCAACTATAGGGTTTTCTTGGGCTGGTTGGTAATTACCAAAATTAGACTTCAAATTTATCTTTAATGGCCAAACCCATTTATGTTTTGCTAAAGAACAGTAACACTGACCCAATTTTATGAGAAATATTTGACAACATAGCCTTTAAGGCCTTAAAGGAGAGTTTAATAAATGCACTTAGAATTGGGCTTCCCAGTGATCAAATTCTTTTTCTCTTTTTAAAGAAGGGAATGCCTTTGGGATACTCACGAAAAAAAAAAAGGACCACCATTGACCAATACAGTATTATACCTAACAACTAGACCATGTGGCACAAGTATATCCCTTTATTTATTTATTTTCTAACCATATACATTTTATTTTTATTTTTATAAATTTATTTATTTTAATTGGAGGCTAATTACTTTACAATATTATATTGGTTTTGCCATAAATCAACATGAATCCGCCACGGATATACATGTGTTCCCCATCCTGAACCCCCCTCCCACCTCACTCCCGATACCGTCACTCTGGGTCATCCCAGTGCACTAGCCCCGAGCATCCTATCCTGCATCGAGCCTGGACTGGCAATTCATTTCATATATGATATTATACATGTTTCAATGCCATTCTCCCATATCATCCCACCCTCGCCCTCTCCCACAGAATCTAAAATTCCGTTCCATACATCTGTGTCTCTTTTGCTGTCTCACATACAGGGTTTTCATTACCATCTTTCTAAATTCTATATATGTGCATTAGTATACTGTATTGGTGTTTTTCTTTTTGGCTTACTTTGCTCTGTATAATCAGCTCCAGTTTCATCCACCTCATTAGAACTGATTCAAATGTATTCTTTTTAATGGCTGAGTAATACTCCATTGTGTATATGTACCACAGCTTTCTTATCCATACATCTGCTGATGGACATCTAGGTTGCTTCCATGTCCTGGCTATTATAAACAGTGCTGTGATGAACATTGGGGTACATGTGTCTCTTTCAATTCTGGTTTCCTCGGTGTGTATGCCCAGCACTGGGACTGCTGGGCCATAAGGCAGTTCTATTTCCAGTTTTTAAGGAATCTCCACACTGTTCTCCATAGTGGCTGTAATAATTTGCATTCCCACCAACAGTGTAAGAGGGTTCGCTTTTCTCCACACCCTCTCCAGCATTTATTGCCTGTAGACTTTTGGATAGCAGCCATGCTGACTGGCGTGAAATGGTACCTCACTGTGGTTTTGGTTTGCATTTCTCTGATAATGAGTGATGTTGAGCATCTTTTCATGTGTTTGTTAGCCATCTGTATGTCTTCTTTGGAGAAATGTCTGTTTAGTTCTCTGGCCCGTTTTTTAATTGGGTCGTTTATTTTTCTGGAATTGAGCTGCATAAGTTGCTTGTATATTTTTGAGATTAGTTGTTTGTCAGTTGCTTCATTTGCTAATGTTTTCTCCCATTCTGAAGGCTGTCTTTTCATCTTGCTTAGAATTTCCTTTGTTGTGCAGAAGCTTTTAATTTTAATTAGGTGCCATTTGTTAATTTTTGCTTTTATTTCCAATATTCTGGGAGGTGGATCATAGAGGATCCTGCTGTGTTGTATGTCAGAGAGTGCTTTGCCTATGTTCTCCTCTAGGAGTTTTATAGTTTCTGGTCTTACATTTAGACCTTTAATCCAGTTTGAGTTTATTTTTGTGTATGGTGTTATAATGTGATCTAGTTTCATTCTCTTACAAGTGGTTGACCAGTTTTCCCAGCACCACTTGTTAAAGAGATGGTCTTTAATCCATTGTATATTCTTGCCTCCTTTGTCAAAGATAAAGTGTCCATAGGTGTGTGGATTTATCTCTGAGCTTTCTATTTTGTTCCAGTGATCTATGTTTCTATCTTTGTGCCAGTATCATACTGTCTTGATGACTGTGGCTTTGTAGTAGAGCCTGAAGTCAGGCAGGTTGATCCCTCCAGTTCCATTCTTCTTTCTCAAGATTGCTTTGGCTATTCAAGGTTTTTTGTATTTCCAAACAAATTGTGATATTATTTGTTCTAGCGCTGTGAAAAATACCATTTGTAGCTTGATAGGGATTGCATTGAATCTATAGATTGCTTTGAGTAGTATACTCATTTTCACTGTATCAAATCTTCCAACCATGAACATGGTATATTTCTCCATATATTAGTGTCCTCTTTCATTTCTTTCACCAGTGTTTTATAGTTTTCTATATAGAGGTCTTTAGTTTCTTTAGGTAGATATATACCTAAGTATTTTATTCTTTTCATTGAAATGGTGAATGGAATTGTTTCCTTAATTTCTCTTTCTATGTTCTCATTATTAGTGTATAGAAATGCAAGGGATTTCTGTGTGTTGATTTTATATCCTACAACTTTATTCATTGATTAGTTCTAGTAATGTTCTCGTGGAGTCTTTAGGGTTTTCTATGTAGAGGATCATGTCATGTGCAGACAGTGAGAGTTTTACTTCTTCTTTTACAATTTGGATTCCTTTTATTTCTTTTTCTGCTCTGATTGCTGTGGCCAAAACTTCCAAAACTATGTTGAATAGTATAGGTGAAAGTGGGCACCCTTGTCTTGTTCCTGACTTCAGGGGAAATGCTTTCAAGTTTTCACCATTGAGGACAGTGTTTTCTGTGAGTTTGTCATATATAGCTTTTATTATGTTGAGGTAGGTTTCTTCTATTCCTGCTTTCTGGAGAGTTTTTATCATAAATGGATGTTGAATTTTGTCAAAGTCTTTCTCTGTATCTATTGAAATAATCATATGGCTTTTATTTTCAATTTGTTAATGTGGGGTATTACATTGATTAATTTGTGGATATTGAAGAATCCTTGCATCCCTGGGATAAAGCCCACTTGGTCATGGTGTATGATCTTTTTAATGTGTTAATGGATTCTGATTGATAGAATTTTGTTAAGGTCTTTTGCATCTATGTTCATCAGTGATATTGCCCTGTAGTTTTCTTTTTTTGTGGCATCTTTGTCAGGTTTTGGTACTAGAGTGTGACCTTCCTCTGCAAATTTCTGGAAGAGTTTTAGTAGGATAGGTGTTAGCTCTTCTCTAAATTTTTGGTAGAATTCAGCTGTGAAGCCCTCTGGACCTGGGCTTTTGTTTGCTGGAAGATTTCTGATTGCTGTTTCGATTTCCATTGTTGTGATGGGTCTGTTGAGATTTTCTATTTCTTCTTGGTTCAGTTTTGGAAAGTTGTACTTTTCTAAGAATTTGTCCGTTTCTTCCACGTTGTCCATTTTATTGGCATATAATTGCTGATAGTAGTCTCTTATGATCCTTTGTATTTCTGTGTTGTCTGTTGTGATCTCTCCATTTTCATTTGTAATTTTATTGATTTGATTTTTCTCCCTTTGTTTCTTGATGAGTCTGGCTAATGGTTTGTCAATTTTATTTATCCTTTCAGTGAACCAGCTTTTGGCTTTGTTGATTTTGCTATGGTCTCTTTTGTTTCTTTTGCATTTATTTCTGCCCCATTTTTTAAGATTTATCTCCTTCTACTAACCCTGGGATTCTTCATTTATTCCTTTTTTAGTTGCTTATGTGTAGAGTTAGGTTATTTATTTGACTTTTTTCTTGTTTCTTGAGGTATGCCTGTATTGCTATGAACCTTCCTGTTAGCACAGCTTTTGCAGTGTCCCACAGGTTTTGGGTTGTTGTGTTTTCATTTTCATTTGTGTCTATGCATATTTTGATTTCTTCTTTGATTTCTTCTGTGATTTGTTGGTTATTCAGCAGCGTGTTTTTCAGCCTCTATATGTTGGCATTTTTAATAGTTTCTCCCCTGTAATTGAGATCTAATCTTACTGCATTGTTGTCAGAAAAGATGCTTGGAATGATTTCAGTTTCTTTGAATTTACCAAGGGTAGATTTATGGCCCAGAATGTGATCTTTCCTGGAGAAGGTTTCGTGTGCACTTGAGAAAAAGGTGAAATTCATTGTTTTGGGGTGAAATGTCCTATAGATATCAATTAGGTCTAACTGGTCTATTGTATCATTTAAAGTTTGTGTATCCTTGTTAATTTTCTGTTTAGTTGATCTATCCATAGGTGTGAGTGGGGTATTAAAGTCTCCCACTATTATTGTGTTATTGTTAATTTCCCATTTCATACTTGTTAACATTTGTCTTACATACTGTGGTGCTCCTTTCTTGGGTGCATATATATTTATAATTGTTATATCTTCTTCTTGGATTGATCCTTTGATCATTATGTAGTGTCCTTCTTTGTCTCCTTTCACAGCCTTTATTTTAAAGTTTATTTTATCGGATATGAGTATTGCTACTTCTGCTTTCTTTTGGTCTCTATTTGCATGGAATATCTTTTCCCAGCCCTTCACTTTCAGTCTGTATGTGTTCCCTGTTTTGAGATGGGTCTTTTGTAGACAACATGTATAGGGGTCTTGTTTTTGTAACCATTCAGCCAGTCTTTGTCTTTTGGTTGGGTCATTCAACCCATTTACATTTAAGGTAATTATTGATAAGTATGATCCCATTGCCATCTGCTTTATTGTTTTGGGTTCAAATTTATACACCCTTTTTGTGTTTCCTGTCTAGAGAAGATCCTTTAGCATTTGATGGAGAGCTGGTTTGGTGGTGCTGAATTCTCTCAGCTTTTGCTTATTTGTAAAGCTTTTGATTTCTCCTTCATATGTGAATGAGATCCTTGCTGGGTACCATAATCTGGGCTGTAGGTTATTTTCTTCATCACTTGAATTATGTCTTGCCATTCCCTCCTGGCCTGAAGAGTTTCTATTGAAAGATCAGCTGTTATCCTTATGGGAATCCCCTTGTGTGTTATTCGTTGTTTTTCCCTTGCTGCTTTTAATATTTGTTCTTCGTGTTTGATCTTTGTTAATTTGATTAATGTGTGTCTTAGGGTGTTTCGCCTTGGGTTTATCCTGTTTCAGACTCTCTGGGTTTCTTGGCTTAGGTGATTACTTTTATCCCCATTTTAGGGAAGTTTTCAACTATTATCTCCTCAAGTATTTTCTCATGGTCTTTCTTGTTGTCTTCTTCTTCTGGGCCCCCTACGATTAGAATGTTGGGGTGCTTAACACTGTCTTGGAGGTCTCGGAGATTGCCCTAATTTCTTTTAGTTCGTTTTTCTTGTTCATTTATTTCTACTATTCTATCCTCTACTTCACTAATCTTATCTTCTGCCTCCATTATTCTACCATTTGTTCCCACCAGAGTGCTTTTGATCCTATTTGTTGCATTATTCATTATATACTGGCTCTTTTTTATTTCTTCTAGGTCCTTGCTAAATCTTTCTTGCATCTTCTCAATCATTGTCTCCAGGCTATCTATCTGTGATTCTATTTTGTTTTCAAGATTTTTGGATCATTTTCACTATCATTATTCGAAATTCTTTATCAGGTAGATTCCCTATCTCTTCCTCTTTGGTTTGGTTTGGTGGGCATTTATCTTGTTCGTTTACCTGTTGGGTATTCCTCTGTCTCTTCATCTTGTTTATATTGGTGAGTTTGGGGTGGCCTTTTTGTATTCTGGCAGTTTGTGGAGTTCTCTTTGTTGTGGAGTTTCATTGCTGTGGGTGGGGTTGTATAGATAGCTTGTCAAGGTTTCCTGGTTAGGGAAGCTTGTGTTGGTGTTCTGGTGGGTGGAGCTGGATTTCTTCTCTCTGGAGTGCAATGAAGTGTCCAGTAATGTGTTATGAGATGTCAATGGGTTTGGAGTGACTTTGGGCAGCCTGTATATTGAAGCTCAGGGCTATGTTCCTGTGTTGCTGGAGAGATTGAATGGTATGTCTTGCTCTGGAATGTGTTGGCCCTTTGGTGGTGCTTGGTTTCAGTGTAGGTATGGAGGCATTTAATGAGCTCCTGTCCATTAATGTTCCCTGGAGTCAGGAGTTCTCTGATGTTCTCAGGATTTGAACTTAAGCCTCCTGCTTCTGGTTTTCAGTCTTATTTTTACAGTAGCCTCAAGACTTCTCCATCTGTACAGCACTGTTGATAAAACAGCTAGGTTAAAGATGAAAAGTTTCTCCACAGTGAGGGACACCCATAGAGGTTCACAGAGTTACATGGAGAAGAGAAGAAGGAGGGAGTTAGAGCTGACCCAAATGAGATGAGGTGGAATCCAAAGAGGAGAGAGCAAGCTAGCCAGTAATCACTTCCTTATGTGTGCTCCACAGTCTGGACCACTCAGAGATGTTCACGGAGTTATACAGAGAAGAGAAGAGGGATGAAGGAGACAGAGGCGACCAGAAGGATAAAGGGGGGGCAATCAAAGGGAAAGAAACAGATCCAGCCAGTAATCAGTTCCCTAAGTGTTCTCCACCGTCTGGAACACACAAAAAGATTCACAGAGTTGGGTAGAGAAGAGAAGGGGGAGGGAGGAGATAGAGGTGACCTGATAAAGACAAAAGAGAGTCCAAAGTGGGAGAGAGCAGTCAAGCCAGTAATCTCACTCCCAAGTAAAATTGGATACCGAAGATTGAATTCTTAAAGGTACAAAATTGATAAGAAATACCAAAAAGAAAAGATTAAAAATCTAGAGTAGAGGTTGGATTTTCAAAAATACAATATTAGAGAAAAGAAAAAAAGAAAGAAAAACCAAGGCCACAAAAATTATATATATATATATATATATATATATATGTATGTATATATATACATACATATATATATATATATGTATATATATGAAGTTTGCTTTAAAAAAAGGGTTTCTCTTTATTTTTCACAAAGTAATAGTAGGTTATAAAATGAAAATTAAATGAGTAATAGAGGACTTAAAAATTAAAGAAAAAAAGATAGTAAAAATATATCTAGGGCTTTCTCTGGTGTTTTTGTAGGCAGTGTGGGATCAGTTCATTTTTGGCTAATTCCTTCATCCGGCTTATATTTCTCAAGATCTATAGGCCCCTTCCTTTGTAGTCAGTACTAACTACAGGATTTTAATCTATTGCACCTGTCACTTCCAAGACAGTTCCCTCTGTTTTAGCTTCTTCTGTTTGCTGGTCTCTTCAGTGTCTGATTTCCACCCTGACACAAAGGGGCGGTGGTGGACAATTTTTTAGGCTCACTTGTTCAGTCGTACTGTGGGGAGGGAGGGACGCTGCAAACAAATAACACTGGCATGTGCTCACAGTGTCTCAGCCACACTGGGCCTGCCCGTGCTCATGGCACGTGTGCCCTCCCTGCCAACACTGCTCAGGCTCTAGTTTGCTCCACCAAGAACCATCCGAGGCTGGCCCTAGGCTGCATGCACCTACCAGGTCCAAACCAGTCAGGTTCAGGCACTCAAGTAGTCCTCAGAGGCACAGACTCGGTTGGACCTGCATTTTGTGCCCTTCCCAGGTCTGAGCAGCTCAGGTGATGAGGTGTTTGTCAAGTACAGTCACTGTGACTTATTGCCTCTCTAGTCCCTGCTGCTTGGTTTTCTGGGTGTATAACTGGTGTACCTTCTCAGGCAGATGTTGATTATCCAGAACCCCAAGAAGTCTTAGTTAGCAAAGAAACCTGCTTGCAGTTTCATAGATAATGCCTTTCTGGGGCTGGGGTTGCCCACTTCTGGCTCTGGCTGCCTGTCACCAGAAGGGGATGGTCTGCAGCCAGCTATCTCTGCTCAGTCCTTTGTTCTGTGAGCAGGCCTGATGGTGTCTTATGTTAGGGCTTTTTGTGTGGTGGCTATCCCACAGTCTGGATTGCTAGCCTGATTTAGTTCCCTCAGATTACCCTCGGGGCATTCAGGCCCAGTCCTTACTTTAAGCAATGCAGCCTGCGCCTCCCTGCCCAGCCCCCAATTGCTAGTGGCAGGTGCAGGCGTCTGCACTGCTTCTATGCTGAGGAAGTTACCGTTGGGCATGTAATCTGTGGGTTTTAATTATTTATTTATTTTTCCTCCCAGTTATGTTGCCCTCTGTGGTTCCAAGACTTGCCACAGACTCGGCAGTGAGAGTGTTTCCTGGTGTTTGGAAACTTCTCTCTTTTTAAGACTCCCTTCCCAGGACGAAACTCCGTCCCTATCTCTTTTGTCTCTCTTTTTGTCTTTTATACTTTTTCCTACCTCCTTTCAAAGACAATGGGCTGCTTTTCTGGGTGCCTGATGTCCTCTGCCAGCATTCATAAGTTGTTTTGTGGAATTTACTCAGTGTTTAAATGCTCTTTTGATGAATTTGTTGGGAAGAAAGTGGTCTCCCCGTCCTATTCCTCTGCCATCTTAGGACCGCCCTACCTGCTTAGTTAAGTTATAGGCAGAGTACATCATGAGAAATGCTGGGCTGGAAGAAGCACAAGCTGGAATCAAAATTGCCAGGAGAAATATCAATAACCTCAGATATGCAGATGACACCACCCTCATGGCAGAGAGTGAAGAGGAACTAAAAAGCTTCTTGATGAAAGTGAAAATGGAGAGTGAAAAGGTTGGCTTAAAGCTCCACATTCAGAAAATTAAGATCATGGCATCAGGTCCCATCACTTCATGGGAAATAAATGGGGAAACAAATTAAAAGATGCTTACTCCTTGGAAGGAATGTTATGACCAACCCACATAGCATATTGAAAAGCAGAGACATTACTTTGCCAAAAAAGGTCCATCTAGTCAAGGCTATGGTTTTTCCAGTGGTCATGTATGGATGCGAGAGTTGGACTGTGAAGAAAGCTGAGCACCGAAGAATTGTTGAACTGTGGTGTTGGAGAAGACTCTTGAGAGTCCCTTGGACTGCAAGGAGATCCAACCAGTCCATTCTGAAGGCAATCAGCCCTGGGATTTCTTTGGAAGGAATGATGCTAAAGCTGAAGCTCTAATACCTTGGCCACCTCATGCAAAGAGTTGACTCATTGGAAAAGACTCTGATGCTGGGAGGGATTGGGGGCAGGAGGAGAAGGGGATGACAGAGGATGAAATGGCTGGATGGCATCACTGACTTGATGGATGTGAGTCTGAGTGAACTCCGGGAGTTGGTGATGGACAGGGAGGCCTGGCGTGCTGCGATTCATGGAGTCGCAAAGAGTCGGACACGACTGAGTGACTGAATTGTACTGAACCCCTTCCTTTAGAACCATTACTGCCAGTGCCCTTTTGACTGAAGACACCAAATTAATCACCATTTTTTAACCTCATGAAATAGAATTCTCATTTTACTCAACATTCCTGTGTCAGCCACCTCACCTCCTTTTTTGAAGGCCTTTAATTAAGCTCAGCATTCAGAAAACTAAGATCATGGTATCCTGTCCCATCATTTCATGGTAAATAGATGGGGAAACAGTGGAAACAGTGTCAGACTTTATTTTTCTTGGCTCCAAAATCACTGCAGATGGTGATTGCAGCCATGAAATTAAAAGACACTTCTCCTTGGAAGGAAAGTTATGACCAACCTAGATAGCATATTAAAAAGCAGAGACATTACTTTTTCAACAAAATGTGTCCTTTCAAAGCTATATTTTTTCCAGTAGTCATGTGTGGATGTGAGAGTTGGACTATAAAGAAAGCTGAGTGCCAAAGAATTGATGCTTTTGAACTGTGGTGTTGGAGAAGGCTCTTGAGAATCCCTTCAGTTCAGTTCAGTTCAGTCGCTCTGAGAATCCCTTGGACTGAGGAAATCCAACAAGTCCATCCTAAAGGGATCAGTCCTGGGTGTTCATTGGAAGGATGGGTGTTGAAGCAGTAGCTCAATACTTTGGCCACCTGATGAGAAGAGCTGAATTATTTGAAAAGACCTTGATGGTGGGAAAGTTTGAGGGCAGGAGGAGAAGGTGATGACAGAGGATGAGATGGTTGGATGGCATCACCGACTCGCTGGACATGGGTTTGTGTGGACTCTGGGAGTTGATGATGGATGGGGAGGCCGGCTGTGCTGCAGTTCATGGGGTCTCAAAGAGTCAGACATGACTGAGCGACTGAACTGAACTGAACTGAGTTAACTGCTCTCACATAACTATTCTTGTGTTGTAATAACCCTAACCCTGCTATTCTTCTCCCCTCCATGACAACAAAGTCACAATTGCTTAATGCTGACACATCACCTCCAAACTCCTGGTGATAATCTGTGGGAAGCTTCTTTGAGTAATTCTGACTTCTCATGATTCACTGATATTTCTTTAAAAGGTGGCAATGACAAATACTGTGCTGGGTATGCTATTTGCAATTTTTTTTTATATTGTTGAGGCAGCACCTTTACTTTTGGCTACTTTGGCCCAACAGCTTGAATTATACACTTGTACATGGGCTTGTATTTTATCTAAAGGAAAAACTGTCAATATTTATTCTGATAATAGATATTCTTTTGGAGTGGTATAGAAGCAACATGGCCTCCTTACTTACAGTGAAATCACAATTAAAAATGGTCCTTCTCCTCAAGAATTATTGGATGCAATACTTTTACCTGCTATCTTCAGTTATTTAGATTTGGGTGCATTCTAAACTTGACCGCCTATAAGCTAAAGGAGATCACCTTGCTGCCATTTCTACAACAAATGTTGCCCTTAAAGGAACCAACTGCAGCCAAACCTCTGCCATGATCCAAAGTGAGATTTTCCCAAACGATAACTTCAAAAAACTTCCTCCATATAATAGATATAAATAGGTTTTGGTCATGATCTATATATTTTCAGACTGGACTTAAACTTTCCTTGCAGGTAGGCTACTGCCTCTTTTGAGGTTAAATTCCTTTTGGAAAAGATAATCCCTACGTGGAAAACTCCTCTATAACTTCATAATGATTGAGGAACCTGTTTTACTGGTCAGGTACTTTGACAAATCTGTGCTGTTTGGACACCATTTATAACACTTTCACTTCACTTACTATTCTCAGTCATCTGGTTTAATTGAATGCAGTAATAGCATCATTAAGACTCAGTTGGCAAAGCTGCACACCTTGGCGGAGGAATAGGATGGGAAAGACCACTTTCTCCCCCACAAATTCATCAAAAAATAATTTGAACGCTGAGCAAATACCACAAAACAACTTCTGGACACTGGAGGAGGATACCGGGCACCCAGAAAGGGAGCCCGTTGTCTTGGAAAGGAGGTAGGACAAAATATAAAAAATAAAAAAAGAGAGACAAAAGAACGCTGGGATGGAGACCTGTCCCAGGGAGGGAGTCGTGAAAGAGGAGAAATTTCCAAACACCAGGAAACCCTCTCATGGGCGGGTCTGTGGGGAGTTTTGGAATCTCAGAGGGCAACATAACCAGGAGGAAAAAATAAATAAATAAACCCCACAGATTACACACCTAACCACAACTCCCAGAGGAGAAGTAGCCCAGACACTCGTGACTGCCACCAGCAAGCGGGGGCTGAACAGGGAGGCATGGGTTGCATTGCTTAGGGTAAGGACCAGGCCTGAATGCCCTGAGGGCAATCTGAGGGAGCTAACGTGAGATAGAAACTCAAACTGTATGATAGCTAGAGAGAGGAAAAAAAAAAAAAAAAGGAAAGGGAGAGAGGAAACTTTGCCATGGAAAGGCACTGTTGGCCCCACTCACAGAACAAAGGACTTAGTGAATACCATAGGAGAGCTAGCCAGCAGCAGAATTGCCCATCCCCCACCAGAGTCAGGGAGGCAGGCAGGTGACAGCCAGAGCTGGAATGCAAGGGGCAAACTTGGCCCTAGAGACAGCATCCTCTACCAAACTGTGAGCAGGCTCCCAGTTGCTAACCAAGTCTTCCTGGGATCCTGGACAGTTGACATCTGCCAGGAGGGTAGCAGCCAGAGATTAGCTCCCCAGGGGAGACACATGGCACACCTGAGATGGTGCTCCCGCTGTGCACCCAGGAAACTGAGTAGCTGGGACAGAGGAGGTGATAAGAAGCACAGCCAAACTGGGAGTGTGCACTCGCCAAGCACCTGGTCGCCTGAGCTGCTCAGACCTGGGAAAGGCACAAAACACAGGCCCAACCAACGGAGTCTGTGCTTTTGTGGAGTACTCGAGAACCTGAACTGGAGTGGCTTAGACCTGGGAAATGCACACAATCTGCCTTAGACAGTTCCCCTGCAGAGCAACCTGGAACCTGAGCAGTGTAGACCGGGAAAGCACACACGCCATGAGTGGGGGCAAAACCAATGTGGCCCAGACACTGTGAGCACTCCCCACACACACACCAGTGATATTTTTGTGCAGTATTTCTTCCACCCCACAGCACAATTGAACAAGTGAGGCTAAATAAATGACCACCTTTCCCCCCTTGTGTCAGGGCGGAAGTTAGATACTGAAATGACTTGCAAATAGAGGAAGCCAAAATAAACAAAGAAGAGAGAACTGCTTTGGAAGTGACAGGTGCAACAGATTAAAACCCTGTAGTTAACATTGGCTACATTGGAAGGGACTCATAGACCTTGAAAAGAAGTATAAGCTGGAACAAGGAACTATCTGAAAATGAACTGACCCCACACTACCCTCAATGGCTCCAGAGAAATTCCTATACATATTTTACTATTATCATTTTTTAATTTTTTTAATTTTTAAGTTCTTTATTACTCCTTAAATTTTCATTTTTAAAATCTATTATTACCTTGTAAAGAAAGAAGCTATTTTTAAAGAAAACTCCTTATTTTTTTTAATAACTTTTGTGATTTTGTTTTATTTTTTTAATATTGTGTTTTTGAGAGTCTAACCTCTACTCTAGATTTTAAATCTTTGCTTTTTGGTATTCGTTATTAATATTGTGCCTTTAAGAATCCAATCTTCAGGACCCATTTTTACTTAGGAGTGTGATTACTGGCTTGATTGCTTTCTGCCCTTTTGACTCTCCTTTTTCTCCCCAGGCTCTATCTCTTCCCTCCCCCTTCTCTTTTCTACTTAACTCCGTGAATCTCTTTGGGTGTTCTGGGCTGTTGAGAACACTTAGGGAACTGATCACAGGCTAGATTTGTCTCTCTCCTTTTGACTCCTCCTCTTCTCCTCCTGGTCACCTCTGTCTCCTTCCTCCCTCTTCTCTTCTCTATGGAATACCGTGAACCTCTCCAAGTGTTCCAGACTATGGAGAGCAAATAGGGAATTAATTACTGGATAGATTGCTCTCTCCCCTTTTGATTCCCCCTCTTCTCCTCATGGTCACCTCTATCTCCCTCCTCCCTCTACTCTTCTCCATGTAACTCTATGAAGCTCTCTGGGTGTCCCTCACTGTGGAGAATCTTTTCACCATTAACCTAGAAGTTTTGCCATCAGTGCTGTATGGTTGGTGAAGTCTTGAGGCTACTGTAAGAATAAGAATGAACGCCAGAGGCAGGAGGCTTAAATCCAAAACTTGAGAACACCAGAAAACTCCTGACTCCAGGGAATATTAATCAACAAGAGCTCATCCAAGAGCTTCCATATCTACATTGAAACCAAGCTCCACCTAAGAGCCAACAAGTTCAGAGCAAGACATACCAAGCTAATTCTCCAACAATGCAGGAACATAACCCTGAGCACAAAAATACAGGCGGCCAAAACTCACACCAAACCCATAGACACCTCAAAAATCACTACTGGACACTTCACTGCACTCCAGAGAGAAGAGATCCAGCTTTGCCCACCAGAACACCAGCTTAAGCTTCCCTAATCAGAACAGTGCCAAGCCATTTGTTCAACCCTACCCACAGGGAAGAACTTCCACAATAAAGAGGAAACACAAACTTCCAGCACACAGAAAGACCACCACAAACACAGCAACTTAAACAAGATTAAAAGGCAGAGAAATATTCAGCAGATAAAGGAAGATGATAAAAGCCCACCAAACCAAACAAAAGGGGAAGAAATAGGGAATGTACCTGAAAAAGAATTCATATTGATAGTAAAAATGATTCAAAATCTTGAAAACAAAATGGAGATACAGATAAATAGACTAGAGACAAGGATTGAGAATATGCAAGAAGAGTTTAACAAGGACCTAGAAGAAATAAAAAGGAATGAATCAATAATGAGTAATGCAATAACTGAGATCAAAAACACTCTGAAGGGAACCAACAGTAGAATAACTGAGGAAGAAGATAGGATAAGTGAGGTGGAAGATAGAATGGTGGAAATAAATGAAACAGAGAGGAAAAAAAAAGAATTAAAATAAATGAAGACAACCTAAGAGACCTCTGGGACGATGTGAAACTCCCCAACATTCGAATCATAGAAGTCTCAGAAGAAGAAGACAAAAAAGAAAGACCATGAGAAAATACTTGGGGAGATAATAGTTGAAAACTTCCCTAAAATGGGGAAGGAAATAGCCACCCAAGTCCAAGCAACCCAGAGAGTCCCAAACAGGATAAACCCAAGGCAAACACCACAAGACACATATTAATCAAATTAATGAAGATCAAACACAAAGAGTAAATATTAAAAGCAACAAGGGAAAAACAACAAATAATTCACAAGGGGATCCCCATAAGGATAACAGCTGATCTTTCAACAGAAACTCTTCAAGCCAGGAGGGATTGGCAGGACATAATTAAAGTGATGAAAGAGAAAAATCAACAACCCAGATTACTGTATGCAGCAAGGATCTCATTCAAATATGAAGGAGAAGTAAAAAGCTTTACAGACAAGCAAAAGCTGAGGGAATTCAGCACCACCAGACCAGATCTGATGGGGAGGGAGGTGGGAGGGAGGGTCAGGATGGGGAACACATGAACACCAATGGCTGATTCATGTGGATGAATGGCAAAAACCACCACAATATTGTAAAGTAATTAGATTCCAATTAAAAAAAAAGTTAGTAAAAAAAGAAAAAAAAAAAGGATCTTCTCTAGACAGGAAACCCAGAAAAGGTTTATAAACTAGACCCAAAACAACAAAATAAATGGCAATGATATCATACTTATCAATAATTACCTTAAATGTAAATGGGTTGAATTCCCCAACAAAAAGACAAAGACTGGCTGAATGGATACGAAAACAAGACCTCTATGTATGCTGTCTACAAGAGACTCACCTCAAACCTAGGGACACATACAGACTGAAAGTGAAGAGCTGGAAAAAGATGTTTCACGCAAATGGAGACCAAAAGAAAGCAGCTGTAGTAATACTCATATCAGACAAAATAGACGTTGAAATAAAGGCCGTGAAAAGAGACAAAGAAGGACACTTCTTTGATCAAAGGATCAATCCAGAAGAAGATATAACAATTATAAAGATATATGCACCCAACATAGGAGCACTGTAATATGTAAGGCAAACGTTAACAAGTATGAAAGGAGAAATTAACAGTAACACAATAATAGTGGGAGACTTTAATACCCCACTCACACCTATAGATAGATCAACTAAACAGAAAATTACCAAGGAAACACAAACTTTAAGTGATACAATGGACCAGTCAGAGCTAATTGATATCTGTAAAACATTTCACCCTAAAACAATGAATTTCATCTTTTTCTCAAGTGCACATGGAACCTTCTCCAGGATAGATCACATCCAGGGCCATAAATCTAGCCTTGGTAAATGCAAAGAGAATGGAATCATCTCAAGCATCTTTTCTGATCACAATGTGGTAAGATTAGATGTCAACTACAAGGAAAAAAAAACTATTAAAAATACAAACATATGGAGGCTAAACAATACACTTCTGCATAACCAACAAATCACAAAAGAAATAAAAAAGTAAATCAAAATATGCATAGAAACGAATGAAAATGAAAACATAACAACCCAAAACCTATGGGATTCAGTAAAATAACTATTAAGGGGAAGGTTCATAGCAATACAAGCCTACCTCAAGAAACAGGAGGTAAATAAAATAAATAACTTAACTCTACACATAAAGCAACTAGAAAAAGAAGAAATGAAGCATCCCAGGGTTAGTAGAAGGAAAATAATCATAAAAATTAAGGCAGAAATAAATGCAAAAGAAACAAAGGAGACCATAGCCAAAGTCAACAAAGCTAAAATCTGGTTCTTTGAGAGGATAAATAAAATTGACAAACCATTAGCCAGACTCATCAGAAACAAAAGGAGAAAAATCAATCAACAAAATTAGAAGTGAAAATGGAGAAATCACTACAGACAACACAGAAATACAAAGGATCATAAGAGACTATGATTAGCAACTATATGACAATAAAATGGACAACTTGGAAGAAATGGACAAATTCTTAGAAAAGTACAACTTTCCAAAACTGAACCAGGAAGAAATAGAAAATCTTAACAGACACAGCAATAGCACAGAAATTGAAACTGTAATCAAAAGTCTTCCAGCAAACAAAAGCCCAGGACCAGACGCCTTCACAGCTGAATTCTACCAAAAATCTAGAGAACAGCTAACACCTATCCTACTCAAATTTTCCAGAAAATTGCACTAGAAGGTAAAATTCCAAACTCATTTTATGAGGCCACCATCACCCTAATACCAAGACCAGGCAAAGATGCCACAGAAAAATAAAACTACAGGCCAATAACACTGATGATCATAGATGCAAAAATCCTTAACAAAAGTCTAGCAAACAGAATCCAACAACATATTAAAAAAAAATCATACATAATGACCAAGTAGGATTTATCCCAGGAAGGCAAAGATTCCTCAATATTCACAAATCAATCAATGTGATACACCACATTAGCAAATTGAAAGATAAAAACCATATGAGTATTTCAATAGATGCAGAGAAAGCCTTTGACAAAATTCAACACCCATTTATGATAAAAAAAAAAAAAACCTCCAGAAAGCAGGCAAAGAAGTAACATACCTCAACATAATAAAAGCTATATATGACCATCCTACAGCAAACATTATCCTCAAAGGTGAAAGATTGAAAGCATTACCCCTAAAGTCAAGAACAAGACAATGGTGCCAACGCTCACCATTACTATTCAACATAGTTTTGGGCGTTTTAGCCACAGAGAAGAAATCAGAGAAGAAAACGAAATAAAAGGAATCCAGACTGGAAAAGTAGAAGTAAAACTCTCACTCTTTGTCGATTACATGATCCTCTACATAGAAAACTCTAAAGACACCACCAGAAAATAACTAGAGCTAATCAGTGAATATGAAAACTGAAAACTGACTTTTTCCAGTCCTGTGGCCACTGCTGAGTTTTCCAAATTTGCTGGCATATTGAGTGTAGCACTTTCACAGCATCATCTTTCAGGATTTAAAATAGCTCAACTGGAATCCCATCACCTCCACTAGCTTTGTTTGTAGTGATGCTCTCTAAGGCCCACTTGACTTCACATTCCAGGATGTCTGGCTCCAGGTGAATGATCACACCATCTTAATTTTCTTGGTCTTCAAGATCTTTTTTGTATAGTTCTTCTATGTATTCTTGCCACCTCTTCTTAATATCTCCTGCTTCTGTTAGGTCCATAACATTTCTGTCCTTTATTGAGCCCATCTTTGCATGAAATGTTCCCTTGGCATCTCTAATTTTCTTGAAGAGATCTCTAGTCTTTCCCATTCTGTTGTTTTCCTCTATTTCTTTGCAATGATTGCTGAGGAAGGCTTTCTTATCTCTTCTTGCTGTTCTTTGGAACTCTGCATTTATGCTTATATCTTTCCTTTTCTCCTTTGCTTTTCACTTCTCTTCTTTTCACAGCTATTTGTAATGCCTCCCCAGACAGCTATCTTGCTTTTTTACATTTCTTTTCCATGGGGATGGTCTTGATCCCTGTCTCCTGTACAATGTCATGAACCTCCGTCCATAGTTTATCAGGCACTCTATCTATCAAATCTAGGCCCTTAAATCTATTTTTCACTTCCACTGTATAATCATAAGGGATTTGATCTAGGTCATACCTGAATGATCTAGTGGTTTTCCCTACTTTCTTCAATTTGAGTCTGAATTTGGCAATAAGGAGTTCATGGTCTGAGCCACAGTCAGGTCCTACACAATTGCACTCATCTCACATACTAGTAAATCAATGCTCAAAATTCCCAAGCCAGGCTTCAGCAATATATGAACTGTGAACTTTCAGATGTTCAAGCTGGTTTTAGAAAAGGCAGAAGAACCAGAGATCAAATTGCAAACATCCGCTGGATCATGGAAAAAGCAAGCGAGTTCCAGAAAAACATCTATTTCTGCTTTATTGACTATGCCAAAGCCTTTGACTGTGTGGATCACAATACACTGTGGAAAATTCTGAGAGAGATGGGAATACCAGACTACCTGACCTGCCTCTTGAGAAACCTATATGCAGGTCAGGAAGCAACAGTTAGAACTCGACATGGAACAGCAGACTGGTTCCAAATAGGAAAAGGAGTATGTCAAGGCTGTATGTTGTCACCCTGCTTATTTAACTTATATGCAGAGTACATCATGAGAAATGGTGGGCTGGAAGAAGCACAAGCTGGAATCAAGATTGCCGGGAAAAATATCAGTAACCTCAGATATGCAGATGACACCACCCTTATGGGAGAAAGTGAAGAGGAACTCAAAAGCCTCTTGATGAAAGTGAAAGAGGAGAGTGAAAAAGTTGGCTTAAAGCTCAACATTCAGAAAATGGAGATCATGACATCTGGTCCGTCACTTCATGGCAAATACATGGGGAAACAGAAACAGTGTCAGAGTTTATTTTGGGGGGCTCCAGAATCACTGCAGACGGTGACTACAGACATGAAATTAAAAGACACTTACTCCTTGGAAAGAAAGTTATGGCCAACCTAGAAAGCATATTGAAAAGCAGAGACATTACTTTGCCAAAAAAGGTCCATCTAGTCAAGGCTATGGTTTTTCCAGTGGTCATGTATGGATGTGAGAGTTGGACTGTGAAGAAGGCTGAGCACTGAAGAATTGATGCTTTTGAACTGTTGTGTTGGAGAAGACTTTTGTGAGTCCCCTGGATTGCAAGGAGATCCAACTAGTCCATTCTGAAGATCAGCCCTGGGATTTATTTGGAAGGAATGATGCTAAAGCTGAAGCTCCAGTACTTTGGCCACCTCATGAGAAGTGTTGACTCATTGGAAAAGACTCTGATGCTGGGAGGGATTGAGGGTAGGAGGAGAAGGGGATGACAGAGGATGAGATGGCTGGATGGCATCACTGACTCGATGGACGTGAGTCTGGGTGAACTCTGGGAGTTGGTGATGAATAGGGAGGCCTGGCGTGCTGTGATTCATGGGGTCCCAACGAGTTGGACATGATTGAGCAACTGAACTGAACTGACTGAATCAATGTATATAGTAAAGTTGTAGGATATAAAATTAATATAGAGAAAAACCTTGCATTTATATACACTAGCAATGAGAAAACAGAAAAAAGAAATTAAGCAAACAATTCAATTCACCATTGCGAAGAAAAGAATAAAATACTTAGAAATAAATCTACCTAAAGAAACAAAAAACTTATTGATAGAGAACTATAAAACCCTGATGAAATAAATCAAAGATGACACACAGATAGAGAAATATACCATGTTCATGGATTGGAAGAATCAATATAGTGCAAATGAGTATACTGCCCAAAGCAACCTATAGATTCAATGCAATCCCTATCAAGCTACCAATGGTATTTTTTCAGAGAACTAGAACAAATAATTTCACAATTTTTATGTAAATACAAAAAACCTCAAATAGCCAAAGCAATCTTGGAAAGAATGTAACTGGAGGAATCAACCTGCCTGACTGCAGGCTCTACTACAATGCTATAGTCATTAAGACAGTATGGTACTGGCACAAAGACAGAAATATAGATCAGGGGAACAAAATAGAAAGCCCAGAGATAAATCCATGCACCTATTAACACCTTATCTTTGACAAAGGAGGCAAGAATATCAATGAAGAAATGACAATATCTTTAACAAGTGGTGCTGGGAAAACTGGTCAACCACTTGTAAAAGAATGAAACTAGAACACTTTCTAACACCATACACAAAAATAAACTTAAAATGGATTCAAGATCTAAATGTAAGATCACAAATTATAAAACTCCTAGAGGAAAACATAGGCAAAACACTCTGATGTATATCATACATAGCTGGATCCTCTATGACCCACCTCCCAGAGTAATGAAAATAAAAGCAAAAATAAACAAATGGCTCCTAATTAAACTTAAAAGTTTTTGCACAATGAAGGAAACTATAAGCAAGGTGAAAAGACAGCCTTCAAAATGGGAGAAAATAATAGCAAACGAAGCAACTGACAAAGAATTAAACTCAAAAATATACAAGCAGCTCCTGCAGCTCAATTCCAGAAAAATAAATGACCCAATCAAAAAATGGTCCAAAGAACTAAACAGACATTTCTCCAAAGAAGACATACAGATGGCTAACAAACACATGAAAAGATGCTCAATATCAATCATTATTAGAGAAATGCAAATCAAAACCACCATGAAGTACCATGTCACATGGGTCAGAATGGCTGCTATCAAAAAGTCAACAAACAGTAAATGTTGGAGACGGTGCAGAGATAAAGGAACCCTCTTACACTGTTGGTAGGAATGCAAACTAGTACAGCCACTATGGAGAACAGTGTGGAGATTCCTTAAAAAACTGGAAATAGAACTGCCATACGACCTATCAATCCCACTGGTGGGCATACACACTGAGGAAACCAGAATTGAAAGAGACACGTGTACCTCAATGTTCATCGCAGCACTGTTTACAATACCCAGGACATGGAAACAACCTAGATGTCCATAAGCAGATGAGTGGATAAGAAAGCTGTGGTACATATACACAATGGAATGTTACTCAACTATTAAAAAGAATGCATTTGAATCAGTTCTAATGAGGTGGATGAAACTGGAGCCTATTATAGAGTGAAGTAAGTCAGAAAGAAAAATACCAATACAGTATATTAACCCACATATATGGAATTTAGAAAGATGATAATGATGACCCTATACGCAAGATAGCAAAAGAGACACAGATGTAAAGAACAGACTTTTGGACTCTGTGGGAGAAGGCAAGGGTGGGATGATTTGAGAGAATAGCATTGAAATATGTGAAATAGACTGCCAGTCCAGTTTCAATGCATGAGACCGGGTGCTCAGGGCTGGTGCACTGGGATGACCCTGAGGGATGGGATAGGGAGGGAGGTGGGAGGGAGGCTCAGGATGGGGAACACATGTACACCCATGGCTGATTCATGTGAATATATGGCAAAAACCACCACAATATTGTAAAGTAATTAGCCTCCTATTAAAATGAAAACAAAGCAAAGCAAAACAAAAGAAACAAACAAAAAAACACTCCATTGGCAAAATTGGTAGAGGCCTTCCAAATACTTCAGGCAAAAGCATTGTCATTGGTTCTTATGAATCTGAGATCCATGCCTTTTGAAACTCATTAACTCTTACCCTTTGAGATATTCACATGATACCCAATGTATTCTTTTGACCCACAACTAATTAAAAGAACTAGCCTCCGATATTGAAAACGTCCATTTCTATTAAAAATAATCATGCTTTGGTAGATAATTCTTTTCACTGTACACTCTCAGGAAATGAAGAATTTTAGTATCATACCTTATAAACTTCAGATTTTGTCTATTAGATAAGACACCTCTAGAAAGACCCTCTTCGACCTTACTGGAAAAGCCTGCATCAGGTACTTCTAACAAACCTCTGTGTCACCAAGTTCCAGGAAATAGAGTCTTGAATTCATATGACACACCTAAAGATGGCATCAAACCTGATTATACCTGCATGTCATCTGGTGACCTAAAGGTAGGTGTTTCTTGGAATTAAAGTAGATAACATACCAATACAGCAATGAGAATCTTTCCTGAGATATCCAACCAGGCTTGTGGAAAGTTTGTCACCAAATCTTTGATAATGATAATGTTTCAGATGATCTCCAATATATATGACTTTGATAACCTATGGAGCTTTAGATAAAAGATATCTGTGTGTTCTCCATCCTATTCCTCCTTGTCACTCACATGTGACCTCAATAGGTTTCAATCTGTGCACTTTCCCTCTGTCATGGGACATTACACCTAGGGAAGTTTCTTCCTGAAATTGAGGGACACAAAAGCTGCTGAAACTGGAAAACCTGACTCTGGATCATTTATGCTTTCAGAGAACAGGTCTTATCAAAGAGGGAGGGGAATGTGAATATTAGTTTAAAAAATTAAAATAGAATCAGGAGGAGAGAAGGGGAAGTTCTCACATCTTAGGACAATAGCAGAGTTCAAGAGGAAAGAAAGATGTACTCTTCCTTCCTGGGAAGAGTTCAGCCAATGAGAGATTATCATGACTCAACCAGTGAAAAGCCATTATGCTTTAATCTCTCAATTCTTCCTATGAACTCTGTTTACTATAGTACTCCTTTCTCCCCACTCCCACCCCTACTTCTTTTAAAGAGATTTCCTCTCTTTGTCATGGCAGATTCACACATGCCAGACATGGTTGCAGACTCCAAATTGCCAATTTTTGCTATCCTGAATAAGCATCCCCCCTCTTTTTTTTTTTTGCTATTGCAATAACTGGCAGTCTGTTTGTTTTAGGTCAACAAAGTCTATCCACATTCCTTAGCCTGTTAAGGGGCAAAAAAGAGAGAAAACAGTTTAGTTCAATTATTATTCCAAAATAACTAGAAGAAATCTTACTAGGTTCCTTTGAGTTCTTGCTTTTAAAGCTACTTGCTGAAGCAGTTAATGGTTAAGTACCACAATGGAACTTGCTTTCAAATGAATAAGCTTCACTAGGGGAAAATTTTATATGTATATGTTTTATTAAAAATTTTATGTATTTTATTTGTATTATTTTAGTTATAGTAAATCATATTAAATATATTACATTTATATAAATTTATATAAATATTGTATATATACACACATATATGTGGTGTATCTATGTATGAAGGTTTAATATACTGGGGACAGAGCATTCTTTTGGCAATTATAAAATTTTTTTAAATTCTGTAATTCTATTGTTTGAACAGTAAATAGGCATGTATAATACAAAAAATCAAAAAGTTTAAATATGTATATCAGTTAAAAGTTATTTTTGAGCCACTTTTGATACTTTATTTATCATTTATTCAATCTGTCAAAAGATAATTTTTGAGAAAAGGTAAAATCACGACTCTCATATAAATATAAAAATGAACAAGTGGTAAAGATATTTTTTACTCATTCAATAAGGAAACACGATAGATGTTATAACCTGGTCAAAAAAATGTAATAAAATAGATGTATATGAATTAAAGGAATGTTGAGATAAATTGTAAAAGGAGGCAAAGTGTTTTCCAACTAGGGAGGGGAGATAATTAAATCTGAACCTGAAGATATTTGACTTATATATTTATCAGTTGCCTACAGTTTACAAAACTTTGTAAAAAAGCTCAAATGAATGAATATGGCTAGATTATAACAACCCAAGGTCCTAGTATAAACAATAAATAAATTTTATTGAAACAGAATGTTTTTGAAAAGGTGTTACACCTCTCTCTTTGATCAAAATAGTTTCAAAGATTATCCTTGTGTTGACTAAAAAATTAGTCCAACCTGAAAGCAGAGGGTAGTTTTATTTGGTGGGAATGTTAAGACATCAAGTCCAGGAAGCAGCATCTCAGTAGCCTTGAGAAAACTGCACCAAGGATGTGGGAGAGGGAGTCAGGCTATATATAAGCTTGCAATTAAGTGGGACAAGCAATCTGAATATCAAATATTATTGTTAAGGAAGCAAACAGATGACCATTATATCTACTACTGTGGGCAGGAATCCCTCAGAAGAAATGGAGTAGCCATCATGGTCAACAAAAGAGTCTGAAATGCAGTACTTGGATGCATTCTGAAAAAAGACAGAATGATCTCTGTTCATCTCATAGGTAAACCACTTAATATGACGATAATCCAAGTCTATGCCCCAACCAGTAATGCTGAATAAGCTGAAGTTGAATGGTTCTATGAAGACCTACAACACCTTTTAGAACTAACACCTAAAAAAGATGTCCTTTTCATTATAGGGGACTGGAATGCAAAAGGAGGAAATCAAGAAACACCTGGAGTAACAGGCAAATTTGGCCTTGGAATGCAGAATGAAGCAGGGCAAAGACTAACAGAGTTTTGCCAAGAAAATGCACTGGTCATAGCAAACACCCTCTTCCAACAACACAAGAGAAGACTCTACACATGGACATCACCAGATGGTCAACATCAAAATCAGATTGATTATATTCTTTGCAGCCAAAGATGGAGAAGCTCTATACAGTCAACAAAAACAAGACCAGGAGCTGACTGTGGCTCAGATCATGAACTCCTTATTACCAAATTCAGACTTAAATTGAAGAAAACAGGGAAAACCGCTAGACCATTCAGGTCTGACCTCAATCAAATCCTTTATGATTATACAGTGGAAGTGAGAAATAGATTTAAGGGCCCTGATCTGATAGATAGAGTGCTTGATGAACTATGACTGAGGTTCATGACATTGTACAGGAGACAGGGATCAAGACCATCCCCATGGAAAAGAAATGCAAAAAAGCCAAATGGCTGTCTGGGGAGGCCTTACAAACAGCTGTGAAAAGAAGAGAAGTGAAAAGCAAAGGAGAAAAGGAAAGAGATAAGCATTTGAATGCAGAGTTCCAAAGAATAGCAAGAAGAGATAAGAAAGCCTTCCTCAGCGATCAATGCAAAGAAATAGAGGAAAACAACAGAATGGGAAAGACTAGAGATCTCTTCAAGAAAATTAGATACCAAGGGAAATTTCATGCAAAGATGGGCTCGATAAAGGACAGAAATGGTCTGGACCTAACAGAAGCAGAGGATATTAAGAGGAGGTGAAAAGAATGCACAGAAGAAATGTACAAAAAAGATCTTCAAGACCAAGATAATCATGGTGGTGTGATCACTCACCTAGAGCCACACAACCTGGAATGTGAAGTCAAATGGGCCTTAGAAAGTGTCACTATGAACAAAGCTAGTGGAGATGATGCAATTCCAGTAAAGCTAATTCAAATCCTGAAAGATGATGCTTTGAAAGTGCTGCACTCAATATGCCAGCAAATTTGGAAAACTCAGCAGTGGCCACAGGACTGGAAAAGGTCAGTTTTCATTCCAATCCCAAAGAAAGGCAATGCCAAAGAATGCTCAAACTACCTCACAATTGCACTCATCTCACATGCTAGTAAAGTAATGCTCAAAATTATCCAAGCCTGGCTTCAGCGATACGTGAACCATGAACTTCCTGATATTCCAGCTGGTTTTAGCAAAGGCAGAGGAACGAGAGATCAAATTGCCAACATCTGCTGGATCATGGAAAAAGCAAGAGAGTTCCAGAAAAACATCTATTTCTGCTTTATTGACTATGCCAAAGCCTTTGACTGTGTAGATCACAATAAAACATGGAAAATTCTGAGAGAGATGGGAATACCAGACCACCTGACCTGCCTCTTGAGAAATCTGTATGCAGGTCAGGAAGCAACAGTTAGAACTGGACATGGAACAACAGACTGGTTCCAAATAGGAAAAGGAGTACGTCAAGGCTGTATATTGTCACCCTGCTTATTTAACTTATATGCAGAATACATCATGAGAAATGCTGGAGGAGAAACACAAACTGAAATCAAGATTGCCAGGACAGATATCAATAACCTCAGATATGCAGATGACACCACCCATACGGCAGAAAGTGAAGAGGAACCCAAAAGCCTGTTGATGAAAGTGAAAGAGGAGAGTAAAAAAGTTGGCTTAAAGCTCCACATTCAGAAAACGAAGATCATGGCATCTGGTCCCATCACTTTATGAGAAATAGATGGAGAAACAGTGGAAACAGTGTCAGACTTTATTTTTGGGGGCTGCAAAATCACTGCATATGGTGACTGTAGCCATGAAATTAAAAGATGCTTACTCCTTGGAAGAAAAGTTATGAGCAACCTAGATAGCATATTCAAAAGCAGAGACATTACTTTGCCGACTAAGGTCCTTCTAGTCAAGGCTATGGTTTTCCCAGTAGTCATGTATGGATGTGAGAGATGGACTGTGAAGAAAGCTGAGCACCGAAGAATTAATGCTTTTGACCTGTGGTGTTGGAGAAAACTCTTGAAAGTCCCTTGGACTGCAAGGAGATCCACTCAGTCCATTCTGAAGGAGATCAGCCCTGGGATTTCTTTAGAAGGAATGATCCTAAAGCTGAAACTCCAATATTTTGGCCACCTCATGCGAAGAGTTGACTCATTGGAAAACACTTTGATGCTGAGAGGGATTAGGGGCAGGAGAAGAAGGGGACGACAGAGGATGAGATGGCTGGATGGCACCACTGACTCGATGAACATGAATCTGAGTGATCTCTGGGAGTTGGTGATGGACAGACAGGGAGGCCTGGCGTGCTGCAATTCATGGGATCACTAATAATCGGACACGACTGAGCAACTGAACTGAAATGAACTGAACTGAAGCAAACCTAGATATCAAGTAAGGAATTTAGCTTTCTTCTATATATATGGGAAGATGCAAGCCTCTGAGCTCACTGAATTCATTCCTTTCATATGCACCTCAGCTATCTGGGGCCAAATCCTGTTTCTAGATTGTTTGCATCCTGAATTCCTTGTTCACCCTAAGGGGTGGCAAGTATAGAGGGTGACTGTTTCTTGAATCCTCCAGAAGCCCCACAGGAATCACCTTGGGGGTGGATTGCAGCATGCATCTGCTGAATCACAGGCATTGTGTTCTGTTCGGGGAGCCCTCATTCACATTAGGAGTCCAGAAAGCACTGATGACTATGACATTTCTGGCCTACCGATATGGCAGGATATATTTTGTTTCAAGCTTGATCACAAAATTAGACTGACCAATCACATTCAGTTTAGTTCAGTCTCTCAGTCATGTCCGACTCTTTGCGACCCCATGAACTGCAGCACGCCAAGTCTCCCTATCCATCACCAATTCCTGGAGCTCACTCAAACTCATGTCCATCAAGTTGGTGATGCCATTCAGCCATCTCATCCGCTGTCGTCCCCTTCTCCTCCTGCCCCCAATCCCTCCCAGCATTCAGAGTCTTTTCCAATGGGTCAACTCTTCGCATGAGGTGGCCAAGATATTGGAGTTTCAGATTTAGCATCATTCTTTACAAAGACCATCCAGGACTGATCTCCTTTAGAATGGACTGGGTGGATCTCCTTGCAGTTCAAGGGACTCTCAAGAGTCTTCAACATCACAGTTCAAAAGCACCAATTATTCGGCGCTCAATTATCTTCACAGTCCAACTCTCACATCCATACATGACCACTGGAAAAATCATAGCCTTGACTAGACGGGCCTTTGTTGGCAAAGTAATGTCTCTGCTTTTCAATATGCTATCTAGGTTGGTCATAACTTTCCTTCCAAGGAGTAAGCGTCTTTTAATTTCATGGCTGCAGTCACCATCTGCAGTGATTTTGCAGCCCAAAAAATAAAGTCTAACACTTTTTCCACTGTTTCCCCATCTAATTCCCATGAAGTGATGGGACCAGATGCCATGATCTTCGTTTTCTGAATGTTGAGCTTTAAGCCAACTTTTTCACTCTCCTCTTTCACTTTCATCAAGAGGCTTTTGAGTTCCTCTTCACTTTCTGCCATATGGGTGGTGTCATCTGCATATCTGACGCTATGGATATTTCTCCCGGCAATCTTCATTCCAGCTTGTGCTTCTTCCAGCCCATCGTTTCTCATGATGTACTCTGCATATAAGCTAAATAAGCAGGGTGACAATATACAGCCTTGACGTACTCCTTTTCCTATTTGGAACCAGTCTGTTGTTCCATGTCCAGTTCTAACTGTTCTTCCTGACCTGCATATAGGTTTCTCAAGAGGCAGGTCAGGTGGTCTGGTATTCCCATCTCTTTCAGCATTTTCCACAGTTTATTGTGATCAACACAAAGGCTTTGGCATAGTCAATAAAGCAGAAATAGATATTTTTCTGGAACTCTCTTGCTTTTTTGATGATCCAGCAGATGTTGCAATTTGATCTCTGGTTCCTCTACCTTTGCTAAAACCAGCTTGAACATCTGAAAGTTCATAGTTCACGTATTGCTGAAGCCTGACTTGGAGAATTTTGAGCATTACTTTACTAGCATGTGAGATGAGTGCAATTGTGAGGTAGTTTGAGCATTCTTTGGCATTGCCTTTCTTTGGGATTGGAATGAAAACTGACCTTTTCCAGTCCTGTGGCCACTGCTGAGATTTCCAAATTTGCTGGCATATTGAGTGCAGCACTTTCACAGCATCATCTTTCAGGATTTGAAATGGCTCAACTGGAATTCCATTACCTCCACTAGCTTTGTTTGTAGTGACACTTTCTAAGGCCCATTTGACTTCACATTCCAGGATGTCTGGCTCTAGGTGAGTCATCACACCACCATGATTATCTTGGTCTTGAAGATCTTTTTTGTACATTTCTTCTGTGTATTCTTGCCACCTCTTCTTAATATCTTCTGCTTCTGTTAGGTCCATAACATTTCTGTCCTTTATCGAGCCCATCTTTGCATGAAATATTCCATTGGTATCTCTAATTTTCTTGAAGAGATCTCTAGTCTTTCCCATTCTGTTGTTTTCTGTATTTCTCTGCATTGTTTACTAAGGAAGGCTTTCTTTTCTCTCCTTGCTATTCTTTGGAACTCCGCATTCAGATGCTTATATCTTTCCTTTTCTCCTTTGTTTTGTGCTTCTCTTCTTTTTCACAGCGATTTGTCAGGCCTCTCCAGACAGCCATTTTTATTTTTTTTGCATTTCTTTTCCATGGGGATGGTCTTGATCCCTGTCTCCTGTACAATGTCATGAACCTAGGTCCATAGTTTATCAGGCACTCTATCTATCAGATCTAGTGCCTTAAATCTATTTCTCACTTCCACTGTATAATCATAAATAATTTTATTTAAGTCATACCTGAATGGTCTAGTGGTTTTCCCTACTTTCTTCAATTTAAGTCTGAATTAGGCAATAAGGAGCTCATGATCTGAGCCACAGTCAGCTCCTGGTCTTGTTTTTGTTGACTGTATAGAGCTTCTCCATCTTTGGCTGCAAAGAATATAATGAATCTGATTTTGGTGTTCACCATCTGGTGATGTCCATGTGTAGAGTCTTCTCTTGTTTTGTTGGAAGAGGGTGTTTGTTGACTAGTGCGTTCTCTTGGCAAAACTCTATTAACCTTTGCCCTGCTTCATTCCATATTACAAGGCCAAATTTGCTTGTTAACCCAGATGTTTCTTGACTTCCTACTTTTGCATTCCCGTCCCGTAAAATGAAAAGGACATCTTTCCTGGGTGTTAGTTCTAAAAGGTGTTGTAGGTCTTCATAAAACCATTCAACTTCAGCTTCTTCAGAATTACTGGTTGGGACATAGACTTGGATTACTGTGGTACTGAATGTTTTGCCTTGGAAACAAACAGAGATCATTCTGTCGTTTCTGAGATTGCATCCAAATTCTGCATTTTAGACCCTTTTGTGACCATGATGGTTACTCCATTTCTTCTAAGGGATTCCTGCCCACAGTAGTAGACATAATGGTCATCTGAGTTGAAGTCACCCATTCCAGTCCATTTTATTTTGCTGATTCCTCGAATGTTGACATTCACTCTTGTCATCTGTTTGACCACTTCCAATTTGCCTGGATTCATGGACCTAACATCCCAGGTTCCTATGCAATATTTCTCCTTACAGCATTGGACTTTGCTTCTATCACCAGTCACATTCACAACTGGGTATTGTTTTAGCTTTGGCTCCATCCCTTCATTCTTTCTGGAGTCATTTCTCCACTGATCTCCAGTAGCATATTGGGCCCCTACCGACCTGGGGAGTTCCTCTTTCATTATCCTATCATTTTGCCTTTTCATACTGTTCATGGGGTTCTCAAGGCAAGAATACTGAAGTGGTTGCCATTTCCTTCTCCAGTGGACCAGATTCTGTCAGACCTCTAAACCATGACCCACCCGTCTTGGGTTGGCCTCACAGGGTATGGCTTAGTTTCATTGAGTTAGACAAGGCAGTGGTCCTAGTGTGATTAGATTGACTAATTTTCTGTGGTTATGGTTTCAGTGTGTCTGCACTCTGATGCCCTCTTGCAACACCTAACATTTCACTTGGGTTTCTCTTACCTTGGACGTGGGGTATCTCTTCATGGCTGCTCCAACAAAGTGCAGCCGGTCCTCCTTACCTTGGATGAGGGGTATCTCCTCAGCACCGCCCCTCCTGACCTTGAACATGTAGTAGCTCCTCTAGGCCCTCCTGCGACCATGCAGCCACTGCTCCTTGGACATTTGATTGCTCCTCCCGGCGACCTCCCATGACCTTGGATGTGGGGTAGCTCCTCTCATCTGCTGCCCCTGACCTCGGACGTGGGGTGGCTGCTCCTGTGCTGTCGCAGCCTGGCACTCCCGACCGCTGCCCCTGACCTCAGACGCAGGGTAGTTCCTCTCAGTTGGCAATCCTGACATTGTACAGGAGACAGAGATCAAGATCATCCCCATGCAAAAGAAATGTAAGAAAGCAAAATGGCTGTCTGGGGAGATCTTACAAATAGCCATGAAAAGAAGAGAAGCAAAAAGAAAAGGAGAAAAAGAAAGATATAAGCATCAGAATGCAGAGTTACAAAGAATAACAAGAAGAGATAAGAAAGCTTTCCTCAGCAGTCAATACAAAGAAATAGGGGAAAACAAAAGAATGGGAAAGACTAGAGATCTCTTCAAGAAAATTAGAGATGCCAAGGGAACATTTCATGCAAAGATGGGCTCAATAAAGGACAGAATTGTTATGGACCTAACAGAAGCAGAAGATATTAAGAAGAGGTTGCAAGAATACACAGAAAAAATGTACAAAAAAGATCTTCAAGACCAAGATAATCACGATGGTATGACACTCATCTAGAGCCAGACATCCTGGAATGTGAAGTCAAGTGGGCCTTAGAAAGCATCACTACGAATAAAGGTAGTGGAGGTAATGGAATTCCAGTAGAGCTATTTCAAATCCTGAAAGATGATGCTGTGAAAGTGCTGCAATCAATATGCCAGCAAATTTGGAAATCTCAGCAGTGGCCACAGGACTGGAAAAGGTCAATTTTCATTCCAATCCCAAAGAATGGCAATGCCAAAGAATGCTCAAACTACCACACAATTGTATTGATTTCACACGCTCGTAAAGCAATGCTCAAAATTATCCAAGCCAAGTTTCAGCAATATGTGAACCGTGAATTTTCAGATGTTCAAGCTCGTTTTGGGAAAGAAAGGGGAACCAGAGATCAAATTGTCAACATTTGCTGGATCATGGAAAAAGCAAGAGAGTTCCAGAAAAACATCTATTTCTGCTTTACTGACTATGCCAAAGCCTTTGACTGTGTGGATCACAATACACTGTGGAAAATGCTGAAAGAGATGGGAATACCAGACCACCTGACCTGCCTCTTGAGAAACCTATATGCAGGTCAGGAAGCAACAGTCAGAACTGGACATGGGACAACAGACTGGTTCCAAATAGGAAAAGGAGTACGTCAAGGCTGTATATTGTCACCCTGCTTATTTAACTTCTATGCAGAGTACATCATGAGAAACGCTGCACTGAAAGAAACACAAGCTGGAATCAAGATTGCCAGGAGAAATATCCATAGCGTCAGATATGCAGATGACACCACCCATATGGCAGAAAGTGAAGAGGAACTCAAAAGCCTCTTGATGAAAGTGAAAGAGGAGAGTGAAAAAGTTGGCTTAAAGCTCAACATTCAGAAAACGAAGATCATGGCATCTGGTCCCATCACTTCATGGGAATTAGATGGGGAGACAGTGGAAACAGTGTCAAACTTAATTTTTCTGGGCTCCAAAATCACTGCAGATGGTGATTGCAGCCATGAAATTAAAAGACGCTTACTCCTTGGAAGGAAAGTTATGACCAACCTAGATAGCATATTGAAAAGCAGAGACATTACTTTGCCAACAAAGGCCCGTCTAGTCAAGGCTATGGTGTTTCCAGTGGTCATGTATGGATGTGAGAGTTGGACTGTGAAGAAAACTGAGTGCCGAAGAATTGATGCTTTTGAACTTTGATGTTGGAGAAGACTCCAGAGTCCCTTCAACTGCAAGGAGATCCACTCAGTCCATTCTAAGGAGATCAGCCCTGGATGTTCTTTGGAAGGAATGATGCTAAAACTGAAATTCCAGTACTTTACCACATGCAAAGAGTTGACTCATTGGAAAAGACTCTGAATGCTGGGAGGGATTGGGGGCAGGACGAAAAGGGGACGACGGAGGATGAGATGGCTGGATGGCATCACCAACTCAATTGATGTGAGTTTGAGTGAACTCCAGGACTTGCTGATGGACAGGGAGGCCTGTCACGCTGCAATTAATGGGGTCACAAAGAGTCGGACACGACTGAGCGACTGAACTGAACTGAACTGAATGGTCTATTCGTTTTCCCACTTTCTTCAATTTAAGTGTGAAATTGGCAATAAGGATTTCATGATATAAGCCACAGTCCACTCCCGGTCTTATTTTTTCTGACTCTATAGAGCTTCTCCATCTTTGGCTGTGAAGAATATAATCATTCTGATTTTGGTGTTGACCATCTGGTGATGTTCATGTGTAGAGTCTTCTCTTGTGTTCTTGGAAGGGGGTATTTGCTATGACCAGTGCGTTCTCTTGGCAAAACTCTGTTAGCCTTTGCCTGGCTTCATTTCATATTCCAAGACCAAATTTGCCTGTTACTCCAGTGTTTCTTGACTTCCTACTTTTGCCTTCAAGTCCCCTATAATGAAAAAGGCATCTTTTTGGGGGTGTTAGTTCTAAAAGGTCTTGTAGGTCTTCATAGAACCGTTCAACTTCAGCTTCTTCAGCATTACTGGTTGGGACATAGACTTGGATTACTGTGATAATGAATGGTTTGCCTTGGAAACGAACAGAGATCATTCTGTCATTTTTGAGATTGCATCCAAGTACTGCATTTCGGACTCTTGTTGACCATGATGGCTACTCCATTTCTTCTAAGGGATTCCTGCCCACAGTAGTAGATATAATGGTCATCTGAGTTAAATTCACCCATTCCAGTCCATTTTAGTTTGCTGATTCCTCGAATATTGACGTTCACCCTTGCCATCTCCTGTTGACCACTTCCAATTTACCTTGATTCATGGACCTGACATTCCAGGTTCCTATGCAATATTGCTCTTTACAGCATCGGACCTTGCTTCTCTCACCAGTCACATCCACAGCTGGGTATTGTTTTTGCTTTGGCTCCATCCCTTCATTCTTTCTGGAGTTATTTCTCCACTGATCTCCAGTAGCATATTGGGCCCCTACCGACCTGGGGAGTTCCTCTTTCATTATCCTCTCATTTTGCCTTTTCATACTGTTCATGGGGTTCTCAAAGCAAGAATACTGAAGTGGTTTTCCATTCTCTTCTCCAGTGAACCACATTCTGTCCAACCTGTTCACCATGACCCACCCGTCTTGAGTGGCCCCACATGGCATGACTTAATTTCATTGAGTTAGACAATGGTGTAGTCCATGTGGTTACATTGACTAGTTTTCTGATTATGGTTTCAGTGTGTCTGCCCTCTGATGGCCTCTTGCAACACCTACCATCTTACTTGAGTTTCTCTTACCTTGGACGTGAGGTTTCTCTTCACAGCTGCTCCAGTAAAGTGCAGCCACTGCTCCTTACCTTGGGCGAGGGGTATCTCCTCACAGTCTAATTATTTGCATAGCTGGAACAAAAGTCGGTACTATACCTATAGGCCTTCCTAGATTTGCTTTGCTAAAATTCCTGATTAGATTTTTAAAAATTCTTCTCGAGGCTAGAAAACCAAATCAAGGTCTAACTACAAGATTCCAACCTATAAATTGGGGCAAATTCTTCTTTTCATGGGTCCCAAGATATTCAGTTTTCTATACTTGCCAGGAAGTGATTTGTCTTATGTGAAAAGCAGGGGACCATGTAAAACAGATGCCAGGCCAATTTTCCAAAGAAAGCTGTGTAAGAATTGGCTCAATAAAGTCAAACTTTAGATTCCTAGAAGTGTCTGATCATCTCCAATTAAAATAAGCCTCATTCTCAAATATGGCATTCTAGTCAAAGCCTTGATTGCACAATCGTTGTTTCCAGTTATCTCCTAGTTACAAGGAAGACAGATTTTTATTGAAACTATGCACATAATTATGTTGTCATGAAAATAAGACTACTCAATAATTACTTTCAAATTCTGGAGGTGTTAGGCAGAAATAAAAAGATATCACTTACAAATGTTTTATTTATGTTTATAAAAGCATACTCTACTGAATAGTTATGGGTTTTATGGAAAGAGAAGAGTTTCTTATATATCCAGAAGACAGAACATTAAATATCAACAATATTCCAAACAAAACCCCAAATTATCCCTCACTCTCTGTTCATTGATTCTTATGCAATAAATTATTCTTCTGATTGATCTTGGGTTTAGTGTTCTTATAAACATATCTCCTTTTCTACTAGAATTGTTCTAATCCTGACCTATCTTTTGCAATAGTTTCAAAGTTACATAAGGAACACTGTCACAAGCCTGTACTCTGAGACAGATTTTCTTTATTAAAGATAAAAAAAATCAGGCTTGAATCTGGTTAGAAACATTTTTAGTGAAGCATCAGAATAATATTATTTTGGATATGACAAAAAAACTTAAAATGGCTGTGGTTACTTTATTACTGACAATTTTTTTAAATAAAAAAAAACTAATGAGGGTACATAACAAGGAAAATAATGAAGCTGAAAAGGCAATTTGGTGTTTTCTGCTGAATGGAAGACAAAATAATAACTTCAATCCAAAAAATTTAGTGAAATATCTAAAGACAAAATTAATTAACTTTTCAAAGGAGATAGTGAACACTATTTTAATTTATAAAGATGGATGAGCAATACATAACATTTCACCCAATGATAGGACACTACACAGTTTTTTTTCAAGTGTCTATGGAACACTCTCCAGAATAGACAATGTTAGGAAACAAAACTAATCTTCATGAATTTTAAAATATTGACATTGTACAAAGTGTCTTTTGAGAAACCTGCAGCATGTAGAATTTAATACATTCTCAAATAATCAATGGGTCCAAAGAGAAATCACAAGGGAATTTAAAAATATCTTGAAACAAATGAAAACAAAACCACAGCATACCAAAACTCATGGGGTACAGCAAAAGCAGTCTAAGGGGAGAATGTGCAGCTGTAAGTGGTTGTATAAGAAAGAATAATGATCTCTGATTAACAAACGATGTTACAACTTAAAGATATGAAGAAACTTTAAAAAAATCTATAAAAGAAAGGAAACAATAAAGATGACAGAAGAGACAAACAAAATAGAGAACAGAAAAATATTAGAGAAAATAAACAAAACCTAAATACTTAAATAGAATGAAACTGTCTCTATAATAAAACCTATGTACAAAAAGCTCATGCCTAACATCATACTCTATAGTAAAGGACTGAAGAAAAGGCTATCTGCTTTCACAACTTCTATTCAAAATACTACTGGAATTCTTAACTAGAACAAATGGGAAAGGAAAAGAAACAAAGTCATCCAAATTTGAAAGGAATAAATAAAATTATCTCTTTTCCTACAATTGTATTTCTTATATGGAGAAAACTCTAATGGCACTACAAAAACAAATGCAAAAAATTTGTTAAAACTAACTAATGGATTTAGGAGAATTACAGGCTGCAAAATCAACAAACAAAATTATTGCATTTCTACACACTAATAATGAATAATCTGAAAAATAAATTAAGGAAATTATTTCATTGGGGAAAAAAATCAGAAAGAATAAAAAGCTAAGAATAAACTTAAAGAGACAGAAGACTTATACATGGAAAACTCTAAAACACTGTTCAAAGACATTAAAGACGGCACCAGTACATCCGACTTACTTCTATAACATCGCACATTCATGGACTGGAAGACATAATATTGTAAAGATATCATTACTATCTAATGAAATCTATGTATTCATTTTCAGTTCAGTCGCTCAGTTGTGTCTGACTCTTTGCGATCCCTTGGACTGAAGCACACCAGGCCTCCCTGTCCATGACCAACTTATGGACAATGCTCAAATTCACTTCCATTGAGTTGGTGATGCCATCCAACCATCTCATCCTCTGTCATCCCCTTATCTTCTTGACTTCAATCTATCTCAGGGCCATCCAACCATATCATCTTCTGTCATCCCTTTATCTTCCTGAGTTCAACCTATCTCAGCAACAGGGTCTTTACAAATTAGTCATTTCTTCGCATGAAGTGGCCCAAGTATTGGAGTTTCAGCTTTAGCATCAGTCCTTCCAATGAATATTCAGGACTGATTTCCTTTAGGATGGATAGGTTGGATCTCCTTGCAGTCTAAGGGAATCTCAAGAGACTTCTCCAACACCACATTTCGAAAGTATCAATTCTTCAGTGCTCAGCTATCTTCATGGTGTAACTCTCACATCCATACATGACTCTGGAAAAAACATAGTTTTGACTGGACAGATTTTGTTGGCAAAGTAATGTCTCTGCTTTTTAATATGCTGTCTAGGTTGGTCATAGTTTTTCTTCCAAGGAGCAAATGACTTTTTTAAAAATATAAATTTATTTATTTTAATTGAAGGTTAATTACTTTACGATATTGTATTGGTTTTGCCATACATCAACATGAATCTGCCACAGGTATACACATGTTCCAATTTCATGGTTACAGTCAGCATCTTCAGTGATTTTGGAGCCTGAGAAAATAAAGTTTCTCACTGTTTGCATTGTTTACCCATCTATCTGTCATGAAGTGATGGGACTGGATACTATTATCTTAGTTTTTTGAATGTTGAGTTTTAAGCCAGCTTTTTCACTTTCCTCTTTCACTTTCATCAAGAGGCTCTTTAGTTCTTCTTCACTTTCTGCCATAAAGGTGGTGTCATCTGCATATATGAGGTTATTGATATTTCTCCCAGCAATCTTAATTCCAGCTTGTGCTTCATCTAGTGCAGCATTTCTCATGGTGTACTCTACATATAAGTTAAATAAGCAGGGTGACAATACTCAGCCTTGATATACTCCTTTCCCAATTTGGAACCAGTCTGTTGTTCCATGTCCGTTTCTAACTGTTGTTTCTTGACCTGCATACAGATTTCTGAGGAGGCAGGTAAGGTGTTCTGGTATTCCCGTCTCTAAGAATTTTCCACAGCTTGTTGTGATCCACACAGTCAAAGGCTTTGGTGTAGTCAGTAAAACAGAAGTATATGTTTTTCTGGAACTCTCTTGCATTTTCAGTGATCCAACAGATGTTGGCAATTTGATCTCTGGTTCCTCTGCCTTCTCTAAATTTAGCTTGAACATCTGGAATTCCTTGGTTCACATACTATTGAAACCTGGCTTGGAAAATTTTGAGCGTTATTTATTTCTTTAGGTAAATTTATTCCTAAGTATTTTATTCTTTTCATTGCAATAATGAATGGAATTATTTCCTTAATTTCTCTTTCTGTTTTCTCATTGTTTGTGTATGTGAATGCAAGGGATTTCTGTGTGTTAATTTTATATCCTGCAAGTTTATGATATTCATTGATTAGCTCTAGTAATTTTCTGGTGGTGTCTTTAAGGTTTTCTATGTAGAGGATCACATCATATGCAAACAGGGAGAATATTACTTCTTCTTTTCCAATCTGGATTCTTTTTATTTTTCTTCTCTGATTAAAATGATGTTGAATAATGGTAGTGAGGGTGGGCACCCTTGTCTTGTTCCTGATTTTAGAGGAAATGCTTTCAATTTTTTGCCATTTAGGATAATGTTTGCTGTGAATTTGTGATATATGGCTCTTATTATGTTGAAGTATGTTCCTTTTATGCCTGCTTTCTGGAGAGTTTTGATAATAAATGTGTGTTGAATTTTCTCAAAGGCCTTCTCTGCACCTATTTATATAGTCATGTGGTTTTTATCTTTCAATTTGTTTATATGATGTATCACATTGATTGATTTGTGAATATTGAAGAATCCATGCATCCTTGGGATAAAGCCCACTTGGTCATGATGTATGATCTTTTTAATGTGTTGTTGGATTCTGTTTGCTAGAATTTTGTTGAGGATTTTTGCATCTATATTCATCAGTGATATTGGCCTGTAGTTTTCTTTTCTTGTGTGGTCTTTGTCTGGTTTTGGTATTAGGGTGATGGTGGCCACATAGAATGAATTTGGAAGTTTACTTTCCTCTGCAAATTTCTAGAAGAGTATGAGTAGGACAGGTGCTATCTCTTCTCTGAATTTTTGGTAAATTCACCTAAAGCCATCTGGTCCTGAGCTTTTGTTTGTTGGAAGATTTTTTATTACAGCTTCAATTTCCTTGCTTGTGATGGCCTGTTAAGATATTCTATCTATTTCCAGTTCAGCACTGAAAGGTTATACTTTTCTAAGAATTCGTCCATTTCTTCCATGTTGTCCATTTTATTGGCATATAATTACTCATAGTAGTCTCTTATAATCTTTTGTACTACTGTGTTTTCTGTTATGATTTCTCCATTTTCATTTCTAATTTTATCGATTTGATTCTCCTTCCCTTTTCTCTAGATAAGCCTGGCTAATGGTTTGTCTATTTTATTTATCTTCTCAAAGAGCCAGCTTTTACGTTTGTTGATTTTTGCTATAGTCTCCCTTGTCTCTTTTTCATTTATTTCTGCTGTGATTTTTATGATTTCTTCCCTTCTACTAACTTTGGGGTCCTTCTTTTCTTCATTTTCTAGTTTCTTTAAGTACAATGTTAGGTTGTTCATTTGATGTTTCTCTTGTTTCTTGATGTAGGCTTGTATTGCTATGAATCTCCCTCTTAGCAAGGCTTTTACTGAATCCCATAGGTTTTGGGTTGTCGTGTTTTCATTTTCATTTGTTTCTAAGCATATTTTGATTTTCTCCTTGATCTGTTGGTTAATCAGAAGCAATTCATTTTTAGTAGTTTTTATTCCTGTACTTGACATCTAATCTTACTGCATTGTGATCAGAAAAGAGACTTGAAATGATTTCAATTTTTAAAAATTTACCAAGGCTAGTTTTACAACCCGGGATGTGATTTGTCCTGGAGAATGTTCTGGGTGCACTTGAGGAAAGAGTGAATTCCATTGTTTCAGGGCAAAATGCACTGTAGATATCAGTTAGGTCTAACTGGTCCATTGTATCATTTAGAGCTTGTGTTTCTTTGCTAATTTTCTGCATGGTTGGTTTATCCATAGTTGTGAGTGGGGTATTAAAGTCCCCCACTATTATTGTGTTACTGATAATTTTCCCTTTCATACTTGTTAGCATTTGCCTTATGTATTGAGGTGCTCCAATGTTGGGTGCATATATATTTATAATTGTTATATCTTCTTCTTGGATTGATCCTTTGATCATTATGTAGTGTCCATCTTTGTCTCTTATCATGGTTTTTATTTCAAAGTCTATTTTATCTGATATGAGTTTTGCTACTACTGCTTTCTTTTGGTTCCCATTTGCATGAAATATCTGTTTCCAGCCCTTCACTTTCATCTGTATATGTCCATAGGTTTGAGGTGGGTCTCTTGTAGATAGCATGTATAGGGGTCTTGTTTTTGTATCCATTCAGCCAGTCTCTGTCTTTTGGTTGGAACATTTAACCCATTTACATTTAAGGTAATTATTGATAAGTATGATCCCATTACCATTTACTTTGTTGTTTTGGGTTCATCTTTATAAGCCTTTACTGTGTTTCCTGTATAGAGAAAATCATTTAGCATTTGTTGAAAATCTGGTTTGGTGGTGCTGAATCTCTCAGCTTTTGCTTGTCTGTAAAGGTTTTGATTTCTTCTTAGTATCTGAATGAGATCCTTGCTGGGTAGAGTAATCTTGGTTTTAGGTTTTTCTCTTTCATCACTTTAAGTATGTCCTGCCATTCCCTTCTTGCCTAAAGAGTTTCTTTTGAAAGATTAGCTTTATCCTTATGGGGATCCCCTTGTGTGATATTTGTTACTTTTCCCTTGCTGCCTTTAATATTTGTTCATTGTGTCTGATCTTTGTTAATTTGATTAATATGTGTCTTGGGGTGTTTCCCCTTGGGTTTATCCTGTTTGGGACTCTCTGGGTTTCTTGGACTTGGGTGGCTATTTCTATCCCCATATTAGGGAAGTTTTCAGCTATTATTTCGTCAAGTTTTTCTCATGCTCTTTCTTTTCATCGTCTTCTGGGACACCTATAACTCGAAATTTGGGGTGTTTAACATTGTTGGCATGACTCTGGGAAGCACATTTTTTTTTTCCATCTCACCATCTCCTCCCCTCTCCTCATGTCCATAAGTTTATTCTCTATGTCTGTTTCCCCATTGCTGCCCTGTAAATAAAATCTTTAGTACCATTGTTCTAGATTCCATATATATGTGTTAGAATATGGCATATATCTTTCTCTTTCTGACTTACTTCACTCTGTGTAGTAGAGTCTAATCCATCCACCTCATTAGAACTGATTCAAATGTGATCCTTTATATGGCTGAGTAACATTGCATTCTGTATATGTAACACAACTTCTTTATCCACTTATCTGTCAATGGACCTCTAGGTTCCTTCCATGTTCTAGCTATTGTAAAGAGTGCTGAAATGAACAATGGGATACATGTGCATTTTTCAGTTTTGGTTTCCTCAGGATATATGCCTAAGAGTGGGATTGCTGGATCATATGGTGGTTTTATTCCTAGTTTCTTAAGGAATCTCCATACTGTCTTCCATAGTGGCTGCATCAATTTACATTCCCACCAACAATGCAAAAGCATTCTCTTTTCTCCACAACTTCTCCAACATTTATTGTTTGTAGACTTTTTGATGATGGTCATTCTGACAGTGTGAGGTGATATCTCATTGTAGATTTGATTTGCATTTCTCTAATAATGAGTGATGATGAGTACCTTTTTTTTTTTTTTTTTTACTTTATTTTACTTTACAATACTGTATTGGTTTTGCCATACATCAACATGAATCTGCCACGGGTGTACATGAGTTCCCAATCCTGAGCCCCCTTCCCACTTCCCTCCCCATACCATCTCTCTGGGTCATCCCAGTGCACCAGCCCCAAGCATCCTGTATCCTGCATCAAACCTAGACTGGCGATTCATTTCTTACATGATATTATACATGTTTCAATGCCATTCTCCCAAATCATCCGACCCTCTCCCTCTCACATAGAGTCCAAAAGACTGTTCTATACATCTGTGTCTCTTTTTTCCTGTCTTGCATACAGGGTTATTGTTACCATCTTTCTAAATTCCATATATATGTGTTAGTATACTGTATTGGTGTTTTTCTTTCTGGCTTACTTCACTCTGTATAATAGGCTCCAGTTTCATCCACCTCATTAGAACTGATTCAAATGGATTCTTTTTAATGGCTGAGTAATACTCTATTGTGTATATGTACCACAGCTTTCTTATCCATTCATCTGCTGATGGACATCTAGGTTGCTCCCATGTCCTGGCTATTATAAACAGTGCTGTGATGAACATTGGGGTACATGTGTCTCTTTCAGTTCTGGTTTCCTCGGTGTGTATGCCCAGCAGCGGGATTGCTGGGTCATAAGGCAGTTCTATTTCCAGTTTTTTAAGGAATCTCCACACTGTTCTCCATAGTGGCTGTACTAGTTTGCATTCCCACCAACAGTATAAGAAGATATATATGGAATTTAGAAAGACGGTAATGATAATCCTGTATGTGAGACAGCAAAAGAGACACAGATGTATAAAACAGACTTTTGGACTCTGTGGGAGAGGGAGAGGTGGGATGATTTGGGGGAATAGCATTGAAACATGTATAATAGCATGTAAGAAATAAATCGCCAGTCTAGTTCAATGCAGGATACAGGATGCTTGGGGCTGGTGCACTGGGATGACCCAGAGAGATGGTATAGGGAAGGAGATGGGAGGGGGGTTCAGGATTGGGAACTCATGTACACCCGTGGCAGATTCATGTTGATGTATGGCAAAACCAATACAGTATTGTAAAGTAAAGTAAAGTTTAAAAAAAAAAAGATGTACTATAAAAAAAAAGATATGGAATATTGCAATCTACTTGAAAAAATTCATAAAACCTGTTGTGAAAGGATCCAACAATCTAAATAAAAACCCAGAAAGGTACTTTTAAAAACTTAGAAATAAAATTAATGAACAGAAAAAGTTCTTTACCAAAAAACATTGAAATTGTTTAAAAGAACCAGAAAAATTGTAGAACTGTAGAACTCAATGAATGAAATAAAATATGCCTGAGAGAGCTTAGGAAATAGGGCAGATAAGATTGAAGAAAGAATTAGCTACTTGGAGGATAGGAATTTAGAAATGATTCAGATGAGGAGAGAAAACTAAGATTTTTTAAAAATGAAGAAGCCTGACAAGACTTATCAGATATGATGAGAAAAAATATATATACAAATCATTGGCTTACTGGAAAGAGAAGAAAAGGAGAAAGGAGCAGAGAGTGTGTTTAAAGAAATAGCTGAAAATTTTCCAAACTTGGAGAAGGAATTAGATATATAAAGTTGAAGATGCTAATAAAATGCCTTATTACCACAATGCAAAAAAGACCTTCCCCAGATTGCTTATGTCATCATGAGTTGTTCCTTTTCCCTCCCCTTTTATTTACAACTAATTGGACATTTATAACCAAATAAAGGCATTTCTGCTCTACAAAGTAGAACACAAGAGGGATCCATTCCTCCTTGCATCCAAATATGAATTAATTGGACCTTGGAAGAGACTGTGGAGCCAATGAAGTTGCAGCAGCAGCATCACTAGTGTGGCAGTGATTATTCTAGTAGAAGAGGTGGAAAGTGAAACAGCTCAGTGAAAGTCTGCCTGGCCACAGGGATTTAAACTGGAGGGTCCCATTGCTCTTCAGTAAAACCTGGATTTCTTCGGAGGGACCTCCTTGACTCTAGGGAGGGGAAAAAAGGGAAAAAGGCAAAGAAAACTAAGTTAACATATGGCCTGCTGTCTACCCATTATTCCAGAAAGAGGTCTGCACACTGACCTCTGGAACTCACCCACATGAAAATTGCCCTGCTGAGCTCTGGGCACACTCAAAGCCCAAAGATCTAAGCACACACCTTATCCACCCCGTTGCCAGTGTTTTTCTTCCCCTGCAAGCATATATGTACACACTCAGCAAATTTAGCAACAAGTCAGCTCAGCTCCTGGAGAAGGGAATGGCAAACCACTCCAGTATTCTTGCCTGGAGAATTCCATGCACAGAGTCAAACACAATTGAGTGACTAACACTTTCACTTTCAGCTCCAGTAAGAGAAACAAATAACTTGAGCTCTAGCATTATCTTCTGACAGGAAAAGAAAGGCTTATAATTGCCAACTAATTGAATTGTTGGAAACGAAGTTTTCAAAAATGGCTTTAGACCTTGCATATAAGTGATATCATATGATATTTGTCATTCTCTGTCTGACTTACTTCACTTAGTATGATAATCTCTGGGTCCATCCATGTTGCCACAAATGGCATTAGTTCATTCTTTTTAATGGCTGAATAATATTCCATTGCATATATGTACCACTCTTTATCCATTCACCTTCAAAGAACATTTAGATTGCTTCTATGTCTGGCTATTGTAAACAGCACTGCAATGAACACTGAGGTAGATGCATCCTTTTGAGCCATGTTTTTCTCTGGATATATGCCAGGGTGGGGTTGTTGAATCATATGGTAGTTCTTTGTTTATTAAGGAACCTCCATACTGTTCTTCACTGTGGCTGTACCAATTTACATTCTCATAAACAGAATGTTCTTTTTTCTCCACATTCTATCCAACACTTATTGTTTGCAGACTTTTTGATGATGGCCATTGTGGCCGGTGTGAGGTGATATTGTAGTTTTGATTTACACTTCTCTAATAATTAGTGATGTTGAACATCTTTTCATGTACCTTCTGCCCATCTGCATGTTTTCTTTGAAAAAATGTCTATTTAGATCTTCTGCCCATTTTTTGATTGAGTTGTTTGTTCTTTTGATATTGAGCTACAGGAACTGCTTGTAAATTTTAGAGACTAATTCCTTGTTGGCCATATCCTTTGCAAATATTTTCTGCCCTTCTGTAGGTTGAATTTTTGTTTTTTTATTATTACTTTATAAAACTAATAAAGTATTAGTAACTAATAAAGTAACTAATAAAGTATTATTATTATCCTTTGATGTGCAACAGCTTTGAGTTTAATTAAGTCCCATTTTGAAAAAAAAATGTCCATTACTCTAGGAGATGGCTCAGAAAAGATATTGCTGTGATTTATGTCAAAGAGTGTTCTGCCTGCTTTCCTCTAAGAGTCTTACAGTATCTGGTCTTACATTTAGGTGTTTGATTCACTCTGAGTTTATTTTTGTGTATGCTGTTAAAGGATGTTCTAATTTCATTTTTTTATATGTAGTTGTCCAGTTTTCCAAGCACCATTTACTAAACACACTGTCTTTCCTCTATTGCGTAGTCTTGCCTCTTTTGTTGTAGATTAATTGATCATAGGTGAATGGGTTCATTTCTAGGTTTTTGATCCTGTTCCATTGACCTATACATCTGTTTTTGTGCCAGTACAATAATATTTTGACTGACTGCAACTTTGTAGTATAATCTGAAGTCAGGGAGTCTGATTCCTCCAGCCCTGTTTTTCTTTCTCCAGACTGATTTGGCTATTCAGGGTCTTTTATATCTCCATACAAATTGTAAGATTTCTTTTGTTCTAGTTCTGTGAAAAATGCCATTGGAAATTTGAAAGCATTTATATCAAGCACATTGAATCTGCAGATTGCCTTGGCCAGTATGGTCATTTTAGCAATATTAATTCCTTTTATTCAAGAAAATAGTATATCTTTCCAGTTGTTTGTGTCATCTTCAATCTCTTTCAATGGTGTCTATAGATTTTGTAATACATATCTTTTGTCTCTGTAGGTAGGTATATTCCTAGGTGTTGTTTTTTTTTTTTTTATTGCCACGTGTCTTGTGAGATCTTAGTTCCCCCACTAGGGATCGAACCCAGTGAAGTACAGAGTCTTAACCACCGAAAGGTTGTTCCTGAATGAAAAGACACCAGGATTCTTCGCCTCTGGAGGAGAAGAATTCAATTCAGGGCTAGAGAAGAGGCTTGATTGCTCAGAGCTTTTGTGTAATAAAGTTTTATTAATGTATAAAGGAGATAGAGAAAGCTTCTGACATCCACATCAGAAGGGGGCATGCTGGAGTCCAGCTCCAGCAGCCAGGGATTCAACCTGAAAAGATGGACGGTGTCAGCGATGATGTAACTTCTGACTCATAGTACAGAGCTACATTGGTGGACAATGATGTAGCCTCTGACTCAAAGTACGGGACTACATCAACGGGTGATGATGTAGCCTCTGACTCGAAGTACGGGACTACATCTTTATTTCAAGCTTCAGTTCAGTTCAGTCGCTCAGTCGTGTCCGACTCTTTGCGACCCCATGTATTGCAGCATGCCAGGCCTCCCTGTCCATCACCATCTCCCGGAGTTCACTCAGACTCACGTCCATCGAGTCCATGATGCCATCCAGCCATCTCATCCTCGGTCGTCCCCAACTCCTTCTGCCCCCAATCCCTCCCAGCATCAGACTCTTTTCCAATGAGTCAACTCTTCTCACGAGGTGGCCAAACAGGTTCTCTTTTATACTTTGACAAAAGCATTACATCAGAGGTTTGACACTCCCAGTTTCCCCCACCCAGATTTATCATTGTTGCCCTACAAACAGAGTTCCTGCTTCAGCTGATTCTCTCAAAATCAGCTTCAGTTCAGTTCAGTTCAGTTCAGTCACTCAGTCGTGTCAGACTCTTTGCAAACCCATGAATCGCAGCAAGCCAGGCCTACGTGTCCATCACTATCTCCTGGAGTTCATTCAGACTCATGTCCATCGAGTCCGTGATGCCATCCAGCCATCTCATCCTCGGTCGTCTGCTTCTCCTCCTGCCTCCAATCCCTCCCAGCATCACAGTCTTTTCCAATGAGTCAACTCTTCGCATGAGGTGGCCAAAGTACTGGAGCTTTAGCTTTAGCATCATTCCTTCCAAAGAAATCCCAGGGCTGATCTCCTTCAGAATGGACTGGTTGGATTTCCTTGCAGTCCAAGGGACTCTCAAGAGTCTTCTCCAACACCACAGTTCAAAAGCATCAATTCTTTGGTGCTCAGCCTTCTTCACAGTCCAACTCTCATATCCATACATGACCACAGGAAAAACCATAGCCTTGACTAGACGGACCTTAGTCGGCAACAATTTATTCTCTTCTTTCTCTTATGTGTCCTATACTTAACTTGTGATTACATTGTAACTCATGCCACATTCCTCAGTTTATTTCTTATCTTTCTAGATCCTGTTTGCCCCTAGCATTTTAAGATCATTATCTCCTAAAAAGGCTTCTAGCTATTCTTTAGTCAGTTCAGTTCAGTCACTCAGTCGTGTCCTACTCATTGCAACCCCATGAATCGCAGCACACCAGGCCTCCCTGTCCATCACCAACTCCCGGAGTTCATGCAGATTCACGTCCATCGAGTCAGTGATGCCATCCAGCCATCTCATCCTCTGTTGTCCCCTTCTCCTCCTGCCCCCAATCCCTCCCAGCATTAGAGTCTTTTCCAATGAGTCAACTCTTCGCATGAGGTGGCCAGAGTACTGGAGTTTCAGCTTTAGCATCATTCCTTCCAAAGAAATCCCAGGGCTGATCTCCTTCAGAATGGACTGGTTGGATCTCCTTGCAGTCCAAGGGACTCTCAAGAGTCTTCTCCAACACCACAGTTCAAAAGCATCAATTCTTTGGTGCTCAGCTTTCTTCACAGTCCAACTCTCACATCCATACATGACCACAGGAAAAACCATAGCCTTGACTAGATGGACCTTAGTCGGCAAAGTAATGTCTCTGCTTTTGAATATGCTAAAGGTTGATCATAGCTTTCCTTCCAAGGAGCAAGCGTCTTTTAATTTCATGGCTGCAGTCACCATCTGCCGTGATTTTGGAGCCCCCAAAAATAAAGTCTGACACTGTTTCCACTGTTTCCCCATCTATTTCCCATGGAGTGATGGGCCCAGATGCCATGATCTTCGTTTTCTGAGAGTTGAGCTTTAAGCCAACTTTTTCACTCTCCTCTTTCACTTTCATCAAGAGGCTTTTTAGTTCCTCTTCACTTTCTGCCATAAGGGTGGTGTCATCTGCATATCTGAGGTTATTGATATTTCTCCCAACAATCTTGATTCCAGCTATTCTTAATTAACCCTCAAACTTAAACTCAGCAAACTTCTTTTGCCATAAGCATTCTCCTCACAAACAAGTCTCAGATAATAATCCTTCCCATGGCCTCAAGCTGCAGCCTACCTGCCCATCCTGAGACATTCTTTTTAAAGATCCTTGAGCAAATGTCAATGGTTATTTTCTAGATTATTTTCTGGGCACAACTGTAGAAGGCTTTGTGCTTTCTCATGCTTTTCTCAAGCACAATAAACAGCTTAATATTCCTTTTCAGTCAACTCAGCCAATGAGAGGAAAAGACAAGTCAGAATTACAAGGCCTAACTCCTTCATCCTGGGGCCGTGCCTGCAGAATGAGGAGAGGGGTCTGGGGCCATGCCTCCATTTTGTCAGTAATGCCTAACATGGCTCCTGATAGGGACAGAAAGAATACCCCCCTGCTAGTCTACAGCTGGATGTTATATAGTCACTAGCAGTCTGTTAATGGAAGAAAGGAATGTCTTAAAACTCAGAATGGCGCCAGGCCCCTCATCCATGAGATACATTTTGGGATAATCTTGGCACCAGAGGATTCATCCCTGGCCGTAAAATGATTGACTTGAATCTTGTAGAGGGGTAGTTTACCATACAAATAGTTTCATTTACATAGATTAGGGGAACAATATCTGAGTATAACATACTGGTTTGTCAAGTAGGTTCTGAGCCATTAAGCAGAACTAACTTGAAGACAGGAGTTTGGGGTAAATGCATAGTACATTAACATAGCTTAAGACAAACATTAAATAAGAAAAATGCATTGGTTAACTCCAGGTTTGAGAATAGTTAACTTCAGGTGAAACCAGGTGTCATTATGGCAACACAGCGTTTTAAGAGAAACCTCCTTTTAAATTTGTATAGAGAAGAAAAAAAAAATCACTAGTTTGTTTCCTCCTGCCGCTTAAGAGAGATAAAAATGTCTGACACTTGCAGCCTATTTCCTCCGTTTGGAGACCCCTGGCCTACCTGCCTGTTACCCTTTCACCACTGTGCTGCCAGGAAATTCTGTATTCTTTTTGATACAATGATAAATGGAGTTGCGTTTTTAAGTTTCTATTTCTGATCTTTCATTATTATTGTCTAGAAATGCAACCAATTTCTGTGTATTCTTTTTTTTTTTTTTTGTATCTTACAACCTGACCAAATTCACTGATGAACTCTAGTAGTTTTCTGGTAGCATCTTGTAGGATTTTCTATGTATAGTATTATGTCATCTGCAAACAGTTTTACTTCTTCTTTTCCAGTTTGGATTCCTTTATTTCTTTTTCTTCTCTGATTGCCATGGCTAGGTCTTCCAAAACTATGTTGAATAATAGTGATGAGAGTGGATATCTTTGTCTTGTTCCTGGTCTTAGAGGTAATGGTTTCAGCTTCTCACCATTGAGAATGAGCTTAACTGTAGGTTTGTCATATTATTATGTTGAGGTATGTTGCCTCTATGCTCACTTTCTGGAGAGTTTCTCTCATAAATAGATGTTGAATTTCGTCAAAAGCTTTTTTTTCCCATCATACAGTGAGACAATCATATGGTTTTTTATTCTTCAAATTGTTGGTGTGTATTACACTGATTTGAGGATACTGAAAAATCCTTGCATCACTAGGATAAATCCCACTTTATCATGGTGTTTGACCCTTTTAATGTATTGTTGAATTTGGATTGCTAGTATTTTGTTGAGGATTTTTGTGTCTATGTTTACCAGTTATATTGGCATGTGATTTTCTTTTATCTCTCTGGTTTTGGTATGAAGATGATGGTGGCCTCATAGAATAAGTTTGGGAGTATTCCTCTGCATTTTTGCATGATAATTTCAGAAGGAAAGGTGTGAACTCTTCCCTGAATGTTTGAATGAAGTTATTTACAAAACAGAAAGAGACTCACAGACTAGAGAATGGACTAATGGTTACTAAGGGGAAGGATGGGAGGGAGAGATAGATTGAGAGTTTGGGATTAACATATACACACTGCTATATTTGAAATAGATAACACAGGGAATGCTGCTTAATATTCTGTAATAACCTAAATGGGAAAATAACTTGAAAAAGAATTGTTTTTTAGTCATTAAGTCATGTCCAACTGTGGCGATGGAGAAGACTCTTGAGAGTCCCTTGGACAGCAAGGAGTCAAACCAGTCCATCCTGAAGGAGATCAGTCCAGGGTGTTCATTGGTAAGACTGATTTTGAAGCTGAAACCCTAATACTTTGGCCACCTGATGTGAAGAGCTGACTCATTTGAAAAGACCCTGATGCTGGGAAAGTTTAAAGGTGGAAGGAGAAGGGGGCGACAGAGGATGAGATGGTTGGATGGCACCACCGACTTTATGGACATGAGTTTGAGTAAGCTCTGGGAGTTGGTGATGGACAGGGAAGCCTGGCATGCTGCATGGAGTCACAAAGAGTTGGACATGGCTGAGCAACTAAACTGAACAGAACTGAAGAAGATGAAAATCATACCAACGAGTTTTTCTGGCCACAGTGATATGAAACAAAAGGAAAGTGGCAAGATCTATAAATATGTGAATACAGAAAAAACACACTTAAGAACCACTAATGGGTCAAAAAATAAAGAGGAAAATAAAAAGTTATTTTGAAATAAATTAAAATGGAAATAAAACATATCAAATTTTATGGGATACAGAAAAACAGCTCTGGAGGTGAGTTTATAGAGATAAATGGCTATAATACAGCATAAGAAAGATATTTAGCAACCTAAAATTATACTTCAAGTAACCTAAATTTAGACTTCAAGAAAAAAGAACAAATCTGGCCTAAAATTAAACAAAAAGAGGCAAATAATAAAGATCAGAACAGACATAAATGAAACAGATACCAGAAAAATAATAGAAAGCATATAAAACTAAGGACTCTTTCTGTTTAAAAAAATTGACCAATTTTTAGCTACAAAAAATAAAAGTAAAAATAAGAAGGCATTATAACTTATACTTCAGTTCAGTTCAGTCTCTCAGTTGTGTCTGAGTCTTTGTGACCCCATGAACTGCAGCACACCAGGCCTCCCTGTCCAACCCAGAGCTTCAGTTCAGTTCACTTGCTCAGTCGTGTTCAACTGTTTGCGACCCCACGAATCGCAGCACACCAGGTCTCCCTGTCCATCACCATCTCCCAGAGTTCACTCAAACTCACATCCATCGAGTCCGTGATGTTATCCAGCCATCTCATCCCAGAGCTTACTCAAACTCATATCCATAGAGTCGGTGGTGTCATCCAACCATCTCATCCTCTGTCATCCCCTTCTCCCGCCCTCAATTTTTCCCAGCATCAGGGTCTTTTCAAATGAGCCAGCTCTTCACATCAGGTGGCCAAAATATTGGAGTTCCAGCTTTAACATCAGTCTTTCCAATGAACACCCAGGACTGGTCTCCTTTAGAATGAACTGGTTGGATCTCCTTGCAGTCCAAGGGACTCTCAAGGGTCTTTTCCAACACCACAGTTCAAAAGCATCAATTCTTTGGCACTCAGCTTTCTTTATAGTCCAACTCTCACATCTATACATGACCACTGGAAAAACCATAGCTTTGACTAGACGGACCTTTGTTGACAAAGTAATGTCTTTGCTTTTTAATATGCTGTCTAGGTTGGTCCTAACTTTCCTTCCAAGGAGTAAGCGTCTTTTAATTTCATGGCTGCAGTCACCATCTGCAGTGATCTTGGAGCCCCCCAAAATAAAGTCAGCCACTGTTTCCACTGTTTCCCCATCTATTTCCCATGAAGTGATGGGACCAGATGCCATCATCTTCGTTTTCTGAATGTTGAGCTTTAAGCCAACTTTTTCACTCTCCTCTTTCACTTTCATCAAGAGGCTTTTTAGTTCCTCTTCACTTTCTGCCATAAGGGTGGTGTCATCTGCATATCTGAGGTCATTGACATTTCTCCCATCAATCTTCATTCCAGCTTGTGCTTCATCCAGCCCATCATTTTGCATGATGTACTCTGCATATAAGTTAAATAAGCAGGGTGACAATATACAGCATTGACATACTCCTTTTCCTATTTGGAACCAGCTTGTTCCATGTCCAGTTCTAACTGTTTCTTCCTGACCTTCATACAGATTTCTCAAGAGGCAGGTCAGGTGGCCTGGTATTCCCATCTCTTTCAGAATTTTCCACAGTTGATTATGATCCACACAGTCAAAGGCTTTGGCATAGTCAATAAAGCAGAAATAGATGTTTTTCAAGGACTGTCTTGCTTTTTCTATAATCCAGCAGATGTTGGTAATTTGACCTCTGGTTCTTCTGCCTTTTGTAAAATCAGCTTGAACATCTGGAATTTCATGGTTCACATATTGCTGAAACCTGGCTTGGAGAATTTTGAGCATTACTTTACTAGCTTGTGAAATGAGTGCAATTGTGTGGTAGTTTGAGCATTCTTTGGCATTACATTTCTTTGGGATTGGAATGAAAACTGACTTTTTCCAGTCCTGTGGCCACTGCTGAGTTTTCCAAATTTGCTAGCATATTGAGTTAAGTCAGGCAAGTCTAGCATATTGATTCTTGCCCACAGAAATAGGCAAGAACCCAGGTCTCCCATACTGCAGGCGTATTCCCTACCAGCTGAGCCACAGGGAAGCTCAGGAATACTGGAGTAGGTAGCCTATCCCTTCTCCAGTGGATCTTCCCAACTCAGGAACTGAACCAGTATCTCCTGCATTGCAAGCAGATTCTTCACCAACTGAGCTATCAAAGAAGCCCAACTCATAACCCAGTAGTTTATGCTCTAGTAAAACAGATTCTCCTGATGGCCTTGTTAAGAATAACAGAAAGTTCTAATTTATTTCAAAATGATTACAATTTTTCTCCTACTGCCAGTACCAGGGGATATTCACTCTGAGGACCTGATAGAACTTCTGGAGATAAAACTCATGAAAATATACAGCTCCAACTACGACAAGGCTGCTCTGGAGTTTTTATCTTTCAAACTTGTCCACACTGAGCCTCTAGCAAATTGTCAATTAGAGTTCAGGTTTTGCTACCTTGGTAATAATTCCCACAGAGGTCGCTATGTGTGGATTTTGGTTCCAGAAAGTTATCATTCTCTGTATCCATCCATGTATCTCTGCAATTTTAATGGAAGCAGTTTGTACTGTGACTTCATTGTCTTTAATGAATCTAAGAAGTCTTGGTGTTTTATCAGTTTTCTCAGCCTCTTATTTGTTGCTAGTATTGAGTAGCAACTCATGAGCTCTTTACATGCTGGACAGGAAACCAGAAGTATGTCTATTAGACTTTCATTCTTTAAAGACTTATGTCAAGTTAACAGGAAGATCATTTCCTGATATTTCAAGCAAAGAAATGGGGATGGGGAAGAAAGACCTGCCAGCAGGCTACAGGAATAAGCTCATGGGACTCTGGGCAGTAACAGTGAACTACAGGAACAGGAAGAAGAGAAGGGTGGAGGAGAAGGGAAAGGAAGTTATGAGGGGCACTTTGGGAATTGGAGACCCATGTGTGGTTGAGGATAAGGTGACTAGAATGAATTTAAGGAATAAATTCCCTAAATTGGATCCTAGGGGCTCTATATTCTTCTTGCTAAGATGGATGATTAAAACTGTTGGGTAGGATCTGGACAGAGGGAATGCTGATGTGTTTGTATGTATGTGTATAATTGTGTATGAGTATAGTGAAGCTGACGTGTTAGACATGAGCATATGACAGGCAACAATACCTGAAATAAAAGAATGTTTGTATCTCTAGTGTCTAACACAGTTCCTGGCAAGAATGGCTGCTCAATAAGTATTTGTTGAATGAATGCATGAATAACTCTGCAGAGCTTAATCAAAACTTTTGGAAAATAACCTATCATAAAAAGTTTAAAAAATTAACTTGTCAAAAGTGAAAAGTAACTCTCACCTTCTATCTGTGTAAGACTCTTTAATGAAAATGTGAATATAAGCAGCCAATGATACTTGGGTTAAAACCAGAATCTTAACCTCTAGACTGTATAAGAATGCATTGTACTAACAGTCTTCTTTATTCTCAGGAACCAACTCTTAATCTCTTTTAGTTCCTCAATCTTTTTCAAATCTCTTTCTTCTACTCCCGTCCTCCTACCTCTATTCCTCCTCTTTCCTTTTCTTTCTCCTCTCTTCCTTCCCTCTTCTCATCTCCCCACTTGTCTTCTTTATCCCTTCTCCTTCCTTTCTTCAACTTTTCCTCATGGAACTTTAGAGAGGTAGTTAAAATGGCTAAAGTGTGATGGTTTGGAGGAGAAGGAAAGAGAGACTAGCCACAGGAAGAAAATGGCTTTCTATAAAAGAGTGGTTTAAGGGCATAGTGTCACTGGTAAAGCCTGGTGGTACTAGGGGTTGAAGGCTATATTGAAAGCTACCTTTATACAACAAGGACATATTATTTAACATTGAGTGCATTTTGAGAGGTGAGATGACTAATGAACATTATTCCACCCATTCCAAACTCCTTTGAAGCTACAACTGTAGGAAAATAGGAGTCTATTGCAATTATCCAGACCAGATATTATATCAGCTGGAACAAAAAAAGCAGCAGTAAGAATAGGGAGGAACATGGAGACTGTAGAAAATAGGCTAATGAGAACTGAGGAAGTCTCAGCACATAACTCTGTGCAAAATCCTGTTCCAAGAGACTTGCCAAACCTCTAGGATGACCCCCATGTCCCCATTGACCCCCTCCTACCTAGCCTGCCTGAGAAATCTCAACACAGCAAGGAGAATTTACTGTTTGTTCCAACCTTATGACAGGCCTCTGACCTACTTTCTTCAGAATATTTACTTAAAAGAGCTTACAGTTGTGAATATGTATCCCCTACAGTGCAGAAGTGTCTTTCTCAAGGACCTGAGATCCATTGCTGTGAAACATAAGGATGGATGAGGGAGATTAAGAAGTACAAAATTCCAGCTGCAAATACACGAGTCATGGGTATGAAATTTACAGTGTGAGGATGTAGTCAATAAATATGTAAAATCTTTGTATGATGACATACAAAGATTTGTATGGAACTCCCATGAAGATCATTTCAAAATGCATAGAAACAGTGAATCACTATGTTATGTAACAGGAACTAATATAGTATTATAGGTCAATTGTGCTTTAAAAATAAACAAACAAACTCAGAACAAAAGAGATCATATTTGGTTACCAGAGGTGAAGCAGGAGGCAGGAGCAGAAGGAATTGAATGGAGTCAGTCAAAATGTACAAACTTCCAGTTATATGCCAAGTAAGTACTAGGGATGTAATGTAACATACTAAATATACTAGTGCTGTCATACATGGAAACCCTTAAGGGAGTGAATTTTGAGTTCTCATCAAAAGAAAACAAATTCTATTTCTTTAATTTGGTCTCTATATGAGGTGAGGGATTCTCACTAAACTTATTATGATAACCATTTCTTGAAGTATGTAAGTCAAATCATTATGCTGTACACCTTTAACTTATACAATTCTTTGTGTCAGTTACATCTCAGTAAAATTGGAAGAAAAATAATAAAATGACTTCCTGGTTTGAGATGCAAGGTCTTTCACCACCCAGGGAAAATTAGAACAGGAGCTGGTTTGAGGGCAGGTGGTAGGAAGTAGGAAGGGGATTTAGCAAGTGATAGAGATAAAGATAAAATGTCTCCATGAAGAATGAAGAGACTGAGCCAGAGCAGAAATGATGTGAATGTGTCTGGTGGTGAAAGTAAAGTCTGATGCTGTAAAGAACAGTATTGCATAGGAACCTGGAATGTTAGGTCCATGAATCAAGGTAAACTGGAAGAAACAGGAATGGCAAGAGTGAACATCAACATCTTAGGAATCAGTGAATGAAAATGGATGTGAATAGGTGAATTTAATTTAGATGGCCATTATATCTAGCATTGTGGGCAAGAATCCTTTAGAAGAAATGGAGCAGCCCTCATAGTCAACAAAAGGGCCTGAAATGCAGTACTTGGATGTAATCTCCAAAAGGACAGAATGATCTCTGTTCATTTCCAAGGCAAACCTTTCAATATCATGGTAATCCAAGTCTATGCTGCCACCACTAATGCCAAAGAGGCTGAAGTTGAATGGTTTTATGAAGACCTACAAGACCTACTAGAACTAACACCAAAAAAAAAAAAAAAAAAAGATTTCCTTTTCATCATAGAGGACTGGAAAGCAAAAGTAAGAAGTCAAGAGATACATGAAATAACAGGCAAGTTTGGCCTTAGACTACAAAATGAAGCAGGGCAAAGGCTAACAGAGTTTTGCCAAGAGAACACACTGGTCATAGCAAACACCTTCTTCCAACAGCATAAGAGACAACTCTACACATGGACATCCCATGGTCAATACCAAAGTCAGATTGATTATGTTCTTTCCAGTCAAAAATGGAGAAACTCTATACAGTCAGCAAAAACAAGACAGAGAGCTGACTGGTTCAGATCATGAACTTCTGATTGAAAAATTCAGACTTAAATTTAAGATAGTAGGGAAAACCACTAGGCCATTCAGGTATGACCTGAATTAAATCCCTTATGATTTGATTATGTCAAGGGATTGTCAATCTCTTGTCAAACAAATGCAAGGGATTAGATCTGATAGACAGATTGCTTGAAAAACTATGGACAGAGGTTCATAACATTGTACAGGAGGTGGTGGCTGAAACCATCCCCAAGAAAAAGAAATGCAAAAAGGTAAACTGGTTGTCTGAAGGGACCTTACAAATAGCTGAGATAAGAAGAGAAGTGAAAGGCAAGGGAGAAAAGGAAGGATATACCCATCTGGGTTCCAAAGAGTAGTAAAGAGAAGGAAGAAAACCTTCTTAAGTGAACAATGCAAAGAAATAGAGGAGAACAACAGAATGGGAAAAACTAGAGATCTCTTCAAGAAAATTAGAGATAACAAGGGAATATTCCATGCAAAGATGGGCACAAAAAGGACAGAAACAGAATGGGTCTAATAGAAGCAGAAGATATTAAGAAGAGGTAGCAAGAATACACAGAAGAACTGTACAGAAAAAGTCTTAATGACCCAGATAACCATGATGGTATGATCACTCCCTAGAACCAGACATCCTGGAATGTGAAGTCAAGTGGGTCTTAGGAAGCATCACTACGAACAAAGCTAGTGGAGGTGATGGAATTCCAGTTGAGCTATTTCAAATCCTGAAAGATGATGTTGCTAAAGTGCTGCACTCAATATGCCAGCAAATTTGGAAAACTCAGCAGTGGCCACAGGACCGGAAAAGGTCAGTTTTCACTCCAATCCCAAAGATGGGCAATGCCAAAGAATGTTCAAACTACTACCCACCTTCACTCATCCCACACACTAGCAAATTAATGCTCAAAATCCTTCAAGCTAGGCTTGAATAGTGCATGGACTGAGAACTTCCAGATGTACAAATGGGATTTTAAAAAGGCAGAGGAACCAGAGATCAAATTGCCAGCATTTGCTGGATCACATAAAAAGCCAGGGAATTCCAGAAGAACATCTACTTCTGCTTCATCAGCTACACTAACATTCTGACAGTGTGGATCACAACAATCTGTGGAAAATTCTTCAAGAGATGGGACTACCAGACCACCTTACCTGTCTCCTGAGAAACCTATATGCAGGACAAGAAGCAACAGTTAGAACCTTACATGAAACAACGGACTGGTTAAAAATTGGGAAAGGAATATGTCAATGTTGTATCTTGTCTCCCTGCTTATTTAACTTATATGCAGTGACTATCATTTAAAATGCCCAGCTAGATGAAGCTTAAGCTTCATTAAGTTTGCCAGGAGAAATATCAATAACTTCAGATATGCAGATGACACCACCCTAATGGCAGAAATCAAAGAGGAACTAAAGAGCCTCTTAATGAAAATGAAAGAGGAGAGTGAAAAAAATTGGCTTAAAACTCAAGTTTAAAAAACTAAGATCATGGCATCTGGTCTCATCACTTCATGGCAAATAGATGGGGAAATAATGGAAACAGTGACAGACATTATTTTCTTCATCTTCCAAAATCACTGCAGATGGTGACTGCAGCCCTGAAATTAAAAGATGCTTGCTCTTTGAAAGAAAATATATGACAATCCCAGACAGAATATTAAAAAGTAGAAACATCACTTTGCTGACAAAGGTCTCTTTAGTCAAAGCTATGATATTTCCAGTTGTCATATATGGATGTGAAAGTTGGACCATAGAGAAGACTGAGTGCCTAAGAATTAATGCTGAGAAACATTGAGGGCAGGAGGAAAGGGGGCAACAGAGGATGAGGTGGTTGGGTGGCATCACCGACTGAATGCACATGAGTTTGAGCAAACTTCGTGAGACAGTGAAGGACAGGGAAGCCTGGGTGCTGCAGCCCATGGAGGGGTGGGATTGTCCCAAAGAATTGGACATGACTGAGTAACTGAACAATGACAGAGCTAAAGAATCATGGTCCGAATAGAATGAATTTTTCTTGAGGCAAGTCATTTGTTGTAAGACGGAATCATATAGAAGGTTAAATGGAGACATCTGGGGGCAAAACAGTATCTTGTTCCTGTACAGTTTTCCTTCCCTTTGTTCTGTTCTTCCTACTCTCCCTCCAGTCTTTCTTTCCTTCCTTTTTAAGGAATATATACATGTGGCTTATATATATTTATGTACACACACACACATATATATATATATAGATATAATATATATTACATTATAGATATACTACATATATCTATATCTGTACGTGTTTAGTTGGTCAGCCTACCAGGCTCCTCTGTCCATGGGATTCTCCAGGAAAGAATACTGGAGTGGGCTGCCATGTCCTGCTCCAGGGGAATCTTCCTGACCCAGGAATCGAACTCCAGTCTCTTATGTCTCCTGCACATAAGAGATATCTTCTTTATCACTAGAGCCACCTGGGATATGCCCCTATATAATTCCCTTACTTTCAGAGAACTATGTGTAAGTCCTAAATTTCCTGATGAACCCCTGATCCCAGCAATAATTATTTTTATTGAGCACTATGCGGAAGAAGCAGTTGTAAGCACTTTGGATGTATTAACTCATTAGTTCCAAGCTCAGTCACACATATGGGTTAATATCAGTAATAAAAACACAAATACGTAAAAAACAAGGAGAAAAAAAATGTTTGGCTCCCATCACTGAAAAACATCAAGGGTAACGTTACAGTTAAAAAAAAAAGCTAGCTTTGAGACACTAAAATTACAACTGGCTCCTTTAATTCTCCGCGGGAGGTGGGGCCAGGTGGCCCACAAGGAAAGCCCCTTCAGGCTGGCAGCGCTCAACGGAGCTTGGGTTTTGTAAGAGCCTGGGCCACGTGACGGCAACGGGTGGCACTCTGTTTTTCCGCGCAGTCTCTATGGTATTCGTCTCAGCCCACTGGCCCCTAGGGAAGCGGCAGTCACGTGACAAGCTCCGGGTTTAAGGCAGGTGCCCACGTGATCCTGGCCTGCAGTAGGGTGGCTGCGGTGGTTTACCTGCGCTCCTGAAGGGCGGGCTATTAGGTCGTAGTCGCCGCTGCCTCCAGCGGACTCTCCGGAGCAGTTCGACTTGGGAACAAGGAGCCTACTGAGGCATTCATCGCTTGGTGCCTACGGCATGGGTCTGCTCTTTCTGCCACCTCTGCCTTCCTCATCCCCACCTCTTTGCGAGTGAAGTCCCCTTTGGGTTTCAAGACCTTGGGTCCTGAGGCCCAAACTTGAGACGAACCTCCCGCATCCCTCTTTCCTTCTCATCCTCCATCTCTTCCTTTGCATCACCGAATCACTTAGCCTTTGCGCTGGCCGGCTCGGCGGTGCCTTGAGGCCAAGTTCCAGTCGGTAAAGGTAACCGTGCGGAAAGCGGACCCCCCAGTGGACAAAGGCGGAGGCGAGAATAGAACAGGCCTAAGGACCGTACGCGACGAGAACAGGCGGCTGAGGGGGTGAACAAGGAAAAAAAAAAAAAAAAGAGTACTGCGGATTTAGAAGAGACTGGAAAAGACTTGTTGCACGATGGAAGAATCTGACTCTGAAAAAAAGATGGAGAAAGAGAATCTGGGGCCCAGAATGGATCCTCCTATAGGGGAACCGGAAGGATCGCTTGGGTAGGTGAAGGGTGTTAACTGAAAACTGGAAGCGGAGGTGGTGGTGGCGGGTGGGGGGGCATAGACGTTCTAACTGAAGGGAGTATTGTGAATTAGAATACCCCACCCTATGATAAATTGCTTCGGTTTGCCAGTAAGGTTGCTTTTGGTGATTGGATAAGCTATCAAGAGGCCTGGTTGTTGGGACAGGCGTGATATCACTCTGGGGAGTGAGGATTGTGTAAAGAGGCAATCTGGATTGTTTTGAATTGTCCATAAAGAAGATTTGACGTCATCATGTTGAGAATAAGAAGACTGAAAAGAGAGCTGGTTTTTCCTGGGCAGAGATCAGTGGCTTGAGAATGCTTTCTGTGCCAATTTGTACTTGAATTTGAGAATTTATATACTTTGTGCCTGTGATGAGTGAGATATGACTTGGAAGGACAGCTGAAGGAATAAAGATTTATAAAAATATGCTGACTGACAAAAGATATTCAAATATGACAATATTGTTTGATTTATTAAAACATTTGTACATGTTGCTTTGATAAATTTTTAAGGTGATAAAAAACTGAATGTTGAATTTTAATTCATTTATATTTCTAAATACATCTTCCTAGGAGCTATCTCCTCAGCAGGTAATTAGGGGAGAAGGGAGAATAAACACAGTTTTATAATTTAGGAAATTGATGGCCTCTACTTAACTAAGGTCTGCCACACAGCTGTACTTAGCTGTTGTGCTAAATATGCTCTTTTGCACCTCTGCATTGAAAAAAAAAAAAATTCTTTCATTCCAATTTCCAAGGCAGCTGGATCATGGAAACTCTGTCTTTTGGTTTATATCTGCAGGTGGGTGCTACCAAATACAGCCATGAAGAAAAAGGTAAGATGTGTTAGGTACATCAAAAACATGAAATAAAGGTAAGAAATTACTGTTTAGGAAATATAATTGTGGTTACATTTGCCATCTTTTCTTGACGGTTGTTGTCCCCTTCTTTGCTATCACATTTAATTTTTTCTAACATAGAAATCTCCCATTCACATACTAAAGAACTTTTTATAGCTTCCCAAAGCCCACTGAATACAATCCAAAAGATTCATCTTATAGAATGCCTTTTAAAAACCAATACAATATTTAAAGTAATTAGCCTCCAAAAAACTAAATAAATTTATATTAAAAATAAATAAATTATATTCCTGACTAAATCATCTGCCACACCTTTAAACCCTATCACAGCCATGCAGAATGTGTTTTTCTCCAAGTTTACAGATTAATTTGCATTTTGGGCAAATTAGGCATATGCACTACACATGTCTCTGCCTGTACATTTATGTTGAACCCAGCTCAGATATTACCACTATAAGGTTTCATGTGAGTTCTCCAAATGGAATTGTGCTCTTATGGTAATGTTCCCAACCTTGGGGTTTAGGGATAATCGATAAGGGCACAGCTCTGGAGCAAATTTCTGACCCTTTTAAGTTTTCAGCTTCCTCATTTATAAAATGGTAATAATAATGTTACCTATCTCATAAGATTGTTACTAAGCTTAAATGAGCAAATGCAGATAGAGCACTTAAATTAGTACTTAATACAGTTAACCTTGATAAGTCTTTCACAAGCTATTAAAATAAGATTTCTTAAATTAAAAATCAAAGACCATAAAAAAATGAAATATTGCCATTTGCAGCAATATGGATGGACCTAAAGAATATTATGCTCAGTCAAATAAAACAAAGACAAATGCTATGTGATGTCACTTATATATGGAATCTAAAAACATACAGATGAATCTATACACAAAATACAGACAAAAACAGAAGCAAACTGCTGGTTACAAAGGAGAGAGGGACAATTTAGGGGTATGAGAGTAACAGATACAAACTACTATATAAAAATAGATAAGCAACAAATAATTACTGTATGGCATGGGGAATTATACCCAATATCTTGTAATAACATGTAATGGAATATACTCTGCAAAAAATGAATCACTGTTCTGTACACCTGAAACTATTATAACTAATTATTTTGTCATAAATATTGTTTGTATGGATGCTAAGTCGCTTCAGTCATGTCCAGCTCTGTGAGACTCTATGGACTGCAGCTGGCCAGGCTCCTCTCTCCATGGTATTCTCCAGGAAAGAATACTGGAGCGGGTTGCCGTGCTCTCTTCCAGGGGATCTGACCAACCCAAGGATAAATATTGTGTATTAATATTCAACTTCTTTTTCATAGTTCATCAGGCACTCTATCTATCAGATCTACTCCCTTAAATCTATTTCTCACTTCCACTGTATAATCGTGAGGGATTTGATTTAGGTCATACCTGAATGGTCTAGTGGTTTTCTCTACTTTCTTCAATTTAAGTCTGAATTTGGCAATAAGGAGTTCATGATCTGAGCCACAGTCAGCTCCCAGTCTTGTTTTTGCTGACTGTATAGAGCTTCTCCATCTTTGGCTGCAAAGAATATAATCAGTCTGATTTCGGTCTTGACCATCTGGTGATGTCCATGTGTAGAGTCTTCTCTTGTGTTTTTGGAAGAAGGTGTTTACTATGAGCAGTGCATTCTCTTGGCAAAACTCTATTAGCCTTTGCCCTGCTTCATTCCGTACTCCAAGGCCAAATTTGCCTGTTATTCCAGGTGTTTCTTCACTTCCTCCTTTTGCATTCCAGTCCCCTGTAATGAAAAGGACATCTTTTTTGGGTGTTAGTTCTAAAAGATCTTGTAGGTCTTCATAGAACTGTTCAACTTCAGCTTCTTCAGCATTACTGGTTGGGGCATAGGCTTGGATTACTGTGATATTGAATAATTTGCCTTGGAAACGAACAGAGATCATTCTGTCATTTTTGAGATTGCATCCAAGTACTGCATTTCAGACTCTTTTGTTGACCATGATGGCTGCTCCATTTCTTCTAAGTGATTCCTGCCCACAGTAGTAGATATAATGGTCATCTGAGTTAAATTCACCCATTCCAGTCCATTTTAGTTTGCTGATTCCTAGAATGTCGACGTTCACTCTTGCCGTCTCCTGTTTGACCGCTTCCAATTTGCCTTGATTCATGGACCTGACATTCCAGGTTCCTATGCAATATTGCTCTTTACAGCATCGGACCTTGCTTCTATCACCAGTCACATCAATAGAGGATGAGATGGCTGAACGGCATCACCGACTCGATGGGCGTGAGTTTGAGTAAACTCTGGGAGTTGGTGATGGACAAGGAGGCCTGGCGTGCTGCGATTCATGGGGTCACAAAGAGGTGGACATGACTGAGCAACTGAACTGAACTGAATATTCAATTAACAAAAAAGAAATACACTTTAGCCTTTATCTAATAATTCAGTTATAAAACTTCAGTTTGCAGAGGAAATGTTCCTGATGAGCCTGTCTAAAGTTGCTATCAACAAGGATGCCTAAAAATACCAAAAATTTGTAAATGATTAAGAGTAAAACTAAAACTTTTTTTCTAACAACTTTAAACAATATTATTAGTGACATTTCCTTAGTAAGATAAAGTTATATAGCTAAATAGTTAGATTAAGTTGAACTGAGTGTAGTTTACTTTTTTAATATTCTCAATATATGTAGTTATAATTTTTTATAAAATATCTTAGAATTGAAGATAAAATGTGTACCCCTCATTTGAAAATCAAAGTAATTAGAACTATAGTTCATAAATTTTAAGTGAGAAAAAGGCTCTTAAAAGTTACATCACCTAGTTTCTCTCTTAGTGCAAGTGTCTTTGTTAAATGCTGTCACTGACTAGAAGGTGTTTACCTTCACTGTTTCTATTGGACAATTCTCATTGCTAAAAATTTGCTTGTTTTATATCTTTGTTTTGATAGCTTGCTCATTCTTTTGATGAACATATTTTAAATGACTGTTATATGTTAGGCACTGAAGACTCAAAGGGGATTCTCCCTGCCATGCAGGAGCTCAGAGTCTTGTGAGAGACACACCAAAACAAAAATTGAATAACTGCAATGCATTATGGTCTTTGCAGTGTCATAAGAGTATCATGGGAGAAAAGAGATGAAATATACCTAAGCCAGCCTAGGGTATTAGAATCAGAGAAATTATTATTTTTTAATTTATTTATTTTAATTGGATGCTAATTACTTTACAGTATTGTGGTGGTTTTTGCCATACATTCACATGAATCAGCCATGGGTGTACAGGCGTTCCCCATCCTGAACCCCCTCCCTCCTCCCTCCCCATCCAATCCCTCTGGGTCATTCCAGTGTACCAACCCTGAACACCCTGTCTCATGCATTGAACCTGGACTGGTGGTCTGTTTCACTAATACACATGTTTCAATGCTATTCTCTCAAATCATCCCACCCTTGCCTTCTCCCACAGAGTCCAAAAGTCTGTTCTTTACATCTGTGTCTCTTTTACTGTCTCACATATAGGGTCATCATTACCATCTTTCTAAATTCCATATATATGCATTAATATACTGTATTGGTGTTCTATCTGACTTACTTCACTCTGTATAATAGGCTCCCATTTCATCCACCTCATTAGAACTGATTCAAATGCATTGTTTTTAATAGCTGAGTAATATTTCATTGTGTATATGTACCACAGCTTTCTTATCCATTCGTCTGCTGATGGACATCTAGGTTGCTTACATGTCCTAGCTATTGTAAACAATGCTTCAATGAACATTGAGGTACATGTGTCTCTTTCAATTCTGGTTTCCTCAGTGTGTATGCCCAGCAGTGGGATTGCTGGGTCGTATGGCAGTTCTATTTCCAGTTTTTTAAGGAATCTCCACACTGTTCTCCATAGTGACTGTACTAATTTGCATTCCCACCAACAGTGTAAGAGGGTTCCTTTTTCTCTGCACCCTCTCCAGCATTTATTGTTTGTAGACTTTTGGATAGCAGCCATTCTGACCAGCCTGAGATGGTACCTCATTGTGGTTTTGATTTGCATTTCTCTGATAATGAGTGATGTTGAGCATCTTTTCATGTGTTTGTTAGACATCTGTATGTCTTCTTTGGAGAAATGTCTGTTTAGTTCTTTGGCCCATTTTTTGATTGGGTCATTTATTTTTTTGGAATTGAGCTGCAGGAGCTGCTTGTATATTTTTGAGTTTAATTCTTTGTCAGTTGCTTCGTTTGCTATTATTTTCTCCCATTTTGAAGGCTGTCTTTTCACCTTGCTTATAGTTTCCTTCATTGTGCAAAAGCTTTTAAATTTAATTAGGTCCCATTTGTCTATTTTTGCTTTTATTTCCATTACTCTGGAAGGTGGGTCACAGAGGATCCCGCTGTGGTTTACGTCAGAAAGTGTTTTGCCTATGTTTTCTGGAATCAGAGAAATTCTTGAGATGATTGCTGAGCCAAGTCTTAAAGGATAAGTGGAGCTTAGCTGAAGAAAGAAAAGGGAGTATAAAGTTAATGGAAGAGATTCCAGCCTAAAAAATGACATAGAACTGGGCTCCCTGGAGACCTGACACATTCAAGGGAACTACAAGCAGTTCAGTTCATTGTAGCTGGACTCTACAAGTTTCAGGTTAGGAGGGTCAGAAGACAAAGGCAGAGGAATAGATAAGCCAGATCAAGGAGGGTCTTATATGTAGTTTAAGGACTTGATCCTGTAAGCAATGGGACACTTATGAAAAGAAATAAAAGAGTAACTAGGACTTCCCAGGTGTCTCAGTGGTAAATCCACCTGCCAATGTAGGAGACGTTGGTTTGATCCCTAGGTTGGGAAGATACCCTGGAGAAGGAAATGGCAACCCACTCCAGTATTCTTGCCTGGAAAATCCCATGGCAGAGTATTCTGGCGAGCTACACTTCATGGGGTTACAAACAGTCAGACACAGCTGAGCGACTGAGCACACGCACAGTGCAAAAGAGTAAATAATGGAACAAAATCATGAAGGTGAGTAAAAGGGATCAAATTAATGGCAGAAGTGGTAAGGTTGACTCTGAGTAGGAGGGTGAATTTTCATTTATACTAAAATACCCTGACAGATAGTGCAGTGCATAAAATATTAGATTATGAGAGTTTCCTGTTAAGTTGATTCCTTTTATCAGATTATTGAAGTTTCCTTTATCTCACTAATGTAATACTGAATGTATGATAGTATGTATTTATAACATGGTAAATTCACTGTGATTCTATCACCAAGAGAAATTGTGACTTATGACAGGTAAGTGACTGGTCTCTGGAATTCTAGGTACCTCCATGTTCACATTGGTCAGAGAACTAGTCAGTTACAAGTATCCACTTTAGGTTGTGTGTACTGTCACTTCAGTAAAATACCAAGTTCAAGAGATAAATAGATCCCTTTAGATTTGATTTGCCCTTGATTGCTGACTTTTTTCTTTTCTTTTTTCCCATTTTGTCTTTAGGTGCTGTTGATGGGTAAAAGTGGGTCGGGTAAGACCAGCATGAGGTCTATTATCTTTGCAAATTATATTGCAAGAGACACACGTCGTCTTGGTGCAACAAGTAAGATGTTTTATCTTATTGTAAAGTCGTGTGATCTTAATCTGAATAACACACTTGGTTGCAGTAACTTGGTGATACAGAAACTGACAGATTTGTTTTTGAGCACTTTTCCTTTTTTTTTCATTCCTTCTCAGAAGGATGTGACCTAATTCTGGTTACTACTGCTGGCTCTCTTGGAGAAGTTCTTTCCTTTCTAGGTTGCTTACCAAATGGGATATCCTTGTCCAACTTCATTTTTATCCTGTTCTTTCTCAACAAGCATAGGGGTCCTTTTGTTTGTTCATTTTTTATGTGGGGGAGGGTATTTGTTTTTAACTGTTATTATGTAAAAAGAAATTAATTTATAGGTATTAACAAGCATAACATTAAAATCTATGATTTTTAAAGCAGTATTTAGTCCTAGTCTTATTAAAAGGTAAATTCCTGGGGTTGGGAGGCTGTCAGAGGAAGATTATCTGGATCTGTACTCTGCTATTTCTCTTCCTGGATATACATAGATGTTCTTGTTGGAATTCAAGCTTTGACTTGAGAAATGTTTCATTGCCCTTTATGGTTTGAATCTTAAATCTGATTTCTTAGTTCAAGCTAGCTGGGCTGCCATGGATGCCCAGTGGACCTGTGCTCCTGGGAGACCCTTTCTGCCTTTAGGCTATAATGCCATTTCATTTTGTAGCATCCATGCATTTTTGGATTCTTCCTTGGTGCTTGGCCTTTAGGTAACAAAACCATTGTCCTACCTGGCTTTCAATTTTTCCTGATCTGGGTTACTAGCATCTTGAACACTTTTAGGGACAAGCTACCTACTACTTCAAAGGTTATTTCATTCTGGTTTCAAGAACAACAAACATTTTTAAAACACTCCTATGTTCCAGATGCTAGGATACAAAGGAGAAAGAAACTTCTTTTCTGTTCTTAAAGTGCTTAGAGTATAGTATAGACTCTCATAATTGGGTAAGCTTTAATGATTAGAAAGTTATTTCTTAGTTAAAGCCCCAGATCTGTTTCCCTTTATTTCTATTAGTTGGTACCCTTTATGTTCTCTTGAGTCTCTGCAAATATTTTGGTATGATTAATGTCTCAATCTATCCTAGCCATCCCTTGCCTCCCAAATCTTATCTTCCTTAAGTTAAAAATCTCTGGTTCCTCCATCTCTCTCTCTTTTTGACATCATTTTGAAGCATTTTTAAGGACTTATTTGAATATGTCTATATTTTTTTAGAGCTGAGATTTAAATGAAGACATGGTCTAATCACAGGAGAGTATGACTAGTACATCTCTTGTCCTGGGTATCACACTGCTGTTAGCACAGTCTAGCCCCCACTCTCCTTCTATGGAGTGGCTTTCATTATACTGAGTCACACTAAAAAAAAATTCCTTTTCACATATATTTTTATTAAAACACAAATCCTCCTTCTGATTCTTGTGCAGAAAACATTTTGAACATATGAATAAGTGTTTATTGAATTATTCAGTTTTGATTGTTTTAGCCCATGAAATGTTAAGTGAAATCTAGAACAAGTTACTATCTCACTGGGCCTCAGTTTCCTTATCCATAGAAAAGGAGTTGGATCCTGTTTTCATTTTAGCTGCTTATTTGCTCATCTGATATGTTAACTATCCTTCCTAGCTATGTGCAATTTTTACATTTGATAAGCATCTCATCTAGTTTTCATCTAAGTCATTTATCAGCAGTTTTGGTCAGGACAGGGTCCTATGGTCTATTATGCCTCAGGAGACTTCCTTCTAGAAAGTACCTATTCAGACTCCTCCCTGTTTTGATTGGTTATGTTTTAATTTTTTTCTGTTCTTCCAAGTTTAATACTTGGACCTTAATCAAATGGTTTCAGTAGAACAGATGAAGGTAATGTTTAATTATATTGCTGTTCTATTTACTTCCATTCTCATATGAACTTCATTTTAATAGATGAAGAAAATATGACCTTGAAGTTAAGCTCACTCAACTCATGAATGTTAGAGCTAGAATGTCAGTCTGTGCTCCTGCTTTATTCATTATGCTACAACTGCAATTTCTGGCAGACTTCTCTTTGTGTTTTAAGTTCTGCACCTTTCATTGAAGTTGTTTTTTAGTCTAATAAATATTTTTGTCTTTAGCTAATCAGAGTTGAATGACTACTTTGAGTCTGATGAATAGTCTTATCACCCAAATTTCAGAGCTAGTCAATCTACTTAAAATAGTTTTGAAATAATCTAGCAGCTTCATTAAAAAGTTATAAACAGAATATTGCAAATTATATGAACCCTATATGTTTAAACAGGCCATTTATTTAACAAATGTTTTTCTGGAGCTTCCTGTGCATGGGACAGGGCTCTTGGGGCTATCTCAAGTGGTACCTTTATTGATAATACTTTGTTAGTAATTACTGTATTTCTTAAAGTTCATAAAAGTGTACTTCAAAATATTATGTTGACCTTAATGCTTTAGTGTATCATTAACTAACTTGTCATTTCTGGAAGAAAGGTCTGAGTTCTACTGCTAAACTTATGGACTAAATAAAAATATGTATAGCATATTGATTTTTGCTTACTATTCATTTTTGTTCAATTGCTAATTTTCTTTAAGAGTAGTGAAAGAGTACATATTCTAAAATATTATATCACCTTGAATGTTTTAGTGTTCTTCTAGTTTGTCATTGCTGAAAAAAGTCCAGTTTCATTTCATTAAACTTAGAGTGTACTATGTTTTGGAATTTGAAGTAAGGATACAGAATGGTGGTATTTATTTATTATGGGGCTATTAAAATGTTTGTTGGAATAGTTAACTTGTCAGCAAAAATTGTGCTTATGAAGTATTTTAGTCTTAAACACTGTTGACAGCTCCAAGATTTCCTACCTTCTCAAAATTCTCTGATCTCTTGGCTTTTATTTAATGCTTTATTACCCTGGTTTTATTCCTTTATCTTTAATCATCCCTCCCTTTAAAAGAAAAAGAATTTCTTCTTTCTGCCCCATAAGTGTATGTGTTCTCTCAAAGCTCTGTTCTTGGTTCTTTCCAGTTGCTCTTATGATAGCAAGACAGGAAGACTAGGGGAGCCAGAGGGCCCCATAGGAGAACTGAGACTGAAGAGAGAGGCAGAAAGCAGGGGTTAGATCATAAAGTGCCCTGTATGCCAAGTCAGGTAGTTTAAACTGAAGTTGGAGGGAAATCCTTAGAGTGTTTCTAACAGAAAAGTAATATGATCAGATTTCGTTATTTTTAATTTTTAATTTTAATTACAAAAGTAATACTTGTGAAAAGTCCCTCATTCTCAGGCCTACTTCCTATGGACAACCACCACTAATAATTTGAGGTTATCCTTCTGGCCCTATTTTTTGAGTGTATGCAGTCGTGCATAGAGACATGTTATTATTTTTCTTTTTAAAGAAGGATTAAATAAAATTTGCATTGTGGAGAGATCATTATATCTGTAATATGGATGATAGATTGGAGAGAGGCAAGGGAAGAAACAGATTGACAAATTAGGGAACTCTCTTTAGTAGACCAGGTAAGAGATGATGGGGGCTCAACTTGGGTTAGGGTAGTAGTAGTGAATATGTTGAGAAGCAAATGGATTTGGGATATATTTAAGAGGTAAAGTCATCAGGACTTGCTGGTATGTTTTAGGGGAATGAAGCAAGAAAGAGTGAACTCAGGATAAAACTTAAGGTTTGGGCTTAGTCACCTGGTTAAAGTCATTGAATTAGGGAAGACTAAAAGAGGAATAGATTTTGTGGGAAGAATGGGGAGATGATGTTATATTTGGATATATTGAGTTTGGGATACTTGGAATATATGCAAATAAAGATGTCCAATATATGATTCAGAAAGGGAAGAGAGAAATCTGTATTATAGGTAAATAATTATGGATTATCAGTATCCAAATGTTAAAGTAATGTGAAGAATAACATTTAAAATAACATAGAAGAGTAGGTGGCCAAAGATGGAATCCTGAAGAACTCCAACATTTAAGGGACAGAAAGAAGAACAGGAACCTGTGAGAGAGGACCTGCTGGAGCAGTTATAGGTCTCCTATCAGAGGCCAAGAGAAGAGAATTTTTCTGAGAAGAAAATAGTCAACAGTGTCATGTGCAGAAAGTAAGACAAGGACTGAAAAGTCCACTGGATTTGGTAATGGGGCCATTGATGAGAACAATTTTTATGATATGGGAGTAGAAACCAGATTTTTATCCCATGTGCTCCATATCTAAAGTCACTGAATCCTGTCACTTCTTTTGTTATTGTCTTTCCCTTTCTCAGTAGTACTTCTTTCCATTTTTTTTTTAGTACTAGACCGTTTACATAGTCTTCAAATTAATAGCAGTTTGAGCACCTACTCTCTCGTAGACTCTGTTGGAAATACAAAGACATGTAAGATATGATTCCTTTTCCAAGGAGGGGGAGAAAGGGGGAAAAGGGAAATAGTTTGAGCAACTACTACATGCCAGGCACTTGAGGTATGATAATCCCTTTAATCCTGTGAGGTCAATAGTATGGCTCACACCTTTTTTCCTAATAGAAGAAGAAACTGATACTCAGAGGTTAAGTGACTTACCCAAGGTCACACAGAGAGGTAGAATGTGTATTTGAGTTAAGAGCTGTTTGATTCCAATGCCCGTATTTTTTAAGTAATGCTTTGGTGTTTATGATCTAGTTTTTTAGAAGATAAAATTCCACAAAGTTAGACAGCAGTCAGTTTAAGCAACAGCTTCAAGATAGTCAGAGAAGAAACACCACTGTGTGTTGATTAACTGTTACAGAAATTATAAAGATGATAATTGGTAGACTTCAAGAAATTTCCAGGAAAAGAATTTTCATTATTATTCCTTATGATTTATAAGTGCCTGGCAGAGAGTAGATGCTTAATAAATGTTTAAATGAATTCAGAGGGTGCGATGATGGTAAGTGGGGGTGGCTAGGTAGGGTTTTTAGAGGAGATGGGGTTTAAGCTGGGTCTTAGAAGATGAATCTAACTGGAAGAAAGGTGGGAAAGATTTTCTAGGCAGATGAACAGAATAGACAAACTATAGGGTGGGGAGGGACATGGAAGGCAGAGGTCGCAAACAGGCAGCTTGTATGCTGGATAAAGCCTGTAGATGTGTTTTGTTTGGCCTGTGCAATGTTTTAGAAAAATTGGAATTAGTTATCGATATGTAAAAGTTTCCACAAAAACTCTGGGTTTCCTGCTACTATTGAAAATTTAAAGATCTGGAAATCCTGAGCCCATGTTTCCGCATGGCAAATGAGCTAGAGCTAAGTGATTGCTGCCCATTCCATTGTCCCCTTTGGTGGATGTTTACTCTCCATACATGATCAACTTCACACTTGTATGTTTACTGGCCTGGCTTCTATCAGCAAGTTTGCGACCCCTGATATAAGGTGTGTTGGAGGCTGGGGAGGTAGAGGGGTTTGGGAGGACTGTGAATAAACTGTGAATAAAATTGGACTGGAGCAAAAGGCTTTATTAATATGATTCATTGGGGAACATAAAGGTAGATTGGAAGCCAAATTCTGAAGGACCTTGCATGCCCCTCTGTAGGCATGAAGGAGCCATTGAAAGTTTATAAACTGGGGAGTGACATGTTCAAAGTAGTGTTAAGAAGATGAACCTGGCAGAAGTCTATAGGATGAAGTAAAGTGAGTAAGGCTTCCTGAGACTGAGCGTGTGCATGCTCAGTCATGCCCAACTCTTTGCAACCCTATGGACTGTAGCCTACCAGGCTCCTCTGTCCTTGGGATTTTCTAGGCAAGAATGCTGGAGTGGGTTGCCATTCCTCCTCCAGGGAATCTTCCTGACCTAAAAACTGAACCCTCATCTCCTGTGTTACCTACAGTGCAGGCAGATTCTTTACTGTTTGAGCCATCAGGGAAGCCCTCAAGGCTTCCTGGTGGGAGGTAATTATGGAGCTACTGTAGCTGTATAGGCCTGAGAAGGTAAGAGCCTTCCCTAATATTAGTAGCAGATAGTGAAACAAAGAATGGAATTGGGAATAGCAGTGAATTGAATGTGGACAGAGGAGTCAAAAATGACCCCCTTGAAATGGGTAAATGATAGGGTCACTAATCAAAATTAGAAAATCAGTAGAGGGAGTGAGTTTGGTTATGTTTTATATTCGTTTGTATTTGGTTTTTGTTGTCCTTTTTAATTTTAATTTTTTTGTGGAATGTATTGATAGGTCAGAAAAGAGCTATTAAATGGTATATGTCTGTCTTACATGTTGAAATTTTAACAGTATTATAATTGGAGAATTTTTCTTCTCTAAGCACTAAAACTACTAAAATATAATGACTTACATGAAGGCCATTTCTGTAGCTCAGGATAGTTTAGGTGCCCACCTTGCCACTAAACCACACTGCTAAGCTGAAAATCACCTTCTTGTTGTAGCTTTGAGCATTTCACTCCACTTTGGTCCTTCTAAATTCCATGGGTTAGTGCTTTATTTTGAATTTTATCTTGCATGCTACAATTATTAGATTTGTCATATTTGTTTTGCAGTTGATGTAGAACATTCTCATGTTCGGTTTCTGGGAAACCTGGTATTGAACCTGTGGGACTGTGGTGGGTAAGTACCATCTGCTTAATTCTTCATGAGGTCAATGACAATAATCATGGCATCTAGTATAATCAGCACAGAGAATGTTATTGCTGCTGTTTAGTCACTAAATTGTGTCTGACTTTTTGCAACCCCATGGACACAGCAAATATACTAGAGTAACTATCATTTGTAATAGATACATTAGATAAAAATTACTTCAGAATTGGTACTTGATTGAATGAAGATATCTGACTTTTCTATTATTGTGAAAATGCCCTCTATATTTGACATGTTTAAGCAGTATTCACACAAGCTATATCTAAGTATCTATGGTATGGGATCAATCATCCTTCTCTTTTTCAGATGAAGAAATTAGGTTTCTGTCTCAAGTGGCCTAACACCAATGCTGAGCTCTTAGCTATCACACCATACCACCTCATTCTTTGATATTTTAATAATTATCTCCAGGCAGTCTAAGCAGTTATTTGGATCTCAGTTCTCCAGCTGAGTTTCCCACTGTTGGAGGAATAGATAGTTTTTCCTCTCATGTCCAACACACTTCCAGAATATCCCATCACAAATACACATTCACTGTGCATATGGAGCTATCTTCCATATGGTGTGCTTTCTATTCTTGCATCTCTATGCTACAGTAGCAATATATAGTACACAATAATTAGAAGCCCTTAGGCTGTGGAATTAGATTGGGGTTTGTATCTCAGCTCTATTAGCTGTGTTATCTTGGATAGATCATTTAAACACTCTGAGCTACAGTTTTTTCATCTGTATAACAGGAATAATGATGGTATCAACCCACAGAGTTTTGATGATTGAAATTATATATATATATATATATGCATACACACACATATTTCAGAGTGCCTCACAAAGTAAAGAAATGTTATAATTAGCTCAGTATCTCCTAGCTCCTAGTATAGAGCCAACTAGGGAATAGGTGCTCAATGAGTATTTGGTGAAACAATAACAAATCAGAAAATAACTTCATTATTGCTAACTGGTGGTTCACTTAACACATTAGTAGCTTTCTCCATGTAAATCCTTCTTCAGTATCATTGCTTTCAATTCTGTAATCTGTATCAAGAGATTAGTCCAAGTCCTTCGCTTTTAGTTACTAACATGTTATTGTCATTTTTACAGATAAGGCAGCTGAAGTCCAGTGAGATCATGAATCTCCCAAGGTCACATAGCAACTTGATAGCAGAGTGTAGGACTAGAAGCTACACTCACGATTTTTTGTAAAGGAACTGCTATTTATTGACACCATGCCATATGCCAGGTTTCATGCTAGATTCTTTCCTTTAGGAAAGAAAAACCATAGATTTTCAGAATGGCCTCCAGAAATTTAGAAAGTTAAATTTACCAGAAACCCCCACCCCAGTTCAATGAGTATTCTTGTTTTCTAGAAATCTATTCAACATTCACTCAGCAAATGCCTATTGATCACCTTCTGTTTATCACACAGTAAGAAAAGCATTGAAAGTTACACCACACTAGATTAACATACACAGTATTTGGTGGCTATGACAAAAGCCTTCATAGTACATATTTTTTTTCTTTCCTTCTTTATTTATATAGTTGTTTCATTTTTTTTTTTTAAGATTTAATTTTTGTTAAGGTAACATTGGTTTTTAACCATCATATAGATTTCATGTGTACAACATTGTATTTCTGCTTCTGTATACCTACAGCATGCTCACAACCCAAAATATAGTTTCTATCCATACAGTTTACCCTTTTTATCCTTTCCACCCACCTCCTGCCCCTTTCCTTCCAATAACCACTACTCTGTTTTCTATATCTATATGTTTGTTTTTTTAGTTTGATCTGTAAATTTATTATTTTTTATATGATGAGTAAGATTATATGGTATTTGTCCATCTGACTTATTTCACTTAAAATAATATCCTTAAGATCCATCCATGTTGTTGCATATGTCAAGTTTTCATCTTTTTTATGGGTGAATAGTAGTCCATTGTATATAGTAGATATGACATCTTTGTTATCCATTCATCTGTTGATCGACACTTAGGTGGTTTCCATATCTTATCTATTACAAATAATGCCACAGTGAACATAGGGGTGCATGTATCTTTTCAAGTTAGTGTTTTCATATTCTTTGAATAAATATCCAGAAGTGGGATAGCTGGTAGTTGTAGTCTTGATTTTTTGAGGACTCTCCATATTTCTTCCTTTATCGTGAGAATCCACAATAAAGGACAGAAACAGTAAGGACCTAACAGAAGGAGAAGAGATGAAGAAGAGGTGGCAAGAATACAAAGAAGTGTAAAAGAAAGATCTTGAGAGCCCCTTGGAAAGCAAGGAGATCAAGCCAGTCATTCCTAAAGGAAATCAACCTGAATATTCATTGAAGAGACTGATGCTGAAGCTGAAGCTGCAATACTTTGGCCACCTGATACAAAGAGTCAATTCACTGAGAAGGCCTTGATGCTGGGAAAGATGGTTAGATAGCATCACCAACTCAACGGACATGAATTTGAGCAAACTTCAGGAGATAGTGGAGGACAGGGAAGCTTCTTGTGCTACAGTCCATGGAATCGCAAAGAGTCTGACACAACTTGGCAACTGAACAACAGCAACAACTTATTTCTTCCATACTGGCTGCACCAATTTACATTCCCACAAAGAGCTTATAAAGGTTCCCCTTTTCCCACTTGTTATTTATCCACTTGTTATTCCTGCCTTTTTGTTAATAGCTAATGTAACAGGCCTTAGATGATTATTGTAGTTTACATTTACATTTCCCTAGTAATCAGTGACATTGAACATCTTTTCATGCTCCTGTTAACCATTTGCCTACCTTTGGAAAAATGTCTATTCAGCTGCTCTGCCCATTTTTAAATTAGATTGTTTTGTTGTTGTTGATGATGAGTTTCTATGAATTCTTTATATATTTTGGATATTAGCACCTTATCAGATATATGATTTGAATGTCTTTTCCCATTCAGTAGGTTGTCTGTTCTGTTGTTGGTTTCTTTTGCTGTGGAGAAGCTTTTTAGTTTGTTGTAGTTCCATTTGTTTATTTTTATTTCTGTCTCCCTTGCCTATGGAGACATATCTAGAAAGATATTGCTAAGACTGATGTCAAATACCATACTGCCTAAGTTTTCTTCTAGGAGTTTTATGGTTTTAAATACTGTATTGAAGTCTTTAAACCATTTTCCATTTTCAGTTAATTTTTCTGTATGGTATGAGATTAGTCTAGTTTCATTTCATTTCGGTATGGTATGAGAGTGGTCTAGTTTCTTTCTTTTTTTTTTTTTTTTGGATGTTGCTCTTCATTTTTTCCAACACCATTTATTGAAGAGACTATACTTTGTCCATTACATATTCTTTTCTTCTTTGCCATAAATTAGTTTCTGTATATGCACAGATTTCTAGACTCTCAGTTCTGCTCCTTGATCTGTATCTATTTTTCTGCTAATACCATGCAGTTTTGATTACTGTGGCTTTGTAGTATTTTGAAAAGAGGGAGTGTTATAGCTCCAGCTTTGTTCTTTTATTCAGAATTACTTTCACTATTTGTGTCTTTTGTAATTCCATACAAATTTTAGGATTATTTCTTCTCTTTCTATAAAAATGTTCTTGGAATTTTAATAAGGATTATATTCATTTTGTATATTGCTTTGTGTTATAGAGACATTTTAACAGTATTCTTCTAATCCAAGAGCACACAATATCTTCCCATTTATTTGTTTCTTCAGTTCTTTTTTATCAGCGATTTATAGATTTCAATGTATAGTTCTTTTACCTCCTTGGTTAAATTTACTTCTAGATATCTTGTTCTTTTTGTCATAGTTATAAGTGGGATTGTTTACTTAATCTCTCTATCTCAGTATTAGTGTATAGAAACACAACAGGTTTTTGTATATTGATTTTGTATCCTTCAACTTTACTGTGTGTGTTTATTTATTTATTTTTTTGGTGGAGACTTTAGGATATTATACAAAATCATGTCATCTACAAATCAGTTTTGCTTCTTCCTTTCCAATTTGGATATCTTTCATGTCCTTTTCTTGCCTAATTGCTCTGGCTAGGATTTCCAATACTATGTTGATGGTGGGCATTCTTGTCTTGTTCCAGATTTTAGAGAAAAGCTTTCAATTTTTCAGCAATGAGTATGATGTTAGCTGTGGGTTTATCATATACAGCCTTTATTATGTTGAGGTACATTCCTTTTATACCTACTTTATTGAGTTTTATCATAAATGTATGTTGAATTTTGTCAAATGCTTTCTCTGCAGTTACTGAAGTAATCACATGATTTTTATGCTTCATTTTATTAATGTAGTATATCATATGGATTGATTTGCAGGTGTTGAAACATCCATGTATCCCTAGAGTAAATCCCACTGATCATGGTGCATGATCCTTTTAATGTATTATATTTGGTTTGTTGTTATTTTGTTGACGATTTTTGCATCTATGTGCATCAGAGATACTGGTTTGTAATTTTCCTTTTGTGTGTGTTGGCTTTGTCTGATTTGGTATTAGGGTGATATTGGCTTCATAAAATGAGTTAGGAAGTGTTCCCTTCTCTTCAATTTATTAGAGTAGTTTGAGAAGGGTAGTTATTAAATCTTCCTTGAATGTTTGGTGGAATTCATCTGAAGCCATCTTATCCTGGGCTTTTGTTTTTTGGTAGTTTTTTGATTACTGTTTCAACCTCTGTGCTAGTGGTCAGCCTGTTCGAATTGTCTATTTCTTCATGGTTCAGTCTTAGAAGGTTTTATGATTCTAAGATTTTCTAGGTTGCCCAATTTGTTGGAATATTCTCTTACAATCCTTTGTACTTCTATGGTATCTTTTGTTATTCTCATCCTTTATATTTTTGTTATCTTTTGTTTCTGATTTTTTAATATGGGTCTTACTTTATAACTCATCCAGCTGTTCTGTATCTTTTCATGTAAATTCAGTTCACTTACATTTTGGGTGATTATTGATGGATGAGGACTTAGTACTGCCATTTTGTCTTTTGTTTTCTACTTGCTCTATATTTTTATTGTTTATTTTCCTTGTGTTTATGTCTGCCATTTTTGGTTGGTAGTTTTCTGATATTTTCCTCTGTTTCCTCTTTTTGTATGTTTTGTGTCTCCATTTTAGATTAATGTCTTCCAGTTACCATGAAGTGTGTATCAAATATCACATAGATAAGTATATCACATAGATAAGTAGTCCTTGTTCTGTTAATAGCATCTTATTTTCATTTGACTACATGGTTTTCCTCTTCTTCTTTTGTGTTTTTGTTGTCTCAAACTTCCCCTTTTTATATTGTGGGTTTGTTACCAAATTAAAGTAGCTATAGTTTTGTTTTGTTTTTTGCTCTCTTTTTTTTTTTTTTTTTGCATTTTTTCCCCTTTTAACCTTTATGCTATAATAAAGCATTTTAAAACCTGTTCTGACAGTTGCAATTTTCTGATTCTGTCACCTTCTCATGCTCATGCTGAGTTGTGTCCAACTCTTTATAACCTTTTGGACTGTAGCCCTCCAGGCTCCTCTGTCCATGAGATTTTTTAGGCAAAAATCCTGAAGTGAGTTGCCATTTCCTTTCTCAGGGGATCTTCCTGACCCGCAGATTAAACCCACGTCTTCTGCATTGCAAGTGGATTCTTTACCACTGAGCCATTGAGGAAACACATTTATCACTTTATTTATGCCAAGTTTTGTGTACTTTTGTGTTTTTGTTTCTGGTATAAGAACTCTGTTCAGCATGTCTTGTGTGGCAGCTCTAGTATTGATAAACTCCCTCAACTTTTGTAAACTCTGCTCCCTTCTCCCTCTGGGATGTCCACTATCCTAATGTTGCCCTACCTAAAAGAGTCAGATAGCTCTTATAGAATTTCCTCATTGTTTTGCATCTTAGATTTCTGTCTTCATACTTGCTAATTCTCTCTTTCATATGGTCTGCTTTATTTCCAGTGCTTTTTAATGCATTCTTCATCTCATTTATTATGAGTTTTCAGCTCCAGAATTTTAGTTCTTTCTTAAAGTTTCAATCTTTTTGGTAAAGCATTTCTGTTTATTAGTTTTACTCCTAAGCTCATTGGAGTGCCTTTCTGAGTTTCTGTGGCTTGTTGAGTTTTATCATGATAGCTATTTTAAATTCTCTATCAGATCACATTATTCTTTGACTTTATGTTTGGTTTCTGGAGAATTGCCATTTTCTTTTTGTGGTGTAATGTTACTGTAGTTCTTCCTGATGCTTCTTCTGACAGAGCATGTGATATGGAACAAGTTAGAAATTAGAGGTCTTTTCTTTTTCCATAGGTGGCACTTCAGTGTAAGTTTTTGGTTTCTCTTACCTGAGCTATCTCTGTCAGAAGTGTGCCCCCTGCTCTTGTGCTCAGTATCACTTCTTGTATTTTCAGATTCATTGGCACCTTGCTTCTGCCTGTTTAACTGGCAGAAGCTTCTTGGTGTACCTGAATGGTGGTTCTTCCCTTGCTTCCAGTATCCTCTGAGTCATAGGCTCTGCCACTGCAGGGGGAAGGGATAGGGGGAGCCAAGTTCATACCAGTACCTCTTCCCTATCTGGTTTTCTAAGGTTCATAGGCTCTGCTGCTACTGGGGAAGAACAGGGAGCTGGAGACTTAGGAACCTCAGTGGCTGGAGACACAGGGCCCCAGCCCCCATTCCCACTACTTGTGGTCATAGGTGTCACTCCAGCCAGGAGACTGGAGTTGTGTGCACTGCCTACCCTGCTGCTGCCAGGTTATATGGGTCTGTGGGCTTAGCTGCCCTGATTAGAGAGTCAGAAATGCAGGTAATGCTTTTACTGTTCCTTAGGTTCTGCCTCCTTTATCTATTCCAGTCCATCCACCTTTAGAGGTGCGGCTGTGTGGAATTCTCTAGCTTTGCTGAGTTGTAAATGTTTTACTGGTTGTAGATTAAAGGGGAGAGACAAAGGTAGCTTTTCGTTCCACCATGTTGTTGATACTATTCCTTCATTTTTGTTGTTGTTGTTGTTCAGGACAAAACACTACTGTTTTCTTCTAGTAGCTGGTAATTGAAAATTTCTTGGAAAGCTGCATATAGCCTAAGAAGCAAAGAGAAAAATCTACTAAAATATTAACTTGGAGCCATTTTCATATAGTTTAGAATATTTGACTAGTTATTCATGTAAATATTCATTGAACAGCTACTCTGTGGTAGTTGTTCTGTGCTAAGCTCTGTGCTAAAAGCTGGGAAACCATGTCAAATAGTAATGGCCATAGTTCTTGCTTTCATGGAGCCTGCTGTCTAGGGAATTGAATGCCATTAATCACTGCAGATAGTGATAGCAGCCATGAAATTAAAAGACGCTTACTCCTTGGAAGAAAAGTTATGGCCAACCTAGATAGCATATTCAAAAGCAGAGACATGACTTTGCTGACTGAGGTCCATCTAGTCAAGGCTATGGTTTTTCCAGTGGTCATGTATGGATGTGAGAGTTGGACTGTGAAGAAGGCTGAGCACTGAAAAATTGATGTTTTTGAACTGTGGTGTTGGAGCAGACTCTTGAGAGTCCCTTGGACTGCAAGGAGATCCAACCAGTCCATTCTGAAGGAGATCAGCCCTGGGACTTCTTTGGAAGGAACGATGCTAAAGCTGAAACTCCAGTACTTTGGCCACCTCATGCGAAGAGTTGACTCATCGGAAAAGACTGATGCTGGGAGGGATTGGAGGCAGGAGGAGAAGGGGACGACAGAGGATGAGATGGCTGGATGGCATCACTGACTCGATGGACGTGAGTCTGAGTGAACTCTGGGAGTTGGTGATGGATAGCGAGGCCTGGCGTGCTGTGATTCATGGGGTTGCAAAGAGTCAGACATGACTGAGCGACTGAACTGAACTGAATTAAGAACTCACACAAATATGTGTAATATCACACTTGTGGTGAGTGTTACAAATAAGACCAATGTGTTGGTATAAGGGTCTGTGGTGACTGGATTTGTCCAAGTCAGTGAGGGCAGGGATGGTTTCTGTGAGGAAGTATGGATTATACTGAAATCCAATGGAAAAAGTAGCCATTAATTAGATGTAAAAGTATGAAACACGTGAGACAGAGTGAACAGCATGGTGGATAGACCATGGGCCTCTAGAACTATCAGAAGGTCAAATATATTTGGAACGCAAGGAGGGGGGCAAAATGTGGTGCAAGGTGTGGCCTAATAAGTAAGAAAGTGAGCCCATCCTGATTTATTATTATCATTTGCCTTTTAATTTGAAATGTTAGCATTATCTTTCACATTGATTAAGCCAACAAAAATAGATCATAAATAGGAGTGATTAAGTGATATTTGCTTACTACCTAGATTTTCTTTTACCTCCTAGACAGGACACCTTCATGGAAAATTATTTTACTAGCCAACGAGACAACATATTCCGAAATGTGGAGGTTTTGATTTATGTCTTTGATGTGGAAAGCCGTGAACTGGAAAAGGACATGCACTATTACCAATCATGCCTGGAGGCCATTCTGCAGAATTCTCCAGATGCCAAAATCTTTTGCTTGTTGCACAAAATGGATCTGGTACAGGAGGATCAACGGGACCTGGTAAGTAGAAAGGGTGATGCACCAAATGATTGATGTACTTTGTAAACTTCTTTTGTAGAGATATGGGGAAATTTGTACCATTCATTTTTAGGGGAAAAAAAAAATCTCAGTATAGGCTTTCAAAATAAAGTTGACATCTGTTTTTAAAAACACTTACAAACAAACTTTCTCTCGTAAGGGAAAGATAATGTTCATTTAGCAAATAATGTTCAAATTTAGGAAAGGATCCTAACCACGTGATATCACTAAGCAGCTTTATATATTTTTAAAATATATTTGCTGCCCTTGTTTTACTGTCCTTCAGAACAGACAGTTATTCTCAAGGCTAGAAGACCTACCAGCGTTGAGATGAAGAAAGGTCACAACTGTCTCTAGATTGACCTAGGAAACTGGTATGCACCAATTCAAATGCCAATTACACAGTGTTAGGCACAATTCCAAGACCTCATAATTGCACTGATATGGTATATTTGTCTTCTTTTCTACCATGGGAATTAGTACACAAATATTAAACCAGAAAAGACACGGTAGAAAGGGCAAACTCCTAGGTAGCTATGAAACCCAGGACTGGAAAGTCACAAATACAGTCCAGTGTTAGTTTGCTCAATATAAAATGAGAAGATTGGATTTTAAAGTCTAAGCTGAAAGAGAAGATTCTCTATTTCCAAGAGTAAATAAAGTTGAGGAAAGCAGTTTCAAAATATACTGGTGATATAGAAGAATACAGTTCCTCTTTGGGTTGGAACCTAGGAGTCTAAGGATCCCCTTTAGCTTAAGAATTTTTTTGATAATAACTGTGGTCAAGAATACTTTTTTCCATAATTAGTTATATGATTGCCTTCAGTGTTCTGGTATTTGTGTATGTTTTGTTGTTTCTGGGTTAACTTCCAGGCTTTTAGAAACAACTTGACAGTTCAGTATTTGACTCTGTAAAGGACTTTGGAGTGTCTATCCTTTCTAATTCCTTTTCCCTCTCACTAAGTATTAATTTTTTCTTAATTCCACTGAAAATTCTGTATGTAGCTTGGCCTTGAGATTTTGAGGGTTTATTAGTTTAGAGTTTTCTGTTTTGTTTCCCTGGCCCAATTTACCACAGAAAATCCTAGAGCATTCCAATGAATTTTTTAAGTATTTATAAATTTTAGTGATCAACTTAATGTTTTCTAAATGCTTATGCAAATATCCCCAAAGATACATTAATGTTCATTGTGGGATTTTAAGCTTAATTAACAGAAGTATACTCTTTCATTAAAGATTCAAACTTGGAAGTTTTAGAGTAAAATGGCTAGGGTGTTCTGTGAATAGCAATTTCAAGCAAAATGAAGTGTTTCCTTATATGTGTATTACGCAGGTTCCTCAGAGAAAGAGAACAAATAAGAAGTATTTGAGAATAAGAGAGAGATTGAATTAATTTTAAGGAATTGACTCATATGATTGCAGAGGTTGGCAAGTCTGATATCTACAGGCAGGCTGATAACCCAGGAAAGAGTCAATGTTGAAGCTTGGGTCAGAAGGCAGTCTGGAAGGCAGAATTCCCTCTTGGGAAATGGGAGTCTTTTTCTCTTAAGGCCTTCAACCAATTATATAAAGCCTACTCATATTATGGAGGGGGCTCTGCTTTACTGAAAGTCTATTGATTTAAATATTAATCTCATCAAAAATATCTTCATACCAACATCTAAATTGGTGTTTAACCAAATGTTTGGGTCCTATGGCCTAGTCAAATTGGTAATATAAAATTATCCATCACAGTGTTGAACATACACTCATGCAAGCTCTGGAAAATACCTGTGTATCTGTTTATATTTGTATAAATAGATGTTTTTCCATGTGCATATGGGTGTGTGTGTGTGTGTGTGTGTGTGTGTGTATGTGTGTGTGTGTAATGAGTTGTTATATCTATGTAGCCAAATAAATACAGCCTGTACAGAAATAATATGTATGAATGTATGCCTGTGTGTATGAGAGAGAAACATATCTATACAAGTTTAAGTATTTTGATTTATAAAATCTTGATATTGGTATGGATATCTTAAAAGTAACCCAGATTGGGTGATTTGGAATGTTAGATATACTTTATTAAGATTTCTCTATATGGTGAATTTTATTTTCCAACATAGTACTCTCAGTGAGTACTCAGAATAAGCAGCACAGTCCTGAAGAATTCTAGTAGCTGTTGCACTTTTTAGACCTGACCTGAAATCATCTCTGCCATCCTAGTCTGTAAAGCAAGGTACACATTTAAAAATTCCTCTGGTGGAAAATGAAATATCTCTGTTTAAAATATTTTGAAATATTACACCTCAGATTTTGCAGTGAGAGAAGAGAGCTGTTATATGCTGATCAGTATATTGGTATTTTTACTTCAGATTTTTAAAGAGCGAGAAGAAGATCTGAGGCGTTTGTCTCGCCCATTGGAATGCTCTTGCTTCCGAACATCTATCTGGGATGAAACTCTCTATAAGGTGTGTATGTTTCCCTGAGTTTAAAGAGCATGAAAAAAAGCTAGAAAGGTATTATCAGAACTAAAAGATTTTAGACTCTTTCATAGCAATCTAGATGTGTTGAGCTAAAAGAAGAAATTATCTACAATACATTGAAAAATATCCAACTTAACCTTAAGAGATTTTGGTTTTGATTTTAGGTTGGGTCGACGTACCTACCAGATCACACTGAATTAGCCCAGTTTGGTCCTGATTAATTTGATGCAGATCTTCATGACAGTAGAGGTTTCACTGGCCATCATCCATTTTGACCTGTTTTGGTCTCAATGCTGATTGGAACTGTATCTAATATTCAGGTACCTCTACAGGATATAAGCTAGTCTGTCTAAGTTTGGATGGCAATAGAAGAACAGTATTTAGGGGAGAAATTGGAAAGGGAGTCTTAGAATGAGACGTGTTATTGCAAGAATATGATAGCTGCAACTTTCATGCAAAATTAAAGACTAGCATTCTTTCAACCAAAGAAATTGTACCTATTGCTGGAATGGATACCACACTGCTTATAGTAGTTGTAAAGGTTACAATAATAGCTGTGTTATGGATGAAGTTGAAATTACCTCATTGGCACATAGGCTCCTTATCCTGCTTTCTCCCTTTCTCCCAGTGATTTAGTGATTTGAAAGACTGGCTTCTTTTGGGTCTTCTGTGGTCAGACCTTTCCTTCAGACTGTTTCTGGTATTCATTGACAAGTCTGGGTAGGAAAGCATCCTTTTCAGTGACTCATAGCTACAGCCTCAGTATCAACTGCTTCTGACAAGTATCTTCAACCAAAAGCACAGAAACCTGATTTGCCAAGGAGAAAAACAGTTGGACTTTAAAACATAACCACTGATTTATTTTTTTAACTAATTAATTTTTCCCAATATTATGTTGACCCAGCCTCACTCTAATAACAGATCATTTTGAGATACCTGTCTAGGAAATACTGTTCTAGATTAATTTGGGCCGAATTTCTCTCAAAGCCTTATTCCCATAGAACAGGTAACCGTGAATAAGGATGGACATGACGCACTGATAAGAACCAACTGCGGTGTGAAGGATGGCAATACATAACACGACCAAAGACAATTGGCTAATCACAACACTGCTGTGAGTGACAATGTCTCTGCTGTGGTTAGCTTTGGTGCCTTCTCCAAGGTAAATTCAGCAGTGACATTAACACCGACCTGGGAACTTGGAACCTGAACCCCCATGCCTAAGTAATAAAACTAATTGGATCAGAAACATGGCTCTTACATCTCTTACATAAATGTTACATAGAGCTGACATAAATTTTTTATATTTATTAAGTTTTATCCTACAAGCACTCATTGCATATCTGCTTGATACTGTTGGACACACAAATAACTAAGACCAGGTTCCTGTGCTCTAGTAGGGGAGAGAAGATGATACACCCTACCAGACAAATTGGAATGAAATTGAAAGGAATAATATAATGAAAATTCAAATAAAAGAGCCTTAAGAAAATAGAGGGAGGGTGTGATTAATTTAAATTCCTATTATAGTCATACTCCTCTGGATGAAATCAGTTTTAGGCAAACACACGTGGACCATTTTTAATTTGATTAGATCAATAATTTGTACAGCTGACAATAAGCCTTTTCAAATAAAGCCACTATTTTCTCTTGTAATTTCTCTTGTATGTTATCCCATTGAGGGGAGGGGCTATTTTTCTATGTGGCTCTGGTATTTACAGTGAATTGATTATTGGATGTATGTAAATATTAGGTTCTGATCTTAAGAGCAATCTACACTATTGGTCTTATCTATTTGAATGACTAGATTAAAAGTTCTTTGGCCCAGTAAATCAGAGTTTTCAGCTTTCCCTAAGGCAATATGATTAAATTAAAGTATTTGTTGATTTTTTACTATCAGTGGAAAGAAGCATTTCATAAGTGTTTGAAACTTTTAAAAATCTAACTGAACAACAAAAATAAAATATTAGTTTCATTTTCTCATTTCATTTGTGTTATATTTGTTGCTAGAATTTGTTGAGGACTCAATTATCACTATATTTTCCTGCCTATATTTTATAGTATACTTCCACCAGGGAAGCCCATAGTATACTTACTCATTTGCAAAGATCTGGGCCTGTTTACCAGTTAGTAATATTGCACTGTGCTTCTGTTCTGTTAGGCTTGGTCCAGCATTGTTTATCAGCTGATCCCCAATGTCCAGCAGCTGGAAATGAACCTAAGGAATTTTGCTGAAATTATCGAGGCTGATGAAGTACTTCTCTTTGAGAGAGCCACTTTTCTGGTAAGAACTTTCTGCTGTGCAGATGTATTTCACACTCACCTTCTGTTCAGCAATGGAGAATATGTTGCACTTTCAGAAAGACGCGTTTTCTTTGTCTTTACTTCAGCATACATAGCTTTATTTATGAAGTAGTATTGTCAGCAAGTAACGTGAAAGAAGTTCTTTTGTGTGTTGGTCTTTAGTAATTAGTAGCACTTAGACATTTGCAGGTATTTGTTACTATAGAATTTTTGTTAATAATTGTCCGTTTGTCTTAAATAATTCCTATTTCCCATTGACTTCTATTATGAAATGATGGGTATTTTCCTTTGAGAAAACTTGCATCACACCCCTTTTTCCAAAATAGTTTAAAACTTAACATGGAAGAGATGTAATGGTCAACTCAGTGACATAGATAAGAGTTCAGATGGTGAGGTGAAAGGGCAAAGAGGTATGTTGGCATTATTTTTTTTATAAATTCAACTTAATATCTCGTACTATGTATATGGCTGTGATGGAGTATGAAAAACCCAATATTATATTTATAAGTAAAATGTTTAATAACAGTAATGAAAACTCATTTGACATGTCACAAAAACTGCATAAGTAATTGCTGATCAGCTGCATAAATATAACCCTAAGAATAGCTCACAGTAAATTTGTTTCTGAGCGCTACCAAAGCTTGGTGATTTTAGATACATCTTTTTTTACATATACATGGATCTATTCTTTTTTTTTTCAAGTTATTTTCTCATTTAGGTTATTACAGAATATTGAGCAGAGTTCCCTGTGCTATATAGTAGGTCCCCATTGGCCATCTATTCTAAAATATAGCAGCATCTATGTGTCAGTCCCAGACTCCCAATCTATCCCTACACCCACCTGTCCACCCTGGCAATCACATGTTCCTTCTCTAAGTCTGTGAGTCTGTTTCTATCTTGCAAACAAGTTCATCTGTATCATTTCTTTCAGATTCCATATATGAATGATATCATATGATATTTATCTTTCTCTTTCTGGCTTACTTCACTTATTCACTTAATATGATAATCTCTAGGTCAGTCCATGTTGCTGCAAATGACATTATTTCATTCTTTTTTATGGCTGAGTAATATTCAGTTACTCAACTGTGAAGAAAGCTGATAGCATATTCAAAAGCAGAGACATTACTTTGCCAACAAATGTCTGTCTAGTCAAGGCTATGGTTTTTCCAGTGGTCATGTATGGATGTGAGAGTTGGACTGTGAAGAAAGCTGAGCCCCAAAGAACTGATGCTTTTGAACTGTGGTGTTGGAGAAGACTCTTGAGAGTCCCTTGTACTGCAAGGAGATCAGTCCTGGGTGTTCATTGGAAGGACTGATGCTAAAGCTGAAACTCCAATGCTTTGGCCACCTCATGAGAAGAGTTAACTCATTGGAAAAGACCCTAATGCTGGGAGAGATTGGGGGCAGGAGGAGAAAGGGACGACAGAGAATGAGATGGCTGGATGGCATCACTGACTCGATGGACATGAGTTTGAGTAAACTCTGGGAGTTGGTGACGAACAGGGAGGCCTGGCGTGCTGTGATTCATGGGGTCGCAAAGAGTAGGACATGACTGAATGACTAAAATGAACTGAACCGAATATTCAATTATATTTATGTACCACATCTTTATCCATTCACTATCAGTGAACATTTAGGCTGTTTCCATGTCTTAGCTTTTGTGAATAGTGCTCCTGTGAACATAGGGATGCATGTATATTTTTGAATTATACTTTTATCGAGATACATGCCAAGGAGTGGTATTGCCGGGTCATATGACAACCATGCTTTAGTTTTTTAAAGAACCTCCATACTGTTTTCCATAGTGGCTGTACCAACTTAAATTCTCACCAACAGTGTAGGAGAGTTCCCTTTTCTCCACACCCTCTTCAGCATTTATTGTTTGTAGATTTTTTTCATGATGGCCATTCTGACTGGTTTGAGGTGACATCTTGTTTATAGTTTTTATTTGCATTTCTCTAATAATTAATCATGTTGAGCATTTTTTCATGTGCCTCTTGGCCATCTGTATGTCTTTGGAGAAATATCTATTTAGGTCTTCTGCCCGTTTTTTGAATGTGTTGTTTGTTTTTTTTTTTTTGATATTGAGAACCACATGAGCTGTTTGTAAGCCTGGAGATTAATTCATTGTCAGCTGCATAGTTTACAAATATTTTCTCCCATTTTGTGAGTTATCTTTTTGCTTTCTTTATGGTTTCCTTTACTGTGCAAGGCTTTTCAGTTTAATTAAATCCCATTTGTTTGTGTTTAATTTCTATTAGTCTAGGAGATGGATTGAAAAAGATATTGATGCAATTTATGTCAGAGTGTTTTGCCTATGTTTTCCTCTCAAGAGTCTTATACTGTCCAGTCTAACATTTAGGTCATTAATCCATTTTGAGTTTTTGTGTGTATGATGATAAAGAATGTTCTAATTTAATTTTTAAAATGTAGCTCTCTGGTTTTTCCAGAACCATTTGTTGAAGAGATTGTCTTTTTTTCATTATATAGTCTTGCCTCCTTTGTTGTAGATTAATTGGTCATAGGTTGTGGATTTACATCTGGGCTTTCTAGTCTATTCCATTAATCTATATGTCTATTTTCATGCCAGTGCCATACTGTTTCATTTACTGTAGTTTTGTAGTATAGTCTGAAGTCAAGGAGCCTGATTCCTCCAGCTCTGCTTTTCTTATTCAAGATTGCTTTGGATAGTCAGGGAATTTTGTTTCTCCATACAAATTTTAAGATTTTTTTGTTCTGGTTCTATAAAAAATGCCATTGGTAATTTGATAGGGATTGTGTTTAATTTGTAGATTGCCTTGGGTAATATAGTAATTGTGACAATATTCATTTTCCAATCCAAGAACATGGTATATCTTTCTATCTGTTTGTGTCATGTTTGATTTCTTTCATCTGTGTCTTTGTTTTTTGCTACTCAGTAAAAACTTGCTATTCAGGACAGTAAGATGAGGAAAAGTGAGGTTCTGGCAGTCTGGAAGAAGTTTCTTTATGACACAGAGAAAAGAAAATTGAGATGAGTCTACTATGCTGTAGATTCCCTAAATGCTTTGGTGTTCTATTTCAGTTCTGTGGAAACTGAAAAAGTTAGGGCTTTAAGTAGTTCTAGTTAGTGTTGTCAACCTCCATTTCTCCCAGTTCACAATGGCTCATCTTTTCCATAGGGGATGAAATCAAATAAACTCCCAGCTTGAAAGAATATTTGTTGAGGAGTTTTGCTTCTGTGTTCATCAGTGTAACTGGCATGTAATTTTCTTTTTTTGTGATATCTTTGTCTAGTTTTGATATCAGGGTGATGGTGGCCTTGTAGGATGAGTTTGGAAGTATTCTACCCTCTGTGTTTTTTTGGAAGAGTTTGAGAGTGATAGGTATCAGCTCTTCTCTAAATGTTTGATATAAATCACCTGTGAAACCATCCAGTCCTGGACTTCTGTTTGTAGGAAGATTTTTAATCACAATTTTAATTTCATTACTTGTGATTGGTCTGTTTATATTTTCTATTTCTTCTTAGTTCAATCCTGGAAGGTTGTACTGAAACATGTCCATTTCTTCCAGATTTTCCATTTTATTGGCATATATTTGCTTGTAGTCATCTCTTACAATCCTTTTTATTTCTGTGGTATCAGCTCTATGTAACTTTTCCATTTTCATTTCTAATTTTATTTGAATCCTCTTCTCTTTTTTTCATGATGAGTCTGGCTAATGGTTTATCAAGTTTATTTATCTTTTCAAAGGTCCAGCTCTAGTTTCATTGATCTTTCTATTGTTTTCTTCATCTCTATTTCATTTACTTCTGTTCTATCTTTATGATTTCTTTCCTTCTATTAAACTTTGGGTTTTATTCTTCTTCTCTAGTTGCTTTAAGGTTAAGTTGTTTATTTGAGATTTTTCTTGTTTCCTAGATAAGATTATATTGCTATAAGCTTCCCTCTTAAAACTGCTTTTGTTGTGTCCCATAGGTTTTGAATCATCATGCTTTCATTTTCATTTATCTCTAGGTATTTTTTATTTCCTCTTTGATTTCATCAGTGATCCATTGGTTGTTTAGTAGCATATTATTTAGCTTCCATGTATTTGTGTTTTTTAGTTTTCTTTTCTTGTAATCGATTTCTAACCTCATAGTGTTGTGTGGGAAAAGATGCTTGATATGACTTCAATTTTATTAAATTTACCTGGTGGGGCTCACTTTGTGATCCAGTATGTGATCATTTCTGGAGAATGTTCCATGTGCACTTGGGAAGAATGTATATTCTGCTGCTTTTGGATGGAAAGCTCTATAAATACCAGTTAAGTTCATCTGGTCTAATGTGTCATTTCAGGCCTGCATTTCCTTATTGATTTTTCTGTCTGGATGATCAAAATTGTGGTGTTAAAAGTCCCCTAATATTTTTGTGTTACTGTCACTCTCTTTTTTTTAATTAAATTTAATTTTTTAAATATAAATTTATTTTAATTGGAGGTTAATTACTTTACAATATTGTATTGGTTTTGACATATAGTATTTGCCTTATATATTAAGGTGCCCCTATGTTGGGTGCATATATTTTTACAATTGTTATGTCTTCTTCTTGGAGTGACCCCTTGATCATTTTGTAGTGTTCTCCTTTGTGTATTATAACAGTTTATTTTAAAGTCTATTTTGTCTGATATGAGTATTGCTATTCCAGCTTTCTTTTGATTTCAATTGCATGGAATATATTTTTCCACCCCCTTACTGTTAGTCTCTTTGTGTCCCTAGATCTGAAGTGGGTCTCTTGTAAACAACATATATATGATAGACACATATTTTAATCTGAGTTTGGTTCCCCTTTTATAAAATAGAGATAATATCTATATCATAATTTTTATGTGGTTTAAAATAGGACAGTTCAGTTCAGTTCAGTTCAGTCGCTCCATCGTGTCCGACTCTTTGCAACCCCATGAATCGCAGCATGCCAGGCCTCCCTGTCCATCACCAACTCCTGGAGTTCACTCAGATTCACGTCCATCGAGTCCGTGATGCCATCCAGCCATCTCATCCTCTGTCGTCCCTGTCTCCTCCTGCCCCCAATCCCTCCCAGCATCAGAGTCTTTTCCAATGAGTCAACTCTTCACATGAGGTGGCCAAGTACTGGAGTTTCAGCTTTAGCATCATTCCTTCCAAAGAAATCCCAGGGCTGATCTCCTTCAGAATGGACTGGTTGGATCTCCTTGCAGTCCAAGGGACTCTCAAGAGTCTTTTCCAACACCACAGTTCAAAAGCATCAATTCTTCGGTGCTCAGCCTTCTTCACAGTCCAACTCTCACATCCATACATGACCACAGGAAAAGCCATAGACTTGACTAGATGGACCTTAGTCGGCAAAGTAATGTCTCTGCTTTTGAATATGCTATCATGATAACATTAAATCCTAGTACAAAGTTTAGCATATAGCTGACAAACTGTCAAACATTGGTTTCTTTTCTTATTACAGCCAACAGAGTGCAGAGAATGCAGGTGCAGTTTTTCCTCTTAAATTTGTAGAAATATTGTTTTTAATGGCAGCATACTTGGCAGTCGTTCTTCTTGCTAACTGGTACAGCTGAGGCAACAAGACCTAATCAGTGTCTTCTGCTTCATCCCATAGGCAGGGGTTACTTGCTGGGAAGTTCATTATCCTGAGTCCTGTCTTTCCCACTAGTGTGAATAGCAGTAAGCAAGTGAGCTTTTGTCTGTCTTGATACACATGGCATGATGGAATCCTGCTTAGTGGTATTTTCCTGCCACATCTACCACATATGATCATAGGGGTTAATTTAATATGAACTCTGTTTTTCACCAATAACAAGTAGCTTTTGGTTTCTCTTGAGGACTGTGTTTAGATGCTTTGACCATTTTCACTGAGGTGCTTGAAGTCAAGCAACAGGAATCTAGTCCACCATTGGTCTAGGAATTATGTTTTTGAAATTTCAGGGAATTGCCCTGTGAATTTTCTTCTGGCAAATGACTCAGTTTTGCTTCCTACTAGAAACTTAACATCAGCCTGTGGGGAATACTTTTGTGGTTTTATTAATCTGAAAGTGTTAGGGGATGCATTTTCAGCTGGCATTGGTGTCCATCATGAATAGGTTTATTTTTCATTTATGAATAGTACATCCTCAGAGGTTAGAATCAATCAGTTAAGATTTTAAAATATAATACCAAAAATCACTTGGTTATAGCCTTCATTAAAATTAAGTACATTAAGTATACCTCACGAAGAGCTAAGAATTTTTATTCATTTTTCCTTTTTGATTTGTACTTTTTTTGAATCAACAACCGTTCTGCGAAATATTGAAATAAGATGAATATTTAAAGTAAGTGAGAAAGGCTAGCAGTGAAGCAAAATAGATAATACTTAAATGTTCTAATAAAATTATAACCAAACATTACTGGATGGGTCATCCTTAGGGATGTTGAATTTATGCAAAATGCTGATAGAATATGGGACAGAGCAATAAAGACAGTAAAGCCAGTTGCTAACTACCCTGAAAATCAGGGTGATCAAGAGACTGATGAATGTAATGGCTTGAGGAGTAGTAGAGGGTGATATGACAATGCTGCATGGATTGAAAGGGCATTGCTCTTTTTTGTAGGTGATTTCTCACTATCAGTGTAAAGAACAGCGCGATGCCCACAGATTTGAGAAAATCAGCAACATTATTAAGCAATTTAAGCTGAGCTGCAGGTAAGAGATCTTGTGTGATGTATTCAATATTTATCTCAGGAAAAAATGGTCATATTTGAGAGGTTCAAATACCTTTAGTAGATGCCAGTTCTCTATTCAGCATAGTCCCTCATATTAAAAACAAATTTGAGGCTTTCCTGGTGACTCAGTGGTAAAGAATCTGCCTGCCAATGCAGGAGATGTGGGTTCGATGCCTGATCTGGGAAGATCCCACAGGCCACAAAGCAACTAAACCTATACTCCACAACAAGAGAGGCCACCACAATAAGAAGCCCATGCACTGCAACTAGAGAATAGCCCCCACTCCCCTAACTAGAGAAAAGCCTGTGCAGCAATGAAGACCCAACACAGCCAAAATAAATAAACAAAATTTTAAAGCAAGACAAAAACTCAACTCTAAACTTCTTGACTGAAGTGAAAGACAGTATCCTTTAATGCAAAATCAACTGATGCAGAAGAAGGATATGAAAAATATCTAAGCTGAGTACCTTTTCAAGATGTTTTTTACTATTTGGGAAGAAATAAACAGACGATGTCCAAGAGAGTTTTGAAAAAAAAAGGAGGGTTACCTTATCAAATACCAAGATTTACTATAAAACTACAATAATAAAAATAGTGTGGTAATGATTTCAGGAATGGTACAAAGAAGAGCATCTAAAAATGTCTGATCATATTGTCTCAGCTTTGTTTAAATCTAGTGTGAATCTTAGCATTGTGAATGTAGGAAGTAGGAATGGCTGAACATTATAATCTAGTAAAGATTTAATAATCAAAATTCTTATTGTGGTAAAACTTTGATACTCAGACAATAGAATAAGTGTAAGTAATCCCTTTAATGCTTTAGCATATTTTGAGACTTTCTGGTATGTTTATACCAACATTTTTAAAGAAGAAATTGCAAATGGCATATAAATATTATTACTCTTTTTGTATTCAAAGATGGAATTTCAACATAACTAATATTCAAAAGGTATGGTTGTTAATCTCAATGATAGGAAAATTTCAACTGAATAAACTTAAATATTAGAGAAATCTTTGGCAACATGAATCTAGGTCTAAGCCCACTTTTCACTTCACAGTCACTGTCAAGTCCTAATCTGCTTTCTGTCAAGCCCACTTTCCAAGACATGTTAAATTTGGCATTAGAGTTTCCTTGGAAAACAAAGTGAGATTAGTGATTAACTGTCTTAATGAGGTGATGGATGAGATATAATGGTATTCAAATGTTAATATGAAAGATAAGAATGTCTGATATTACTAATATTTTATGTCCTTTACTCACTTTTCCCCTTTCTCCTATAGCAAGCTAGCTGCCTCTTTCCAGAGCATGGAAGTCAGGAACTCTAACTTTGCTGCTTTCATTGACATTTTTACATCCAACACTTATGTGATGGTCGTGATGTCTGATCCATCTATTCGTAAGTTTACACTTAGCTGACATAGATTCAAGGCCACATATTCTTTAAACTAATTGCTTTAGAAGTTGTACATTATTAAAGATACTAAAAACTATTTTATAGTGCACAACCCTGTGAATGTACTTAGTGCCACTGACCTATACTATACATTTAACAATGGTTAAAAGGGTAAATTTCATTTTATGTGTATTTTACCACAATGAAAATAAATTAGTACTAATGGTAAATCAGTTCAGTTCAGTCTCTCAGTCGTGTGCAACTATTTGCAACTGCATGAATTGCAGCACGCCAGGCCACTCTGTCCATCACCAACTCCCGGAGTTTATTCAAACTCATGTCCGTCGAGTCGGAGATGCCATCCAGCCATCTCATCCTCTGTCGTCCCCTTCCCTCCTGCCCCCAATGCCTCCCAGCATCAGGGCCTTTTCCAATGAGTCAAATCTTCTCATGAGGTGGCCAAAGTACTGGAGTTTCAGCTTCAGCATCACTTCTTCTAATGAGCACCCAGGACTGATCTCCTTTAGAATGAACTGGGTGGATCTCCTTGAAGTCCATGGGACTCTCAAGAGTCTTCTCCAACACCACAGTTCAAAAGCATCAATTCTTCGGGCTCAGCTTTCTTCACAGTCCAACTCTCACATCCACACATGACCACAGGAAAAACCATACCCTTGACTAGACAGACTTTAGTCGGCAAAGTAATGTCTCTGCTTTTTAATATGCTGTCTAGGTTGGTCATAACTTTCCTTCCAAGGAGTAGGCATCTTTTAATTTCATGGCCGCAATCACCATCTGCAGTGATTTTGAAGCCCAAAAAATAAAAAGTCTAACACTGTTTCCCCATCTATTTGCCATGAAGTCATGGGACCAGATGCCATGATCTTAGTTTTCTGAATATTGAGCTTTAAGCCAACTTTCTCAACTCTCCTCTTTCACTTTCATCAAGAGGCTTTTTAGTTCCTCTTCACTTTCCGCCATAAGGGTGGTATTATCTGTATATCTGAGGTTATTGATATTTCTCCCAGCAATCTTGATTCCAGCTTGTGCTTCTTCCAGCCCACCATTTCTCATGATGTACTCTGCATATAAGTTAAATAAGCAGGGTGACAATATACTGCCTTGACGTACTCCTTTTCCTATTTGGAACCAGCCTGTTGTTCCAAGTCCAGTTCTCACTGTTGCTTCCTGACCTGCATATAGGTTTCTCAAGAGGCAGGTCAGGTGGTCTGGTATTCCCATCTCTCTCAGAATTTTCCACAGTTTGTTGTGATCCACATAGTCAAAGGCTTTGGCATAGTCAATAAAGCAGAAATCGATATTTTTCTGGAACTCTTGCTTTTTTGATGATCCAGCGGATGTTGGCAATTTGATCTCTGGTTCCTCTGCCTTGTCTAAAACCAGCTTGAACATCTGGAAGTTCAAAGTTCACGTATTGCTGAAGCCTGACTTGGAGAATTTTGAGCATTACTTTACTAGCATGTGAGATGAGTGCAATTGTGTGGTAGTTTGAGCATTCTTTAGCATTGCCTTTCTTTGGGATTGGAATGAAAACTGACCTTTTCCAGTCCTATGGCCACTGCTGAGTTTTCCAAATTTGCTGGTATATTGAGTGCAGCACTTTCACAGCATCAACTTTCAGGATTTAAAATAGTTCAACTGGAATCCCATCACCTCCACTAGCTTTGTTCGTAGTGATGCTTTCTAAGGCCCACTTGACTTCACATTTTAGGATATCTGGCTCTAGGTGAGTGATCACACCATCGTGATTATCTGGGTCATGAAGATCTTTTTTGTACAATTCTTCTGTGTATTCCTGCCACCTCTTCTTGATATCTTCTGCTTCTGTTAGGTCCATACCATTTCTATCCTTTATCGAGCCCATCTTTGCATGAAATGTTCCCTTGGTATCTTTAATTTTCTTGAAGAGATTTAGTCTTTCCCATTCTGTTGTTTTCCTCTATTTCTTTGCATTGATCACTGAAGAAGGCTTTCTTATCTCTCCTTGCTATTCTTTGGAACTCTGCATTCAGATGCTTATATCTTTCCTTTGCTCCTTTGCTTTTCACTTCTCTTCTTTTCACAGCTGTTTGTAAGGCCTCCCCAGACAGCCATTTTGCTTTTTTGCATTTCTTTTCCATGGGGATGGTCTTGATCCCTGTCTCCTGTACAGTGTCACGAACCTCCGTCCATGGTTCATCAGGCACTCTCAGATCTTCTCCCTTAAATCTATTTCTTACTTCCACTGTATAATCATAAGGGATTTGATTTAGATCATACCTCAATGGTCTAGTGGTTTTCCCCACATTGTTCAATTTAAGTCTGAATTTGGCAATAAGGAGTTCATGATCTGAGCCACAGTCAGCTCCCGGTCTTTTTTTTGCTGATTGTATAGAGCTTCTCCATCTTTGGCTGCAAAGAATATAATGAATCTGATTTCGGTGTTGACCATCTGGTGATGTCCATGTGTAGAGTCTTCTCTTGTGTTGTTGGGAGAGGGTGTTTGCTATGACCAGTGCGTTCTCTTGGCAAAAGTCTATTAGCATTTGCCCTGCTTCATTCTGTACTCCAAAGCCAAATTTGCCTGTTATTCCAGGTGTTTCTTGACTTCCTCCTTTTGCATTCCAGTCCGCTATAATGAAAAGGACATCTTTTTTGGGTGTTAATTCTAGAAGGTCTTTTAGGTCTTCATAGAACTGTTCAACTTCAGCTTCTTCAGCATTACTGGTTGGGGCATAGGCTTGATATTGAATGGTTTGCCTTGGAAATGAACAGAGATCATTCTGTCATTTTTGAGATTGCATCCAAGTACTGCATTTCGGACTCTCTTGTTGACCATGATGGCTATTCCATTTCTTCTAAGGGATTCCTGCCCACAGTAGTAGATATAATGGTCATCTGAGTTAAACTCACCCATTCCATTCCATTTTAGTTTGTTGACTACTAGAATGTTGACGTTCACTCTTGCCGTCTCCTGTTTGACCACTTCCAATTTGCCTTGAATCATGGGCCTAACATTCCATGCAATATTGCTCTCTAACACATCAGACCTTGCTTCTATCACCAGTCACATCCACAACTGGATATTCTTTTTGCTTTGGCTCCATCCTTTCATTCTTTCTGGAGTTATTTCTCCACTGATCTCCAGTAGCATATTGGGCACCTACCAACCTGAGGAGTTCCTCTTTTAGTATGCTATCATTTTGCCTTTTCCTACTGTTCATGGGGTTCTCAAGGCAAGAATACTGAAGTGGTTTGCCATTCCCTTCTCCATTGGACCACATTCTGTCTAATGATAAATAATTTTTTAATCAATTTATATTTTGAAGTTTAGAAATAGTTTAGACTCTAGGGTATTATATTTTTCTTCATGGGAGCTTCAAAAATCTAATTACTAAATCTGGGGATTTTAAAGAAAACAAACTCAAATGTATGACTTGTTCTCCACATGGGGTATATTTTTAAAGGACTAGTCACTCTAAGCTCTGAACTTTTCGTTGTTGAACCATTTTATATGTCATTGTATATTTCTAAATACTGTACTCCCATATTTTTGTTAGGGGCATAGAGAGAGATATTTGGTGCCTCCATGCCATAATAGCTATATCAATCACAACTGTTAAAATAAAGGTTATCTATCTTAGGGTAATATTAGAATGTAGCAGAAGATAATGTTTTACTATTAGCCCCGAACTAAACAAGTTTGAAAATTTATTTTGAAAATATTATGTTTAGAATATAAATAAATCTTTAACTCAGAAAAATTAAACTCTGATTAACTTGGGACATAGGTTCTCTATGACGTAAATTGAGGAATTTGGCTCTCTTTCATTTTTTTTTTTTTTTTACTAGTAATATATTCCTTTGGCTATTTGTACTAACTGTGTTGGATATCTTCCCTACCCCATCCTCAGCTTCTGCAGCTACTCTGATCAATATTCGCAATGCCAGGAAACACTTTGAAAAGCTGGAAAGAGTGGATGGGCCAAAGCAGTGTCTTCTCATGCGCTAAAACATTGCCAAATGCTGTTTCAGAAAAATAAATGGAATACTATTTCTTAATGTTGTATTAGTATATATAGGCTCTGAAATGTTGTGATGCTTATCACTTCTGCATTTCTTCCCTACTCCCCAGTCTTCATGTATAACCTTGAATGCTATTTACTCAAATAGCCTGTAAGAAGTTAGAAGATAAACTGTCTATGAATGTGGTGTGACATAAAAGTAGGTGATATGTAAGTGTTCTGATAACAATGTTCTAATAGTGTAAGTGTTCTAATAACCTGGTTTCAGTTGTTGTGTATGCCGAAGCCTTTTCCAGCATCATCTTATATTCCTCATCAGATAGTAACCTATATGTTTGGAATATTACTGTTTTCTCAGCATGCACTAAAAATATTCCTTAAATGCAGTTATAAATAAAGTTTTGCTATTACAGATTTCAGTAACATTCTTTTCTTTTTTTTTTTCTTTCCCTTGTTTCTTCAGCTTTTCCCTAAGAAAAAGAAAATGAATTTCACAGTTAACCTAGGGGAAGAAGACTTGCTGTTTGGGAAATAGTATAAAATAAAGTTGGTTGGGAAGGATGAGCCAAATGATAGCCTTAAAGCTAGGCAGAAGAGTTTTGATATAATATGATAGGAAATGGCAAAGGAATTTTGAAAGAAAGTTAACCTGTGGGCTGACTGATGGCAGCTGGAGAAACAGATAGTAATCCAGGCCTGAAGTGTGCTGAAAGTCTGTTTCAAGATGCAACTAGAGAAGGAATGAATTAAAAGTTGAGGGGAAATAGATAGTATTTATGAGATGTAAGTCTTCTTTCTATGAGGCCCAAGAATGGTTAATTTATATATTCCATAATACCTAATGGGATGTGCTTCCATTATCCTCATTAAAGTGAAAGAAAGTGAAAGTGAAGTCGCTCAGTTGTGTCCAACTCTTTGCGACCCCATAGACTGTAGCCTATCAGGCTCCTCCATCCATGGGATTTTCCAGGCAAGAGTCCTGGAGTGGATTGCCATTTCCTTCTCCAGGGGATTTTCCCAGCCCAGGAATCGAACCCAGGTCTCCCTCATTGCAGGCAGACGCTTTACCGTCTGAGCCACCAGGGAAGCCCATTATACTCATTAAGTATTATTATAAAACCTCATTCAAGGTTGGACTTTATTTGACTTCATTCCCAAGGAAAAGATGACCCATTGTGAACTGGGAGGAGAGCTTGGCAACACCAACTGCTGCTACTGCTAAGTCGCTTTAGTCATGTCTGACTCTGTGCGACCCCATAGACGGCAGCCCACCAGGCTCCACCGTCCCTGTGATTCTCCAGGCAAGAATACTGGAGTGGGTTGCCATTTCCTTCTCCAATGCATGAAAGTGAAAAGTGAAAGTAAAGTCGCTCAGTCATGTCCTGACTAGAATTACTCAAAGCCGTAACTTTTTCAGTTTGTATAGAACTGAAACAGAACACAAAAGCATTTAGGGAATCTACAGCACAGTAGATTCATCTCAATTTTATTTCATGAAGAAACTTCTTCCAGACAGCCAGAACCTCATCTTTCCTCATCTTATTGTCCCCAATGGAGATAAATAGAGTTTTTACTGAGTAGCAAAGAACATGCTGTCATTATGTAGATTAAAAATGTAAATTCTTAAAAGAATCTTATGGGATTAATTTTATCAACAGTTGCATTAATCTTCTATAGAAGAAGAGTTTAAGTTTGATGTTCTAGATTATTTGTCCTATTAATATCTAGGAAAATGAAAAGAGCAAGTGAAGAGGGAGTCTGTTCTGTGACTAATGATTTGGCATGTTCTCCTTATCCTTTATCTGGGATGAGATTTGAAGGAAAACACCCAAAAGTGTTTTGTTTTGTTTTTTTTTCTCCTTTGGGAGGTAGATATAGGTCTCCCACATTGCAGACATTATTTACCAGCTGAGCTACCAGGGAAGCCCTAGATATAGATATATAGATATTCAATTAGTTAAGCACCAGAAAAAGCTGTTACATGATTACTTTGTTTGCTCTTCATTCAACCTTTTCTCAGATTCTAGTTATAACTTGAACTTAAAGGATGTATAAAATTATGAAAGGTTAGAAAAATAAGGTTATGATTTGACTTAATCCTAATGGTAATGAACAGCTGGTCTTCTTTGTCACTGAAGACAAGAAAAAAATGTTTTGAGATATTTGCTCAAAGATGTGCCACTTAGAAACTGAAATAACACAAGTGGACAGTGAAGACATGTACACAGAAAGAGTTGGAGAGAAGAAATCAAAACTAATGATGTAAAACTTATGAGTTTAGTGATACAGTGAATTGATTCTTTTTATAGGCCTTGTTAGCTATTTTAGTAGGATAGGGCAATGATTCTCAAACTTGAGCATGCATCAGAACCACTTGGAGGATTACAGATAAAAAACACTGGTGCTGGGGGGCACTCTCTGTCCCCCCTCTGATGTCTATGTCAGAAGCTTTCTCTGTCCCTTTTCATACTTTAATAAAACTCTGCTATACAGAAGCTCTTGAGTCTGGTCCCTGGTCCCAAAGCTAAATCTTCTTCAGACATCACAAATCCGACATCATTCACTGTGAGCTATCATCTTGGGGGCTCATCTTGAATCTTCAGGACAAAGTAAGAACACTCAAGAGCTCTAGCCTCTCTGCTTTCTCAGTATGTTTCTCCTTTTACTTCACTAACTCTATGGTGTGCTTGTGTGAATGAATGATATGCCCTGTGTGAACGAAGTGATGAGCCCTGCTCTGTGGTTTCATGGTGCCTCAGAATGACTGAAGGCAGCCCCCAAAAGAGAGCCTTGTTGGGTGTTTATACTGATCTACCAATGTCAAGAGACACCCAAAGTCCCTGCAAGGGGAGCAGCCAGAAATGGGCAAAGCGTGTGGAACAAACTTTCCTTTCTCGGTCATCTTTTCCTGGTCTCTTTGACCATTTCATAATTGTGTGGAAAATCAGAACTACTAACCTAATCTATTGGGTCATAGACTTTCAAGGGAGTTGTGATCCATGCTGTTACTGTGTACTTTTACTTAGCTGAAAGTTATAAGAGCACATTTGGGAGTGAGATGCAGCTCTAGCTCCAGGAATGCCCCTCAGGCTAGAGGTCACTCTCTTGGCTGCCTGCCTCTGAGGCCAGAGACCTGAAAGTAAGTCTTTGTCGCAGCTGTCCCTCTAATCTATGTGGATAAAAATATTGCTGGTGACCATGAGCTTTTTGAGGACACAGATTAGGAATTGTAGGATCTGGTCAGATTGGAAGTACAGTGGGCTTCTTCCATTGGTAGTGCTGTTAGTGGATCAGAGGAGGCTCTCTGGTGACTTTTGTCTCAATGCCTTAGATATTCCTTTTGTGGAATCTGTGGGAATGAACTGGAAGGATCAGCCCTAGTAGCTTAAGGAAAAAAAATAAAGTTTTCCTCGCTGGCTAAACCTTTTGCTATCACATATACTGATGTGGTGACACTCAGAACAGACATCTTGATTGCTGTTCATCCCTTTATAACTCACCTCTTCTATTGTGATCAGGACTGTACTCAGAAATGTGCACAGGCACATAGGACATGGATGCTTCCCCTAATAGTCCTAGCTTGGGAAACATTCTGAAAATCTACTCTGTTACACTCTGGGTGGCATCAGAGACAAGGGAAAATCAAACAAAGGTTTTGGTGGTAAGGAACTAGAAATCAGTCTGGGATGCCATCAGGTCTTACCTCTGTGCATCTCCACCCTGCCTTTGTGGTAGAACCAGGAGGGACAAGTAAGGTACCTGTGTCAGTAAGGGACAGACTAAGTCCTACCAGGGAAGGAAAGCTTTAGTGGGATGTCTGTCTAACCCCTATCTGGAGTTGGGAGGGACGCCTCTAGTGGAAAGAAGCCACAGCTGTGGATGCCGCTTCTTTCTCTCTTACAGATGGGAGCTAGCAGTTCCAGAACTACTCCTTTAAAATGTATTTTAAAAAAACTTAGACAAGTTTGATCCCCAGAGTTTAAAAAGACACACCTGATCTTCTGTGATACTGAATGGCCACAGTATCCTTTGGAAGATGGGGAACACTGGCCTTTTGAAGGGTCTCTTAATTATGATACTGTTTTACAATTAGATTGGTTCTGTAGAAAACAAGAGAAATAGGTAGAAGTGCCATATGTGTTGCTCTTTATCTCTCTGTGAGACATGGCAGACTTATGTCCTAAGGGTGCAGGTTTGGGTGTGAAACCTTTTTAGCAGCCTCCTGTCCTCTTACTTTGCCCCTGTGTCTGGGGCTTCCAACTGAACAGGCTGAGAATCAGGGCATCTTCCAGGAGGGGTTGCCTCAGTCTCGGTAGAGATTCAAACAGTTCCAATTGTGGTTGAGACTATTTAGAGGATCTAAAAAGTACATGGAAGCCTTTACAGGACTAACTTTACTTTATGACCTTACTTGGAGAGATACAATGTATGTCTTGGGACAGATGCTGACCCCTGACTCAATAGCTTGAGTTTGGGGGGAAGCTACTACTTTTGGAGATGAATGGCTTGAACATGAGACAAGGGGAAAGAGGGAACACGAAATAGCCCTCCTCCCTATGGGGAGCCAAGCAGTTCCCATAACAGAGCCACTTTGCTGGATGTATTCTTGAAGGACTCAAGCAAGCGCACACGAAGACTTTAAACTATGCTAAGTTGACTGACATAGAACAGGGAGAGAAGGAAACTCCTGATAAACTCCTAGTATAGACTACTGGAGGCTCTCTGCAAGTTTACTGACATTGATTCCGAAAGTGCAGATGGAGAAATTTTCTTAAAAGATAGATTTCTCACTCAGTCAGCTCCAGATATCTGCAATAAGTTACAAAAACAGGCATTTGGGCCAAATCAGTCTTTAGAAAAACTGTTGCAGCTGGCTCAGATGGTATATTATGGTAGAGGATATGAGGAGGAAAATAGGAGGCAATAAATTAACCAGGCAAAAGACTGAAGCCCCAGCATGGCTGTTAGTTCTGCTGTGAAACAGCCTGAGGAAAAATGCCCAGAGGAACCCATGTGAAAAGGGATGAGTTTGTTATTACTGTGGAAAGAAAGGGCATCTCAAGTGGGATTGCCTTCAGGCATCTAAGCTAACCCCGGCCCCATGTCTGGTCTGTAAAGGACCATACCTGAGGAGAGACTGCCTTCCGAGGTATAGGCCCCAGGGGTCGGACTCTCAGGACAATCAGGACTGAAGGTGCCCAGGGGTTCACACAAGCTCCCATCCTAATTATACCTGAGGAACGGGGTGGAGGGAAGGACAATCAGTTGATTTTCTCTTGGACACCAAGGCAACTTTCTCTGTGCTCACTGAAGCCCCTGGTCTGCTTTCCTACTGATCCACTACTGTAATGGTACTGTCTGGATGAGACAAACGTTTATATTTCAGTTATCCTTTAAGCTGTAACTAGGACTCTGTGCTATTTTCTTGAGTTTCAAATCATGCCAGAGTCTCCCTCAACTCTTCTAGGGAGAAATATACTGAGCAAGGTCCAGGCCTCTGTTTTCATGAATATGGAACCTGCTATTTTTAACAGAACAAAATGTAAATCCTAGAGTGTGGGCTGATGGAAAAACTGTGGGTTGAACACAAAATGCTGTTCCTGTCATTATCAAGCTCAAAGACCCTCACTTATTTCCATGTCAAAAGCAGTATCCTCTAAAGTTGATGAATAGGTGAAATCTTACTGTACTGATTTCTCATGATATAAGTGGGATCTTAAACTCTAAAGTTCAGAGTGACAATGGTTCTCTCTTTAAAGCTGCTATAACTCAAGGGGTGTTGAAAGCTCTAGGAATAGAATATCACTTACACTGTTCCTGGAGACCCCAATCTTCAGAAAAAGTTGAAAAGGCTAATGACATTATTAAGAGACATCTGTATAAGCTAACTCAGAAAACACAAGACGGTTGGTTTAAAAACTTACCCATAGCTTTAATGAGGGCTCAAATTGCCCCTAAGAAGGGACTGTCTCTATGACGGACCATTTTTGTACACAGATATTGTCATAGATCCTAAAGCCTTAGAATTAATTAACTATGTGACTCAGCTTTCAGCTTTTCAGCAGACATTACGAGAACTCCAGGAGGTGACCACTGACCCAGCCTCCACAGTAGGTCTAATCACTGGGTCTGTGGAGTGCTCCCCCTCCTCATCAGTTGAAGACTTCCCATGTTGAGATTCTCTGCATCAAAGAAAGGACTTTCTTCAACTCTGCAAAAACTTTCACCAACAACAATCTTATGTGATGCCTTTTCTTGATCTGATGACGTCTAACAATCCTAAGATGGACTGATGAAACTATGGATATGCTACTGCTGCTGCTGCTAAGTCGCTTCAGTCGTGTCCAACTCTGTGCGACCCCATAGACGGCAGCCCACCAGGCTCCCCGTTCCTGGGATTCTCCAGGCAAGAACACTGGAGTGGGTCGCCATTTCCTTCTCCAATGCATTAAAGTGAAAAGTGAAAGTGAAGGTGGTCAGTCTTGTCCGACTCCTAGCGACCTACCAGGCTCCTCCATCCATGGGATTTTCCAGGCAAGAGTACTGGAGTGGGGTGCCATTGCCTTCTCCAAACTATGGATATAGTGTAACCTTTAATTTTGATTATATTTTAACTTGGTTTAAAGACTGTTTTGCCTTACATCTGTAACTGTGAAACGGGGTTAGTTTCTAACCCTCTGAAAGCTTTTAAGTTACAAATGGTTGTCCAGGCTCCTATGAGTGCCACAGCCTCCTCCAACTATTACTTGGGGCCCTTGGATCAGAGACCTTCTGAGGTTAGGAGAATATGTTGCCTCAACATTTTAGGGACCATGCCCTTCAACAGTAGGAAGTAGTTATGGAATGAAAACAATGCCCTTTTCCCTTGGCAACATAATTTTCCTAAAAGAAAAGCGGAGGTGAGAGAGTCAATTCCTAAGTAGACTGATAAGAAGTCTGGGGTCCCCAAGGAGGAGAGAGGAGTCTGGGGCTCTCAAGGAGGAGAAAAGGACAAACTTTTTTCTTTTTTTCTTTAAGCCCAGAGCTGATGATTGCACAACAAAACAACTCATCTTGCTCAAGGATATGTTTTTCCCTTAAACTCTGTATCAGTGACAACAATGTATCCTGCTTGAGGACATGTTTCTCCTTCTTGAGAACCTTCTGACTAATCCTGTCATCTTAAAATGTATATTATGGGACTGGGTCTGGTTCAGTTCAGTTCAGTTCAGTCCCTCAGTCCTGTCCCACTCTTCGCGACCCCATGAATCCCAGCAGGCCAGGCCTCCCTATCCATCACCAACTCCCAGAGATCGCTCAGACTCACGTCCATCGAGTCAGTGATGCCATCCAGCCATCTCATCCCTGGTCGTCCCCTTCTCCTCCTGCCCCCAATCCCTCCCAGCATCAGAAACTTTTCCAATGAGTCAAATCTTCTCATGAGGTGGCCAAAGTACTGGAGCTTCAGCTTTAGCATCATTCCTTCCAAAGAAATCCCAGGGTTGATCTTCAGAATGGACTGGTTGGATCTCCTTGCAGTCCAAGGGACTCTCAAGAGTCTTCTCCAACACCACAGTTCAAAAACATCAATTCTTCGGCGCTCAGCCTTTTTCACAGGCCAACTCTCACATCCATACATGACCACAGGAAAAACCACAGCCTTGACTAGACAGACCATAGTCGGCAAAGTAGTGTCTCTGCTTTTGAATATACTATCTAGGTTGGTCATAACTTTTCTTCCAAGGAGTAAGCGTCTTTTAATTTCATGGCTGCAATCACCATCTGCAGTGATTTTGGAGCCCCAGAAAATAAAGTCTGACACAGTTTCCATTGTTTCCCCATCTATTTCCCATGAAGTGATGGGACCAGATGCCATGATCTTGGTTTTCTGAATGTTGAGCTTTAAGCCAACTTTTTCACTCTCCTCTTTCACTTTCATCAAGAGGCTTTTTAGTTCCTCTTCACTTTCTGCCATAAGGGTGGTGTCATCTGCATATCTGAGGTTATTGATATTTCTCCTGGCAATCTTGATTCCAGCTTGTGCTTCTTCCAGTCCAGCGTGTCTCATGATGTACTCTGAATAGAAGTTAAATAAGCAGGGTGACAATATACTGCCTTGACGAACTCTTTTCCCACTTGGAACCAGTCTGTTGTTCTATGTCCAGTTCTAACTGTTGCTTCCTGACCTGCATACAGATTTCTCAAAAGGCAGGTTAGGTGGTCTGCTATTCCCATCTCTTTCAGAATTTTCCACAGTTGATTGTGATCCACACAGTCAAAGGCTTTGGCATAGTCAATAAAGCAGAAATAGATGTTTTTCTGGAACTCTCTTGCTTTTTGGATGATCCAGCGGATGTTGGCAATTTGATCTCTGGTTCCTCTGCCTTTTCTAAGGTTCCTCTGCCTCTTCTGGGTCTGGTAAGATCTTTCTATTGTTAGTTCTAATCCTGTTATCTTAAATTATATATTGTGGGAGTGGGCCTGGTAAGACATTTACAGCCTTGAGACATTCTTTTGATTTACTGTAATAACCAATTGAAAAAGTATATAGCTTCCTTGTTAAGACTAGCGATGTGGGCACTCTCTGTCCCTCTTCTGATGTCTATATCAGAAACTTTCTCTGTCCCTTTTCATACTTTAATAAAACTCTGCTACACACACACACACGCGCGCGCGCGCGCACAAACAAAACTGGTGCCCCACACACCACAACTAAGAGTTTCAGATTCAGTAGATCTTTAAATTGAAGAAAGTAGGGAAAACCGCTAGACCATTCAGGTATCATCTAAATCAAATCCCTTATGATTATACAGTTGAAGTGAGAAATAGATTTAAGGGCCTAGATCTGATAGATAGAGTGCCTGATTAACTATGGAATGAGGTTCGTGACATTGTACAGGAGACAGGGATCAAGACCATCCCCATGGAAAAGAAATGCAAAAAAGCAAAATGGCTGTCTGGGGAGGCCTTACAAATAGCTGTGAAAAGAGAAGTGAAAGGCAAAGGAGAAAATGAAAGATATAAGCATCTGAATGCAGAGCTCCAGAGGATAGCAAGAAGAGATAAGAAAGCCTTCTTCAGTGATCAATGCAAAGAAATAGAGGAAAAGAACAGAATGGGAAAGACTAGAGATCTCTTCAAGAAAATTAGAGATACCAAGGGAACATTTCATGCAAAGATGGGCTCGATAAAGGACAGAAATGGTATGGACCTAACAGAACCAGAAGATATTAAGAAGAGGTGGCAAGAATACACAGAAGAACTGTACAAAAAAGATCTTCATGACCCAGATAATCATGATGGTGTGATCACTCATCTAAGAGCCAGACATCCTGGAATGTGAAGTCAAGTGGGCCTTAGAAAGCATTGCTACGAACAAAGCTAGTGGAGGTGATGGAATTGCAGTTGAGCTATTTCAAATCCTGAAAGATGATGCTGTGAGAGATGATGCACTCAATATGCCAGCAAATTTGGAAAACTCAGCAGTGGCCATAGGACTGGAAAAGGCCAGTTTTCATTCCAATCCCAAAGAAAGGCAATGCCAAAGAATGCTCAAGCTACTGCACAATTGCAATCATCTCACATGCTAGTAAAGTAATGCTCAAAATTCTCCAAGCCAGGCTTCAGCAATACGTGAACCGTGAACTTCCTGATGTTCAAGCTGGTTTTAGAAAAGGCAGAGGAACCAGAGATCAAATTGCCAACATCCACTGGATCATGGAAAAAGCAAGAGAGTTCCAGAAAAACATCTATTTCTGCTTTATTGACTATGCCAAAGCCTTTGACCGTGTGGATCACAATCAACTGTGGAAAATTCTGAAAGAGATGGGAATACAAGACCACCTGACCTGCCTCTTGAGAAATCTGTATGCAGGTCAGGAAGCAGTAGTTAGAACTGGACATGGAACAGCAGACTGGTTCCAAATAGAAAAAGGAGTACGTCAAGGCAGTATATTGTCACCCTGCTTATTTAACTTCTATGCAGAGTACATCATGAGAAACGCTGGACTGGAAGAAACACAAGCTGGAATCAAGATTGCCGGGAGAAATATCAATGACCTCAGATATGCAGATGACACCACCCTTATGGCAGAAAGTGAAGAGGAGCTAAAAAGCTTCTTGATGAAAGTGAAAGAGGAGAGTGAAAAAGTTGGCTTAAAGCTCAACATTCAGAAAACCAAGATCATGGCATCTGGTCCCATCACTTCATGGGAAATAGATGGGGAAACAATGGAAACTGTGTCAGACTTTATTTTCTGGGGCTCCAAAATCACTGCAGATGGTGATTGCAGCCATGAAATTAAAAGACGCTTACTCCTTGGAAGAAAAGTTATGACCAACCTAGATAGCATATTCAAAAGCAGAGACATTACTTTGCCGACTATGGTCTGTCTAGTCAAGGCTATGGTTTTTCCTGTGGTCTTGTGAGAGTTGGACTGGAAGAAGGCTGAGTGCCTAAGAATTGATGTTTTTGAACTGTGGTGTTGGAGAAGACTCTTGAGAGTCCCTTGGACTGCAAGGAGATCCAACCAGTCCATTCTGAAGGAGATCAACCCTGGGATTTCTTTGGAAGGAATGATGCTAAAGCTGAAGCTCCAGTACTTTGGCCACCTCATGCGAAGAGTTGACTCATTGGAAAAGTCTCTGATGCTGGGAGGGATTGGAGGCAGGAGGAGAAGGGGATGACAGAGGATGAGATGGCTGGATCGCATCACTGACTCGATGGACGTGAGTCTGAGTGAACTCTGGGAGTTGGTGATGGACAGGGATGCCTGGCGTGCTGCGATTCATGGGTTCGCAAAGAGTCGGACACGACTGAGTGACTGAACTGAACTGAGGGTGGGTCCCATGAATCTACATTTCTAACATAAGTTCCCAGGTGTTTCTGATACTGATTCTGCTGACCCACTTTGGGAAACACTGCTTTAAGGGAAAAAAAGAGGAAATATAGATATGGAAGCAGGAATGAGAAAACATGTTCACCAGGTTTGCAAGGGTAAGTTGAAGACATTATAGCAAAATATATAGTTTAGACCACTGAGTCTCAAAGTGATCTAAAACGTTGAATAGTACTGCCTTAGATTAAAGCAGTGACTAGGAAGCTTCTATTTTTTTTTTCAAGTATCACAATGTTTATTGATAGATACAAGTATATAAAATCAGGGCATGAACATGACTTGATAAATTGAGTAGACTTAAGTTCAATACTATATTTAATAAGTAATATGTTCCAAGTGGAAACCATTGCTAACATATGGGTAGTTTGTGTAGGGACTTAACTTTTTCCAGTTTCAATCAGCTTTATTTGTTAACACAATAGGATATGAAAGTGTAGATGGGTTGCCAAATGGAAAGTGTTAATTTTAGTCCAGTATTTACTAAGTGTCATGTTATAAATCCTTAATACGGATCATCTCATTAGTCTTCACAAGAATCCCATGAGGTAAGTATAATAACTATCTCACTATTTTTTAGATGGGGAAATTGGGTTCAGAGAGGATAAGAAATTTGGCCACATTTAAACAGTAGTGGTGAAACTGGTGTTTGAATTCAGGTATTATAACTTGAGGGCTCATGCACTTAACCTTGAAATTATGTTGCCTCCCTGAATTTAATGGTCTTCTTAGGCTGGAGAGTTTGAGATGCACCCGTTTATGGTACCTAGCTGAGAGATTACCACTGTGTTGGCTGCTATAGAAATAGTAAGCGAAATGCTTGTGAATCTGTATTACTCTTGTTTTCAGTGGGACTTTGCTACATGAAATAAGAAGCTTTACCACAGTTGGCAGTAAAAAGCAGAGTCAAATAGGAGGGAAAAAAATCTCCAGCTTGAAGGATTTAGGTCAAATCTAAGCAGTTTCTCAGTATTTGTTATTTTTTGCAAGAATTGGACAGCTGTGAGCAGTTATTTATAACTTCTATGTCTCCATGTGCTCAGTTGATCAGTTGTTTCCGAGTCTCTGTGACCCGCCCTGAACTGTAGCCTGCCAGCTTCCTCTGTCCATGGGATTTTCCAGGCAAGAATACTGGAGTCGTTTCCATTTCCTCTTACAGGGGATCTTCCTGACCCAGGGATCAAATGCGTGTCTCTGCCATCTCCTGTGGTAGTAGGGAGATTCTTTACAAATGCACCACCTCTGCGGCCCTTTAAGAATAGGAGGGAAAAACTTTGCAACATTTTTGGGTGTCTCACAGCAAAGGCCACCTTATGATTTCCCACTTAAATTCCTGATTTCCTTGTAAAGCAGGAAAGCAGTTAAGGTCTTCCTGCAGTCTTCACTAACAACGTTTCTGGCCTCATTGTGTATAAATGTCCTCACTGCATGAGATTTAGTGGAAAACAATTAGCATTTTTCCAACTTTATTGAGGTATGATTGACAAATAAAAATTGTATACATTTATGTTGTACAATGTCATATTTGTTTTCTTAAGGTGTACAACATTGTGATTTCATATACAAATACATTGTGAAATGATTATTGCAACTAAGACATCCATCACCCCACATAGTTACCTTTTATTTTTCTGTTAAAGAACACTTAAAACTACTTTCTTAGTAAATTTTAAGCATACAATACACTCTTCTTAATTATAGTCACCATACTGTAATTAGATCCTCAGAATTAATTCATCTTATAACTGGAAATTTGTTCTATTTGATCAGCATCTCCCCATTTCCCCCACCCTTCAGCCCCTATGGGTGCTATGGTGGCTCAAATGGTAAAGAATTTGCCTGCAATGCAGGAAACTCAGGTTCAATCCCCGGGTTGGGAAGATCCCCTGGAGAAGGAAATGGCAACCCACTCCAGTATTCTTGCCTGGAGAATTCCATGGACAGAGAAGCCTGGTGGACTACAGTCCATGGAGTTACAAAGAGCCAAACACAAATGAATGACTAACACTTTCACACTTTCTCAGCCCCTGGAAATGACCATTTTATTCTTCTTATATGAGTTTGACATTTTTAGATTCCACATATAGGTGAGATGATACAGTATTGGTCCTTCTTTAACATCTCACATAGCATAATGTTCTCAAGGTCAGTCTGTGTTGTCACAAATGGTTACATTGGAGTGGAGGAGGCAGAAACCATACTCGGGCTTGAAGAGTATGTGGACATTAATGAAGCAAAGCAGCTGCTCCTTCAAGAAGCAAGGTTATGCAGGGAAGAAAAGAGGATGGAAGCAATATCAAGGGAAGTATTTTTCCATAACTCCTGAAGAATTTCTTTAGGCTGGTCTTATCCCAAAAGAAATTCCTCAAAATCTGGTCTACAGCTTCTGAGTGAAAGATTGCCTCATTTGTGATCTATTTTCAACATCACATATATACTCCTCTTGAGCACTACTTGAAACTGGAAAGACTGAACTCAGTGTAGGAGAAAGTAGCTAAATTCTCACCCCATAAAAAGTAAGACACTGAATTCTTTGGAGTAGCTCAATTGCAAACTGCTAATATTTGGTACCTCCCTTCATTTTAGCTCCAGAACAACAATTATGATTTCCAACATTTATTGATTGCTTACCATGTATCATGCACTCTTATAAATAGCTACACTAATTACATTATTGCAGGCAAAGTCACTTCAGTGGTGTCTGACTCATTGCGACCCTATGGACTGTAGCCTGCCAGGCTTCTCCGTCCATGGGATTCTCCAGGCAAAAACACGAGTGGGTTGTGATGCCCTCCTCCAGGGATCTGCTGACCCAGGAATTGAACTAATGTCTCTTATGTCTCCTGTACTGGCAGGTTGGTTATTTACAACTAGCACCACCTGGGAAGTCCAAATATATTGTTAATATATATTCATTTTGTCCTTAAAATTCCATTAATTAGTTACTGTTATATATGATAAAAATGAGACACAGAGAGATTAGATTACTTGCCCACAAGTTACATTCTATGTGAGTGACAGATTCGGGACTTGAATCTAGGCATCTAGTGTGTGCCACTAACCTCTCCTACTGCACTGCTCGAGTAGCACAGAAGATGTTAGAAAAAGAGATGTCTATACCTTGTATAACTCAGGAACTTCAGAATAAGGTAGCTAGAACTGGACAGACACACTATCTCTAGAAGAGATTGACTATAAATTAGCTCCATAGTGTGTCAACTCCAATTTCTCTTCATATGTTAGTAAGTACTGATTGAGTAGTCCTGTATATTTAGCTGTTGTAGGCCTTGTGGTTAGGAAGACAAAAAGACAGTCTGCTTGCAAAAAAGATCTTCCACAATAATGGAAACTCCTTGAGAGTATCAGTTCAGTTCAGTCAGTCAGTAGTGACTGACTCTTTGTGACCCCGTGGACTGCAACATGCCAGGCTTCACTGTCCACCAACACCTGGAGCTTGCTCAAACTCATGTCCAGTGAGTCAGTGATGCCATCCAACCATTTCTTCCTCTATTGTCCCCTTCTCCTCCTGCCTTCAATCTTTCCAAGCATCAGGGCATTTTCTAATGAGTCAGTTCTTCGCATCAAGTGGCCAAAGTATTGGAGCTTCAGCTTCAGCATGAGTCGTTCCAATGAGTATTCAGGATTGATTTCCATTAGGATTGACTGACTTGATCTCCTTGCACTCCAAGGGACTCTCAAGAGTCTTCTTCAACACCACAGTTCAAAAGCATCAATTCTTTGGTGTTCAGCTTTCTTTATGGTCCAACTCTCACATCCATACATGACAACTGGAAAAACCATAGCTCTCAGTATACGGACCTTTGTTGGCAAAGTAATGCTTCTGCTTTTTAATATGTTGTCTAGGTTTGTCATAGGTTTCTTCCAAGGAGCAAGTGTATTTTAATTCAGTGCCTGCAGTCACCATCTGCAGTGATTTTGGAGAGGAAGAAAATAAACTCTTTCACTGTTTTCATTGTTTCCTCCTCTATTTGCCATGAAGTGATGGGACCAGATGCCATGATCTTCATTTTTTGAATGTTGAGTTTTAAGCCAGCTTTTCACTTTCCTTTTTTACTTCCATTAAGAGGCTCTTTAGTTCCTTTTCACTTTCTGTCATAAGTATGTTGTCATCTGCATATATGAGATTATTGATATTTCTCCCAGAAATCTTGACTCCAGCTTGTGCTTCATCCAATCCATCATTTCTCATGATGTACTCTGAATATAAGTTAAATAAGCAGGGTGACAATATACAGCCTTGACATACTCCTTTCCCAATTTGGAACCAGTCTGTTGTTCCATGTCCAGTTCTCACTGTTGCTTCCTGACTTGTATACAGATTTCTCAGGAGGAAGGTCAGGTGGTCTGGTATTCCCATCTCTTGAAGAATTTTCCACAGTTTGTTGTGATCCACAGTCAAAGGCTTTGGCATTGTCAATAAAGCAGAAGTAGATGTTTTTCTGAAACTGTCACTTTTTTGATGATCCAATGGATGTTGGCAATTTGATCTCTGGTTCCTCTGCCTTTTGTAAATCCAGCTTGAACATCAGGAAGTTCACGGTTCACATATTGCTGAAGCCTGGCTTGAATTAAGTGATTGCTTAGAAAGGCTTTTTTTTTAAATCTCACCTTGCTATTCCCTGGTGGCTCAGATGGTAAAGCGTCTGCCTGTAGTGTGGGAGACCCGGGTTTGATCCCTGGGTTGCGAAGATCCCCTGGAGAAGGAAATGGTAACTCACTCCAGTACTCTTGCCTGGAAAATTCCATGGACTGAGAGGCTCCTCAGAGCCTGGTAGGCTACAGTCCATGGGGTCGCAAAGAGTCAGACATGACTGAACGACCTCACTTCACTTGCTATTCTTTGGAATTCTGCATTTAGATGGGTATATGTTTCCTTTTCTCCTTTCCCTTCTTTGCTCAGCTATTTTAAGGCCTCCTCAGACAACTGTTTTGCCTTTTTTTGTTTTTCTTCTTCTTGGGAATATTTTTGATCACCACATCCTGTACAATGTTATGAACCTCTGACCATAGTTCTTCAGGCACTTTATCAGATCTAATTCCTTGAATCTATTTGTCAGTTCCACTGTATAATCATAAGGGATTTGATTTAGGTCATATCTGAGTGGTCTTGTGGTTTTCCCTACTTTCTTCAGTTTCAGTCTGAATTTTGCAATCAGGAGTTCATGATCTAAGTCACAGTCAACTCCTGGTCTTGCTTTTGCTAACTGTATAGAGCTTCTCCATCTTTGGCTGCAAAGAATATATTCAATCTGATTTTGGTATTGACTATTTGGGGATGTCCATGTGTAGAATCATCTCTTGAGTTGTTGGAAGAGGGTGTATGCTATGACAAGTGCTTTCTCTTTGCAAAACTCTGTTAGACTTTGTCGTGCTTCATTTTGTACTCCTAGGCCAAATTGCCTGTTACTCCAGGTATCTCTTGACTTCTTATTTTTGCTTTCCAGTCACCTTTGATGAAAAGGACGTCTCTTTTGGTGTTGGTTCTAAAAGGTCTTGTAGGTCTTCATAGAACCATTCAACTTCAGCTTCTTTGGCACTTTTGGTTGGGACATAGACTTGGATTACTGTGATATTGAATGGTTTGCCTTGGAAGAGAACTGAAATCATTCTGTCATTTTTGAGACTGCACCCAAGTACTGCATTTCAGGCTCTTTTGTTGACTATGAGGGCTACTCCGTTTCTTCTAAGGCATTCTTGCCGATAGTAGTAGATATAACGGTCATCTGAATTAAATTTTCCCCTTCCAGTCCATTTTAGTTCATTGATTCCTAAAATGTCAATGCTCACTCTTGCCATCTCCTGTTTGACCACTTACAATTTACCTTGATCCATGGATCTAACATTCCAGGTTCTTATGCAATATTGTTCTTTACAGCATTGGACTTTACTTCCATCACAAGTCACATCCACAAGTGTGTGTTGTTTTTTCTTTGGCTCAGCCTTTTCATTCTTTCTGGAGCCATTTCTCCACTCTTCTCCAGTAGCATATTGGTCACCTACTGACTTAGGGAGTTCATCTTTCAGTGTCATAACTTTTTGCCTTTTCATACTCTTCATGGGGTTCTAGATATGTCTATTTTGCCTCCTCACTGACTCACTACAATATAGTACATTCCTGACATGTCATAAGTATTCAGTAAGTAGTTGATGAATGAATGAATAAAGCTTTTCCAGACATTTCCTAGAGAAGGAGCAAGCAACATTGGCTGGATTAATTGAGTTCAAGAATAAATCTAGGTCTAGTTACTAAGTTTTGGATTGCTATATAGTCAGACCTTTTTTTTTTTTTTTTAGGTTTTTCTTTGGAGGAAGAGTTCAAATTCCTAAGCCAGCTGCTTGGTGTCCTTCTAAGCCAGACTGCTAAAATGCCTCCTGAAACATTGGGCAAGAAAAGACATTCTGCTGCTGTGGACCCTTGAGAATAAGATTAGTTCTTTTCACACTTTCTGACATAATCTGAGATAAGGAGACATCATCTTACTTTGAGGCATTCTCTGATTAGTATCTAGGAAGAAAAGTACGGCTAAGGTTATGCATACTTTATACTTTTCCACTCCAGACACTTTTCTGCCTCCAGCCATACTTTCTTAGGTAGAAGTCTCAGGGAATGAATCTTAACCACCACCCTCCAAACCAGATGTCTGCTCGTCCTTCTGCCACCTACTTAAGGAGATAGTTGGGGTGCAATTTTCAGTGGCTCATGTTGCCAAGAGCTACCAAGGTGTCTGAATATGAAAGATAGTGCCTTTTCTCTAAGGTAGCCTAATGTAGAATTAAGATGTTTGACATTAAAGTTAGACCAGGTGTGTACTTTCTAAGTGGATTATTTTGAATAGTCTCCTAAACTCTCCCACCCTCAATTTCCTCATCAGTAAAATGGTAGTAATAACATCAGCTTTACATAATTCGATGAGATGAGATAATGTTTCTGAAGTGCCCTAACAATGCCCGGTGTATATTTGTACTTTACAATGGTGAAAAATAATAATAACAGCAATAATATTAGTTCATTCAGTTGGTAGATCCATGGTGAGATGAAACTGAAATACCTGACTCAGGAGAATGTTAAAGGGAAGATGACTTGATTAACTCCCCAGAAACTGTAGTTTTATAACACTTGAAATGTCATGGGGCATTGGAGTCTACAGATCTCTGGCAACACTGAACCTGGGCAGGGTCACTAGAAAGCTCTGTGGATTTGCCTTCCTAAGGCTTCACATAAGCAGAGATATCACTTGTGGTAGTGAGAGAGCTTAGCTCACAGGTGTGCCTGACTCTCTTGTGACTCTCTACAGACATGGCTCTGATTTGACCACCATGATGGCAATAGCTATTTTACCTGATGCATATCCATTTCTATTACATCTCTACCATACCTTGCTCCTGGCTGACTTTCCTCCCCAGTTGGATCCTCAATTCTGTCTCCACTCTACACGGTTATCCTGGTCTCAGTTTCAGTCAAGATTGCAACTTCCTCAGCATCCTGTCAGAGGAATAGTGATAATAACTGCCATTTGGAGAGTACCTACTATGTAATAGACACTTATTTTGTTTCATCTTCTAAGTAATCTTCCTTATTTAACGCTTTCCATACAAAACACTCAGATGGTCCTTATCTTTCAGACATAAATGCCAAATGATAAAAGGATAGGAAGTGTGAAATTTGTTTCAAAGTTATCTGAAGATGTGTGGGGAGTAGGTGAGTATACAGAAGAAACAAAAGAAACCATGACTTGATGACTTGATGATTATTAAAGCTGGATGATAAGTGAAACAGGTTCATTATATTCTCTCTCAGTTCAGTTCAGTTGCTCAGTCGTGTCCGACTCCTTGCGACCCCATGAATTGAAGCACGCCAGGCCTCCCTGTTCATCACCAACTCCCAGAGTTCACTCAAACTCACGTCCATCGAGTCAGTGATGCCATCCAGCCATCTCATCCTCTGTCGTCCCCTTTTCCTCCTGCCCCCAATTCCTCCCAGCATCAGAGTCTTTTCCAATGAGTCAACTCTTCGCATGAGGTGGCCAAAGTACCGGAGTTTCAGCTTTAGCATCAGTCCTTCCAAAAAACACCCAGGACTGATCTCCTTTAGAATGGACTGGTTGGATCTCCTTGAAGTTCATAGGACTCTCAAGAGTCTTCTCCAACACCACAGTTCAAAAGCATCAATTCTTCGGGCTCAGCTTTCTTCACAGTCCAAGTCTCACATCCATACATGACTACTGGGAAAACCATACCCTTGACTAGACGGACCTTTGTTGGCAAAGTAATGTCTCTGCTTTTCAACATGCTATGTGTTTTTGTATTGTTTATGGTTTCCTTTGTGGTGCAAAACCTTTTAAGTTTAATTGTGTTCCATTTGTTTTATTTTGTTTTTATTTTCATTACTCTAAGAGGTGTGTGGGTCAAAAAAATATCTTGCTGCAGTTTATGGCACAGAGTGTATTTCTTTTGTTTTCCTCTAAGAATTTTATGATGTCCAACCTTACATTTAGGTCTTCAATCTATTTTGAGTTTCTTTTTCTGTATGGTGTTAGGAAGTATTTTAATTTTGTTCTTTTACATGTATCTGTCCAGTTTTCCCATCACCACTTACTGAAGAGGCTGTCTTTTCTCCACTGTATATTTTTGCCTTCTTTTCCCACATCTAATCTAAGATGACCATACATGCATGGGTTTATCTCCAGGTTTCTATACTGTTCCATTGATCTATATTTCTGTTTTTGTATCAGTACCATACTGTCTCGATTTATGTTGCTTTATGTTATACTCTGAAATCAGGGGGCTTGATTCCTCCAGCTCTGTTTTTCTTTCTCAAGATTCCTTTGGCCATTCAAGGTCTTTTTGTGTTTTCATACAAATTGAAAAATTTTTTGTTCTAATTCTGTGAAAAATGCCATGAGTAACTTAATAGGGATTGAGCTGAATCTGTAGATTGTTTTGGGTAGTTTACTCATTTTCACAATATTGATCTTTCCAATCTAAGAACATGGTATATCTCTCCATTGATTTGTGTCACCTTTGACTTCTTTTCATCAGTATCTAATAATATTCTTAGGTAGGTGTATGTCTAAGTATTTTGTTCTTTTTGTTGTGATGCTAAATGGGATTATTTACATAATTTCTCTTTCTGATCTCTCATTGTTGGTGTAGAGGAATGCAAGAGACTTTTGTGTATTAATTTTGTATCCTGTGACTTTATTAAATTCATTGCTTAGTCTAGTAATTTTCTGGAGGCATCTTCAGGGTTCTCTATGTACAGTATCATGTCATCTGCAAATAATGAGAGTTTTCTTCTTCTTTTCCAACCTGGATTCCTTTTATTTTATTCTCTGACTGCTATGGCTATAAATTCCGAAACTATGTTGAATAATAGTGGCAAGAGTGGACATCTTTGTCTTCTTCCTGATCTTAGAGGAAATGCTTTAAGCTTTTCACCATGAAGAATAATGTTCACTGTTAGTCTGTGATATGTGGACTTTATGATCTTCCCTCTATGCCTACTTACTGAAGAGTTATCATAAATGGACGTTGAATTTTAACTAAACAATTTTTTATATCTACTAAGATGATCATATGGTATGTATTCTTTAATTTGTTAACATAATGTGTCATATTGAATAGTTTGTGTATACTAAAGAATCTGTGCATTGTTAGGATAAATCCCACTCGATCATGGTGCATGCTGCTTTTAATATGTCATTGGATTCAATTTACTAGTGTTTTGTTGAATATTTTTCCATTTTCTTCAGTTATTTGGGCCTGTAATTTCCTTTTCTTATGATATCTCTGTCCAGTTTTGCTATCAGGGTGATGGTAACCTCATAGAATGATTTTGTGAGTGTTCGTCTCTCTGCAATTTTTTGGAAAAGTTTGAGAGTGCTAGGTGTCAGTTCTTCTCTAAATGTTTGGTATAATTCACCTGTGAAGTCTTCTAGTCATGGACTTTTCTTGGTTGGAAGATTTTTAATCACAGTTTCAATTTCATTATTTGTGATTGATCTGTTCATATTTTCTATTTCTTCCTGGTTCATTTTTGAAAGGCTGTACTTTTCTAAAATTTGTCCATTTCTTCCAGGTTTTCCATTTTATTGGTATATAGTTGCTTGTAGTAGATTCTTCAGTTCAGTTCAGTCACTCAGTCATGTCCGACTCTTTGCAGCCCCATGAACCACAGCATGCCAGGCCTCCCTGTCCATCACCAACTCCTGGAGTCCACTGAAACCCATGTCCATTGAGTTGGTGATGCCATCCAACCATCTCATCCTCTGTCATCCCCTTCTCCTCCTGCCCTCAATCTTTCCCAGCATCAGGGTCTTTTCCAATGAGTCAGCTCTCCGCATCAGGTGGCCAAAGTATTGGAGTCTCAGCTTCAGCATCAGTCCTACCAATGCACTCTTATGATCTTTTATATTTCTGTGATGTTAGTTGTTACTTCTCCTTTTTCATTTCTAATTTTATTGATCTCTTCACTTGTTTCTTGATGAATCTGGCTAAAGGTTTATCAATTTGGTTTATCTTCTCAAAGAACCAGCTTTTAGTTTTACTGATCTTTGATACTGTTTTCTATTTCATTTATTTCTGCTCTTATCTTTATGATTTCTTTCCTTCTACTGACTTTGGGTTTTCTGTTCTTTTTCTATTCACTTTAGGTGTAGGGTTAGGTTGTTTATTTGAGATGGTAAGGGGTCTTCTTGCAGTGCAGGAGACATGGGTTCAATCCTGGGGTAGGGAAGATCTTCTGGAGAGGAAAATGGCTACCCACTCCAGTATTCTTGCCTGGGAAATGCCATGGATAGAGGACCCTGTCAGGGTACAGTCCATGGGATCACAAAGAGTTGTACACAACAGAGTGACTAATACACTGTATGATTTCTTGAGGTAAGATTGAATTGCCATAAACTTCCTTCTTAGAACTACTTTCGATGCATCCCATAGGATTGGGGTCATCATAGTTACATTGTTTTTCTAGGTGTTTTTAAATTTCCTCTTTTATTTCTTCAATGATCTCTTGGTTATTTAGTAGTGTATTGCTTAACCTCTATGTGTTTGTGTTTTTTACATTTTTTTTCTGTAATTGATTTCTTATCACATAGCATGTGGTCTGAAAAGATGCTTGATACAATTTCAATTTTCTTCAATTTACTGAAGCTTGATTTGTGACCCATGATGTGATCTATCCTAGAGAATGTTCTGTGGATACTTGAGAATAAAGTGCATTCTACCACTTTGGGGTGGAAAAACCTATAAACGGAAATTAAGTCTATTTGGTCTATTTTGTAATATAAAGTTTGTGTTTTCTTATATATTTTCTACATAAATGATCTGTCCATCAGTGTAAAAATCACTTACTCTCATATGTTATTGTCAATATACCCTAGTATGGTTGTTCTTAGCATTTGCTTTATATATGGGGGTGCTCCTATGTTGGGTACATAGATATTTAAAATTGTTACACCTTCTTCTTCCCTATCATGGATAACAGCCTTGTTGTGGCAAACGGACTGTTATAGTTCAATGAAGCTATGAGCCATGCCAGGCTGGGCCACCCAAGACAGACAGGTCATAGTACAATGTTCTGACAAAAGGATCTGGTGGAGGAGCAAAGGGCACCCCATTCCAGTATTCTTGCCTGGAGAACCACATGGTCAGTATGAAAGGCAAGAAGATGTGACACTGGAAGATAAGCCCCCAGGTCAGAAGGTGTCCAATATGCTACTGGGGGAGAGTGGAGGGCACTTACTAATACCTCCAAAAAGAATGAATAGGCTGAAACAAAGTGGAAATGATGCTCAGTTGTGGATGTGTCTGGTAGTGAGAGTAAAGTCCAATGCTGTAAAGAAAAGTACTGCATAGCAACTTGGAATGTTAGGTCCATGAATCATGGTAGATTGGATATGGTCAAGCAGGAGATGGCAAGAGTGAACATCAACATCTTAGGAATCAGTGAACTAAAATGGAAAGAAATAGGTGAATTTAATTCAAATGACCATTATATCTGCTACTTTGGGCAAGAACCCCTTAGAAGAAATGGAGTAACCCTCATAGTCAACAAAAGATATTAAAATGCAGTACTTGAGTATAAAACTTAAAAACAATAGAATAATCTTGGTTCGTTTCTGAGGCAAAACATTCAACAACATGGTAAACCAAGTTAATGTTGCAACAATTGGTGCTGAAGATGAACACTTCTATGAAGACCTATAACACTGTCTATAACTAACACCAAAAAAGATGTACTTTTTATCATAGTGGAATGGAATACAAAAGTAGGAATCCAAGAGCTACCTGGAAAAACAGGCAAGTTTGGTTTTGGAGGACAAAATAAAGCAGGGCAAAGGTTAACAGAGTTTTGTCAAGAGAACACACTGGTCATAGAAAACACTCTTTTCCAGCAACCCAAGACACAACTCTACCCATGGACATCATCAGATGATCAATACTGAAATCAGATTGATTATGTCCTTTGCAGCCACAGCTGGAGAAGCTCTATACAGTTAGCAAAAACAGGACCTGGAGCTGACTGTGCCTCAGATCATGAGCTCCTTATTGCAAAACTCAAGCTTAATGGGAAGAAAGAAGAGAAAACCACTAAGTCATTCAAGTATGGCATAATCAATCAATCAATCACATGCCACAGTGACTGCAATAAATTAAAGTTTAAGGTGCTGAACTTCCTATTATTAACAGTTTCAGTGCAGGATGTTTATGTATTGAAGGAAAGTATCCAATGCCTGAATCCTGCCTGTTTGAGAATCAGGTTAGTGAAAAGCAGGGATCCTAGTTTCTCAAAAACAAAGAATGGTAAATAAAGCAAACAGAAAAATAAATAATGATAAAAAGCAAAGAAAAGACAAAATGTATACATAAAACAATAAAAAGTAGTAACAAATGAAAAATAAAATAAAAACAAAAGAGATAAACCACAAAATGACAAAAAGAAAAATGGAAAAGTAAATACATATATATATTTAAAATATTTAAAAATAATTAAAATTAGAATTTAAAATAACATAAAAATGATAAAAGCAACAATACCAACAACTGAGCAAAATGAGACACTAAAGAATTATAGTAATAAGAATATTTTCCTGGGTCCCCTGTCAGTGTCCTTGCTCCCAGAGTGAGCTAGACCCAATACCTCCCCAGGAGGCCTCCAATATCTCTAAGTAGGTCTCTGGACCAGCTGTGGGCACTGTGGAATCAATTCAGCCTCTAATCTAGTCCAGTTCTCACATGTACTTGTACTTAAGAGTCCGGTGTTTTGAAGGCTAGACAGGTCTCAATTGTTGAAACATTCATTGTCTATTCAGGTATTCCTCAGATGCAGAATTTTTCCACCTGATCTCTGAATCCACAGCTTTTGCTGCTACACAGAAAGATTTCCATTCCTCTTCCTTAGTTGCGCTGCCCCTGGGGCTCAATGTTGGTTTTGACCCTACCGCTGTGTGTTCAGCACCCTCAGGCAACTGTTCCTTGCCCAGGTGAGAGGGAGCAAATGCAGCAGTAGCTTGGGACACACTTATTCACTCATGATGGGGGAGGGGTACTCTAGCCTCCATTGGTATGTCTCCAAGTTGCCTGTGGCAGGGGGACAGGCAGGCATTTGGGCAGACTGTGGAGCATCCCCAGAGAAGGCAATGGCACTCCACTCCAGCACTCTTGCCTGGAAAATCCCATGGACGGAGGAGCCTGGTGGGCTGCAGTCCATGGGGTCACTAAGAGTCAGACACGACTGAATGACTTCACTTTCACTTTTCACTTTCATGCATTGGAGAAGGAATGGCACCCCACTCCAGTGTTCTTGCCTGGAGAATCCTGGGGATGGGGGAGCCTGGTGGGCTGCTGTCTATGGGGTTGCACAGAGTCGGACACGACTGAAGTGACTTAGCAGCAGCAGCAGCAGTGGAGCATCCCTCCCAGTGCCTACAGAAGCAAGAGCTGGCATATGGGAGAGGTGATGGCCTTGCCCCCCTACAAGCATCTTAACAATGGTGTCTCAGTTTCCGGATATACCACACCTCCTCTAGGGGTATTCCTGGCCATGAATCCCCTCAATCCAATCCCCTCTGTTGTATCCATGCACCCAACAGTGTTCCTCTCTCATGTTCTATTCTCCAAGCCATGATTTAGCACTCAGCCCTTGCCAGCAATGGCAGACTCTCATATCAGGGGCTCCCAAGGTTGATTCCTAAGGAGGCTTTGGGATGGGAAGTACTCAGGCTCCCAGAGGCCACACAGGCAGAGGAGACTCTGGCCCAATGTGGGGAGCAGCCTGCTCAGGTGAGAGCCTCTCCCAGTGCTCTCAGAGGGTGATTAAGACTGCGGTTGGGGGAAAGGGGTTAAAATGGCAGCTGTGCCCCTGCTGGTTGGAGAAAGGTGTTATAATGGTGACTCCGCCCCTTGTGCCTCTCAACAATGAAGATTTGCTTCTACGGTATCTCAGGCTTTTTCTTTAGACATTCTGGTTGTGGAGCTCTTGTCCCTTTAGGCTGTCTTTTCACAGCCAACAGCTGTCCCACCCCTGTTTCTGTGCTCCAAACCCCACTTTATAACACCCAGCCCCCTTTTACAAAAGACAACTCACAATTCAGGATGGGGTGCACAGAGCTGGGGAACAGATCATGTGTGGGTTTTGTACTTTGTCCTGCCTTCCATACATGAATTGCTGCATTCTCTTCTGATCCCTGAAAGGTCCTTTTGGTCCCAGATGATTTCCCCACTGTGACAGAGTTTTTCTTATTGAGGGGACTGCCTGTCACCTTCAGCTACCTGCCAGCATTGCTGTTCCATTTTAAAAAATTAATTAATTAACTTTAATTGGAGGATAATTTCTTTATAATGTTGTGGTGATTCGACATGAATCAGCCATGGGTACACATGTGTTTACCCATCCTGAATGCTCTCCCACCTCCTTCCCCATCCCATCCCTCTGGGTTGTCCCAGAGCACCAGCTTTGAGTGCCCTGTTTCATGCATCAAATTTGTACTGGTTATCTATTTTACATATAGTAATATACAAGTTTCAATGCCATTTTCTCAAATCATCCCACCCTTGCCTTCTCCCACATAGTCCAAAAGTCTGTTCTTTATATCTGTGTCTCTTTTGCTGCCTTGTATACAGGGTCATCGTTACCATCTTTCTAAATTCCATATATATTGGGGCAGTCCTAAGATGGCGGAGGAATAGGACAGGGAGACCACTTTCTCTCCCACAATTTCATCAAAAGAACATTTGAACGCTGAGTAAACTCCACAAAACAACTTCTGAATGCCAGCAGAGGACATCAGGTACCCAGAAAAGCAGCCCATTGTCTTCAAAAGGAGGTAGGAAAAAATATAAAAGACAAAAAGAGAGACAAAAGAGGTAGGGACGGAGCTCCATCCTGAGAAGGGAGTCTTAAAAAGAGAGAAGTTTCCAAACACCAGGAAACACTCTCACTGCTGAGTATGTGGTGAGCCTTGGAACCACAGAGGGCAACATAACCAGGAGGAAAAATAAATAAATAATTAAAACCCACAGATTATGTGCCCAATGGTAACTCCCCCAGCGGAGAAGCAGCGCAGATGCCTGCATCTGCCACTAGCAAGTGGGTGCTGGGCAGGGAGATGTGGGCTGCATTGCTTAGAGTAAGGACCAGGCCTGAATACTGCGAGGGCAATCTGAGGGAACTAACTTGGGCTAGCAAACCAGACTGTGGAATAGCTACCATGCAAAAAGCCCTAACCTAAGACACCACCAGGCCCACTCACAGAACAAAGGACTGACTAGAGCTACGCAAAAAGCCCTAACCAAGACACCATCAGGCCCACTCACAGAACAAAGGACTGAGCAGAGCTAGCTGGCTGCACACCGGTCTATCCCCTCCGGTGGCAGCCAGGCGAGGGCAGCCAGAGACGGAAGGGGGCAATCGGAGCCCCAGAGAGGCATTATCTACAAAACTGCAAGCAGGCTTCATTGCTCACCAAGACTTCTTGGGATTCTGGATGGTCAACATCAGCCTGAGAAGTTCCACTGGGTTGTACACCCAGAAAACTGAGCAGCAGGGACAGGGGAGGCAATAAGCCGCAGTGACTGCACTGGCCAAATACCTGAGCTGCTTGGACCTGGGAAGGGCACAAAATGCAGGCCCAACCGAGTCTGCGCCTCAGAGGACTACCCGAGTACCTGAACCTGAGCAGCTTAGACCTGGGAAGTGCATATAACACAGGGCTGGCCTCAGACAGTTCCCAGCAGAGCAACCTAGAGCCTAAGCAGTGTAGACAGGGAAAGCACACACACCATGAGCAGGGGCAAACCCAGTGTGGCCAAGAAACTGTGAACACGTGCCAGTGTTATTTGCTTGCAGCATCCCTCCCTCCCCACAGTACGACTGAACAAGTGAGCCTTAAAAAGTGACCACCACCACCCCCTTGAGTCAAGGCAGAAATTAGACACTGAACAGACCAGCAAACAGAAGAAGCTAAAACAGAGGGAACCTCCTTGGAGGTGACAGGTGCAATAGATTAAAACCCTGTAGTTAGTACCGACTACATAGGAAGGGGCCTATAGATCTTGAGAAATATAAGCCAGATCAAGGAACTATCCGAAAATGAACTGACCCCTAACTGCCCCCTAACTGCCCGAAACAACACCAGAGAAACTCCTAGATATATTTTTACTATTTTTCCTATCATTCTTTATTTTTTAAGTCCTCTATTACTCCTTTAATTTTCATTTTATAACCTACTATTACTTTGCAAAAAAAAAAGTGAGACCTTATTTTTAAAAGCAAACTTCACACATATATATATATTATAATTTTGTGACTTTTTTTTCTTTAATATTGTATTTTTGAAAATCGAACTTCTACTCTAGATTTTTAATCTTTGCTTTTTGGTATTTGTTATCAATTTTGTACCTGTAAAAACCCAATCTTCAGTACCCATTTTTACGTGGGAGTGAGATTACTGACTTGACTGCTCTCTCCCCCTTTGGACTCTCCTTTTTCTCCACCAGGTTGCCTCTATCTCCTCCCTCCCCCTTCTCTTCTCTACCCAACTCTGTGAACCTTTTTGTGTGTTCCGGATGGTGGAGCACACTTAGGGGACTGATTACTGGCTGGATCTGTCTCTCTCCTTTTGATTTCCCCCTTTATCCTCTTGGCCACCTCTGTCTCCTTCCTCTCTCTTCTCTTTGTGTAACTCCATGAACATCACTGAGCAGTCCAGACTGTGGAGCACAAATAAGGAAGTGATTACTAGCTAGCTTGCTCTCTCCTCTTTGGATTCCCCCTCTTCTCCTCCTGGTCACCTCTATCTCCCTCCTCTCTCGTCTCTTCTCCATGTAACTCTGTGAACCTCTCTGGGTGTCCCTCACTGTGGAGAAACTTTGCATCTTTAACTTAGATGTTTTATCAATGGTGCTGTATAGATGGAGAAGTCTTAAGGCTACTGCAAAAATAAGACTGAAAACCAGAAGCAGGAGGCTTAAGTCCAAATCCTGAGAACACCAGAGAACTGCTAACTCCAGGGAACTTTAATCGACAGTAGCTCATCAAACACCTCCATACCTACACTGAAACCAAGCACCAGCCAAGGGCCAAAAAGTTCCAGAGCAAGACATACCATGCAAATTCTCCAGTGATGCAGGAACACAGCCCTAACTTTCAATATACAGGCTGCTCAAAGTCACTCCAAACCCATTGACATCTCATAACTCATTACTGGACACTCCATTGCACTCCAGAGAGAAGAAATCCAGCTCCACCCACCAGAACACCGACAGAAGGTTCCCTAAGCAGGAAACCTTGACAAGCAACCCATACAACCCCACCCACAGCAAAGAAACTCCAGAATAAAGAGAATTCCACAAACTGCCAGAATACAGAAAGGCCACCCCAAACACAACAATATAAACAAGATGAAGAGACAGAGAAATACCCAGCAGGTGTACAAACTCGAACCCAAAACAATAAAGTAATGGGATCATACTTATCAATAATTACCTTTAATGTAAATGGGTTGAATGCTCCAACCAAAAGACAAAGACTGGCTGAATGGATACAAAAACAATACCCTTATATGTGTGGTCTACAAGAGACCCACCTTAAAACAAGGGACACATACAGACTGAAAGTGAAGGGCTGGAAAAAGATATTTCACGCAAACAGTGACAAAAAAAAAAAAAGAAAGAAAGAAAAGGAGTAGCAATACTCATATCAGATAAAATAGACTTTAAAATAAAGGCTGTAAAGAGAGACAAAGAAGGACACTACATAATGATCAAAGGATCAATCCAAGATGAAGATATAACAATTATAAATATATGGTGGCTCAGACAGTAAAGCATCTGTCTACAATGCGGGAGACCTGGGTTCGATCCCTGGGTTGGGAAGATCCCCTGGAGAAGGAAATGGCAATCCACTCCAGGACTATTGCCTGGAAAATCCCATGGACAGAGGAGCCTGGTAGGCTACAGTCGATGGGGTCGCAAAGAGTCAGACATGACTGAGCGATTTCACTTCACTTCACTTCATGCACCCAATATAGGAGCACTGGAATATGTAAGACAAATGCTAACAAGTATGAAAGGGGAAATTAACAATAACACAATAATCAGTTCAGTTCAGTTCAGTCGCTCAGACGTGTCTGACTCTTTGTGACCCCATGAATCGCAGCACGCCAGGCCTCCCTGTCCATCACCAACTCCCGGAGTTCACTCAGACTCATGTCCATCGAGTCAGTGATGCCATCCAGCCATCTCATCCTCTGTTGTCCCCTTCTCCTCCTGCCCCCAATCCCTCCCAGCATCAGTCTTTTCCAATGAGTCAACTCTTCACATGAGGTGGCCAAAGTACTGGAGTTTCAGCTTTAGCATCATTCCTTCCAAAGAAATCCCAGGGCTGATCTCCTTCAGAATGGACTGGTTGGATCTCCTTGCAGTCCAAGGGACTCTCAAGAGTCTGCTCCAACACCACAGTTCAAAAATATTAATTCTTCGGCACTCAGCCTTCTTCACAGTCCAACTCTCACATCCATACATGACCACAGGAAAAACCATAGCCTTGACTAGATGGACATTAGTCTGCAAAGTAATGTCTCTACTTTTGAATATACTATCTAGGTTGGTCATAACTTTTCTTCCAAGGAGTAAGCGTCTTTTAATTTCATGGCTGCAGTCACCATCTGCAGTGATTTTGGAGCCCAGAAAAATAAAGTCTGACACTGTTTCCACTGTTTCCCCATCTATTTCCCATGAAGTGATGGGACTGGATGCCATGATCTTCGTTTTCTGAATGTTGAGCTTTAAGCCAATTTTTTCACTCTCCTCTTTCACTTTCATCAAGCGGCTTTCTAGTTCCTCTTCACTTTCTGCCATAAGGGTGGTGTCATCTGCATATCTGAGGTGACTGATATTTCTTCCGGCAATCTTGATCCAGCCTGTGTTCCTTCCAGTCCAGTGTTTCTCATGATGTACTCTGCATAGAAGTTAAATAAGCAGGGTGACAATATACAGCCTTGACGTACTCCTTTTCCTATTTGGAACCAGTCTGCTGTTCCATGTCCAGTTCCAACTGTTGCTTCCTGACCTGCACATAGGTTTCTCAAGAGGCAGGTCAGGTGGGCTGATATTCCCATCTCTTTCAGAATTTTCCACAGTTGATTGTGATCCACATAGTCAAAGGCTTTGTCATACTCAATAAAGCAGAAATCGATGTTTTTCTGGAACTCTCTTGCTTTTTGCATGATCCAGCGGATGTTGACAATAATAGTGGGAGACTTTAATACCCTACTCATACCTATGGATAGATCAACTAAACAGAATATTAACAAAGAAACACAAAGTTTAAATGACACAATGGACCAGTTAGATATAATTGATATCTATAGGACATTTCACCCCAAAACAATAAATGTCAACTTTTTCTCCAGTTTACATGGAACCTTCTCCAGGATAGAACACATCCTGGGATATAAATCTAGCGTTGGTAAATTCAAAAAAACCTAAATCATTCCAAGCATCTTTTCTGACCACAATGCAGTATTATTAGATCTCAATTACAGGAGAAAAACAATTAAAAATCCCAAAATATGGAGGCTGAACAACACGCTGCTGAGTAACCAACAAATCACAGAAGAAATCAAAAATGAAATCAAAATATGCATAGAAACAAATGAAAATGGAAACACTACAAACTAAAACCTATGGGACACTGTAAAACCAGTGCTAAGGGGAAGGTTCATAGCAATACAGGCTTACGTCAAGAAACAAGAAAAAGTCAAAGAAATAACCTAACTCTACAGAGGATGAGATGGCTGGATGGCATCACTGACATGAGTCTGAGTGAACTCCGGGAGTTGGTGATAGACAGGGAGGCCTGGTGTGCTGCAATTCATGGGGTCACAAAGAGTTGGACACGACTGAGAGACTGATCTGAACTGAACTGAACTCTACACCTAAAGCAACTAGAAAAGGAAGAAATGAAGAAACCCAGGGTTAGTAGAAGGAAAGAAATCTTAAAAATTAGGGCAGAAATAAATGCAAAAGAGACAAAAGAGACCATAGCAAAAATCAACACAGCTAAAAGCTGGTTCTTTGAGAAGATAAATAAAACTGACAAACTATGAGCCAGACTCATCAAGAAACAAAGGGAGAAGAATCAAATCAACAAAATTAGAAATGAAAATGAAGAAACCACGACAACAAAGAAATACAAAGGATCATAAGAGACTACTGCCAGCAACTATATGCCAATAAAATGGACAAGTTGGAAGAAATGGACAAATTCTTAGAAAAGTACAACTTTCCAAAACTGAACCAGGAAGAAACAGAAAATCTTAACAGACTCACAGAAGCACAGAAATGGAAACTAATCAGAAATCTTCCAGCAAACAAAAGCCCAGGACCAGATGGCTTCACAGGTGAATCCACCAAAAATTTAGAAAAGAGCTAACACCTATCCTACTCAAAGTCTTCCAGAAAATTGCAGAGGAAGGCAAACTTCCAAACGCATTCTATGAGGCCACCATCCCCCTAATACCAAAACCACATAAAGATGCCACACAAGGAAAACTACAGACCAATATCACTGATGAACACAGATGCAAAAATCCTTAACAAAATTCTATCAAACAGAATCCAACAACATATTTAAAAGATCACACATCATGACCAAGTGGGCTTTATCCCAGGGATACAAGGATTCTTCAATACCCACAAATCAATCAACGTAATACACATTAACAAATTAAAAGATAAAAATCATATGATTATCTCAATAGATGCAGAGAAAGCATTTGAAAAAATTCAACATCCATTTATGAAAAAAAAAAAAAACCCTCCAGAAAATAGGAATAGAAGGAACATACCTCAACATAAGAAGAGCTATATATGACCACCTCACAGCAAACAGTATCCTCCATGGTGAAAACTTGAAAGCATTTCCCCTAAATTCAGGAACAACAGAAAGGTGCCCACTCTCACCACTACTATTCAACATAGTTTTGGAAGTTTTGGCCACAGCAATCAAGGCAGAAAAAGAAATAAAAGAAATTCAGATTGGAAAAGAAGAAGTAAATCTCTCCCTGTTTGCAGATGACATGATCCTCTACATAGAAAACCCTAAAGACTCCACCAGAAAATTACTAGAGCTAATCAATGAATATAGTAAAGTTGCAGGATATAAAGTCAACACACAGAAATCCCTTGCATTCTTATACACTAATAATGAGAAAATAGAAAAGAAATTAAAGAAACAATTCCATTCACTATTGCAATGAAAAGAATGAAATACTTAGGAATATATCTACCTAAAAAACAAAAGACCTATATATAGAAAACTATAAAACAGATGAAATAAATCAAAGAGGACACAAATATATAGATAAATATACCATGTTCATGGATCAGAAGAATCAATATAGTGAAAATGAGTATACTACCCAAAACAATCTGTAGATTTAATGCAATCCCTATCAAGCTACCAACGTTGTTTTTCAGAGAACTAGAACAAATAATTTCACAGTTTGTATGGAAATACAAAAGAACCTCGAATAGCCAAAGCAATTTTGAGAAAGAAGAATGGAACTGGGGGAGTGAACCTGTCTAACTTCAGGGTCTACTACGAAGCAACAGTCATCAAGACAGTATGGTACTGGCACAAAGATGGAAGTATAGATCAATGGAAGAAAATAGAAAGCCCAGAGATAAATCCACATCTATGGACACCTTATCTTCGATTAAGGAGGCAAGAATATACAATGGAGAAAAGATAATCTCTTTAACAAGTGGTGCTGGGAAAACTGGTCAACCACTTGTAAAAGAATGAAACTAGAACACTTTATAACACCATTCACAAAAATAAACTCAAAATGGATTAAGGATCTAAATGTAAGGCCAGAAACTAAAACTCTTAGAGGAAAACAGGGAAAACACTCTCTGACATAAATCACAGCAGGATCCTCTATGACCCACCTCCCAGACTATTGGAAATAAAAGCAAAAATAAACAAATGGGACCTAATTAAATTTAAAAGCTTCTGCACATCAAATGAAACTATAAGCAAGGTGAAAAGACGGCCTTCAGAATGGGAGAAAATATTAGCAAATGAAGCAACTGACAAAGAATTAGTCTCAAAAATATACAAGCAACTCCTGCAGCTCAATTCCAGAAAATTAAACGACCCAATCAAAAAATGGGCCAAAGAACTAAACAGACATTTCTCCAAAGAAGACATACAGCATGAAAAGATGCTCAACATTACTCATTATCAGAGAAATGCAAATCAAAACCACAATTAGGTATCATTTCATGCCAGTCCTAATGCCTGCTATCTAAATGTCTACAAGCAATAAGTGCTGGAGAGGGTGTGGAGAAAAGCAATCCCTCTTACACTGTTGGTGGGAAAGAAAATTAGTATAGCCACTATGGAGAACAGTGTGGAGATTCCTTAAAAAACTGGAAATAGAACTGCCATATGACCCAGCAATCCCACTGCTGGGCATACACACCAAGGAAACCAGAATTGAAAGAGACTCATGTACCCCAGTGTTCATCACAGCACTGTTTGTAATAGTCAGGATATGGAAGCAACCTAGATGTCCATCAGCAGAAGAATGGATAAGAAAGCTGTGGTACATATATATAATGGAATATTGCTCAGCCATTAAAAAGAATACATTTGAATCAGTTCTAATGAGATGGATGAAAATGGAGCCTATTATACAGAGTTAAGTAAGCCAGAAAGAAAAACACCAACACAGCATACTAACGCATATACATGGGATTTAGAAAGATGTTAACAATAACCCTATATGCGAGACAGCAAAAGAGACACAGATGTATAGACCAGTCTTTTGGACTCTGTGGGAGAATGCGAGGGTGAGATCATTTGGGAGAATGGCATTGAAACATGTATATTATCGTATGTGAAACAGATTGCCAGTTCAAGTTCGATGAATGAGACACGGTGCTCGGGGCTGGTGCACTGGGACTACCCAGAAGGATGGGATGGGAAGGGAGGTGGGAGGGGGTTTCAGGATGGGGAATGCGTGTACACCCATGGTAGATTCATGTCAATGTATCGCAAAAGCACTACAATATTTTAAAGTAATTAGCCTCCAATTAAAATAAATAAATTTACATTAAAAAAATGTGTTGAGAGTGAACATTCTTGTCTTGTTCCTGATCTTAGAGGAAATGCTTTTATCTTTTCACCATTGAGTATGATGTTGGCTATAGGTTGCCTTTATTATGTTGAGTTAGTTTCCTCTAAGTCTACTTTCTATAAAGTTTCTATCATAAATGGGTGTTAAAATTTGTTAAATATTTTTCTGCATCTATTGAGATGATGATATAATTTTTATTCTTCAGTTTGTTAATGTAGTATATCATATTGATCAATTTGTGTATATTGAAAAATATTCGCATCTCTGAGATAAATCCCACTTGAACACATGTATGATCCTTTTAATGTGTTGTTAGATTCTGTTAGTGTTTTGTTGAGGATCTTTTTATCTATGTTCACCAGTGATATTGACCTGTAATTTTCTTTCATTGCATTATATTTGTCTGGTTTTTGTTTCAGAGTGACGGTGGCCTCATAGAATGGTTTTGAGAGTATTCTTTCCTCTACAATATTTTGCAAGAGTTTTTACACGGGTAAGTGTTAACTCTTCTTCAAATGTTTGATTGAATTAATCTGTGTTAATTCAATTTTTTCAACCGCACTATTAATTTTTGTACTTGTGATTGGTCTCTTCATATTTTCTATTTCTTCCTGTTTCAGTTTTGGAAGGTCGTACCTTTCTGGGAATTTGTCCATATCTTCTAGGTCGTCCATTTTATTGACATAGAGTTGCTTGTAGTAACCTCAATGATCCTTTGCATGTCTATGGTGTCCATTGTAACTTCTCTCTTTTTTCATTCTAATTTTACTGAATCTTCTCCCTTTTTTCTTGATGAGTCTGGCTAAAGGTTTATCAGTATTTTTATCTGCTCAAAGAACCAACTTTTAGTTTCACTGAACTTTTCTATTGTTTTTCCTCTCTATTTTATTTATTTTTGCCCTGGTATTTATAATTTCTTTCATTTTTCTTAGTTTACACTTGTTTTTTCTTCTTTTTCTAGTTGCTTCACATGTAGTTTTGGTTGTTTGATAATTGTCTTGTTTCTTGAAGTAAGACTGTATTGCTATAAACTTCTGTCTTAGAACAACTTTTGCTGTGTCACATAGGTTTTCATTGTCATTTGTCTCCAGGTATTTTATTTCCTCTTTTATTTCTTTAGTGACTCCCTGGTTATTTATTAACATATTGTTTAGACTCCATGTATCTGTGTGTTTTTTTTACAGTTTTTTTTTCCTGTAATTGATTTTTAATCTCACAGATCCATGGTTAGAAAAGATACTTGATATGACTTCATTATTTTTGAATTTATTGTTTGATTTGTGACCCAAGATTTGATATATCCTCAAGAATGTTCCATGTGCACTTGAGAAGAAAGTATATTCTTCTGCTTTTCAATGGAATGCCCTATAAATATAAATTAAGTCTATTTGGTCTATGGGAACTAAACATTTTAGAAGTTTTGCACGGCAGAGAAAACCATAAATTAAACAAAAAGACAACCCTCAAAATGGGAGAAAATACTGGCAAATGAAGCAACTGACAAGGGATTAATTTTCAAAATGTAAAAACAATTAATGCAGCTCAACACACACACACACAAACCAATAAAAAAAAATGGGTGTAACAGGGCGGAGGGGAAACAGAACCTCCATTCTTGGAGGTCACAAACAAAATCTTGCATGCCCAAAGACCCAGAGGAAAGAGGCAGTGACTCTACAGGACACTGAAGAAAAAGAACTTGCTAGTATTGGAGGATCTCCTGTGGAGTCATGGGTTGGCAGGGGCTCACCACTGGGATGGAGGCACTGGCAGCAGTAGTCCTAGAAGGTCCTCCTTGACATAAACCCTCTTGGACGTCACCATTAACCCTACCATAGAGCCCCTAGACCACAGGGCTGGGTCACCTCAAGCCAAACAACTAACAGGGAGGGAGTGTAACCCCACCAATCAGCAGATAATTGGATTAAAGCTTTATAGAGCAAGAAGCAGTTTTTCCCATGGCAGTCCTTCCCATCAGGAAGCCTACACAAGCCACTTAGCCTCCTCATCAGAGGGCAGACAGAAGAAGAAAGAAGAATCACAATCCCATAGTGGCTAGAAGAAAAATCACACTACAGAAAGTTAATGAGGATGAAAAAGGAGAAAGTTACATCCCAGATGAAGGGACAAGATAAAATTCCAGATAAACAACTAAATGAAGTGGAGATAGGCAGCTTTCCAGGAAAAGAATTCAGAATGATAATGAAGATGATCCAGGATCTCAGGAAAACAATGGAGAAGATGCAATAAATGTTTACCAAAGACTTAGAAGAACTAAAGGACAAACAAGCAGAGATGGATGATACACTAAAAGGAATCAATAGCAGAATAACTGAGGCAGAAGAACGGATAGATGACCTGAAGGACAGAATGAAGGAAATCGCTGCCATAGAACAGAATATAGAAAAAAAAAATGAAGACAGCCTAAGAGATCTCTGGGACAACATTAAACACATCAACATTTGCATTATAGGGGTCCCAGGAGAACAAAGAGAACAAGGACCTGAGAAAATATTTGAAGAGATAATATCTGAAAAGTTCCCTAACATGGGAAAGGAAATAGTCAACCAAGTCCAGGAAGCACAGAAAGTCCCAGGCAGGATAAACTCAAAGAGGAACACACTGAGACACATAGTAATTAAACTGACAAAAATTAAAGACAAAGATAAATTATTAAAAGCAACAAGGGAAAAATGATGAATAACATACAAGGGAACTCCCATCAGGTTATCAGCTGATTTCCCAACAGAAACTCTACAAGCTAGTAGTGAATGGCATGATATATTTAAAGTGATGAAAGGGAAGACTCTACAATAAAGAATACTCAACCCAGAAAGACTATCATTCAGATTTGATGGAGAAATCAAAAGCTTTCCCAACAAGCAAAATTCAAAGAATTCAGCACCACCAAACCAGCTTTACAACAAATGCTAAAGAAACTCTCTAGGCAGGAAACACAAGAGAAGGAAAAGACCTACAGAAAATAAACCCAAAACTATGAAGAAAATAGTAATAGGATCATATGCTTAGTAACCAAGTCGTATCTGACTCTTTGTGACACTTAGGGCTATAGCTCATCAGGTTCCTCTGTCCATGGAATTTTCCAGCCAAGAATACTGGAGTGGGTTGCATTTCCTTCTCCAGAGGATCTTTCCAACCCAGGGATCAAACCTCAGTTCCCTGTGTCTCCCGCATTGCAGGCAGATTCTTTACTCTCAATCAGTTCCGTTCAGTTCAGTTGCTCAGTCGTGTCCGACTCTTTGCAACCCCATGAACCACAGTACCCCAGGCCTCCCTGTCCACCACCGACTCCCAAAGTTCACACAAACCCATTTCCATTGAGTCAGTGATACCATCCAACCATCTTATCCTCTGTCGTCCCCTTCTCCTCCTGCCTTCAATCTTTCCCAGCATCAGGATCTTTTCAAATGAGTCAACTCTTTGCATGAGGTGGCCAAAGTACTGGAGTTTCAGCTTAACATCAGTCCTTCCAATGAACAACCAGGACTGATCTCCTTTAGGATGGACAGGTTGGATCTCCTTGCTGTCCAAGGGACTCTCAAGAGTCTTCTCCAACACCACACTTCAAAAGCACCAATTCTCCGGTGCTCAGCTTTCTTTATAGTTCAACTCTCACATCCATTCATGACCCCTGGAAAAACCGTAGCCTTGACTAGATGGACTTTTGTTGATGTCTCTGATTCCTAAAATGCTGTCTACGTTGGTCATAACTTTCCTTCCAAGGAGTAAGCGTCTTTTAATTTCATGGCTGCAATCACCATCTGCAATGAATAGGATCGTATATATTGATAATTACCTTAAATGTAAGTGGTTTAAATGCACCAACCAAAAGATATAGACTGGCCGGGTGGATGAAAACATATACATGTATGCATTTCCACTTACCACATCACTCTACTTAACCCCCCAAACTGTATGTAATTATTTTATACTGTTAGGTTAATCATGTTCCCATTATGGCTTGCAATTGTAATTATCTTTTATTTTTTGCCTGGCTATTGATCAAGAAAACTGATAAACATCTTTTACTATTGTGATTATGTAACTATTATTTAATACCATTGTATCATGATTGGTCAACAGAAAAATAATAGAATTCTGTATCAACAAAACTACTATTTCATACCAAAGCTTGTAATCACTTTTTAAAATTCAGATGCATATCAGAATTATTTTCAAATGTTTTGAAAAATACAGATGCCCTGGTATTGCTTTTTTCTCCAAAGCTCCAGATATGTTTTTAATGAACAGCCATGTTTAAAAACAATTGAACTATATGATATTTCACTTTTATCTATTTTTTTTCACTTTTTCTATTTTATTTGTTTTGTATTTTCCAATTTCTCCATCTCTGTTTTTTAAAATTTTCTTTCTCAAGCATTTATCAAGCATAATAGAAAAGCTTTTGTATACATATATATATAAATTGTATAATACATATTTTAGAAAACATGAATTTTTGCCTAATTAAAAAATTTATGACATTTTTTGTTTCACTTGTTTGACTTACTATGAATAGAATGCTAGATTTCTAATTAAAAAATAGATATGCAACACACAACAAAGTTTTACTGTATGCACAGGGAACTGTAGTCAATATCTTATAATAATCTATGATGAAAAATAATCTAAAAAGTAATATATGTAGTATGTATAATACATATTTTAGAAAACATGAATTTTTGCCTAATTAAAAAATTTATGACTTTTTAAAAATTTATGACATTTTTTATTTCACTTGTTTGACTTACTATGAATAGAATGCTAGATTTCTAATTAAAAAATAGATATGCAACACACAACAAAGTTTTACTGTATAGCACAGGGAACTATAGTCAATATCTTATAATAATCTATGATGAAAAATAATCTAAAAAGTAATATATGTATATATGTATAACTTAATCACTTTGCTGTGCACCTGAAATATTGTAAGTCAATTATACTTCAATAAAATATCTATATTAAGAAAAATAAATGGGTGGAAGATCTAAATAGACATTTCTCCAAAGACATACAGATGGCCATAAAGCACATGAAAAGATGCCCAACATCGCTAATTATTAGAGAAATGTAGATAAAAACTACAATGAGGTATCACCTCACACCAGTCAGGATGATCATTATCAAAAAATGTAAAAACAATAAATGCTGGAGAGGGTGTGGAGAAAAAAAAAAACACTCCTAGGAATGTTTCCTTTGGTGGGAATGTAAATTGGCATAGTCACTATGGAGAACAGTATGGAGCTTCCTTTAAAACGAAAACAGAGCTATCATATGACCCACAATCCCACTCCTGGGCATATACCCTGAGAAAACTATAATTGAAAAAGTCACATGTACCCCAATGTTCATTGCATCACTAGTTACAATAGCCAAGACATGGAAGCAACCTAAATGTCCATCAACAGAGAACTGGATAAAGATGTAGTACATATAAACAATGGGATATTACTCAGCCAGAACATGGAACAAAACAGTGCCATTTGCAGAGACATGGATGGATCTAGAGCCTGTCATTCAGAGTGAAGGAATTGAGAAAGAGAAAAACAAATATCATATAATATCACTTATATATGGAATCCAGAAAAAAATGTACAGATGTACTTATCTGCAAAGTAGAAATAGAGACACAGATGTAGAGAACAAACTTATGGTTACCAAGGTTGGAAAGCAGGTTGGGATGAATCGGGAGATTGGGATTTACATATATACACTACTACATACAAACATGTATGACTAATGAGAACCTACCATATAGCATAGGGAATTCTACTCAGTGCTTGCTCTGTGGTGACCTAAATGGGAATGGAATCTAAAAAAAAAAAAAAAGTGGATATATGTACAACTGATTCACTTTGCTGTACAGAAGAAACTAACATGACATTGTAAAGCAACTATATTCCAATAAATAATTAGAAACCTATTTGGAACATCTGAGTATCATGCACTTGTTTCACCTCTTGCTTGGCACCAGGGAGTCATGAGAGAACCCAGGATCATGGTGTAGTTTATATTACATCCTCACAACCGCAAGGGATGTGATAGTTTAGGAAGTATATAGACTGAGAAAAAAAGGTCCTTCAAATTATACCTTACCCATGTAATATGACTAACTTAATTACAATCCATTCTACTATTCCATCAAGTTGACTCTGAATTGGCTAAGAAGGGAAAGGAGGGGGTATGTTAAAAAACTCAGAGTGGACTTTGAAATGATCTGATACTTTAAAAGTGCCCTAGAATAGGAATCAACATTATGTAGCAAAGCCAACAAAAACTTCCAAAAGCATTAGAGAAAGCATTTATGTATGAAACATCTTTATATATCTTTTATTTTTATTTATTTATTAATTTTATTCTTACTTGATATATTTTTTTAACTTCTTATTTTTCCTTTATTTTACTTTACAATACTGTATTGGTTTTGCCATACATTGACATGAATCCACCACGGGTGTACATGCGATCCCAAACATGAACCCCCCTCCCACCTCACTCCCCACAACATCCTTCTGGGTCATCCCCGTGCACCAGCCCCAAGCATGCTGTATCCTGCATCAAACATAGACTGGTGATTCGATTCTTACATGATCGTATACATGTTTCAATGCCATTCCCCCAAATCATCCCACCCTCTCCCTCTCCCTCTGAGTCCAAAAGTCCGCTATACACATCTGTGTCTTTTTTGCTGTCTTGCATACAGGGTCATCATTGCCATCTTTCTAAATTTCATATATATGTGTTAGTATACTGTATTGGTGTTTTTCTTTCTGGCTTACTTCACTCTGTATAATCAACTCCAGTTTCATCCATCTCATCAGAACTGATTCAAATGTATTCTTTTTAATGGCTGAGTAATACTCCATTGTGTATATGTACCACAGCTTTCTTATCCATTCATCTGCTGAGGGACATCTAGGTTGTTTCCATGTCCTGGCTATTATAAACAGTGCTGCGATGAACATTGGGGTACATGTGTCTCTTTCAATTCTGGTTTCCTCGGTGTGTATGCCCAGCAGTGGGATTGCTGGGTCATATGGCAGTTCTATTTGCAGTTTTTTAAGGAATCTCCACACTGTTTTCCTTAGTGGTTGTACTAGTTTGCATTCCTACCAACAGTGTAGGAGGGTTCCTTTTTCTCCACACCCTCTCCAGCATTTATTGCTTGCAGTTTTTTGGATTGCAGACATTCTGACTGGTGTGAAGTGGTACCTCATTGTGGTTTTGATTTGCATTTCTCTAATAACGAGTGATGTTGAGCATCTTTTCATGTGTTTGTTAGCCATCCGTATGTCTTCTTTGGAGAAATGTCTATTTAGTTCTTTGGCCCATTTTTTGATTGGGTCGTTTATTTTTCTGGAATTGAGCTGCATAAGTTGCTTGTATATTTTTGAGATTAGTTGTTTGTCAGTTGTTTCATTTGCTATTATTTTCTCCCATTCAGAAGGCTGTCTTTTCACCTTGCTTATATTTTCCTTTGTTGTGCAGAAGCTTTTAATTTTAATTAGATCCCATTTGTTTATTTTTGCTTTTATTTCCAGAATTCTGGGAGGTGGATCATAGAGGATCCTGCTGTGATTTATGTCGGAAAGTGTTTTGCCTATGTTCTCCTCTAGGAATTTTATAGTTTCTGGTCTTACATTTAGATCTTTAATCCATTTTGAGTTTATTTTCATGTGCGGTGTTAGAAAGTGATCTAGTTTCATTCTTTTACAAGTGGTTGACCAGTTTTCCCAGCACCACTTGTTAAAGAGATTGTCTTTACTCCATTGTATATTCTTGCCTCCTTTGTCAAAGATAAGGTGTCCATATGTGTGTGGATTTATCTCTGGGCTTTCTATTTTGTTCCATTGATCTATATGTCTGTCTTTGTGCCAGTACCATACTGTCTTGATGACTTTATATATCTTTATCTTGAAACATCTAATATGTGGTAGGTACTAGGGGACAAAGAGCAGTAAGGCAGAGAAGGGGAGAAGGGAAGAAACTAAATTGTGAGTTCCAAGCAAGTGTTTCATGGTATTTCCTCAACATTCCTAGGATTGGCTCTCATTACCTGGGTTGGGTTACATATCCATTTCAATAAAATCGCTATGGCCACAGGAACAAATTGACTTGGCCTGAGTCATGCATATACCCTCTTACATGGGAGTCAGATGTTTGGGTCAAAAGGGAATCTGGAAGGAGAAGCAATTACCAAGAATAAAATCAGGATGATATTAACTAATTAAAGTTGGGACACTTGCTGAGAGTAAAAACACCAGATATCCACTAGAGAAACTAAATTCAGGGGAAATAATGGAAGCTAACAGAGCAGGAATGTTTGGGGAAGTATGGCAAAATTTTAGCCCCTGATGATGGGCCAAAAACTTCAAACTGAGCCTGGAGGAAGTACAGTGAGCTCATCCACATCCTGGCTTGGGTTCAACTGTGGAAAGGAAAATTGAAAAAAAAAATCCTTTATAAGGGATTGGGGTGAGGATAGTTGAAGTGTGTTCACAGGAAGAGACCAGTTACAAGCCAGCTCAGCCAGCTTAAGAGGCAGTACCTAGCCCTCTGGGAATAGCTCTCAATAGTAAGAGTCTGTCTCATAGGCCTGATACCCTGGGAGGAGGTAGAGAAACCTAAGTAATTTTATAGGCTAAAGCCTTGCAGTGTAGCTCAAAGTCAGGAATGAGGCAGTAGCCTTTTTTCTCCATAATAAGGTTTAAAAGTAATGTCAGTATGGGTAATAAAAATCCCGTATGTAGTTTGGTGAGAGTTTTTGGTCCCACATTCATGGATGAAGAATTATTAGGAGATACTAATGTATAGAATTAGTTCACTGGGTGGCTGGGATGTAATAAAGCTAGTAATTAAGTACTCAGATTTTGCAGCCAGACTCCCGAGTTAGAATCCCAAAATCTTCATACATTATTGGCTGTATGACTTCAGGCAAGTTAGTCAATCTTTCTGTCCCTCTGTTTCCTAACCTCTAAAACAGGGATTATTTAAGAGTATATGCTTTATAGGGCTAATCTGAGCATTAAGTGAGTTAATACATGTGAAGCTTACAGTAGTACAAAACCTGACTTTTTATCCCAACTCTACCTCAACTCTATATGATTTGGATTCTTTCACTAGGAGCATGAGGTCAAACTGATGGAAATTGATTTGCACTTTTGTCTTTGTGTCTCACTCAGCAGAGGATGAAGATTAGATCTCTCACCTACATCAGAGTCAAAAAAAGGCTCCTTGACACCTTCAGTGAGGACTTCATTCCAGGACTCCCCAGAGGCTTTAGTTTTGGGTCTTCTCTTGCCCTGACATGTTGGTTTGGGGGTTTTCCTTAGAAAATATACATGGATCTTCTAAGCTAAATGGCTAAGCTTCAAGCTAAACAGCTTTATTTGAAGCTGATTCAAACCCTTCGTGGTCTGATGGGGTTCTCCATAATGTTTCTGTACATGTTTCAGTTTTGAGTTTCTCATCAGAGGAAACCAGCTGAGGATATCAAGTAGTGTGTTTTCCCTGATTCTTCCTTACCTTATCTGTAGGACAAGACCATAGCAGGGCCAAGGGCCATTGATGGATAACTTAAAGGATAGCTGTGGATTCTAATGAAGTGATTCCAAGCTTCCTATGCAAGCTCATTTCAACCTCAAAGCAAAAGTCACTGCTTACTTCTCAACTTTCCAAGCACAGCATCAATACTTTAAAACCAAAGGCCTCCTACTTTTTTCACCTAGATCTAAAATATCATCAATGGAATACATGCTATACATTTTCAAAGTATAGCATTCACCAAGAACTGAATGCCCTTGACATAAAGTTCTTGTGGTGATGACAAATTATTAACACCTCTGCCTAGAACAGTAGAAGCAAAAATTTGCACATTCTATAAGAGAAAGTCAGAATCTAAACTGAACTGCTGCAAAGAGAAAACTACAGGCCAATATCACTGAAAAACAGATGCAAAAATCCTCAACAAAATTCCATCAAACAGAATCCAACAATATATTAAAAAGATCATACATCATGACCAAGTGGGCTTTATCCCAGGGATGCAAGGATTCTTCAATATACGCAAATCAATCAATGTGATACACCATATTAACAAATTGAAAGACAAAAACCATATGATTATCTCAATAGATGCAGAGAAAGCCTTTGATAAAATTCAAGACCCATTTATGATAAAAACTACAGAAAGCAGTCATAGAAGGAACATACCTCAACTAAATAAAAACCATATACAACAAACTCACAGCAAAAATTATCCTCAATGGCAAAAAGTTTAAAGCATTTCCTCTAAAATCAGGAATAATACAAGGGTGTCCACTCTCACCACTACTATTCAATATAGTTTCAGAAGTCCTAGCCACAGTCATAGGATCAGAAAAGAAATTAAAAAATCCAGGTCGGAAAAGAAGAAGTAAAACTCTCCCTGTTTGCAGATGACATGATCCACTACATAGAAAACCCTAAAGACACCCCAGAAAATTACTAGAGCTAATCAATGAATATAGTAAAGTTGCAGGATATAAAATTAATATACAGAAGTCTCTTGCATTTCTATACACTAACAATGAGAAAACAGAAAGAGAAATTAAGGACACAATCCCATTAACCACTGCAATGAAAAAAATAAAATACTTAGGAATAAATTTACCTAAAGAAACAAAGCACCTGTATATAGTAGACTATAAAACATTGATGAAAGAAGTCAGTTCAGTTCAGTCGCTCAGTCGTGTCCGACTCTTTGCGACCCCATGAATCGCAGCACGCCAGGCCTCCCTGTCCATCACCAACTCCTGGAGTTCACTCAGATTCGCGTCCATCGAGTCAGTGATGCCATCCAGCCATCTCATCCTCTGTCGTCCCCTTCTTCTCCTGCCCCTAATCCCTCCCAGCATCAAAGTCTTTTCCAATGAGTCAACTCTTCACATGAGGTGGCCAAAGTACTGGTGTTTCAGCTTTAGCATCATTCCTTCCAAAGAACCCCCAGATCTCCTTCAGAATGGACTGGTTGGATCTCCTTGCAGTCCAAGGGACTCTCAAGAGTCTTCTCCAACACCACAGTTCAAAAACATCAATTCTTGGGCGCTCAGCCTTCTTCACAGTCCAACTCTCACATTCATACATGACTACTGGAAAAACCATAGCCTTGACTAGATGGACCTTAGTCGGCAAAGTAATGTCTCTGCTTTTGAATATACTATCTAGGTTGGTCATAACTTTTCTTCCAAGGAGTAAGTGTCTTTTAATTTCATGGCTGCAATCATCATCTGCAGTGATTTCGGAGCCCAAAAAAATAAAGTCTGACACTGTTTCCACTGTTTCCCCATCTATTTTCCAAGAAGTGATGGGACCAGATGCCGTGATCCTCGTTTTCTGAATATTGAGCTTTAAGCCAACTTTTTCACTCTGCTCTTTCACTTTCATCAAGAGGCTTTTTAGTTCCTCTTCACTTCCTGCCATAAGGGTGGTGTCATTTGCATATCTGAGGTTATTGATATTTCTCCTGGAAATCTTGATTCCAGCTTGTGTTTCTTCCAGTCCAGCGTTTCTCATGATGTACTCTGCATATAAGTTAAATAAGCAGGGTGACAAGTCAAAGATTACACAAATAGATGGAGAAATATAGCAAGTTCATGGGTTGGAAGAAAAAATATAGTTAACATGAGTATACTACCCAAAGCAGTCTATAGATTCAGTTCAATCCCTATCAAGCTACCAATGATATTTTTCACAGAACTAGAACAAATAACTTCACAGTTTGTATAGAAATACAAAAAACCTCGAATAGCCAAAGCAATCTTGAGAAAGAAGAATGGAACTGAAGGAATCAACCTGCCTGACTTCAGACTCTACTACAAAGCTACAGTCATCCAGACAGTATGGTACTGGCACAAAGACAGAAATATAGATCAATGAAAAAAAATAGAAAGCCAAGAGATAAATCCACATACTTATGGACACCTATCTTTGACAAAGGAGGCAAAAATATACAATGGAGAAAAGACAGTCCCTTTGATAAGTGGTGAGAGGAGCAAAACCACGTCCAAGGAGTAGCAGCTGCATGGGTGCAGGAGGGCCGAGAGGAGCTACTCCATTTCCAAGGTCAGGAGGGGCGGCCATGAGAAGATAACCCTCATCCAAGGTAAGGAGCAGTGGCTGCACTTTGCTGGAGCAGCTGTGAAGAGATACCCCACGTCCAAGGTAAGAGAAATCCAAGTAAGACTGTAGATGTTGTGAGAGGGCATCAGAAGACAGACACACTGAAACCATAAGCACAGAAAACTAGCCAATCTGATCACACGGACCACAGCCTTGTCTAACTCAATGAAATTAAGCCATGCCATGTGGGGCCACGCAAGACAGGAGGATCATGGTGGAGAGGTCTGACAGAATGTGGCCCACTGGAGAAGGGAATGGCAAACCACCACTTCAGTATTCTTGCCTCGAGAGCCCCATGAACAGTACAAAAAGGCAAAATGATTGGATACTGAAAGGGGAACTCCCCGGGTCTGTAGGTGCCCAATATGCTACTGGAGATCAGTGGAGAAATAACTCCAGAAAGAATGAAGGGATGGAGCCAAAGAAAAAGCAATACCCAGTTGTGGATGTGACTGGTGATAGACAAGGTCCGATGCTGTAATGAGCAATATTGCACAGGCACTTGGAATGTAAGGTCCCTGAATCAATGCAAACTGGAAGTGGTCAAACAGGAGATGGCAAGAATGAATATCGACATTCTAGGAATCTGTGAACTAAAATGGATTGGAATGAGTGAATTTAACTCAGATGACCATTATATCTACTACTGTGGGCAATAATGCCTTAGAAGAAATGGAGTAGCTATCATGGTTATCAAACGAGTCTGATGCAGTACTTAGATGCAATCTCAAAAATGACAGAATGATCTCTGTTTGTTTCCAAGGCAAAACATTCAATATCAAGGTTATCCAAGCCTATGCCCCAACCAGTAACACTGAAGAAGCTGAAGTTGAATGGTTCTATAAGGACCTACAAGATCTTTTTGAACTAACACCCAAAAAAGATGTCCCTTTCATTATAGGGGACTGGAATGCAAAAGTAGGAAGTCAAGAAACACCTGGAATAACATGCAAATTTGGCCTTGGAGTACAGAATGAAGTAGGACAAGGCTAAAAGAGTTTTGCCAAGAGAATGCACTGGTCATAACAAACACCCTCTTTCAACAACACAAAAGAAGACTCAACACATGGACATCACCAGATGGTCAACACCAAAATCAGATTGATTATATTCTTCACAGCCAAGGATGGAGAAGCTCTATACAGTCAGCAAAAACAAGACCGGGAGCTGACTGTGGCTCAGATCATGAACTCCTTATTGTCAAATTCAGACTTAAATTGAAGAAAGTAGGGAAAATCACTACACCATTCTGGTATGACTTAAATCAAATCCCTTATGATTATACAGTGGAAGTGAGAAATAGATTTAAGGGACTAGGTCTGATAGATAGAGTGCCTAACTAACTATGGACAAAGGTTTGTGACATTGTACAAGAGACAGGGATCAAGACCATCCCCATGGAAAAGAAATGCAAAAAAGCAAAATCACTGTCTGAGGAGGCCTTACAAATAGCTGTGAAAGAAGAGAAGCAAAAAGCGAAGGAGAAAAGTAAAGATATTAGCATCTGCATGCAGAGTTCCAAAGAATAGCAAGGAGAGATAAGAAAGCCTTCCTCAGGGATCAATGCAAAGAAGTATAGGAAAACAACAGAATGGGAAAGACTAGAGATCTCTTCAAGAAAATTAGAGATACCACGGGAAAATTTAATGTAAAGATGGGCTTGATAAAGGACAGAAAAAGTATGGACCTAAAAGAAGCAGAAGATATTAAGAAGAGGTGGCAAGAATACACAGAAGAACTGTACAAAAAAGATCTTCATGACCCAGATAAAAACGATGGTGTAATCATTCACCTAGAGCCAGACATCCTGGAATGTGAAGTCAAGTGGGCCTTAGAAAGCATCACTACAAACAAAGCTAGTGGAGGTGATGGAATTCCAGTTGAGCTATTTCAAATTTTGGAAGATGACGCTGTGAAAGTGCTGCACTCAATATGCCGCAAATTTGGAAAACTCAGCAGTGGCCACAGGACTGGAAAAGGTCAGTTTTCATTCCAATTCCAAAGAAAGGCAATGCCAAAGAATGCTCAAACTACCACACAATTGCACTCATCTCACCTGCTAGTAAAGTGATGCTCAAAATTCTCCAAGCCAAGCTTCAGCAATATGTGAACCGTGAACATCCAGACGTTCAAGCTGGTTTTAGAAAAGACAGAGAACCAGAGATCAAATTGCCAACATCCGCTGGATCATGGAAAAAGTAAGAGAGTTCCAGAAAAACATGTATTTCTGCTTTATTGACTATGCCTTTGACTTTGACTGTGTGGATCACAATCAACTGTGGAAAACTCCGAAAGAGATGGGCATACCAGACAACCTGACCTGCCTCTTGAGAAACCTATATGCAGGTCAGGAAGCAACAGTTAGAACTGGACATGGAACAACAGACTGGTTCCAAATAGGAAAAGGAGTACATCAAGGCTGTATATTGTCACCCTGCTTATTTAACTTATATGCAGAGTACATCATGAGAAACACTGGACTGGAAGAAGCACAAGCTGGAATCAAGATTGCCGGGAGAAACATCAGTAACCTCAGATATGCAGATGACACCACCCTTATGGCAGAAAGTGAAGAGGAACTAAAAAGCCTCTTGATGAAAGTGAAAGTGGAGAGCGAAAAAGTTGGCTTAAAGCTCAATATTCAGAAAATGAAGATCATGGCATCTGGTCCCATCACTCCATGAAAAATAGATGGGGAAACACTGGAAACGGTGTCAGGCTTTACTTTTGGTTGCTCCAAAAACACTGTAGATGGTGATTGCAGCCACGAAATTAAAAGACGTTTACTCCTTGGAAGGAAAATTATGACCAACTTAGATAGTATATTGAAAAGCAGAGATATTACTTTGCCAATAACGGTCCGTCTAGTCAAGGGTATGGTTTTTCCTGTAGTCATGTATGGATGTGAGAGTTGGACTGTGAAGAAAGCTGAGTGCCGAAGAATTGATGCTTTTGAACTGTGGTGTTGGAGAAGACTCTTGAGAGTCCCTTGGACTGCAAGGAGATCCAAGCAGCCCATCCCAAAGGAGATCAGTCTTGGGTCTTCATTCGAAGGACTGATCCTGAAGCTGAAACTCCAATACTTTGGCCACCTCATGTGAAGAGTTGACTCACTGAAAAAGACCCTGATGCTGGGAGGGATTGGGGGCAGGAAGAGAAGCGGACGACAGAGGGTGAGATTGCTGCGTGGCATCACTGACTCGATGGATATGAGTTTGAGTGATCTCCAGGAGTTTGTGATGGACAAGGATGTTGGTGATGGACCGGGTGATGGACATGGGGTCAGAAAGAGTTGGACACGACTGAGCGTCTGAACTGAACTGAACCTGATAAGTGGTGCTGGGAAAACTACTCAACCATCTGTAAAAGAATGAAACGAGAACACTTTCCAATACCATACACATAAATAAACTCAAAATGGAGTAAACGGAAATGTAAGACCAGAAATTACACAACTCTTAGAGGAAATCATAGGTAGAACATTCTCTGAGATAAATCACAGCAAGATCCTCTATGACCCACGTTGCAGAGTAATGGAAATAAAAACAAAAATAAACAAATGTGACCTAATTAAATTGAAAAGTTTTTTGCACAACGAAGGAAACTGTAAGAAAGGTGAAAAGGCAGCCTTTTGAATGGGAGAAAATAATAGGAAACGAAGCAATTGACAAGGAACTAGTCTCCGAAATATACAAGCAGCTCAGGCAGCTCATTACCAGAAAGAAGTAATGACCCAATCAAAAAATGGGCCAAAGAACTAAATAGACATTTCTGCAAAGAATACATACAGATGGCTAACAAACACATGAAAAGATTCTCAACATCACTCATTATCAGCAAAATGCAAATCAAGACCACAATGAGGTATCATCTCACACTGGTCAGAATGGCTGCCATCAAAAAGTCTACAAACAATAAAAGCTAGAGAGTGTGTGGAAAAAAGGTAACTCTCTTACACTATTGGTGGGAATGCAAACTGGTACAGCCACCATGGAGAACGCTGTGAGATTCCTTTAAAAACTGGAATAGAACTGCCATACAACCGAGCAATCCTAGTGCTGGGCATACCCCCTGCAGAAACCACAATTTAAAGACATGTAAATCACAGCAGGATCCTCTATGACCCACCTCCCAGAATACTGGAAATAAAAGCAAAAATAAATAAATGGGACCTACTTAAAATTAAAAGCTTCTGCACAACAAAGGAAACTATAAACAAGGTGAAAAGAGAGCCTTCGGAATGGGAGAAAATAATAGCAAATGAAGCAACTGACAAACAACTAATCTCAAAAATATACGAGCAACTCATGCAGCTCAATTCCAGAAAAATAAACAACCCAATTAAAAAATGGGCCAAAGAACTAAATGGACATTTCTTCAAAGAAGACATACAGATGGCTAAAAAACACATGAAAAGATGCTCAACATCACTCATTATCAGAGAAATGCATATCAAAACCACAATGAGGTACCATTTCACGCCAGTCAGCATGGCTGCTATCCAAAAGTCTACAAGCAATAAATGCTGGAGAGGGTGTGGAGAAAAGCGATCCCTCTTCCACTGTTGGTGGGAATGCAAACTATTACAGCCACTATGGAGAACAGTGTGGAGATTCCTTAAAAAACTGGAAATAGAACTGCCTTATGACCCAGCAATCCCACTGCTGGGCATACACACCGAGGAAACCAGAACTGAAAGAGACACGTGTACCTCAATGTTCATTGCAGCACTGTTTATAATAGCCAGGACATGGAAGCAACCTAGATGTCCATCAGCAGATGAATGGATAAGAAAGCTGTGGTACATATACAGAATGGAGTATTACTCAGCCATTAAAAAGAATCCATTTGAATCAGTTCTAATGAGGTGGACGAAACTGGAGCCGATTATATAGAGTGAAGTAAGCCATAAAGGAAAACACCAATACAGTATACTAACGCACATATATGGAATTTGGAAAGATGGTCACGATAACCCTGTATGCGAGACAGCAAAAGAGACACAGATGTACAGAACAGTATTTTGGACTCTGTGGGAGAGGGAGAGGGTTGGATGATTTGGGAGAATGGCATTGAAACATGTATAATATCATATATGAAATGAATCGCCAGTCCAGGTTCAATGCAGGATACAGGATGCTTGGGGCTGGTGCACTGGGATGACCCAGAGGGGTGGTATGGGGAGGGAGGTGGGAGGGGGGTTCAGGATGGGGAACACGTGTACACCTGTGGTGGATTCATGTTGATGTATGGCAAAACCAAGAGAATATTGTAAAGTAATTAGCCTCTAATTAAAATATATAAATTTTTTTAAAAAATTTAAAATTAAAAAACATAAATAAAAATAAAGACGTGTATACCAGGTTCATTGCAGCACTGTTCACAATAGCTAGGACATGGAAGCAACCTAGACGTCAACTGGCAGATGAATGGATAAGGAAGTTGTGGTACATATACAGAATGTAATATTACCCAGCTATAAAAAGAACACATCTGAGTCATTTCTAATGAGGTGAACCTGGAGCCTATTATACAGAGTGAAGTAAGTCAGAAAGAGAAACATCAGTACAGTATATTAATGCATATATATGAAATTTAGAAAGAGATACAGATATAAAGAACAGACTTTTGGACTATGTGGGAGAAGGCAAGTGGGAGACAATATGAGAGAATATCACTGAAATATGTACCATCAACATACAAAAAGCAAAGCTCATGGCATCCGCTCTCATCACTTCATGGCAAATAGATGGGGAAAAATGGAAATGATGAGAGACTCTTCATGGCAAATAGATGGAGAAAAATGGAAATGATGAGAGACTTTACTTCTTCAGCTTCCAAATCACCATGGTTGGTGACTGCAGCCATGAAATTATAAGACGCTTGTTCTTTGGAAGAAAAGCAATCACAAACTTAGACTGCATATTAAAAAGCAGAGACATTACTTTGCCTACAAAGGTCTGTATCATCTAAGTTCTAGTTTTTCCAGTAGTCATGTATGGATGTGAGAGCTAGACAAAACAAAAGGCTGAGCACCGAAGAGATGATGCCTTTGAGCTGTAGTGCTGGAGAAGACTCTTGAGAGTTCCTGGGAAAGCATGGAGATCATACCAGTAGATCCTAAAGGAAATCAACCCTGAATATTCATTGGAAGGACTGATGCTGAAGCTGAGTCTCTAATACTTTGGCCACCTGATGTGAAGAGTGAATTCATTGGAAGATACCCTGACACTGGGAATGATTGAAGGCAGGAGGAGAAGGGGACAACAGAGGATGAGATTGTTGGATGGTATCACTGACTCAATGGATGTGAGTTTGAGCAAACTCTGGGAGATGTTAAAGGACAGGGAAGCCTGGCGTGCTGTGGTCCATGCGGTCACAAAGAGTCAGACATGACTGAGCAACTGAACAACAACTTCATTGGGAAGTAGTGGGAATCCAATGAGTTTTACTACATACTTGGGGGAGTAGGTATGACAGAACATATAGATAATTTGACTCCAAAAAAGGAACACATTTAGAGACAAAATTTTATTAATTCAAATGAGTCAGGCCCTCAAGAACTATGCTCTCTAGCACTGACATGACAAAACTAAGAACACTGAATTCAACCCCCAGCAATCAGCTGCAAAATCTAAAGCACACTAAAGCCTAAACCCTAAAGCACACTACTACTGCTCCAATCATGGCTAACTCTGCTCAGAGACAAGGTATCCAGATGTTCTAAGAGGGAATACATGGGGCCAGTGTTTCATAACCAGGTTCACTTCTCTTTTCTGTCTTTTTTGTTTGTTGTTTAAAAACAAAATCACATTCAGGTAGATGTAAGAGGAACCTGCCTTCAATCATTCTTTCAACAAATATTAATTGATACCCCACTATATGGCAGCCACTGTTCAGTATGCTGACAGAGCAGAGAACAAAATAGATTAAGTCCCTGTTCTTACTGAGGTTATACTCTAGTGGGAAATACATGTTACCACAGAAGCAAACACACATATAATATTGTTTTAGACTGTGATCAGTGTTGTGATAAAAATAAAAAGGGAAGGGATAAGGTCACAGAGAATGCCTGGGCCATCCAAGTTACTTTAATCTCTCTTTCCTGAGTTCTGAAGGATATAGAGGCCCACCATGGGTAGAACCAGGTAGAAAGAAAAGGAAGTGCAAAGTTCCTCAGGTCAGACAGATCCTAGCATATGGGTATAAAAAGGAGATCAGTGTTGCTGTTGCTGTTCTGTTCAGCCACCCAGTTATGCCCGACTCTTTGCGACCCCATGGACTGCAGCACTCCAGGCTTCCCTGTCCTCCACCACCTCCTGGAGCTTGCTCAAACTCATGTCCATTGAGTCAGTGATGCCATCCAACCCCAGTGTTGCTAGAGGAGAGTATACAATGTTTTTATAAATCACATCAAAGAGGTAGGCAGGGGCTGGATCTATTGATGGTGGTGTCTGGGACCAGGAAGGGCTTCCTAGGTGGCGCTAGTGGTAAATAATCTGACTGTCAATGCAGGAGACACAAGAGATGGGCCTGATCCCTAGGTGGGGAAGATTCCCTGGAGGAAGGCATGGCAACACCTCCAGTATTCTTGTCTGGAGAATCCCATGGACAGAGGAGCTTGGAGGACTACAGTCCATGGGGTTGCAAAGAATGGGTCACAACTTAGCATGCATGCATGGGACCAGGAAATGGTGAGGGATTTTGGACAAATTTTAAAGAATGGCCAACAGGACTTATTGAAGAACTGGATATGAAGCACAAAAAAAAAAAAAAAAGATTTAAGGATTCAGTTCAGTTCAGTAGCTCAGTTGTTTTCTGACTCTTTGCAACCCCATGGACTGTAGCACATCAGGCCTCCCTGTCCATCGCCAACTCCCGGAGTTTACTTAAACTCATGTCCATTGAGTCGGTGATGCCATCCAACAATCTCATTCTCTGTCGTCCCCTTCTCTTCCCTCCTTCAATCTTTCCCAACACCAGGATCTTTTCCAATGTGTCAGTTCTTCGCATTAGGTGACCAAAGTATTGGAGTTTCAGCTTCAGCATCAGTACTTCCAATGAATATTCAGGACTGATTTCCTTTAGGATGGACTGGTTGGATCTCCTTGCTGACCGAGGGACTCTCAAGAGTCTTCTCCAACACCACAGTTCAAAAGCATCAATTCTTTGGCACTCAGCTTGCTTTATCTCACATCCATACATGACTACTGGAAAAACCACAGCTTTGACTAGATGCACGTTTGTTGGCAAAGTATTGTCTCTGCGTTTTGGCCTGAACAACCAGATGTTCCCATTAACCGGAATGGAGAAAGACATTAAACATGATTTCTGATGAGTCATTCTAGAGTTCCACTAATACCTGTGGATGGGACCTCAGGGTCCTGCTCCAACTTTGTGCAGCCTAATTATGGAATGGGGGCGCTTGTTTTGGCTAAGAGCAATGAAGCACATTTTGGGGAATCCCTGCCTTCTCCTTTCTGATTGTATTCATAAACCTGGAGATTTACACAGACGAGACAGAGAAGACTGAACACATTGCCAGGCAAAACGGAGAGTGCCCAGGCACAGGAAATCTTCTGTAGCCACTTCAGCACAGAAACTATGAGATTGAGCAGCGCCAAGGAGGGCGCTGCGGGAACCTTCTTGGCGATCTGGAAGCCTAGAGAACCATTTAAAAAAAAAAAAAAAAACTAGAAACAAAGTAAAGAAAAGAGATGGGGTGGGGTTTGGTGGTCTGGCCCGCCGGAAGGAGCTTGGGTGGAGCCGACTGTGCAAGCTTCGGGGCAGAGGGGGAGAGAAGGCCGCCACTAGCAACTAATATCAGCTTCCTAAACTCAACAGAGAGGTCGGAGGTATTGTTGGAAATGCCACGAACCCCGTGATTCTGTCTGCCCGCCAAAGAGAGATGAAAACCCAAGTTGTGCGGTGCAGCTTTAAAGGGGCTGGTGATTGACAGAATGTGTAGCAGTGGATGGGGTGGAGCCGCTGGGTGGGGTCTGGGACAGGCAGCTGGGAGAAACCAAAAGGAAGAAAAAAGAAAACCGTAGCCCCTGAAACCGCTAATGCCAGGGGGAAGCTAGCCGGAAAGGGAGGACAGGAGGGTTTTAGAGCTCACCTCCATTCCTACCCTGATCAACTCTCTCAGACGCTTCTATCTCCTTTTGAGATAATTAAAACCTACTGTACACCGGCCTTAGTCGGTGCCCGTTCCTAACTCCACTGAATTAGATTTGTAGTACGAGTGAGTGAAGACCCCGGGTCCACCACCTCAACCCCGGCCCCGCCCCATCGGCCTGGCCCGGGGCTGGGAGCAGAGGATGCCTTTGGAGGCGCAGAATCCGAAAGTAAGTCCCTTTCATTTTGCTTACCCACCCTCTCCCCTTCCTTTTGCTGCCCTCACTGGGGTATTCTCTGGGCGGCAAAGAGCCACCTTACCGAAGGAGACTCTTTCAAGGAGGACACAGAGGGTTGGACCGGGTAAGGTGGGGTAAGAAGGGGAGGGGAACGGAGGAGGGGTGGCGCTTTAAAGCCTAGCGGAGCTGCCATCCACCGGATAGGAAGCTCAGAGTTTGCTGGTTGTTTGATTAGAGCCTTGATTTCCTCTCCTGCTCTTAGAGCCTCGACTTACCCCTCCAGGCATTTTTTTCTTTTTGTCACAATCCAGCGCGTTATCTGGCTGCTTAAAGCTTCTAGCTGTGAGTTGGGAGGGCTCCATCTTGCCCAGCTTCTTAAAGCGGCAGTGCACCAGTTCGGCTGTGGGAAATAGATACTGAAAATTCGATTTCGAAAAGGATGGCACTGACTCATCTTTACTATGACACAAGGTGTGTTGGGGGAATTTGTACAGAGAGGCAAGTTTTTCCTCCTTATACCAGCCTTCAAACTTGTTCTAATATCCAGTTGATTCTCAGGGGGCACATCCTGGGCTATGCTGCCAAGTTGTACATTAGTTAACTGCAGAGTCAACTGGCCTTGCAGTTTTAGCTCAAGAGGAAAATTTATCAAGATTTGAAAAAATAATTTATTTTACAAATATTTATCAAAAGCTAGGTTCATTGTCTGTGACTGATCCCACTGCTGAATGTCTGTAATATGTCAGGACCATGTAGAGTGATGTCACTGACTCCTTTCTTAACTGATTGGTGGCCAAGGTTTCTTCCTAGAGTCGAATGTTGAATTCGATTTCAGCATTTATCAAGCATGTGTCACGTGAAGGTTCCCATTATTCATCTTCATTGTCTTGTCTTTAGTACCAAGCATCCATATGCCCAAGCCCAAGTGACTGGGAGATTCAGCTGAAAGAGATAGGAACTCAAGTCAAAATGGCATGCAAAGAGAGAAGGGCTGGATGTTTCAATAGGGAAGCTAAGGCTACCTTGACTGATCTGTTATTCCCATGTCCATGTCCAGGCTGGAAGATTGTCTTGGGCAGGAGGGCTTTACCAGCTCCCTTCTGCTGTTAAATAAAAGAACTAGCGTGGTGGAAACTTGTTAGAAGGCCTCATACGGATCAGTGGCATCTCTTGCAAGTTTATTTTTCTTATGTTTCTGCTTAAGGAGGATGGCAGGTCTGGATGGGGCCTAATGATATCCTGTATGTCAAAGATAATAAAATGTGTTTGAGGTTTTAGGTCTAATATTTTACTCTGGATGTCTTTTTTTTTTTTTTTAGGTATGAATTATCTGTGTGTATCTATGCATTTCTACTTGATCAATGAAATGTCATAGCTTCTAGCACTCTGCAGTTTACCAGTTCAGTCATCTCTTGTATTAAATGCAAGGCAGAGACCCTCTCTTTTTTAATGTGCTAGGTTTCAGTGCATCTCCAGTGTCAACTCCCATTAAGAGCCTGTATTCGTTTTAGGTTTTCTCAGCACCATTTATTAAAGCACCTTCCTCCATCCCTTCTTTTCTCAATTGGTTTTCCAAACCCCAAAGTGACCTTATTCTGAATGGCCATAACATTGAATCCACTGGATTCAGATAAAGAAGAAAGCCTCAGTGTTCTTTCTCTCTAAAGTCACTGGTCTATGGGGTCCTAGAAACAAAGAAAACATGAATTCAAATGGAACCCTCCTGGCTACTTTCACCAGTGGGAGTACAATCCTGTTCTAGAGCCAAGAGCCACTTGTACTTGTCACACACACTAAAATCTGCTACCCACACCCTGCCATGGAGAGTGGGAAGGAACTGTGTGCTGACTCCACATCCAACCTTCTAAATTTGATAACCATGGAATATGTTAGGTATTGCTGTACTTCTATTTTAATATTTGATTGTCCCTTTGTGTTTATGTTGGTTTTTCTTTGGGAAAGTTTCTAGATGCGGGATATAGCTGTCATAAAATATGATTGATGAAATATGGTTAATCTCTTCCTAGGACAGTGAAAATTTTGTGAACCTACTAACAGTTATTATAGGCAAGCAATGGAAAGGTTTCAAGTGACTTTCCCAGAGAAATTAGTTTGTTGTCATTCATTCTGCTTTCTGGGCTTGCAGACAGTTTTTGTCTACACAGAGGCAAAAGGGCTTCATAAGAAATAATTGCAGAAAGAACACTTTGTCCTCTCTCTCTCTATGTCACAAGCAGTAGTTTCGATCCCCCAACTCCACTTCTGGAATCCGGTAGCCTAGACTGTTCTTGCTTAGACTAGTATAGCCTATGCCTACATTTACTTTGGTCTGAGTTTCTTCCTGGTTTTTTCCTCAGCATTCAAGGATAAGGACCTATGAAAGACAAAGGTATCAATAGGAAAGTACATTGTGTTATGAGATTCATTCATTCATTAATTCAACAAATACTTACTGAGAACCTACTCTGTGCCATCACTGCACAAGACTCTGGAGAGTCTGCAAGACAAGTCCCCTGCCTTTTTGGAGACTGTATTCTAATGAGGATATGTTAGTGGATGTGTTTTTTTTTGGGGGGGTCGTTGAATAAGATAGCAGAGGGACTGAGGAGAGCTATTTAATAAAGAGTCAAGGAGGGCTTCTCTGATATGATGATTTTTAAGAATATATACGAATAAAGTGAGAGAACTAGCCATGAGAATACCCAAGGGAAGAGTATTCTTGACAGAGAAAATAGAATTTCAAAGGCTTGATGTGTTCAAGGAATAGCAAAGCCAGTATCACTGGAGTGAAGAGGAGAGTGGTAGCACATGATTTCAGAGAGACAGAGAAGTGTCAGATCTTATAGGATCTTCTAAATACTTTGGATTTTATTCTGAGTGAGATAGGGAGTCATTTTTAAAGAAGATAAATAATCAACAATTATATTTAAGATTCTACTCTTGTAAGGATAAATCTTCAGTTGTTCATCTTAACACAATCAAGATAGATTGTGATTTTATGATTTTGATATTTGAATGTATGATATTATGATTTGAAAAAATTAATAAGCTTATTGCTGAATTCATGTAACTAATTTAATTTTATACTAGCCATTGTTTCATAACAATTATCTGAAAAGGATTTCAAACATATTTGAAACTACTGAAATACAAAAAATATTTTCAGCATAATTTAATTTAAAAATTCACAATAAATTTATTAGCACTAGAAGAATGTTTAACCTTGTTAAGAAAACATTCACAAGATTGTATAGCACTGTTTCACTCTAGCATAAAATTGTGAAAATTATTCACTTAAAAACTTGTTTTTTTTCTTTTTTTTTTAAATTTCGGTCTTGCTGGCACACATAATTTCATGTAGATTATATACTATTCTTCTCCTCAAGTTCTTCACAGTAGGGAAGTGTGTTTCATGTATCATTTAATTTAATCCTCACAATAACCTTGTGAGGTAAGCAATATTATCATTTACATTTTACAGAATAGGAAACTGTGGCACAGGAATGTAAAGTGCCTTACCGAAGGACACAGAGCTAGTAAGTTAAAGAGGATTCATTGTCTCCCATACCTTCTGAAAAGTTGTTCCATCAGCTTCTTTTTCTTCAATTCCTTTTTCTTTGGTTCTTCCACCCATCCAACCATTCCCACCTTATATAGATAATATTTATTGAATACCTGAAAGTGAAAAGTGAAAGTGAAAGTTGCTCAGTCCTGTCAACTCTTTGCAACCCCATGGACTGTGCAGTCCATGGAATTCTCTAGGCCAGAATACTGGAGTGGGTAGCCTTTCCCTTCTCCAGGGGATCTTCCCAACTCAGGGATTGAACCCAGGTCTCCTGCATTGCAGGCAGATTCTTTACCAGATGAGTCACAGGGGAAGCCCAAGAATACTGGAGTGGGTAGCCTATCCCTTCTCCAGTGGATCTTCCCGACCCAGGAATAGAACTGGGGTCTCCTGCATTGTAGGCGGATTCTTTACCAACTGAACTATCAGGGAAGCCCTATTGAATACCTACTCTGTGGCCAAGCCGTCTATTGAACACTTTGCATTTATCAATTCATATAATGTTCACAATAATCCTATTTAGTAGGTACTGTTGTTTTCCCAATTTTTCAGTTAGGGAAATTGAGACAGAAAAATCAAGGAATTTGCCCAAGTTTATACAACTTGGAAAGAGCAGATGTGAGATTTGAACCCAGGTCTATAAAGTCTACACCTTGATTATTATGCTCTACTGCCTAGTCTTTAGCTTGCAAACACATTTATTTCCTAAGTCAATCTTTATTTAACAGCTCTTACTCAAATTACCACCCTATTTTTTGACAGTTTCCATTTAGATCATTATTGAAACTGCTCTCACAAGAGTTACCTGAAGATCTCCTAAATGTCATGTCATGTACTCTCTCTTTAGGTTTTCAACATACTTGGCTTTACTACATTTAAGGTTGTACTTTCCTTCCATCTTTAAAGCCTTTCATTCCGTGTTTTCTGTGATAATACTCTACCGTGGATTTCCATGAACCTTTCTGATTGCTCTTTTTATTCTCTTATCTTGCTACTCTATACTCCTTATTTAGATCATCTTATCCACTTAAGAATTTCAACTGCCATTTATATAGCCTATATGACAGTCTCCATCTCCAGCTGAATGCTTTTTCTTATCCTGGACCCATCCATTTGTCTGTTAATCAGACATCTTAACTTGACATCTCTACACTTAATATGTTTAAAATTGAATTCATCATCAAACTCCCTGACTCCAGTTTCTCTCCTTGACCAACAGTCACATAATCAACCAAACAATAAAAGCCTAGCAATAAAGCCTAGTGTCATCTATGACTCTTTCTTCTCCATAGCTTCTAGATTCTCCTTCTTAAATCTTTGTATCCTCTCCATTCCTACTTGTAATGTCTTTGAGTAATTTTCCATCACGTATGACCTGGCCTATTAACATAGCCCCTTACTGTTGTTTTATCTGCCTCTAATCTCTGTGACCAGAGAAGGCAATGGCACCCCACTCGGTTGCTAAGAGTCGGAGACAACCGAGTGACTTCACTTTCACTTTTCACTTTCATGCTTTGGAGAAGGAAATGGCACCCCACTCCAGTGTTCTTGCCTGGAGAATCCCAGGGACAGCAGAGCCTGGTGGACTGCCGTCTATGGGGTTGCACAGAGTCGGACATGACTGAAGTGACTTAGCAGCAGCAGCAGCAGCAGCAGCAGCAGCAGCAATCTCTGTGACCTTTGTTATATGTTGAATTATGTCTCTCAAAATATATTGGATTCCTAATTTCTAGTACCATAGAATGTGACTGTATTTGGAGATGGGGTATTTACAGAGGTAATCTAGTTAAAATGAAATAGTTAGGACAAGCCCTAATCCAATATGACTGGTATCCTTATGAAAAGGGGAAATTTGGACAGAAAGACTCATAGAGGAAAGATGATCTGGAGAGACACAGGGAGAAGACAGTCATCTGTAAGCCAAGGAGAGAGGCCTAGAACAGATTCTTCTCTCAGAACCCTCAGGAGGAACCAAACCTGATGGCACTTTGGTTTCAGAGTTACAGCCTTCAGAACTGTGAGACAATACATTTTTGTTGTTAAATCCCCTGGTTTTTAGGACTTTGATGTTGCAGTCCTAGCAAAGTAATATAATTTCCAGTGTAGTCTACATTTTAGGATATTTCTAAAATACATGTTTTTATCTTGACAATCCTATGTTTAGAATTATTCAAACTCCCCTTCACTTACAGGATTAAATCCTTGCCTTTTAGTATGACACTTCAAAATTTGTCCTTAACCTACCTTTCATGTTTATTGCCTGTGATTTCCTTATCACAGGAGTTACATTAAGTTAACAGCTACTTCTCGAACATGCCATGATCTTTCACAAACATCATGTCTTTGTTCATGCTATCAGGAATTCCATGTGTTCCTTCTCCTCTTACAACATGTACTACTCCACCTCCACCTTTCCTTCGACTCCATTCTTCTCTTTTTGATAAACTCTTATAACAGAGCATGATACCCAATTCATTTTTTTTTTTTTCTGTGAAGGCTTGAAGTATAGGTAAGATCTGAATAGCCAGAGTTAAGGGGAAAAGATATTCTAAGCAGGAAGAGTCATATAACAAAAGGCAGGTAATGAGTATCAATATAATGTGGGTTGGAGGGGAATGGAGTAGAGTTATGGAAAAGTGAGGTTAGAGAACTCTTTTCCTTTGGTGATAATATTTGTTGTTGTTCAATTGCTCAGTCGTGTCTCTTTGTGAGCCCATTTACTGCAGCATGCCAGGCTTCCCTGTCATTCATTGTTTCTCAGAGTTGTTTCAAACTCATGTCCATTGAGTCAATGATGCCATCACCGACTCATTGGTGATAATATGGATGGGACCAAAGTAGCATCTGGAGAAGCTGCAAGGTCAGTATTCTCCCTCCATAGTGTTTCAGGGAAACAGATAGGCCTCAAAGAATATTATTATCCACTTAATGTAACCTGATAATGAGATAAGATAGCCTCTATTATGTTCTTGGAAAGCTGGTCTTTATAATAGGACTATGGGCTTGGGGTACTTTTGCTGATCAGTGATGGTATGGTAGTAGAGCAGAAAATACTCAACAGGGTTCAGAGTCCTTTTCTGCTGTAGGTTATTTAAACCTGACTCTATATATTAACCATTTCTGCTTATATAAAGCAGATAGTTTTGAAAGGAGGAAACAAAACTGATTCATTAAACACTCACTTATTCAACATACATGCCTTGGAAGCCCTCTATGTGGATAGCTCTGTGCTACAGGATGGGAATATACAAATATAAGACCTCAACCTTGCCCTGGAGGTTAGCTGGGAGGCAGACAAAGTTCTAGCTAACATCTACTACTGGTTGATCACTTACCATATGCTAGGGCCCACACTAAGCTTTGCATGTGTCTCACTTAAATTCCCAGTAGGGTTATACCCATTTTGTGGGTAAGGGCACAGGTTAGAGAAAGGTTGAATAAATTCAGGAGAGAGGAATTGGAAAATTGACAAGTGAGCAAATTGTTAACATGAGTAGAAAGGATGTTGGTGCCATTTGGGGTAAAGAAGTCAAAGAAGACTTGATAGAGGAGGTGATGTTTGAGTCTTGAAGGATAATAAGAGTTTTCAAGTGTCAATGAAAAAAAATTAGTTGCTCTAAGAAAGAAATGGAAAATTTTATTTGAGCCAACCTGAAGATTATTACCTGGGAGACAGTCTTTCAGAAAGTTCTCAGGACTGTTCCACCCATTAGAGGTCAAAGCATAGTTATATATGTTTTTGAGACAAAAGTTTATATGTCAAATGATGTACTGACAGTTTAAACAATCCATATCTACACATACAAAGTGGATTGGCAGATCATGGGTCATTGTGGCCCCTTATAATAATAAGAAGGAAGATTGTGTCCTCAGAATTTGTGACTCGTTATGAGATTAAAAACGAATATTATCTCCTCAGGAGGTCTGGTTAATACAGATGCACAATACCCAGTAAAGGGAAGGAAAGAGACCTGAATGGGCAAAGAAAAATATTATGTTCAAAGTTTTTCTTGCTTTGCCATAGAATATAAATTTTGTTTCATCAATTTCCCCCTTTTGATAATTTTTTTGTTAGAAAGCACTAGGTGATAAAATAGTTGGTCCCTCAATGCCAGAGTGGTTGCTTACCTGCCTTTGATCCATCATGTCCCTCAGTGTTGGGTCTTAATGGCCTGTTTTTTTTTTTGTTTGTTTGTTTCCTTTTAGTAGGATATGCTAGTAAGATGTCTGGCAAGGACTATCAGTCAATTCCAAGTTGTCCAGTAGCACTTAGTGCAATTTTACCTTGCATGTGCATTGTATATGTCCATTTATAGAGAGCTATAGATGTGATCAAAATTGACAGTAGGAATGACCATGTCATTAATAAAGTTTTAAGCCAAGATTCTCCTAAACAAAACCATTTCCCTAGTATTTTTAATAAACAAGGAAGAACATCATTTAGAGCAGAAATTTGATTCTTCGTGTGCCATAAGATGAGTTAACAAATGTTACGGCCAAATTATCTTTGTGAATGGTGTCATATAGGGACCTGATTTCATATTTGTGCATGTGGTTATCCAGTTTTTGCAATGCCATTTGTTGAAGAGACTACCCTTTCCCTACTGAGTGTTCTTGGCTCCCTCGCCAAATATTAGTTGACCATATAGGTGGAGATTAATTTCTGGGCTCTCTCTTCTTTTCCATTGGTTTTTGTGTCTATTTTTATGCCAGTACCATACTGTCTTAATTACTATAGATTTGTACTATAGTTTGAAACCAGGATGTGTGATGCCTTACTTCTTTGTTCTTTCTCATGATTGTTTTGGTTATTTTGAGTCTTTTGGAGCTGTATACAAATGTTGGGATTTTATGATCTATTTCTGAGATGAATAACACTGGAATTTTTATGGGAATTGCTTTGAATTTATAGATGGCTTTGGGTAGATAGGGGTATTGGGTATTTTAACAATATTAATTCTTCCAATTCATCAACATGGGATATCTTTCCATTTGCCTGTGTCATCTTTGATTTCTTTGAACAAAATCTTGTTCTTGTTATATAGATCATTCACATCCTTGATTAAATTTATTCCTAAGCATTTTATTACTTTTGATGCTATTGTGAATGTGAAAGATTTCCTCCTTTCTTTTTCAGATGTTTTATTTTTAGTATATAGAAGTGCAACAGATTTCAGGATTTTTTCTTCTGTTAGATGCTTAATTTTTAAATTGTATAAGTGAAGGAACTGAGATATAAATAATCTGTAAAGATGAAGAAATTGAAACACAAATAAGTGTCATACATTAGGTCGTATAGCTGACTAGGTAGTTCAGTTCAGTTCAGTTCAGTTCAGTCGCTCAGTCAGGTCTGACTCTTTGTGACCCCATGAATCGCAGCACACCAGGCCTCCCTGTCCATCACCAACACCCGGAGTTCACTCAGACTCACATCCATCGAGTTAGTGATGCCATCCAGCCATCTCATCCTCGGTCATCCCCTTCTCCTCCTGCCCCCAATCCCTCCCAGCATCAGAGTCTTTTCCAATGAGTCAGGTCTTTGCATGAGGTGGCCAAAGTACTGGAGTTTCAGCTTTAGCATCATTCCTTCCAAAGAAATCCCAGGGCTAATCTTCAGAATGGACTGGTTGGATCTCCTTACAGTCCAAGGGGCTCTCAAGAGTCTTCTCCAACACCACAGTTCAAAAGCATCGATTCTTTGGCACTCAGCTTTCTTCGCAGTCCAACTCTCACATCCATATATGACCACTGGAAAAACCATACCCTTGACTAGACGGACCTTTGTTGGCAAAGTAATGTCTCTGCTTTTGAATATGCTATCTCAGTTGGTCATAACTTTCCTTCCAAGGAGTAAGCGTCTTTTAATTTCATGGCTGCTATCACCATCTGCAGTGATTTTGGAGCCCAAAAAAATAAAGTCTGACGCTGTTTCCACTGTTTCCCCATCTATTTCCCATGAAGTGGTGGGACCAGATGCTATGATCTTCGTTTTCTGAATGTTGAGTTTTTCACTCTTCTCTTTCACTTTCATCAAGAGGCTTTTTAGTTCCTCTTCACTTTCTGCCATAAGGGTGGTGTCATCTGCATATCTGAGGTTATTGATATTTCTCCAGCTTGTGCGTCTACTAGGTAGTTAGTTAGTGACTTAAAATGATGATGTTTATTTTATAGCCTGCATTTTTATTGAATTTGTTGATTAGTTTCAACATTTTTTGGTTGAACCTTTGAGATTTTCTATATATAAGATCGTATCATCTGCAAGTAATGACAGTTTTGCTTCTTCCTTTCTGATTAGGATGCTTTATATTTGTTTGTCTTGCCTAATTCCTCTAGCTAGGACTTCTAGTAGTATATTGAATAACACTAGTGAGAATGGGCACGCTTTCTATGTTCCTGATCTTAGTGGAAAAGCTTTCAACCATGTAACCTGTGGGTGTGTCATATAAGGTCTTTAAGGTACATTCTTTATATACCCAATCTGTCAAGGATTTTTTATCATGAAATGATACTTTTTTGTGTGAAATCCTTTTTCTGCATCAATTGAGATAATCCTATGACTTTTCTTTCATTTTTTAGTGTGATATATCACTTTTATTGATTTGTGTATGTTGAAACATCACTACATCCCAGGGAAAAATTGTACTTGGTCAAGGTATATTATTCTTTTAATGTATTCTTGAATTCAGTTTGCTAATATTTTGTTGAGAATTTTTGCATCTGTATTCATCTGGGATATTGGTCTATATTTTTCTTCTACAGTATTCTTAATCTTGTTTTTGTGTCTGGGTAATGTTGATCTTGTAAAAATGAGTTTGGAAGTGTTTCCTGCTCTTCAATTTTATAGAAAGTATCCCAAAGAAAAGCAATGCCAAAGAATGCTCAAACTACTGCACAATTATACTCATCTCACATACTAGTAAAGTAATGCTAAAAATTCTCCAAGGCAGGCTTCAGCAATACATGAACCGTGAACTTCCAGATATTCAAGCTGGTTTTAGAAAAGGCAGAGGAACTAGAGATCAAGTTACCAACATCTGCTGGATGATGGAAAAAGCAAGAGAGTTCCAGAAAAGCATCTATTTCTGCTTTATTGACTATGCCAAAGCCTTTGACTGTGTGGATCACAATAAACTGTGGAAAATTCTGAAAGAGATGGGCATACCAGACCACCTGACCTGCCTCTTGAGAAACCTGTATGCAGGTCAGGAAGCAACAGTTAGAACTGGACATGGAACAACAGACTGGTTCCAAATAGGAAAAGGAGTACGTCAAGGCTGTATATTATCACCCTGCTTATTTAACTTATATGCAGAGTACATCATGAGAAACGATGGGCTGGCAGAAGCACAAGCTGGAATCAAGATTGCCGGGAGAAATATCAATAACCTCAGATATGCAAATGACACCACCCTTATGGCAGAAAGTGAAAATGAACTAAAGAGCCTCTTGATGAAAGTGAAAGAGAAGAGTGAAAAAGTTGGCTTAAAGCTCAACATTCAGAAAATGAAGATCATGGCCTTCGGTCCCATCACTTCATGGCAGGTAGATGGGGAAACAGTGGAAACGGTGTCAGACGGGGAAACAGTGGAAACGGTGTCAGACTTTATTTTTTTGGGCTCCAAAATCACTGCAGATGGTGATAGCAGCCATGAAATTAAAAGACGCTTACTCCTTGGAAGGAAAGTTATGACCAACCTAGATAGTATATTCAAAAGCAGAGACATTACTTTGCCAACAAATGTCCATCCAATCAAGGCTATGGTTTTTCCAGTTGTCATGTATGGATGTGAGAGTTGGACTATAAAGAAAGCTGAGCACCGAAGAATTGATGCTTTTGAACTGTGGTGTTGGAGAAGACTCTTGAGAGTCCCTTGGACTGCAAGGAGATCCAACCAGTCCATCTTAAAGGAGGTCAGTCTTGGGTGTTCATTGGAAGGACTGATGTTGAAGCTGAAACTCCAGTACTTTGGCCACCTGATGTGAGGAACTGACTCATTTGAAAAGCCACTGATGCTGGGAAAGATTGAAGGCAGGAGGAGAAGGGGACCACAGAGTATGAGATGGTTGGATGGCGTTACTGACTCGATGGACATGGGTTTGGGTGGACCCTGGGAGTTGGTGATGGACAAGGAGGCCTGGCATGCTGTGGTTCATAGGCTTGCAAAGAGTCGGACATGACTGAGCGACTGAACTGAACTGATAGAAAGGTTGGTGTTAATCTTTAAATGTTTGGTAGAATCCATCAGTGAAGATATCTAATCATAGGGTTTTCTATGTTGGGAGGTTTTTGATGACTAGTTTCCTTACTCATTATTGATCTGGTCAGCAAAAGCCTCTTCTAGATTTAGTCTTGGTAGGTTGTGTGTTTGTAGGAACTTGTCAATTTCTTCTAGGTTATCTAACTTATTGGTGTATAAATGTTCATAGTAGTCTCTTATAATCATATGGATTTTGTAGTATCAATTTTAATATCTCCTCTTTCATTCTAATTTTATTTGCCTCTCTTTTCTTTCTTTGTTAGTCTAGCAAAAAATATTGTCAGTTTTATTTATCTTTTCAGAAACTTAGATTTTAGGGGTGTTAATATTTTCTATTGTTTTTCTGGTCTATTTCATTTATTTCCACTCTGATCTTTATTGCTTCCTTTTGTCTGCTAACATTGTCAATAATTTGTTCTTCTTGTTCTAGTTCTTAGAGGTGTAAAATTAGTTATTTTATTTCTTTCTGATTTCTTGATATGTGCATTTAGCACTAAATTTTCTCCTCAGAACTGCTTTGTTTTGGTATGCTGTGTTTCCATTTTCATTTAAGATACTGTTTAATTTCCCTTTTGACTTCTTCACTGACTGGTTGTTTGAGAGTTTTGTCATTCAGTTATTGTCCACATATTTGTAGATATTTCATCTGTCCTGTTGTTGATCTCTAGTTTCACACCACTGTGGTCAGAAAAGATACTTGCTATGATTTTACACTTCTTGAATTTACTAACACCTGTTTCATGTCCTGTCGTTATGATCTACTTTGAAGGATTTGCTGTCTGCTCTTTAGAAGAATGTGTATTCTGATGCTGTTGGATGAAATGTTCTATAAATTTCTTTCAGTTTCATTTAGATTAATGTATCATTCAAGTGCATTTTTTCCTTTTATATTTTCTGTCTGGATGATGTATCCATTGCTGACTTTGGGGTATTGAAGTTTCTATGATTGTATTGTTTTGTATTTCTTTCTTCAGGTCTATTACTATTTGCTTAACAAATGTTGTTGTTCCATGTTGTGTGTGCAGATATTAATGATTTTTAAATTTTTATTTATTTTCAACTGAAAGATACTTGCTTTATAATATTGTGTTGGTTTCTACCATACATTAACATGAATCAGTCATAGGTATATATATGGACCCTCCCTCATGAACCTCCCTCCCACTTCCCACCCATCCCACCCCTCTATGTTGTCACACAGCACCAGATTTGAATGTGCTGTGTCATACAGCAAATTCCCACTGACTATCACTTTTGCACATAGTAATGCATATGCTTCAGTGCTACTCTCCCAATTCATCCCATCTTCTCCTTCCCACACTGTCCACAAGTCTGTTCACTATGTCTGCATTTCCATTGCTGCTCTGCATATAGGTTCATCAGTACCATCTTTCTAGGTTTTTATATATATGTGTGTTAATATATGATATCTGTTTTTCTCTTTATGACTTACTTCATTCTGTATAATAAGCCCTAGGTTCATCCTCCTCTTTAGAACTGACTCAAATGCATTCTTTTTTTATGACTGAATAATATTCCATTTTATATATGTACTATGACTTCATTATCCATTCATCTGTCAATAGACATTTAAGTTGCTTCTATGTCTTAGCTATTGTAAATAGTGCTGCAATGAACATTGAGGTACATGTGTCTTTTTCAGTTATGGTTTCATTGGGGTATATGGTCAGTAGTGGGATTGTTGGGTGGTTTGTTAGTTTTATTCCTAGTTTTTTAAGGAATCTTCATGCTGTTCTCCAGAGTGGCTATATCAGTTTACATTTCCACCAACAGAGCAAGAGGGTTGCCTTTTCTCCACACCCTCTCCACCATTTATTGTTTATAGATTTTTTTGATGATGGGCATTCTGACCGGTGTGGGATGATACCTCATTGTAGTTTTGATTTGCATTTCTCTAATAATGAGTGATGTTGAACTTCTTCCCATGTGTTTGTTAGCCATCTGTATGTCTTCCTTGGAGAAATGTCTGTTTAGATCTTCTGCCCATTTTTCAATTGATCTGCTTGTTTTCCTGATGTTGAGCTATATGCTGTTGCTGCTGCTAAGTTGCTTCAGTCGTGTCCAACTCTGTGCGACCCCATAGACAGCAGCCCACCAGGCTCCACCATCCATGGGGTTTCCAGGCAGGAGTACTGAAGTGAGCTATATGAGCTGCTTATATATTCTAGAGAATAATCCTTTGTCAGTTGTTTTATTTGCAATGATTTTTTCACTCCTTTATCATCATATAATGATCTTTTTGTTTCTTGTTACCATGTCTGGCTAAAAGTCTATTTTGTCTAATATAAAAATATTTACCCTCACTTTGTTTTTTTAAATATAAATTTATTTTAATTGGAGGCTAATTACTTTACAATATTGTATTAGTTTTCCCATACATCAACATGAATCCACCATGGGTGTACACGTGTTCTGCATCCTGCACCCCCCTCCCACCTCCCTCCCCATCTCATCCCTCTGGGTCACTCCAGTGCACCAGCCCCGAGCATCCTGTATCATGCATCGAACCTGAACTGGCAAGTTGTTTCACATATGATATTATACATGTTTCAATGCCATTCTCCCAAATCATCCCACCCTTGCCCTCGCCCACAGAGTCCAAAAGACTGTTCTATATATCTGTGTCTCTTTTGCTATCTTGCATACAGGGTTATTGTGACAATCTTTCTAAATTCCATATATACGTCAGTATACCGTATTGGTGTTTTTCTTTATGGCTTACTTCACTCTGTAAAATGGGCTCTGGTTTCATCCACCTCATTAGAACTGATTCAAATATATTCTTTTTAATGGCTGAGTAATACTCCATTGTGTATATGTACCACAGCTTTCTTATCCATTCATTTGCTGATGGACATCTAGGTTGCTTCCATGTCCTGGCTATTATAAACAGGGCTGCGATGAACATTGGGGTACATGTGTCTCTTTCAATTCTGGTTTCCTCGGTGTGTATGCCCAGCAGTGGGATTGCTGGGTCATATGGCAGTTCTATTTCCAGTTTTTTAAGGAATCTCCACACTGTTTTCCATAGTGGCTGTACTAGTTTGCATTCCCACCAACAGTGGAAGACGGTTCCCTTTTCTCCACACCCTCTCCAGCATTTATTTCTTGTAGACTTTTGGATAGCAGCCATGCTGACTGGAGTGAAATGGTATCTCATTGTGGTTTTGATATGCATTTCTCTGATAATGAGTGATGTTGAGCATCTTTTCATGTGTTTGTTAGCCATTTGTATGTCTTTGGAGAAATGTCTGTTTAGGTCTTTGGCCCATTTTTTGATTGGGTCATTTATTTTTCTGGAATTTAGCTGCAGGGGTTGCTTGTATATTCTTGAGATTAATTTCGTCAGTTGGTTCATTTGCTTGGACTTCCCTGATAGCTCAGTTGGTAAAGAATCTGCCTGCAATGCAGGAGACACCAGTTCAATTCCTGGGTTGGGAAGATCCCCTGGAGAAGGAATAGGCTACCCACTCCAGTATTCTGGCCTGGAGAATCCCATGGACTGTACAGTCTGTGGGGTTTCAGAGTCAGACATGACTGAGCGACTTTCACTTCATTTGCTATTATTTTCTCCAATTCTGAAGGCTGTCTTTTCACCTTGCTTATGCCATTTCCTTCTCCAGAGGATCTTCCTGACCCAGGGATAGAACCCAGGTCTCCTGCATTGTAAGCAGACACTTTACTGTCTGAGCCACCAGGGAAATCTTACCTTCACTTTCTTTTGGTTTCCACTTGCCTGGAATATCTTTTCCCAGTCCTTTACTTTGAGCATTATGTATATCTTAAAACTCATGTGAATCTTTTGTATGCAGCATATTAGTGTTATTCTCTCAGTTGTGTCCAATGCTTTGTGATGCCATGGACCGTAGCCTGCCAGGCTCTTCTGCCCATTGAATTCTCCAGGCAGGAATACTGGAGTGGGTTTCCATTCCCTTCTTCAGGGCATCTTCCTGACACAGGGATTGAACCCAGGTCTCCCACATTGCAGGCAGATTCTTTACTGTTTGAACCACTGTATGCAGCATATGGTTGAGTCTTTTTTAATCCATTCAACTATTCTGTGCCTTTTAATTGGTAAATTCAATGCATTTACATTTAGAGTAATTATTTTATGACTGGAAATACCATTTTGTTGGTTGCTTTCTGGTTGTTTGTATTTATAGTGCTGATTTTCCCCTCTAATTCTCCCTAACAGTGTAAATTGATAATTTTTCATGATGGTATGCTCTGTTTCCTCTTTTTAAAAAATATTTCCTGAATGAACTTATTCTAGATTTTTACTTTGTGGTTACCATGAAGGTTAAATAAAACATCTCCTAGATAAAACAATTCACTTTATGCTCATAGCAACTTGTCTTTGATTACCTACAATGGTTTTACCCTTTTATGCCCCCCTTTGATCACCGTTCTTTTTGTGTTATGCACTTGTTAACAAAGTATAGTCAGTTCAGTTCAGTCGCTCAGTCGTGTCTGACTCTTTGCGACCCCATGAATCACAGCACGCCAGGCCTCCCTGTCCATCACCAACTTCCGGAGTTCACTCAGACTCACATCCATCGAGTCAGTGATGCCATCCAGCCATCTCATCCTCTGTCGTCCCCTTCTCCTCCTGCCCCCAATCCCTTCCAGCATCAGTTATTTTTAACATTCTATTATAGAATTAGTTTTCTAAACCCAACTGTGTTTTTCATCTTTACCAGTGTGTTGTATTTTTTTGTTTTGGATGCTTTCATGTCATTGATTAGTATCTATTTTGGCTTGAAAAACTCCGTTCAGCATTCATTGCAAGGCAGGTCTAGTAGGGGTGGACTCCATAAGCTTTTGTTTGTCTGGGAAAGTCTTTATTTCTTCTTCATACTGGAAGGTTAACTTTGCTGATAGAGTATTCCTGGCTGAAAAGTTTTATCTTTCTACAATTTGAGTATTTCATCCCACTCTCTTCTGGCCTATAGGGCTTTTGTTGAGAAATCTGCAGATAGCTTAATGGTGGCTCATTCATGGGTTGCTTTTTTCCCCTGGCTGTATTTAAGTTTCTTTCTGCATCTTTGATTTTTGACAGTTTCATTATATTGTGTCTTAGACAATGACTTTTGGCATTGAGATAATAGAGTGATCTATTAGTTCTTGAATTTGGATGTCCAAGTCTATTCATGTTTAGGAAGTGCTTCACTATTATTTCTTTAAATGAACTTTCTACTCCCATCTCCCTCTCTTTTCATTTGGGAATCCCAATTATTAATTAATTATAATTGTTATAATAATTATATAAATATTATAATTATTTATATATAATATAATAATTATATATAAATATTATAAATAATTATATATAAAGATTATAAATAAATAATTATAAATAAATATTATAAATAATTATAAATAAATATTATAATTATTTATATATAATATAATAATTATATATAAATATATAATTATTATAACAATTATAATTAATTGTTATTAATGATTAAGTGATGATTAACAAATATTAATTAATAATCCCAGCTATCCCATCAATTATTAATCCCAACTAATCTCATCAATTAGTCTTTTGATGAGACTCCACAGATAATGGGGGCTTTTTTTTTTTTGCCCTTTTCATTTTTTCTTTTTTTCTCTTCTAACTGTATTTCAAAATTCCTATCTTCCAAGTCACATATTCTCTTTTCCATCTGTTGTACTGCACTACAGATGCTCTTTATTTTATTCTTCACTTTATTTATTGAATTGTCCTGAATTTCTGTTTGGTTCTTTTTTAAAAAATTATTTCTCTTTTTAAAGAACACATTTTGTTCATGTATTTTTCCTTCATTTTGAATTTTCTTTTTGAGTTTTCTTATAGCTTGTTGAGTTTGTTTAAAACAGCTATTTTGAATCCTTTATCAGATGGATAACAATATCCTATGCATTTGAGCTTGGTCATTGGAAAATTATTGATATCTTTGAGCAGTGACATATTTCCTTGATTTTTCATGTTCTTTGTAGTTTTGTGTTGGCACTTTTGTATTTGAAGTAGCAGATACCTCCTTAAATCTTACTTGTTGCTTTCACATGAAGTCCTATTCATTGATATTGGTATAGCTGAGGTTTCCTCAGCTGTTGTTGGGCAGACCTGCTCCACTTTTCTTGCTCCTTCTTGTGGCAGAGTTAAGTTCTTATGTCTTCTCTTGTTACAACTCAACAAGCTTCTCTTGTTACAACTCAGCAACTCACCAATTTAACCAAGAAAGTGAAAACCTCACTTTCTTTTCCAGAGAATGGTGATACACTTCTAGTTTTGATTTTTCACTTGTCTGCAAGTCATGGTCCATTTTTCTGAGAGTACCCTGATCATCAGATCTGCTCTTTGCTGCTGCACTTTGGAGCTTGTACAAGGATCTACCTGTAGATTAGGGAAGATATAGGTTTAGCACTTGGGGCATTGGGGGTACATATGCACCCTGTGGGGAGATCCTTGGGTTGGGTGTTCCCAGAGCCTTTTGAGTGGACTTCCTGCTGAAGTCTTAAAGCAGTTAGCAAGTCGCCATCTGTTTAATCCCCTTTATTATTCTTACTTGTTTCTTTCCCTTTCTCTTCCCTCCTCCCCAAGTCATGTGTGTCTTGCTTTCATACATTAGGTGCTGTGGAAGAGAAACAGGTTTTTCTGTCTATGACCCATACAACTGGGGAAGCCAGACACTCACCACTTTCCACCTTCTCCACAGGAGAGGTTATCACCACCAGCTCCATACAGTTTCACCCTGGAAGGAATGACTATTAACAAGTTCCTCCTTCACCACTACATCAAAACTTGTATCCTTCCTGCTGTGATGATTTACTGAGTCTCTACTGGCTTTCTCCTCAACTTAGCAGAGCTGTGACCTGCAGTGGCAGCCATCCCAGGTCTCTGGAGGTGTACAAGTACAAGATGACAGCCTAGATTCCCATGGCTGTTCCTCTCCAACATATACACATTCAAGGTTACACCCTTCAGATGTGCACCTACATGCCTCTAGCCTCAACTCCACACTGGCTCCCATTGCCATGCACCCATGTCAAGACCCAGCAGTCCCAGTAGAAGGCACTGATAGTCAGGTCCCTTGCAGCTACTTTTATACCCACAGTTGGCTTCAGCCCTTGCTGCTAGTTCTGGCTTCTACTGCTATGTGTGTGTCTGCAACTGGCCTCTGCCACTACTCAGGCACCTGCAGCTATTCCCCACTGCTGAGTGTGTGCACACCACCAGGTCTGCTCCACCACTGCTGTCTGTCCTGGTCCCTAGTTACTGGACCTGGAAGTGCCACACACCCATGAACTTGCTGCCCTGCACCACTTGACCTGGGTCTACAACACACTCCAGTTTGCTCTTACTTTCAGGTAAAGGTCAGTCCATAAAATCTGGGTTAGGTGAGTGCTTCTTCAAATGCCCAGACACCTGTGTAAGACTACTGCAGGGATCAGGAAGAATCAGGAAAGCATGACACTACCAAAGAAAACCAATAAACTTTCAATAACTGACCTCAAAAAAATGAATAGTCATGAATTTCTTGAAAGAGTCAAAATAATTATTCTAAAGATGTTCAGAGAGGTACCAGAAAACACAGAAGAACAGTGTAATAAAATCAGAAGAACAATACAAGAACAAAATGAGACATTAAACAAATAAATAGAAAACATAAAAAGAATCAAACAGTGATTTTGGAGCTGATGAATACAATGACTAAACTGAAAAATTCTATGGAGAGCTTAAACAGAAGCTTCTGCTTCTTCCAAGCAGAAGAAAGAATCAGTGAGCACAAAGAAGTATCAATTGAAATTATTTAATCAGAGGAGTAAAAGGCAAAAAAAAAAGTGAAAAGTAATGATCAAATGTATTGATTAAGAAATTACTCCAACTTGTCTAGAAACGTTTTGTGATTGCAAGTAAATGTTTACTAGAAAAGAGACAGTTTGGTGTGGGCATGAGTGAAGACCCTTTCTATGCTGTACGTTTCCTACGAAGAATATTGAATATATTGTGTTTGGTCATTTATAAAAAATGTCACATGCAGTAGCATAAAACTTGGGATAAATGTTTGCTAAAAGGCATTCTGATGAGTAGTACTCACTTACTCATTCAAAACATTTTTTTAATTACTAACTACATGCCAGGCACTGAACTTGGTGCTGGAGTATTGCGTGAATGAGATATTTTGAAGATATTTTGTCCCTGCCCTTTGGGAACTTACAGACTAGTGGAGGGAGGCAGACAATGGATAAACTAGATAGTTAATGAATAAACGAGCAAGATTAGAAACTATGATGTCAGAGATGTGCTATGAAAGAAAATAATGAGATATAATGAAAAATGATTGGGGGGTCACTTAAGTCGGTCAGGCTTCTGTGAGGAGATTACTTTTGAGTTGAGATCTGAAAGATAAGAACAAGCCAACAGAGACAAAAGCTGTGGACAATAATATTCCAGGCAGGTTAATAAATGTAAGGCCTGAGGAGAGAAAGTACTTGTCATGTTGGAGAATCTAAGTGTGGTAGAAGTGCAGTGAAGAGGAAGAATAGGTGAGGAGATCTGAAAGGTTAGCAGACATTTTAAGAAATAAAAAAAAAAATTGAAACAAAATTTGTGTTTATTAATATATTTCCTTTTCTTATTCTTAATCTCTCATCCCACCCCCACCCTTTAGATTTCTTTTTTTATGCTTCCCTGGTGGCTCAGAGTTTAAAGCGTCTGCCTGCAATGTAGGAGACCTGGGTTCAATCCCTGAGTTGAGAAGATTCCCTGGAGAAGGCAATGGCAACCCACTCCAGTATTCTTGCCTGGAGAATCCCATGGATGGAGTAGCCTGGTAGGCTGCAGTCCATGGGGTCACAAAGAGTCGGACACGACTGAGCGACTTCACTCACTTACTTACTTATACATATCACATGTAGACTTGAATGAGCATATGTCCCTTCATGATAGGGCAAATGTCCTTTTAGCATGTGTGCTACCTAATGTTGATCTGGATTTTATTCTGAGTGTTAGGAGGAAGCTATTGGGAAGTTTAAGAAGAGACATTTGATTTATCTTGTAAGATGATTACTTCAGCTACTGGGTGGGGTTCAGAGTGTAGGAGACAAGAGTGGAAGTAGGGAGATCAGTTGGTATGGAGTTGCATCAGTCCAAGAGTGTCTTTTTTCTAGCTTTATTTTTTAGTTAACATTTTAATTGTGTAATAATATTGCGTAAGTATAAGATGAAGCAGGAGGAGAAGGTGACGACAGAGGATGAGATGGCTGGATGGCATGACTGACTTGGACATGAGTTTGGGTAAACTCCAGGAGTTGGTGATGGACAGGGAGGCCTGGTGTGCTGCAATTCATGGGGTTGCAAAGAGTCGGACATGACTGAGCGACTGAACTGAGATGTACTTACACAATATTATTACAAAATTAAACTAAGTTAATTAAAAAATAAGCTAGAAAAAAAAAGACACCCTTGGACTGATGCAACTCCGTACCAGGCAAACCATTCAATATCACAGTAATCCAAGTCTATGCCCCAACCAGTAATGCTGAAGAAGCTGAAGTTGAATGGTTCTATGAAGACCTACAAGATCTTTTAGAACTGAAACCCCCAAAAGATGTCCTTTTTAATATAGGGGATTGGAATGCAAAAGTAGGAAGTCAAGAAACACCTGGAGTAACATGCAAATTTGGCCTTGGAGTATGGAATGAAGCAGGGCAAAGGCTAATAGAGTTTGTGAACACCCTCTTCCAACAACACAAGAGAAGACTCTACACGTGGACATCACCAAATGGTCAACATCGAAAACAGATTGATTATATTCTTTGCAGCCAAAGATGGAGAAGCTCTATACAGTCAGCAAAAACAAGACTGGGAGCTGACTGTGGCTCAGATCATGAACTCCTTATTGCCAAATTCAGACTCAAATTGAAGAAAATAGGGAAAACCACTATATCATTCAGGTATGACCTAAATCAAATCCCTTATGATTATACAGTGGAAGTGAGAAATAGATTTAAGGCACTAGATCTGATAGATAGAGTGCCTGATGAACTATGGACAGAGGTTCGTGACACTGTACAGGAGACAGGGATCAAGACCATCCCCATGGAAAAGAAATGCAAAAAAGCAAAATGGCTGTCTGGGGAGGCCTTACAAATAGCTGTGAAAAGAAGAGAAGTGAAAGGCAAAGGAGAAAAGGAAAGATACAAGCATTGGAATGCAGAGTTCCAAAGAGTAGCAAGGAGAGATAAGAAAGCCTTCTTCAGCGATCAATGCAAAGAAATAGAGGAAAACAACAGAATGGGAAAGACTAGAGAAAATTAGACTTCAAGAAAATTAGCGATACCAAAGGAACATTTCATGCAAAGATGGGCTCGCTGAAGGACAGAAATGGTCTGGACCTAACAGAAGCAGAAGATATTAAGAAGAGGTGGCAAGAATACACAGAAGAACTGTACAAAAAAGATCTTCATGACCCGGCTAATGACAATGGTGTGATCACTCATCTAGAGCCAGACATCCTGGAATGTGAAGTCAAGTGGGCCTTAGAAAGCATCACTATGAACAGAGCTAGTGAAGGTGATGGCATTCCAGTTGAGCTATTTCAAATCTTGAAAGATGATGCTGTGAAAGTGCTGCACTCAATATGCCAGCAAATTTGCAAAACTCAGCAGTGGTCACAGGACTGCAAAAGGTCAGATTTCATTCCAATCCCAAAAAAAGGCAATGCCAAAGAATGCTCAAACTACCGCACAATTGCACTCATCTCACATGCTAGTAAAGTAATGCTCAAAATTCTCCAAGCCAGGCTTCAGCAATACGTGAACCGTGAACTTCCTGATGTTCAGGCTGGTTTTAGAAAAGGCAGAGGAACCAGAGATCAAATTGCCAACATCCTCTGGATCATGGAAAAAGCAAGAGAGTTCCAGAAAAACATGTATTTCTGCTTTATTGACTATGCCAAAGCCTTTGACTGTGTGGATCACAATAAACTGTGGAAAATTCTGAGAGAGATGGGAATACAGACCACCTGACCTGCCTCTTGAGAAATCTGTATGCAGGTCAGGAAGCAACAGTTAGAACTGGACATGGAACAACAGACTGGTTCCAAATAGGAAAAGGAGTACGTCAAGGCTGTATATTGTCACCCTGCTTATTTAACTTCTATGCAGAGTACATCATGAGAAACGCTGGGCTGGAAGAAGCACAAGCTGGACTCAAGATTGCTGGGAGAAATGTCAATAACCTCAGATATGGAGATGACACCACCCTCATGGCAGACATTGAAGAGGAACTAAAAAGCGTCTTGATGAAAGTGAAAGAGGAGAGTGAAAAAGTTGGCTTAAAGCTCAACATTCAGAAAACTAAGCTCATGGCATCTGGTCCCATCACTTCATGGCAAATAGAGGGAGAAACATTGGAAACAGTGTCATAGTTTTTTTGGGGGGCTCCAAAATCACTGTAGATGGTGATTGTAGCCATGAAATTAAAAGACGCTTACTCCTTGGAAGGAATGTTATGACCAACCTAGATAGCATATTCAAAAGCAGAGACATTATTTTGGCAACAAATATCCATCTAGTCAAGGCTATGGTTTTTCCAGTAGTCATGTATGGAAGTGAGAGTTGGACTGTGAAGAAAGTTGAGCACTGAAGAGTTGATGTTTTTGAACTGCGGTGTTGGAGAAGACTCTTGAGAGTCCCTTGGAGTGCAAGGAGATCCAACCAGTCCATTCTAAAGATCAGTCCTGTGTGTTCTTTGGAAGGAATGATGCTAATGCTGAAACTCAGTACTTTGGCCACCTCATGCAAAGAGTTGACTCATTGGAAGTCTCTGATGCTGGGAGCGATTGAGGGCAGGAGGAGAAGGGGATGACAGAGGATGAGATGACTGGATAGCATCACCGACTCGATGGCCATGAGTCTGAGTGAACTCCGGAAGTTGGTGATGGTCGGGGAGGCCTGACATGCTCTGATTCATGGGGTCGCAAAGAGTCAGACACGACTGAGCTACTGAACTGAACTTAACTGAATGTATATTTCAATGTTACTCTCTCAGTACATCCCAACTTCTCCTTCCCTCACCGTTGCCACAAGTCCATTCTGAATATCTGTGTTTCCATTTGCTGAACAAAAAATAGGTTCACTGGTACCATCTTCACAGATTCCATATATATATATATGTTAATATATGATATATGTTTTTCTTTTTCTGGCTTACTTCACTTTGTGTAATCAATTCAGTTCAGTCCCTCAGTTGTTGGACTCTGTGACCCCATGGACTTCAGGATGCCAGGCTTCACTGTCAGTTACCAACTTCTGGAGCTTGCTCAAACTCTTGACTTTTGAGTCGGTGATGCTGTCCAACCATCTCATCTTCTGTCGTTCCCTTCTCCTCCTGCTTTCAATCTTTTCTAGCGTCAGGGTCGTTTCAAATGAGACAGTTCTTCGCATCAGGTGACCAAAAATATTGGAGTTTCAGCTTTAGCATCAGTCCTTCCAATGAATGTTCAGAACTGCTTTCATTTAAGATTTGATCTCCTTGCAGTCCAAGGGACTATCAAGAGTCTTCTCCAACACCAAAGTTCAAAAGCATCAATTCCTTAGTGCTCAGCTTTCTTTATAGCCTAACTCACATCCATACATGACAACTGGAAAAACTATAGCTTTGACTAGATGGACCTTTGTTGGCAAAGTAATGTCTCTACTTTTTAATATGCTATCTAGGATGGTTGTAGCTTTTTTTCCACGGAGGAAGCAGCTTTTAATTTCTCGGCTGCAGTCACCATCTGCAGTTATTTTGGAGCCCCAGAAAGTAAAGTCTGTCACTGTTTCCATTGTTTCCCTATCTGTTTGCCATGAAATGATGTGACCCGATGCCATGAACTTAGATTTTTGAATGTTGTGTTTTAAGCCAACTTTTCCACTCTTCTCTTTCACTTTCATCAAGAGGCTTTTTAGTTCCTCTTCACTTTCTGCCATAAGGGTGGCATCATCTGTGTATCTGAGGTTATGGATATTTTTCCTGGCAATATTGATCCAGCATGTGCTTCATCCACCCTGGCATTTTGCATGGTGAACGCTGCATATAATTTAAATAAGCAGGGTGATAATATACAGGCTTGATGTACTCCTTTTCCAGCTTGGAACCAGTCTGTTTTTCCTTGTCTGGGTCTAACTGTTGCTACTTGACATGCATACAGATTTCTCAGGAGGCAGGTAAGGTTGTCTGGTATTCCATCTCTTGAAGAATTTTCCACAGTTTTTTTGATCTACACAGTCAAAGGCTTTGGTATAATCAGTAAAGAAGTAGATGTTTTTCTGAAATGCTCTTGCTTTTTCTATGATCCAATGGGTGTTGGCAGTTTGATCTCTGGTTCCTCTGCCTTTTCTCAATACAGCTTGAACATGTGGAAATTCTTGGCTCATGTACTGTTGAAGCCTTGATTGGAGAATTTTGAGCATTACTTTGCTAGCCTCTGAGATGAGTGCAATTGTGCAGTAGTTTGAACATTCTTTAGCATTGCCCTTCTTTGGAATTGGAATGAAATCTGATCTTTTCCAGTCCTGTGGCCACTGCTGAATTTTACAGATTTGCTGGCATATTGAGTTCAGCACTTTCACAGCAACATCTTTTATGATTTGAAGTAGCTCAGCTGGAATTCCATCACTTCTACCAGCTTTGTTCGTAGTTATCCTTCCTAAAGCCCATTTGACTTTGCATTCTAGGATGTCTGACTCTAGATGTGTTATCAAACTATTGTGGTTATTTGGGTCATTAAGATCTTCTTTTATACAGTTCTTATGTGTGTTCTTGCTACTTCTTCTTAATCTCTTGTGCTTCTGTTAGGTCCTACAGTTTCTGTCCTTTATTGTGTCCATCTTTGCATGAAATGTTATCTTGGTATCTCCGATTTTCCTGAAGAAATCTTTAGTCTTTTCATTCTGTTGTTTTCCTCTATTTCTTTGCATTGATCACTAAAGAAGGCTTTCTTATTTCTCCTTGATATTCTTTGGAACTCAACATTCAAATATGTATATCCTCGTTTTCTTCTTAGCCTTTAGCATCTCTTCTTTTCTCAGCTATTTTTAAGTGAAAGTGAAAGTGAACTCACTCAGTCGTGTCCGACTCTTTGTGACTCATGGACTGTAGCCCACCAAGCTTCTCTGTCCATGGGATTCTCCAGGCAGGAATACTGGAACGGGTTGCCATTTCCTTCTCCAGCTATTTTTAAGGCCTCCTCAAACAACTGTTTTGCCTTTTGCATTTCTTTTTCTTGGGGATGGTCTTGATCAGTCCCTCATGTACAATGTCATGAACCTCTGTCTCTAGTTCTTCAGGCACCTGTCTATCAGATCGAATCCCTTGAATTTATTTGTCACTTCCACTCTATATTCATAGGGGATTTGCTTTAGGTCATACCTGAATGGCCTAGTGGTTTTCCCTACTTTGTTCAATTTAAGTCGGAATTTGACAATAAGAAGTTCATGAGCCACAGTCAGTTCCCGATCTTGTTTTTGCTGACTGTATAGAGCTTCTCCATCTTTGGCTGCAAAGAATGTAGTCAGTCTGGTTTCAGTATTGGCCGGCCAACTGGTGATGTCAATGTGTAGAGTTTTTTCTTGTGTTGTGGAAGAGGGTGTTTGCTATGACCAGTGCATTTTCTTGGCAAAACTCTGTTAGCCTTTGCACTGCTTCATTTTGTTCTCCAAGTCTAAACCTGCCTTATACACCAGGTATCTCTTGACTTCCTACTTTTGCATTCCAGTCCTCTGTGATGAAAAGGACATCTTGGTGTGTTAGTTCAAAAGATCTTGTAGTTCTTCATAGAACTTCAGCTTCTGCATTACTGGTTGGGGGCTAGACTTGGAGTCTGGTGATATTGAATGGTATGCCTTGGAAACAAACAGAGATCATTCTTGCATTTTTGAGATTGTTGACTATGAGGGCTACTCCGTTTCTTCTAATGGATTCTTGCCCACAGTAGTAGATATAATGGTCATCTGAATTAAATTAATCTATTCCAGCCCCTTTTAGTTCACTGATTCCTAAAATGTTGTTCACTCTTGCCATTTCCTGCTTGACCACTTCTAATTTACCTTGATTCATGGACCTAACATTCCAGGTTCATATGCAGTATTTATCTTTTCAGCATCAGAGTTTATTTCCATCACCAGTCACATTCACAACTGGACATTGTTTTCACTTTGGCTCCATCTCTTCATTCTTTCTTGAGTTATCTCCACTCTTTTCCAGTAGCATATTGGGCACCTACTGACCTGGAGAGTTCATCTTTCAGTGTCATAAATTTTTATCTTTTCATACTGTCAGTGATGTTCTCAAGGCAAAAATACTGACGTGGTTTGCCATTCCTTTCTCCAGTGGACTACATTTTGTCAGAACTCTCTACCATTACCCGTCCATCTTGGGTGGCCCTAAAGGGTATGGCTCATAGTTTCATTGAGTTAGACAAAGCTGTGTTCCATGTGATCAGTTTGATTAGTTTTCTGGGATTGTGGTTTTCATTCCATCTGCCCTCTGAAGGATAAGGATAAGAGCCTTATGGAAGCTTCCTGCTGGAAGAGACTGTGGAAACGCTTTTGATGGGTGGGACCATGCTCAGTAAATATTTAATCCAATTTCTGTTGATGGACGAGGCTGTGTTCCCTCCCTGTTGTTTCACCTGAGACAAAACTATGGTGGAGGTAATGAAGATAATGGCTACCTCCTTCAAAAGTTTCCTTGCATGCACTGCTGTACTCAGTGCCCCTGACTGTGCAGCTGGCCACCACCAACCCACGCCTCTGCCGGGGACTCCTGGCAGTCAAAGACAAGTCTAGGTCAGTCTCTTGTGGAGTCACTGCTCCTTTCTCCTTGGTCTTGGTGCACACAAGGTTCTGTTTGTCCCCTCCCAGAGTCTGTTTCCCCAGTCCTGTGTAAGTTCTATAATCAAATTCCACTGCCCTCCAAAGTTGAATTCTCGGTTTTCTCAGTAACTTTGACAGATCCCCAGGCTGGAAATCTGTTGTGGACCCTAGAACTTTCTTAATTCATGAGAATCTCTTTGGTATAATTGTTCTTCAGTTTGTGGGTTGTCTGTTCAGTGGCTCTATGGTGGGGTTAATGGTGACCTCCTCCAAGAGGAGGCCTGCTTATGCCACAGGCTGTATAACCTAGGTAATTACACCCAGAGCCCCTGCCGCTTGAGGCTGATCACTGCTGACCTTTTCAGTTCAGTTCAGTCGCTCAGTCATGTCCGACTCTTTGTGATCCCACAAATCGCAGCATGCCAGGCCTCCCTGTCCATCACCAACTCCCAGAGTTCACTCAGACTCACATCCATCGAGTCAGTGATGCCATCCAGCCATCTCATCTTCTGTCGTCCCCTTCTCCTCCTGCCACCAATCCCTCCCAGCATCAGAGACTTCTCCAGTGAGTCAACTCTTCCCATGAGGTGGCCAAAGTACTGGAGTTTCAGCTTTAGCATCATTCCCTCCAAAGAAATCCCAGGGCTGATCTCCTTCAGAATGGACTGGTTGGATCTCCTTGCGAGACTCTCAAGCATCTTCTCCAACACCACAGTTCAAAAGCATCAATTCTTCAGTGCTCAGCCTTCTTCACAGTCCAACTCTCACATCCATACATGACCACAGGAAAAACCATAGCCTTGACTAGACGGACCTTTGTTGGCAAAGTAATGTCTCTGCTTTTGAATATGCTATCTAAGTTGGTCATAACTTTCCTTCCAAGGAGTAAGCGTCTTTTAATTTCATGGCTGCAGTCACCATCTGCAGTGATTTTGGAGCCCCAAAAAAATAGTCTGTCACTGTTTCCACTGTTTCCCCATCTATTTCCCATGAAGTGATGGGACCAGATGCCATGATCTTAGTTTTCTGAATGTTGAGCTTTAAGCCAACTTTTTCACTCTCCACTTTCACTTTCATCAAGAGACTTTTTAGTTCCTCTTCACTTTCTGCCATAAGGGTGGCGTCATCTGCACCTCCACAGAAAATGGAAACACAGATCTGGCTCAGTCTTGGGAGTATGATAGTGGGATGAAACTTATCAATAATTACCTGAAATGTAAATGGGTTAAATGTTCAAATCAAAAGACAAAGAGTGGTTGAATGTATACAAAAACAAGACCCTTATATATGTTGTCTATAATAGACCCAGCTCAAACCTAGGGAGACATATAGACTGAAAGTGAGCAGCTGGAAAAAGATATTTCATGCAGATGGAGACCAAGTGAAAGCGGGAGTATCAATACTCATATCAGGTAAAGTAAACTTTGAAATAAAGATCATGATAAAAGACAAAGAAGTACAGTATATAATGGTCAAAATATCAATCCAAGAAGAGGGTATAACAATTAAAAGTATATATGTACCCAACACAGGAGGACCTCAATATGTAAGAAAAATGCTAACAAGTATGAAAGAGATTAACAGTAACACAGTAATAGTGAAAGTGAAAGTTGCTTAGTCATGTTCGACACTTTGTGACTTCATGGACTATACAGTCCATGGCATTCTCTAGGCCAGAATACTGGAGTGGGTAGCCTTTCCCTTCTTTGGGGGATCTTGCCAACCCAGTAATCAAACCCAAGTCTCCCACATTGCAGGCAGATTCTTTACCAGCTGAGCCATGAGAGAAGCCCACAATAATAGTGGGAGACTTTAATATCTCACTCACACCTATGGATAGATCAACCAAACAGAAAATTAGCAAGGAAACAAGCTTTAAATGATACAATGGACCAGTTAGACCAAATTGATATCTACAGTATATTTCACCCCCAAAACAGTGGATTTCACCTTTTTCTCAAGTGCACATGGAGCATTCTTCAAGATAGAGCACATCCTGGGCCATAAATATAGCCTTAGTAAATGATAAACAATTGAAATCATGTCAAGCCTCTTTTCTGATCACAATGCAGTAAGATTATATGTCAACTACAGGGGGAAAGAAAAGTATAAAAAACACAAACATACGTAGGCCAAACAACACTCTTCTGATAACCAACAGATCACGGGAGAAATCCAAAAGGAAATCAAAATATGCATAGCAACAAATGAAAATGAAAACACGAAAACCCAAAACCTATGGAATTCAGTAAAGTCAGTGCTAAGAGGGAGGTTCATAGCAATACAAGCCTACCTCAAGTATCAAGAGAAATGTCAAATAAGGAACCTCTCTTTACACCTAAAGCAACTAGAAAAAGAATAACAAAAGAACCCCAAGTTAGTAGAAGGAAAGAAATTTTTAAAAATCATAGCAGAGATAATTGAAAAAGAAATGAAGGAGAAAATAACAATGATCAATGAAACTGAAAACCAGTTCTTTGTGAAGATAAATAAAATAGACAAACTACTAGCCAGACTGATCAAGAACAAAGGGAGAAGAATCAAATCAGTAAATTTAGAAATGGAAATGGAGATATCACAACAGAGTACACAGAAATACAAAAGATCATAAGAGACTACTATGAGCAATCATATGCCAGTAAATGGACACCCTGGAAGAAATGGACAAATTCTTAGAAAAATATAACTTTCCAAAACTGAACCAGGAAGAAATACAAACTTTAACTGACCCATTACAAGCATGGAAATCAAAACTATAATAAAAAAATCTTCCAGCAAACAAAAGCCCAGGACCAGATGGGTTCAGAGGTGAATTCTATGAAAAATTTAGAGATGAGGTAATACATATCCTAGTCAAACTCTTCCAGAAAATTTCAGAGGAAGGGAAACTCCCAAACTCATTCTATGAAGCCACCATCACCCTAATACCAAAAGCAAACAAAGGTGTCACACAGAAAACTACAGGCCAATATCACTGATGAACATAGATGCAAATATCCTCAACAAAATTCTAGCAAACAGAATCCAACAACGTACTAAAAAGTTCATACATCATGAACAAGTGGGCTTTATCCTAGGGATCCAAGGATTCTTCAGTATTCACAAATCAGTCAATGTGATATACCATATTAACAAAGTGAATGATAAAAACCATATGATTGTCTCAATAGATGCAGAGAAAGCCTTTGAGAAAATTCAAGACACATTTATGATCAAAACTCTCCAGAAATCAGGCATAGAAGAAACACTCATTTCAGTTCAGTTCAGTTGCTCAGTCGTGTCCGATTCTTTGCAACCGCAAGGACTGCAGCATGCCAGGCCTCTCTGTCCATCACCAACTCCTGGAGTTTACTCAAACTCATTTCCATTGAGTTGGTGATGCCATCCAGCTATCTCATCCTCTGTTGTCCCCTTCTCCTGCCTTCAATCTTTCCCAGCATCAGGGTCTTTTCAAATGAGTCAGTTCTTTACACCAGGTAACCAAAGTTTTGGAGTTTTAGCTTCAGAATCAATCCTTCCAATGAATACTCAGGATTGATCTCCTTTAGGATGAACTGGTTGGATCTCCATGCAGTCCAACGAACTCTCAAGAGTCTTCTCCAATACCACAGTGCAAAAGTATCAATTCTTCGGTGCTCAGCTTTCTTTATGGTCCTACTCTCACATCCATACATGACTACTGGAAAAATTATAGCTTTGACTGACCTTTGTTGGCAAAGTAATGTCTCTGCTTCTTAATATGCTGTCTAGGCTGGTCATAACTTTCGTTATGAGGAGCAAGCTTCTTTTACTTTCTTGGCTGCAATCACCATCTGCAGTGATTTTGGAGCCCCACAAAAAGTCTGTCACTGTTTCCATTGTTTCCCCATCTATTTGCCATGAAGTGATGAATGGGACCAGATATCATGTTTTCTGAATGTGGAGTTTTAAGCCAACTTTTTCACTCTCCTCTTCCACTTTCATCAAGAGACTCTTTAGTTCTTCCTTGCTTTCTGTCATAATGGTGATGTCATCTGCATATCTGAGGTTATTGATATTTCTCCTGGCAATCTTGATTCCAACTTGTGCTTCATCCAGTCCAGCATTTCTCATGATGTATTCTGTATATACGTCAAATAAGCAGGGTGACAATATACAGCCTTGACATACTCCTTTCCCCTCAACATAATTAAAGCCATATGCAGCAAACCCGCAGCAAATATTATCCTCAAAGCCAAAAAATTTGAAAGCAGTTCCTCTAAAATCAGAAACAAACCAAAGGCTCCCACTCTGACCACTACTATGCAACATAGTTTTGGAAGTCCTAGCCACAGCCATCAGAGAAGAAAAAGAAATAAAAGGAATCCAGACTTGCAGATGACATGATCCTCTACATAGAAAACTCTACAGATACCAGCAGAAAATTACTAGAGCTAATCAATGAATGTAGTAAAGCTTTAGGATACAAAACTGACACACAGAAATCCCTTGCATTCTTATCCAGTAACAATGAAAAAGTAGAAAGAGAAATAAAGGAAACTAGACCATTCACCATTGCAACATAAAGAATAAAATACTTAGGAATAAATTTACCTAAAGAAAAGAAAGATCTAAAAAGGAAAAGTATAAAGCACTGAAGAGAGAAATCAAAGATAACACAAATACATGGAGAAATATTCGTGGCTTGGAAGAATCAATATGGTAAAAATGAGTGTACTACCCAAAGCAATCTATAGATTCAACACAATACCTATCAAGCTGTCAATGGTATTTTTCATAGACCTAGAACAAATAATATTACAATTTGGATGGAAACACAAAACCCCTCAAATAGCCAGAGCAATCTTGGGAAGGAAGAATGGAAATGGAAGAATCAACCTTTCTGACTTCAGACTATACTACAAAACTACAGTCATCAAGATAGAATGGTATTGGCACAAAGACAGAAATATAGATCAGTGGAACAAAATAGTAAGCCCAGAGATAAATCCACATACCTATGGACACCTTATCTTTGACAGAGGAAGCAAAAATATACAATGGAGAAAAGACAATCTCTTTAACAAGTGATGCTGGGAAAACTGGTCAACCATCTGTAAAAGAATGAAACTAGAACACTTTCTAACACTGTACACAAAATTAAACTCAACATGGGTAAAGGATCTAAATTTAAGATCAGAAACTATAAAACTCTTAGAAGAACGTATAAGCAGAATACTCTCTGACATAATTCACAGCAAGATCCTTTCCCAGTTCCCAGACTAATGGAAATAAAAATAAATAAATGGGATCTAAGTAAGCCTAAAAGCCTTTTCACAACAAAGGAAACTATAAGCAAGGTGAAAAGGCAGCCTTCAGAATAGGAGGAAATAATAGTAAATTAAACAACTGATAAAGAATTCATCTCCAAAATATACAAGCAGCTCATGCAGCTCAATACCAGAAAAATGAAGGACCCAATCAAAAAGTGGGCCAAAAACTAAACAGACATTTCTCCAAAGAAGACATACAGATGACTAATAAACACATACAAATATAATAAACACCACTCATTATCAAAGAAATGCAAAGTAAAACCACAGCAAGGTACCATCTCATGCCAGTCAGAATGGCTGGCATCAAAAAAATCTACAAACAGTAAATGCTGGAGAGGGTGTCGTTAAAAGGGAACTCTCTTACACTGTTGGTGGGTATGCAGTCTAGTACAGCCACTATGGTGAACAATGTGGAGATTCTTTAAAAAACTGGAAATCGAACTGCTATATGACCCAGCAGTTTCACTTCTGGGCATATACACCAGGGAAACCAGAATTGAAAGATACACATGTATCCCAGTATTCATTGCAGCACAGTTTACAGTAACTGGGACATGGAAGAAACCTAGATGTCCATTGGCAGACGAATGGATAAGAAAGTAGTTGTACATATACACAATGGAATATTATTCAGCTATAAAAAAGAATGCATTTAGTTCAGTTCTAAGGAGGTGGATGAAACTGGAGTCTATTATACCAAGTGAAGTAAGACAGAAAGAGTAAAACCAATATAATATATTAACACACACATATATATGGAACTTAGAAAGACTGTATTGATGACCCTATATTCAAGACAGCAAAAGAGACACAGATGTTAAAGAACAGGCTTTTGGACTCTTTGAGAGAAGGTGAGGGTGGGATGATTTGAGAGAATAACATTGAAACATGTATATTATCATATTAAAATAGATGACCAGTGCAAGTTTGATGCATGAAGCAGGGTAAACAAAGCTGCTGCTCTGGGAGAACCCAGGGTATAGGGTGGGGAGGGAGGCAGGAGGGCGGTTTAGGATCGGGGAACACATGTGCACCCATGGCTGATTCATGTTGATATATGGCAAAACCCACTAGATTATTGTAAAGTAATTATTCTCCAATTAAACTAAATTAATCAATAAAAACAGAGGAATGTATAAAGAAGAAGCAATGTATTTTTCTGTGTGTGTGAAACATGACTCAGCCATATAAGAGAATGAATGAATTTCTGGCCTTTACCAACAATGTTGATGGATCTACAGTGTGTTATTCTTGGTTAAATAAGTCAGAAAAATAAAGATAGTCTATGTTACTACTTAATATGAGGAGTCTAAATGTAAATGTATATAGCGAAACAGACTCACAGATACAGGGAACAAACTAGGGGCTACTGTTTTGGAGGACTAGGGGGAAAAGGCGAGGTAGGAGTGTGGGATTAAGAGGAACAAAGTACTGTGTATAAAACAAATAAAAAACAAGTATATATTGTAGGAAGAACTGACATCAAAGGATCAAAAAGTGACATTGCTATGAACGCTTGCCTGCCACAAGCCAGTTATTCCTGTGGTAACTTTTCTGAGACCTCCTGCTTAAAACCTCAAAGGTCAGGAGGATAGAGTACTGGAAAATATAATCATTATTTTTCATAACTTTAAATGGAGTACAGTCTATAAAAATATTGAAACACTAGGTTGTATAGCTGAAACTAATATTGTAAATCAATTATACTTCAATAAAAATAAGAGTCAAAAGCAAATGCAAGTACATAAATTTAGCTATGAGGCTTATATGAGACAATATAGTGCTGAGGCTTAGTTTTTTTTTCTATTCATTTACATTTTTAGATATAACAGTAGAATTTAACAGAAGACCAAGGAATCTCTAATTCCTACATTAGACAATAGTTCTCCTCTCCACAAAGTTCCTAAGGAATATACACACAAGAAACAATGGTAGTGAGAAGTAATGTACCATATAATTAGAGATACTTGTTATCCAGAATTCTGTTCAGAGTACTGTGGCAGAGCAGACTGGATCTTATGGTTAAGTCCAGAAGCCTAGGGTGCCTTTTTCCTCTGCCTAAACCAAAACCTGAGTCTAATGGCCTTACTTGATATTTGGCTGCAACATGATCAATGTTCATACAGATGAGTTTGATCAGTAAGAGAACAGAGAAATGACCACAACCATGATCTGATGTATTCTGGAATTCGGCTAGTCAAATAAGTGATCTTTCTTAGGAGTTTAGAGGTGTGTGGGAGGAGGGGCAAATGTTTCCATATACTCTGTCATTTCTAGAATTCTACATACACTAAATGTGTTGTTTCATTTACTTCAAATGTAGCATTTGAACAAAATGGAAGGCAGCATGTAATCAGCTAATGGAACTGTTTAGGACAGCACCATTGTTTACAGAAGGCAAGAGCTCTGACATCAGAAAGGTTGTGAAGGGCAGTGTAGGGCATGCTAAAGATTTTGGTGTTTACAAACATCATGCTACAGTAGTTATGTAGTGTTCCTAGAAAAGAAGAGAGACTAGTGGCAGGAAGATTGGATGTTTTTGTGATATTCTGAGAGAAAGATAGACTAGAACCTCAAGTAAGTTAGTAGCCACTGGGCTGAAGAGAGGTAGGCAGATTCTAAAGATATAAATGAAGTGAGGTGCCTTAGCCATGAACAGTATGAAAAGGCAAAATGATAGGACACTGAAAGAGAAACTCCCCAGGTCAGTAGGTGCCCAACATGCTACTGGAGATCAGTGGAGAAATAACTCCAGAAAGAATGAAGGGATGGAGCCAAAGCAAAAACAATACCCAGCTGTGGATGTGACTGGTGATAGAAACAAAGTCCGATAGTGTAAAAAGCAATATTGCATAGGAACCTGGAATGTCAGGTCCATGAATCAAGGCAAATTGGAAGTGGTCAAACAAGAGATGGCAAGGGTGAACATCGACATTCTAGGAATCAGCAAACTTAAATGGACTGGAATGGGTGATTTTAACTCAGAAGACCATTATATCTACTACTGTGGGCAGAAATCCCTCAGAAGAAATGGAGTAGCCATCATGATCAACAAAAGAGTCCGAAATGCAGTACTTGGATGCACTCTCAAAAACGAGAGAATGAACTCTGTTCGTTTCCAAGGCAAACCATTCAATATCATGGTAATCCAAGTCTATGTCCCAACCAGTAATGCTGAAGAAGCTGAAGTTGAACGGTCCTATGAAGACCTACAAGACATTTTAGAACTAATACCCCAAAGAGATGCCCTTTTCATTATAGGGAATTGGAATGCGAAAGTAGGAAGTCAAGAAACACCTGGAGTAACAGGCAAATTTGGCCTTGGAATGCAGAATGAAGCAGGGCAAAGACTAATAAGAGTTTTGCCAAGAAAATGCACTGGTGATAGCATACATCCTCTTCTAACAACACAAGAGAAGACACTACATGTAGACATCACCAGATGGTCAACACTGAAATTAGACTATATTCTTTGCAGCCAAAGATGGAGAAGCTCGATACAGTCAGCAAAAACAAGACCAGGAGCTGACTGTGGCTCAGATCATGAACTCCTTATTACCAAATTCAGACTTAAATTGAAGAAAGTAGGGAAAACCGCTAGACCACCCAGGTATGACCTAAATCAAATCCCTTATGATTAGATAGTGGAAGTGAGAAATAGATTTAAGGGCCTAGATCTGATAGAGTTCCTGATGAACTGTGGAATGAGGTTCATGACATTGTACAGGAGACAGGGATCAAGACCATCCCCATGGAAAAGAAATGCAAAAAAACAAAATGGCTGTCTGGGGAGTCCTTACAAATAGCTGTGAAAAGAAGAGAGGTGAAAAGCAAAGGAGAAAAGGAACGATATAAGCGTCTGAGTGCAGAGTTCCAATGAAAAGCAAGAAGAGATAAGAAAGCCTTCTTCAGCAATCAGTGCAAAGAAATAGAGGAATAGAACAGAATGGGAAAGGCTGGAGATCTCTTCAAGAAAATTAGAGATACCAAGGGAACATTTCATGCAAAGATGGGCTCGATAAAGGACAGAAATATTCTGGACCTAACAGAAGCAGAAGATATTAAGAAGAGGTGGCAAGAATACACAGAAGAACTGTACAAAAAGGATCTTCATGACCCAGATAATCACGATGGTGTGATTACTCATCTAGAGCCAGACATCCTGGAATGTGAAGTCAAGTGGGCCTTAGAAAACATCACTACGAACAAAGCTAGTGGAGGTGATGGGATTCCAGTTGAGCTATTTCAAATCCTGAAAGATGATGCTGTGAAAGTGCTGCACTCAATATGCCAGCAAATTTGGAAAACTCAGCAGTGGCCACAGGACTGGAAAAGGGCAGTTTTCATTCCAATCCCAAAGAAAGGCAATGCCAAAGAATGCTCAAACTACTGCACAATTGCACTCGTCTTACATGCTAGTAAAGTAATGCTCAAAATTCTCCAATCCAAGCTTCAGCAATATGTGAACCGTGAACTTCCTGATGTTCAAGCTGGTTTTAGAAAAGGCAGAGGAACCAGAGATCAAATTGCCAACATCCACTGGATCATGGAAAAAGCAAGAGAGTTCCATGAAAAAAAAAAATACATTTATTTTTGCTTTATTGACTATGCCAAAGCCTTTGACTGTGTGGATCACAATCAACTGTGGAAAATTCTGAAAGAGATGGGAATACCAGACCACCTGTCCTGCCTCTTGAGAAATCTGTATGCAGGTCAGGAAGCAACAGTTAGAACTGGACATGGAACAACAGACTGGTTCCAAATAGGAAAAGGAGTACGTCAAGGCTGTATATTGTCACCCTGCTTATTTAACTTATATACAGAGTACATCATGAGAAACGCTGGGCTGGAAGAAGCACAAGCTGGACTCAAGATTGCCGGGAAAAATATCAATAACGTCAGATATGCAGATGACACCACCCTTATGGCAGAAAGTGAAGAGGAACTAAAAAGCCTCTTGATGAAAGTGAAAGAGGAGAGTGAAAAAGTTGGCTTAAAGCTCAACATTCAGAAAACGAAAATCATGGCATCTGGTCCGAGCACTCCATGGGAAATAGATGGGGAAATAGTGGAAACAGTGTCAGACTTTATTTTTTGGGGCTCCAAAATCACTGCAGATTGTGATTGCAGCCATGAAATTAAAAGACTATTACTCCTTGGAAGAAAAGTTATTACCAACCTAGATAGCATATTCAAAAGCAGGGACGTTACTTTGCCGACTAAGGTCCGTCTAGTCAAGGCTATGGTTTTTCCTGTGGTCATGTATGGATGTGAGAGTTGGACTGTGAAGAAGGCTGAGCGCTGAAGAATGGATGCTTTTGAACTGTGGTGTTGGAGAAGACTCTTGAGAGTCCCTTGGACTGCAAGGAGATCCAACCAGTCCATTCTGAAGGAGATCAGCCCAGGGATTTCTTTGGAAGGAATGATGCTGAAGCTGAAACTCCAGTACTTTGGCCACCTCATGCGACGAGCTGACTCATTGGAAAAGTCTCTGATGCTGGGAGCGATTGGAGGCAGGGGGAGAAGGGGACGACAGAGGATGAGATGGCTGGATGGCATCACTGACTCGATGAACGTGAGTCTGAGTGAACTCCAGGAGTTGGTGATGGGCAGGGAGGCCTGGCGTGCTGCGATTCATGGGGTCACAAGGAGTTGGACACAACTGAGCAACTGAACTGAACTGCCTTAACCAAGATTTGCCTGTTGATTTGCTGTGGAAAAGGAGGAAGTAAATGGTGACTCCTATGTTCTGATTTAGGTGATGTAGTAAAGTTTCATGTCAAGGTATCAAAAGGACAGCAGATTTTAATTTTTGGATTCAATATCACACTGCAGATACTTTATTCCAGAGTGTGCTTCTGGAGCATTCAAATAGGTGATAGATATCTATTATATATAAAAATACATATTTAAGAAATATGACTGAATATACAAATCAGTAGTATATAGATTGATATCTTTCAAAGCCAGAAATGTACCTGAATATATGATAACCCCATCTTGGAATTGAGCTTGGCCAAAAAAATAGCTATGTGTAGGTCAAAGATATTCTTCAGAAATATATTATAGCCTCATTCAGGATATGTAATATGTGTAATCAAGGTCCCACTGATTTATACAGAGGAGCACAGAGTAAAATAATGCAGCCTGGCAAAAAGTTCAAGGGAGGTATTAATCATTTTCAACTAAAATTATTAAAACCAAGAAACAATAATAAACACCTCACATAAAATATCTGAAACTGATATTTCAGTGAGAATGGTGGAAAAAGAACTACCAGAATACCTCTCAGTCATAAAAGCACAATGAGAATACTGGCAAAAATGGTCATAGTCAATGTTTTCAAAGCTGTGGAAATTAAGCGAAACCTTATAGCAATCCACCGAGCATTTATTAAAACTTTTGAATCTCGGCTTTGTAGCCTTTTAAATTGCCTTATTTGCATGCCCCCTCCCAGAAAGCCTTGAAGACTAACAGTGTGTGGTCACAGGGAAAACCAGCAACAAGGCAGCCACTGGAGGGGGCAAAAATAGGTTTGGATCTTTTTCAAAGTCCCATTTTGGGAAAAGTGTTATTTGACCTGTCTGGCAGTTTCTGGGAAGACCCCATATACACGGTTTTCTTTTACTGAACTGATTTTAAGAGCTCCCTCAGTGTCAATAACCAGTTCTCCTCTGACATTTGTCAAAAACAGAGGGAGAACTTCCAGTTCAATTTGGTGGAGTAGAAGAACATGTGCTCGTCTCCACCTGAGAGTATACCAAAATTGCAATCAAGTGTTGACAAAATTGCAACTAGTGTCGACAGGAGGACATTGGAACCTACCAAAACAAGATACCCCACATCCAAAGACAAAGAATAACCTGCAGCGAGATGGTGGTGGGTGGAGGGGGGGGGGGGAGGGCTCAATCACAATAAAATCAAATCCTATACCCACTGAGTGAGTGACTCACAAACTAGAGAACAATAATACCAAAGAAGTTTTCCCACTGTTGTGGAGGTTTAGAACCCCACTTCAGACTTCCCAGCCTGGGGACCTAACAAAGGAACTGGGAACCCCCAAGGATTCTGACCTTAAAGGCAAGCAGGATTTGATTACAAGACTTCCACAGGACTGGGGGAAACAAAGACTCCAGTCTTGGAGGGCACAAACAATACCTTGTGAGCACCAAAACTCAGAGGAAAGAAGCAGTGACTCCACAGGAAACTGAACCCAAACTACCTGCTAGTGTTGGAGGGTCTCCTGTGGAGGCATGGGTAAACAGGAACTCACCACAGGGACAGAGGGACTGGCAGCAGCTGTCAGGGAGGATCCCTTTTGGCATAAACCTTCTTGGAGGTCACCATTTTAAAAGCTTCTACATCAACAGATACTTTCAAGAAACGAAAAAAACTATAGAACCATAGAAAATATCTTCCGATCATAAATCTGATAGGGTCTAGTATCCAATATGTATAAAGAACTGTGACAACTCCACAAAAAACACTAACAGCTAATTGAAAAATGAGCAGTGACAAGTAAATAACAAATAACAAATGAACAATAGCAAGTGTTGAGGAGGGTATGAAGATATCAGAGCCCTCATATATTATTGTTGGAAATGTAAAATGATACAGCTGCTGTGGAAAGAAGTTTGGCAGAGAATGACAAATAATGTATGATCTTATTTGTGTAATGTAGAAAGCCAAAGCTCTTAGAAATAGAGTAGATTGGTGGTTGTTAGGATCTGGGTTGTGGGAGAAATGAGGTGAGGTTGGTTAGAGGGTCTACTTGCAGTTGGATGAATACATTCTAGGGATCTAATGTACAGCATGATGATTTAAGTTTATAATACTGCATTGTATACTTGAAATTTGCTAAGAGAGAACATCTTAAATATTCTCACAACAGAAAAGAAATGGTCATTATGTATAGTGACAGAAGTGATAGCTAATGTTAAAGTGGTAATTATTTTGCAATATAGGAATATCAAACCAATACATTGTACAGTTCATGATAAAGCTGGTGAAAAAGGATGCCAACACAAGCTATGGACTGGGAGAAAGCATATTCAAACCACACTCAAAGAATATATAAAGCACTTTCAAAACTCAACAGTGAAAAGTTAAACAAATGGTCCAATTAGAAATTGGGCAAAAGTTGTAAAAGGACATTTTATCAAAGAGGACGTTAGAATTTTGTTGTTCAGTCACTCAGTCGTGTCCGACTCTTTGCAACCACATGGGCTGCAGCCAGGCTTCCCTGTCTTTCCCTATCTCCCAGAGCTTGCTCAAACTCATGTCCATTGAGTCAGTGGTGCCATCCAGCCATCTCATCCTATGTCACCCTCTTCTCTTCCTGTCCTCAATCTTTCCGAGCATCAGGATCTTTTCCAATGAATTGGCTCTTCGCCAGTCTAAAGTTGATACAGGATACAGGATGCTGGGGGCTGGTGCACTGGGATGACCCAGAGAGATGATATGGGAAGAGAGGTGGGAGGGGGGTTCAGGATTGGGAACTCATGTACACCTGTGGTGGATTCATCTCAATGTATGGCAAAACCAATACAGTATTGTAAAGTAAAATAAAAAAAAATAAATAATAATGATAAAAAAATTAAAAAAAATTTGCTCTTCGCATCAGGTGGCCAAAATATTGAATCTTCAGCTTCAGCATCAGTCTTTCCAGTGAGTATTCAGGGTTCATTTCCTTTAGGATTGACTGACTTGATCTCCTTGCAGTCCAAAGGACTTTGAAGAGTTATCAAATTAGAATATGAAAAGATTTTTAATATTGTTAGCCATTAAGGAAATGCAAATTAAGACTATGATGAGGCATCCTGATACACCTATTAAAACAGCCGAAATCCAAAATATTCACAATACCAAATGCTGAGGACGATATAAGGAAACTGGATCTTTTGTAAATTGCTGGTGGGAATGTAAAATTGTACAGTCACTCTGGAAATTAATTTATCAGTTTCTCATGAAAGTAAACATGTACTTACATTACAACCCAGCAGTTGTTGTATTCCTTGGCATTTATCATAGAGAAATGAAGCCTTATGTCCACAAAAAGCATGAATGTATAGGTATACGCACATAGCAGCTTAATTTTCAGTAACCCCAAACTGGTATCAACCCAGTTAACTTTGTGTAAGGAGTGAACTAGTTTCATTATTTTGTGTAAGGAGTGAACTAGTTTCATTATTTTGCATGTGACTGTTCAGTTTTCAAAACACTATTGAAGAGATCACTATTGAAGAGATCATACTTGCTCTATTTTATATTTACCTTCTTTATTGTAAATTAATTGACCATGTAAGGGTGGGCTTATTTCTGTGTTCTCTGTTTTGTTCTATTGAGCTCTATGATTATTTTCTACCAATATACTATTTTGATTTGTATAGCTTTGCAATATAATTTGAAATCAGGGAAATTGATTCCTCAAGGTTTGTTCTTCTTTCTCAAGATGGCTTTAGCTATGGAGGATCTTTTGTGGTTCTATACAAATGTTAGAATTATTCTATTTCTGTGAAAAATATTATTGGAATTTTGATAAGAACTGCATTCAAATCATATATTTCTTTGGGTAATATAGAAATTTTAACAATATTAAGTCTTCCAGTCAAAGAACACGTAGTATCTTTCTATTTATTTGTCTTCAATTTCTTTCATTCATGATTTAAAGATTTCAGTGTACAGGTCTTTCCCCTCCTTGGTTAAATTTATTCCTAGGTATTTTATTCTTTCTTATACAATTATTGTTGGAACTTTTTCTTGATTTCTCTTTCTGATAGTTTGTTGTCAGTGTATAGAAATGCAACCAATTTTATATTGATTTAGTACCATGCCACTTTCCTGAATTCTTTGATTATTCTAACAGATTTGGTGGAACTTGTTAGAATTTCTCTATATAAAACTGCAAGTAGTGACCATTTTACATCTTCCTTTCTAACTTGATGCTTTTTTCTTACATAATTGCTTTAGCAGGGACATCTAATACTATGTTGAAAACAGTGGGAATAGTGGACATCCTTGAGTTGTTTCTGATCTTGGAGGAACAGTTTTAGCTTTTCACCATTGAGCATGATGTTAGTTATGGGCTTGTCATATGCAGCCTTTATAATGTTAATGTACATTACCTCTATACACACTTTGTTGAGAATTTTTATTAAAAATGAATTTTGAATTTTGTCAAACATTTTTTACTGCATCTTTTGAGATGATCATATGATTTTTATCCTTCATTTTGTTAATGTGGTGTGATTGACTGGCATATATTAAAACATACTTGCATCTGTAGAATAAATCCACCTTAATTGTGGTGTATGATCTTTTAAATGTATTCTTTAATGCGATTAGCTAATACTTGGTTAAGTATTTTTCACCTATATTCATCAGAGTTATTGGCCTATAATTTTATTTTTGTATGTGTTATGTCCTTGTTTGGTTTTGGAATCAGGATAATACTAACCTCGTGAAATGAATTTGAAAGTGTTCCCTCCTCTTCATTTTTGAAGACTTCAAGAAGGTTCTTTAAACCTTCTTTACACATTTGGTATAAATCACCAGTGAAACCATCTGTTCCTGAACTTCTGTTTATTGACAGGCTTTTGACTACTGATTCAATCTCCATATGACTAACCCATCTATTTATATTCTCTTTCTTCCTGATTCAGTCATGAAGGTTATATTTCTAAGATTTTATCCACTTCCTCTAGGTTGTCCAATTTGTTGGCTTTTGACTTATAGCTCTTTACTGTATTCTCTTCTAATCTTTTGATACATTATAATTTCTCCTCTTTTATAGTCTTATTTATTTGAGACCTCTCTCTTTTTTCTTAGTAAGTCTACCTAAAAAGTTTATCTGTTTTGTTTAGCTTTTCAAAAAACAGTTCTTAGTTTTATTCATCTTTTTTTAATTCTCTTTTTAGTCTCAATTTCACTTATATCAGCTCTGATTTTTATTATTTCCTTCTTCTGCTAACTTTAGACTTCATTTGTTCTTTTTTCTCAGGTTTCTTTAAGTCTACAGTTAGATAATTTATCTGATATTTTTCTTGTTTCTTGAGTTAGTCTTGTATTTCTTTGAACAGCCTTCTTAGAACTGCTTTTGTTGCATTTAATAGATTTTAGTATGTTACCATTTTTCCTTCTCTGGACAACTTTTGATTTCTTCTTTCTTCTACATTTTCGGTGCCATGTTTAATCTTCACATATTTGTTATCTTTAAGTTTTTTAGAATTTTTTAAAATTTTATTTATTTTTTAATCATTTCTTTTTAATTGGAGAATATTTGCTTAACAGTACTGTGCTAGTTTCTGGACTGGTTCCAAATAGGAAAAGGAGTGCGTCAAGGCTGTATATTGTCACCCTGCTTATTTAACTTATATGCAGAGTACATCATGAGAAACGCTGGACTGGAAGAAACACAAGCTGGAATCAAGATTGCCAGGAGAAATATCAATAACCTCAGATATGCAGATGACACCACCCTTATGGCATAAAGTGAAGAGGAACTAAAAAGCCTCTTGATGAAAGTGAAAGAGGAGAGTGGAAAAGTTGGCTTAAAGCTCAACATTCAGAAAAGGAAGATCATGGCATCTGGTCCCATCACTTCATGGGAAATAGATGGGGATACAGTGGAAACAGTGCCAGACTTTATTTTTTTGGGCTCCAAAATCACTGCAGATGGTGACTGCAGCCATGAAATTAAAAGACGCTTACTCCTTGGAAGAAGTTATGAGCAACCTAAATAGCATATTCAAAAGCAGAGACATTACTTTGCCGACTAAGGTCCATCTAGTCAAGGCTATGGTTTTTCCTGTGGTCATGTATGGATGTGAGAGTTGGACTGTGAAGAAGGCTGAGTGCCAAAGAATTGATGCTTTTGAACTGTGGTGTTGGAGAAGACTCTTGAGAGTCCCTTGGACTGCAAGGAGATCCAACCAGTCCTTTCTGAAGGAGATCAGCCCTGGGATTTCTTCGGAAGGAATGATGCTAAAGCTGAAACTCCAGTACTTTGGTGACCTCATGCGAAGAGTTGACTCATTGGAAAAGAGTTTGATGCTGGGAAGGATTGGGGGCAGGAGGAGAAAGGGACGACAGAGGACGAGATGGCTGGATGGCATCACGGACTCGATGGGCTTGAATCTGGGTGAACTCCGGGAGTTGGTGATGGACAGGGAGGCCTGGCGTGCTGCGATTCATGGGTTCGCAAAGAGTCAGATACGACTGAGCGACTGAACTGAACTGAACTGAACTGATCAATCATTGGTATATGTATGTCCCTGACCTCTTGAACCTCTCTCCCACCTCCCATTCCATCCCACCCCTCTAAGCTATCACAGAACATCAGATTTGAACTCCCTGTGTCATACAGTAAATTTCCACTGGCTATGTAATTTTATTTACAGTAATTGTATGTTTTTGATTTCTAGTTTTATGCCACTGTTGATGTAATTTCAGTCTTCTTGGGTTTATTGAGACTCATTTTGTGGCACAACATGTGTTGTAGCCTGGAGAATGCTTCCTGTGTATCGGAATAATGTGTATTCTTCTGACTTTGGATAGAATGTTCTGTATATATCTATCAATCAATCCATTCTAATGTGTCATTTAAGACATATTTACTTAATGATTTTCTATCTGGATGCTTTGTCCATTGATGTAAATGAAATGTTAAAGTCTCCTCCTGTGTGGTCCTAAGATTGTGGAGGAATAGGACGGGGAGACCACTTTCTCTCGCACAAATTCATCAAAAGAACATTTGAACACTGAGCAAATTTCCCAAAACAACTTTTGAATGCTGGTAGAGGATATCAGGCACTCAGAAAGGCAGCCATTGTCTTTGAAAGGAGGTAGGACAAAATATAAAAGATAAAAAGAAAGATAAAAGAGGTACAGATGGAGATTTGTCCCAGCAAAGGAGCTGTAAAAAGAGAGAAGTTTCCAAACACCAGGAAACACTCTCACTGGCGGGTCTATGGTGAGCCTTGAAATCTCAGAGGGCAACATAACTGGGAGGAAAAATAAATAAATAAATAAATAAAACCCACAGATTACGTGCCTAATGGCAACTCCCAGTGGAGAAGCAGCCCAGATACTCGCATCCACCACTAGCAAGTAGAGGCTGGACAGGGACGCGCAGGCTGCATTGCTAGGGTAACGACTGGGCCTGAATGCCACAAGAGCTATCTGAGGGAACTAACGTGAGATAGCAACCTAGACTGTGGGATAACTATCCTGCGAAAAGCCCTAACCTGAAAAACTGCCAGGCCTGCTCACAGAACAAAGGTTTGAGCAGAGCTAGACGGCTGAGGACCAACCCATCCCCCGCCAGAGACAGGAAGGCAAGGGCAGCCATAGCCGAAAGGGGGCTATTGCAGCCCCAGAGAGGCATAATCTACCAAACTGCAAGCAGGTCGTTGCTAACCAAGACTTCGTGGGATTCTGGATGGTCAGTATCTGCTGGGAACGTCACAGCCAGAGATCAGCTCTCCAGAAGAGACATATGGCACACCTGAGAAGGCACACCCATTGTACACCCAGAATATGAAGAAGCTGGGATGGGGAAGGTGGTAAGACGTAGCCACCAACTGGTGGCACCTGTGCTCGCCAAGCACCTGGTCACCTGAACTGCTTGGACCTCAGAAGGGCACAAAACGCAGGCCCAAACAAGTCTGCACCTTTGTGGAGTACCTGAGAACCTGAACCTGAGCAGCTCAGACCTGGGAAGTGCGCGCAACCCAGGGCCCACCTCATACAGTTCCCAGAACAGCAAACTAGAGCCTGAGCAGTGTAGACTGGGAAAGCACACACGCTGTGAGAGGGGGCACACCCAGTGTGGTCGAGACACTGCACCGAGCACTCCTAATGCACGCTGGTGATATTTGTTTGCAGTGTTCCTGCCTCCCCAAAGCACGACTGAACAAGTGAGTCCCAAAAAAATGACCACCTCTGCCCCCTTGTGTCAAGGGCAGAAATTTGACACTGAGAGACCAGCAAACAGAAGAAGCTAAAATAAACAGAGGGAACCGCTTTGGAAGTGACGGTGCAATAGATTAATACCCTGTAGTTAGCACTGACTGCATAGGAAGGGGCCTATAGATCTTGAGAAATATAAGCTGGATCAAGGAACTATCTGAAAATTAATTGACCCCATACTGTCTGCAAGAGCTGCAGAGAAAGTCCTAGATATATTTTTTCTATTATCATTTTTTTAATTAAAAAATTAGTTTAAGTCCTCTATTACTCCTTTAATTTTATTTTTATAACCTACTATTACCTTGCAAAAAAAGACCCCATTTTTAAAGCAAACTTCATATATATGTATTTTATAATTTTTGTGACTTAGTTTTTTTTTTTTTATTTTTTATTTATTTATTTTTTGAGAATCTAACCCCTACTCTAGATTTTTAATCTTTGCTTTTTGGTATTTGTTATCAATTTTGTACCTTTAAGAGCCCAATCTTCAGTACTCATTTTTACTTGGGAGCGAGATTACTGGTTTGATTGCTCTCTTCCCCTTTTGACTCTCTTTTTTCTCCACTAGGTTGCCTCTATCTCCTCCCTCCCCCTTATCTTCTCTATCCAACTCTGTGAATTTCTTTGTGTGTTCTGGGCTATGGAGAACACTTAGGGAACTGATTACTGGCTGGATCTGTCTCTCTCCTTTTGATTCCCCATTTTCTCCTCCTGGCCACCTGTCTCCTTCTTCCCTCTTCTCTTCCCTGTGTAACTCCATGAACATCTCTGAGGGGTCCAGACTGTGGAGAGCCCATAGGGAAGTGATTACTGGCTAGCTTGCTCTCTCCTCTTTTAATTCCCCCTCTTCTCCTCCTGGCCACCTCTATCTCCCTTCTCCCTCTTCTCCATGTAACTCTGTGTACCTCTCTGGGTGTCCTTCACCGTGGAGAAACTTTTCATCATTAAACTAGATGTTGTATCATTGGTGCTGTATAGATGAAGAAGTCTTGAGGCTACTGTAAGAATAAGACTGAAAACCAGAGGCAGGAGGCTTAAGCCCAAAACCTGAAAACACCAGAGAACTCCTGATTCCAAGGAACATTAGTTGATAGGAGCTCATCAAAAGCCTCCATACTTACACTTAAAAAAAGCATCACCCAAGGGCCAACAAGTTCCAGAGAGAGACATACCATGCAAATTCTCTAGCAACACAGAAACAGCCCTGCACTTCAATATTCAGGATGCCCGAAGTCACACCATACCCGTAGACATCTCAAAAGTCACTACTGGACACTGCTGTACTACAGAGAGAAGAAATCCAGCTCTAACTGCCAGAACACCGACACAAGCTTCCCTAACCAGAAAACCTTGACAAACCAACCATGCAACCCCACCCACAGTGAGGAACCTCCACAATAAAGAATAAACACAAACTGCCAGAATATGGAAAGGCCACCCCAAACACAGCAATACAAATAAGATGAAAAGGCAGAGAAATACTCAGCAGGTGAAGCAACAGGATAAATGCCCACCAAGCTAAACAATAGAAGAAGAAATAGGGAATCTACCTGGTAAAGAATTCAGAATAATAATAGTGAAAATGATCCAAAATCTTGAAATCAATATAGAGTTACAGATAAACAGCATGGAGACAAGGATTGAGAAGATGCAAGAAATATTTAACAAGGATCTAGAAGAAATAAGAAAGAGTCAATATATAATGAATAATGCAATAAATGAGATAAAAAACACTCTGGAAGGAACCAACAGTAGAATAATGGAGGCAGAAGACAGGATAATTGAGGTAGAAGATAGAATGATAGAAATAAATGAAACAGAGAGGGAAAAACAATTAAAAGACATTAGGACAATCTCAGAGACCTCTGGGACAATGTTAAATGCCCCAACATTCGAATCATAGGAGTCCCAGAAGAAGCTGACTAAAAGAAAGACCACGAGAAAATACTTGAAGCATAATAGTTGAAAAATTCCTTAAATGGAGAAGGAAATGGTCACAAGTCCAAGAAACCCAGAGAGTCCCAAACAGGATAAACCCAAGGCGAAATACCCCAAGACACATATTAATCAAATTAACAAAGATCAAACACAAAGAACAAATATTAAAAGCAGCAAGGGAAAAGCAACAAATAAGACACAAGGGGATTCCCATAAGGATAACAACTGATCTTTCAATAGAAACTCTTCAGGCTAGAAGGGAATGGTAAGATATGCTCAAAGTGATGAAAGAGAAAAACCTACAAACCAGATTACTGTACCCAGCAAAGATCTCATTCAAATATGAAGGAGAAATCAAAAGCTTAACAGGCAAGCAAAAGCTGAGAGAATTCAGCACCACCAAAACAGCTCTCCAACAAATGCTAAAGGATCTTCTCTAGACAGGAAACACAGAAAGGGTGTATAAACTCGAACCCAAAACAACAAAGTAAATGGCAACAGGATCATACTTATCAATAATTATCTTAGATGTAAATGGATTGAATGTCCCAACCAAAAGACAAAGACTAGCTGAATGGATAAAAAAACAAGACTGTATATGCAGTCTACAAGAGACTCACCTCTCAAAACAAAGGACATGTGCAGATTGAAAGTGAAGGGCAGGAAAAAGATATTCCATGCAAATAGAGACCAAAAGAAAGCAGGAGTAGCAATACTCACATCAGATAAAATAGACTTTAAAACAAAGGCTGTGAAAAGAGACAACACTACACAATGATCAAAGAATCAATCCAAGAAGATATAACAATTATAAATATATCTACACCCAACATAGGAGCCCTGCAGTATGTAAGAAAAATGCTAACAAATATGAAAGTGAAAATTAACAATGGCACAATAATAGTGGGAGACTTTAATACACCATTCACACCTATGGATAGATCAACTAAACAGAAAATTAACAAGGAAACACAAACTTTAAAAGACACAATGCACCAGTTGGACCTAATTGATATCTATAGGACATTTTACCCCAAAACAATGAATGTCACCTTTTTCTCAAGTGCACATGGAACCTTCTCCAGGATAGAACACATCCTGGGTCATAAATCTAGCCCTGGTAAATTCAAAAAAACTGAAATCATTCCAAGCATCTTTTCTGACCACAATGCAGTAAGATTAGATATCAATTACAGGAGAAAAACTTAAAAATTCCAACATATGGAGGCTGAACAACACACTTCTGAATAACCAACAAATCACAGAAGAAATCAAAAAAGAAATAAAAATACGCATAGAAACGAATGAAAATGAAAACACAACAACCCAAAACCTGTGGGACACTATAAAAGCAGTGATGAGGGGAAAGTTCATAGCAATACAGGCATACCTCAAGAAACAAGAAAAAAGTTAAATAACCTAACTCTACACCTAAAGCAACTGGAAAAGGAAGAAATGGATAACCCCAGGGTTAGTAGAAGGAAAGAAAATTAAAAATTAGGGCAGAAATAAATGCAAAAGAAACAAAAGAGACTATAGTAAAAATCAACAAAGCCAAAAGGTGGTTCTTTGAAAGGATAAATAAAATTGACAAACCATTAGCCAGACTCATCAAGAAACAAAGAGAAAAATCAAATCGATAAAATTAGAAATGAAAATGGAGAGATTACAACAGACAACACAGAAATACAAAGGATCATAAGAGACTACCATCAGCATTTATATTCCAATAAAATGGACAACGTGGAAGAAATGGACAAATTCTTAGAAAAGTACAACTTTCCAAAACTGAACCAGGAAGAAATAGAAAATCTTAACAGACCCATCACAACCACAAAATTGAAACTGTAATCAGAAATCTTCCAGCAAACAAAAGCTGGGGTCCAGATGGCTTCACAGCTGAATTCTACCAAAAATTTAGAGAAGAGCTAACACCTGCCTTACTCAAACTCTTCCAGAAAGTTGCAGAGGAAGGTCAACTTCCAAACTCATTTTTTGAGGCCACCAACCCCTAATTCCAAAACCAGACAAAGATGCCACAAAAAAAGAAAACTACAGGCCACTATCACTGATGAACATAGATGCAAAAATCCTTAATAAAATTCTAGGAAACAGAATCCAACAACATACTAAAAAGATCATACACCATGACCAAGTGGCCTTAATCCCAGGGATGCAAGGATTCTTCAATATCCGCAAATCAATCAACATAATACACCACATTAACAAAGTGAAAGATAAAACCATATGATTATCTCAATAGATGCAGAGAAAGCCTTTGAAAAAATTCAACATCCATCTATGATAAAAACTCTCCAGAAAACAGGACTGGAAGGAAAATACCTCAACATAATAAAAGCTATATATGACCACCCCACAGCAAACATTATCCTCAGTGCTGAAAAATTGAAAGCATTTGCTCTAAAGTCAGGAACAACACAAGGGTTCCCCCTCTCACCACTACTATTCAACATAGTTTTGGAAGTTTGGGCCACAGCCATCAGAGCAGAAAAAGAAATAAAATGAATCCAAATTGGAAAAGAAAAATTAAAACTCTCACTGTTTGCAGACGACATGATCCTCTACATAGAAAACCCTAAAGGCTCCACCAGAAAATTACTAGACCTAATCAATGAATATAGTAAATTTTCAGGATATAAAATTAACGCACAGAAATACTTTGCATCCCTGTGCAGTAACAATGAAAAAACAGAAAGAGAAATTAAGGAAACAATTCCATTCACCATTACAATGGAAAGAATAAAAAATTTATGAATATATCTACCTAAAGATCTATATATAGAAACCTATAAAACACTGGTGAAAGAAATCAAAGTGGACAGAAATAGATGGAGAAGTATTCCATGTTCATGAATTGGAAGAGTCAATATAGTGAAGATGAGTATACTACCCAAAGCAATCTATAGATTCAATGCAATTCCTATCAAGCTACCAATGGTATTTTTCACAGAGCTAGAACAAATAATTTCACAATTTGTATGGAAATACAAGAAACCTCGAATAGCCAAATCAATCTTGAGAAAGAAGAATGGAACTGGAGGAATCAACCTGCCTGACTTCAGGCTCTACTACAAAGCCACAGTCATCAAGACAGTATGGTACTGGCACAAAGACAGAAATATAGATCAATGGAACAAAATAGAATGCCCAGAAATAAATCCACGCACCTATGGACACCTTATCTTCGACAAAGGAGGCATGAACATGCAATGGAGAAAAGACAATCTCTTTAACAAGTGGTGCTGGGAAAACTGGTCAACCACTTGTAAAAGAATGAAACTAGAACACTTTCTAACACCATACACAAAAACAAACTCAAAATGGATTAAAGATCTAAATGTAAGACCAGAAACTATAAAACTCCTAGAGGAGAACATAGGCAAAACACTCTCAGACATAAATCACAGCAGGATCCTCTATGACCCACCTCCCAAAATACCGGAAATAAAAGCAAAAATAAACAAATGGGATCTAATTAAATTTAAAAGCTTCTGCACAACAAAGGAAACTATAAGCAAGGTGAAAAGAGAGCCTTCGGAATGGGACAAAATAATAGCAAATGAAGCAACTGACAAATAATTAATCTCAAAAATATGCAATTAACTCCTGCAGCTCAATTCCAGAAAATTAAACGACAGAATCAAAAAATGGGCCAAAGAAGTAAGCAGACATTTCTCCAAAGAAGACATACAGATGGCTAACAAACACATGAAAAGATGCTCAACATCACTCATTGTCAGAGAAATGCAAATCAAGACCACAATGAGGTACCATTTCATGCCAGTCAGAATGGCTGCAATCCCAAAGTCTACAAGCAGTAAGTGCTGGAGAGGGTGTGGCGAAAAGGAACCCTCTTACACTGTTGTTGGGAATGCAATCTAGTACAGCCAGTATGGAGAACAGCGTGGAGATTCCTTAAGAAAACTGAAATTAGTACTGCCGTATGACCTAGCAATCCCACTGCTGTGCATACACATCGAGGAAACCAGAATTGAACGAGACACATGTACCCCAGTGTTCATCACAGCACTCTTTATAATAGCCAGGACATGGAAACAACCTAGATGTCTATCAGGAGACGTATGGATAAGAAAGTTGTGGCACATATACACAATGAAATATTAGTCAGCTGTTAAAAAGAATATATTTGAATCAGTTCTAATGAGGTGGATGAAACTGGAGCCTATTATACTGAGTGAAGCAAAGCAGAAAGAAAAACACCAATAAAGTATACTAACACATATATATGGAATTTAGGAAGATGGTTATGATAACCCTATATGCGAGACAGCAAATGAGACACAGATGTATAGAACATTCTTTTGGACTCTGTGGGAGGGGCGAGGGTGAGATGATGTGAGAGAATGGCATTGAAACGTATATTATCATATGTGACACAAATCGCTAGTCCAGGTTTTATGCATGAGACAAAGTGCTCAGGGCTGTTGCACTGGGATGACCCTGAAGGATGGGATGGGGAGGGAGGTGAGAGGGGGGTTCAGGATGGGAAACATATGTACACCCGTGGTGGATTCATGGCAATGTATGGCAAAACCACTACAATATTGTAAAGTAATTAGCCTCCAACGAAAATTAAAAAAAAATAAAAAAGATTCTTTTTTTGTTGATATATTGGTGTTAGAGTTTTTTTCTATGAGTATATGTCAGATTCTCCCTTAGGTCTGTTAATACTTGGTTTATATATTGTGGTGCTCCTGTATTGGATACATATAGATTTTAAAATGCAATATCTTCTTGTTTGATTTGCTCGTTAATGCCCTTTTGGTCTTTTACTACAGTCCGTGTTTTAAAGTCTGCTTTGTCTGATACGACCATACCTACATCACCTTTCTTTTAATTTCTAATGCAATGATGTATCTTTTTACATCCCTTCACTTTTAGCCTCTGTGTATCTCTATATCTGAAGTGAAGATTTTGTAGGCAGTATATACATGAGTCTCCTTTTTTTTTCCATCCAGCCATTCTATGTCTTTTGATTGGAGAATTCAATTCATTAACTTTTAAAGTTATTATTGATAAGCATGTAATAATTGTCATTTTGTATATTATCATCTGAATAGTTTTATAGTAATTTTATAGTTCCTTTCTTTGTCTCTTACTGTCTTCCCTTTTGATTTAATAACTTTTTTAGGATTATGTTAAGATTTCTTTCCTATTTCCTTATGTAAATCTAGTTTTACTTTTTGACTATCCTGAGTTCACATATAAATAATGTATGTATATGAGTCTATTTTCAATTGATAGCAACTTAAATTTGAGTTCATTCTAAAATGCTTTATTTTACCCCTTTTGTTTTATGTTTTTCATGTCACATTTTATATCTCTTTACTTTATATATCTCCTTAAATAATTATTGCAGTTTTTGTTAATTTTGCTACTTTTTCCTTTTAACTTTCATACAAACTTTGCAAGTGAATAATAGGCTAACTTTACTATTTTTTTTTTTTTACTGTTCTCAGCTATATTTTTATTTTCTTTTAATTAATTGGTGTTATTTTGCAGTTTAAAATACTTTTAATATTTTCTGTAAAGTTGATTTGGTGGTGGTGCATTACTTTATCCTTGTTTTTCTGGAAACTCTTTATATCTGCCTTAAATCTTTTCATGTAGAGTGTTCTTGGTTAGACTTTCCCCTATCAATGCTTTAAATATATAATGCCATGTTCTTTTGGTATGCAAATTTTCTGCTACAATATATCCAGACCTTCTTATGTTCCTTCCCTCTTATGTAACAAGTTGCTATTGTCTTGCTGCTTTTAAGATTCTCCAACTTTTGGAGCACTTTTCTCAAGGTTGCTTGAGATGCTGCCTCCTGGGCTTGAAAGCTCAGTACATCCACTGGATAGTACATACTAATCAGCTTTTAGTTTATGTATATGTTTTTTAGCTGACAGTTACAGTGACTGATGAAGGGATCAGAGCAGACTTCTCTCCTTCACCTGAATTCTTTGAGGATACAGAGCTTTGGTACCAGCAGAGGACTCTTGTGCCCATCCACTTTCTTAGGAAGTCCAGATAAAATTGAGTGAGTCTCTCCTAGTTCTAGGACCTCCTGTTATTGGTTGATGATCTTAAGTTTTATTCAGAGATGTTAAACTCCTCTCTGGAGAAATAGATTATCCTTGGAATTCAAGAAGTACCTGGTTTATCCTCAGTGTAGGAAATACCGGGAAGATTTTTGCTCAGTTTAGACACTTGAGTGGGTTATCCTCAGTGAAAGAGACTGGGAAGATTTTACTCGATTTAGACATTGAATATTTTATCCTCAGTTTAAAGACTGGAAAGACTTTTTTCAGTTAAACACTGAGCAAGGTTAGACTGAGTAGTTAGAAAGACTGGCCTGTTATTATTCCTTGGGTTAGCTACCTTAATAAAGTTTGTTAAAATAAAAGTGAAAACTTAACAAGAGCTTAAGATCTCCAAAGAAGGGACCCTTTCCTCTGGGTCAGCAATAGCTTTCTCAGGAGAATGAAAAACTTGGAGAAGGGGTGGAGGCAAGACCTCATGCTCTTTAGTTGTCTACAGGGAAATCCACTTATCTTAATTAACCTGCTCAACCAGGGATGTGACTTAATGGACCATGATTGGAGGACCTGCGGTAGTCTTATATATCACTGGAAGAACCTAAGACACATAGGAGGGGCCTGAAACAGAATATTGTTTCATTACTCAGTTGTCACTGGCAATTTTTATTTTGACAAACTGACCTTCGAATGGAAAATGAAGCTTTTAGAACAAAAGAGAAAGGCAATACAGATTGCCACCCTCCAACTAATACCCCAACCAGGCTTATGTTTAAAACTTACAAGTACCTACTCAGTTAGGAATTAAAGGAAATCTTGCCCTAAACATGAGGAGGCTCTTTTATTGTATACAAAATTTAAGTTTGAAAAGCCTGCTTGATTAAAATATCTTTTCAAAATCCTGACTGAAATCAAAGGTCTTCTAGGGGGAACTTGCATTTATCTTCCTGTTTCTTTGGTATGAAAATGTTCTACCTGATCTTCCTAGGGCTTTCTGAGTATGTATGTGTATGTGCATGAGCTTTGAAAACTTGACCTCTGACATACTGGTTTTGAGAGTAAACTCTCTAGATCTTATTAGGTGACATCCTCCCACACTCTGTTTTGGAGAAGCCTCTTCTGTTTTATTGGTGTGAATCCCTATTAAAATATTTCATTAATGGCCAAATGATGGATCATTTAAATTGGAAAAACTTTGAAACTGGTGGATTTCTAGAGCACTCTCATTGTAAACAACTGTTTCATTGGAATGTATAAACACAAAAATCAAATTAAAGGGAGAAAAATAAATTTATCTGATCTTCAGTGGCCTTGGCCTACAGCATTTTGAAGCAGGATTTCTGTTCTTGGCCAGAAATTGAGGTTGGGTTGTGGCCATAACACCAATTCCTAGCCACTAGACCAGTAGTTAGTGACCAGGCTCTGACCCTTTAGCTTTGCAGAAAAAATTTCCCACAAAGAAAGTAGTAAAACAAGTAAAGTGTTTATTAGAAGGAAAAATAGTACATGTGAATAGACATACGGGTGGACTGAGAGTCATGTATTCATGGTAGTTTCAGTCACTTTTATGGGGCATTTTTCCAGGATTTTGATTTGCCTTGTTCTGATATGCAGATGACACCACCCTTATGGCATAAAGTGAAGAGGAACTAAAAAGCCTCTTGATGAAAGTGAAAGTGGAGAGTGAAAAAGTTGGCTTAAAGCTCAACATTCAGAAAACGAAGATCATGGCATCTGGTCCCATCACTTCATGGGAACTAGATGGGGAAACAATGGAAAAAGTGTCAGACTTTATTTTTTGGGGCTCCAAAATCACTGCAGATGGTGACTGCAGCCATGAAATTAAAAGACGCTTACTCCTTGGAAGAAAAATTATGACCAACCTAGATAGCATATTCAAAAGCAGAGACGTTACTTTGCCGACTAAGGTCCGCCTAGTCAAGGCTATGGTTTTTCCAGTGGTCATGTATGGATGTGAGAGTTGGACTGTGAAGAAGGCTGAGTACTGAAGAATTGATACTTTTGAACTGTGGTGTTGGAGAAGACTCTTGAGAGTCCCTTGGACTGCAAGGAGATACAGCCAATCCATTCTGAAGATCAGCCCTGAGATTTCTTTGGAAGGAATGATGCTGAAGCTGAAACTCCAGTACTTTGGCCACCTCATGCGAAGAGTTGACTCATTGGAAAAGACTCTGATGCTGGGAGGGATTGGGGGCAGGAGAAGAAGGGGACGACAGGATGAGATGGCTGGATGGCATCACTGACTCGATGGACGTGAGTCTGAGTGAACTCCGGGAGATGGTGATGAACAGGGAGGCCTGGCGTGCTGCGATTCATGGGGTCCCAAAGAGTCGGACACAACTGAGTGACTGAACTGAACTTAACTGAGTCCATGTTTGGTACATCTCAGTGAAAGCTTGTTGCTGAATTAAAAGACGCTGGGAATCTTGGCCTCCAGAGGAGAAGAATTCCATCCAGGGCCAGAGACAAGGCTTGATCGCTCAGAGCTTTGTGTAATAAAGTTTTATTAAAGTATAAAGGAGATAAAGCTTCTGACATAGGCATCAGAAGGGGGCAGAAAGAGTGCCCTCCTGCTAGTCTTCAGCTGGATGTTGTATAGTCACTAGCAGTCTCTTAATGAAAGAAAGGAATGTCTTAGAACTCAGAATAGCACCAGGCCCCTCATCCATAAGATACATTTTGGGATAATCTTGGCACCAAATGGTTCATCCTGGGCCATAAAATGATTAAGTTGAAACTTGTAGAAGGACAGATTACCATACAAATAGTTTCATATACATAGATTAGGGAAATAATATCTGAGTATAACATACTGGTTTGTCAAGTAGGTTCTGAGCCAAGAGGTGGAACCGGCTTGAAGACAGAGTTTGGGGTAAATGCATAGTACATTAGCATAACTTAAGAAAAACATTTCCATAAGGAAAATGCATTGGTTATCTCAAGGTTTGAGAATAGTTAACTTCGGGTGAAACCATTTGTCATTATAGCAACACAGTATTTTAAGAGAAACCTCCTTTTAAATTTGTATAGAGAAGAAAAAAATATAGCTAGTTTGTTTCCTCCTGCCACTTAAGAGAGATAAAAATGTCTGACACTTGCAGCCTATTTCCTCCGTTTGGAGACCCCTGGCCTTCCTGCCTGTTACCCTCTCATCAGGATCCTTCTATGTGTGTGCATGCATCTCTCAGTCAAGATAGAGTCCACTGAAGAGTCTGATGGGTAGTTGACATCACTTAATATGGGGTGCTGTCCCCTCTCTGACCTGCAAGGAGCCTTTCTGTGCATGTATAGTTGTGGAGGTAACTTGGCTTCAAGAATGAGAAATATGTGGTGTCTCATCTTCTATATGAGCAGGGCCCAACCTCCTTCTCAGTGGTCCTGCTATTCTTAGAATATTAGTCCACAGGAAAAGAATCTCAATTGCCTACCCTAGGGGGACCCATCTACCTCCTGCCTCATATCTTTATAGACTGTGGCCCACCAGGCCCCTCTGTCCATGTGATTTCCGAAGCAAATATACTGGAGTAGGTTGCCATTTCCTTAGGGGATCTTCCTGATCCATGGATTGAACCCATGTCTCCTGCATTGGCAGGCAGGTTCTTTACCACTAAGTCACCAGGGAAGCCAAAGGACTTCCTTAGTTTAAAAGAAATCAAAGAAAAACAGTTTGTGAAACTTAATTGCTTTCCCATCAATGGGTCTTGCCGATGCTAATAAAAAGAGAATAATTAATGCTAACAGGGCGGAAAAAAAAATACTTTTAAGGAAGAGTCTAGCTACTTTTTTCAACAAGGTAGAAATTTTAGACAGAATTTAACTTAAATGAATAAATATTTAAATGATTGTTTAAAATGGGATAAATAGACAGTTATGTGATTAAATCATGAGGTTTTGAGATTACACTACCTAAAGTTTAAAAGGGCAAATGCGGACAGTATACTGGTCCTCAACACCAACAAAATATTGTGAAGCACTTATACTCCAATTTTAAATTTAAAAAAAACTTTGAAATCATGTTTTAATGATTCTATATATACCTCTTTTTTTTCTCCCCCTTGGTATATTCTCCAAGATATTTCATCTGTCAAAGTTATTTTCTGGCTAAATATTTCAGTATTATTCATTTCCCTAAAAAAAAGCCCAAGTAAATCTACTATATACATATGTACCTATATAACTCTGCTATGATATATACATCCCCTTCATGGATCACAGCCTTGTCATGATGAAGGGGCTTGCATAACTCAGTGAAGCTACGAGTCATGACATACAGGGCCACCCAAGAATGATAGGTCATAGTGAAGAGTTCTGTCAAAACGTGGTTCACTGGAGGAGGGAATGGCAAATTGCTCTAGTATTCTTGCTGCAAGAATGCCATGTACAGTATGAAAAGGCAAAAAGATATGACGCCAGAAGAATGGACAGAAATGGGCAAATTTAATTCAGATGACCATTATATCTACTACTACGGGCAAGAATCCCTTAGAAGAAGTACAGTAACTCTTACAGTAAACAAGAGTCTGAGCATTAGTTGGGTTCAGTCCCCAAACAACAGAATGATCACTGTTTGTATCCAAGGGAAAATATTTAGTATCACAGTAATACAAGTCTATGCCCCAAACTTTAATGCTGAAGAAGCTGAAATTGAACGATTTTATGCAGACCTACAAGATCTTCTAGAACTAACACTAATAAATAAATAAATAAATAAATAAATAAATTTCTTTTCATCAGAGGGGACTGGGATTCAAAAGTAGGAAGTCAACAGATACCTGGAGTAACAGGAAAGTTTGGTCTTGGAGTACAAAAATAGCAGGACAAAGGTTAACAGAGTTTTGCCAAGAGAATGCACTGATCATAGCAAACACCCTCTTCCAACAACACAAGAGATGACTCTACACATGGACATCCCCAGATGGTCAATACCAAAATCAGATTGATTATATTCTTTGTAGCCAAAGAGGGAGAAGCTCTATGCATTAAGCAAAAACAAGACTGGGAGCTGACTGTAGCTCAGATCATCAGCTACTTATTAAAAATTCAGGCTCAAATTGAAGAATGAATGGAAAACCACTAGACCATTCAGGTATGACCTAAATCAAACCCCTTACGCTTACACAGTGAAAGTGACAAAGAGATTCAAAGGGTTAGATCTGATAGACACAGTGCTTAAAGAACTATGGACAGAGGTTCAAAACATTGTATAGGAGGCATGATCAAAACCATCCCCAAGAAAAAGAAATGCAAAAAGGCAAAACGGTTGTCTGAGGAGGCCTTACAAACAGCTGAGAAAAGAAGGGAAGGGAAAGGCAAAGGAGAAAAGGAAAGATATACCCGTCTGAATGCAGAGTTCCAAACTTTAGATGGCAGTTTAAAAGCCATGGACTTAAATTTAGATGATTGTGGGAGAAATTGTAGAGAAAGGAGAGGGCATATCTGAACCTTGAGACCCTTCAGTAGTGAGGGAAATTAAACTAATCATACAATATAGAATTGTAAATCATTATATTGCTTGATGCATTGTAATTCCAGGCCCTGATGCATTGTAATTCCAGGCCCTGGTAAAGAACTAAAGTACAATAATGGGAATAGCCTGAGATCTAATTTTATAGGTCTTGCCTTGAGAGCAACTTAAAGTGTGACTTTGCACAAGCACTTGCTTCTTTATAAAACTCAGTATTCTCATTTGTCAGATGAGGAGGGTTTGAAATTATATGGCTACTCGAATCTCTTGCAACTTTGATTCATAGAATTCTATGATCCAGCAACTGAGACAATAAGCTTTGGATGTGACTACCTGTGTCAAGAGGAATGAAAAGTAAAATACCTTCCTATTGCACATGGAAGTGGACATAGCTTTTTATACAGAATTCCGGGGTCAAAGCAAATAATTTCTCAGTACTTCAGTTTGCCTATCTGCTTTTGAGAAGGATCAGGGACCAAGAGAAGTTTAATCAGTTATTCTAAAAATGACTTCTTTTCTCAATTTGCCCTAGGTAAGTGTGAAGGATATATGGGGTTGTGAAAAGCATTGAAATTTTCTTCAAACAAACCAAAGGTAGTACAAGATAACTGAATTTGGTTTCAGGAGCTTTTGGCTTCTAGTAATTTCTATCCACTAGGCTGCTTATTATGTGTATGGTCCTTTCTCTGCATTTCAATTTTTCTCCTTTGTAAAACAAAGAGGTTGTTCAAACTCACTGTTTCCTAGTAAACTTTAAAAAACTGGAACGGTTAGCATTCCTTTGAACCTGTACAAATATGTTTCACATTGGATTCTGGTTTTCCATTTATCACAATATTATGTTTTTTTTTCCACAATATTATGTTTTCATTTTAAATTATTTTTTACATGTTGTTGATGTTCAGTCGCTCAGTCATGTCTAACTCTTTGCGACCCCATGGACTGCAGCATACCAGGCTTGACTATCCTTCACCATCTTCTGGAGCTTGCTCAAACTCATGTCTATTGAGTTGGTGATGCCATCAAAACATCTCGTCCTCTGTCGTCCTATTCTCTTCCTACCTTGAGTCTTCCCAGCATCAGGATATTTCAAGTGAGTCAGTTCTTCACATCACGTGGCCAGAATATTGAAGCTTTGGCTTAAGCATCAGTCCTTCCAATGAATATTCAGGATTGATTTCCTTTAGGATTGACTGGTTTGATCTCCTTGGAGTCCAAGGGACACTCAAGATTTTTTTCCAATACCACAGTTCAAAAGTATCAATTCTTTAGTGCTCAGTTTTCTTTATCATCCAGCCCTCACATCCATACATGACTACTGGAAAAACCATAGCCTTGACTAGATGCACCTTTGTTGGCAAAGTGATGTCTCTGCTTTTTAATATGCTGTATATGTTGGTCATAGCTTTTATCCAAAGAGCAAGTGTCTTTTAATTTCATGGCTGCAGTAACCATCTGCCATGACTTTGGAGCACAAGAAAATAAAGTCAGTCACTGTTTACACTGTTTCCATGAAGTGATGGGACCAGATGCCATGATCTTAGTTTTCCGAATGTTGAATTTTAAGCCAGCTTTTTCACTCTCTTCTTTCACTTTCATCAAGAGGCTCTTTAGTCCTTCTTCACTTTCTGCCATAAGGGTGGTGTCATCTGCATATCTGAGGTTATTGGTATTTCTCCTGGAAATCTTGATTCCAGATTGTGCCTCATCCAGTCCAGCATTTCTCATGATGTACTTTGCATATAAGTTAAATAAGCAGGGTGACAATATACAGCTTTGAAGTACTCCTTTCCCAATTTGGAATCAGTCTGTTGTTCCATATCTGGTTCTAATTGTTGTTTCTTGACATGCATACAGATTTCTCAGGAAGCACATAAGGTATTCTGGTATTCCCATCTCTTCAATAATTTTACACAGTTTTTTTGTGTAATCGTTATAGTCAAAGGCTTTAGCATAGTCAATGAAACAGAAGTAGATTTTTTTTTTTTTTTGTAGAATCCTCTTGCTTTTTCTATGATCCAACGGATGTTGGCAATTTGATCTCTGGTTCTTCTGTGTTTTCTAAATCCACCTTGTACATCTGGAATTTCTCAGTTAACGTACTGTTGAAGCTTAGCTTGGAGAATTTTGAGCATTACTTTGCTATCGTGTAGTTCAGTTCAGTTCAGTCGCTCAGTCGTGTCCAACTCTGCAACTCCATGAATTGCAGCATGCCAGGCCTCCCTGTCCATTACCAACTCCCGGAGTTCACCCAAACTCAAGTTCATCAAGTCGGTGATGCCATCTAGCCATCTCATCCTCAGTCATCCCCTTCTCCTCCTGCCCTCAATCCCTCCCAGCATCAAAATCTTTTCTAATGAGTTAGCTCTTCACATGAGGTGGCCAAAGTATTGGAGTTTCAGCTTTAGCATCAGTCCTTCCGAAGAACACAGAAGACTGATCTCCTTTAGAATGGACTGGTTGGATCTCCTAGCAGTCCAAGGGACTTTCAAGAGTCTACTCCAATACCACAGTTCAAAAGCATCAATGCTTCGGTGGTCAGGTTTCTTCATAGTCCAACTTTCAGATCCATACATGACCACCGGAAAAACCATAGCCTTGACTAGACGGACCTTTGTTAGCAGAGTATTGTCTCTGCTTTTGAATATGCTACCTAGGTTGGTCATAACTTTCCTTCCAAGGAGTAAGCATCTTTTAATTTCATTCTGTAAGATGAGTGCAATTGTGTGGTAGTTTGAACATTCTTTGGTATTGCCTTTCTTTGAGATTTGAATGAAAACTGATCTTTTCCAGTCCTGTGGTCACTGCTCAAGTTTCCAAATTTGCTGGCATATTGAGTGCAGCACTTTAACAGCATCATCTTTTAGGATTTGAAATAGCTTAACTGAAATTCCATCACCACCACTAGTTTTGTTCATAGTGATGCTTCCTAAGGCCTACTTGACTTCACACTCCACGATGTCTGGCTCTAGGTGAGTGATTACACCATCAGGATTATCTGTGTCATTAAGATCATTTGTGTATAGTTCTTTGTGTATTCATACCACCTCTTCTTAATATCATCTGCTTCTGTTAGGTTCATACTGTTTCTGTCTTTAATTGTGCCCATCTTTGCATGAAATATTTCCTCGGTATCTCTAATTTTCTTGGAGAGATCTCTAGTCTTTCCCATTCTATTGTTTTCCTCCATTTCTTTGCATTGATCTCCTAGGAAGGCTTATCTCTCCTTGCTATTCTTTGGAACTCTGCATTCAGATGGATATATCTTTCCTTTTCTCCTTTGCCTTTTGCTTCTCTTGTTTTCTCAACTATTTGTAAGGCCTCCTCAGACAGATGTTTTGCCTTTTTGCATTTCTTCTTCTTGGGAATGGCTTAGTTCACCCCCTCCTGTACAGTGTTACGAGCCTCCATCCATAGTTCTTCAGGCACTGTGTCTATCAGATCTAATCCCTTGAATCTATTTGTCATTTCCCCTGTATCATTGTAAGGGATTTGATTTAGGTCATACCTGAATGGTCTGGTGGTTTTCCCCACATTCTTCAATCTAAGTGTGAATTTTGCAGTAAAGAGTTCATGGTCTGAGCCACTGTCAGCTCCCTGTCTTTTTTTTTTTTTTTTTTTTTGATGACTGTATAGAGCTTCTTCATCTTTGGCTGCAAAGAATATAATCAGTCTGATTTTGCTTTCCCTAGGGCAGCACTGAATACTGAAGTTTGTGTGGTTTCTCCCAATTCCATAAAGTTGGGCCAGCTTTCTGTGCATGTTTACTGTCTATCTGCAAAGGTTCATTCTCTCTGTCCTTAGGGGCATGGGCAGAGAGCCAACCATGGGGTGGAAGTGTATTTGGCTGAGACATGTGGAGTATTGGAGGTGCCCATGGGCCAGTTGGGAGCATCTGAGGGTGAGATGTCCCCAGCAGTTTATGGGAAGTCTTCTTGATGTGTTTCTTTGATGCCTTATGAAAGCCCTAGCTGCTGCTCTCTGAGCCACTTCCAAACCTCCAGTTTTATAGCATACCTCAGTTTTCTGGGGCTTCCCTGGTAGCTCAGATGGTAAATAGTCTGCCTGTGGTGTGGCAGACCCCAATTCACTCCTTATGTGGGGAACATCCCCTGGAAAAGAGAATTGCTACCCACTCCAGTATTCTTGCCTGGAGAATTCCATGGACAGAGTAGCCTGGTGGGCTACAGTCCATGGGGTCACAAAGAATTGGACATGACTGAGTGACTGACATTTTCACTTTTATTTTTCAGTCTTCTGGATGGGTCAAGAAAGAAGCAGGTCTCTTTGGCAGCATCTTTTACAGTTAGGCAGACTGGGCCCTCACTCACATGCTCTCATTTCCATCTGTTGGAAAAATTATGAACCAAGAAATTCTCTCTTGACCCTGGGCTCTGCCACCTTGAGGGAAGGTTGACACAGGTACAATGAAACTGATCCTCTTACCTTCTTCAGTGTACCCAATCTTGGAGTTTTTGTTTTGTTCCAGCAGTATGCTGGGACTTTTCTGATGACTCCTAGACTTCCATAAATGCTCTCTTGTTGATGAGAAAAAATCTTCTTTATTTCCCTTGGGGGGAGGGGGAAATGATAGAAAACTTCTTCCACCATTTTCATGATGCCAGTCTTCCATTTGCTATGGCTTTAAAAACTCCTTTCAGGCTGGCTATCTGGCTTGAGATAGAAGCTGAGTGTATCTGCCATTGTAGAAGAGGTTCTTTTTTAAACTGGGAATTCTTTTCTGGAAAAAGTGGTTTGGATATCATCTTAATTTATCTGAGAACTCTGACTGTGACTGTTTGATTGTGGGTGGGTGTGGATGAACAAACAAGAAGGATCACAGAGCAGTCCAGAATTAAATTTCACTTAACTTTCTGATTCTCAGATTATCTCCTGCTTTTCTCATGATTTCTCTCAAATGGAGAGACTTAAGGAAATTAACTGCGACTGGGTGACACTTGGACTATTGGTGCAGAGTGTGCAAGCGTGTGAAATGTTCCTTCCTTAAAGTATTTTAATGGTTCATGAATATTATAAAACTGTAGAAATTCCATCTTGTACTTTGGTACAACATTCAGCTCAGTTCAGTCGCTCAGTCGTGTCCGACTCTTCACGACCCCATGAATCGCAGCATGCTAGGCCTCCCTGTCCATCACCAACTCCTGGAATTCACTCAGACTCATGTCCATCGAGTCAGTGATGCCATCCAGCCATCTCATCCTCTGTCGTCCCTTTCTCCTCCTGCCCCCAATTGCTTCCAGCATCAGAGTCTTTTCCAATGAGTCAACACTTTGCATGAGGTGGCCAAAGTCCTGGAGTTTCAGCTTCAGTATCATTCCTTCCAAAGAAATCTCAGGGCTGATCTCCCTCAGATTGGACTGGTTGGATCTCCTTGCAGTCCAAGGGACTCTCAAGAATCTTCTCCAACACCACAGTTCAAAAGCATCAATTCTTCAGTACTCAGCCTTCTTCACAGTCCAACTCTCACATCCATACATGACCACTGGAAAAACCATAGCCTTGACTAGACGGACCTTAGTCGGCAAAGTAATGTCTCTGCTTTTGAATATGCTATCTAGGTTGCTCATAACTTTTCTTCCAAGGAGTAAGCGTCTTTTACTTTCATGGCTGCAGTCACCATCTGCAGTGATTTTGGAGCCCCCCAAAATAAAGTCTGACACTGTTTCCACTGCTTTCCCATCTATTTCCCATGAAGTGATGGGACCAGATGCCATAATCTTTGTTTTCTGAATGTTGAGCTTTAAGCCAACTTTTTCACTCTCCTCTTTCACTTTCATCAAAAGGCTTTTTAGCTCCTCTTCACTTTCTGCCATAAGGGTGGTGTCATCTGCACATCTGAGATTATTGATATTTCTCCTGGCAATCTTGATTTCAGCTTGCGCTCTAATAAATTTCTGTGTTGTATTTCTAAATGATCTTTCTAATGAACTAGAATTCTCCTAGCCCTGAAACACCATGTAAGAACCGGAGACATTGACATGGCCATCCTAATTTATCAGATCAAGTAGCCACTTTGCCATTTTGGTTTTGTCCTCTTCTATATTTGAGCCCCCTCTCAAACAGTAGCTGTCATGTTCCTTGTTGCAATCAAATCCATCCAGTGAGTACTCCCTGAGAACTCACTGTATATCTGAGTTACTGTCCTGAGTCCTAAGCAGAAAATGCAGGTACCTCAGAACTGAAGTTTTGTATTTGCTGTGTTTTTGCATTCTATGACTGTTTGTGATTCTGGCCTCTTACAGAATTTATAATAAATCTTGGCCAGCTATATTGTCTTTGGAAAGAAGGACAAGAAGGACTTGAATGATTATAATACATCTACTATCAGTTTGCCATTGATTTCAACATTTTTCTCAATCAGAATTGTTAATTAGAATCAGAGAGACAATTTGTTTTACCTTGTTAAGTATGTCACTTTCAGATAGTGATATTTCAGAAATAAAATTTTCCGAAAGCAAGATTCATGCAAGATTGACAGATTGGTTCATAAGTTCTTCATTAACTGAGAGACTGGCTATCTGCCTCTAGTGTTCAAATTCATTCATATTTCACTTTTTTATCTAATCAATGAGGTAATATGGTATGTTAGGCTCTGCAAACAGACGGTCTAAATTGGTCTTAGCGTCTCTATTTCCTAACCTTAGACAAGTTACTTAACCCCTCTGGATTCTCAGTTTGCCCCACCCACTGTGATGTTGTGAGTTGTAAAAGGAGCTAATATATTTAAAACACCTATATAGTACGCAATATAAGTTATCTACTACTATCAGTGTACACAATGAAAAGGAAACTGCTGAATTCCATTACTGCATGAATGACTTGGAAAGTCAGTTATGCCTTAGTTGGAAATAAAAATTGTAAATATTTATGATTATTACCTTTCCTATTATGCTTAAAATATATTATGTTTATTTATCTTTTTCTAACGTTCTCACAGTCTTATTTTCACTTACTGTAACATCCCTATGAGATAGGTAGAGTGGAGATTTTGACTTCAGTTAACTGAGACCTAAAACGATTAGGTGATTTGCTGTTGGTTATACAGCAGATCACCTAGAATCCAGGTCTAGGTTGGAGCCCAGGTCTCCTAACTTCCAATTTCAGATCCTTCCACCACAAAACAATTCACTGTTCTGTTTTTCTCTGTAAATTCTCAATGCAATTATTAGTGTCATTTTATTATCAATAAAGTATAATGGGAAAACTTCTTTGGGGTGATGAAATTTTGCCATATTACTATACATATATGTGGTAACTGAGCTGAGTTTATGATACTGTACCAGGACTTTCTAATTTAGTTTATCTTTTATTGTGTGTGGATACATGTATATGTTTCAATCATAATCTCTCTCTCTCTCTTTCTCTCTCTCTGTATATATAAATGTATACAACATATACTCAAAGACTTAAAGATGGGTGGGGGATATGGAAGTCTCAAATAGGAGGAAATTCTTGGAGAGGGTGTGAATATTGAATGGTGGCGGTGGTTTAGTTGTTAAGTCGTTTGTTAAGTCGTGTCTGATTCTTTGTGACCCCATGGACCATAGCCCACCAGGCCCCTCTGTCCATGGGATTTTCCAGGCAAGAATACTGGAGTTGGCTGCCAGTTCCTTCTCCAGGGGAACTTCCTGACCAAGGGAGTGGACCCACGTTTCCTGCTCAGCAGGCGTTTTTTTTTTTTTTTTTTTTACCACTGAGTTACCTGGGAAGCTGAATATAGAATGGGTTGAGTATAAATCTGTTTTGCAGAAACCAACCTGGCTTTTCTTACATCTTTTCTTAAGAATCAAGAGGTATTTGACATAATTTGAAATCAAGAGGTCTGTGTGTGAAAGAAAGAGAGGGGAGAAGTCAGAGACTGGTCTACTTCCAAAAGAGTCTTCTTCCCTCCTGCTGGGATCCTCTTTGACTGAAAGGAGCTTTGATTTCCTTTGACAAGAGTAAGGAAGTGTAAGATAATGGAGAGGGAGTGAAGAAGCAGCCTAGGAGAAGCAAACTGACTATAAAAAAGAAATTTCATTACCACACCAGATTCCATTAATTTCTGATCATGTAGAAACCTTTGGGTTTTAATTTTTGTTTTAGTGCTGTCTAGTTTCTGTATGGGGCTCCCAGGTGGCTTCGTGTAAAGAATCTGCCTGCCAGTGCAGGAGACACAGGTTCAATCCCTGGGTTGGGAAGATCCCCTGGAGGAGGAAATGACAATACCCTCCAGTATTCTTGCCTGAAAAATCCCCTGGACAGAGGAGCCTGGTTGGCTACAGTCCATGGGGTCCCAAAAAGTTGGACATGACAGTGACTGAGCATGAGCAGTTTCTGTATACTGATTTGTTTCTCAGTCAGCAAAGTGGCTGGCTTCTCTAGTTTGTCTGCAAATAGATGAATGGGTTGTAGGCATTCAGATCCAAGGTTCCACGAGGAAGGAAACACGTAAGTATTTATTAGCTACCAGGAAATGGGAGCCTACCTCACAGATGACCTTTTTTATACTAGTGGAGGATTTTTGAAAAGGAACTTATAAAGAGTGTGAGAGTGTGTATGTGTAAATATATGTTCTTATCTGTTGAAAACTATGTGTGTCTATGTTACTAGCCTCAGTTCCTGAGTGGCCATTAAGCATAAATTCCACTTACATCCTGGCGATTCCCACTTTTACCCTTCTTCCCATGGCTGTTTGGCTACCTTGGAAGTCCTGGCTTCCCACTCAGCATCTCACCCCTATTCTATGTCCATATCCTATAATTGAAATAACCCCCCCTATAATTTCCATTTGTGTCCCCTAACCATACCAAAATTTTTCTAAAATAAAATTTAAGTCTCTGATGGATAGTCCCTCAATCTTATATCAAGTGTAAGTAAAAGCATCCCTGAAAACTTTATTTTAACTCATCTGTGACCTACAGCCTAAGTAAAACAGTACTCCCTACCTCCTTTCCAACCCAGCTTACTGCCCCTAAGCTTCTCTAAAGTGAGAATTCTAGATTCCACCACTGTCTTGCTTCCTTTTTTGTGTAATTGAATCCCACTTTTCCCTGGAGGCTGAGCTGGGCTAATTCGCTTCAGTCATGTCTGACATTTTGTGACCCCATGGACTGTAGCCCTACAAGCTCCTCTGTCCATGGAATTCTCCAGGCAAGAATACTGTAGTGGGTTGGCATTTCCTCCTCCAGAAGATCCTCCCGACTTAGGGATCGAACCTGCAACTCGTGTGGCTCCTGCATTGCAGTCAGATTCTTTACTGCTTGAACCACAAATATCAACAACTTCAGATATGCAGATCATACCACTCAAATGGCAGAAAGGAAAGAGGAACTAAAGAGCCTCTTGATGAAAGCAAAAGAGGAGAGTGAAAAAGCTGGCTTGAAATCAGCATTCAAAAAACTAAGATTATGACATATGGTCCCATCACTTTGGGGCAGATAGGTGGGGAAAAAGTGGAAACAGTGACAAATTTTATTTTCTTGGGCTCCAAAATCACTGTGGATGTTGATTGCAGCCATGAAATTAAAAGACACTTGCTCCTTGGAAGAAAAGCTATGACAGACCTAGGCAGCATATTAAAAAGCTGAGGCATCACTTTGCCAATAAAGGTCCCACTCCAGTATTCTTGGTCTTCTCTTGTGGCTCAACTGGTAAAGAATCTGCATGCAGTGCAAGAGACCTGGGTTTGGTCCCTGGGTTGGGAAGATGCCCTGGAGAAGGGAAAGGCCCCCCACTCCAGTATTCTGGCCTGGAGAATTCCATGGATGACAATATACAGCCTTGAAGTACTCCTTTCCCAAAATGGAACTAGTCCGTTGTTCCATGTCCAGTTCTAACTGTTGCTTGTTGGCCTGCTTACAGATTTCTTCGGAGGCTGGTAAGATGGTCTTGTATTCCCATCTCTTTAAGAATTTTTCACAGTTTGTTGTGATCCACACAGTCGAAGGCTTTGGCATAGTCAATAAAGCAGAAGTAGATGTTTTTCTGGAACTCTCTTGCTTTTTCTATGATCCAACAGATGTTGGCAATTTTATCTCTGATTCTTCTGCCTTTGCACTTACTAAAGGCTTAATAAACATTTAGGAACCAGTATCTGTTTCAGCAAGAATGGGTGGTAGTCTTCCCTGGCCATATTTTGAGTAAAATTTGGTCATTTTTACTACCCTTATAGTTGTTATGTTTAATTATTTTCTGTTCCTTGTCAACCAAAATGTTGGTAAAGCCATGGAAGTTTATGAACCACTTAGCAAGACATTATTAAAGTTTATTGTGTGCCCTTGAACTATGAGCTGAAGGAGAGATAAGAAAGAGAACTCAGTAATGGCTCATGTCTATTTGAGGAGGTATGACTCATATATGAAAAAAAAAAAAACACCAAAATGTGGACAAGTTCTATTTGGAAGAAAAAAGCATGCTAAAATGAAAATGTTTGGGAGTAAGTCCTAATCTGAATTCCAAACCTTGCCTCACTATCAGCTGAAAGCCTTAGGGCAAGTGACTTAACCACTTTGAGCCTATGTTTTCTCATCTGTAAAAATTACTATACCATACAAAAGGGAAATAAGTGAGACAAAACATATAAAGTGTCTCATCCCTAGTAGGTATTTAACGATCATAGTAATATATATTATTCTAATACTCTTGTAAAACCTGCTTTAAAGAAAGGTGAAAATATTTTTAAGCTTTAAGTTGGCGACAAGTTTCTACTCATTTCATATCATAGTTTTTTTAGTTAAAATATAAAGTACTGGAGCTTTCCTGGTGGCTCAGTGGTAAAGAATGACCTACCAGTGCAGGTGACATGGGTTTGATCCCTGATCTGGGAAGATCCCATATGCCACAGAGCAACTAAGCCCATGTGCCATAACTGTTGAGCCTGGGAGCTGCAACTACTGAGCCCACATGCTGCAGCTACTGAAGTTCACATGCCCTAGAGCCAGTGCTCCACAAGAGAAGCCACTGCAATGAGAAGCCTGTGTAGCACAACTAGAAAGTAGTCCCTGCTCACTGCAACTAGAGGAAAGTCCACACAGCAATGAAGACTCAGTATGGACAATAATAAATGAATAAATATGTTTTTTAAAATAATAATTTTTTAGAAAAGTAAAAATACAGTATTGTACTTTTAAATAAAGAGGTGGAGAAATTGAGCTTCAGTCTTCAAATGTCCATTTGAGTTTCATGCTTTAAGCCCTATTCAAGTGGCACGTTTCTGTGTACCTATACTTTCTTTTTCTCTTCCGTTTTTTTCTTATTATAATGCTAATCCCTGGAGTTGAACTTGGTTTTCAGACCTCTGATTTGCCTTGCCACACTTAATTCCTTTCCTGCTTCTCTTCCTTTGATGGTTCTCATACACTATGCTCCAAATCTTCCCTGTTCTCCACCCACTCCTCACCCTGAAAGATACATACACACAATAAATGAGTGAACTCTAGGAGATCAAGGGAGCTGTTGCTAAGCATTCCTGCTTCTTGGCATATCTAGTGTCTTAGTGAACATGGCTTCTGGAATGAGTGTCTCTGTATGTTTCCCTTCAACATTTTCATCTTTCTAGCCTTCTCCTTAAGTGTATTTGATGAGAGCCAGTACAATCTCCATACTCAATGAAAAGAGTTATTCATAGTGAGTGGCTATTAAAAAAAAAAAAAACCTCATGAAATACTTGACCCTGTTCAAAAGCATAAAACAACCTCTGAATGACTTAAGACTATAATTTTTCTAGCCATTGAATAAAGGCAGGGGACTTGGACAGAAGACACTAGTAAGACTAGAAGGAAAGGGTTGTTTAAAAGAAAGGATCAATGCAAGGATTTATTAGTAAGTGGAACAGTGGTGAAAACAAGCTTGAGGGAGAAAATCAAGATTTCATAGGTAAGTTATAAGTGTAGTGTTTGGTTTCTATATTTATTTTCCATAAGGATATTTTCGGATATTTTATACAAGTGGAACCAGTCTAGGTGTCCATTTCTCCTCAGCCATTCCTGAAATCTACATAATTGAGGAGTGGAATGCTATGACTGTTTCCATAAAAGAGAGGATGAACCGAAGAAGTATTTTTCTAGGCGATTAATGGCGTTTTGGTAGGAAAGAGTCTTTCGTCAAATTACATCATGTAGTTAAAATTAATGAAGCATGAAGCATGTCCTATGTGCTAGGCACTATTATATCACTTTACCTTTACCTCAGGCAAATATGGTATGAAATTTGTTACATTTATTGTTTATTGTCTTTGTTCTGCCACTAGAATGCAGGATTTATGAAGGCAGGGATCTGTACCTGTTTTGTTGATTTAGATGTCTAAAATGCCTAAAATGAAACTTTGCACATATTAAAATCTCTTAATACTTGCTGAATAAATAACTTGACCAAAGTCACACAACCTGTAAATAGCAGAGGTTAGATTTGAACCCAGGCACACTTTAGCATCTGCTCTCTCAACCTACTCTACTGTATCTCTGTCTGAAGTATGTGCATTATTTATCAGTTTCTGATGCCATGTAAAATATTATGCTTTTCACAGCTATCTTTACATGCCATAGGACATTGTGGAATATATAGGGAGAGGTCAGTGGAATGTCCTTTCTCATTGCCAGGGGATTTTCTTGGGAGAGCTCCCAACCTGCATCAAGCCCTTGTGGATTCAGTTTAGCCTAGCTTATGTACACTATGGTAAAAAAGGGTGATGTCATAAACTCTAGTGTATTTTCTTTTGAGTCTTGGCTGTGGCTGAATCAAAAGAAAATGATTCTGTTTGATATAAATTTGACATTTTAATGTCCATTCTTTTCACATTCTCATTCACCTTTCACAATTCATAGGAATAACTCCATGAAGATCAAAAGTCAGAGGAAGTTCAACTGTGAAATTCATTCAGAAATAGAAGTGCACAGCAAAATCCCTTCAGAAGTCTATAGTGAGTTAATTTTAGTTTAGCAGTCATTTCAGCAGGCTTGATTGAGAGGGCACTGAAAGGGCCCTAGTGTCAGGGTCAGTTGAGCATCTGAACTAGTTTTCCAGTTGATGCCTTCATAGGAACTACAGTATGATTGATAATGGTTTTTTTCCACCTGCACTTTTAAGAAGCATTTTTAAAAATGGCTGGTGGTGGTTACAAATTCCTGACATCCTGTGCTTTCACGCCCCCATCCTCCATAGTCTAGTGACATCAAATGTAACCCTTCCTCATTTACCTGGTCCTTACAAATGATTTCTCAGTGTCTTCTCAGAATAAGAGGGGAGCAGAGAGACAGATCTTCACATAACACTTTTCAAGGTCTTAAGGAATATAATGTGCCATATAGTAGATATGGAATAGAATATCTTGACCTTGTCTAAAGAATGAAAATTAGTCAAGATGATTTCATGTGTTAGAGTCCACACTCACCAGGGCATGAATAATTCAGTTCTCTCCATTAGATTATGAAGCTCTGAAATCTCATCAACACATAGTCTAACACTTTTTCTAGTGCTCAACAAATATGTTCTTCTATTTTTTGATAAATAATGTTTTCTCCAGCTTTGTTGAAATATAAGTTAAATGTATAAAATGTGATTATTTGATATATGTATTTATTGTGAAATGATTACCATGATGAAATTAATTAACACATCTATCACCTCATGCAGATACAATTTTTTTGTGTGTCTGGTAAGAATTTTTAGGATCTATATTCTCTTAGCAACTTTCAAGGATACAATATGGTATTGTTAACTATAGTCATCATGCTGTAAACTACTGAAACTTACTCCTTATATCTAGAAATAGCCACTTTCACCAGTTTTTTCCCACTCCTCTGCCCCTGACCACAACCAATCTAGTCTGTTTCTATGAGTTCATTTTTTAAGATTCTATATATAAGTGATATCTTAGAGTATTTGTCTTTCTCTGACTTATTTCACTTGCATAATGCCCTCAAGGTACATCCATGTAGTCACAAATGTCAAGATTTCCTTCTTTTTCTGGATAATTAGCATTCCATTCCATTTCTTTATCCATGCATCAGTTGCTGGACACTTAGGTTGTTTCCATGTCTTGATTATTTTAAATAATGTCTACAACAAGCATGATGTTGCAGATGTCTCTTTCAAGTACTGATTTTATTCCCGTTTTATATGTAGGCATACCTCATTCCATTGTGCTTTACTTTACACAGATAATTGTGTGTGTTTTTTTTTTTCAAATTACAGGTTTGTGGTAACCCTGCATTGAATAAATCTATTGGCGCTATTTTTCCAACATTTTCTCACTTCATATCTCTGTCATATTTTGGTAATTCTCATGCTATTTCAAGCTTTTTCATTATTACAATATTTATTATGGTGATTTGTGACAGATGATCTTTTATATTACAGTGGTTTTTGGGGCATCACAGATCATGCCTGTATATGACAGACGTAACTGATAGATGGTATGTGTATTCTGACTTCTCTGCTGACTGGCTGTGCCTCCATCTCTCTCCTCTATTCAGGTCTCCTTATTACCTGAGACACAACAATATTGAAATTAGGCCAATTAATAACCTTATAATGGCCTATAAGGAAAAGTCACATGTCTCTCACTTTAAATCAAAAGCTAGAACTGATTAAGCTTAGTGAGAAAAGCATGTTGAAAGCTAAGACAGGCCAAAAGCTACACCTCTTGCATGCATCAAATAGTTAGACAAGTTGTGAATGCAAAGGAAAAGTATTTCTTAAAGGAAATTGAAAGTGCTACTCCACTGAACATATGAACCATAATAAAGCAAAAACAACCTTTTTGCTGGTATGGAGAGATTTTAGTGGTCTAGACAGAAATCAAACCAGCCACAATATTCCCCTAAGCCAAACCTTATCCAAAGCAAAGCCCTGGCTCTCCTCAATTCTGTGAAGGCTGAAAGAAGTGAGGAAGCTGCAGAAGAAAAGTGTGAAGCTAGAAGAGCTTAGTTCATTAGATTTAAGGGAAGAAGCCTTCTACCTAACATAAAAGTACAAGGTGAAGTACTGCTTGTAAGTACTGATGTAAAAGCTGCAGCAAGTTATCCAGAAATTCTAAGGTAATTAATGAAGGTGGCTACACTGAACAACAGATTTTCAGATAGATGAATCAACCTTCTATTGGAAGAAAATGCCATCTAGGACTTTTATAGCTATAAATGAGAAGTCAATGCCTGGCTTCAAAGGACAGGCTGACTCTCTTGTTGAGGGCTAAGGTAGCTGGTAACTGGTAAGCCAGTGCTCATTTACCATTCCAAAAATCCCAGGACTATTAAGAACTACGTTAGACATTCTGCCTTTCCTCTGTAGAAGGAAGAACAACGCCTGAATGACAAGCACATCTGTTTATAGCATTGTTTACTGAATATTTTAAGCCTACTGTTGAGACCTAGTTCTTGGAAAAAATTGATGCCTTTTTAAATATTAATGCTCATTGGCATTGATAACTGGTCACTGAAGAGCTCTTGATGGGTATGCCACAAGATTAATGGTTTCATGCTTGTTAACATGACATCCATTCTGCAGTCCATGGATGGAGGAGTAATTTTGACTTTCAAGTCATATTGTTTAAGAAATATATTTTGTAAAGCTGTAGCTGCTATAGATAATAATTTCTTTCATGGATTTGGACAAAGTAAAGGAAAAATCTTCTGGAAAGGATTCACCATGCTAGATACCATGAAGAACAGTAATGAATCATGGAAAGAGGTTAAAATATCAACATAAACAGGAGTTTGGAAGAAGTTGATTCCAATCCTCATGATTTCTGTAGAGGATGTATATTGAGATGTGGTGAAAATAGAAAGAGGAAACTAGAATTAGAAGTAGAGACTAAAAATGTGGCTGAGTTGCTGCAATCTCATGATAAAAATTTATTGGGTGAGGAGTTGTTTCTTATGGATGATTAAAGAAAGTTGTTTCTGGAGATGGACTCTCCTGCTGCTGAAGATACTGTGAAGATTGTTGGAATGACAACAAAGGAATTAGAATATTACATAAACTTAGTTGATAAAATTGTGGCAGAGTTTGAGAAGATTGACTCCAATTTTCAAAGAAGTGCTACCATGGATAAAACAAGTGAACAAGTGAAGTCGCTCAGCTGTGTCCAACTCTTTGCGACCCCATGGACTACATGTAGCCTACCAGGCTCCTCTGTCCATGGGATTTTCCAGGCAATAGTACTGGAGTGGATTGCCATTTCCTTCTCCAGGGGATCTTCCCAACCCAGGGATTGAACCTGGGTCTCCTGCATTGTAGACAGACACTTAACTGTCTGAGCCACCAGGGAAGTCCACCATGGATAAAATGCTATCATCAAATAGAATTTCATACTACAAAGAAATACTTCATGAATGGAAGACTCAATTGATACTGCAAACTATATTGTTGTCTTATTTTAAGAAGTTGCTACAGCCACCCCAACCTTCAGTAACCACCAACCTGACCAGTCAGCAGCCATCAACATTGAGGCAAGACCTGCCACCACCGTCTGAACTGAAGGCTCATTTTTTGTTTAGCGATAAAGTATTTTTAAAGTAAGGTATGCACATTTTTAGATAAAATGCTATTATGCATTTAGTTAATAGACTGTGTGAGTGTGTGCTAACTCACTTCAGTCATGTTTGACTCTTTGCGACCCTATGGACCTGCCAGGCTCCACTGTCCTTGGGATTCTCCAGGCAAGACTATTGGAGTGCATTGCCATGCTCTCTTCCAGGATCTTCCTAAGCCAAGGATCAAACCTGCATCTCCTGTGGCTCCTGCATTGCAGGCAGGTTCTTTACTACTGAACCACCAGGGAAGCCTGAATAGACTACAATAGAGAGCAAACATAAACTTTAATATTCACTGGGAAACCTAAAAATGTGTGTGACTCAATTGTGCTATTTTCCTTATTGGGGTGGTTTGGAACCAAACTCACAGGTGTGCCTTGTCTTACCCATAAGTGAGATTGCTGAATTATATTGTAGTTCTATTTTTAGCCTTTTTTTTTTTTTTTTGAGGCACCACCATACTGTTCTCCATAGTGGCTGTACCAATTTACATTACCACCAACAGTGCATAGGTGCCCATTTTATTCTTTACATATTCCTGATAATTAGTGATGTTGAGCATATTTTCATGTACCAGTTGACCATGTGACTGTCTTCTATGGAAAAATGAATCCAAAGGTCTTATGCTCCTTTTTAAACTGGATTCTTTCTTCCTTCCTTTCTTTTGGTATTGAGTTGTATGGGTTTCTTATATATTTTTGGAGAAGGGAATGGCAACCCACTCCCGTATCCTTGACTGAAGAATCCCATGGACAGAGGAGCCTGGCAGCCTAAAGTCCATGGGGTCGCAAAGAGTCGGACACAACTGAGCGACTAACAATTACATATTTTGGATATTAACCCCTTATCAGATAGATAGTTTTCAAATATTTTTTCTCATTCTGTTAGGTTGTCTTTCACTTTATTTGCTTATTTATTTATATATTTATTACTGTTCAGAAGCTTTTTAGTTTTATGTAGTCCTATTGATTGTGTTTTTGTTCTTTATGCTTTTGTTGTCATATCCAAAAATTTGTTGCCAAATGGTGCAAAATTCCATTTATAAAATGAATAATTTTCTGGAGATCTAATTGACAGCATGGTGAATATAGTTAACAATAATATATGCTTGAAAGTTGCTAAGAGAGTGGATCTCAAAGGTTCTCACCACATGCCAAAAACTGGTAATTATGTGAGGTAATAGATTTGTTAACTAACCTCATTCTGTTAATCATTTTGAAATATATACTTATATATGTAAAAAATTCAATATTGTTTGTTAATATTAAAAAAACTCAATAACTCAATATTAAGGAGTTTCTTTCCCTATATTTTTTTCCTAGGAGTTTTATTTCCAGTCTTACATGTAAGTCTTTAATTTATTTTAGGTTAACTTTTTGAGTGGCATAAAAGGAAGTTCAATTTCATTTTTTTGCATGTGTACATCTAGTTTTCCTAACACTGTTTATTGAAGAGACTGTCTTTTCTTCATTGGGTATTGTCTGCTCCCTTGTCAAATGTTAACTGATGGTATATGCATGGGTTTATTTCTGGACTTTATTTCTGAACTTGAGGTCTACTCTCTTACCAATTTTCAAGTATACAATACATTGTTGTTTGCTATATGTACCATCCTGTCAGTTAGATCTCCAGTAAATTGTTCATCTTATAAATGGAATTTTATGCCATTTACCAATGTCTTACAGTTTTTACTGCACAGATCTTTCACCTTTTGGTTAAATTTTTCCTAAGTATTTTATTGTTTTTGATACTGTTGCAAATGGGATTGTTTTATTTGTTTTTAAGATAGTTCATTGTTAGTGTAAAGAAACATAACTGATTTTTGTATGTTGATTTTGTATCCTGCACTTTTATTCATTCTAACAATTACTATTTAGTAGTTCTTATAATTATTTGTTTGGAGAAGGCAATGGCAACCCACTCCAGTATTCTTGCCTGGAAAATCCCATGGACAGAGGAGCCTGGTAGGCTGCAGTGCATGGGGTCGCGGAGAGTCGGACACGACTGAACGACTTCACTTTCACTTTTCACTTTATTTGTTAAGTCTAACAATTGTTTGGTGGAATCTTTAGGCTTTTCTATATATGAGATGTCATCTGCAAATAGAGGCAACTTTATTTCTTTTCTGTTTTGGATAACTTATTACTTTCTCTTGCCTGATTGCTCTGGCTAAGACTTCTGGCACTATATTGAATAGGAGTGCTGGGAGTAAACACCCTTATCTTGTTGATCTTAGAGGAAATGCTTTCAGCCTTTTGTCATTGAGTATGATGTCATCTGTGGGCTGGTCCTATAGAGCCTTTTATTATGTTGAAATAAGTTTCTTCTATACCTAGTTTAGGGTGTTTATCATGAAAGAGCACTGCATTTGTTAAATACTTTTTCTTCATGTGTTGAGATGATCATGTGAATTTTTCCTTTATTCTCCTTTTGTTTGGCCACAATGTGTGGCTTTCAGGATCTTAGTTCCTTGACCAGGGATTGAACCTGGGCCCTCAGCAGTGAAAGTGTAGAGTCCTAACTACTAGACCATCAAGGAATTAATTCCTGCTATCCTTTGTTCTTTTACTATAGTGTGCCACATGATTGGCATATGTGGAATCATTTTTATATCCCTGGGATAAATCCCGCTTGAACATGGTATCAGTGAAGTTCCTCAGTCGTGTCCGACTCTGCGATCCCATGAACTGTAGCCTACTAGGCTTCTCCATCCATGGAATTTTCCAAGCAAGAGTACTGGAGTGGATTGCCATTTCCTTCTCCAGGGATCTTCCCAACCCGGGGATCGAACCCAGGTCTCCCGAATTGCAGGCAGACGCTTTACCGTCTGAGCTACCAGGGAAGCCCCTTGAACATGGTATATGCTCTTTTAATGTGCTGTTGAATTAGTTGTCTTAGTATCTTGTTGCGAATTTTTGCATCCATATTCATTAGTGATATTGGCCTATGGCTTTCTTATAGTGTCCTTATCTGCTTTTGAGTCAGGGTAAAGCTGATCTCCTAACATGAATTTGAGAGTATCCCCTTCTCTTCGATTTTTTGAGGAGTAGAGGAGGATTGGTAATAACTCTTCTTTAAATATTTGGTCGAATTCACCAATAAACCCACCTAGTCCTGACCTTGCCTTACTTGGGAGATTTTTTTATTAATGATTCAGTTTTGTTACTTGTTATTAGCCTGTTTGTATTTTCTATTTCTTCATGATTCACACTTGATAGATTATATTATTATAGGAATCTACTTCCTCTAGTTAAGATGTTCAATAAGTTGGTGTATCATTTTTTATAGTCTTGGTATCTCAGGTACCGGTGGTAATGCCACTTCTTTCACTTGTATTTTTTATTTTTATTTTTACTTTATTTTACTTAACAATACTGTATTGGTTTTGCCATACATTGACATGAATACACCACAGGTGTACATGCGTTCCCAAATATGAACCCCCCCTCCCACCTCCCTCCCCATAACATCTCTCTGGGTCATCCCCATGCACCAGCCCCAAGCATCCTGTATCCTGCATTAGACATAGACTGGCGATTCGTTTCTTACATGATAGTATACATGTTTCAATGCCATTCTCCCAAATCATCCCACCCTCTCCCTCTCCCTCAGAGTCCAAAAGTCTGCTCTACACATCTGTGTCTCCTTCGCTGTCTTGCATACAGGGTCATCATTGCCTTCTTTCTAAATTCCATATATATGTGTTAGTATACTGTATTGGTGTTTTTCTTTCTGGCTTACTTCACTCTGTATAATCAGCTCCAGTTTCATCCATCTCATTAGAAGTGATTCAAATGTATTCTTTTTAATGGCTGAGTAATACTCCATTGTGTATATGTACCACAGCTTCCTTATCCATTCATCTGCTGATGGACATCTAGGTTGTTTCCATGTCCTGGCTATTATAAACAGTGCTGCGATGAACATTGGGTAATTTATCTTTTTTATTTCTTGGTTAGTATAGCTAAAGATTAGTCATTTTCTTTACCTTTTCAAAGAACCAGCTCTTGCTTTTGTTAATCTTCTTTATTGTGTTATTATTCTCTATTCCCTTTACATCTGCTCTGATCTTTATTATTTCTTTACTTCTGCTAACTTTGGGCCTAGTTTTTCTAGTTCCTTGAGGTGAAATGTTAGGCTGTTTGAGATATTTCTTTGCTCTTAAATGTGTATGTTTATAGTTATAAACATGCTTCTTCCTTTTTTTAAGGTTTATTTATTTTTTTATTTTACTTTATTTTACTTTACAATACTGTATTGGTTTTGCCATATATCAACATGACATAGCAAAAATCAACAAAGCCAAAAGCTGATTCTTTGAAAGGATATATAAACTTTCTTCTTAAAACTGCCTTTGCTGCACCCCGTAAGTTCTGATATGTTGTATTTCTTTTTTAATTTGTCTCAAGATTATTTTTTATTTTCCATTTGATTTCTTCTTTGATTTTTCAGGAGCATGTCATTTAATTTCTATGTATTTGTGAATTTTCTAGCTTTCCTCCTGTTTTTTATTTCTGTTAGTATTTTTTATATGAGAGGATATATCTCCAGATTGTGGTATATTTCTGTCTGAAATACTTAAGTAGTCTCTGCCTCTAAGATCTTCATTTATCCAATTGCAAAACTAGACAAAATATACCATAACATGAGTGGTTCAAATCTGTTCATGGGCAAAGATGTATAGTAGAAATCCGTGATGATTTTAGAGTGTGTTTAAGTCTCTGAACTTTAGCTATATCATCTGCAAAAAGGGAAAAATAATTTGTAATTTCTAGCATTTGGAGAAATATTAAATAAGAACATATATATATAAAGTATCCACAGTGCCTAGCACTTATTTTTTATTCAATAAATTTTAGTGATTTTTGAAACTGTTGTTACTGACTTTGGTTTTGTGAAGAATAGTAAGTACCTCAGAAAGCAACAAAGTCAGGTAGCCTTAATTTATCTCAGGAAAACTGCTCATCTTCCTCTCCTTCATCTATTCTTTGTCCCGTTATTAACCCAGCCAAAGCACAACTCAGTGTTCCCATGGCTCTAATCAACCTGCTTCTCTCAGCCTTCTCTTTTTCAGTAAATTGTGCCTCCTTTCATTTTGTCAGGCCAAAGACATTAGAGTCATCATTATATTCCATATTTGATAAATAGAGCACATGCTGTTAGCTATAATCTTATAAAAGAGAATCTCCTAAATCGAACCACTTCTCACCAACTCCAGCATACCGAGCTGGTCTGTGCTACCACCATATCTCCCTTCGTATTTTATAATAGCCTTTTAAGTGGTACCCTCTATTCTTTATCTGTCCCTAAAAATGTATTCCTAATACATCAGCAAGACTGATCCTATTATAACCAAAGGCATATCAGGTCAGTTCCATGCTCAAATCTCTCCAATGGCATCCCATAAAACTGAAAGCCAAAGTACTTACCTTGGCATACAAGAAACTGCATGATTTTGTACTTGCTCCCTCTCTGACCGCATCTCCTATCCCCTGTCTTCATTCACTGTGTTTAAGCTATAACAACTTTGAATTTGCCATTCCTTCTGCTGGGAATCCTCTTTCCTGCAATATCCATGTGACTCACCTCCTTTTTTCAGTCTTCTGTTAAAATGTTACCTCCCCAGAGAGGTTTATGTAAAAAAAAAACCACCCTCGCGAGTACCCCCATCCCTACTACCCTCTCTAATTTTATCTGACTTATCTATATTGTTTATTTTCCTTTCATTCTGACTAGTATTTAATAACCTTCATAAGGGACACTGTTCTTTCCACTAACTCCCAAGACTGAACAAATGAACAACTAGCTCAGTGCCTACTATGTTACAAACACTGTATCAAGCACCAGAGCTACATACAATGCATTAGCTCTAGCCTGAAGGAGTTCAAAGAAGTAATATAAATGCACAATTCCTATTATAATGCTAGGTACAATAATAATGAACTTTACCAGGTGCTGTGGTAGTTTAGAGGATGGAGCTCAATTGTATGATGGATGACAAAAAAGTCTTCATTAGGCAGGTGATGCTAGAGCTAGAATTTGAACTGAATCTGAAGGATGAATATTCAACAAGTGAAAGAGGAGTAAAAGGTGGTGATAGGAGGGATATGTTGAGAAGACATTCTAACTAGAGAAAAAAGCAAGTAAAATGACATAGATATGTGAAATATAGCAGCAGCTCTGTATAAAGAGAACGATTAAAAATTTCTTGGAACTAGGGTATTGTGCATACCTGGTAGGGAAGGGGGATTCTTACTTATTTTTCTCAAGGGACTTGTCTTTTCTCAACCCAGTCAAAAAGAGTGAGTAGGATGAGTATATGAAATGTGCAAAGTTCCATTCACTGAGGAAGGAGCCCTGATAGACTGGAGGAGCTGGTGATGATTTTAGAAATTATTTGAATTATGGTCCTTCAGACCTGGATTATGTTCCTCACGTCAGCATATCTTCTACTTCGGGTAAGGAAAAGAATAACAGAAAACATTATTGCAGTTAAAACTTAGTGCACTCTACCACAACTCTGCACATTTCAGCCTGAATCATGAATTGTCTTTGCAAAACAGGGCTGGATGTGGAAAGTGGGTTTGGAACAGGGACTCAGGGAGGAGACAACTACTGATTGTGAAAAGACAGTCTGAAAAGATAGGAGTAAGGAGCGCCACAACTGGGAACATCTGCAGAAAAAGCCTAAGATACCTAAAAGCAAGGTGTCATTGTTGAGAGGCATGCAAGAGGAGAACCTAACATTATAACCTCTTTCCCCAACTGTTGGTTTCTTTGGTCTCCATGGGCAATGGGAGGGGCTCCCACCTGAGTGGGTCCACTTCCTTGTTAGGTGGAGGTCTCCTCTGTTGGCGGGCTCCAAGGGCCTGAGCACTGCCCATCCCAAAACCTCCTTGGGAGTCAGTGGTGGGCACCCCTGCCTGGAACAAGAGCCCTCCAATGCTGGTGAGGGCTGAGTGCTAAAGCATGGGTTTGAGAGAATGGATCCTGGGAGAGAAACACTGTTGGTTGGGCGGATACAGCAGAGGGGACTGGAGTGAGGAGATTTGCATCTGGGAGTGCCCCCTAGAGAAAGCATGGTCTGCCTGAAAAGCTAGGCATCATTACTGAGAGGTGCACAGGGAGTGCGGCCATCATCTTCCCATACTCCAGCTTCTGCTTCCTCGACAGAGGGAGTGTGCCACAATCTGTTCCTACTTGTTGGTCCTGCTGCCACAGGCAACTTACACACAATCCAATTGTGGCCACAGTACCCCTGCTCCAATATGAATAAATAAGCGGTGCCTCAAGCATCTATTCATTCCCTCTCATCTGGGCAAGGAATAGATACTTGAGAGTGAGACACACAAAGAGGTTGGGTCAAAACCAAACCTGAGCCCCAGGAGCAGTGCAACTAAGGAAGAGGAACAGATATCTTTCTGTGTAGCTGCACAAGCTGTGGACTCAATCCCCATGTAAGCTGGGTAAATCCTGTGTCTCTGGAACACATGAATAGGCAACGAATGTTTCAACAATTGAGACTTGTTTAGCCTTCACAGCACTGGACACAGAGGGCAAGTACTTGTGAGAATTGGGCAAAGTCAGAGTCTGAGCTGGCTCCACAGTGTCCACAGCAGATACAGAGGACTATCTAGAGGTATTAGAAAGCCTACTTAGAATGTGAGATTTGGCTCTGGCTCACTGTGGGAGCAAGAACATTGACAGAAGAGGCTCCAGGAAAATATTCTTATTACTACTATTCTTTTTGTGTGTGTGTTTCATTTTATTCATTTGTTGTTGTTATTGCTTTTATTGTTTTTTATCTTTTATTTTTACTTTATATATGTATATATTATATATATATATATATATTTTACTTAAACTTTTTGTTGCACTGTGTTTTATATTCTTATTGTTGCTTTGTGGCTTTTTTTCCTGCTTTTGTCTTTTGTTATTTTATTTTCATTGTTTTTCTGTATCTACTTTATGTTTTGTTTGCTTTCACTCTTTTTATTGTTTGTTTGCTTTGTTTTTATTTTTCATTCTTTGTTAGTTTAGTCCTTATTAACTATTCTCATATTAGAATTATTTTGTTATTTTTTTTGTCTTTTTTCCCCTATTTTATGTGTGTGTGTTTGTTGGGTTGTTGTTACTTTTTTTTGTCTGCTGTTGTTTTTGCTGTTTTGGGTTCTGTTTTCTTTTTTTAATTTTTAATTTTTCTGTTATTTCTTTCCTTTTCTTCCTTTTTTCTCAGTCTGCACTCTATTGACTGTAGGGTCTTGCATTGTTGGCTGTAGGCTCTGCTGAGGCTCTCTAGAGAATTTCTGGGTCCAGGGAATATTAACAGGCATGCATGTTCCTGGAGGTATCATATCAAAATTAAGACCCAGCCCAATATAACTTCCAGCAGGCTTCAGTGCTAGAAATGTCATGCCAGACAATCAAGAGAATAGCACAAACCCACCCATCAGTAAACAGGCTGCCTGACAGATATCCCAAGATACCCCACCTGATGAAGCCTTGACATACAGAGTGTAAACATTCAAATCTATTCACCAGAGTGCAGACCCAAGGCCCTTCCACCAAGAAGTCTACACATGTCATCCTCACTCACCAGGGGGCAGACAGCAGAGGCAAGAGGAAATACAACCCTGCAGCCTGTGAGAACAAAGACCCTAAACATAGTAGGTTAGACAAAATGAGACGACAGGAAAATATGGTGCAGATGAAGGAGCAAGGTAAAAAAACCCCAAGACCAAATAAATAAAGAGGAAATAGGCAATATACCTGAAAAAAAATCAGAGAAATCATAGTAAACATGCTCCAAGATCTTGGAAATAGAATGGAGGCATGGATCAAGAAGATTCAAGAAATAATTAACAAGGATCTAGAAGAACTAAAGAATGAATGATCGATTTAACTGAGAAAAAAAAATGCTAGACGGAATCAACAGCTAAATAATTGAGGCGAAAAAATGAAAAGGTGAGCTGAAATACGGAATGGTGGAAATAAATGTTGAGGAGCAGAATAAAGAAAAAGAATGAAAAGAATTGAGGACAGTTGCAGAGAAATCTGGGACACTAAATGTACCAAATTGGAATTATAGGGGTCCAAGAAGAAGAAGAGAAATAGAAAGGGCATAAGAAAATATTTCAAGAGATTATAGTTGAAAATTTCCCTAACATGGGAAAGCACATAGACACCAGAAGGGGACAGAAAGAGTACTCCCTTGCTAATTTATAGCAGGGAGTTATATACCTATTAGCAAACTGCTAATTAGAGAAAGGAAATGCTCCAAAACTGAGAGAGTTGCACCAGGCCCCTCACCCACAACATGCATTCTGAGATAGCATTGCCACAAGGTGAGTCATCCCAGGGCCATAAAGCAATTGATATGAATCTTGAAGAAAGGCAGATTTCCAAGCAAATACATAGATTCATTAACATAGCTTAAAAGAACATTTCCAGCAGTAAAACATACTGGTTTGTTGAGCCATTATCAGTTCCCAGGTTCCAGTCTTAGGTGGAACTGACTTGAAGAAAGGCAGATTCTAAGGCAAATACACAGTTAATTAATATAGCTTAAGAAAAACATTTCCATAAGAAAAATGCATTGGTTAGCTCAAGGTTTGAGAAAAGTTAAGTTCAGGTGGAATCAGAATTTTAAAAGGAACCTTTTAATTTTGTATAGAGAAGGGGGAAAAAAAAAGTCTGACACTTGTAGTTTGTTTCCTTCTGCCACTTACAAGAAAGGAAAAAGAAGTCTGACAACTACAGTCCATTTCCTCCGCTTGGGGACCCCTGGCCTTCCTGCCTGTTTCCCTCTCAGTGAAAGTGAAAGTCAAGTCGTTCAGTCCTGTCCTACTCTTTGCGGCTCCATGGACTGTAGCCCACCAGGCTTCTCCATCCATGGGGTTTTCCAGGCAAGAATACAGGAGTGGGTTGCCAATACTCTCTCAGTAGCTAACCAGTAAGCTACAAATTAAACAAGAGATCACTGAATAAGTTAAAGAGAAAAGTTTAAAAATACCAGAAACAAGTGACAGTGAAAACATAATGACCCAAAACTTATGGGATGAAGCAAAAGAATTTATAAGAGGGAAATTTATAGCAATGCAACCCTGCCTAAAGAAACAAGAAAAATATCAAACAGACACCTAGTCTTATACGGAAGCAACTAGGGAAACAACAATAAACAAAACCCAAAGTTATTAGAAGGAAAGAAATTATAAAGATAAGAGCAGAAATAAATGAAAACAAAACAATTGAAAAATTCAATGAAATTAAAAGCTAGCTCTTTGAGAAAATAAACAAATTTGATAAATCTTTAGCCAGACTCATCAAAAAATACAGGAGAGGGCTGAAACCAATAAAATTAGAAATAAAAAAGTAGAAGATAGAACTTGCACCACAGAAATACAAAGGATCATAAGAGACTACAGTCAAGGCATTTTATATGCCAATAAAATGGAAAACTTGGAAAAAATGGACAACTTGCAAGACAAACACAACCTTCCATGACTGAACCAGCAGAAACAGAAAATATGAACAGAACAATCATAAGTAATTAAATTGAAATGTGGTTAAAAATCTCCCCAAAATACAGAATTCCAAGACCAGATGGCTTCACTGGTGAATTCTATCAAATATTTAGAGAAAAGCTAACACCTATCCATCTTAAACTCTGGCAAAATATTGCAGAGGATGGAATACTCCCAAATTCATTGTACAAGGCTATCGTCACCCTGATATCAAAATCAGACAAAGATATCACACACAAAAAAGAAAATTACAGGCCAGTAGCACTGGTGAACATAGACACAAAAATCCTCAACAAAATACTAACAACCTGAATCCAACAACACATTAAAAGGATCATACACCATGATCAAGTGGAATTTATCCCAGGGATGCAAAGATTCTTCAATATACACAAATCAATCAATGTGATACAACATAAAAACAGATTGAAGAATAAAAACAAAATTAAATAAAAAACAGCACAAACAAATGGAGATATATATCATCTTCTTGGACTGGAAAAATCAATATTGTGAAAATGACTATACTCACCCAAGCAATCTACAGACTCAGTTCAATCCCCATCAAATTACCATAATTTACAGAACTAGAACACAAAAAGAAATTTATAGTTTATGGAAACACAAAAGACTCTGAATAGCAAAAGCAATCTTGAGAGAGAAATGTGGAGGTGGAGGAATAAGACTTATTGGCTTCAATAAGACTTATTGACTTATTGACTATACTACAAAGCTACAGTAATCAAGACAGTATGATACTGGCACAAAAACAGAAATGTAGATCAAAGTAATAGGATACAAAGCCCCAAGATTAAACTCATGCACCCATGGTCACCTAAAATACGACAAGGAGGCCAGAATGTACAATAGAGCAAATACAGCCTCTTTAATAAGTGGTGCAGGGAAAACTGGAAAACTTGACAGCTACATGTAGCACTGGTGTTAAAGAACTTACCTGCTAGTTCAGGAGACATAGGAGACACGGGTCTGATCCCTGAGTTGGGAAGATCTCCTGGAGAAAAAAATGGCAACCCACTCCAGTGTTCTTGCCTGGGAAATCTCATGGACAGAGGACCTTGGTGGGCTACAGTCCTCAGGGTCACAAAAAGGTGGGCGTGACTGAAGTGACTTAGCATGCATGCACTCACATGTAAAATAATGAATTTAGAACACTTCCTAATACCACGTAAACACACACACACAAACTCAAAATGGGTTAAAGACCTATATGCAAGGTGAGACACTATAAAACTCTTAGAGAAAAGCATAGGCAGAACACATGTATACAGTATTGATACTACGCATGAACTTTTTTGTCTTCCTCCTAGATTAATAAAAAGAAAAAGAAAAATAAAGAGGACCCAAATAAATATAAACACTTTTGCACAGCAAAGGAAACCATAAATAAGAAGAAAAATCAACCCTCCAAATGGGAGAAATATTTGCCAACAAATCAAATGACAAAGGATTAATCTCTAAAATATACAAACAGCTCATGCAGCTCAATATATAAAAATTTTAAATGCATGAAAGACCTACATAGACATTTCTCTGAGGAAGATGTACAGATGGCCAACAAACCCATGAAGAGATACTCAACATCACTAATAGAGAAATGCTGGTCAGAATGGTCATCATCAAAAAATCTACAAAAGATAACTGGTTGAGACAGTACGGAGAAAAAGGAACCTTCTTAAACTGTTGGTGGGAATTTAAATTGATAAAGCCACTAGGGAAAACAGTGTGAAGTTTCCTTAAAAAACTAAAAATAGTACTGTCATATAACCCTGCAATATCACTACTGGGTGTATACTGAGAGAAAACCATTATTCAAAACAACGTATGCACCCCAATGTTCATAAGAGCACTATTTACAATAGCCAGGGCATGGAAGCCTTCAACAGAGGAATGGATAAAGAAGATGTGTCACAATGTTGGTGGGGATGTTAATTGATACAGCCACTATGGATAAGAGTATAGATTCTTTAAAAAACTAGGAATACAACTACCATCAGTTCAGTTCAGTTCAGTTCAGTCGCTCAGTCGTGTCCGACTCTTTGTGACCCCATGAATCGCAGCACACCAGGCCTCCCTGTCCATTACCAACTCCCGGAGTTCACTCAGATTCACGTCCATCGAGTCAGTGATGCCATCCAGCCATCTCATCCTCTGTCGTCCCCTTTTCCTCCTGCCCCCAATCCCTCCAAGCATCAGAGTCTTTTCCAATGAGTCAGCTCTTCACATGAGGTGGCCAAAGTACTGGAGTTTCAGATTTAGCATCATTCCCTCCAAAGAAATCCCAGGGCTGATCTCCTTCAGAATGGACTGGTTGGATCTCCTTGCAGTCCAAGGGTCTCTCAAGAGTCTTCTCCAATGTCACAGTTCAAAAGCATCAATTCCATGACCCAGCAATCCCACTACTGGACATACACCCTGAGAAAACAGTAATTCAAAAAAGCATGTGTACCCTGATGTTCATAGCAGCACTATTTACAATAGCCAGGACATGGAAGCAAACCTAGATGTCCATTGACAAATGAATGGATAAAGAAGTTGTAGTACATAATACACAATGGAATATTACTCAGCCATAAAAAAGAACGAATGTGAGTCAGTTGAACTGAGGTCGATGAACCTAGAACCTGTTACACAGAGTGAAGTGTATCAGAAAGAGACAAATAAATTTCATATATTAATCATACATATGGACCTAGAAAAACTGTAATGATGAACCTGTTTTCAGGGCAGGAATAGAGACACAGACATATGAATAATAGACTTGTGGACACAGTAGGGGAATGAGAAGGTGGGAAGAAATGAGAGAGTAGCATTGGCATATATACACTACCATGTATACAGTAGATAGCTAGTGGGAAGCTGCTGTATAACACACGGAGCTCACCATGGCGTTCGGTGACAACCTAGAGAAGTGGGATAGGGGGTGGGAGAGAGGCTTAAGAAAGAGGATATATGGATAATTATGGCTTATTGACATTATATAGCAGAAATCACATTGCAAATCAATTATTCTCCAAATAGAAAAAACTCATGTCACATATATTGAATGGAATATTACTCAACCAGAAAATGGAACGATGTTTGGTCATTTGTAGAGACATGGATGGACATAGAGATTGTCATATAGAGTAAGTCAGAAAGAGTAAAATATCATATGTTGATAAATATCATATATTCCTGCATATATGTGGAATCCAGAAAAATAGTATAGATGACCTTATTTGTGAAGCAAAAATAGAAACACAGATGTAGAGAACAAATGTATGGATAACAAGGGAAAGGGGTGGGGTGGGAGAAATTGGGAAATTGGGATTGATATGTATACACTATTGATACTATGCATAAAATAGACAACTGAGGGGAACATACTGTATAGCACAGGGAGCTCTACTTTGCTAAGTGAGACATTGTGGTGTCCTAAATGAGAGGGAAATCCAAAGTGAGGGAATCCATATATATGTGTGCCTGAGCTGTGCAGTAGAAGCTAACACAACTTTGTAAGCAACAATAAAAACGAATTATAAAAAAAAACCTTAGTGCAGTTCACCAGATATGGGTAAAGTTTTCAGGACATCCTTTTTCTCCACAGCTTTTGCAAGGAAATTATTATCTATTTCCGGATTACCTTTGCATGCCCCCAAGAGAGTGTTTGTCACCTAAATATCAACCCCAGTAGTTGAAAGAAGAAAATGCAGTTTTTCCATATTTGACATAATTTAAAGTGGTTTCTCTTTATATCAGTGGCTTAGCATTTATCTGTTTGTTTATTTCACAGCCAGTTCCAAAGACTTTACACCTATCTACAAGCCAAAATTATAACCACTGGTAATATATACTAAGTAGGATCAAAATTAGGCTTGTTGTATTACTTATTTAATTTAGCTTTTCTTAGAACAACAAGTCAGATCAGAAGTACAAAGCAAAGTAAAACCTGTATCTACTGTGTAGCTGCTATGGAATATAGCTGAGACAAAATTAGATTAGTGTCATATTGTGAAGTGTTGTGAACTTCTCAAACACCCTTTATTGAACAAATATGAATTGAGTGACAGTTGTATGCAAGGCAGTGTATGAAGAAGAAGAGAAATAAATTACTAGTTGTATTGGTTTTAAAAACCTTCTTATGCTAGATCACTCTTTGGAGTAGGTTAAATGGACTGCCACTGGTAGAGCTGGACAGTAAAAATGATTCTTTCCTATGTTGCTTAGGTCTAATTAGTTGTAAAATCAAAATGTGTCTTTTACAATCTCTGTCATATTTGTCCTTTCCAGTTCCTCTAGGTTCTCATGCCTGAACTAGTACAATTATTATGAGACTAGTTTCTCTGCCTCAAGTTTGAGCAGATTCCACATACGTCTGATGGGTCTCTGAGTAATGTCCTTTCCTTATGTTCAGTTCAGTTAGTTCAGTTGCTCAGTTGTGTCTGACTCTTTGTGACTCCATGAACTGCAGCACACCAGGCCTCCCTGTCCATCACCAACTCCCGGAGTCCACCCAAACCCATGTCCATCGAGTCGGTGATGCCATCAAACCATCTCATCCTCTGTCATCCCCTTCTCCTCCTGCCCCCAATCTTTCCCAGCATCAGGGTCTTTGCAAATGAGTCAGCTATTCACAAAAGGTGGCCAAAGTATTGGAGCTTCAGCTTCAACATCAGTCCTTCCAATGAACACCCAGGACTGATCCCTTTAGGATGGACTGGTTGGATCTCCTTGCAATCCAAGGAACTCTCAAGAGTCTTCTTCAACACCACAGTTCAAAGGCATCAATTCTTCGGTGCTCAGCTTTCTTTAAAGTCCACCTCTCACATCCATACATGACCACTGGAAAAACCATAGCCTTGAGTAGACAGACCTTTGTTGACAAAGTAATTTCTCTGCTTTTTAATATGCTGTCTAGGTTGGTCATAACTTTCCCTCCAAGGAGTAAGCATCTTTTAATTTCATGGCTGCAGTCACCATCTGCAGTGATTTTGGAGCCCTCCCAAATAGAGTCAGCCACTGTTTCCACTGTTTCCCCATCTATTTGCCATGAAGTGATGGGACTGGATGCCATGATCTTAGTTTTCTGAATGTTGAGCTTTAAGCCAACTTTTCACTCTCCTCTTTCACTTCATCAAGAGGCTTTTTAGTTCTTCTTCACTTTCTGCCATAAGGATGGTGTCATCTGCATATCTGAGGTTATTGATATTTCTCCCAGCATTCTTGATTCCAGCTTGTGCTTCCTCCAGCCCAGCATTTCTCATGATGTTCTCTGCATATAAGTTAAATAAGCAGGGTGACAATATACAGCCTTGATGTACTCCTTTTCCTATTTCCTTATGTTACTTCCATATTTTCTGTTAATCATCATCAATTGGTTTCTGACTTCCATAACCTTCCATAAATGGAACATTCCAGTAGGGGCCTTCCCTCTGGTCTAGTTACTCTCTTTCCTTTTCCAGGAATGAAGTCTGTTCCTTTCTGTTTAATGAGTTGCTTTAGCTAGCATCTTTACAATAATCCAGTAGCAGCAGCTGTTGCAGAACCATGGTGGAAAAGGATTCTGAATAGCCAGTACATGGAAGCAACCTAGATGTCCATCAGCAGATGAATGGATAAGAAAGCTGTTGTACATATACACAATGGAGTTTTACTCAGCAATTAAAAAGAAGCCATTTGAATCAGTTCTAATGAGGTGGATGAAACTGGAGCCTATTATACAGAGTGAAGTAAGCCAGAAAGAAAAACACCAATACAGTATACTAACGCATATATATGGAATTTAGAAAGATGGTAACAATAACTTTGTATGCGAGACAACAAAAGAGACACAGATGTATAGAACAGTCTTTTGGACTCTGTGGGAGGGGGAGAGGGTGGGATGATTTGGGAGAATGGCACTGAAACTTGTATAATATCATATAAGAAATTGATTGCCAGTCCAAGTTTGATGCAGGATACAGGATGCTTGGGGCTGGTGCACTGGGATGACCCAGAGGGATGGTACGGGGAGGGAGGTGGGAGGGGGGTTCAGGATGGGGAACACGTATACACCCATGGCGGATTCATGTTGATGTATGGCAAAACCAATGCAATATTTTAAAGTAATTAGCCTCTAATTAAAATAAATAAATTTATAAAAAAAAGGAAAGAAAAAATCCACATGTAAGTGAACTTGAGAAATTCAAACACGTGTTGTTCAAGGGTCAACTCTAGTCCTGACTCATATTTATTGTGGAAATTAAATGAGTGGTACAAATAAAAATGCTTAAAACAGTTTCTGGCCCACAGTAATGCTCAATAAGTGATGTGATGATGATGATGATGATGATGATGATATGGACATGTTTGTTACTCTGTCTTTGCACACTTGTAGGCTAGATTGCTGGACCTATCATTGCTGGATAAAATGCTGTTCAAATTTGAAATCTTAATAAAAATGCTATACCAATTTTTATAACCACCAACTGCATAAAATTACCTGATTCTTTATACTCTTGCCAATTCAGAGTATTTTTAAAACTTTCCAATCTGACAGATTAAAAACCTCTCACTACTGTTTAATTTGTGTTTGCATGACAATTAATTGAGATTAAGCTACAAGCTATCTATATTTTTCTGTGAATTACCTATTTTCATTTCCCCCATTGTGTGTGGGTGTGTGAAGGTGGAGGGTTGATTATGCTGTAGTAGGTAAGAATTTAACTTTGTTGTTCCCAAACAGATAGCCAGTTGATCAAGTGCCATTTATTAAAGAATCCATCTTTTTTAAATTTAATTTTAAATGCCACCACATTTATCAAATACTAAATATTCATATATATATATATATATAATATGTGTATTTTAATGCTCTATTATTTTTGTTAATTTTTTGTGTATCACAGTTTTTGCTTTTGCAAATTTATGGTATCAGTTTTGACATCTGGTAGAATAAGACTATTCATACACATATTGAAACTGCATCTATTACATTAATTCCTCTTAACTAGTGGGAAATTAATGCAACATAAATGCCTACTTATAGTTTGAAGATAATATCAAGCTCCAGTTCATACTTAATAAATATTATGTGGTGATGCCTTCACTATTAACTAATGATGTTGTAAATAACCAAAGGTCTCATCTGAAACCTTTCCTTCATGCTGCATATGTAAGCAAAATGTCCATGGCAAAAAATCTTAACCTCTCATGAACCTTATATTTTCAGCTGAAATTTATTGTTTATTCTGCCTTGAACACATTGGGCAAGTCAACATTTCTGTGTCCTTGCTTCACGCTACTTCTTATATCTGAAATGTCCCTCCTGTTTATTTTCCAGGCAAGCTTGTATTTATCCTTCAAAGCTCACTTCATTTTATGCCTTGTGTCATACCTTCTTTAACAGGCACATAATTTTTGATGATACCTATAAAATTAACCATTAAACTATTCTATTGTTTATCATGGGTATCTATAGGATTTTACCCCTACCACTCCACTGAAAATGTTCTTTTCAAGACCACCAATAACCTCCAAATTATTGAATCCAATAGTAAATTCTCAGTCCTCATCTTACTCAAAATTATCTGCAGGAAATAATAGACTTAATCATACCTCTTGGAAACACTTTTCTTCATATGACTTCCAGGTTTCTATGCTGTCTTGTTTATCCTCCTAGCATTTTGATGTCTCCTTTTTTGAATCTTCTTTATCTTACCCAACTTTAAATTTTGGAGTGCTCCAAGGCTCAGACTTCAGAAGTCTATATACACTCAGCATTTAGGTACTTTCAACCAGTTCCATGACTTCACATCCAGTCCGTATGCCAATGATTCCTAAATTTTGTATACCCAGCTAAAACCGTGCCTCAGCTAAAACCTGAAATCATAACTCATATGTAACAATCTACTTCATATCTTTACTTGGATATCTGTTAGGCATCTCAAATTTAATACATCCAAAACTTAACTCTCATTCTCTCATCACTAAACCTGCCTAGTCTGAAGTCTTATCTATGTCAGGTAATGATAATAATATCTTTTAATTTGCTGAAGCCCTTAAACTTGAAGTAATCTGCTGAAAGTCTCTCTAGTACTTTATATCCTATCAACAAAAGATCACATTTTTGCCTTCAGATCCTAATCTCAATATTTCTATCACTGTTTCCTTGATACAAGTCAACATCATCTCACTTGGATTAAAGCACTAGATGGCTTGGTGGTCTCTTTGCTAGCCCCTGATCTAAAGTGATCCTTTTAAAAACATGTGTCAGGTATTGTTTCTTCTCTCCTCAAAACTCTCTAATGGTTTTCCATATCATGCAGTGTAAAAATGAAAGTTTTTACCAGGGTCTCCAAGGTCTTATGCATTTGGGCCCTCTGCTAACTTTCTGACCTCATCTCCTGCCATTCATCCCTTTGCTGTCTACACTGTAGCCACACTGCCCCCTTCACTGTTCCTAGAATGTGCCAGGCATGTGCTCACTTCAGGGAACTTGCATTGACTGTTCCCTTTGCTTAAAACATTATCCCCCAGATCTTCCTATACCTTATCTCTTACTTGCCTCTGCTGAAATGACTTTTTTTTTTTAAATTTATAATTGGAGGATAATTGCTTTACAATGTTGTATTGGTTTTTGCTGAATAATGATGCAAATCAGAATTAAGTACAAATATATCCACTCCCTCATAAGCCTCCCTGCCACTCCCCATCCCACTCCTCTAGGTCATCATAGAGCATTAGGCTCAACTCTGTGTTACATAGTGGTTTCCCGCTAGTATTTGTTTTACACAGGGTAATGTATATGTGTCAATGCTACTCTCAATTCATCCCACCCTCTCCTTCCCTTGCTGTGGCCACAAGTCGATTCTCTATGTCTGAGTCTCTAATCCTGCCCTGCATATAGGTTCATTAGTATCATTTTTCTATATCCCATATGTATGCCTTAATATATGAAATTTTTTTATATTTTCTTTTTTATTGGAGGATAATTGGTTTACAGTGTTGTGGTCTCTGCCATACCAGAACAGAAATCAGTCATAACTACATATATATATATATATATATATATATATATATATATATATATATGTATGTATGTATATGTATATATGTGTGTGTGTTTGTTTGTTGGTTTCTGCCATACAATGACACAAATTAAAATTAAATATGAATAAACCCACTCCTTTGTGAGCCTCCCTCTCCCCTCATTCCACCCTTCTAGGTCGTCACAGTGTCAGGTTTAGCTCCCTATGTTATACAACAGCTTCCTGCCAGTTATTTATTTTACGTATGGTAGTGTATATATGTCAATACTACTTTCCCAATTTGTACTACCCTCTCCATTTGTACTACCTTCTCCTTAACCTGGGCTTCCCAGGTGGCTAAGTGGTAAAGAATCTGCCTGCCATTACAGGAGACACAGGAGATGTGGGTTTGATCCCTGGGTCAGGAAAATCCTCTAGAGGAAGAAATGACAACCCATTCCAGTATTCTTGCCTGGGAAATCTCGTGGACAGAGGAGCCTCGTGGGCTACAGTCTATGGGTTTGCAAAAGAGTCAAAGAAGACAGTGAATAAAACAACTCCTTCCCCTGCTGTGTCCACCAGACCATTCTCTACGTCTGCGTTTCCATTTCTTCTCTGTAAATAGGTTCATCAATACTGTTTTTCTAGATTCCATATATGTGTTAATATACAATATTTGTTCTTCTCCTTCTGACTTACTTCACTCTGTATAACAGGCTCTAGGTTCATTTACCTCAGTTTAACAAACTCACCTTTTTTTTTTCCTTTTTATGACCAAGTACTATTTCATTGTATATTTGTACCATAACTTCTTTATGCATTCATCTGTTGATCGACACCTAGGTTGCTTCCATGTCTTTTCTATTGTAAATGGTGCTATTATGAACATTGGTATACACATGTCTTTTTGAATTAATGTTTTCTCAGGGTATATGCCCAGTAGTGGGATCACTGTCATGCTGCTGCTGCTAAGTAGCTTCAGTCATGTCCAACTCTGTGGGACCCTGTAGACGGCAGCCCACCAGGCCTCCTGTCCCTTGGATTCTCCAGGCAAGAACACTGGAGTGGGTTGCCATTTCCTCCTCCAATGCATGAAAGTGAAACGTGAAAGTGAAGCCGCTCAGTCGTGCCTAACTCTTAGCGACCCCATGGACTGCAGCCCACCAGGCTCCTCTGTCCATGGGATTTTCCAGGCAAGAGGACTGGAGTGGGGTGTCATATGGTAGTTTTATTCATAATTTTTTAAGGACTCTCCATACTGTTCTCCATAGTAGATGTGTTAATTAACATTCCCACCAAGAATGCAAGATGGTTCTCTTTTTCCACATTCTCTCCAACATTTACTGTTTGTAGAATTTTTTGATGATGGCCATTCTGACTGGTTTGAGGTGATACTTCATTGTAGTTTTGATCTGAATTTCTCTAATAATGAGCAATGTTGAGCATCTTTCCATGTCTTTGTTGGCCATTAGTATATCTTCTCTGGAGAAATGTCTGGTTAGGTTTTCCACCCATTTATTAATTGGATTGTTCATTTTTTCTGGTACTGAGTTGCATGAGCTGCTTGTATATTTTGGAGATTAATCCTTTGTCAGTAACTTCATTTCTAATTTTTTCTATCATTCTGTGGGTTCTCTTTTCATTTTGTTTATAGGTTCCTTTGCTGCACAAAAGCTTTTAAGTTTAATTAGGGCCAGTTTTTTCTTTTTGTTTTTATTTGATTACTTTAGGAGGTGGGCCAAGAAATATCTTGCTGTGATTTACATCAAAGAGTATTCGGCCTATGTTTTCCTCTAAGAATTTTATAGTTCCTGGCCTTACAATTAGGTCTTTAATCCATTTTGAGTTTGTTTTGTGTATGGTGTTATGAAGTGTTCTAATTTCATTCATTTACATGTATCTGTACTGTTTGCCTCAGAGAAGGTGATGGCATCCCACTCCAGTACTCTTGCCTGGAAAATCCCATGGACGGAGGAGTCTGGTAGACTGCAGTCCATGGAGTCGTGAAGAGTTGGACACGACTTCACTTTCACTTTCACTTTTCACTTTCATGCATTGGAGAAGGAAATGGCAACCCACTTGAGTGTTCTTGCCTGGAGAATCCCAGGGATGGGGGAGCCTGGTTGGCTGCCGTCTATGGGGTCACACAGAGTCAGACATGACTGAAACTACTTAGCAACAGCAATACTGTTTTCCAGCAGCACTTGTTGAAAAGGCTGCCTTTTCTCCATTGTATATTCTTGCTTCCTTTATCAAAGATAAGGTGCCTATGTGTGTGTGGGTTTATCTCTGGGCCTTCTGTCTTGTTCCATTTGTCTAAATTTCTGTTTCTATTCAAGTACCATACTGTCTTGATGACTGTATATTTGTAGTATAGTCTGAAGTCAGGAACGTTGATTCCTCCAGCTCTGTATTTGTTTTCAAGATTGCTTTGTCTATTTGAGGTCTTTTGTATTTCCATACAAATTGTGAAATTTTCAGTTCTCAGTTCAATCAGTTGAGTCCGACTCTTTGCAATCTCATGGACTGCAGCGTAGTAGGCTTCCTTGTCTGTCACCAATGAATGAAGCTTGCTCAAACTCAAGCTCATTGAGTCACTGATGACATCCAACCATCTCATCCTCTGTTATCCCCTTCTCCTGCTTCCTTCAATCTTTCCCAGCATCAGGATCTTTTCCAATGAGTCAGTTCTTCACATCAGGTGGCCAAAGGATTGGAGTTTCAGCTTCAGCATCAGTGCTTCCAATGAATATTCAGGACTGATTTCCTTTAGGATGGACTGGTTGGATCTCCTTGCTGTCCAAGGGGCTCTCAAGAGTCTTCTCCAACACCACAGTTCAAAAACATCCATTCTTTGGCCCTCAGCCTTCTTTATAGTCCAACTCTCACATCCATACATGACCACTGGAAAAACCATAGCTTTGACTAGATGGACCTTTGTCAGCAAACTGATCTCTCTGCTTTTTTATATGCTGTCTAGGTTGGTCATAGCTTTTCTTCCAAGGAGCAAGTGTCTTTTAATTTCATGATTGCAGTCACCATCCACAGTGATTTTGGAGCACAAGAAAATAAAGTCTGTTACTGTTCCCACTGTTTTCCCATCTATTTGCCATGAAGTGATGGGACCAGCTTATTCAAAAGCAGAGACATTACTTTGCCAAATAAGATCCGTCTAGTCAAGGCTATGGTTTTTCCAGTAGTCATGTATGGATGTGAGAGTTGGACTGTGAAGAAGGTGAGCACCAAAGAATTGAGGCTTTTGAACTGTGGTGTTGGAGAAGACTCTTGAGAGTCCCTTGGACTGCAAGGAGATCCAACCAGTCCATTCTGAAGGAGATCAGCCCTGGGATTTCTTTGGAAGGAATGATGCTAAAGCTGAAACTCCAGTACTTTGGCCACCTCATGTGAAGAGTTGACTCATTGGAAAAGACTTTGATGCTGGGAGGGATTGAGGGCAGGAGGAAAAGGGGACGACAGAGGGTGAGATGGCTGGATGGCATCACTGACTCGATGAACATGAATCTGAGTGAACTCCGGGAGTTGGTGATGGACATGGAGGCCTGGCGTGCTGCGATTCATGGGGTTGCAAAGAGTCAGACATGACTGAGCAACTGAACTGAACTGAACTGATAGGACCAGATGCCATGATCTCAGTTTTCCGAATGTTGAGCTTTAAGCCAACTTTTTCACTCTCCTCTTTCACTTTCATCAAGAAGCTCTTTAGTTCTTCACTTTCTGCCAAAAGGATGATGTCATCAGCATATCTGAGGTTATTGATATTTCTCCTGGCAATCTTGATTCCAGCTTGTGCTTCATCCAGCCTGACATTGGCATGATGTACTCTTCATATAAGTTAAATAAGCGGGGTGACCATATACAGCCTTGACGTACTCCTTTCCCAATTTGAAACCAGTCCGTTCCATGTAAGGTCTGACTGTTGCTTCTTGACCTGCATATCCTTGATTTCTCATGAGGCAGGTGAGGTGGTCTGGTATTTTTATCTCTTTAAGAATTTTCCACAGTATGTTGTGATCCACACAGTCAAAGGCTTTGGCATAGTCAATAAAGCAGAAGTAGATGCTTTTCTGGAACTCTCTTGCTTTTTCTATGATCCAACAGATGTTGACAGTTTGATCTCTGATTCCTCTGCCTTTTCTAAATCCAGCTTTGAACGTGTGGAATTTCACGGTTTATGTGCTGTTGAAGCCTGGCTTGGAAATTTTGAGCATTTCTTTGCTAGCATGTGAGATGAGTGCAGTTGTGCAGTAGTTCGAACATTCTTTGGCTTTGCCTTTCTTTGTGATTAGAATGAAAACTGACCTTTTCCAGTCCTGTAATCACTGCTGAGTTTTCCATTTTTTTTTTGTTTTTAGTTTAGTTCTGTGAAAAATACTATTGGTAGTTTGATATGGATTGCATTGAATCTGTAGATTAGATTTGGTAGTATATTCATTTTCACAATATTGATTCTTCCAATCCACGAACATGGTATATCTCTCCAACTGTTTGTGTCATCTTTGATTACTTTCATCAATGTCTTATAGTTTTCTCCATACAGTCCTTTGTCTCTTTTGGTAGATTTATTCCTTGGTATTTATTTATTTATTAATTTTTTCTTGCCACAGTGAATGGGATGGTGTCCTTAACTTCTCTTTCTATTTTTCATCGTTAGTATGTAAGAATGCAAGGGATTTTTGTGTATTAATTTTGTATCCTTTGACTTCCAAATCACTGATAAGCTCTAGTAATTTTCTGGTGGCATTTTTAGGGTTTTTATGTATAGTAACGTGTCATCTACAAACAGTGAGAATTTTACTTTTTTTTTTTTTTTCCAATCTGGATTCCTTTTATTTCTTTTCTTCTCTGATTGCCATGGCTAGGACTTCCAAACTGTTGAATAATAGTGGAGACAGTAGGGACCCTTATATTTATCCTGATATCAGAGGAAAAACGTTCAGTTCTTCACCATTTGGGATCATGTTTGCTGTGGATTTCTCATGTATGGCCTTTACTATAATGAACTAATTTCCTTCTCTGTCAATTTTCTGGAGAATTTTAATCATAAATGGGTACTGAATTTTATCAAAAGCTTTTTTCTGCATCTATTGGGATGATCATATTGGTTTTGTCTTTCAATTTGTTAATATGTTATATCACATTGATTGATTTGCATATATTGAAAAATAATTGTATCTCTGGGATAAATGCCACCTGAACATGGTATATGATCTTTTTAATGTGTTCTTGAATTCTGTTTGCAAGAATTTTGTTGAGGATTTTTGCACCTGTGTTCATCAGTGATATTGGCCTATAAACTTCTTTTTTGCATGATATTTTTGTCTGGTTTTGATATAGGTTGATGGTGGCTTAATAGGATGAGTTTGGAAGTTTTCCTCCCTCTGCAATTTTTTTGAGCAGTTTAAGCTGAGTAGGCATTAGATCTTCTCTGAACTTTTCATAGAAATTGCCTGTTAAGCCAACTGGCCCTGGGCTTTTGTTGATTGGAAGGTTTGTGATCAGAGTTTCAGTTCATGTGATTTGTCTTTTCATATTTTCAATTTTTTCTTGGTTCAGTCTTGGGAGGTTGTTTTTTTCTAGATATTTGTACATTTCTTTTATTGGCATGTAAGTGCTTGTAATAATCTCTTATGACTTTTATTTCTTTTTAAAGATAACTTTATTTATTTATTTTTGGCTTTGCTGGTTTGTGCAAGCTTTTCTGTAGTTGAGATGAGCAGGGACAAGTCTATTTGCAGTGTTTGGGCTTCTCAGCATGCTGGCTTCTCTTATTGTGGAACACTGGCTCTAGGACCCATGGGCTTTAGTAGTTCAGTGGTTTCAGTAGTTGTGTTTCCCAGCTGTAAAGCACAGGCTCAATAGTTGTTGTAAACAGGCTTAGTTGCTCCATGGCATGTGGGATTTTCCTGGACCAAGGACTGAACCTGTTTCTTCTGCACTGACAGGCAGAGTCTTTACCATTGAGCCACCAGGGAAGCCCTGATCCTTTTTTTTTTTTTTTTTTTCCTGCATTGTGCGCTGTAATTTGTTTTCAATTTCTAATTTTATGGATTTGAATCTTCTCCCTTATTTTCTTGATGAATCTAGCCACTGGTTGGTCAATTTTGTTTATCTTCTCAAAGAAGCAGCTTTTCGTTTTCTTGACCTTTCCTTTTTTTTCATTTCTATTTTATTTCCTTTCTGATCTTTATGAGTTATTTCCCTCTACTAACTTTTTTTAAATCTTCTTTTTCTATTTGCTTTAGGTGTAAGTTTATGTTGTTTATTTGATGTTTTCTTTGTTTCTAGATGTAGGCTTTTATTGCTATAAACTTACTACTTAGCAGTGCTTTTGCTGCATTCTATAGGTTTTGGGTTGTCATGTTTTCTTTTTCATTTGTTTCTAGGCATTTAAAAAAATTTCCTCTTTGATTTCTTCAGTGTTGTTCAGTTTCTCAGTCATATCCAACTCTTTGTGACCCCGTAGACTGTGGCACACCAGGGTTCCCTGTCCCTCACTATCTCTTGGAGTTTTCTCAAACTCATGTCCATTGAGTTGATGATGCCATCCAACCATCCCATCCTCTGTCACCCACTTCTCCTCCTGCCTTCAATCTTTCCCAGCATCAGGGTCTTCTAATGAGTCAGCTCTTCATATCAGGAAGTCATAATATTGGAGCTTCAGCATCAGTCCTTCCAGTGAATATTCAGGGTTGATTTCCTTTAGGATTGATTGGTTTGATCTTGCTGTCCAAGGAATTAAAAGAGCCTTCTCCAACATCACATTTAAGTTTTGTTTTTTTTTTTTTAATTTCAATTATTGTGTTGTTCATTGCTGATGGTCTGTTCTTTAGTTCTTTTTGGTCATTGTTAAACAGTTGTATATCTTCTTGATCAATGCCTCCATTTTATTTATCTGTGCCTCCATTCTGTTTCTGAGATTTTGAGTCAGCTTTATTATCATTACCTTGAATTGTTTTTCAGGTTGACTGCCTATTTTCTCTTTGTTTGGTCTTGTGAGTTGTCACCTTACTCTTTCATTAGCTGCATGGTTCTCTGTCTTCCTATTTTGTTTAACTTACTGTGCTTGGGGTCTTCTTTCCACAGGCTGCAGGGTCATAATTCATGTTACTTGCAGAGTTTGCTCCCAGTGTGTAGGTTTGGACCAGTGCTTTGTGTAAGCTTTCTGGTGGAGGGGGTCTGGTGTCTGTGTTCTTGTGGGTGCAGCTGTATTTTGTCTCTGATGGGCAGTACCATGTCCAGTGGTTCTGGTGTGCCTTTGAGCTAAGTATGGCTTTAGACAACCTGTCTTCTAGTCGGTGGAGATGTGTTCCTGTTTTGTTCCGTTTAGCCTCTAGCGTCCAGTACTGAAACTTGCTGGCCACTGGGTGAAGCCAGGTCTTAGTGCTGAGATGGAGGCCTTTGGGAGAGTTCTTGCCAATTAATATTCCATTGGGATGGGATTTCTCACGTGGTCCAATGTCCTAGACTCAGGTCTCTCACATCAGAGGTTCAGGACTGACCTTTGGCTGGAGGACCAAGACTGCAAGTCACACAGCACATTGAAAGTGAAAGTGAAAGTTGCTCAGTCATGTCCGACTCTTTGCAACCCCATGGACTATAGAGTCCATGGAATTCTCTAGGCCAGAATACTGGAGTGGGTAGACACTCCCTTTTCCAGGGGATCTTCCCAACCCAGGAATCAAACCCAGGTCTCCCACATTGCAGGTAGATTCTTCACACAGCACATTACAGAAGGGGAAAAAAAAAATAAACAAAAAACAGGCAGACAAAACCCCAAGACAAATGGTAAAAGCAAACCTAAACAGACAAAAACACACAAAGAAACACTTGGAAAAAGAAAAGAAGAGATGAGGAAACAAATAGAAGGGCACAGTCACATCAATAATGCAGCCCATAAATGAAAACAAACACCAAAAAAAACTATCAAAAATTAAAAATGATAGGTAGAAAATCAAAATGAAGAAAGCAAACTTTAAAAAAGCAAAGAAAGCATAAAACAAATGCACCAATATGATCAAAAGAAAAAGAAAATGTAAAACAAGGAGAGATGCAAACAAAAGGATAAAATACAAAATAATAAACAACTAAAGTAAAAATAGAATATAAAATATAGTTAAAAATAAGAAAAAAGAAAAAGCCGAGCAGAGAAAAGAATAAAAACTTGGAAAAATACAATATACAAAAAATATACAAAAAAGAAAAACATAAAATAATAATATAAAGTTAAAGCATAAAAAACAAAAGTTAATGGAAAATAAAGAACAATATAGTAGTAGTATTAAGAAAAATATTTTCCTGTTGTCTCAGGTGTCAGTTTCCTTGCCCCACAGTGAGCTCCAGCCAACCTGCCTTCTCAGGGCATCCTCCAATATTTCTAGGAAGGTATCTGGATCAGTTGTGGTCACTGAGCCTGCTTAAACTCTGATGTGGCTTTATTCTGGCTAGTACTTGCTTCCAAAGTCCACAATTACTCCTGAAGTCCACAGCTTCAAATGTGGGAATACTCATTTGTCTATTCAGATATCCTACAGATGCAGGGTTTACCAAGCCAATTGTGATGAATTAATCTCCTGCCCCTGTGGCTGTACGAGGGAATTCCCTTCCTCTTCTTTGGTCTCACAGCTCCTACAAGTCAAGTCTGATTCTGGCTCTGCCTCTGTATGCTACCCTCTGGTGTCTGTTCCTCACTCAGACAATAGAGAGCGAAAGCAGCAGCTGATTAGGGCTCACAAACTCACTCAGACCAGGGAGAAGGAGGGATATGGCAGTCAAAATTGGGATATACATGGAGGGACTGTGGCAGAGGCTCAACAGGACATTGCTACATCCTGAGGGAAGCAGTATATTCTCCCAGGGGATTTCGCCCCAGACTGTGGGACCTTTGGCACTGCCAGGCTGTACAGGCTCCCTGGAAGTTGTGGATGGTGACCTCCACTTGTTCACAGCTTGGTGGTAGTGGTGGCAGTTGTCTCACTGCCTAGGTATTCAGAGACAGCAACTGCAGCTTGTCTGCCTTTGTAGCTCATGAAGGCAGTGCCCTGCTATCTGTGAGTGTATGGAGATAGATGCTCCTTGGTAGGCCCACCCCTCTCCTCTTTTACCCCAGGACAATGACCTCTTTCTTCTCTGGCTTTTTCCTGGACTCCCTCAACTGTGTCATACTAGCCTCCTCAGGCTGTCAACATGACAGTCATCCCGACAGTCATCCCCAGTCCACTACCTGAGGTCTGACCTCTGAAGCCTGAATCTCAGTACCCTACTCATAACTGCTCCAGTGAGTGTGCAGACAAACATCTGATGCTGAGGATTTCTAGTCAGCAATGATCTCTGTGTGGAGTCCTTTCTGCTTTGCCTTTGCACTCCTGTTACTGCACTCTTTTCTGAGGCTGCAAAGCTCCTCCCTTTCCCTGCTAGTGAAAGGATTTCCTATTGTGCAGAAACTTTTCCTCCTTTATAGCTCCCTCCCAGAGGCACAGGTCCTGTCTGGATTCCTTTGTCTCTCTCTCTTTTTTTTCTTATTTCTTTTGCTCTATCCCATTTTGTGGACATTTGCTTGCCTTTTTGGAAGTCTGAGGTTTCTTGCCAGTGTTCAGTAGGTGTTCTGTAGGAGTTGGTCCACATGAAAAATATTTCACGTATTTGTGGGGAAGGAGGGGATCTCCACATATGACTCCACTACCATCTGGAAGATTCCCCTCAAATGTGACTTTTCTACAAAGACCTTCTTTCAATAGTGTGGCACTGCTTATTCACTTAATGTCTTTCTAATTGCTTGAAGTTAACATTGTCTAACCTTACATATATGTTCATGTGTTTATTATCTGTTCTCTCAGTTTAAATGTAAACAAGTCAAGGGCAGAGATTTATCATTCCTGTTAAATAATATATACCCTAGTGTTTAGCTTAGTGCTTAGCTCTTCTCTAAACTTTTGCTGGAATTGGCCTGTGAAGCCATCTGGTCCTGTGCCTTTGTTTTGAGAAGATTTTTGATTAGAGTTTCGTTTTCCATGCTTGTGATTAGTCTGTTCATATTTTCTGTGTGTTCTTGGTTCAGTTTTGGATAGTTATACTTTTCTAAGAATTTGTCCATTCCTTCCATGTTATCCATTTTATTGGTATATAGTTGCTCATAATAGTGTCTTGTGATCTTTTTCATTTCTGCATTGTCTATTTTAACTTCTCCTTTATCAGTTATAATTTTATTGATTTGAGTCTTCTTCCTTTTTTCGTTGAAGAGCCTGGCTTATGATGTGTCCATTTCATTTATCTTCTCAAAGACTAGCTTTTAGCTGTATTGATCTTTGGTATTGTCTCCATTTCTTTTTCATTTATTTCTGGTCTGATCTTTTAAGATTTATTTCATTCTACTAGCTTTGGGGTGTTTTTATTCTTCTTTTTCTAGTTACTTTAGTTATGATTGTTTTTTATTTGATGATTCTCTTGTTTCTTGAGATAGTTTGTATTCCTATAATCTTCCTTCTTAGCACTGCTTTTTTTGTATCCCAGATGTTTTGGGTTGTTGTGTTTTCATTGCCATTTACTTCCAGGTAATTTTTTATTTCCTCTTTGATTTTTTTTTTTCAGTGACTTCTTGGTTATTCAGAAGAGTATTGCTTAATTTCCATGTGTTTTTTTAAATAGTTTTCTTTTTCCCTACTGATATGTTTTAGTATTCTTTCTTTGTTTTTAATCTCCATTAACTTGATTAATATGTGTCTTGATGTTTTTCTCCTTGGGTTTATCCTGTAAGGGACTCTCTGCATTTCTTGGACTTGACTATTTTCCTTTCCCATATTGGGGAAGTTTGCAAGTATACTTTCTTAAAAAAATTTTCTCATTACCTTTCTTTTTTTCTTCCTCTAAGACCACTGTAACTCAAATCTTGGTGTGTTTAATATTGTCTCAAACGTCTCTGAGGTTATCATTAATTCTTTTCATTCCTTTTCCTTTATTCTGCTCTTCAGCAGTTAGTTCCACCATTCTATTTTCCAGCTCACTTATCCATTCTTTTACCTCAGATATTCTGCTCTTGGTTCCTTCTAGAGTATTTTTAGTTTCAGTAATTGTGTTATTCATCTCTGTTTGCTTATCCTTTATTTCTTCTATGTCCTCGGTGACTATATTAACTGTGTTAATTGTTTCTTGCATTTTCTCCAGTCTAGTTTCAAGTCTTTGGAGCATCTTTACTATCAGTATTATGAATTCTCTTTCAAGTAGGTTGCTTATTTCCTCTTCGTTTATTTGGTCTTGTGAGTTTCTACCTTGTTCTTTCATTTGTGCTATATTTTTGTCTTTTCATATTTTTTTTCTAACTTGCTCCACTTGAAGCCTCCTTTTCTCAGGCCTTAGTTGTATTCCTTCTTCCTTTTGGTTTTTGCCCTTGGAGGGAAAGTTCAGTTGAGTGGTTTGTGTTGACTTCTTGTTAAGGGTGACTTGTGTCTGTGTTCTAGTGGGAGGAAACCAAGTAGATTAAGCAGGTAGTTACAGAAATAATGGGACATATGCACACACTTCCATACACACAGTTATAACCAAAGTATTCTAATGAAAAGTACAAGAGATTGACTTGGTGAACAAAGGAAACCAAAAGTGATATCAACGAATTAAAAGCAGAGTAACTAATGCTCAGTCTGGAAGAGTGAGCCTAAGCAGAGTGCCAACTGAGGAATATAGCAAAGGAAGCTCAACAATTTAACGTACTTGATGAAAAAGGAAAGAATTAAGGAAAAGAGGGAGGTGAAAAATGAGAAAAAAAGAAAATGAAGAGAAAAGAGAAAAGGAAGGGGTGGAAAAGAGGATTAAAAAATAGAGAAAAGAAAAAAATAGAAAAGCAAAAATAAATAAATGTATGTGAAAAAGATTTGTGTATATTCAAGAATAGCTACAGCTGATAAAGAACTATAAGAAAAACAGTCAAATATATCAAAAACAAAATCACAAAAATCACAAAAAATAGGTGAAAAAGAAAAAAAATCTTAAAATGAATTTTTTTTAACAAGAAAACAAAGAGGAAAACTCCACAGCACCACAAAAGGCTAATGTGAACGTAGAAATATGTAGGGGAATAAACAGTGCAATTTATAAGAAAATAAAAAGTTCTCAAAGTCATAGTTCTTCTTGGTTGTGGAGTCTAATCCCCGTGGATGGCGTTGGATTAGTGTCCTGTGATGTTTTCCTAATTGGGGTAGCTTGTGCTTGTATTCTCTTTGATGGAGCTGAATTTAGTCTCTCTGAAGGGCAGTGCAGTGTCCAGTTGTAGATTTTGTGTGTCTACGGGTTCATTATGTCTTCAGGCAGTCCTTCTGGCTTTGGCAGTGTTAGACACATCTAATTCCGCAGTTGCTTCAAAGTGGCCCTCTCAGCATATCTTCACTGCTGCCAGTCCCCTACTTGACCCTGGAATCTTTGCTGTTGCTTCTGTTCCCTGGTCCCACTCTGCACTGCAGGCCAAAGCTTGCTAGGTAAGGGCTGTGTGGATATTTTCTCGGCTCCCCAACCATGCCCTCTGTGTCGCGAAGACTTGTGTTGGTTTCCCTCAGCCCCCTGAGCTCACCCTCTGTGTCTCAGGGCCTGTGTGCACTTGTCCTGGCTCACTAAGCCTGCCCTCTATATCATGGGGCTTGTGTGCACTTGCCTCAGGTCCTCGTGTCCTCCCTCTGTGCCACGGGAATTGTGTGCACTAGTTTCATCTTACCAGCCCACCCTCTGTTTTGCTGGGCTTGTGTTCACTTGTCTCAATCCCTGGGCCCTCACTCTGTGTCATGGGGCTTGTCTTGATCCCCAGGCCCATCCTCCATGTCCCAGGGTTTGTGTGTGCTAGTTTCACCTCACTGGTGTGCGGTCTGCATCAAGGAGCTTGTGTGCATTTGTCTCCTCTCAGCAGCCTGCCCTCTATTTCACTTGTCTTGGCTCCCTAGGGCCGCCCTCTGTGTCCCTTGGTTTGTGAGCACTGCAGAGGTTAGTATGCCATGCCTCTCTTGGCACCCCAGTCCTGCCTTCTGCACCAAGATGGTTGTGTATGCTGATCGGTTTGTATGCTGCACCTCTTTCATCACCCTGGGCTTGCTCTCTATGCCACAAGGCTTCTGTGGGCTTCTCTTAGTTTCCCATGCCTGCCATCTGATCCGGGCCACAGTTTGTGAGCTATTTATGGGCTGAAAAGTGCAGCTTTCTGTTTTCTGTCCTCTAAGTCCCTGTTTTGCCTGGTTTTCTGAGATTCCGCAGTTCCCCCTTGGGCCTGCCTGTGAAGGAGCTTTCCAGTGCACAGGAACTCTTCCTGTTTCAGGACTCCCACCTTCCCTCGGAGCACAAGCTCCCGTCCAGAAGTTCTGTTTGTTTTCCCTTTTTATGTCTTCATTCTCTATCCTACCTAATTCCTGGGAGCTTAGCCTATACCACTGGAGGTCTGGGGTCTTCTGCTGTCACGTAGAGGTTGCTTTGTAGGAGTTGTTCTATATCTTGATGCATTTTTGATGTATTTGTGGGGAGGCTGACGATCTCCCCATCCTACTTCTCTGCCATCTTCTTCTGCTCCCCTAAAAAGGCTCTCTTATCTCTTTTGCTATTCTTGGAACTCTACATTCACGTGGGCATATCTTTTTTTCTCCTATGCCTTTTGCTCCCCTTCTTTTCTTTGCTAATTGTAAGGCCTCCTCAGACAATCATTTTGCCTTTTTGTATTTCTTTTTCTTGGAGGTGGTCTAGATTACTGCCTCCTCTACAATGTCACAAACTTCCGTCCATAGTTCTTCAGGCACTCTGTCTATCAGATCTAATCCTTTGAATCTATTTGTCACTTCCACTGTATAACAATAAGGGGTTTGATTTAGGTCATACCTTGAATGGTCTAGTGGTTTTCCCTACTTTCTTCAATTTAAGTCTGAATTTTGCAATAAGGAGTTTTCAATTTATGTCTGAATTTTGCAATAAGGAGTTCATGATCTGAGCCACAGTCAGCTCCCAGCCTTGTTTTAGCTAACTCTATAAAGCTTCTCATCTTCAACTGCAAAGAATAAAATCAATCTGATTTCGGTACTGACCATCTGATGATGTTTATGTGTAGAGTTGTCTCTTGTGTTGTTGGAAGACGATGTTTGCTATAACCAGTGTGTTTTCCTGGCAAAGCTCTGTTAGCCTTTGCCCTGCTCCGTTTTGTACTCCAAATCCAAATTTGCCTGTTATTCCATGTATCTCTTGACTTCCTACTTTTGCATTCCAGTCCACTATGATGAAAAGCACATCTTTTTTTGGTGTTAATTCTACAAGGTCTTATAAGGGTTCATAAAACCCATCAACTTCAGTTTCTTTGGCATTAATGGTTGGGGCATAGACTTGGATTACTGTAATATTTAATGGTTTGCCTTGGAAATGAACAGAGATCATTCTGTCATTTTTGAGATTGTACCCAAGTACTACATTTTGGACTCTTTTGTTGACTATGAGGATTACATCATTTCTTCTAAGGGATTTTTGCTCACAGTAGTAGACATAATAATGGTCATCTGAATTAAATTCACCCATTCCTGTTCATTTTAGTCCACTGCTTCCTAAAATGTCAATGTTCACTCTTTCCATCTCCTGTTTGACCACTTGCAATTTATAGTGGTCAAACAGATATATAGTATACATTCTATAAATATTTGTTGAATGAAAATTGAATAAAAATTCACAAGATAAAATTTATCACTGACAAATGTCAAATTCTATACTTGAGATCAAGTAGACAGCTATAGTATTACAAGATAGGGGAAAACCAGAATTCATTTTAAAGATAACAACAACAGGGATTTTCACTTAATCACAAGCTCAGTGTGTTACAACATTAGTGCTCTAGCTGCTAGGATAATTCAATTGGTAATGAAAAGTTTTTTCATCAGGAAGTGGTAAGGCAACCAAATCGCCACATGCAAAAGAGTAAAGTGTACCTTACCTCACACCAGATACAAAAATTAACTCAAAATGAATTAAAAGCTGCAATATAAGAGTTAAAGCTACAAAACTCTTAGAAGAAAATGGGGTTATATATCTTCATGTCCTTGATTTGACAATGGATTCTTATATGTAACACAAACAAAACAATAAAAAAAAGAGAAAAATGAATTCTATTTCATAAAAACAAATAATTTTTTATATCACTGGGCACTATCAAGAAAGTATAAAGGCAACCTACAGAAAGGGAGAAAATATTTGTAAATCATATATCATAAGAGGGTCTAGTATCAAAAATATATAAAGAACTCTTCCATCTCAACCACAGTAAGACAAACAACTCACAACTGGACAAATAACTTGAATAAACATTCCCCCACCAAATGTACATAAAGCCAACAAACAAATGAAAAGTTATTTAGGACTAGGCATAAGGGAAATGAAAATCAAAATTACGATGGGATAGCATTTCCCACTTGCTAGGCTGGAAAAGAGTCAGTGAAGATACAGAGAAATTGGGATGCTTATCCATTGCTAGTAAAGAGGCAAAATTATATTCCTACCTTGGAAACAGTTTAGTGGTTATTCAGAACCTAAATAAAAAATTATGATAAAGTCCAGCAATACCACTCCTAGGTATAAAACATACAGTAATTGAAAACAGGTACTCAAACAAATAATTGTACATGAATGCTTATAACAGCATTATTTACAATACCCCAAAGATGGCAGGTGTTGCAAGAGGGCATCAGAGGGCAGACACACTGAAACCATACTCACAGAAAACTAGTCAATCTAGTCACACTAGGACCACAGCCTTATATAACTCAATGAAACCAAGCCATGCCCGTGGGGCAACCCAAGACGGGCGGGTCATGGTGGAGAGGTCTGACAGAATGTGGTCCACTGGAGAAGGGAATGGCAAACCACTTCAGTATTCTTGCCTTGAGAACCCCATGAACAGTAGGAAAAGGCAAAATGATAGGATACTGAAAGAGGAACTCCCCAGGTCAGTAGGTATCCAATATGCTACTGGAGATCAGTGGAGAAATAACTCCAGAAAGAAAGAAGGGATGGAGCCAAAGCAAAAACAATACCCAGCTGTGGATGTGACTAGTGATAGAAACAAAGTCCGATGCTGTAAAAAGCAATATTGCATAGGAACCTGGAATGTCAGGTCCATGAATCAAGGCAAATTGGAAGTGGTCAAACAAGAGATAGCAAGGATGAACGTCGACATTCTAGGAATCAGCGAACTAAAATTGACTGGAATGGGTGAATTTAACTCAGATGACCATTATATCTACTACTGTGGGCAGGAATCCCTCGGCAGAAATGGAGTAGCCATCATGGTCAACAAGAGAGTCTGAAATGCAGTACTTGGATGCAATCTCAAAACGACAAAATGATCTCTGTTCGTCTCCAAGGCAAACCATTCAATATCACAGGTATCCAAGTCTATACCCCAACCAGTAATGCTGAAGAAGCTGAAGTTGAACGGTTCTGTGAAGACTACAAGACCTTTTAGAACTAACACCCTCAAAAGATGTCCTTTTCATTAAAGGGGACTGGAATGCAAAAGTAGCAAGTCAAGAAACACCTGGAGTAACAGGAAAATTTGGCCTTGGAATGCGGAATGAAGCAGGGCAAAGACTAATAGAGTTTGCCAAGAAAATAAACTGGTCATAGCAAACGCCCTCTTCCAACAACAAAAGAGAAGACTCTACACATGGACATCACCAGATGGTCAACACCGAAATCAGACTGATTATATTCTTTGCAGCCAAAGATGGAGAAGCTCTATACAGTCAACAAAAACAAGACCAGGAGCTGACTGTGGCTCAGATCATGAACTCCTTATTGCCAAATTCAGACTTAAATTGAAGAAAGTAGGGAAAACCGCTAGACCATTCAGGTATGACCTAAATCAAATCCCTTATTATTATACAGTAGAAGTGAGAAATAGATTTAAGACACTATATCTGATTGATAGAGTGCCTGATGAACTATGGACAGAGGTTCGTGACATTGTACAGGAGACAGGGATCAAGACCATCCCCATGGAAAAGAAATGCAAAAAAGCAAAATGGCTGTCTGGGGAGGCCTTACAAATAGCTGTGAAAAGAAGAGAGGTGAAAAGCAAAGGAGAAAAGGAAAGAGATAAGCATCTGAATGCAGAGTTCTGAAGAATAGCAAGAAGAGATAAGAAAGCCTTCTTCAGCAATCAATGCAAAGAAATAGAGGAAAAGAACAGAATGGGAAAGACTAGAGATCTCTTCAAGAAAATTAGAGATACCCAGGGAACATTTCATGCAAAGATGGGCTCACTGAAGGACAGAAATGGTCTGGACCTAACAGAAGCAGAAGATACTAAGAAGAGGTGGCAAGAATACACAGAAGAACTGTAGAAAAAAGATCTTCACGACCCAGATAATCACGATGGTGTGATCACTAATCTAGAGCCAGACATCCTGGAATGTGAAGTCAAGTGGGCTTTAGAAAGCATCACTATGAACAAAGCTAGTGGAGGTGATGAAATTCCAGTGGAGCTGTTTCAAATCCTGAAAGATGTTGTTGTGGAAGTGCTGCACTCAATATGCCAGCAAATTTGAAAATCTCAGCAGTGGCAACAGGACAGGAAAAAGTCAATTTTCATCCCAATCCCAAAGAAAGGCAATGCCAAAGAACGCTCAAACTACCACACAATTGCACTCATCTCATATGCTAGTAAAGTAATGCTCAAAATTCTCCAAGCCAGGCTTTAGCAATACATGAATCATGAACTTCCTGATGTTCAAGCTGGTTTTAGAAAAGGCAGAGGAACCAGAGATCAAATTGCCAACATCTGGGGAACATGGAAAAGGCAAGAGAGTTCCAGAAAAACATCTATTTCTGCTTATTGACTATTTCAAAGCATTTGACTGTGTGGATCACAACTAACTGTGGAAAATTCTAAAAGAGATGGGAATACCAGACCACCTAACCTTCCTCTTGAGAAGTCTGCATGCAGGTCAGGAAGCAACAGTTAGAACTGGACATAGAAGAAACAGACTGGTTCCAAATAGGGAAAGAAGTGCATCAAGGCTGTATATTGTCACTCTGCTTACTTAACTTATATGCAGAGTTCAGTTCAGTTCAGTCGCTCATTCATATCTGACTTTTTGCGACCCAATGAATCGCAGCACACCAGGCCTCCCTGTTTACCACCATCTCCCGGAGTTCACTCAGACTGACGTCCATTGAGTCCGTGATGCCATCCAGCCTACTCATCATCTGTCGTCCTCTTCTCCTCCTGCCCCCAATCCCGCCCAGCATCAGAGTCTTCTCCAATGAGTCAACTCTTCTCATGAGGTGGCCAAAGTATTGGAGTTTCAGCTTTAGCATCATTCCTTCCAAAGAATTCCCAGGGTTTATCTCCTTTAGAATAGACTGGTTGGATCTCCTTGCAGTCCAAGGGACTCTCAAGAGTCTTCTCCAACACCACAGTTCAAAAGTATCAATTTTTTGGTGCTCAGCCTTCTTCACAGTCCAACTCTCACATCCATACATGACTACAGGAATAACCTTAGCCTTGACTAGACGGACCTTAGTCGGCAAAGTAATGTCTCTGCTTTTGAATATACTATCCATGTTGTTCATAACTTTTCTTCCAAGGAGTAAGCATCTTTTAATTTCATGGCTGCAATCATCATCTGCAGTGATTTTGGAGCCCCCAAAAATAAAGTCTGACGCTTTTTCCACTGTTTCCCCATCTATTTCCCATGAAAGGGAAAATGATGGGACTGGAAGCCATGATCTTTGTTTCCTGAATGTTGAGCTTTAAGCAACTTTTTCACTCTCCTCTTTCAGTTTCATCAAGAGGCTTTTTCACTCCTCTTCACTTTCTGCCATATGTGTGGTGTCATCTGCATATCTGAGGTTGTGGATATTTCTCCCGGCAATCTTGATTCCAGCTTGTGTTTCTTCCAGTCCAGCGTTTCTCGTGATGTACTCTGCATAGAAGTTAAATAAACAGGGTGACAATATACAGCCTTGATGTAGTCTTTTTCTTATTTTTTTTTATTAGTTTTTTATTTTTTAATTTTAAAATCTTTTATTCTTACATGCATTCCCAAACATGAACCCCCCTCCCACCTCCCTCCCCATAACATCTCTGTGGGTCATCCCCATGCACCAACCCCAAGCATGCTGTATCCTACGTCAGACATAGACTGGCGATTCAATTCTTACATAATAGTATACATGTTAGAATGCCATTCTCCCAAATCATCCCACCCTCTCCCTCTCCCTCTGAGTCCAAAAGTCCGTTATACACATCTGTGTCTTTTTTCCTGTCTTGCACACAGGGTCGTCATTGCCATCTTTCTCAATTCCATATATATGTGTTAGTATACTGTATTGGTGTTTTTCTTTCTGGCTTACTTCACTCTGTATAATTGGCTCCAGTTTCATCCATCTCATCAGAACTGATTCAAATGAATTCTTTTTAACGGCTGAGTAATACTCAGCTGTGTATATGTACCACAGCTTTCTTATCCATTCATCTGCTGATGGACATCTAGGTTGTTTCCATGTCCTGGCTATTATAAATAGTGCTGCGATGAACATTGGGGTACATGTGTCTCTTTCAATTCTGGTTTCCTCGGTGTGTATGCCCAGCAGTGGATTGCTGGGTCATAAGGTAGATCTATTTGCAGTTTTTTAAGGAATCTCCACACTGTTCTCCAAAGTGGCTGTACTAGTTTGCATTCCCACCAACAGTGTAGGAGGGTTCCCTTTTCTCCACACCCTCTCCAGCATTTATTGCTTGCAGATTTTTGGATTGCAGACATTCTGACTGGTGTGAAGAGGTTCCTCATTGTGGTTTTGGTTTGCATTTCTCTAATAATGAGTGATGTTGAGCATCTTTTCATGTGTTTGTTAGCCATCTGTATGTCTTCTTTGGAGAAATGTCTATTTAGTTCTTTGGCCCATTTTTTGATTGGGTCGTTTATTTTTCTGGAATTGAGCTGCATAAGTTGCTTGTATATTTTTGAGATTAGTTGTTTGTCAGTTGCTTCACTTGCTATTATTTTCTCCCATTTTGAAGGCTGTCTTTTCACCTTGCTTATATTTTCCTTTGTTGTGCAGAAGCTTTTAATTTTAATTAGATCCCATTTGTTTATTTTTGCTTTTATTTCCAGAATTCTGGGAGGTGGATCATAGAGGATCCTGCTGTGATTTATGTCTGAGAGTGTTTTGCCTATGTTCTCCTCTAGGAGTTTTATAGTTTCTGGTCTTACATTTAGATCTTTAATCCATTTTGAGTTTATTTTTGTGTGCGGTGTTAGAAAGTGATCTAGTTTCATTCTTTCACAAGTGGTTGACCAGTTTTCCCAGCACCACTTGTTAAAGAGATTGTCTTTTCTCCATTGTATATTCTTGCCTCCTTTGTCAAAGATAAGGTGTCCATAGGTGTGTGGATTTATCTCTGGGCTTTCTATTTTGTTCCATTGATCTATATGTCTGTCTTTGTGCCAGTACCATACTGTTTTGATGACTGTGGCTTTGTAGTAGAGCCTGAAGTCAGGCAAGTTGATTCCTCCAGTTCCATTCTTCTTTCTCAAGATTGCTTTGGCAATTCGAGGTTTTTTGTATTTCCATACAAATCTTGAAATTATTTGTTCTAGTTCTGTGAAAAATATGGCTGGTAGCTTGATAGGGATTGCATTGAATTTGTAAATTGCTTTGGGTAGTATACTCATTTTCACTATATTGATTCTTCCGATCCATGAACATGGTATATTTCTCCATCTATTAGTGTCCTCTTTGATTTCTTTCATCAGTGTTTTATAGTTTTCTATTTATAGGTCTTTAGTTTCTTTACGTAGATATATTCCTAAGTATTTTTTTCTTTTCGTTGCAATGGTGAATGGAATTGTTTCCTTAATTTCTTTCTCTACTTTCTCATTATTAGTGTATAGGAATGCAAGGGATTTCTGTGTGTTGATTTTATATCCTGCAACTTTACTATATTCATTGATGAGCTCTAGTAATTTTCTGGTGGAGTCTTTAGGGTTTTCTATGTAGAGGATCATGTCATCTGCAAACAGTGAGAGTTTTACTTCCTCTTTTCCAATTTGGATTCCTTTTATTTCTTTTTCTGCTCTGATTGCTGTGGCCAAAACTTCCAGAACTATGTTGAATAGTAGCGGTGAAAGTGGACACCCTTGTCTTGTTCCTGACTTTAGGGGAAATGCTTTCAATTTTTCACCATTGAGGATAATGTTTGCTATGGGTTTGTCATAATAGCTTTTAATATGTTGAGGTATGTTCCTTCTATTCCTGCTTTCTGGAGAGTTTTTATCATAAATGGATGTTGAATTTTGTCAAAGGCCTTCTCTGCATCTATTGAGATAATCATATGGTTTTATTTTTCAATTTGTTAATGTGGTGAATTACATTAATTGATTTGTGGATATTGAAGAATCCTTGCATCCCTGGGATAAAGCCCACTTGGTCATGGTGTATGATCTTTTTCATGTGTTGTTGGATTCTGAGGATTTTTGCATCTATGTTCATCAGTGATATTGGCCTGTAGTTTTCTTTTTTTGTGACATCTTTGTCAGGTTTTGGTGTTAGGATGATGGTGGCCTCATAGAATGAGTTTGGAAGTTTACTTTCCTCTGCAATTTTCTGGAAGAGTTTGAGTAGGATAGGTGTTAGCTCTTCTCTAAGTTTTTGGTAGAATTCAGCTGTGAAGCCGTCTGGACCTGGGCTTTTGTTTGCTGGAAGATTTCTGATTACAGTTTCAATTTCCGTGCTTGTGATGGGTCTGTTAAGATTTTCTATTTCTTCCTGGTTCAGTTTTGGAAAATTGTACTTTTCTAAGAATTTGTCCATTTCTCCCACGTTGTCCATTTTATTGGCATACAACTGCTGATAGTAGTCTCTTATGATCCTTTGTATTTCTGTGTTGTCTGTTGTGATCTCTCCATTTTCATTTCTAATTTTATTGATTTGATTTTTCTCTCTTTGCTTCTTGATGAGTCTGGCTAATGCTTTGTCAATTTTATTTATCCTTGCAAAGAACCAGCTTTTGGCTTTGTTGATTTTTGCTATGGTCTCTTTTGTTTCTTTTGCATTTATTTCTGCCCTAATTTTTAAGACTTCTGTACTTCTACTAACTCTGGGGTTCTCCAATTCTTCCTTTTCTAGTTGCTTTAGTTGTAGAGTTAGGTTATTTATTTGACTTTTTTCTTGTTTCTTGAGGTATGCCTGTATTGCTATGAACTTTCCTCTTAGCACTGCTTTTATAGTGTCCCGCAGGTTTTGGGTTGTTGTGTTTTCGTTTTCATTCGTTTCTGTGCATATTTTGATTTCTTTTTTGATTTCTTCTGTGATTTGTTGGTTATTCAGAAGTGTGTTGTTCAACCTCCATATGTTGGAATTTTTAATAGTTTTTCTCCTGTAATTGATATCTAATCTTACTGCATTGTGGTCAGAAAAGATGATTGGAATGATTTCAGTTTTTTTGAATTTATCAAGTTTAGATTTATGGCCCAGGATGTGATCTATCCTGGAGAAGGTTCCATGAGCACTTGAAAAAAAGGTGAAATTCATTGTTTTGGGGTGAAATGTCCTATAGATATCAATTAGGTCTAACTGATCTAATGTATCATTTAAAGTTTGCGTTTCTATGTTAATTTTCTGTTTAGTTGATCTGTCCATAGGTGTGAGTGGGGTATTAAAGTCTCCCACTATTATTGTGTTATTGTTGATTTCCCCTTTCATACTTGTTAGCATTTGTCTTACATATTGCGGTGCTCCTATATTGGGTGCATATATATTTATAATTGTTATATCTTCTTCTTGGATTGATCCTTTGATCATTATGTAGTGGCCTTCTTTGTCTCTTTTCACAGCCTTTGTTTTAAAGCCTATTTTATCAGATATGAGTATTGCCACTCCTGCTTTCTTTTGGTCTCTATTTGCGTGGAATATCTGTTTCCAGCCCTTCACTTTCAGTCTGTATGTGTCCCTTGTTTTGAGGTGGGACTCTTGTAAGCAGCATATAGAGGGGTCTTGTTTTTGTATCCATTCGGCCAATCTTTGCCTTTTGGTTGGGGCATTCAACCCATTTATGTTTAAGGTAATTATTGATAAGTATGATCCCGTTACCATTTACTTTATTGTTTTGGGTTTGGGTTTATACACCCTTTTCGTGTTTCCTGTCTAGAGAATATCCTTTAGAATTTGTTGGAGAGCTGATTTGGTGGTGCTGAATTCCCTCAGCTTTTGCTTGTCTGGAAAGCTTTTGATTTCTCCTTCGTATTTGAATGAGATCCTTGCTGGGTACAGTCATCTGGGTTGTAGGTTATTTTCTTTCATCACTTTAAGTATGTCTTGCCATTTCCTCCTGGCCTGAAGAGTTTCTATTGAAAGATCAGCTGTTATCCTTATGGGAATCCCCTTGTGTGTTATTTGTTGTTTTTCCCTTGCTGCTTTTCATAGTTGTTCTTTGTGTTTGATCTTTGTTAATTTGATTAATATGTGTCTTGGGGTGTTTCGCCTTGGGTTTATCCTATTTGGAACTCTCTGTGTTTCTTGGACTTGGGTGATTATTTCCTTCCCCATTTTAGGGAAGTTTTCAACTATTTTCTCCTCAAGGATTTTCTCATGATCTTTCTTTCTGTCTTCTTCTTCTGGGACTCCTATAATTCGAATGTTGGAGCGTTTCATATTGTCCTGGAGGTCTCTGAGATTGTCCTCGTTTCTTTTAATTCGTTTTTCTTTTTTCCTCTCTGTTTCATTTATTTCTACCATTCTATCTTCTATTTCACTAATCCTATCTTCTGCCTCCGTTATTCTACTATTTGTTGCCTCCAGAGTGTTTCTGATCTCATTTATTGCGTTATTCATTATATTTTGACTCTTTTTTATTTCTTCTAGATCTTTGTTAAACCTTTCTTGCATCTTCTCAATCCTTGTCTCTAGGCTATTTATCTGTGATTCCATTTTGATTTCAAGATTTTGCATCATTTTCACTATCAATATTCGGAATTCCTTTTCAGGTAGATTCCCTACTTCTTCCTCTTTTGTTTGGTTTGGTGGGCAACTCTCCTGTTCCTTTACCTGCTGAGTATTCCTCTGTCTCTTCATCTTGGTTATATTGCTGCGTTTGGGGTAGCCTTTTTATATTCTGGTAATTTGTGGAGTTCTCTTTATTATGGAGCTTCCTCACTGTGGGTGGGGTTCTATCAGTGGCTTGTCAAGGTTTCCTGGTTAGGGAGGCTTGTGTTGGAGTTCTGGTGGGTGGAGCTGGATTTCTTCTCTCTGGAGTGCAGTGGAGTGACCAGTAATGGGTTATGAGACATCAAAGGTGTTGGAATAATTTTGAGCTGCCTGTATATTGAAGCTCAGGGGAATGTTCCTGTGTTGCTGGAGAATTTGAGTGGTATGTCTTGTGTTGGAACTTGTTGGCCCTTGGGTGGAGCTTGGTTTCAGTGTAGGTATGAAGGCATTTGATGAGCTCCTATTGCTTAATGTTCCCTGAATTCAAGAGTTCTCTAATGGTTTCAGGCTTTGGATTTAAGCCTCCTTCTTCTGGTTTTCAGTTTTATTTTTACAGTAGCCTCTAGACTTCTCCATCTATACAGCACTGATGATAAAACATCTAGGTTAAAGATTAAAAGTTTCTCCACATTGAGGGACACTCAGAGAGGTTCACTGAGTTACAAGGAGAAGAGAAGATGGAGGGGGTGGTTAGAGGTAACTGGAATGAGATGCAGTGAGATCAAAAGCGGAGAGAGCAAGCTAGCCAGTAGTCATTTCCTTATGTGCGCTCTATCGTCTGGACCGCTCAGAGGTATTTATGGAGTTATACGGGGAAGAGGAGAGGGAGGAAGTAGACAGAGGTGACCAGGAGGATAAGAGAGACGAATGAGAAGGAGAGAGACAAATCCTGCCAGTAACCAGTTCCTTAGGTGTTCTCCACCATCTGGAACGCACAGAGATTCACAGAGTTGGATAGAGAAGAGATGGGGGAGAAAAGAGACAGAGGCCACCTGGTGGAGAAAAAGGAGAGTCCAAAGGAGGAGAGAGTGGTCAAGCCAGTAATCTCGCTCTCAGGTAAACTTGGGTAGTGAAGTTTGGGTTTTTAAATGTACAAAATTGACAACAAAAACCTAAGAGCAAAGATTAAAAATCTAGAGTAGAGGTTGGATTTTCAAAAATACAATATTAAAGAAAAGAAGCAGAAGGAAAAAGGAAGAAAGAAAAGAAAAAAAAAGAATTATTAAAAAAATAAAACAACAACAACAACAACAACAAAACCCCAAAAAAACCACCAACAACCATCCAAAGACTATATATGGTGTTTGCCTTAAAAAAAAAAAAAAAAAAGTCTTTTTTTTTAAAATAGTAATAGTAGGTTATAGAAATAAAAATTAGAGGAGAAATAGAAGACTTAACAATTAAAAAAGTTAGGAAAAAAAAGAAAAAAGAAAACAAACAAACAAACAAAGAAAAGGAATGATTTTAAAAATAGTAAAAATATATCTGGCCCTTCTCTGATGTTGTGGGCCGTGTGGGATCACTTCCAAGGTGGTTCCCTCTGTTTAACTTCTTCTGTTTGCTGGTTTTTTAGGCTCACTAGTTCAGTCGCGCTGTTGGGGGGGGGGAGGATGCTGCAAACAAATAGCACTGTCGTGTGCACACAGTGTCTCAGCCCCGCTTGATCTGTCCCTTCTCGCGGCACACAAACCACTCCGGCTCTACGATGCTCAGCCGGGAACCGTCTGGGGCCGGCCCTAGGCTGTGTGCACTTCCCCGGTCCAAGCCACTCAGGTTCGGCGCTCAGGCAGCCCTCAGAGGCACAGATTCGGCTGGGACTGCGCTTTGTGCCCTTCCCAGGTCCGAGTAGCTCAGGAGTTTGGCGAGCGCGATCGCCGCGGCTTGTCACCTTTTCTGCCGCTGCTGCTCAGCTTTCTGGGTGGACTGCTGGCGCCCCCCGTGAGGCAGATTGTGACTGTCCAGCACCCCCAGAAGTCTTAGCAAAGAAGCCTGCTTGCAGTTAGGTAAGTAAAGTCTCTCTGGGTCTGCAATTGCCCGTTTCCAATCCTTACAGCTCTGGCTGCCTGTCCCTGGCGGGGGATGGTCTGCAGCCGGCTTTTTCCGTTCCGTCTTTTGTTCTGTGCTCAGTCCTGGCGGTGTCTTATGTTCGAGCTTTTCATGTGGTAGCTATCCCACAGTCTGGTTTGCTAGCCCAAGTTAGATCCTTCTGGTTGCGAGTGGGGCGTTCCTGCCCGATTCTTACAAAGCACTGCAGCCCACGCCTCCCGCGCGTCCCTGCCCTGCCCCCACTTCCCAGTGGCGGATGCAGGCGTCTGTGCTGCTTTTCCGCTGGGGGAGTTACTGTTGGGCTTGTAATCTCTTGGTTTTAATTATTTATTTATTTTTCCTTCCTGTTATGTTGCCCTCTGTGTTTCCAAGGTTCGCCACAGACTCGGCAGGGAGAGTGTTTCCTGGTGTTTGGAAACCTCTCTTCTTAAAATTCCCTTCCCGGGATGGGCTTCCCTTCCCGGGACGGAGCTCCCTCCCCACCTCCTTTGTCTCCTTTTTCGCCTTTTATATTTTTTCCTACCTGTTTTTGAAGACAATGGTCTGCTTTTCTGGTTGCCTGATGTCCTCTGCCAGCCTACAGAAGTTGTTTTGTGGAGTTTGCTCGGCGTTGAAATGTTCTTTTGAGGAATTTGTGAGGGAGAAAGTGGTCTTCCCGTCCTATTCCTCCGCCATCTTTACAGTTCCCTCTCTTTTTCCTATTTTGAACCAGTCTGTTGTCCCATGTCCAGTTCTAACTGTTGCTTCCTAACCTGCATACGGATTTCTCAAGAGGCAGGTCAGGGGGTCTGGTATTCCCATCTCTCTCGGAATTTTCCACAGTTGGTTGTGATCCACACAGTCAAAGACTTTGAAATAGTCAATAAAGCAGAAATATATATTTTTCTGAAACTCTCTTGCTCTTTCCATGATATAGTGGATGTTGGCAATTTGACCTCTGGTTCCTCTGCCTTTTCTAAAACCAGCTTTTACATCAGGGAGTTCATGGTTCACGTATTGCTGAAGCCTGGCTTGGAGAATTTTGAGCATTACTTTACTAGCATGTGAGATGAGTGCAACTGTGTGGTAGTTTGAGCATTCTTTGGCATTGCCTTTCTTTGGGATTGGAATGAAAATTGACCTTTTCCTGTCCTGTGGCCACTGCTGAGTTTTCCAAATTTGCTGGCATATAGAGTGCAGCACTTTCACAGCATCATCTTTCAGGATTTGAAACAGCTCAACTGGAATTTCATCACCTCCAGTAGCTTTGTTCGTAGTGATGCTTTCTAAGGCCCACTTGACTTCACTTTCCAAGATGTCTGGCTCTAGATTAGTGATCACATCATCATGATTATCTGAGTCGTGAATATCTTTTTTGTACATTTCTTCTGTGTATTCTAGCCACCTCTTCTTAATATCTACTGCTTCTGTTAGGTCCAGACCATTTCTGTCATTCAGCGAGCCCATCTTTGCATGAAATGTTCCCTGGGTATCTCTAATTTTCTTGAAGAGATCTCTAGTCTTTCCCATTCTGTTCTTTCCCTCTATTTCTTTGCATTGATTGCTGAAGAAGGCTTTCTTATCTCTTCTTGCTATTCTTTGGAACTCTGCATTCAGATGCTTATCTCTTTCCTTTTCTCCTTTGCTTTTCACCTCCCTTCTCTTCACAGCTATTTGTAAGGCCTCCCCAGACAGCCATTTTGCTTTTTTGCATTTCTTTTACATGGAGATGGCCTTGATCCCTGTCTCCTGTACAATGTCACGAACCTCATTCCATAGTTTTTTAAGCACTCTATCTATCAGATCTAGGCCCTTAAATCTATTTCTCACTTCCACTGTATAATCATGAGGGATTTGATTTAGGTCATACCTGGGTGGTCTAGCGGTTTTCCCTACTTTCTTCAATTTAAGTCTGAATTTGGCAATAAGGAGTTCATGATCTGAGCCATAGTCAGCTCCTGGTCTTGTTTTTGTTGACTGTATAGAGCTTCTCCATCTTTGGCTGCAGAGAATATAATCAGTCTGATTTCGGTGTTGACCATCTGGTGATGTCCATGTGTAGAGTCTTCTCTTTTGTTGTTGGAAGAGGGCGTTTGCTATGACCAGTTTATTTTCTTGGCAAAACTCTATTAGTCTTTGCCCTGCTTCATTCTGTATTCCAAGGCCAAATTTTCCTGTTACTCCAGGTGTTTCTTGACTTCCTACTTTTGCATTCCAGTCCTCTATAATGAAAAGGACATCTTTTTTGGGTGTTAGTTCTAAAAGGTCTTGTAGGTCTTCATAAAACTGTTCAGCTTCTTCAGCATTACTGGTTGGGGCATAGACTTGGATACCTGTGATAGTGAATGGTTTGCCTTGGAGACGAACAGAGAACACTCGGTCATTTTTGAGATTGCATCCAAGTACTGCATTTCAGACTCTTTTGTTGACCATGATGGCTACTCCATTTCTTCTGAGGGATTAGCGTAGTCCACTGGAGAAGGGAATGGCAAGCCACTTCAGTATTCTTGCCTTGAGAACCCCAAGAACAGTATGAAAAGGCAAAAGGATATGATATCTAAAGAGGAACTCCCCAGGTCATTAAGTGCCCTATATGCTACTGGAGATCAGTGGAGAAATAACTCCAGAAAGAATGCAGGGATGGAGCCAAAGCAAAAACAATACCCAGTTGTGGATGTGACTGGTGATAGAAGCAAGATCCGATGCCGTAAAGAGCAATATTGCATAGGAACCTGGAATGTCAGGTCCATGATTCAAGGCAAATTGGAAGCGGTCAAACAAGAGATGGCAAGAGTGAACGTCGACATTCTAGGAATCAGCGAACTAAAATGGACTGGAATGGGTGAATTTAACTCAAATGACCATTTTATCTACTACTGCAGGCAGGAACCCCTCAGAAGAAATGGAGTAGCCATAGGCAGAGTATATCATGAGAAACGCTGGACTGGAAGAAACACAAGCTGGAATCAAGATTGCCGGGGGAAATATCAATAACCTTAGATATGCAGATGACACCACCCTTATGGCAGAAAGTGAAGAAAAACTGAAAAGCCTCTTGATGAAAGTGAAAGAGGAGAGTGAAAAAGTTGGCTTAAAGCTCAACATTCAGAAAACGAAGATCATGGCATCTGGTCCCATCACTTCATGGGAAATAGATGGGGAAACAGTGGAAACAGTGTCAGACTTTATTTTTTTGGGCTCCAAAATCACTGCGGATGGTGACTGCAGCCATGAAATTAAAAGACGCTTACTCTTTGGAAGAAAAGTTATGAGCAACCTAGATAGCATATTCAAAAGCAGAGACATTACTTTGCCAACTAAGGTCTGTCTAGTCAAAGCTATTGTTTTTCAGTGGTCATGTATGGATGTGAGAGTTGGACTGTGAAGAAGGCTGAGCACCGAATAATTGATGCTTTTGAACCGTGGTGTTGGAGAAGACTCTTGAGAGTCCCTTGGACTGCAAGGAGATCCAACCAGTCCATTCTGAAGGAGATCAGCCCTGGGATTTCTTTGGAAGGAATGATGCTAAAGCTGAAACTCCAGTACTTTGGCCACCTCATGAGAAGAGTTGACTCATTGGAGAAGACTCTGATGCTGGGAGCGATTGGAGGCAGGAGGAGAAGAGGACGACAGATGATGAGATGGCTGGATGGCATCACTGACTTGATGGACGTGAGTCTGAGTGAACTCCAGGAGTTGGTGATGGACAGGAAGGCTTGGCGTGCTGCAATTCATGGGGTCACAAAGAGTCGGACATGACTGAGTGACTGAAGTGAACTGAACTGAACTGAAAGTTGAAAACAACCCATATGTCCATGCATGGGTAAACAAAATTTGGTATATCGAAACAATTAAATATTATTTGGTCATATGAAGCAATGAAGTAATGATAGATACTCCAACAAGGATGTACCTCAAAAATATTATAGTAGTGAAAGAAATCAGAAAGAAAAAAAAAAGAACACATTGTATGACTCCATTTATACTAAATATCAAGAAAATGTCAGTCAGAGTGAATGAAAGCCGATTAAGTGTTCTAGGGGATGACGGGAGGGAAGGATGAAAAGCATCTACTAGATGATAATGGGATTATTTGGTATTGAAAATGTTTTAAAATTAGGAGAGGTGATTCCACAAATTTTAAATATATTGAATTAGACTGAATTATACAATTTAAAAGGTTTTGTGCTATGTAGATGTTACTTCAATTTTTAAAATTGAGTGGGTGAATACTGTATATTATGCACCTAATTGAGTGAACTCCGGGAGTTGGTGATGGACAGGGAGGCCTGGAGTGCTGCAATTCATGGCGTCTCAAAGAGTCGGACACGACTGAGTGACTGAACTGAAGTGAATAGACATGCACACACACACACTTAGAAGTTCCTGGTGCACTTTTAGTGGGGTTTACCTGGTGTCTCAAACAGTAGCAAATCCACCTGCAATGCAGGCAATCCGGGCTCAATCCCTGGGTCAGGAAGATCCCCTAGAGAAGGAAATGGCTACCCACTCCAAGATTCTTGCCTAGAGAATTCCATGGACATTCCTCTTCTCCTGGACAGAGGAGCCCGGTGGGCTACAGTCTATGGGATCACCAAGAGTCAGACACGACTGAACGACTAACACTTCTTCTTTTTTTTTTTTTTTTCCATGCACTTTTAGTACTCGTTGTTTGAAAAGGATTGCAAAGGATGAAGAGAAAATTTGAAACCATGGGTAATAGAAGATACATCATCAAAATGGAAGAATAGGAGTTTTCTACCATCTTCCCCCAAATTTGACAATGACCCATAGATGAGAGGGACTTTGGGGAAGTCTCAGAGTCCAGCTCACTTCTGGAGCAAAAATATCCAAGATTTGATGCACTGAAGAAGGCAAGAAACAACAATTTCACTTTACCCATGTCTTGTCTTCCTCCAAGAGGACAAAGTTCAGTGCCAAAAGAGCCCTTTAGGGCCTGTGATTTTTTTTTTTCCCCATAGGGAAAAGTGAGACCATGTCAGTAAGCAACCAGCTTCTCTAACTGTGTAAGATGCTGCCAGAGAGACCTGCTTCTTCTTTCCCCATCCAGAAAACTTAAGTGAGCTGCACACTTTGGGGGTAGGTAAGGTCTGAGACAACACTAGCCAGGGCTCTCAGAGGGCATCAAAGGTACACATATCCCATTAACCACTTTGTGAAATTCATTGGGAAGTTTCTTCACAAAATGCTTGGGATGCATTGTGCTCAGAGACCCCCAACTTTCCCATGGCACCCCCAATGCTCTATGGACCTCACCTACACACAACCAAACCCTTGGTCTGGCCTGTTGTTCACACCCCTAAGGGCAGTGAGAATAAGTCTTTGTAGGTAGCTAGTAAGCACAGGCACTCACTAGGCAGCTTGACTCTATGAGATGGGAAGAAAGCACACAAATCTGAGAATTCACCACCGCCAATGGTAAAGCAAATGGGAAGCTGTCAGAACTTGGATTGGCTTTTCAAGGCTGAGAGAAGGCATAAAATTGAAAGAATTCACTCCAAGAAGGAACAAGAAATATAGAGTAGGTGTACACGAGAAAAGTTTTTAGAAAGCCTTAGAATTCCTAACAGTGCTCATGGAAGGTATTTCTCTTTGAGGTGTTCATTTCAGCCGCTCAGTCATCTCTGATTCTTAGCGACCCAATGGACTGCAGCATGCCATGCTTCCCTGTCCGTCACCAACTCCCAGAGTTTGCTCAAACTTATGTCCATCAAGTCAGCAATGCCATCCAACCATCTCATCCTCTGTCGTCCACTTCTCCTGCCTTCAGTATTTCCCAACATCACATTCTTTTCCAATTACTCAGTTCTTCGCAATAAGTGGCCAAAGCATTGGAGTTTCAGCTCCAGCATCTGTCATTCCAATGAATATTCAGAACTGATTTCTTTTAGGAATGATTAGTTTGATCTCCTTGTAGTCCAAAGGACTCTCAAGAGCCTTTTTCAACACCACAGTTCAAAAGCATCTATTCTTTAGTGCTCAGCTAGTTCCTTATAGTTCACCTCTCACATCCATACCTGAATACTGGAAAAACCCATAGTTTTAACTAAACAGAACTTTGTCAACAAAGTAATGTCTCTGCTTTTTATTATGCTGTCTAGGTTTATCATAGCTTTTCTTCCGAGGAGCAAGTGTGTTTAGTTTCCTGGCTGCAATCAACACCTGCAGTGATTTTGGAGCCCCCCAAAATAAAGTCTGTCACTGTTTCCATTGATTTCCCATCTATTTGCCATGAAGTGATGGGACCTGATGCCATCGTCTTAGTTATTTCAATGTTGAGCTTTAAGCCAACTTTTTCACTGTCCTCTTTCACTTTTATCAAGAGGCTTTTTAATTCTTCACTTTCTGCCATAAGGGTGGTGTCATCTGCATATCTGAGATTATTGATATTTATTCCAGCAATCTTGATTCTAGCTTGTGTTTCATACAGCCCGGCATTTCACATGATGTACCTTGCATATAAGTTAAATAAGCAGGGTGATAATATACAGCATTGATGTACTCCTCTCCCTATTTGGAACCAGTCTGTTGTTCCATGTCCGGTTCTAACTGTTGTTTCTTGACCTGCATACAGATATCTCAGGAGGAAGGCAAGGTGGAATGGTATTCCCATCTCTTTTAAGAATTTTCCACAGTTCGTTATGAGCCACACAGTCAAAGGCTTTGGCATAGTCAATAAAGCAGAACTGGATGTTTTTCTGGAACTCGTTTGCTTTTTCTATGATCCAACGGATATTGACAATTTGATCTCTGGTTCCTCTGCCTTTTCTAAATCCAGCTTAAACATCTGGAAGTTCATGGTTCATGTACTGTTGAAGCCTGGCTTGGAAAAATTTGAGCATTACTTTGTGAGATGGGTGCAATTCTGTGGTAGTTTAAACATTTTTGGGGTTTGCCTTTCTTTGGGGTTGAAATGAAAACTGATCCTTTCCAGTCCTGTAGCCACTGCTGAATTTTCCAAATTTGCTGGGATATTGAGTGCAGCACTTTCACAGCACCATCTTTTAGGATTTGAAATAGCTCAGCTGGAATTCCATTACCTCCGCTAGCTTTGTTCATAGTGATGCTTCCTAAGGCCCACTTGACTTCACACTCCAGGATGCCTGGCTCTAGGTGAATGATCACACCATCGTGATTATCTGGGTTATGAAGATCTTTTTTGTATAGTTCTGTGTGTTCTTGCCACCTCTTCTTAATATCTTCTGCTTCTGTTAGGTCCATACCATTTCTGTCCTTTATTGATCCCATCTTTGCATGAAATGTTCCCTTGGTATTTCTAATTTTCTTGAAGAGATCTCTAATCTTTCTCATTATCTTGTTTTCCTCTATTTCTTTGCATTGATCGCTGAGGAAGGCTTTCTTATCTCTTCTTGCTATTCTTTGGAACACTGCATTCAGATGGGTATATCTTTCCTTTTCTCCTTTGCCTTTAGCATCTCTTGTTTTCTCAGCTATTTGTAAGGCCTCCTCAGACAGACATTTTGCTTTTTTGCATTTCTTTTTCTTGGGGATGTTCTTGATCACTGCTTCCTGTACAGTGTCATGAATCTCCATCCGTAGTTTTTCAGGCACTCTCTCATATCTAATCTCTTGAATCTATCTGTCATTTCCATTTTATAATTGTAAGGGATTTGATTTAGGTCATATCTGAATGGTCTAGTGGTTTTCCTTTCTTTGTTCAATTTAAGTCTGAATTTTGCAATAAGGAGTTCATGATCTGAGACACCATCTGTTATCTGGAGGTAACAATATCTCAAATGTGAAGATAGAAACAGAAGGCACCAAGAAATATGAAAACTCAGGGAAAATTACTCCATCAAAGTACATAATAACTTTCTAGGAACTGATCCTTAAGAAATGAAGATCTTTATTCCCTGAGCCACCAGGGAAGCCTGTATACCTGATTCAGAATTCAAAATATTTTGAGGAATCTCAGTGAGCTCTAAGAAAACACAGAAAGATAATTCAGTGAAATCAGGAATGTCATATGCAAGGAAAAACAACCAGGAAGTTTGACAGAGAGATAGAAATTGTTTAAAAAATTAAGAAGCGAACAGCTTCTGGAGCTGAAGAATATAATGACTGAAGTTTTTAAAATATAGAAGAGAGTGTCACCTACTGACTTGATCAAGCAGAAGGAAGAATCTGTAGAGTGAAAGGCAAATCATTCAAAATTCTTTAGTCAGAGGAAAATAAGGAAAAAGAATGATGAAAGCCTCCATTAAGTTGGAATACCATTACCAGAACCAATGTATACATTATTGTAGTCCTAGGAGAAGAGCTGGAGAAAGGTGCAAAAAGCTTATTTAATTAAATAATGGTTATTAACTTCCCAAATTTAGAGAGAGATTCAGACATCCAAGTTCATGAAATTCATAGGTCCCTCTAAAATTTCAACCTGAATGATCTTCTCCAAGACAAAACTATCTAAAAATGAACGAAAAGATTTAAAAACCATCAGGAATTCAAAATTCCTTACATATAAGAAATTCCTATTTAACAGATTTTTCAGCAGAAACTTGCAGACGAAGAAGTATAGGGTGATATAGTTAAAGTGCTGAGAGGGAAGAAAAAAAGAAAAAGCTGTGAAGCAAGAATAGTTGACCAGGCAGTGTTGTCCACACAAATGAAGGAAAGTATCGGAGTAAAGTCCTTCCCATACAATCAAAAGCTGATGGCCTTTATCACCTCTAGATCTGACTTACAAAAATATTGCTGAAAGGAGTTCTTCAAGTTGAAAGGAAAGGACAGTTATTAGTAATGGGAAAATACGTGAGACCATAAAACACACTAGTCAAGGTAAATATATAGTCAAATATAAGAATTTGTGATATGATATTGTGTTAATATTGTAATTCTAGGGTCAAGGTTAAAGGACAAAAATATCAAAAATAACCATAGCTAGAACATTTGCTGTGTGCTGCCTTTTTGATAATAACCATTCTGAGAACTGTGAAGGGATATCTCATTGTGGTTTTGATTTGCATTCCCTTATCACTAATTATTTTAAGCCTCTTTTCATATTCTTTTTGGCCATTGCTTTGTCTTTGTGGAAACATGTCTATTCAGATCCTCTGACCATTTTGTAATTAGATTGTTTGATGCGGAGTTGTATGAGTTTTTTGTATATTTTGAATAGTAATGCCTTATCAGATATATTACTTGCAAATATCTTCTCCATTTCAAGAAGTAGCCTTTTCATTTTACTGATAGTTTTCTTCACTGTGCAAAAGCTTCTTGGTTTGATGTAATTCTGTTTGTTTATTTTAGCTTTTGATTTCCTTGCCTGAGAAAACATTTCCAAAAACATATTACTAAGACCAATGTCAAAGATGATACAGCATATGTTTTCTTTGAGAAATTTTATGGTATCAGGTCTCACATTTAAGTCTTTAATCTCTTTTGTGTTTATTTTTGTGCATGGAGTGAGAGAGTAGTCCAGTGTGATTATTTTGTCTGTAGCTTGTCCAGTTTGCTCAGCACCATTTGTTGAAAGGACTGCCTGTCCCCCCAGATATATTCTTCCCTCCTTTGTAATACATTAACTGCTGATATAAGGGTGCATTTCTGGGCTCTCCATACCAGTCCATTGAATAATGTGTCAGTTTTTGTGGCAGTACACCATGCTGTTTTGCTTACTATACCTTGTAATATAACTTGAAGTCAGGGAGTATCATGCCTTCAGTTAGGTTCTTTCTCAAGGTAATTTTGGCTGTTCAGGATCTTTTACGTTTCCCTACAAATTTAGAATTATTCATTCTAGTTCTGTATAAATAGTCATTGCTATTTTGATAGTGATTGCATTGAATTTGTAGATTGCCTTGGATAAAAGTTATTTTAATAATATTTATTCCAATCAGTGAACACAGTCTGTCTTCCCATCTCTTGTATCATCTTCCATTTCTTTCAACAATGTCTGATAATTTTCTGAGTACAAGTTTCTACCTTCTTATTTAGATTTACCCCTAGGAATTTTATTCTTTTTGATGTGATGGCAAAGGGGATTGTTTTCTTTATTTCTCTATCTTGCACCTTGTTTTTGGTATTTAGAAATGCAATAGAATTTTGTATGTTAGTTTCATATCCTATAACTTAGCCAAATACACTGATGATTTCTAGCATGTTTTGGTGACATGTTTATAATTTTCTATACATAGTATCATGTCATCTGTACATAGTGACAGTTTTACTTCCTCCTTTCCAATTTGTGTTCCTTTCATTTATTTTCTTGTCTGATTGCAGTGGCTAGAACTTGCAATAATATATATGTATAATATACTGAATAAAAGTGGCCAGAGTGGGCAAACTTGTATTGTTCCTGGTCTTAGAAAAAAAAAAGGTTTCAGCTTTTCAAAACTGAATATTATATTAGGTGTGGGCTTGTGATATAATGCCTGTATCTTGGTGAGGTATTTCCCTCTATACCCACTTTGTTGAGAGATTTTTTAAATCGTAAATGGATGTGAAATTCTTTCAAAAGTTTTTCAGCAACTGTTGAGACAATGATATGATTTTTATTCTTCACTTTGTAAATATTGTGTTTCAGATTGATTTGTTTGCACATAGACAATTTTAACACCTCCCCACTTACTTATGGTGTATGATCCTTTTATTATATTGTTGAATTCTGTTGGTAATATCTTGTTGAGGATAATTTCATCTATATTCATCAGTGATATTGGCCTGCAATTTTCTTTTTTTTTACAGTACCTTTCTGTGATTTTGTAAGAGGCTAGTGGTGGCCTCTTGAAATGAGGTTGGAAGTGTTCCTTCCTCAGCAATTTTTGGAATAGTTTGAAAAGGATAGATATTAGCTGCTCTTTAAATGTTTGGTAGAGTTCAATTGTGAGGCCATCTGGTCCTAGAATTTTGCTTTTGAGGAGTTTTAAAATTACTGATTCAATTCCATCACTAGTAATTTCTCTGTTCATATTTTCTATCTTACTGGGTCATTCTTGAAAAATTACATATTTCTAAAAATTTAACCATTACTTCTACATTAACCATTTCTTTGGTATACAGTAATCTCATGATCCTTTGTGTTTCTGTGATGTTAGTTGTAAGTGCTAATTTTTATATTTATATTTTATTGATTTGGATCATCTCTCTTTTTTCCTGATAAGCCTGATTAGAAGATTAGAATTTTGTTTTTCTTTGAACCAGTGAGCTCTTAGTTTCATTGATCATCTCTGTTACTTCATTTTTTGAAATAGTTTCTCTTCTATTTCATTTTTTTCTGCTCTCACATTTATGGTTTCTGTCTATAAACTTCATTTTCAGAGTTGCTTTTTCTTTTTTGAAAATTCCCTGACATTCCAGTGGTTAGGACTTTGTGCTCACTGCTGAGGGTTTGTGTTCAATTCCTAGTCAAGGAACTGTGACCCCACAAGCCACATGGCATGACCCCCAAAAGCTGCTTTTCCCAAGCTCTACATATTTTATATCATTTTGGGTTTTACTCACCTTCCAAATTCTTGGTTTTTAGTTCTAATATAACTGTATAATAACATAGGAGACAGAGATGGAAAATGTAATTACAAATTTTAAAGTTTATAATTTTTATATTTATAAAATAAATTATGCTTGCTCTTTGGGAGAAAAGTTATGACCAACCTAGGTAGCATATTAAAAAGCAGAGACATTACTTTGCCAATAAAGGTCCGTCTCATCAAAGCTATGGTTTTTCCAGTAGTCATGTATGGCTGTGAGAGTTGAAGTATAAAGAAGGCTGAGCACCAACAAACTGATGCTTTTGAACTGTGGTGTTGGAGGAGACTGTTGAGAGTCCCTTGGACAGCAAGGAGATCCAACCACTCCATCCTAAAGGAAATCAGTCCTGAATATCCACTGAAAGGACTGATGCTGAAGCTGAAACTCCAATACTTTGGCCACCTGATGCAAAGAACTGACTCATTGGAAAAGACCCTGATACAGGGAAAGATGGAAGATGGGAGGAGAGGGGATGACTGAGGATGAGAATGTTGCATGGCATCACTGACTCGATGGACATGTTTGCTCAAGCTCTCTGAATTGACGATGGATAGGCAAGCCTTGTGTGCTGCAGTCCATAGGGTCACAAAGAGTCGGACACAATGGAGCAACTGAACTAATGTGTTCTACCTTGCAAAATGTTCTGTTTTCACTTAAGAAGAAAGTGTATTCTGTTGCTTTCAGATGGAGTCTTAGGTAGATTGTCTATCTCCATTTTACTTCGTTCTTTATCAAGGATGTAATCTTATTTCTTCTTCTTAAAGACATTCTTCTGTTGCCTCATTTTTGCCTAAGTTGCTGTTTTTATTTTTACATGCCTGGTAGGTAACTGACAATATATAACTAACATCCCCAACCTTGGAGAACTGGCCTTCTGTAGGAGACATCCTGTGTGTACCACCAGCACATCACTTAATATAAATGCTATACAAAAAAAGACCTTCACAACCAAGATAATCACGAAGGTGTGATCACTCACCTAGAGCCAGACATCCTGGAATGTGAAATGAAGTGGGCCTTAGAAAGCATCACTACGAACAAAGCTAGTGGAGGTGATGGAATTCTAGCTGGGCTATTTCAAATCCTGAAAGATGATGCTGTGAAAGTGCTGAACTCAATATGGCAGCAAATTTGGAAAACTCAGCAGTGGCCACAGGACTGGAAAATATCAGTTTTCATTCCAATCCCAAAGAAAGGCAATTCCAAAGAATGCTCAAACTACTTCACAATTGCACTCATCTCACATGCTAGTAAAGTAATGCTCAAAACTCTCTAAGCCAGGCTTCAGCAATACATGAACTGTGAGGTTCCAGCTGTTCAAGCTGGTTTTAGAAAAAGCAGAGGAACCAGAGATCAAATTGCCAACATCCACTGGATCATCGAAAAAGCAAGAGAGTTCCAGAAGAACATCTATTTCTGCTTTATTGACTATGCCAAAGCCATTGACTGTGTGGATCACCATAAACTGTGGAAAATTCTGAAAGAGATGGGAATACCAGACCACCTGACCTGCCTCTTGAGAAACCTATATGCAGGTCAGGAAGCAGCAGTTAGAACTGGACATGGAACAACAGACTGGTTCCAAATAGGAAAAGGAGTACGTCAAGGCTGTATATTGTCACCCTGCTTATTTAACTTCTATGCCTAGTACATCATGAGAAATGCTGGGCTGGAAGAAGCACAAGCTGGAATCAATATTGCCGGGAGAAATATCAATAACCTCAGATATGCAGATGACACCACCCATATGGCAGAAAGTGAAGAAAAACTAAAAAGCCTCTTGATGAAAGTGAAAGTGGAGAGTGAAAAAGTTGGCTTAAAGCTCCACATTCAGAAAATGAAGATCATGGCATCTGGTCCCATCACTTCATGGCAAATAGATGGGGAAACAGTGGAAGCAGTGTCAGACTTTATTTTTTGGGGGCTCCAAAATCACTGCAGATGGTGATAGCAGCCATGAAATTAAAAGACGCTTACTCCTTGGAAGAAAAGTTATGAGCAACCTAGATAGCATATTCAAAAGCAGAGCCATTACTTTGCCAAAAAAAGTCCGTCTAGTCAAGGCTATGGTTTTTCCAGTGGTCATGTATGGATGTGAGAGTTGGACTGTGAAGAAAGCTGAGCGCCAAAGAATTGATACTTTTGAACTGTGGTGTTGGAGAAGACTCTTGACTCCCTTGGACTGCAAGGAGATCCAACTAGTCCATTCTGAAGGAGATCAGCCCTGGGATTTCTTTGGAGGGAATGATGCTGAAGCTGAAACTCAAGGACTTTGGCCACCTCATGGGAAGAATTGACTCATTGGAAAAGACTCTGATGCTGGGAGAGATTGTGGGTATGAGGAGATGGGGATGACAGAGGATGAGATGGCTGGATGGCATCACTGACTTGATGAACGTGAGTCTAAGTGAACTCCGGGAGTTGGTGATGGACAGGGAGGCCTGGTGTGCTGCGATTCATGGGGTTGCAGAGTTGGACACGACTGAGGGACAACTGAACTGAACTGATGCATTCCTCCTATGAGGGCTGTATGGGTCGTCTTTTTGTGGCAGACTGAATATGTGTAGTGTCTGAGTCTTGTTTGGCCCACAATTGGTTCATTGCCAGTTACTGCCTTGTGTGGAAGCTGCCAACTTCTATTTGGTGGAGTTTTTTCATGAGGTGACTGATTGCAGTACTCCAGGGGGCCCAGGCTACATATAAACTTTAAGGTTTTTTGGTCTAGTTCTATGAATCATGGCATGGGTCTTTTAAGAGGAATTGCTTTAAATCTGTAAGGCTTCCCAGGTGGCGCTAGTGATAAAGAATCTGCCTAGAATGCAGGAGTTGGAAGAGATGTGGGTTCAATCCCTGAGCCATGAAGATCCCCTGGAGGAGGGCATGGCAACCCACTATAGTGTTCTTGCCTGGAGAATCCCATGGACAGAGGAGCTTGGCAGGCCACAGTCTAAATGGTCGCAAAGAGTTGGACATGACTGAAGTGACTGACTGAGCACGTATGCATACTTTAAATCTGTAAATTGCTTCGTATTTGTTGTCGTTTAGTTGCTCAGTCATGTCTGACACTTTGCAACCCTGTGGACTGCAGAACTCCAGGCTCTCCAGTCCTTCACTATCTCCCAGAGTTTGCTCAAACTCATGTCCATTGAATTGGTGATGCCATCCAACCATCTCATTCTCTGTCGTCCCCTTCTCCACCTGCCTTCAATCTTTCCCAGCATCAGGGTCTTTTCCAGTGAGTCAGCGCTTTGCATCAGGTGGCAAAATATTGAAGCTTCAGCTTCAGCTTCAGCATCAGTCCTTCCAATAAATATTCAGGGTTGATTTCGTTTAGGTTTGACTGGTTTGATCTTACAGTCCAAGTGACTCTCAAGAGTTTTCTAGCACTACAGTTCAACAGCATCCATTCTTCAGTGGTCATCCTTCTTTATGGTCCAACTTTCACGTTCATATATGACTACTGGAAAAACCATAGCTTTGACTATATAAAAGTGTTGGAAAAGTGATGTCTTTGCTTTTTAATATACTGTCTAGGTTGGTCATAGCTTTTCTTCCAAGGAGCAAGCAGCTTTGAATTTTATTGCTGCAATCACCATCCACAGTGATCTTGGAGCCCAAGGAAACTGAGTCTGTCACTGTTTCGATTGTTTCCCCATCTATTTGCCAAGAAGTGATGGGACCGGATGCCATGATCTTGATTTTTTGAATGTTGAATTTAATCCAGCTTTTTTACTTTCCTTTTTCACTTTCCTCAAGAGGATCTTTAGTTCCTCTTTGCTTTCTGCCAAATGGATGGTGTAATTTTCATATCTGAGGTTATTGATATTTCTCCCAGCAATCTTTATCCCAGTTTGTTCTTCATTCAGCCTAGCATTTTGCTGATGTACTCTGCATATAAGTTAAATAAGTAGGGTGACAATATACAACCTTGTCATATGCCTTTCCTAATTTTGAACCAGTCCATTGTTCCATGTCCAATTCTAACCGTTGCTTCTTAATCTGCATACAGGTTTCCCAGGAGGCAGGCAATGTGGTCTATTAGTCCCATATCTTTAAGGATTTTCCAGTTTGTTGTGATCCACACAGTCAAGGCTTTAGTGTAGTCAATGAAGCAGAAATAGATTTTTTCTGACATTCTCTTGAAGTTTTCTATGATCCAATGGATATTGGCAATTTGATTTCTGGTTATTCTGCCTTTTCTAAATCCAGCTTGTACATCTGGAAATTCTCCTTCAAGCTAGGCTTCAAAAGTATGCTTTACTTTAAATGGACTTTTTAATAATGTAATGCTTCAAATCCAAAAACACAGGATATCTTTCCATTTCTTTGTATAATTTTCAGATTCTTTATTCAGTGTCTTATAGTTTTCAGTGATTCAGTCTTTCACTACTTTTGTTAAGTTTGTTTGTTTAGGTTTTCTGCCCACTTTTTTCATTGGGTTGTTTGTTTTGTTGGTATTGAGATGCATTAGTTGCTTCTATACTTGGAGGATTATGCCATTGTCAGGGCAGCGATGGAGATTCAGAGCTAGAGAACAGATTTGTGGACACAGTAGGGGAAGGAGAGGATGGGATGAATTGAGAGAGTAGCATTGAAACATATACATTACTATATGTAAAATAGATAGCCGGTAGGAATTTGCTGTATGATACAGGGAGCTCAAACCAGTGCTCTGTGACAACTTAGAGGGGTGGGATGGATTGGGAGGTGGGAGGGAGGTTCAAGAAAAAAGGGAATATATATATGATGGTTGATTCACGCTGTTGTAAGACAGAAACCAACACAGTATTGTAAAGCAATTATCTTCCATCAAAAAGAAATAAATTATTAAAAATAGCTATGTATTATATAAATGTTTATATGAAATGCCTGTAATATTAAAACTCTTAGAAAGACTAGATTAGTAACTAGGATTGAGAGGAGAGGAAAATGGGAAGAGGCTGATAATTCATGTGGAATTTCACTTTGGGGTAATACAAATGATCTAAATTTCAATAGTAGGTATGCAGAATTGAAAGAAACACGTGTACCCCAATGTTCATCGCAGCACTGTTTACAATAGCCAGGACATGGAAGCAAACTAGATGTCCATCAGCAGGAGAATGGGTAAGAAAACTGTGGTACATATACACAATAGAATATGAATGCATTTGAATCAGTTCTAATGAGGTGGATGAAACTGGAGCCTATTTTACAGAGTGAAGTATGTGGGAAAGAAAAACATCTATACATATACAAACACATATATATGAAATTTAGAAAGATGGTAATGATGACCCTATATGCAAGACAGCAAAATAGACATAGATGTATAGAACAGCCTTTTGGACTCTGAGAGAAGGCAAGGATGGGATAATTTGAGAGAATAGCATTAAAACATGTATATTATCATATGTGAAACAGATTGCCAATCCAGGTTCGATGCATGAGACAAGGTGCTCAAGGCTGGTGCACTGGGATGACCCTGAGGGATAGGATGGGGAGGGAGGTGGGAGGGGGGTTCAGGATGGGGAACACATGTACACCCATGATTGATTCATGTCGATGTATGGCAAAAACCGCTACAATATTGTAAAGTAATTAGCCTCTAATTAAAATAAATAAATTAATTAAAAAATAAGCTAATAGTACGTATGGCTGCACATATCTGTGAATGTGCAAAAACCATTGAATTGTACACTGTAAAGGCTGAATTTTATGTGATGATAATTATATCTCAATAAAATGTTGACTTAAAGATTAGAAAAAGAGAATTCTCATATACATGAAAATTAAACAGCACACAACTGAACAACCAGTGGATCAACGAATAAGTCAGGGCAGCAAAGGAGACACAGACGTAAGAACAGAGTTTTGGACTCAGTGGAAGATAGAGAAGGTGGGATGATTTGAGAGAATAGCATTGAAACATACACATTGCCATATGTAAAATAGACAACCAGTGCAATTTTCATGTATGAAGCAAGGCACCCAGAGCTAGTACTCTGTGACAACCTGGAGGCATAGGGTGTGGTGGGAGGTGGGAGGACGGTTCAGGATGGAAATGACATGTGTATACCTGTGACTGACTCATACTGATGTATGGCAAAAACCATCACAATATTATAAATAATTGCCCTCCATTAAATTATTTTTAAGGGAAATGAAAAATATATTGAAACATGAAAATGGAATCAAAACACACCATAAGTTATGGGATGCTGCAAAAGCATTTCTAAGAGAGAAGTTCATGATGATAAATGCCTATATGAAGAAAAAAGAAACATCTCAAAAAAACAGCTTTACTTTACACATTAATGAACTAAAAACAAGAAGAAAACCCAAAGTTAACAGAATGAAGGAATTAACAAAGTTCAGATGGGAAATAAATGAAATCATCAACAGAAAACAATAGAAAAGATTGACGAAACTGTATTGTTTTTTTTGAAAACACAAATAAAATGCAGAAATGTTTTACTAGACTAGTAAGAAAAAAGAGATAAATCTCAAATAAATAAAAAATGAAAGAGAGACTATTACAGCTAATTCCACAGAAATACAAAGAACTTTAAGAACCTACTATGAACAATACACAGAAATTGCATAACTGAGAAGAAATGGATAAATTCCTATAAATAACCTAACAAGACTGAATCTTGAAGTAATATACAATATGAACAGACTAATAGTAAGTAAATATATAATTTATTAATCAAAAAGTTAGGAAACAAGAAAAGCCCAAGACCATATGGTTTTACTGGTGGATTCTACCAAACATTTAAGAAGTAACCCCAATCCTTTTGAACTCTGAGAAACTGAAGAAGTACAACACTTTTAAAATAACTTTATGAGGTGAGCACTACCCAGGTACCAAATTCCAATGAAGATACTAAAAGAAAGTAAAACTATTGATCAATATCTTTGATGACATATACATGCAAAATTATCAACAAAATACAAGCAAACCTAATTCAACAGAGCATTAAAAGGGTCATACACCATCATCAAGTGAGACTAATAAATGGAGTGCAAGGGTGATTCAACATACTCAAATCAGTAAATGTGATACACCACATTAATTCAATGAATGAATGAATGATACAAATCTCATGATCATCTGTTAGATGAAGAAAAAACATTTCATGAAATTCAAAACCCTTTTATGGTAAACAAAGAAAACCAAAAAACCCTTGACCAATTAGGCATAGAACGAACTTACTTTAACAAAACAAAAACTATGTATAACAGGCCAAAAGCTCACCTCATAGTCAATGGTGAAACGTTGAAAGCTTTTCCTCTAAGATTGGGGAAAAGAAAAGGGTACCTGCACACATGAATCCTATTCAACGTAGTACTGAATGTCCTAGCCAGAGCATCAGGCAAGCTAAAAAATTAAAAGCATTCAAATTGGAAAGGGAGAAATAAAATTGTTTGCAGAATATATGATCTTATATAGAAAAACACTAAAGCCTCAACAACAACAACAACAAAAGAAGCACTGTTAGAACAAAAAATCAGTTCAATAAATTGCAGGATATAAAATCAATGTACAAGTACCAGTTATGTTTCTATACACTAACTATGAAGTATCTATCTGAAAAAGAAATCAGTGAAGCAATACTATTTACAATAGCATCAAAAATAATGAAATATTTAGAAATATATTTACCCATGGAAGTAGAGCACTATATTAAAAACTATAAGATATTGATGAAAGAAATTTAAGTAGACACACATAAATAGATAGATATCCTGTATCTGTGGATTGGAAGAATCAATATTTTAAATTTAATTTTCCATAAATTCCATATTATCCAAAGCCATCTATAGAGTCAGTACAATCTATAACAATATCCCAATGGCATTTTTACACAAATAGAAAAACAATCCTAATATGTTTATGAAACCACAAAAGACCCAGAATAGCTAAGGCAAACTTGAGGAAAAAGAACAGTGAAGTGAGGCATCATATTACCTGATTTCAAGCTATAGTAATCAAAACAGTACAGTATTGGGATAAAAATAGACACATAGACTGACAGACCAGAATTGAGAGTTCAGAAATAAATCCATAAATAATGGCCAACAAATACTTGACAAGGGAGTGAAGAATACTCAGTGAGGAAAGGATAATGGCTTCAATAAATGGTGTTGGGGAAAATAGATATTTACATGCAAAAAATATGAAACCAGGGGCCTATCTTACACCACTCACACAGAAAATTGAAATAGATTAGAGACAAAGACCTGAAGTTATAAAAATCCTAAAAAAAAAATAAGTAAAAAATTTCTTGACATCAGTCTTGGCAGTGATATATTGGATATGACACTGAAAGGTTAAGCAACAAAAGCATAAGTAAGCAAATAGAACTACAACAAACTTAAAAACTTCTGCACAGAAAAGTATTATCTACAAAATGAAAAAGCAACCTACAGAACAGGAGAAAGTATTTGCAAACCACCTCTCTGATGAGAGATTAATATTCAAAATATACAAGGAATTAAAATAACACAATAGCAAAATAACAATAAACAGATTTTTAAATGAGCAGGAAATGAATAGACATCTTCCCAAAGAAGACATACAAATGACAACAGGTACTTGAAAAGATGCACACCACCATTAATTATCAAGGAAATACAAATCAAGGTACTTCCCTGGTGGTCCATGTATTAAAATTCTGCTTTCAGTGCTGAGGGGAGTGTTCAATCCTTGGCCAGAGAAATAAGATCTTGCACGCTGCTTGGTGCAGCCAAAAAAAAAAAAAAAAGGAAATACAAATCAAAACCACATTGAGATACCACCTTACACCTGTTAGAATGATTGTCAAAAAGATAAGGGATAACAGATGCTGATGACAATACAGACAAAAAGAACACCAGTACACCATTAGTGTGGATGTAAATTGGTACAACCACTATACAGAGAATCCTCAAGAAATTAAAAATAGAATTACCATATGATCCAGCAACTCCACTTCTGGGTATATATACGAAGAAGATGAAATCACTGTCTCAAAGAAATATCTGCACACCCATGTTCATTGCAGCAACATTACATACAATAGCCAAGATATGGGAACAACTTAAGTGTCTATGGACAGATGTATGGATAAAGAAAATTCAATATATATATATGCATGTATGTAACATTTGTATATATAATTTTATACATAATTATTACAATTCCAATTCAGCAGTCATAAAAATGAAGGAAATCCTGCCGTTTATGACAACATGGATGGACCATGAAGATTTTAAGCTAAGCAAAATAAATCAGAGACAGACAAGCACTGTATGGTCTTACTTATATGTAGAATCTATAAAGGCTGAGCTGATAGAAACAGAGGATAGAGCATTGGTGTCCAGGGCCTAGAGGGTGAAGGAAATGGGGGAATGGTGTTCCAAGAGTATAACTTTTCAGACATTAAAGAAATAAGTTCTCAGGATCCAATATGTAGTATGGTAACTATAGTTAACAATAGTGTTACTAAAAAAGTAGATCTTCAATGTTCTCACCACAAAATAAAATAATGGCATGTTGAATTGTATTGGAAACATAAAGAATTTTTATTAAATTCAACAAATGTTTAATGCTTTTAAAGCTTTAACATCATGTCTTCTACAATTAATAAAGTTCTATTTTTAGAATGGAGGTTCAATCTGGGGAGTCAGAAAGATAAATAACACAATCTTAGCCTAGAAGGAACTTACAATAAATTTAGAATAAACAGAAATGTATGTATAAAAATAGATAAAAATTTAAAAATTAATGACTTAAAATTAGGCTCTAATTATTTCATTTATTACTCCATGCCTTCATTGCTGTGTTCTTCTCCCACTTGAATAACTTACCAAACTCATTAGCCAACTATACATTTGTCATTGTTGGTAAGTTTACACCATTTCTGGTTTTTTTTTTTTTTAATTAGAAGATAATTGCTTTACAATGCTGTGGTGGTCTCTGTGTACATCAATGCAAATCAGTCATATTCATATACATATTCCCTCTCTCTTGAGCCTCCCTCCCCCCAGTTCCACCCCTCTATGTTGTCACAGAGTGTGAGACTGGGCTCTGTGTGTTATATGCAGCTTCCTGCTAGTTTTCTATTTTATACATGATATTACTACTTTTGCAATTGTCCTAGCCTCTGCTTCCCCTGCTGTTTCCACAAGTCCATTCTCCACATCTGCATCTCCATTTCTTCTCTGCAAATAAGTTCATCAGTACTGTTTTTCTAGATTCCATATATATGTGTTAATATACAATATTTGTTTTCCTCTTTTCAACTTAACTCACTCTATATAACAGGCTCTAGGTTCATCCACCTCACTACAACTGACTCAAATCTGTTCCTTTTTATGACTGAATAATGTTCCACTGTATTGTACCACAACTTCTTTACCAATTTAATCTGTCAGTGGACATCTAAGTTGTTTCCATGTCCTAGCTATTGTAAATAGTGCTGCAGTGAAAATTGGGATACTTGTGTCTTTCTGAATTACTGTTTTCTCAGAGTGTATGCCCAGTAGTGGGATTGCTGGGTCACATGGTAGTTTAATTCCTAGTTTGTTAAAGAATCTTCTATACTGTTCTCCATAGTGGCTGTATCAATTTACATTCCTGCCAACAGTGCAATAAAGTTTCCTTTTCTCCACATCCTCTCCAGCATTTATTGCTTGTAGTGTTTTTTTTTTTTTTTAATGATGGTCATTCTGAATGATGTGAGATGGTACCTCAGTGTAGTTTTGATTTGCAGTTCTCTAGTAATGAGTGGTGTTGATCATCTTTTCATGTGTTTATTGTCCATCTGTATGTCTTTGGAGAAATGTCTGTGTAGGTCTTCTGCCCGTTTTTTAATTGGACTGTTTGTTTTTCTGATATTGAGCTGTATGGGCTGCTTATATATTTTGGAGATTGATCCTTTGTTAGTTGCTTCTCTTGTCTTTTTGGTTGTCTTTTTGTCTTCTTTATTGTTTCCTTTGCTGTGCAAAAGCTTTTAAATTTAAATTTTAAATTTAATTAGATTCCATTTATTTTTGTTTTTATTTCCATTACTCTAGGAGATGAGACAAAGATCTTGCTGTGTGTGCTATGTTCCTATAAGAGCTTTATAGTTTCTGGGCTTACATTTAAGTCTTTAATCTATTTTGAGTTTATTTTTGTGTATGGTGTTAGGGAGTATTCTAATTTCTTTCTTTTGTATGTAGCTGTCCAGTTTTCCCAGCACCACTTATTGAAGAGGCTGTCTTTTCTTCATTGTATATTCTTGCCTCCTTTGTGAAAGATAAGGTGTCCATAGGTGCATAGGTTTATCTCTTGGCGTTCTGTCTTGTTTCATTTCTTAAATAAGAAAATACTGTCACACTTAATGTATCCTCCAGAAGCTTCTTTTGTTTAATAGGGAAAATACATTAAGTCTATTATATACTTCCTATGATATACAAGAAGAAAAATGGGAATCATGATAATGACTTATGGATTTGGTAACATTTGGAAGACTTGTAAAATATAAATATTGATTCATTTACCACAGGGATACAATCAAGACAGAAACCATAAGTTTAAACCATGCAGAAAATTTTAAGTTATATAAAATGGATTTTACTCAAAATATAATGGAAACTTTTTGCTATGTGAGAAGTGGATTGTTGGGAACGAGAATGGAAGTAGTAGCCAGTGAAGAGATGGTTATATAAGTCCAGTTAACAGATGTCAGAGGCTGGGACTTGAGTGGTGATGGTAGAAATGAAGAGAATTGGGAACATTTATATTTATAACATCCAAATAGAGATTTTTAACTGATAATTGGACATCAAAGTCTGAAATTCAAGAGCAAGATCAGTGCTATAAATCTAAAATGGGACTTAATTAAATGAGATTATGTGAGATTCAAATGGATAAGGTATCGATACAAAGCACAGGTTGGAGAAAGATTGGTGTACAGGTTCATAGTGTCTCAGAGTCACTTAATATTGAGTTGGTTGTCAATATTTAAATGATCATCAGACATTACACAGAGTTCTAAATTTCAGATTTATCTTAGAAAACACAAATATTTGGCAACACTAGGTTTGCATTCCCACTGAAGTTTGAGTAGTGTCCATTCCTTTTAGATAAGGTATACATACTCTAGTTTTCCAAATCCCCATTCAGCTGCTTTCACTTCTTTACATTACCTGCCTGGTCCCTGTAGAAATTTAAATTTCCTGTCTAAGTCTAGGATAATAAAGGAGCTTCATTATGGGAAAAGTTATATCTGGTGGATGGAGAAGGTAGAAGATTCAAGAACGTAATGGAGAAGAAGAGGACAGAATAGGAGAAGAAAGCCTCATCACAGAAGACAATGGAGGAGAAAGTTGCAAGGAAGGGCATCAGTGATGGCAAATGCCTCCAAGAAGGATCAAGCAGAATGATGTCTGAGGAAATGTTTCCACTGGTGGTGATCAGAAAAACCATTTGAAAAAGCAATTTCAGAGTGTTTTTCAAAGCGAAAACAGTTTGAGAAAGCAAAGCAGCAGAGGGAGAAGTCACACTGAAATATAAAACCTGAGTTGAGGAAAGGGTAATAAGTATAGACTTCAACAGAAGCAATACTGTACATAAAATGCAGAGAGTGATTTGGACGATATCATTAGCGACTGGGAAAACCAGTTGTATCTATGTACTTAAAGTCACAGCTTACAGAAAAAGGTGAAAATATTCTGTATGTTGTGTTTATTTATTGAGTACATTGAGGACTTATGCTGTTTTAAGATGAGTTTAGTTCTCAACTCTAATAGGGCTTACTAGTTGTGTCTCCTTGGACATAATAACCCTCTCTTGAGTTTTTGTGAGTATGGAACTAGGTTAGGCCACAAATAAATGTTGGTATCTATCCCTTCCTTACATATAAAAAGTTTATTAAATTATTATGTTTTCAGTTCAGTCGCTCAGTCGTATCCGACTCTGCGACCACATGAATTGCAGCAGGCCAGTCCTCCCTGTGCATCACCAACTCCCAGAGTTTACTCAAACTCATGTCCATCGAGTTGGTGATGCCATCCAGCAATCTCATCCTCTGTCATCCCCTTCCCCTCCTGTCCCTACTCCCTCCCAGCATCAGGGTCGTTTACAATGAGTCAGTACTTCGAATGAGGTGGCCAAATTATTGGAGTTTCAGCTTTAGTATCAGTCCTTCCAATGAACATCCAGGATTGATTTCCTTAAGAATGGACTGGTTGGATCTCCTTGCAGTCCAAGGGACTCTCAAGAGTCTTCTCCAACACCACAGTTGAAAACCACAAATTCTTCGGCGCTCAGCTTTCTTTATAGTCCAACTCTCACATCCATACATGACTACTGGAAAAACCATAGCCTTGACTAGACGGACCTTTGTTGACAAAGTAATGTCTCTGCTTTTTAATATACTATCTAGGTTGGTCATAACTTTCCTTCCAAGGAGCAAGCGTCTTTTAATTTCATGGCTGTAATTTCATCACCATCTGCAGTGATTTTGGAGCCCCAAAAAATAAAGTCTGACACTGTTTCCACTGTCTCCCCATCTATTTCCCATGAAGTGATGGGACCAGATGCCATGATCTTAGTTTTCTGAATGTGGAGCTTTAAGCCAACTTTTTCACTCTCCTCTTTCACTTTCATCAAGATGCTTTTTAGTTCCTCTTCACTTTCTGCCATAAGGGTGGTGTCATCTGCATATCTGAGGTTATTAATATTTCTCCCAGCAATCTTGATTCCAACTTGTGCTTCTTCCAGCCCAGCGTTTCTCGTGATGTACTCTGCATAGAAGTTAAATAAGCATACTCCTTTTCCTATTTGGAACCAGTCTGTTGTTCCATTTTCCAGTTCTAACTGTTGCTTCCTAACCTGCATACAGATTTCTCAAGAGGCAGGTCAGGTGGTCTGGTATTCCCATCTCTTTCAGAATTTTCCACAGTTTATGGTGATCCACACAGTCAAAGGCTTTGGCATAGTCAATAAAGCAGAAATAGATGTTTTTCTGGAACTCTCTTGCTTTTTCGATGATCCAGTGGATGTTGGCAATTTGATCTCTGGTTCCTCTGCCTTTTCTAAAACCAGCTTGAACATCACGAAGTTCACAGTTCACATATTGCTGAAGCCTGGCTTGGAGAATTTTGAGTATTACTTTACTAGCATGTGAGATGAGTGCAATTGTACGGTAGTTTGAGCATTCTTTGGCATTGCCTTTCTTTGGGATTGGAGTGAAAACGGACCTTTTCCAGTCCTGTGGCCACTGCTGAATTTTCCAAATTTGCTGGCATATTGAGTGCAGTGCTCTCACAGCATCATCTTTCAGGATTTGAAATAGCTCAACTGAAATTCCACCACTTCCACTAGCTTTGTTTGTAGTGATGCTTTGTAAGGCCCACTTCATTTCACATTCCAGGATGTCTGGCTCTAGGTGAGTGATCACACCATTGTGATTAGCTGACTCGTGAAAATTTTTTTGTACAGTTCTTCTGTGTATTCTTGCCACCCCTTCTTAATATCTTCTGCTTCTGTTAGGTCCATACCATTTCTGTCCTTTATTGAGCCCATCTTTGCATGAAATGTTCCCTTGGTATCTCTAATTTTCACGAAGAGATCTCTAGTCTTTCCCATTTTGTTGTTTTCCTCTATTTCTTTGCATTGATAGCGGAGGAAGGCTTTCTTATCTTTCTTTGCTGTTCTTTGGAACTCTACATTCAAATGCTTATGTCTTTCCTTTTCTCCTTTGCTTTTTGCTTCTTTTCACAGCTATTTGTAAGGCCTCCTCAGACAGCCATTTTGCTTTTTTGCATTTCTTTTCAATGGGCTAGATCTTGATCCCTATCTTCTGCACAATGTCACGAACCTCCGTCCATAGTTCATCAGGCACTCTGTCTATCAGATCTAGTCCTTTAAATCTATTTCTCACTTCCACTGTATAATCATAAGGGATTTGGTTTAGGTCATACGTGAATGGTCTAGTGGTTTTCCCTACTTTCTTCAATGTTTTAGGACTTCAAAATTTATCATGAGATGATAAAAGGAAAGCCATTTACAGTTTGCTTTAATTTTCAATTTCAGTAATGAAAAGTCAGCAGCTCTTTAGAAAAATCTATATAGTTCAACACATTATTTTTTATTTTTCAAAATTATTTTGTGTCATAGAAAGCAATCTAAAGAGCATGATTCTGGATCTGGTCTGTCTGGGATCAAATTCCAGCTCTATTACTTGTTAGCTATGACATGAGGGGCAAATTATTTATTCTCTTCAGCTTTTTTATCTCTAAAATGAATAAAATAATAGAGCCTTCTTTATAGGGCTGTTGTAAGATTAAATTAGTTAATATATACAGCCTAATTAGAACAGTGTCTAATATTAATACATAGCACTCAAAAATATTGATTACTATTCCTTTGGGTAAATGTTTACATTATCATTTTTCTTATAGATTTCTACTTACTACTTGAAAATGCCCAAGTTCTTATTTTTTTTCTACTTTCAAACTTATATTTGCTCTAATGTGATGTGATTGATGACTTGTTACTTTACTTAAGCAGCAGAGCTGCAATTCTGATGAAATTCAACTGTACTCTTTAGCCTCTTGGTGTCAGTGCCTTGAACTAACCTGCATGAACCTGGAAAAGACTTGGTGGGGAAAAGGCACAAAGAGAATTAGTAAGGTAAACGAGTATGTTTACCTATGAAATCCCCCATTAATGGATCACAGTCTTATCATGGTGAAGGTGTCTGCATAACTCACTGAGGCTACGAGGCATGCCATGCAGGGCCAGTCAAGACAGACGGGTCATAGTGGAGAGTATGACAAAATGTGGTTCAAAACATGGTTCACTGGAGGAGGAAATGGAAAACTAATGCAGTATTCTTGCCATGAGAACCCCATGAACAGTATAAAAAGACAAAAATATATGACAGTGGAAGATGAGTCCTCCAGGTCAGAAGGTGTCCAATAAGCTACTGGGGAAAGTTGGAAGGCAGTTACTAACAGAGAAAGAATGAAGTGGCTGGGCCAAAACAGAAATGACACTCAGTTGTGGATGCATCTGGTGATGAAACTAAATTCCGATATTGTAAAGAATAATATTGCATAGGAACCTGGAATGTTAGGTCTATGAATCAAAGTAACTTGGACATGGTCAAGCAGGTGATGGCTAGTGAACATTACCGTCTAGTAATCAGTGAACTAAAATGGACACGAATAGATGAATTTAATTCAGATGATTATTATACCTACTAATCTGTGCAAGAAATCTTTCGAAGAAATGGAGTAGCCCTCATAGTCAATAAAAGAGTCTGAAATACAGTACTTGGGTGTAAGCTGAAAAACAACAAAATGATCTTGCTTCATTTCCAAGGCAAAACATTCAACATCACAGTAATCCAAAACATTCAACATCACAGTAATCCAAGTCTTTGTCCCAACCACTAATGCTGAATAAGATGAAGTTGAACAGTTCTATGAAGAGCTACAAGACCTTCTTGAACTAACACGAAAAAAAGATGTCCTTTTCATCATACAGGATTGGAATGCAAAAGTAGAAGGAACTCAAGAAATATCTAGAGTAATAGGCAAGTTTGACCTTGGAGTACAAAATGAAGCAGGGCAAAGGCTAACAGAGTTTAGTCAGGAAAACACACTGGTCATGGCAAGCTGCCTATCCCAACAACAAAAGAGACAACTCAGCACATGGACATCAACAAATGTTCAATACTGAAATCATATTGGTTATATTTTTTGCAGCTGAAGATGGAGAAGCTCTCTACAGTTAGCTTTAAAAAAAAAAAAAAAGACCTGGAGCTGACTGTGGCTCAGATCATGAGCCCCTTACTGCAAAATTCAGGCTTAAATCAAAGAAAGTAGGGAAAACCACTAGGCCATTCAAGTATGACCTAAATAAAATTCCTTATGATTATATAGTAGAGATGATTAATAAATTCAAGGGATTAGATCTGATAAAGAGAGTGCCTGAAGAACTATGGTTGGTGGTTCGTAACATTTTACAGAAGGCAGTGACCAAAATCATCCCCAAAGCAGAAGAAATGCAAGAAAGCAAAATGATTATCTAAGGAGGCCTTACAAATAGCTGAGAAAAGAAGAGAAGCAAAAAACAAAGGAGTAAGGGAAAGATACATCCAACTGAATGCATGGCTCCAGAGAATAGCAAGGGGAGATAAGAAAGCTTTCTTAAATGAACAATGCAAAGAAATAGAGGAAAACCATAGAATGGGAAAGGCTAGAAATCTCTGCAAGAAAATTGGAAAAATCAAGGGAAAATTCCATGCAAGGATGGGCACGATAAAGGACAAAAATGGTATGGACCTAACAGAAGCAGAAGAGATTAAGAAGAGGTGGCAAGAATACACAGAAAAACTATACAAAATAAGTGTTAATGACCTTGATAACCATGATGTTTATCTCACCGAGAGCCAGACATCCTGGAGTATGAAGTCAAGTTGGCCTTATGAAGCATTACTATGAAAAAAGCTAGTGGAGGTGATGGAATTTCAGCTGAGCTATTTCAAATCCTAAAAGATGATGTTGCTAAAGTGCTGTATTCAGTGTGTCAGGACATTTGAAAAACTCCACAGTGGCCACAGGACTGGAAAAGGTCAGTTTTCATTCCAGTCCCAAAGAAAGGCAATGCCAAAGAATATCCAAGCTACCATACAATTGCATTCATTTCACATATTAGCAAAGTGATGCTCAAAATCCTTAAAGATAGGCTTCAGTAGTACATGAAGCAAGAACTTCCAGAGGTACAAGCTGGCTTTAGAAAATGCAGAGAAACCTGAGATCAAATTGCCAGTATTAGTTGGATCATAAAAAAAGCAAGGGAATTCCAGAAAAAACATCTACTTCTGCTTCATTGACTACATTAAAGCCTTTGACTATGTGAATCACAACAAACTGGAAAATTCTTAAACAGTTGGGAATACCAGACAACCTTACCTATCTCCTGAGAAAGCTGTATGCAGGTCAAGAAGCAAGTTAGAACTGGACATGGAACAATGAACTGGTTCAGAATTGGGAAAGGAGGATGTCAAGGCTGTATATTGTCACTCAACTTATTTAATTTATATGCAGAGTACTTCATGTGAAATGGTGGGCTAGATAAATCACAAGATGGAATCAAGGTTGCTGGGATAAATATCAACAACCTCAAATATGCAGATGATATTACTCCAATGACAGAAGGTGAAGAGGAACTAAAGAGCCTCTTGATGAGGGTGAAAGAGGACAGTGAAAAAGCTGGCTTAAAACTGGATATTCAAAAAACTAAGATCATGGCATCCAGTCCATCACTTAATGGCAAATAGAAGGGGGAAAAGTGAAAACAGTGACAGACTTAATTTCCTTGGGTTCCAAAATCACTGCAGACAGTGACTGCAGCCATTAAATTAAAAGACACTTGCTCCTTGGAAGAAAAGCTATAACAAACCTAAACAGTATATTAAAAAGCAAATGCATCACTTTGCTAACAAAGGTCTCTATATTCAAAGCTATGTTTTTTCTGGTAGTCATGTACACATGTGAAAGGTGGACCATAAAGAAGGCTGAGTGCTGGAGAATTGATGACTCTGAATTGTGCTGCTGGAGGAAACTCTCGAGAATCCCTTGGACTGCAAGGAGATCAAACCCAGTCAATCCTAAAGGAAATCAACCCTGAATATTCATTGGAAGCACTGATGTTGAAGCTGAATCTCCAATACTTTGGCCACCTGATGCAGAGTCGACTCATTGGGAAAGAGTCGACTGGGAAAGATTGGAGGCAGAAAGAGAAAGGGGCAGCAGAGAATGAGATAGTTAGATAGCATCATCCACTCAATGGACATGGATTTGGGCAAACTCCATGAAATAGTGAATAACGGGGAAGCCTGGCATGCTGCAGTCCATGGGGTTGCAAAGAATCAGACACAACTTAGGGACTGAACAACAGCTTACAAAATTCAGATCTTAAGAAGGATAGAATAGGAAGACAATAACACTTTATGAGATAAAATTTCCAAAGTTCACTCTTACGTGCTTCTATGGCATTGGCCTAATCATCCAATTCCTGGTTTTTGTCTAGAAAGACTGATTTAACACCTTCTGACTTTTTAGATGAAAGTCAGAACACAGGTTAGGACCGTGGATATGGTGAGATGCCCATTTCATGGGCAAAAATAATGTTCTTCATTTTCCTTTTAAGATTTGCCCCCTCCCAACTTTCCCTTTAGGGGTCAGACAGAACTGTTTTCCTGGTCTCCAAGGAATAAATATATTAGGGTAATCTTTGATTTTTTTTTGGTAATGCCAAAATGTAAATGTAATTCTTGCTCTCATTCTATCCTCCACTACCCCAGTTTCTCATTTGTGATCAAATCACATTCCTCTTGGCCTCTAGGTCTTACAAAAAATGGGTAAGAATGAAAAGCTTGTTTTTATGATCACTCCTATGCTTTGAACTTTCTTTTTCATATTGTATTTCCTGTAGATAAGCATTTCATACATACCCACATACCAAAATTTCATAAATAAACTTTATTTTCTTGAAGGAAATTTCAAAAATGTGAACTCATTATAAATGGAGATTTGCATGAATGGTCAGGTTATTCAAAAGAGCTTCAAGTTTAAAATATTCAGCTTTTTCACAACGGGTTTGCCGCCAGGACACAGGTGTCGTGAAAACCACCGTTAAACCTAAGCCAAAATGGGAAAGGAGAAGACCCACATCAACATCATTGTCATTGGGCACGTAGATTCAGGGAAGTCTACCACGACTGGCCATCTGATCTACAAATGTGGCAGGATCGACAAGAGAACAATTGAAAAGTTCGAGAAGGAGGCTGCCGAGATGGGAAAGGGCTCCTTCAAATATGCCTGGGTCTTGGACAAACTGAAAACTGAACGTGAGCGTGGTATTACCATTGATATCTCCCTGTGGAAATTTGAGACCAGCAAGTACTATGTTACCATCATTGATGCCCCAGGACACAGAGACTTCATCAAAAACATGATTACAGGCACATCCCAGGCTGACTGTGCTGTCCTGATTGTTGCTGCTGGTGTTGGTGAATTTGAAGCCGGTATCTCCAAGAACGGGCAGACCTGTGAGCATGCCCTTCTGGCTTACACCCTGGGTGTGAAACAACTAATTGTTGGCGTTAACAAAATGGATTCTACTGAGCCACCCTATAGCCAGAAGAGATACGAGGAAATTGTTAAGGAGGTCAGCACCTACATTAAGAAAATTGGCTACAACCCTGACACAGTAGCATTTGTGCCAATTTCTGGCTGGAATGGTGACAACATGCTGGAGCCAAGTGCTAATATGCCATGGTTCAAGGGATGGAAAGTCACCCATAAGGACGGCAATGCCAGTGGAACCACCCTGCTTGAAGCTCTGGATTGCATCCTGCCACCAACTCGCCCAACTGACAAACCCTTGTGTTTGCCTCTCCAGGATGTCTGTAAAATTGGTGGTATTGGTACTGTCCCTGTGGGTCGTGTGGAGACTGGTGTTCTCAAACCTGGCATGGTGGTCACCTTTGCTCCAGTCAATGTAACAACTGAGGTGAAGTCTGTAGAAATGCACCATGAAGCACTGAGTGAAGCCCTTCCTGGGGACAATGTGGGCTTCAATGTCAAGAACGTGTCTGTCAAAGATGTCCGTCGTGGCAATGTGGCTGGTGACAGCAAAAATGATCCACCCATGGAAGCTGCTGGCTTCACAGCTCAGGTGATTGTTTTGAACCATCCAGGCCAAGTCAGTGCTGGATATGCACCTGTGCTGGACTGTCACACAGCTCACATTGCTTGCAAGTTTGCTGAGCTGAAGAAGATTGATTGTCGTTCTGGGAAAAAGCTGGAAGATGGCCCTAAATTCTTGAAATCTGGTGACGCTGCCATCGTTGATATGGTTCCTGGCAAGCCTATGTGTGTCGAGAGCTTTTCTGATTATCCTCCCCTGGGCTGTTTTGCTGTGCGTGACATGAGACAGACAGTCGCTGTGGGTGTCATCAAAGCAGTGGACAAGAAGGCAGCTGGAGCTGGCAAGGTCACCAAGTCTGCCCAGAAAGCTCAGAAGGCTAAATGAATATTATCCCCAATACCTGCCACCACAGTCTTAATCAGTGGTGGAAGAATGGTCTCAGAACTTTTTGTCTCAATTGACCATTTAAGTTTAATAGTAAAAGACTGGTTAATGATAACAATGCATCGTAAAACCTTCAGAAGGAAAGGAGAATGTTTTTGTGGACCATATGTTTTGTGTGTGGCAGTTTAAGTTATTAGTTTTTAAAATCAGTACTTTTTAATGAAAACAACTTGACCAAAAATCTGTCACAGAATTTGAGACCCATTAAAAAAGTTTAATGAGAAAAAAAAAATTCAATTATTCTCCAGAAATCAGTGGCGATTCAAATTTCAGAATGCATTCAGAAGTCTCAGTAACTTCTTATTGGCCACTCATGACATCAACCTTTGGTTTCTTTATATTTTTGTGAGGTATCTTCTCCCATCCAAGGAAGTGAAATCTGCCATTTTCTGATATCTATGTTTTTCTTTGGTTTCTAATTTGCAAGGTCTTTCTTCTGTACTACTCTGCCCCTTCAGATGATTGCTCTGAGGATAGTCAAATTCAGAACTCTCCCCATAACCCCACCTTTAGTGACAGTTTAGCAGCAAGAAAGTAACACTGCAACCCCACTGTCACATTACAAAATCTACAATTTCACAAACCCTAGAGACTTTCACTAATCTTTTTAAATGCTGAGGATTCCATGAAAAATTGTATCTTATTATTGTTATCCTTTAAAATGTTTACTGCTAAGCACAAGGTTCAACAGATATTTTTGTTTTACCTGTAACCTGGGCAAGAAGCCAGTTTGGAGTGAAGACTCAAGCTTCTCTGTTGTGCAAAACACTAAAGCATGAACTGATTTTACATTTTGGGTTCTCTTCAAGTCAAATGGCTGCATACAAACTGGCTTCCTTGGTCCCATAACCCAAAGGTCATCTTGACTCAAGTGTGAGTGAAGAGGGGTGAGAAAGAGAGCCCACATGAGGATTTTTAACACCTTTACTCAGATGAAATCCAAAATATGATGAATCTGGAGTCCTATTTTTATTATAATGGATTTCCTTCACCCTGCCTTTACCTTGGCCCCTTGCCACCAAGGCTGACATGGATGCTTATTTTTTAAAACTCACATTAGCTTTTTTAAAACACTTGTTACTTCAGTGTTGTCATCTTCGTGTGAGTGCTGCCTGCAGGCAGAGCTATTTTGATATTTACAGTAACTCCAGCACCCTGTGTAGCATCTGACATGTGCACTAGATATTTTATTAAACAAGTATTTATCATCAGGATTGATGAAGGAGAAGTCAGCAGCAGGGATATGGAAGCTTGGGACTTCTCCCCAGACCTGTTACATTCAATGCTATTAGCTTGTAGTTCCTTAATGATAGCGTTTCTTTGCTCTCCATTCAGTCTCCCGGCTTGTCTCCTGCCCTTGGGCTGCACCTCCTGGAACTCTTCCTTTTCTTTCTCCTTACATGTCAGAAACATCTGTATTACAGTCCAGGGCTGTAATCTAAAGGCATGATTTACATTGAGTAATCACCTTCCAAGATGTTTTGCGTATATAATTTTTGACAGGAGACCTGAGTTTCTTACTGATAATTATCATTAATCAAATGGATATAAACTTGTATCTATGATGTGTGACAAAGAAAAAACATGATGATATTATCCCTAACGATTATACAGTGGAAGTGAGAAATAGATTTAAGGGACTAGATCGCATAGACAGACTGCCTGATGAACTATGGATGGAGGTTCATGACATTGTACAGGAGACAGGGAGCAAGACCATCCCCAAGAAAAAGAAATGCAAAAAAGCAAAATGGCTGTCTGAGGAAGACATACAAATAGCTATGAAAAGAAGAGAAGCCAAAAGCAAAAGAGAAAAGGAAGGAAATACCCATTTGAATGCAGAGTTCCAAAGAAGAGCAAGAAGAGATAAGAAAGCCTTCCTCAGTGATCAGTGCAAAGAAATAAAGGAAAACAATAGAACGGGAGAGACTAGAGATTTCTTCAAGAAAATTAGAGCTACCAAGGGAATATTTCATGCAAAGATGGGCTCAATAAAGGACAGAAATGGTATGGACCTAAAGAAGCAGAAGATATTAAGAAGAGGTGGCAAGAATACACAGAACTGTACAAAAAAGATCTTCATGACCCGGATAATCACGATGCTGTGATCACTCATCTAGAGCCAGACATCCTGGAATGTGAAGTCAAGTGGGCCTTACAAGGCATCACTACAAACAAAGCTAGCGGAAGTGATGGAATTCCAGTTGAGCTATTTCAAATCCTGAAAGAAGATGCTGTGAAAGTGCTGCACTCAATATGCTGCAAATTTGGAAAGCTCAGCAGTGGCCCCAGGAGTGGGAAAGGTAAGTTTTCATTATAGTCCTTAAGAAAGGCAATGCCAAAGAATGCTCAAAGTACTGCACAATTTCACTCATCTCACACACTAGCAAAGTAATGCTCAAAATTCTCCAAGCCAGGCTTCAGCAATACCTGAACCGTGAAAATCCAGGTGTTCAAGCTAGTTTTAGAAAAGGCAGAGGAACCAGAGGTCAAATTGCCAACATCCGCTGGATCATGGAAAAAGCAAAAGAGTTCCAAGAAAACATCTATTTCTGCTTTATTGAGTATGCCAAAGCCTTTGACTGTGTGGATCACAATAAACTGTGGAAAATTTTGCAAGAGATGGGAATACCAGACCACCTGACCTGCCTCTTGAGAAATCTGTATGCAGGTCAGGAAGCAACAGTTAGAACTGGACATGGAACTTATATGCAGAGTACATCAAGAGAAACCCTGGGCTGGAAGAAGCACAAGCTAGAATCAAGATTTCTGGGACAAATATCAATACTTCACATATGCAGATGACACCACCCTTATGGCAGAAAGTGAAGAACTAAAGAGCCTCTTGATGAAAGTGAAAGAGGAGAATGAAAAACTTGGCTGAGGGCTCAACATTCAGAAAACAAAGATCATGGCATCCAGCCCCATCATTTCATGGCAAATAGATAGAGAAACAGTGCAAACAGTGACATACTTTATTTTTTTGGACTCCTAAATCACTGCAGATGGTGATTGCAGCCATGAAATAAAAACGTGCTTACTCTTTGGAAGAAAAGTTATGACCAACCTAGACAGCATATTATAAAGCAGAGGCATTACTTTGCCAACAAAGTTTTGTCAGGTCAAGGCTATGGTTTTTCCAGTAGTCGTGTATGGATGTGAGAGTTGGACTATAAAGAACGCTGAGCACTGGTGAATTAATGCTTTTGAACTGTGGTGTTGGAGAAGACTCTTGAGAGTCCCTTGGACTGCAAGGAGATCCAAGCAGTCCATCCTAAAGCAAATAGTCCTGAATGTTCATTGGACGGACTGATGTTGAAGCTGAAACTCCAATACTTTGGCCACCTGATGCAAAGAGCTGAGTCATTTGGGAAGACCCTGATGCTGGGAAAGATTGAAGGCAGGAGGAGAAGGGGATAACAGAGGAAGAGATGGTTGGATGGCATTACTGACTCAATGGACATGAGTTTGAGTAAACTCCGTTAGTTGGTGATGGACAGGAGGGCCTGGTGTGCTGCAGTCCATGGGGTCGCAAAGAGTCAGACATGACTGAGAGACTGAACTGAACTGGTTAAATTCTATAATGGATGATTTGACCTCTTCAGGAGATCAAAGAAAGCATGACTAAAAATGATTAGTATACTAGGCAGAAACAGGAGCAATTAGCACTCCAGAAAGAATATCATAGGTAAAGACTAAATGGAGCAGGAGAGAGCATGACCAAAATATGAAACTGAAAGAAATCTAGTATGGCTACTGTTGAGAGTAGTAGTATGGACTGCTTGCATCTCCTTTCTGTTCAAGGGACTCTCAAGAGTCGTCTCCAACACCACAGTTCAAAAGCATCAATTCATCAGTGCTCAGCTTTCTTTATAGTCCAACTCTCACATCCATACATGACTACTGGAAAAACCATAGCCTTTTCTTTTAACAGTAAAGATGAAACCCATTGAAAAGTTTTGGGTAAGGAAGGGACATGGTCTTATTTCCACTTTAATTACATTACTCTTGCTGCTTCTAGATAACACAGCTGTAGGGGTTTGTTTTATTGTTAAGTCGCTTAGTCCTCCTGTCCGACTCTTTGTGACCCCGTGGACTGCAGCATACTAGGCTTCCCTGTCCTTCACTATCTCTCAGAGCTTATTCAAACTCATGTCCATTGAGTGAGTGATTCCATCCAACCATCTCGTCCTCTGTCGTCTCCTTCTCCTCTTGCTTTCAATCTTTTCCAGCATCAGGGTCTTTTCTAATGAGTAGGCTGTTCACATCAAGTGGCCAAAGTATTGGAACTTCAGCTTCAGCATTAGTTATTAGTCATGAGCCATGTAGTTTTGACTTGGCATCCTCCCTCTTGCCCACCTAGTGGAAGAGATTGGGAAATGAGTTAACAGTTAGAAGAGCCCATCACTGCTGAGCTTCATTCATGACCTTTTGCCTCATGACAGCCACCGAGAAAAGACCTCCTATGCCTGAAAATATGAATCTGTGGACTTACAACAAAGAACTACTGGGCAGTGAAATGATTTTCAGAGTCTTCTCTAAGAACAGTAGTTGCTAACATTGATTGACCACTTACCATGACAAACATTGTGCTGAGCACTTTCTAGTATTGTCTCATCTAGTTCTCACAGTAATTTTACAAGTTGGGAACTGTCATCATTCCCATTTTACAAAACAGGAAACCTAAGCACAGGGAGATTAAATGATTTACCCAAGGCCACAATGCAAGTAAGTAGAAACAACATTCTAGTGCAGGCAATCTTGATTCAGAATCCACATTCTGAAGTATACTGCCTCTTGCCTATCAGTGGAAGGTTTTAGGCAAAATCAAACATACATTATTTGTCAGATTTTAAATGAGCAAACCAAAGTGAATCAATGATTTAGACCCCATGTTCAGATATTTTCTTTATTTTTTAAATTGGAGTTTAGTTGCTTTACAATGTTGTGTTAGTTTCTGCTGTACTGCAAAGTGAATTAGCTATACATATACATATATCCCCTTTTTTGTTAACACAGAGCATTGAGTAGAGTTCCCTATGCAATACAGTAGGTTATCATTAGTTACCTATTTCATACATAGCAGTGTATATATGGGAGAAGGCAATGGCAACCCACTCCAGTACTCTTGCCTGGAAAATCCCATGGACGGAAGAGCCTGGTGGGCTGCAGTCCATGGGGTCGCTAAGACTTGGACACGACTGAGCGATTTCACTTTCACTTTTCACTTTCATGCATTGGAGGAGGAAATGGCAACCTACTTCAGTGTTCTTGCCTGGAGAATCCCAGGGACGGGGGAGCCTGGTGGGCTGCCATCTATGGGGTTGCACAGAGTCGGGCACGACTGAAGTGACTTAGCAGCAGCAGCAGCAGCAGCAGTGTATATATATCAATTCCAACCTCCCAAGTCATCCAACATCCTCTTTCCCCCACTTGGTGTCCATACATTTGTTCTTTATGTCTGTGACTCTATGCTTTGCAAACAGGTTCATCTGTATCAGTTTTCCAGATTTCATGTATATGCATTACTATATATTTGTTTTTAATCTTTCTGACTTACTTCACTCTGTGTGACAATCTAGGTCCATCCACATCTCTGCAAATGGCACAGTTTTGTTCCTTTTTATGGCTGAGTAATATTTCATTGTGTATACGTGCCACATCTTCATCCATTCCTCTGTTGATGGACATTTATGTTTCTTCCATTCCTCGACTACTGTAAATAGTGCTGAAATGAACATTGGAATGCATGTGTCTTTTGTAATTATGGTTTTCTCTGGCTCAGGGGTGGAATTGCTGTGTTCAGTTATTTTCAATTCCCTCTCCCTCATCTCCAGTATTAAATCCCTTACCAAATTCTGTTGATAGTACCTCTTAAGTTTCTCTAAAATGAAACTTCTTTGCATCTTCAGGCTCTACCTAAGCTATAATGTAAGCTATAATGTAAGCTATGATCTAAATTACAATATTTTATTGCTGAACTCCTGCACCAGCCTCCTAAATTGTCTCCCCTAATTTACCACAGCCTCCTCCAATCTGATCTCTACAATACAGCCAAAGATACATTTTAAAATACATACCTGGTTATGTTGCTCCTCTGCTAAAAAATTTAGCGTTTTTTTTTTTTTTTTGGAGAAAAACAAAACTCTTTAGGATCTCTATAAACTCCTGTATAATCTGGCCCCTTCCTGTATTTCCAGCCTCAAATTGTGCTATTCTCACTCACTTTCCTCCAACCTCTCTGGCCTTCTTGATTTTTGGACATATATAAAACCCCATATATATAAAACACCCATATTTGCCCATGATATTTCTTCCTATGTACTTCTTCTTAACTTTATTAGCATTTACTCAACCTCTCAGGTAAGCTTTCTCTGATCTCCCTTGATATTTCAAGTCTTTTTCTCCAATAGCAAACAATATGTCCCAAACAAATACAAACTTGTGCACAGTGGTTTTCAGAATGGTAGTCAAAGTTCCTGTTGCCTATTTGAGCATAACTAATAGTGATGGACAGGGAGGCCTGGCGTGCTGCAATTCATGGGGTCGCAAAGAGTCAGACATGACTGAGCGACTGAACTGAACTCAACTGAACTGAATAGCAAAAATCAGTACTCAAAGATTTTCTATTGGAGGCATACTCAAAGAGAGTGAGCTACATCCTGGCAATATTTTCATATGTAGAATGCCTATTAGAAACCAGATTATCTCCACTACAATTCTGGTGCTGTGGAAGAATTTATTAGTGATAGTATTTTTCTGGTATAATCCACTAGGACTAAATGAGAGGTTAATTGCTCCAGATTCTAACTAACTGGGCCTTCCTTGGTGGCTCAGAGGGTAAAGCATCTACCTGCAATGTGATAGACTCGGGTTCGATCCCTGGGTCAGGAAGACCCCAGCCCCATCCTCAACTAACTGGGGATGCAGAACCCAGGATTCTTCCATGTCAGCCTTAATTATACCTTTAAAAGGCTGATTATATTTCGTAGACCCAAGAGTTAGAACAAAAGGTATTATGGAGGGGATTTACTGCCTCTCCCAGAAGTCTAGTAGCACTGCTTCTGGGGATTTTACTGAACTTTATGAACAAAGGGAATTATGTCTTTGAGATAAGAAAACAACATTGTAGTTAACAGATATTCTGACAGGCAGAACATTGAAACGAAGAAGTAAATTAGGATTGGTAATACAGAGAGAAATTAATAAGAAAGGGACAGTACACTGAAGAAGGATGGGTGGTAGGTAGGCCTACCTAGCCTATAGATACCTGGCTGTGTAGCTAGGGTTACTTGCTGTAGACCAGGTGGGAGTGAAATCACTGCTAGTGATTTCTAGGGGCAGGGATGAAGGATTTTGATCTTTGGATTAAATTAATTTAGAACTCTGTGTCTGAGGTACCATATAAAGCATTCATACTTTCCTCTGCTACAGAGAGTAGTGAGGTAATATATATATAGCCTAGGTGTATGTGTATACCTAGACTAGAGTTCTGGGAGCTGAACCCAGTTTGGGTTAGTGATGAAAAGAAGAGTCCTGCTCAATAGCGGATGTATTTGGGGGTCTGATAAAAACAATACTTTTTCTGATTCAAAACATGTTCTGTGATAAGAACTCCTACATAAGTTGGCTGTGTCACATATACAAAGCTGACAATAAACATGCTGCCAATGTCTCATCTTAAAATTAATAATCTTTCCATAAGCAGATCTTCATTCTATCTGAGCAATATACTATGAAGATTAAAAAGATCCATGGTATTTTAGTAACATAAACTAGAATGTAAAAGTCAATCTAACATTTGTTTACTGATACACATAATTGTTATTTAAACTCACTATAATTAGGCATATATAGTAAGGAAAATTGGAAGACAAATGAAAAATATCTTTTGATTTAACCCTAGATAAATTGGAGGAAAGAATCTCCTTTTCAGAAGCTCTCTACACAGGTTTGTATAATTATAAAAGTGCTTGTGATGATTAGGTTAGGTTTTCACCTTTAGAGAGTAAAGATGTGGGATAAAAGAATCTAGTCGGTTTAGGGCTTCTCTGCTGGCTCAGATGGTAAAGAACCCGCCTGCAATGAGGGAGACCTGGGTTCGATCCCTGAGTTGGAAAGATCCCCTGGAGGAGGGCATGGCAACCCACTCCAGTATTCTTACGTGGAGAATCCCCATGGACAGAGGATCCTACAGTCCGTGAGGTAGCAAAGAGCTGGACATGATTGAGTGACTCAGCATAGCACAGCACAGTCAGTTCAGGGAAGGAGGTCTAAGGCCAGACATCACAGTGGTCAAAGGAATCTAGATTACTTCTTGTTGAAATTCTCAGAATATTTTTTTAATATAAATTTATTTATTTTAATTAGAGGTTAATTACTTTACAATATTGTATTGGTTTTGCCATACATCAACATGAATCCACCACAGGTATACACGTCCCCCATCCTGAAACCCCCCCCCTCCCTCCCCGTACCATCTCTCTGGGTCGTCTCAGTGCACCAGCCCCAAGCATCCTCTATCATGCATTGAACCTGGACTGGCGATTCGTTTCATATATGATATTATACATGACTCAATGCCATTCTCCCAAATCATCCCACCCTCTCCCTCTCCCACAGAGTCCAAAAGACTGTTCTATACATCTGTGTTTCTTTTGCTGTCTCGCATACAGGGTTATTGTTACCATCTTTCTAAATTCCATATACATATGCATTAGTATACTGTATTGGTGTTTTTCTTTCTGGCTTTCTTCACTCTGTATAATAGGCTCCAGTTTCATCCACCTCATTAGAACTGATTCAAATGTATTCTTTTTAATGGCTGAGTAATACTCCATTGTGTATATGTACCACAGCTTTCTTATCCATTCATCTGCTGATGGACATCTAGGTTGCTTCCATGTCCTGGCTATTATAAACAGTGCTGTGATGAACATTGGGGTACACGTGTCTCTTTCAATTCTGGTTAAAAGCCTTAACTAAATAAGCTTTTCTAAATTAAAAAAAATTTTTTTTTTCTTAAAGTTTCAACATTGCTTACAACTCAAAGTGTAACAAATGTGTAATGTTTGTTAAGAATGTGTATTTAAACTGGGGATTTATTTGAGGTTTTTATTATAACAACCACATATATAGTAATATCACCAATGATAATTTCATAGATTTTGTACTGTCTTTACATTCATCTATGAATAGGAATGGATTTAATTACATTTAATTTAATGATATTTAATTATTGTATTTCCTTTTGCATGACCACCTCAAAAATCTTAAGATCAATTAAATTCATTGTCAGCTCCATAAAGTTTTCTAAACATACCTCTATAAAATACATCTGGTGAACTTCTAACTTTCTTAATAGCAATTAGAAAGCAATGGGAACTGGCTTATAAGAGAATATTAACTGCTTTTGTCCTAAAAACATCTAAACCTTAACTAAACTACTTAATGGTGTGTTGCAAGACATATTCACTATTGCTTTCAGGATCAACTAGTATAATTTTCCCAAAAGTCTCTGATGTTCTATACAAAAATTTTGCATTTCTGAAATGAGGCCTTTGATGGTTCACTTAACTGAAATCAAATAACCAAATCACCAAGCCTAGTCTAATCATCTTACATCTCTCCAGATTATGTGTATCTGGTGGTGAGGGAGATAAATCATTTATGTTTTCTCATTCTGGCAGGGGCATAATTATTATGTGACACATATTAAGCTTTGTATTGAGTCAATTGTAGTTAATATATCATTTACATTGATGAATAATGAGAAGATTGCCTTTGGAAATATAATTTATTGGTAAATATGTGTTGGCATACTATGTGTCAGGCACTGATAAAATTGTTAAAAACTAATTTTCAATTTCTTCTGTCTTTAGTCAGTTCAGTTGCTCAGTTGTGTCCGACTCTTTGTGACCCCATAAACTGCAGCACGCCAGGCCTCCCTGTCCATCACCAACTACCGGAGTCCACACAAACCCATTTCCATTGAGTCGGTGATGCCATCCAACCATCTTATCCTCTGTCGTCCCCTTCTCCTTCTGCCATCAGTCTTTCCCAGCATCAGGGTCTTTTCAAATGAGTCAGCTCTTTGCATCAGGTGGCCAAAGTATTAGAGTTTCAGCTTTAACATCAGTCCTTCCAATGAACACCCAGGACTGATTTCCTTTAGAATGGACTGGTTGGATCTCCTTGCAGTCCAAGGGACTCTCAAGAGTCATCTCCAACACCACAGTTCAAAAGCATCAATTCTTCAGTGCTCAGCCTTCTTCACAGTCCAACTCTCACATCCATACATGACGACTGGAGAAACCATAGCCTTGAATAGACGGACCTTTGTTGACAAAGTAATTTCTGTGCTATTTAATATGCTGTCTAGGTTGGTTATAACTTTCCTTCCAAGGAGTAAGCATCGTTTAATTGTATGGCTGCAGTCACCATCTGCAGTGATTTTGGAGCCCAGAAAAATAAAGTCTGACACTGTTTCTGCTGTTTCCCCATCTATTTGCCATGAAGTGATGGGACCGGATGCCATGATCTTAGTTTTCTGAATGTTGAGCTTTAAGCCAACTTTTTCACTCTCCTCTTTCACTTTCATCAAGAGGCTCTTTAGTTCTTATTCACTTTCTGCCGTAAGGGTGGTGTCATCTGCATATCTGAGGTTATTGATATTTCTCCCATCAATCTTGATTCCAGCTTGTCCTTCCTCCAACCCAGCATTTCTCATGATGTACTTCTATCTTAAATTGCTTCATTTTTCCCACGATGCCCCCATTTAAAACTTAACCTACCTTCAAGTCCTATTATAGTATTTAGCCCCCTCAGCAAGCTTTCCTTATTTCCTTGGGTATTCCTTAGTAATTGTATGTAACTATCTGTTCTGTTCACCAGATATTTATCATAAATTAACTGCCTTGTAATGTACTTGTTTTCATATTTTTCCCTTAAAACAATATTTATAATATTCCTTTCATTGTTAATCTCAAATCAGTTGCTGTTTCCATGAAAACTTACCTGATCCTTGCATATAGAGATAAACTATTTTGAGTTTTCATATCATTTTATTTTTTATATTTTTTTCATATTATTTTACCTACATTTTCTGGAAGCTGCACAACTCTGTTCCCTGTATTTTGGTCATTTGTGTATTTTTCTAAGCTTTTACCCCCTTTTCAGACAGAAATGTGCTTGAGGGCATTACTATTATTGTTTCTTCAAAATATTTACCCAATAAAATTTCCCATGTAAACATAGGATAAATATATTATAGATGATCTTCTAAGATTTAGCTCCAAAATGTCACGTTTTTGTCGGTGAAGCAGAACTTGATTGGGATGATTGACCTAGATGATCATGTAGTACAGCTGTCATCTAATCAGTAAGTAGAATGTGAATGAATAACATTGTCATATCATGCTTATTAGTTTACCCAAAGATGATGTGAATCCTTGTTGATGTATATTCTAATTTTCATATAATAATGTGTTCAATTCAGTTGGTATACATGAAGTTGGGTTTCTATTGAATTTATTATCCCCAACTCAATTTTATCATCTAGCCTCAGTTTCCTCATAACTAAAATAATAGAGTAACTTGTGATTATAAATAATGTAAGTAAAATATTGGAACCAATGCCTGACTTCTAATAATTTCTAATGATTCTTAAGTAGGGGATCTCATCATTTTGTTACTTATTTTATTTAAATTTTTTTTTATTTTATGTTGTTTTATATTGAAAGATAATTACTTTATAGTCTTCTGATGGTGTCTGCCTTACTTCAACATGAAACAGCCACAAGCATGCACATGACCCAACTGTCTTAAACCTCCCTCTACCTCCCTCCTCATGCCAATACTCTAGGTTGTCACAGAACACTGACTTTCAGTTCCCTACATTATACAGCAAATTCTCACTGGCTATCTGTTTTACATACGGAAACATATATGTTTCAATATTACTCTCTCAAGACAACCCATATCTGCATATCTGAGCTTATTGATATTTCTCCCAGAAGTCTTGATTCTAGCTTGTGCTTCCTCCAGCCCAGCGTTTCTCATGATGTACTCAGATATGCAAGGCATATAACCTCAGATATGCAAGGCAACCGATCTTGGATGTGAGAGTTGGACCGTAAAGAAGCTGAGCACCTACCAGAAAATTACTTGAGCTAATAAATGAATATAGTAAAGTTGCAGGATATAAAATTAACACACAGAAATCCCTTGCCTTCTTATACACTAACAATGAAAAAACAGGAAGAGAAATTAAGGAAATAATTCGATTCACCATTACAATGAAAATAATAAAATATTTAGGAAAAAATCTACCTAAAGAAACAAAAAACCTATATATCGAAAACTATAAAACACTGATGAAATAAATCAAAGATGACACAAATAGATGGAGAAATAGACCATGTTCATGGATCAGAAGAATCAATATAGTGAAAATGAGTATACTACCCAAAGCAATCTGTAGATTCAATGCAATCCCTATCAAGCTACCAACAGTATTTTTCAGAGAACTAGAACAAATAAGTTCACAATTTGTATGGAAATACAAAAAAAACATCAAATAGCCAAAACAATCTTGAGAAAGAAGAATGGAACTAGAGGAATCAACCTGCCTGACTTCAGACTTTACTACAAAACTACAGTCATCAAGACAGTACGGTACTGGCACAAAGACAGAAATATAGATCAAGGGAACAAAATAGAACGCCCAGAGATAAATCCATGCACCTATGGACACATTATCTTTGACAAAGGAGGCAAGAATAACAATGGAGAAAAGACAATCTCTTTAACAAGTGGTGCTGGGGAAACTGGTCAACCATTTGTAAAAGAATGAAACTAAAACGCTTTTTAACACCATACACAAAAATAAACTCAAAATGGGTTAAAGATCTAAATGTAAGACCAGAAACTATAAAACTTCTAGAGGAAAACATAGGCAAAACACTCTCTGACATAAATCACAGCAGGATCCTGATGACCCACCTCCCAGAGTAATGGAAATAAAGGCAAAAATAAACAAATGGGACCTAGTTAAGCTTAAAAGCTTTTCACAATGAAGGATACTATAAGCAAGGTGAAAAGACAGCCATCAGAATGGGAAAAATAATAGAAAACAAAGCAACTGACAAACAATTAATCTCAAAAATATACAAGTAGCTCATGCAGCTCAATTCTAGAAAAATAAAAGACCCAATAAAAAAGTGGGCCAAAGAATGAAACAGACATTTCTCCAAAGAAGACATACAGATGGCTAACAAACACATGAAAAGATGCTCAACATCACTCATTATCAGAGAAATGCAAATCAAAACCACAATGAGGTACCATCTCACACTGGTCAGAATGGCTGCTATCAAAAAGTCTACAAGCAATAAATGCTGGAGAGGGTGTGGAGAAAAGGGAACCCTCTTACACTGTTGGTGGGAATGCAAACGAGTACACCCACTATGGAGAACACTGTGAAGATTCCTTTAAAAACTGTAAATAGAACTGCCATACGACCCAGCAATCCCACTGCTGGGCATACACACCAAGAAAACCAGAATTGAAAAAGACATATGTACCCCAATGTTCGTCACAGCCCTGTTTACAATAGCTAGGACAAGGAAGCAACCTAGATGTCCATCAGCAGATGAATGGATAAGAAATCTGTGATACATATACACAATGCAATATTACTCAGCTATTAAAAATATATTTGAATCAGTTCTAATGAGATGGATGAAACTAGAGCCTATTATACAGAGTGAAGTAAGTTGAAAATCAAAGCACCAAATAGTATATTAACGCATATATATGGAATTTAGAAAGATGGTAATGAAGACCCTATATGTGAAACAGCAAAAGAGACATGGATGTAAAGAACTGACTTTTGGATTCTGTGGGAGAAGGGAAGGGTGGGATGATTTAAGAGAATATCATTGAAACATGTATATTATCATATGTGAAATAGATCGCCAGTCCAGGTTCAATGCATGAAACAAAGTGCTTAGGGCTGGTGCACTGCGATGACCCTGAAGGATGGGATGGGGAGGGAGGTGGGAGGGGGTTTCAGGATAGGGAACACGTAATCCCATGGCTGATTCATGTCAATATATGGTAAAACCACTACCATATTTTAATAATTAGCCTCCAATTAAGATAATTAAAAAAAAAAGATGCCGAGCACCAAAGAATTGATGCTTTTGAACTTTTGTACTCAAGAAGACTCTCAAGAGTCCCTTGGACAGAAAGGAGATCAAACCAGCCAATCCTAAAGGAAATCAGTGCTGAATACTCATTGGAAGGACTGATGCTGAAGCTGAAATTCCAATACTTTGGCAACCTGATATGAAGAGCCTACTCATTGGAAGAGATCCTGATCCTGGGGAAGACTGAGGGCAGGAGAAAGGTGTGACAGAAGATGAGATGGTTGTATAGCATCACCAACTCAATGGACATGAGTGTGAGCAAATTCCAGGAGATACTGAAGGACAGAGAAGCCTGGCGTGTTACAGTCCATGGGTTACCAAAGAGTTGGAAACAACTTAGCTACTAAAGAACAAAAACAATATATCTGTTTCAATACTACTCTTTCAAGTCATCCCACCTTCTCCCCCCGCATTGTGAACAAAAGTCTGTTCTTTATGTCTGTGTCTCCTTTGCTGCCTTGAATATAGGATCATCCATAGCCTCTTTCTAGATTCCATATGTATATGTCAATATACAATATTTGTCTTTCTCTTTCTGAGGTACTTCACTCTGTATAGGGCTTACCTTGTGGCTCACCTGGTAAAGAATCTGCCTGCAGTGTGTGAGACCTGGGTTCTATCCCTGGGTTGGAAAGATACCCTAGAGAAGGGAAAGGCTACCCACCCCAGTATTCTGGCCTAGAGAATTCCATGCACTGTATAGTCCTTGGGGTCCCAAAGAGTTGGACACAACTGAGTGATTTTCACTTACACTTACATACTCACTCTACATAATAGGCTCTAGGTTCACTCTGAGCATTGAGTAACAGGCAAATTTGGCCTTTGAGTACAAAATGAAGCAAGGCAAAGGCTATCAGAGTTTTGCCAAGAAAATGCACTGGTCATAGCAAACACTGTCTTCCAACAGCACAAGAGAAGACTCTACACATGGACATCACCAGATGGTCAAAACCAAAACTAGATTGATTATATTCTTTGCAGCCAAAGATATAGAAGCTCTATACAGTCAGCAAAAATAAGACCAGGAGCTGACTGTAGCTCAGATCATGAAATCCTTAGTGCCAAATTCAGATGAAAATTAGAAATACCAAGGGAACATTTCATGCAAAGATGGGCTCAATAAAGGACAGAAGCTATATGGACCTAACAGAACCAGAAGATATTAAGAAGAGGTCGCAGGAATCCACAGAATAACTATATATAAAACATATCTTAATGACCCAGATAACCACAAGAGTGTGATCACTCACCTAGAGCTAGACATCCTGGATTGTGAAGTCAAGTGGGCCTTAGGAAGCATCAGTACAAACAAACTAGTGGAGGTGATGGAACTGTAGTTGAACTATTTCAAATCCTAAAAGATGATGCTATGAAAGTGCAGCGCCCAATATGCCAGCAAATTTGGAAACTTCAGCAGTGGCCACAGGACTGGAAAAGTTCAGTTTTCATTTCAATCCCAAAGAAAGGCAATGCCAAATAATGCACTAACTACCACACAATTGCACTCATCTCACATGCTAGCAAAGTAATGCTCAAAATTGTCCAAGCTAGGCTTCAACAGTATGTGAACCACTAACTTCCAGTTGTTCAAGCTAGATTTAGAAAAGGCAGAGGAACCAGAAATCAAATTGCCAACATCCATTGGATCATAGAAAAAGCAAGAGAGTTCCAGAGAAACATGTATCTCTGCTTAATGACTATGCCAAAGCCTATGACTGTTTGGATAAGAACAAACTGTGGAAAATTCTTAAAAAGATGGAAATGCCATACCACCTTACCTGCCTCCTGAGAAGTCTCTGTGCATATCAAGAAGCAACACTTAGAACTGGACATGGAACAACAGACTGGCTCTAAATTGGAAAGGAGTATGTCAAGGATATATATTGTTACCCGGCTTATTTAACTTATATGTAGACTACATCATTAAAAATGCCAGGCTGGATGAAGCACAAGCTGGAATCAAGATTTCCAGGAGAAATATCAATAACCCCAGATATACAGATGACACCAGTCTTATCGCAGAAAGTGAAGAAGAACTAAAGAGCCTCGTGATGAAAGTGAAAGAAAAGAGTGGAAAAGTTGACTTAAACTCAGCATTCAGAAAACTAATATCATGGCATATGGTCCCATGAATTTATGGCAGATAGATGGGAAAACAATGGAAGCAGTGAGAAACTTTATTTTTGGGGGGTTCCAAAATCACTGCAGATGGTGATTGCAGCCATGAAATTAAAGGATACTTGCTCCTTGGAAGAAAAGTAATGACCAACCTAGACAGCATATTAAAAAGGAGAGACATTACTTTGCCAACAAGGGTCCATCTAGTCAAAGCTATGGTTTTTCCAGTAGTCATGTATGAATTTGAACGTTGGACCATAAAGACAGCTGAACACGGAAGAATGGTTGCTTTTGAACTGTGGTGTTGGAGAAATCTCTTGAGAGTCCCTTGGACTGCAAGGAGATCCAACCAATCCATCCTGAAGGAAATCAGCCCTGAATATTCATTGGAAGGACTATGTTGAAGCTGAAACTCCAATCCTTTGACCGCCTGATGTGAAGAACGGACTCATTGGAAAATACCCTAATGCTGGGAAAGATTGAAGGTAGGAGGAGAAGGGGTCAACAGAGGATGAGATGGTTGGATGGCATCAGTGACTCAATGAAAATGAGTGTGAGCAAGTTCCGGGAATTGATGATGGACAGGGAGGCCTGGCGTGCTGCAGTCCATGGGGTTGCAAAGTGTCAGACATGACTGAGTGACTGAACTGAAGTGAAATAAATTGAGGTTCATCCACCGTATTAGAACTGACACAAATACGTTATCCTTTATAGCTGCATAATATTTCATTGTGTATCTGTACCACAACTTCTTATCCATTCATTTGTCGATGGACATTGAAGCTAATTCCATGTCCTAGTTATTGTAAGTGGTGCTGCAATGAACATTGAGGTCATTTGTCTTTTTCAGTTATAGTTTCCTCGGGGTTTACTGGGATTACTGGGTCTTATGCAAGTTTTATTCCTAGTTTTTAAAAGAATATACATACTGTTCTCTGTATTGGCTCTATCAATTTTCATTCCCAGGAGTGCAAGTGGGTTCCCTTTTTTCCACACCCTCTCCTGCATTTATTGTGTGTAGATTTTTTTATGGTGGCCATTCTGACTAGGGTAAGATGACAGCTCATTGTAGTTTTGATTTGCATTTCTCTAATAAAGAGCAGTATTGAGCATCTTTTCATGTGTTTGCCATCTGTATGTCTTCTTTGGAGAAATGTCTGTTTAGGTCTTTTGCCCACTTTTTGATTGGGTTATTTGTTTCTCTGGTGTTGAGCTGCATGAGCCGCGTGTATAATTTGGAGATTTATTTTTATCAATTGTTTCATTTGCTATTAGTTTTTCCCATTCTGAGGTCTATTTTTTTCCCTTGTTTATAGTTTCCTTCTTGTAAAAAAGCTTTTCAGTTTAATAAGATCACATTGTTTAGTTTTGTTTTTTTCCCCCCTTTACTCTAGAAGATGGGTCATAGAGGATATTTCTGTGATTTATGTCACAGAGTGTTCTGCCTATATTTTCCTCTAAGGGTTTATAGTTTCTGCTCTTACATTTAGGTATTTAATCCATTTTGAGTTTATTTTTGTGTATGGTGTTCAGAAGTGTTCTAATTTCATTCTTTTACATGGAACTGCCCAATTTTACCAGCACCAATTATTGAAGTGACTGTCTTTTCTTCCACTGTATATTTTTGCCTTGTTTGTCAAAGATAAGGTGCCCATAGGTATGTTGATTTGTCTCTGGGCTTTCTATTGAGAGGCCTTGTAGATATCAATTAAGTTCAACTGGTCCAATGCATTGTTTAAAGCTTGTGTTGCCTTGTTAGTTTTCTGTCTTAATGATCTGTTCATTGGGGTGAGTTGGGTGTTTAAATTCCCCACTATTATTGTGTTACTGTTCACTTCCACTTAATAGTTGTTAGCATTTGCCTTATATATTGAGGTGTTCCTATGCTGGGTGCATATATATTTATAACAGTTACACCTTCATGGATTGATCCCTTGAAGTTATGTAGTGTCCTTCTTTGTCTCTTGTTATGATCTCTGTTTTAAAGTGTATTTTATCTGATATGAATATTGCTACTCCTTCTTTCTTTTGATTTCTGTTTGCATGGAATATTTTTTCTCTCTCCTCAATTTCAGTCTATATGTATCCCTAGGTCTGAGTTGGGTCTCTTGTAGACAGCATATATAAGAATCTTGTTTCTGTATCTCTTCAGCCAATCTGTGTCCTTTGATTGAAGCATTTTGACCTTTTACATTTAAGATGATTATTGATATGAATGATCTTACTACCATTCGCTTTATTGTTTGGGGTTTGTTTTTATAGCACTTTTTTTTTTTTTTTTTTGCTGTGTTTTCTATCTATAGAAATTCCGCTAGCGTTTGTTGAAGAGCCAGTTTGGTGGTGCTGAACTCTCTTAACTTTTGCTTGTCTGTAAAACTTTTGATTTCTCCTTCAAATCTGAATGAGATGCTTACTGGATAGAGTAATCTTGGTTGTAGGTTTTCCCCTTTCATCACTTTAAGTATATCCTGCCATTCCCTTCTGGCTTTCAGAGTTTCTGTTGAAAGATCAGCTGTTAGCCTTATGGGGATCCCCTTGTATGTTATTTGTTGCTTTCCCTTGCTGCTTATATTATTTGTCCTTTGTGTTTAATTTTTGATAGTATTATTATGTAGAGAAATATGTATTGGCATGTATCTGTTTGGGTTTATCCTGTATGGGACTCCCTGAGCTTCCTGGATTGGATGACTATTTCCTTTCCCTTTTTAGGGAATTTTTTGACTATAATCTCCTCAAATATTTTCTTATGCCCTTTCTTTTCTTCTAATTCTTCTGGAACCTTTATGATTTGAACGTTGGGAAGCTTAATGTTGTCCCAGAGGTCTCTGAGACTGTTCTGATTATTTTTTATTTGTTTTTTCTTCTCTGTTTCAGCTATTTCCACCATTCTATCTTCTATTTCATTTAATCGTTTTTCTAACTCAGTTTCCCTACTGTTGGTTCCCTCCAGTGTATTTTTAATTTCAGTTATTGTGTTGTTCATTCAGTTCAGTTCAGTCACTCAGTCGTGTCCCTATGGACTGCAGCACACCAGGCTTCCCTGTTTATCACCAACTCTTGGAGCTTGCTCAGACTCATGTCCATCAAGTCAGTGATGCCATCCAACTATCTTATCTTTTGTTGTTCTCTTCACCTCCTGCTTTCAATCTTTCCCTGCATTAGGGTCTTTTCCAATGAGTCAGTTCTTCGCATCAGGTGGCCAAAGTATTGTAGTTTCAGCTTCAGCATCAGTTCATTATTGATTGTTTATTCTTTCTTCTCAGTCCTCATTAAACATTTCTTGTATCTTATTAACCCGTGCATCTAGTCTGTTTATCGATGTCTCCATTTTATTTTCAAGGTTTTGAATCATCTTTACTATCATTACTCTGGATTCTTTTGCAAGTAGACTGCTTATTTCCTGTTCCTTTGTTTGGTCTTGTGGGTTTTTACCATGTTCCTTCATCTGCTGCATATTTCTCTGTCTTTTCATTTTGTTTTATTTACTGTGTTTGGGGTCTCCTTTCTGAAGGCTGGAAGGTCACAGTTCTTAATTTTGGAGTCTGTCCCCTGTGGATGGGGTTGGGCCAATGCCTTGTGAAGGTTTCCTGGTTGGGGGGACTTGTGCCTGTGTTCTGATGGATGAAGCTGGATCTTGTCTTTCTGGAGGGCCGTGCCATTCCAGTGGTGTGTTTTTGCATCTGTGGATTCTGTATGGCTTTGGGCAGGCTGTCTGCTAATGTTCAGCGTTGTGTTCCTGTTTTGCTGAAGAAATGGTGTGGGGCATCTGGCATTGGAGCTTTCTGGCCTTTGGGTGTGGCTTGGTCTTAGTATTGAGATGGAGACCTCTGGGAGGGCTCTGGCCTATTAATGTTCCATGGGGTCCTGAGTTCTCTGGTGGTCCAAGGTCTTGGGTTTGAGTCTCCTGTCTCTGGGATTCGGACCCTACCCCTTACAGTAGAATCAAAACTTCACTGGCCACACAGCACAGAAGACTGAAAGGTTGTTGCTGAATTACAAAAAGACGCCTGGATTTTTGGACTCCAGAGGAGAAGAATTCAATCCGGGGCCAGAGACAAGGCTTGATTGCTCAGAGCTTTATGTAATAAAGTTTTGTTAAAGTATAAAGGAGATAGAGAACACTTATAATATAGGCATCAGAAGGGGGCAGAAAGAGTACCCCCCTGCTAGTCTTCAGCTGGATGTATATAGTCACTAGCAGTCTGTTAATGGAAGAAAGGAATGTCTTAAAACTCAGAATGGCACAAGGCCCCTCATCCATAAGATGTATTTTGGGATAATCTCAGCACCAGACAATTCATCCCGGGCCATAAAATGATTGACTTGAATCTTGTAGAAAGGCAGATACAAATAGTTTCATTTACATAAATTAGGGGAACAATATCTGAGTATAACATAATGGTTTGTCAAGTAGGTTCTGAGCCATTAGGCAGAACTGACTTGAAGACAGAGTCTGGGGTAAATGCACAGTACATTAACATAGCTTAAGACAAACATTTCCATAAGAAAATTGCATTGGTTAACTCAAGGTTTGAGAATAGTTAACTTCAGGTGAGACCAGGTGTCATTATGGCAACACAGTATTTTAAGAGAAAACTTCTTTTAAATTTGTATGGAGAAGGAAAAAAATATAGCTAGTTTGTTTCCTCCTGCCACTTAAGAGAGATAAAAAATGTCTGACACTTGCAGCCTATTTCCTCCATTTGGAGACCCCTGGCCTTCCTGCCTACTACCCTCTCAAGACCAAAACCCTAGACTAATGGTGAAACAACTCTCAACAACCATGAACTCCCAAAGAGATTTACACACTTACATAGGGAAAAGAAGAGGGAAGAAGGAGGAAAAAGGAGGGGGGGGGTAAAATGATAAGAAGAGGTGTCAAAAGAGAAGAGAGCAATCAAGCCAATAATCAAACCCCTAAGTGAAAATCAACACTAAAATTTAGACTATCAAAGATACAAAATTAAAATCAAAACATCAAAGAACAAAAATAAGAAAACAAAGAAAGAATTAGACAAAATCAGATACAAACCATGAAAAACAAAAATCAAAAACATGGAATTTATTTTTTAAAAAATAAGGCTTTTTTAACTAATAATTTTTAATTGAAGGATTACAGAATTTTCTTGTTTTCTGTGAAACCTCAACATGAATCAGTCATAAGTGTACATATATTCCCTCCCTTTTGAAAATTCCTCCCATCTCCCTCATCCCACCCCTCTAAGTGGATACAGAACCCCTGTTTGAATTTCCTGAGACATACAGCAAATTCCCATTGGCTCTCTACTTTACATATGGTAATGTAAGTTTCCATGTTACTCTTTCTATACATCTCACACCCTTGTCTCCTCTCCCTATATCCATAAGTCTATTGTCTATGTTTGTTTCTCCATTACTGCCCTGTAAATAAATTCTTCAGTACCATTTTTCTAGATTCTGTATATATGCATTAGAATATGATATTTGTCTTTCTCTTTCTGACTTACTTCACTCTGTATAATAGGTTCTAACTTCATCCACCTCATTAGAACTGACTCAAATACATTCCTTTTTATGGCTGAGTAATTTTCCATTGTGTATATGTACCACAACTTCTTTATCCATTCATCTGTCGATGGAAATCTAGGTTGCTTCCATGTTCTATTATTCTTCCACGTCCTATTGTAAATAGTGCTGCAATGAGCAATTGGATACATGTGTCTTTTTCAATTTTGGTTTCCTCAGGGTATATGCCTAGGAGTGGGACTGCTGGGTCATATAGTGGTTTTATTCCTAGTTTTTTAAGGGATCTCCATACTGTCTTCCATAGTGGTTGTATCAATTTACATTCCCACCAAAAGTGCAAGAGCATTCCCTTTTCTCCACACCCTCTCTAGCACTTATTGTTTGTAGAACTTTTGATGATGGTCATTCTGACAGGTGTGAGGTGATAACTCATTGCAGTTTTGATTTACATTTCTCTAATAATGAGGATGTTCAACATCTTTTCATGTGTTTGTTAGCCATCTGTATGTCTTCTTTGAAGGAGAAAAAAATATGAAATGCTTCATGAATTTGCATGTCATCCTTGCACAAGGCCATGGTAATCTTCTCTGTATTGTTCCAATTTTACTATAGGTGCTGGTGAAGCGAGCACTAGGGTGTTTTGTTTTGTTTTAAGAAAAAGTAGGAATAAAAATAAAAATTAAAGGAGTAAAAATAAGCCATATTTGGACAATGTGAGATTTTTAAAAGGGAAAAAAAAGAGGGGGGCATATATAGAATGGTAGTGAGAAGAATATCCAAGTGATTCATCTGTTATTTTGCTCCAGTTGATCTGCTTACTCAGAAATTACTCCAATATATCTAGAAAAGTCTCTGGACCAGTTGTGGGTAGTGTGGGGTCAGCTCTGACTTACATCTTCCCTTGCTCCAGCTTGTACTTATTCTCAAACTCTACAGTTCCCACTAAAGCACAGGCTAATTGCAAGAATTTAAATCATTGCACCTGCCACTTCTGGGGAGATTTCCCCTTCTTTTCTTTGCTTACAGAGCTCCTGGCATTCCACTTTGGTTTTGGGACTGCCTCTGCTTGTAAGTCTCTCCAGTGTCTGGTCTCCACCCAGACACAGGAGGCAAAGTAATGGTTTATTAGGGCTGACTGGCTCAGTTGTGCTGGGAAGAGGGAGAGAGGTACAGCAGATGACACTGGGGTGTGTGGGGAGTGCTTGCTATGGCTGGTCCCTGTGGAAGGTCACCACACTCTGAGGTGGGTTGTGCATGTCCCCAGGGGAGGTGATCCTGGGCTGTGGGACCCTTGGCAGAGGAAAGCCATTCAGGATCCCAGGAAGATGTGCATAGTGACCTATGGCTCCTTATAGCTTGGTGGTAGTTGCAATCTCTGGGGTTTTTACCATAGCGGCCCCTTGCCTTTTGCCTCTGGCCCTCCACCTGCTTCTCTCGCTCTGGGGCTGTAGACTGTAGCTGGCTCACCCCTCTTTGGTTTTCACTAGGGCATGGTGTTCTGTTTTGTGAATGCATGGAGTTAGAGCACGGCATTAGAGCCTTTCCACTGGAATGATCTTTTGCTTCTCTGGCGGCCCCAGCATTTTCTTTGCTCTGCCTCTGCAGTCTCACATTAGCCCCCTCGGAGTATCTTCACAGCAGTCAACCTTGGTCCCTTCCCTGCAGACTGACCTCCAAGGCCTGAGCCTCCACACCCAGCTGCCATTCACTGCAGGCAGACACTATAATGTGAGTCGCTTCTCCACTGGCAAGTGCCATTCAGAACAATCTCTGTGGCGAATCATCTGTTTTACCTTTGGAACACCTGTCTCGCTGCACTCTCCTCTGAGGTTCCAAAGATCCCCCCTGACCCAGCCTGTGAGGGAGTTTACTAGTGTGCAGAATCTTTTCTTCCTTCATGACTCCCTTCCTGAGGCACAAGTCCCAGTCCCAAACTCCTTTGTTTCCCTTTTCATCTTTATCTTTTGGCCTACATCATTCCAAGGAGATTAGTTTGCTTTCTAGAAGTCTGGGGTCCTCTGCCAGCACTCAGAAGATGTTCTGTTGGAATTGTCCCACATGCAAATAATTTTTTAGTATATTTGGGGCATAGAAGATGGCCTCCCTGTCCTATTCCTCTGCCATCTTGAAGGTCCCCCTCTTTTTTTTTTTTAATTTAATGATGGTAATACAGTGAGACAGGAAGCTGGATTTTAAAGTCTGTAACAGGCTAGGTATATAAAAAAAATTAGATATCTGTGTACCTAGACAACGTAAATGTAATGTGGGCAATCCAAACTCTGGAAGTATTAAACATTTTAAACAGCTGTAACTTAACTTTGGGCTTCCCAGGTGGTGCTAGTGCTAAAAAACCCACCTGCCAATGCAAGAGACATAAGAGATGAGAGTTTGATCCCTGGGTTGGGAAGATACCCTAGAGGAGGGCATAGCAACCCACTTCAGTATTTTTTCCTGGAGAATCCCATGGACAAAGACTGGTGGGCTACAGTCCATAAGGTCACAAAGAGTCAGACACAACTAAGGTGACTTAGCACACACAAGTATGCACATAACCTAGCTCTAAAGGGAAATCCAGGTGTTTGATATTTTATTGTAACCTCAAACTCATTTCTAAAATAGAATCTATCATCACCCCTAGACTATTACCCTATGGCTCATTGAAGACTTCTTTCCACTTACCTGGTCCTGCAATTTACCATCATCATAATCTTGGTGAAGTTATTTAAACTCTGCACTTGAGTTTTCTCATATTTTCATTGAGGATAATAGTAGAAACTACCTCATAGGGTTGCAGTAAGGAATAAATGTGTTAATTTTGTAAAGCGTTTAGAAGAATGCATGACAGTGTAGTAAGCAATGGGGAAGCATAGTTTGTTGAGGTTCCCATATTTCATGTTCAAAATGCTCACTTCAACTCTTTCCTCTGCCTCAGTTTCCTTGTCTACTTGGTTGCCTAGGGCTATGGGATTCTTTTCCTCTTTTTATATGGCTCACTTCCTTTCTTTTTATTTTAATTGCCACCACCTAAATTAAGTCCATGCTGCTGCTGCTAAGTCGCTTCAGTCGTGTCCAACTCTGTGCGACCCCATAGAGGGCAGCCCACCAGGCTCCCCCGTCCCTGGGATTCTCCAGGCAAGAACACTGGAGTGGGTAATTTAGTCCATAGGTACAACCAGTTAGCCTACAGACTGACTATAGCCTATATCTTTGTTGTGTTTCCTCTAAATTGATAAAAGTTTGCTTTGAAAATGCATTTTAAATTAGTAATGCATTCCACATTGCTCAAAATGTGAAATATACAAAGTGATATACAATGAAGAGTCTCTCCCCAGTCTTGTCCCCTAGTTGCCTCAGGCAACTAAAGTTATGTTTATTCTAAATTCTTCCACAGACATTTTATGCATATCAAACAAATGAGTATTATTTTCTCCCCCTTCCCTTTATAGTAACATACTCTGCATATTGTTTTGTTATTTGCCTTGTCTCCTTAAAAATATATTTTGGGGACCTTTATACACACACACACATATATGTAAAGAAATAACTCATTCTCTTGTATGACTGCAGAGTTTTACTATATGGATGAACCACAATTTAAACAGTTTTCTATTGAATGACAGTTAAGATAGTTCCAAACTTTTGCAGTGTTGTTTGTAGTAGCAATAAAAAAAGGTTATAAGTATATGTATTAGTCTTCTAGGGCTTCCATAACAAAACAGTGTACAGACTTTATGGTTTAAACAACAGAAATTTATTTTCTTGTAGTTCTGAAGGTTGGAAGTCCAAAATCAGGATACCAACATGATTGAGTTCTGTTGAGGGCCCTCTTCATGGCTTGCAGATGGCTGCCTTCTCCCTACTCATATGACCTCTTTGTGCTCCTGGAGAAACAGTGAGCTCCCTGATGTCTGTTCTTATAAGGATACTAATCTCATTGGATGAAGCCTCTACCCTTATCACCTCATTTAACCTTAATTACTTCCACAAAATCCTTATCCCTAGATACAGTCACACTGGGGGATGGGAGTTCAACATATGAATTTGTGGAGGGACACAATTCAGTCTGTAGAAGTATGTCAGTTTTCCTGGACTCACACTCTTAAAAAATGGTTGATTGCCAACATTTTCATATTTTACTTAAAACTCTAGAATTCCACCTTCTCTTAAATAATCAGAAGATACTGAACCAGTATTCCTTTATGTCAACAGTTGCCTAGAGTTGGTAAACTGCTTTCTCCTTTCCTTTTTAGACAGGACATGTTCTCCATCTGGCCTAGGTGATCTTAATCTATCGGACGCTCCTAGGTTGAGTTTGTGACCCCTATGTAAGTTCTTACCACAATACACATAAAATAATCCAATAGGTTCTAGTTCTAGCTTGAATCTTTTTACCTCCCTTATTCTGTAGAATATGGTCAGAATATCTTCCCTAAAACACATTTAAAAAAATTATGTCACTCTCTTTTGCTCCATGATCATTTACTGGGGGCCTACATAGTTCCAGGCATTATGCTAGAAGCTGGAGTTAAGCGTAGTGAATGCTTGCCTTCAGAGAGTATATAATCTACTCTTCCTCTCATCCGAATTCCCTTTATGTTACTTATTGACTGATCTTATTTCCTCAAGGTGACCTCACCACAGACCATTACTTTGGAATTTTTTCTGACTATTTCACTGTGAGTTATGTCCTCTTCTAATTGATGTTCCTATCCTCAAATTGTAATTAAGCATTTCAGCATCTATTATCTTGTAATGGTTGGTTGTTATTGTTTTATGCATAGTTATATCTCACTATGTAGACTTAAGACCTCAGATCTCTACAGGATCCTATAAGATGAGAAATCATGTCCGTATAAAGGGAGAAGCCATTTATAACCTACAGCTAATTTTTCTTTTGTGCCAATGTAGATTCCATGTTGTAAGATCTCTCAACCTTTGTGGAAAAGCAGGAAATGGAAATTTTTAATTTATTTTTAATTGGAAGATAATTGCTTTACAATATCATGTTGGTTTCTGCCATACATCAACATGAATCAGCCATAAGTATACATATGTCGACCTCCTTCTTCAACCTGCCTCCACCTCCCACTCCATCCCACCCCTCTAATTGTCACAGAGCAATGGTTTTGATCTCATACAGCAAATTTCCACTGGCTATCTATTTTACAAATGGTAATGTATATGTTTCAATGTTACTCTCAATTTGTCCGACCCTCTCCTTCCTCCATTGTGTCTACAAGTCTGTTCTCTATGTATGCATCTCTGTTGTTGCAATGCAAATAGGTTCATCTTTCTAGATCTAGAAAGCACCATCTTTCTAAATTCCATATGTGTTAATATATGATACGTGTTTTTCTCTTTGTACTTACTTCACCATGTGTAATAGGCTCTAGGTTTATCCACTTCACTAGAACTCACTCAAATGTGTTACTTTTATAGCTGTGGAATATTCCATTGTATATACATATGTACCACAGCTTCTTTATCTGTTCATCTGTTGATGGGCATCAAAGTTGCCTCCATGTCCTAGCTGTTGTAAATAATGCTGCAATGAATATTGATGTGTATTTTTCAGTTATGGTTTTCTCAGGTTATATGCCCAGTAGTAGAATTTTGGGGGCATATGGTAGTTCTATTCCTAGTTTTTTTTTTTTTTTTTTTAAGAAATCTCCATGTTGTTCTCTATAGTGGCTGTATCAATTTGTATTCCCACCAACAGTGCAAGAGGGATCCCTTTTCTTGACACCCTCTCCAGCATTTATTGTTTGTAGATTATTTATGTGATGGCCATTCTGACTGGTTTGAGATGACACCTCTTTGTAGTTTTGATTTGTATTTCTTTAATAATGAATGATATTGAGCATCATTTCATGTGTTTATTAGCCATCTGTATGTCTTCTTTGGAGAAATGTCTGTTTAGATCATCTGCACACTTTCTGAAGTTTGTTGAATTCTTTGTGTTTCTGGTATTGATAGGAATGACCTGCTTGTATATTTTGGAGATTAATCCTCTGTCAGTTGTTTCATATGCTATTATTTTTTCCCATTCTGTGAGTTGTTTTTTCCCCTTATTTATAGTTTCCTTTGCTGTGCAAAAGCTTTTAAGTTTAATTAGGTCCCACTTATTTATTTTGTTTTTATTTCCAGTACTCTAGGAGATGAATCATAGAGGATCTTGCTGTGATTTATGTCAAAGAGGGTTCTGCCTATGTTTTCCTCTAAGACTTTAAGAGTTTCTTCACTTACACTTAAGTCCGTTTATTCCATTTTGAGTCTCTTTCCCTATGTTGTTAGGAAGTGCTTTAATTTCATCTTTTACACATGCGATTTTCCCAGTACCACTTATTGAAGAGACTGTCTTCTCCATGGTATATTCTTGTCTCCTTCATCAAAAATAAGGTACCCATAGATGGTGTGGTTTTATCTCTTGGTTTATGTCTTGTTCCTTTGGTCTGTATTTCTGTTTTTGTGCCAGTACCATACTTTCTTAATGACTATAGCTTTGTAGTATAGTCTTAAATCAGGAAGGTTGATTCCTCCAGCTCCATTCTTCTCAAGATTGCTATGACTAATCGGGTCTTTTGTGTTTCCATACAAAGTATAAAATTTTTTCTTGTAGTTCTGTGAAAATTACCATTGGTAGTTTGATAAGGACTGCATTGAATCTGTGGATTGCTTTGGATAGTAGAATCATTTTCATAGTATTGATTCTTCCAATTCAGGAACATGGTATCTCTCTCCATCTGTTAATGTCATCTTTGTTTTCTTTTATCAGTGTCTTATAGTTTTCTATATACAGTTCTTTTGTCTCCTTAGGTAAGTTTATCCTTATATATTTTACTCTTTTAATTACAGTGGTAAATGAAACTGATTCCTTAATTTCTCTTTCTGAGATTTCATTGTTACTGTATAGGAATGCAAGTGATATTTGTGTATTGACTTTGTATCCTGTGACTTTACTAAATTCATAGATTAACTCTGTTTAATTTTCTGATAATATCTTTAGGGTTTGCATCTGTAAGGAAATGGTATCTGTAAGGAACTAGAATTATTTAAAAAAAGAAATCTGCTTTTAAAAGAGAATGTTAAAAAAAAAAGAATATACATATATATATATATCAGTAAGTTCAGTTCAGTTCAGCCGCTCAGTCGTGTCCAACTCTTTGTGACCCCATGAATCACAGCACGCCAGGCCTCCCTGTCCATCACCAACTCCCAGAGTTCACTCAGACTTACGTCCATCGAGTCAGTGATGCCATCCAGCCATCTCAACCTCTGTCGTCCCCTTCTCCTCCTGCCCCCAATCCCTCCCAGCATCAGAGTCTTTTCCAGTGAGTCAACTCTTCCCATGAGGTGGCCAAATTACTGGAGTTTCAGCTTCAGCATTATTCCCTCCAAAGAAATCCCAGGGCTGATCTCCTTCAGAATGGACTGGTTGGATCTCCTTGCAGTCCAATATGTATAACTAAATCACTTTGTTGTACCACAAACTAACAAAACATTGTAAGTCAACTATATTTCAATAAAAGTAAAGAGATGAGAGGAAGAAATATTATCAGCTATTTTGATTTTAATTTTTAACATTGCTGTAAGAATGAGGGAAGCATCTGCAATGGACTGCCAATTTTCTCTTTCTGACCTATATTGCAAAACACTTGAGGGTGAGATTCAGTAAAGACCAGGTGGAAGCTTGGTACTATCTGCTCCCCCTCTCTCTGTATATATATGTATGTATGTATATACATGCTGCTGCTGCTGCTAAGTCGCTTCAGTCATGTCCGACTCTGTGCGACCCCAGAGACGGCAGCCCACCAGGCTCCCCCGTCCTTGGGATTCTCCAGGCAAGAACACTGGAGTGGGTTGCCATTTCCTTCTCCAGTGCATGAAAGTGAAAAGTGAAAGCGAAGTCGCTCAGTCGTGTCCGAGTCTTAGTGACCCCATGGACTCCTGCCCACCAGGCTACTCCATCCATGGGATTTTCCAGGCAAGAGTACTGGAGTGGGGTGCCATTGCCTTCTCCGATATACATACATACATACATACATACATACATACATACATACATACATACATATATGTATATTTATATTATATATAAATTATTATATTGTATATATAATACATATATATACACAGTTTCTACTACAATGTTAATTATTTATGTCTATAAAGTTAGTAAAATCCTCAAGTCAGCTGTAATCTCCAGTAGTAACATAGCAGTTCTGCTTTCTCCTAATACCTAACATGTGCCTTTGAATGCAGTTATCAGGACTGCCTTCCTTGCCCTTCTTTTTTGCCAAATGTACTGATCCAGATTTATTAACTGAGCTCCTCTTTTTTTTTCTTTTTTAAAAATTGACCATTTATTTCTCTAGAATTTGTTCCATTTATTCTGCATTTCTCTTCCATTTCACTTCCCTTGAAATGCAAACTCAAAAACAAGGTACAGTATCCTCAGAAAGGTCTTCACAATGCTGAACAGATATTTAATTTTTAATTAGTTAGGGCTGTTTATTCTAGCTCTTTTTTTTTTTCTTTCAGTGCTGTCAATGATGTAGTTGCTTCATCTTCAATTAAAATAAGAATGTATAACAAAAATTTATTCATTTTCTTATTTTAAAGACTAGTTCTGATAAATATGTACAATGTAGCTCCTCCAGCTTTTTGTTTGTTTGTTTGTAGCTAGATCCTAGAATCAATATGTAGCCTTGAAAATAACAATAAATTATTAATGTTATTGATACCTTTATTTACATGACCTCCATAGGTACTGCAAATTGAGATGTCCCAGGACTCTTATGACTTCCTTGGCGGCTCAGATGGTAAAGCATCTACCTACAATGCAGGAGACCCGGGTTCAATTCCTGGGTCAGGAAGATCCCCTGGAGAAGGAAATGGCAACCCACTCCAGTACTCTTGCCTGGAAAATCTCATGGATGAAGGAGCCTGGTAGGCTGCAGTCCATAGGGTCGCAAAGAGTCAGACATAACTGTGAGATTTCACTTTATTTCTTCAGGACTCTTATAGGATTACTTGCCTTGGTGCTCATGAGTCAGGTAGCTCAGACGGTGAATGGAGAGGCCATTCAAAAGATAAAAGTGGCTGCCCTTAAGCACTTGTAACAAGCATGGGCAAAGACCACTGTGTTATTTTATATTCATTTTGGTTGCTGCAGTGGCACCATGTTTCATTTGTTGGAGGAGACTGTTGCATGAAACAATAGTATAAAGTAATAAAGTGGATTGCATGAGATTTTACATGATTTTGCAGAGCCCTTTTTCTAAACCAATTCTTCAGTGCCAAGCTGGAGCACTGTATTCCTTAAGGTTTTGTCAGATGATTAACATCACAGTCACTAAGAATCCTTTAATACTCGTTTCAAATGTTCAATAGTAGAGCATACTGCTAACATATAAAAACATCTCCATTATTATTTCCAACATCATCAAACTATTTCAAACTGTAGGACAGTCGCAATTACTTTAAGGGAAGAAAAGAGCATTGGTATCAGACATCATCCTTAGATTCAAATCCAAGTCATTTACCAGCTCGGTAAACTTGGGATTATTAATTTCTCTAAGTCTGTATTTCTTCATGTACATAATGGAATCAGCAGTACTTACCTCACAGAGATTGTGAAGATTAAATGTGTCCCTTTGGATATACCGTAGAAATGAATTGATATATCTGGTATTTTCCTAAAAGTAACCACTGAGATAGGGAAGTGAGTTGGAGATACAGATGGAACAAGATTTTCCATGGCTGAAAATCAGTGAAGCTGAGAATAGGTGGGAATAGACTGAGCGCCGAAGAATTGATGCTTTTGAACTGTGGTCTTGGAGAAGACTCTTGAGAGTCCCTTGGACTGCAAGGAGATCCAACCAGTCCATTCTGAAGGAGATCAACCCTGGGATTTCTTTGGAAGGAATGATGCTAAAGCTGAAGCTCCAGTACTTTGGCCATCTCATGCGAAGAGTTGATGCATTGGAAAAGACTCTGATGCTGGGAGGGATTGGGGGCAGGAGGAGAAGGGGACGGCCCAGGATGAGATGGCTGGATGGCATCACTGACTCGATGAACGTGAGTCTGAGTGAACTCCGGGAGATGGTGATGGACAGGGAGGCCTGGCGTGCTGTGATTCATGGGGTCACAAAGAGTTGGACACGACTGAGCGACTGAACTGAACTGAGGCTCATGGAATTCATCTTTACTTTTGTATGCATTTGCAATTATTCAAAATAAAAAAAATTGTGTGGTTTTTTAAATGCTGTAAGAGTGAATTCAAGTTTGTCTAATGGTTTATAGAGAAACTATTTTCCTTGATATCAATTTAACAGATTAAGCAGAAACTTGGAAAACCATAGGTCAAACTTTCATCTATGTCCTCTACCATATATCATAGTGTTATAACTGGAGGAGAGCTGAAAAGGGCTAAGTAGTTTACTCAAAATGACACTCCTAGATAACAATAGAATACACCATAGGCCTTCAGCTCCTAAGTAAAAGATTTTCCCATTGTTCATGCTGACTTCTTTAACTATAGCACTTTTTAACATAAGTTCCATCAATTTCTTGCATGTAAGATTTTTTTTAAATAAATTTACCTATTTGATAGAGAACAAGGGGACTAATTTGAGAAATCTGAGGTTAATTTATACAATCCTTTTAAATCTACTGTTTCAGTTGATCCTTGCAATGATCCTATGAAGTTCACAATGATCTTGTTAGCAAGAGTTATTTCCACTTTCTATGTTAAGTGATAGGACATGTCCAAATTTATTCAACAATTTGGTAATTGAACTAGAACTAAAACTTGGCTCTGGAGATCATCGAACCTGAAATCCACTTTCATTGCTAGTTTTAAACATTTATAATAATTCCCTTTAACTTTCCAGAATCAAGAATCTTAATCTCTAGCACATTCTAGGGTGATTTTTCTTTCATGCATATTTGGGTTTTCTGTGAAAAAGAAAATGGAGTTTAACATCAGCCTCTGGGGGGAATGAAAGTGGCCGAAAACACTGAACACATTTCAGGTGATTTTGTTGGAACATAAACTCACATGGGAATACAAAAATCGTAAAATTAGCTATTGTTATTGTGAGTGGCTTGGATCTTTAAAGTGTGACTGTACATATTGTACCTAAGTGAAGTTGCTCAGTTATGTCTGACTCTTTGCAACCCCATGGATTAGTCTGCCAGGCTCCTCTATCCATGGGCTTTTCCAGGCAAGAATACTGGAGTGGGTTGTTATTTCCTTCCCAGGGATTCATCCCAACCCAGGGATTGAACCCGGTCTCCCACACTGCAGGAAGACTCTTTACCATCTGAGCCACTAGAGAAACATACTTCTGTGTAATTTAGTTTTGGATTTTCTGACAAAGGTATTCCTAAAATCTTATATGGAAATTTCACATTTACATCTTATAAGAAATTTTTTTGGCTTTTATTATTATTATAGTTTATTGCATACTGTGCCTAACAGGATGTTTGGGAGTAATATAGACAGCAGTTTCTTGCCCATTGTTTTACCAAGGAAAAATTAAATAAAATTATTTATACAGTTTCTTTCAAAGCCATGGTGGTTAAAATCTATTATGTTATGCTTTTTCTGTTTTTTCTTTTCCTTTTTTACTTTACAATATTGTATTGTTTCTGCCACACGTCAACATGAATCTGCCACAGGCGTACGTGCGTTCCCTATCCTGAACCCCCCTCCCACCTCCCTCCCTGTACCATCCCTCCGAGTCATCCCAGTGCACCAGCCCCAAGCATCCTGTATCAAACCTGGACTGGCGATTCGTTTCTTATATGATATTATACATGTTTCAGTGCCATTCCCCCAAATGGCACTTTCTATTCCCCTGGAAGATATACAATTAAACTGTCTGAAAATATATGTGTATCTAGTTGGTCTATAGTTACCTTTTTCTAACATAAGAGACATAAGAAATGCTTCTTAAAAATGCCTATAATCTCAAAACCCTAAAACATTGATTTTTCATTTTTCAAGCAGTTTCAGAATTTCTTATATGTCAGAGGCAGAAAGTGAGTGGTACTTGGTCAAGATCTTCTGAAATGATTGATTTGTTGTCCTTAAAGTTGTTTTTCTTGTAGCAGAAACTTTTTTAGAAAGAAGATACTCACCAGATTTGGGATATTAGCAGTGAGGGGGTACTATAAGTACTGTAATTTGAGTTAGAGAATAAGAGTTCTGGTTCTGACTCCATCACTTTTAAACTATATGACCTTGGGCCTCCAAATTACTTTCCTGTGAAATGGAAATGATACATGAAATCTCTCTATTTCCCTACTGTAAAGTTATATAGATGCACATGAGGGATTATTATTTGTATTGCAAAATGGTCTATCTTGTTAAGATACAAAGGAACTTCGTAGGTCAGTGTCAGGATCCCCAATTCTGTGCTTTCTTTTGTAGTTGTAGACTCTAGTGACTCTTCTTTGCTTCCCTCCTTAAAGATTTAACTTCTCATTTCACCCCTAGACACTTTTTCCTCCTCAATTCTGGACAAACAGTGAGGTGTGTTTTTACTTGTCAGTTACCTACTCCTGATGCTAAGAAAAATTGAAGGCAAAAGAAGAGAGTGGCAGAGGATGAGATGGTTAGATAGCATCCCTGACTCAATGGACATGAATTTGAGCAAACTGCAGGAGATAGCAAAGGAAAGGGAAGCCTGATATGCTGCAGTCCGTGGGGTTGCAAAGAGTCGGACACAACTTAGTGACTGAACAATGAACAACAGTACATGCTCCTGTCCTTTGAAGGCACTGTTCACATTCATAACCAAGCAGATCACTGTGGAATACAGTGGGTAACAAAATAAACTTGAAACATGACAAAAGATTATACTAATAATCTTATGAAATTTTTATGGTCATAGTCCCAGATGCATGGTTTGTGATGTTTTGTATATATGAGACATTGACTTGCTATGGATGGGACTCAATCTTCCTCCCTCTCTCCTTTTTTTCCTCCAGTACTCCCTTCCTTAAGAGAAGAACCCAGAGGGGTTGGGATGGGGAACACATGTACACCTGTGGCAGATTCATGTCTATCTATGGCAAAACCAATACAATATTGTAAAGTAATTAGCCTCCAATAAATAAATAAATATAAATAAATAAAATTTTTAAAAAGGAAAAACAAAAAAAAGAGAAGAACCAGAAAGTCCAGCTTCTAGAATGTTTCTTTCTTTCTTTCTTTTTTTTTTTTTTTTTTGGCCATGCCGCTTAGCATTCAGGATCTTAGTTCCCCCTTAAGGGAATCAGGGATGGAACAGGTACCCCCACTCTCCCTCCACCCTCCAACACCCATGTAATGGAAGCACTGAGTCTTAACCACAGGGCTGCAAGGGAAATCCAAGAAAGTACAGCTTCTAGATACAAAGGCTTGAAGAGCCAATTCAAGCAGAATAATGGTTATTATTGTAAGTAGGTAATTTGCATTTCTGAAGCCCTCCTGCTCATATGGTTCACATCTCAATAACCCAGGACTTAACCAACCCCTCTTTGGTTATTTCCTGACCAATTCTTAAACAATTTCTGAGCAGCCTCTTAGTCACAGACACTTTGAAGGGTGGTGCCAACTCTAGAGAAAAGCAAAAAGTTTATAAAGCCCTTGAAAAAACCCTGAATTTTCTTTGAGATTGTTCTGTAAATCCTAATTTCCTTCTGTTTTAGATTTGGTCTGGCTATATATTAAAACTTTTTTTTTTTTTTTTTTTAGAGAGAAGCATATATACCTTCCTAATAGCTTTCCGTTTACTCATTATTACCAACATTTAGAATGTTGTCCAGGGTTTTCTAGTGGCTATTCCAATTGGCTGTTCTTTGAGTGAGAGGACACTAACCAGAAATGGCTGAGACATTCCTGTCAGCTGTACACTTTTGACTAAAGAGTAGAGCTAAAATATTTGACTAAATATTGCCATTTGACTAAATATTTGTGATATAGATGAGACAAAAAGTTGTTTTTTTTTTTTTCAGACTCCTTGATTATTGCCATTTATTTCAGGTCAGTTCAGTCGCTCACTCATGTCCGACTCTTTGCGACCCCATGAACTGCAGGACGCCAGGACTCCCTGTCCATCACCAACTCTCGGAGTCCACCCAAACCCATGTCCATCAAGTCTGTGATGCCATCCAACCATATCATCCTCTGTTGTTCCCTTCTCCTCCTAACCTCAATCTTTCCCAGCATCAGGGTCTTTTCAGATGAGTCAACTCTTCGTATCAGGTGGCCAAAGTATTGGAGTTTCTACTTCAACATCAGTTCTACCAATGACCACCCAGGACTGATTTCCTTTCGGGTGGACTGGTTGGATCTCCTTGCAGTCCAAAGGGACTCTCAAGAGTCTTCTCCAACACCACAGTTCAAAAGCATCAATTCTTCGGCACTCAGCCTTCTTCACAGTCCAACTCTCACATCCATACATGACCACGGGAAAAATCATAGCCTTAACTAGATGGATCTTTCTTGGCAAAGTAATGTCTCTGCTTTTGAATATGCTATCTAGGTTGGTCATAACTTTCCTTCCAAGAAGTAAGCGTCTTTTAATTTCATGATGGAAATCACCATCTGCAGTGATTTTGGAGGCCCCCCCAAATAAAGTCAGACACTCTTTCCACTGTTTTCCCATCTATTTGCGATGAAGTGATGGGACCAGATGCCATGATCTTAGTTTTCTGAATGTTGAGCTTTAAGCGAACTTTTTCACTCTCCTCTTTCACTTTCATTAAGAGGCTCTTTAGTTCTTATTCACTTTCTGCCGTAAGGGTGGTGTCATCTGCATATCAGAGGTTACTGATATTTCTCCCATCAATCTTGACTCCAGCTTGTGCTTCTTCCAGTCCAGCGTTTCTCATGATGTACTTTGCATAGAAGTTAAATAAGCAGGGTGACAATATACAGCCTTGATGTACTCCTTTTCCTATTTGGAACCAGTCTGTTGTTCCATGTCCAGTTCTAACTGTTGCTTCCTGACCTGCATATAGGTTTCTCAAGAGGCAGGTCAGGTGGTCTGGTATTCCCATCTCTTTCAGAATTTTCCACAGTGTATTGTGATCCACACAGTCAAAGGCTTTGGCATAGTCAATAAAGCAGAAATAGATATTTTTCTGGAACTCTCTTGCTTTCTTTATGATCCAGCAGATGTTGGCAATTTGATCTCTGGTTCCTCTACCTTTGCTAAAACCATCTTGAACATCTGGAATTTCACAGTTCACGTATTGCTGAAGCCTGGATTAGAGAATTTTAAGCATTACTTCACCAGTGTGTGAGATGAGTGCAATTGTGTGATAGTTTGAGCATTCTTTGGCATTGTCTTTCTTTGGGATTGAAATGAAAACTGACCTTTTCTAGTCCTGTGGCCACTGCTGAGATTTCCAAATTTGCTGGCATATTGAGTGCAGCACTTTCACAGCATCATCTTCCAGGATTTGAAAGAGCTCAACTGGAATTTCATCACCTCCACTAGCTTTGTTTGTAGTGATGCTTCCTAAGGCCCATTTGAATTCACATTCCAGGATGTCTGGCTTTAGGTGAGTGATCACACCATCGTGGTTATCTGAGTCGTGAACACCTTTTTTGTACAGTTCTTCTGTGTATTCTTGCCACCTCTTCTTAACATCTTCTGCTTCTGTTAGGTCCATACCATTTCTGTCCTTTATTGAGCCCATCTTTGCATTATAGTATTATTGCTATTAACCTTTCTTATTCCCATGACCATTCACTGGACGTTAGCACACTGTATAGAGGAAGTACTCTGCTAAAAGAAAGGGATACAGAGAAGAACAAGATCAAGTAGCTATTGTGGGGCTCACTTTATGGTAAGGGAAACAGACAATGCCTTTGTGCAAGGTACTATTTTAAACTTTTAAACACATATTAAATTGATAAATCCTATGAACTGGTACTATTATTATCCTTGTTTTATAGTTGAGGAAATAGACAAACGGTGATGGAAAAAATTGCCTGAAGTCTTAATGTTATAAAGTTGCAGAACCAGGATATTAACCTAGGCAATATGATGTATGGACAAGAAGGGAAGTGACTGGGAGATGATAAATTAAATTTAAGACATATTTCTGCAGTACAGTTTATTGCATCTGATAAACAGTTGGCTGGAGATGGAGAGAGAAGAGTCAAAGGTGATTGACCTTCAATCACTGAGACTGAGAATAGATTGATAGTAGTGCTAAACAATTTAGATTGTAAATATAGGAGGTGGAGAAAGTTTGTAAGCACACTGAGTATAAACAACTTGTCTGATCCCTAGGGGATATTCTGGTCCAGAGAAAGATTCTTATCCTTAATAATAATAATGGTAGTGATGATAACAATAGCTAATTATGTTGAGAATTTTTTATATGCTAAGAGCTATTTTAAGTGTGTTTACCTGTACTAATCCATTGAATCCTCACATTATGTCATTTCCCCTACCTTTTGTCAGGTAAAGGAAGTGAGGTTCACAGGTGTTAAATAGCTTATCAAAGTCACTCTGCTTCCTCAACTCTGTTGTTGCATGATCCATAGGAATTGAGGAAGACCAGATAAGAGAGGGCTCTTGAAATTCTCTTGGCTAGAATTAACAAAGCTTAGTCGAGGGGTGGATGAATGAAGAAAGTGAAAGTGAAGTTGCTCAGTTGTGTCCAACTCTTTGCGATGCCATGCACTGTAGCCTACTAGGCTTCTCCGTCCATGGGATTTTCCAGGCAAAAATAATACTGGAGTGGGTTGCCATTTCCTTCTCCAGGAGATCTTCCCGACCCAGGCATTGAACCCGGGTCTCCTGCATTGTAGTCAGACGCTTTACTGTCTGAGCCACCAGGGAAGTCCTGGATAAATGGAGAGGAAGCACCAAATTCTCTCCCCTCTCTCCTACAGATTTTTCTGACAGCAACCAAGCAAGCTCTCCTGGCTTTCATTATGGCCTGCCTGTGCAGTATGAAAATTATCTGACCAGACATTCTTTTTCTACAATTGCACCTCTTTTTCCCCTCCTTCTTAAAATCAGAAATGGCTGCCCTCTCTGGCCTTTTATACTTCACAGTTAATTACACCTCAAACATCTCTTATACTTTAACCTCTTTAACTTTCTTTTATTCTTCTCTACTTTTGTCCAGTTCCTATAATGAGAAGACACACTTCATTATCCTTTTCTGTCACTCATAAAAAACTTTTATAAATGTATTGAAGACTACCGTGTGCCAGACACTACTCTAAGCCTTTTAAATACATTACTGAAGAAAACATCAAAGGTGAAGAAAATCTCTGCTTTCAAAATTTTACAATTTAATGGAAATTAGAGTTGAGTTTTCTGCATCTGACTTCTGAAGTACTTATTCATTACTAGATTTCTTCCTCCATTAACCCTAACTCCTACTCCTAAAGAGGCTTCAGAGAAGCCTTAGGACTCAGCAGAGAACAATTTAAAATCTTTTAATTTTACATGGGGAAGTTGAGGATTAGAAAGAAAAATGCCTTGACAAAGATTATAGGATGTAATTCCTCGGCATCTAGCTCCCAGTTCAGTGCTCTCTGCTATACTTGCTGACTCTCCATGTCTGGTTGACCCAGATCTAAAACTGATAACAAGGTGCCTAGTATAAACTCTGAAAGTGAAAATATTAGTCCCTCAGTTGTATCCCACTCTTTGCGGCCTGCCAGACTTCTCTATCCATGGAATTCTCCAGACAAGAATTCTGGCATGAGTAGCCATTCCCTTCTTCAGGGGATCTTCCTGACCCAGGGATTGAACCTGGGTCTCCTGCATTGCAGGCAGATTTTTTACTTTCTGCACCATCAGAGAAGCCCAGAGTAACCTCTGACACATAGTAGTTATGCATAAATATTTTGTAAATGTTGAATATATACATGAACAGCTCTACTCATATATGGATCAAAGAAAATAAAATGTGTTTTGAGATAAAACTGGAGATATTTTAGAGTGTCAGAATTCTCCAAACTCTTTGATAATGACCCAGAAATTTTCCTCATAATCTCAGTAGAAGATTCTTTGTGTATTATTGCCTATCTAATTATCTAATTAAGACTATTTTCTTCAATTCCTAACAGTCAATAAACAAAGGAATTATTTATAAGTTTATCTTTTACTCTTTTTTGTTTCTGTATTATAATTTGTATTCTTGCTGATTGTTTATTTAACTACATTAGGTCTTAAACAGCTATTGTGACCCATAAAATGAACATTTCTGTGGGTAAATGTAGTTGACATCCAAAACAGTTAACTGTTTTATAGACTAGCTTTTGAAATGCAACCAGGTCATAAATGAAACTAATTGTAATTGACTTGGTGAAACTTAGTGTGATCTGAAATCCGATCAGTTAAGTCAAAAGCAAGCTGTGACTTCATCTTTCTTGCCCTATTTTTTCACCTCTAGTGAGATTAGAATGTAGCTAAATGAAAGGAAATCTGGTTGATGAGGTGCTGGTAGGTACTAGTGATGGAAATTATTATGATGGTATAGGGCAGCTGAATGAAGCCACCTAGTGTTTACTTTCATTAAGAGGAAAAAAGAAACACTTGGTGGCTTCATTCAGCTACTCTACATCATCACAGTCATTTCTTTAACGGTAATATTTTGATATTCTGATTACCTGCCCTGTGTTGCAAAACTCCTATATATCCTATCTCCCCCACCCCTTACTTCCTCAAAGCAGTTCTCTCAGAGTTTACTCGAGATGCTGCCTGCCAGGCTTAAAGTCCTAAAAAGTCCTGCCAAATAGTACATAACTCAACTTTTAGGTTGTGAATTTTTTTTAATTGAATATATATCTGAATCACTGTGCTGTACACCTGCAACTAATATGACATTGTAGATCAAATATACTTTGATTTTTTAAAAAAGAGGAAAAATTATCTAAAAGAGAAATAGAAAAATGCTTATATTAACCACTCTTGGCTTGTATGTTTAAGAGAAGTAGAAAGATAAAATGCTTCTTTAGAGAGATTTGGCATTGATGTGTAAGCAAGTTTATTAGAGTAAATATCCGTACAGGAGGGTGGAACTCTCCTGTATGGAATGAGAATTAGACCAGAAAGGGGAGGATTCAGGAAACTATATAGCTATAATGATATTCTTTTGAAGGTAGTGCTAGTTGGACAGGTTGGAAGAAACAAATTCATGTGCATAGAAGACATGAGGGAAAGAGGCAGCTAATACTGCTGGGGACCAGTCAGGGCTATCTTGGTAAGCAGAATATGCAAATTAGAATGTTGTCCAAATTCTGACTTCTTAGTATCTAGTAAGTCCTGAAAAATAATATTTCTAGAATACAAACAGGTGTAACCAAGGGTTAGTGGCATACTGTATCCATACAGTGAGTTAGATTTTATTTTTAAATTGTCTTTCCCTTGATTCTTTTCCAGATATGGATGAACTCATAAACAACTGGGAGGTCCAACTTAATTCAGAAGGTGGCTCAATGCATATGTTCAAACAGGTCGGTTATCAAGAAAATGAATATTCATATTGAGCCATAATAGTGTTCAGTATACATGGTATCATAGAGCTGAAGCTCATTTTTCTTTCTAACAACATGTTGGGAACTGAGAGGAGTGAAAGAAGGGAGGTTTCCAGAAAATACTTGGATGCCTGGATTTCTGGTTCAAATAGGGAGTAAATCTGGCATAAAAGAAGTATATCCTTTGGGATCAAGGCTATATGGACGAGATTAGACACTTGGTAAAGAACAGAAATCACTTATCTTGCACTGTTCCATATTTCAAGCACTCTGAAGACTAAATTCAATGTCTTATTTGATCTTCACAATAACTTTTGGATAGTGTGTTAGTCAGTATTCTACAGATAGACAGAAATACCAGAATGTATATTTTTCAATCTCTCTCTATCCTTATATCTAAAAATATACATAAAATTTATATCTATCTATATCTATCTACTCCATATGTCTGTAGACACATATAAATATATATATATATATATATATATATATATATAAATATAAAGGTATATCTTTACACCTAAAATAAAATTACATCTCTATCTATATATAGCTATATATATATGTATATATAAAATTACATCTCTATCTATATATAGCTATCCAAATATACATATCCAAATATACATATCTTTATCTAACTACCTATCTATAGAGAAATAATTTTTGTGTGTACTTATTTATTTTTCAATTGGAGGAAAATTGCTTTATAGTGTTGTGTTGATTTCTGCCATACCATAAGGCAAATCAGTTGTAATTATTCATATATCCCCTCCCTCTTGAACCTCCCTCCCCTATCCTCATCCTACCACTCTAGGTCACCACAGAGGACCAGACTGGGCTTCCTGTGTTATATAGCAACTTCTCACTGCTATCTGTTTTACACATGCTAGTACATGTATGTTGATGCTGCTTTCTCCATTCATCCCATTCGCTCCTTCCCTTACTGTGTCAAGTCCATTCTCTACATCTATGTCTCCATTCCTTCCCTCCAAATAGGTTCATCAATACGATTTTTATAGACTCCATATATATATATTAATATACAATATTTGTTTTCCTCTTTCTGACTTACTTCATTTTGTGTAAAAGACTCTAGGTTCATCCACCTTCCTGGAACTGACTTAAATTCGTTCTTTTTGTGGCTAATAGTCCATTGTATATATGTACCATATCTTCTTTATCCATTCATCTGTCAATGGACATCTAGGTTGCTTTCATGTTCTAGCTATTGTAAATAGTGCTGCAATGAACACTGGAGTACACATGTCTTAGAATTGTGCTTGTCTTGGGGTATATTCCACAGTAGTGGGATTGCTGGGTCATATTGTAGATTTGTCCCTAGCTTTTTAAGGAATCTATAGAGAAAGAGTTTTTAAAAATTTATTTTATTGAAGTATAGTTGATTTACAATGTTGTGTTAATTTCTACTGTACAGCAAAGTGATTCAGTTATACATATGTGTATATATATACTTTTTCATATTCTTTTCCATTATCGTTTATCACAGATATTGAATAGCATTTCCTGTGCTATACAATAAGACTTTGCTGTTTATCCATTATATATATAATATTTTGCATCTGCTAATCCCAAACTCCTAATCCATCCCTCCCCGACCCCCTCCCCCACCCTACCTCCATTAGCAACCACAAGTCAGTTCTCTATGTCTCAGATGTATGCCTAGAAGTGGGATTACAAGACCATATGGCTTATATTCTAGGCAGCCAAAGACAGAGAAGCTCTATACAGTCAGCAAAAACAAGACCAGGAGCTGACTATGGCTCAGATCATGAACTCCTTATTGCCAACTTCAGACTTAAATTGAAGAAAGTGGGGAAAATCACTAGACCATTCAGGTATGACCTAAATCAAATCTCTTATGATTATACAGTGGAAGTGAGAAATAAATTTAAGAGACTAGGTCTGATAGGCAGAGTGCCTGATGAACTATGGACAGAGGTTTGTAACACTGTACAGGAGACAGGGATCAAAACTATCCCCCAAAAAAAGAAATGTAGGAAAAAAATGGCTGTCTGAAGAGGCCTTACAAATAGCTGTGAAAAGAAGAGAAACAAAAAGCAAAGGAGAAAAGTAAAGATATACCCATTTGAATCAAGAATTCCAAATAATAGAAAGGAGAGATAAGGCAGCCTTCCTCAGTGATCAATGCAAAGAAATAGACGGAACCAATAGAATTAAAAATGACTAGAGATCTCTTCAAGAAAATTAGACATACTGAAAGGTTGTTGCTGAACCATGAAAGATGATGGGATTCTTGGCCTCTGGAGGAGAAGAATTCAATCTGGGGCCAGAAACGAGGCTTGATTCCTCAGAGCTTTTGTGTAATAAAGTTTTATTAAAGTATAAAAGAGATAGAGAAAGCTTCTGAGACAGATATCAGAAGGCAGATGGAGAGTGCCCCCTGCTAGTCTTTTAGCAATGGAGTTATATACTCTCCAATTAGTTACTAAAATAAATCGAAAGAATGTCCACAGGTTGCAAAGATCTTACTAGACCCATTCCCACTATCCACATTTTAAGATAACAGGATTAGCCAGAAAGTTTTCATGGAGGAGAAACTGTCCTCAAGCTGGGTATATCCCTATATCATCCTTAGTACAGAGTACAAACAGAGCCCTTTGTTGTGTAATCATCAGTTTCAGACTTAAAGACAAAAACGTTTTCTTAAGATAGATATACTACTAAAGGAAACAATTCCATTCAACATTGCAATGAACAGAATAAAATATTTAGGAATATGACCTGCTTCTTGAAAAACCTATATGCAGGTCAGGAAGCAACAGTTAGAACTGGACATGGACAACAGACTGGTTCCAAATAGGAAAAGGAGTGTGTCAAGGCTGTATATTGTCACCCTGCTTATTTAACTTATATGCAGAGTACATCATGAGAAACGCTGGACTGGAAGAAAAACAAGCTGGAATCAAGATTGCCAGGAGAACTCTCAATAACCTCAGATATGCAGATGACACCACCCTTATGGCAGAAAGTGAAGAGGAACTAAAAAGCCTCTTGATGAAAGTGAAAGAGGAGAGTGAAAAAGTTCTCTTAAAGCTCAACACTCAGAAAAGGAAGATCATGGCATCTGGTCCCATCACTTCATGGGAAATAGATGGGGAAACAGTGGAAACAGTGTCAGACTTTATTTTTGGGGGCTCCAAAATCACTGCAGATGGTGATTACAGCCATGAAATTAAAAGATGCTTACTCCTTGGAAGGAAAGTTATGACCAACCTAGATAGTATATTCAAAAGCAGAGACATTACTTTGCCAACAAAGGTCCATCTAGTCAAGGCTATGGTCTTTCCAGTGGTCATGTATGGATGCGAGAGTTGGACTGTGAAGAAAGCTGAGCACCAAAGAATTGATGCTTTTGAACTGTGGTGTTGGAGAAAACTCTTGAGAGCCCTTTGGACTGCAAGGAGATCCAACCAGTCCATTCTGAGGGAGATCAGCCCTGGGATTTCTTTGGAGGGAATGATGCTGAAGCTGAAACTCCAGTACTTTGGCCACCTCATGGGAAGAGTTGACTCATTGGAAAAGACTCTGATGCTGGGAGGGATTGGGGGCAGGAGGAGAAGGGGACAACAGAGGATGAGATGGCTGGATGGCATCACCAACTCGATGGACGTGAATTTGAGTGAATTCCGGGAGTTGGTGATAGACAGGGAGGCCTGGCGTGCTGCAATTCATGGGGTTGCAAAGAGTCGGACACGACTGAGCTACTAAACTGAATTGAATGGAAAGAAACAAAAGACCTATATAGAGAAAACTACAAAACACTGGTGAAAGAAATCAAAGAGGGTACTAATAGACGGAGGAATATACCATATTCATGGATCGGAAGAATCAATATAGTGAAAATGAGTATACTACCCAAAGCAATCTACAGATTCAACACAATCCCTATCAAGCTACCAATGGTATTTTTCACAGAGCTAAAACAAATAATTTCACAATTTGTACGGAAATACAACAAACCTCGAATAGCCAAAGCAATCTTGAGAAAGAAGAATGGAACTGGACGAATCAACCTGCCTGACTTCAGGCTCTACTACAAAGCCACAGTCATCAAGACAGTATGGTACTGGCACAAAGACAGAAATATAGATCAATGGAATGAAATAGAAAGCCCAGAGATAAATCCACACACCTATGGACCCCTTATCTTTGACAAAGGAGGCAAGAATATACAATGGAGAAAAGACAATCTTTTTAACAAGTAGTGCTGGGAAAACTGGACAACCACTTGTAAAAGAATGAAACCAGAACAGTTTCTAACACCATACTCAGCAATACACTCAAAATGAATTAAAGATCTAAACAAAAGACCAGAAACTATAAAACTCCTAGAGGAGAACATAGGCAAAACACTATCTGACAGAAATCACAGCAAGATCCTCTATGACCGACCTCCCAGAAGACAGGAAATAAAAGCAAAAATTAACATTAGGACCTAATTAAAATTAAAAGCTTCTGCACAACAAAGGAAACTAAGCAAGCTGAAAAGACAGCCTTTAGAATGGGATAAAATAATAGCAAATGAAGCAACTGACAAAGAATTAATCTAAAAAATATACAAGCAACTCCTGCAGCTCAATTCCAGAAAAATAAATGACCTAATCAAAAAAATGGGCCACAGAACTAAACAGACATTTATCCAAAGAAGACATACAGATGACTAACAAACACATGCAAAGATGCTCAACATCACTCATTATCAGAGAAATGCGAATCAAAACCACAGTGAGGTACCATCTCAGGCCAGTCAGAATTCCTTTAAAAACTGGAAATAGAATTGTCATACGACCCAGCAATCCCACTGCTGGGCATAAACACTGAGGAAACCATAACTGAAAGAGACACGTGTACCCCAATGTTCATCACAACACTGTTTATAATAGCCAAGACATGGAACCAACCTAGATGTCCATCAGCAGATGAATGGATAAGAAAGCTGTGTTACATATACACAATGGAGTATTACTCAGCCATTAATAAGAATACATTTGAATCAGTTCTAATGAGGTGGATGAAACTGGAGCCTATTATACAGAGTGAAGTAAGCCAGAAAGAAAAACACCAATAAAGGAGTAACAGGCAAATTTGGCCTTGGAATGCGGAATGAAGCAGGGCAAAGACTAATAGAGTTTTGCCAAGAAAATGCACTGGTCATAGCAAACACCCTCTTCCAACAACTCAAGAGAAGAATCTACACATGGACATCACCAGATGGTCAACACCGGAATCAGATTGATTATATTCTTTGCAGCCAAAGATGGAGAAGCTCTATACAGTCAACAAAAACAAGACAAGGAGCTGACTGTGGCTCAGATCATGAACTCCTTATTACCAAATTCAGACTTAAATTGAAGAAAACAGGGAAAACCGCTAGACCATTCAGGTCTGACCTCAATCAAATCCTTTATGATTATACAGTGGAAGTGAGAAATAGATTTAAGGTCCTAGATCTGATAGAGTGCCTGATGAACTATGGAATGAGGTTCGTGACATTGTGCAGGAGACAGGGATCAAGACCATCCCCATGGAAAAGAAATGCAAAAAAGCAAAATGGCTGTCTGGGGAGGCCTTACAAATAGCTGTGAAAAGAAGAGAGGCAAAAAGCTAAAGAGAAAAGGAAAGATATAAGCATCTCAATGCAGAGTTCCAAAGAATAACAAAAAGAGATAAGAAAGCCTTCTTCAGTGATCAGTGCAAAGAAATAGAGAAAAACAACAAAATGGGAAAGACTAGAGATCTCTTCAAGAAAATTAGAGATACCAAGGGAACATTTCATGCAAAGTTGGGCTCGATAAAGGACAGAAAGAGTATGGAGCTAACAGAAGCAGAAGATATTAAGAAGAGGTGGCAAGAATACACGGAAGAACTGTACAAAAAGATCTTCATGACCCACATAATCATGATGATGTGATCACTATTCTAGAGCCAGACATCCTGGAATGTGAAGTCAAGTGGGCCTTAGAAAGCATCACTACGAACAAAGCTAGTGGAGGTGATGAAATTCCAGTAGAGCTGTTTCAAATCCTAAAAGATGATGCTGTGAAAGTGCTGCACTCAAGATGCCAGCAAATTTGGAAATCTCAGCAGTGGCCACAGGACTAGAAAAGGTCAGTTTTCATTCCAATTCCAAAGAAAGTAAATGCCAAAGAGTGCTCAAACTACGGCACAATTGCACTCATCTCACATGCTAGTAAAGTAATGCTCAAAATTCTCCAAGCCAGGCTTCAGCAATACATGAACTGTGACCTTCCTGATGTTCAAGCTGGTTTTAGAAAAGGCAGAGGAACCAGAGATCAAATTGCCAACATCTGCTGGATCATGGAAAAAGCAAGAGAGTTCCAGAAAAACATCTATTTCTGCTTTATTGACTATGCCAAAACCTTTGACTGTGTGGATCACCATAAACTGTGGAAAATTCTGAAAGAGATGGGAATACCAGACCACCTGACCTGCCTCTTGAGAAATCTGTATGCAGGTCAGGAAGCAGCAGTTAGAACTGGACATGGAACAACAGACTGGTTCCAAATAGGAAAAGGAGTACATCAAGGCTGTATATTGTCACCCTGCTTATTTAACTTCTATGCAGAGTACATCACGAGAAATGCTGGACTGGAAGAAACACAAGCTGGAATCAAGATTGTCAGGAGAAATATCAATGACCTCAGATATGCAGATGACACCACCCTTATGGCAGAAAGTGAAGAGGAGCTAAACAGCCTCTTTGTGAAAGTGAAAGAGGAGAGCGAAAAAGTTGGCTTAAAGCTCAACATTCAGAAAACGAAGATCATGGCATCCGGTCCCATCACTTCATGGGAAATAGATGGGGAAACAGTGGAAACCGTGTCAGACTTTAGTTTTTTGGGCACAAATTCACTGCAGATGGTGACTGCAGCCATGAAATTAGAAGACGCTTACTCCTTGGAAGAAAAGTTATGACCAACCTAGTTATTATATTCAAAAGCAGAGACACTACTTTGCCAACTAAGGTCCGTCTAGTCAAGGCTATGGTTTTTCCTGTGGTCATGTATGGAGGTGTAGTTGGACTGTGAAGAAGGCTGAGCACTGAAGAATTGATGCTTTTGAACTGTGGTTTTGGAGAAGAGTCTTGAGAGTCCCTTGGACTGCAAGGAGATCCATCCAGTCCATTCTGGAGGAGATCAACCCTGGGATTTCTTTGGAAGGAATGATGCTAAAGCTGAAACTCCAGTGCTTTGGCCACCTCATGAGAAGAGTTGACTCATCGGAGAAGACTCGACTCATCGGAGAAGACTCTGATGCTGGGAGGGATTGGGGGCAGGAGGAGAAGGCGATGGCCCAGGATGAGAAGGCTGGATGGCATCACGGACTTGATGGACGTGAGTCTGAGTGTACTCTGGGAGATGGTGATGAACAGGGAAGCCTGTCGTGCTGTGATTCATGGAGTCACAAAGAGTTGGACACAACTGAGCGACTGAACTGAACTGAAATGAACTGAACTGAACACATATATATGGAATTTAGAGAGTTGGCAACAATAACCCTGTATGCGAGACAGCAAAAGAGACACAGATGTATAGACCAGTCTTTTGGACTCTGTGGGAGAGGGAGAGGGTGGGATGATGTGGGAGAATGGCATTGAAATATGTATAATATCATATGTGAAATGAATCATCATTCTAATTTCGATGCATTATACAAGATGCTCGGGGCTGGTGCACTGGGATGACCCAGAGGGATGGGATGGGGAGGGAGGTGGGGGGGGGTGATTCAGGATGGGTAACACGTGTACACCTGTGGTGTATTCATGTTGATGTATGGGAAAACCAATACAATATTGTAAAGTAATTAGCCTTCAATTAAAATAAATAAATTTATATTAAAACAAAAATATGTAATCCAAATGTCCATTGACACAGAAATGGAAAAAAAAAAGTTTTATATGATTAAGACTAAGGAATGTAGTGGGAAGAAAGTCTGTTCTTTCCTCCTCCTTGAGAATTCCAGACCCCTCTCTCCTTGGGGACCCCCGGACTTCTTATCAACCTACCTAGGAATTGACTTTCTCAATACCAAGGGAATATTTCATAGAAAGATGGGCTCAATCACAGACAGAAATGGTATGGACCTAACAGAAACAGAAGATATTAAGAAGAGGTGGCAAGAACACACAGAAGAACTATACAAAAAAGATCTTCACAACCCAGATAATTATGATGGTGTGATCACACTTCCCTAGTTCCAGACATCCTGGAATGTGAAGTCAAGTGGGCCTTAGGAAGCATCATTAAGAGAAAAGGTAGTGTAGGTGGTGAAATTCTAGTTGAGCTATTTCAAATCTTCAAAGGTGATGCTGTGAAAGTGCTGTATAAAATATGCCAGCAAATTTGGAAAACTCAGCAGTGGCCGCAGGACTAGAAAAGGTCAGTTTTCTTTCCAATCCCAAAGAAAGGCAATGCCAAAGAATGCTCAAACTACCACACAATTGCACTCATCTCACACACTAGTGAAGTAATCCTCAAAATTCTCCAAGCCAGGCTTCAGCAATACATGAACCATGAACTTCCAGATGTTCAAGCTGGTTTTAGAAAAGGCAGAGGAACCAGAGATCATATTGCCAACATCTGCTGGATCATAGAAAAAGCATGAGAGTTCCATAAAAACATCTATTTCTGCTTTATTGATTATGCCAAAGCCTTTGACTGTGTGGATCATAATAAACTGTGGAAAACTCTGAAAGAGATGGGAATACCAAACCACCTAACCTGCCTCTTGAGAAACCTGTATGCAGGTCAGGAAGCAACAGTTAGAACTGGACATGGAACAACAAACTGGTTCCAAATGGGAAAAGGAGTGCGTCAAGGCTGTATATTGTCACCCTGCTTATTTAACTTATATGCAGATTACATCATGAGAAACGCTGGGCTGGAAGAAGCACAAGCTGGAATCAAGATTGCCGGGAGAAATATCAATAACCTCAGATATGCAGATGACATCACCCTTATGGCAGAAAGTGAAGAGGAACTAAAGAGCCTCTTGATGAAAGAGAAAGGGGAGAGAGAAAAAATTGGCTTAAAGCTCAACATTCAGAAAACTAAGATCATGGCATCTTGTCCCATGACTTCATGGCAAATAGATGGGGAAACAATGGAAACAGTGTCTGAGTTTATTTTTTGGGCTCCAAAATCACTGCAGATGGTGACTGCAGCCATGAAATTAAAAGACACTTACTCCCTGGAAGGAACGATATGAGCAACTTAGACAGCATATTCGAAAGCAGAGACATTACTTTGTCAACAAAGGTTTTTCGAGCAGTCATGTATGGATGTGAGAGTTGGACTATAAAGAAAGCTGAGTGCAGAACAATTGATGCTTTTGAACTGTGGTGTTGGAGAAGACTCTTGAGATTCCCTTGGACAGCAAGGAGATCCAACCAGTCCACCCTTAAGGAGATTAGTCCTGTGTGTCCATTTTAAGGATTAATATTGAAGCTGAAACTCCAATACTATGGCCACCCGATGAGAAGAGCTGACTCATTTGAAAAGACCCTGGTTCTGGGAAAGATTGAGGGCAGGAGGAGAAGGGGACGACAGAGGATGAGATGGCTGGATGGCATCACTGACTCGATGGACGTGAGTCTGAGTGAACTCCGGGAGTTGGTGATGGACAGAGAGGCCTGGCATGCTGCCGTTCATGGGGTCACAAAGAGTCGGACATGACTGAGTGACTGAACTGATTGATGGTAACTGCAATTTTAGTTTTTTTAAGAACCTTCATACTGTTTTCTATAGCGACTGCATCAATTTACACTTCTAAAAACAGTTTAGAAGGGTTTCCTTTCATCCATACCCCAGAGAGAGAAAAACTTTAAGGAACTGGCTAAGATGATTATGGAATTCTAGTGAATCCAAAATTTGATGGGGTAGACTGGCAAGCTGGAGAGCCATAGAAGTGTTATATTATAGTTCTAATCCAAAGGCAGACTGCTGAAAAAATTTGTTCTCCCTTGGAGGAGATCATTGTTTATTAAAGCCTTCAAGTGATTGGATGAGGCCAAACAACACTATGGAGGGTAATCTGTTTTGTTCAAAGTTCAATGATTTTAATATTAATCTCAGTTCAGTACAGTCCCTCAGTCGTGTCCAACTCTGCAACCCCAAGGTCTGCAGCATGCCAGGCCTTCCTGTCCTTTACCAGTTCCCAGAGCTTGCTCAAACTCATGTCCATTGAGTCAGTGATGCCATCCAACCATCTCATCCTCTGTTGTCCCCTTCTTTTCCTGCCTTAATCTCACACTCCCCCGAAAAAAAAAAAAAAAAAAAAAAAAAAAAAAAAAAAACCTTCATGGAAGCATTCAGAATAATGTTTGATCAAATATCTGGACACCTGGCCCAGCCAAGTTGACACATAAAATGAACCATCACAGATAGGTATTCTTAATGTTCCTATTTTACAAATAAGAAAGTTGTGACCTTGGGCACTCCCAGAACAATGATTCAAAACAGATTATCTGGTTCTTACAGATAAACATTCTGTGTTAGATGTGAAAGTTCCATTTTGCTCAGGGTTGAGTTCTAAAGTCATTGCATATGTGAAAAGCAAATACAGTCCAATTATCCTTGAAAATCCCTTAAATTGCCTATAAAATTGAGTATACAGTTTTGTGTAACCAGAACTGATCTGTTTCTTTAATTAAGTCACCAGATAAATTATCTGGCTGACATTTAGAAGTCATATTTTAGAAAAAAAAATTGCTTTTTACATTAAATGCTTTGTTTTTGGTGTACAGTTGAATTTGTTTGTTATATGGTGCATATGGATGAGACTTCCTTGTACTATTTTAATGACATTAAACTCAATGTTCCTGAGTTCCCAGGTGGAGCTAGTGGTAAAGAATCTGCCTGCCAAAGCAAGAGGTGCAAGGGTTTGATCCTGGGTCCGGAAGATTCCCAGGAGTAGGAAATGGCAATCTGCTCCAGCATTGTTGGCTGGAAAATTCTATGGACAGAGGAGCCTGGTGGGCTATACAGTTCCTGGGTTGCAAAGAGCCAGACACAACTGAGCACACACACACAAACCCAATATAGTGTCCTATTTGCCTTACTTGTAGCTGTTGCCATTTAGAAACTATTAGCAAATCAAAAGTTGCTAATTGTTACAAAACATCTGCTGGCTGCTGGTGCTTTGTCATAGTAATTACTAACAGGAAGCTGAGTATAAGTGTTAGATAAAAATTATTAAACTCATAATAAAAATATTATACTCAATGAAATATTGTCAAGCAAACATAGCTCCCTCATTTTGAAATCTCAGTACACCTAAGCACAATTCTAAAAATATTTTTCCATGCATTAAGTATACTAAGTTTCCAGAATTTGAGGTCACTTTGAAGCTGATGCAATTCAGCTTTTATAGAAAATTCTGAATAGTAGATAATCTAAGTATTTTTTTTTGTTTCTTTCTTGCCATTTCCAAGATATCTTGCTTTTAGTGAAGTTAAGAGTATTTGTGGTACTTGACCACAGAATACTAACCACATCCCAGGCCCACAGCATGTGTTCTATAACTGCAATTCTGGCAGCATCCTAGTCAGCAGAAGCCTCCTAGTTTGCTTAATCATGATTTGTTTATGTCATGAGGTAGGATTGGCTGGTGGGTGTCTCGCTTAGTACACACAACTTGCTTTCAATTGAATTCATACATCACTGTGCCATATAATGAATGAACACTTGCTTGTCACATGCCCTTTGTTGAAAGTTTCTGATTATTCCCCAGAAGTAGGATTTCTTAGACAAAGTGTATGAACATGTTCATATGGTATCATACATATCTTCCCCTTCCAACTTAATATAGTTAACAGTCTCACATAACATTCTCTCTTAATATAGTTAATATTCTCACATAGTTGCATATATTCTCTCTCTTTCTCAGCCTCTCTGTATCTCTCTCCCTCTCTCTTTTTCTCATTTCTTTCTTTGAAAGTAACATCAAGAAACTTCAAGCCTAAATAATTCAGCATGCATCATTTACAAATAATGACATTCTCCTATATGATTACATCCACACTAATACATTTGAGAGAATTAACAATATTTATATAATATTATCTAATTGAATAATATATTTTTTCAGTCGTTCTCAGTGACGCCTTTTATTTCTGCCTTGAAATGTGCTTCAATCAGCCTGTTTAATTTACCAAATCTCACACTTTCTGTAAGGCCCAAATTCCATTTTCATCTCTTCCATGAAACTTTCACTGATAACCCCAACTCTCACTAATCTCTACTGTCCTGAGCTCCTGGAGTACCAATTTATCTGTATCAATCACTCATGTGGCTCTATCACTTGTTTTCCAATTGTAAGGTGCTTCATGTAAGTATCTCTTATTTAGACAGTGATATTGTCTCCCAAACTTCAATTATTTATGTGCCACCTTCACAATTTCTGCCATATCCTTATCAATAATATTACTTACATACATTAAAAATTAGATCAGTTAAAAATAAATACTTATATTAGTTTTGTCCTAAACAATCTGGATAATTTTGGGTTTGATGTGGGGTGTTAATTTCGTAGGATTTCCACAACAAATTACTGCAAATTGGGTAGCTTAAAACAACAGAAATTTACAGTTCTAGAGGCCATAGTTTCAAAATCAAGGTTTTGTAAGTCCTTGAACAGATAGAATCTGTTCCTTGTCTTTTCCACCTTCTGGCGGATGCAGGTGTTCTTTGACTTGTGGCCTCAGCACTCCAATGTCCGTATGCTTATTCATATTGATTTCTTCTGTGTGTTTCTGTGTATGTCTCCTCTGTGTGCCTTTTATAAAAATATTTGTTATTGAATTTAAGGCCTACCCAAATAATCTAGGAGAATCTCCTAACCTGAGTATTAGGACATGAACATATCTTTTGAGGGGAACATCATTCAGCCCACTGGAATGCATTATGTATTTATTTTTCTAATATGTAATAAATACATAGTTATTTAAATAAAATAATTTTCTATCTGAAAACAATATCTGATGCTTTGAGAAAGAAAAATGTTTCATTTTATTATCAAATACTTAATACACATATACATACACATGCATGTATACATATGTACATACCTACATGTATACATTTCTGACCTCATTTTGCCTGGATGTAGCTGCTACTATGCTTGGTACTTTCTCCCAGTCCTTTATGATTACCTATTTTATTAGTTTGCACAAATTGATGAATTCCTTTGTCTTATAGTGCTTCATTTTCTGGTGCTATTATGATGGTGGGAATTAAAATTTGAGATCCCTCTAAGTTTAGATTAGGTCTAACTTTCTAATAATATCCAACTCCATCCACCTCTCCTTTCTCTAATACCCAAATACCTGATGTCCTTATTGGAAAAGGTTTGGAGATTCAGAGGGTTAAAATGACTTTTTTTTAAGCAGTGTATGTGCACATGTATGTGTATATGAGCATGCATGTGTACCTTGGCATGAAAATGGTTAGTCTAAAACCAGAACAAAGCTAGAAGGGACTTGTGTACAAAAGCAGCTTTCTTCTTTCTGTTTGGGAGCAGCCTGAGTTTTATTTCATTACTGTGACAATACTCTTTTCTCTCCTTTCTACCTGCTGTGTTGCCTGGAGTATTTTGTTCTTTCAATTTCTTTCTAGCCATGCCTTCCCTCTTAGAAACTGTAACTCAGAGCTGTTTTAAGCAATTGATTTATCTGACCCTCCACTTCCCAAGGCCTGTCTATCCTCATCAAATGCTCAAGAGCTTAAATATTTGTGAAATTGACCACCGTTTTTTGGGTTTCTTTCTAGAATTGAAGGTGCTAGGTGTCTTTATCCATCCTCTTTGGTGATATATCAATAAATAACTATTTTTTATTGACTTAAATTGGCTGAAAGTCTGATTACAATTCTAAACATTTGAGGGAAATGAATGTGAAAATTAAAACTGCTCTGAAAATTATCCCCACGTGTCTGTACTTTTTTTCATACCTAACTTTCTTCATTGGGCTTCCCAAGTGGCTCAAATGGTAAAGAATCTGCCTGCCAATGCAGGAGATGCAGGTTTGATTCTTGGGTCAGGAAGATCCCCTGAAGTAAGAAATGGCAATCCACTCCAATATTCTTGTTGGGATAATCCCATGGATAGCAGAGCCTGGCGGGCTACAGTCCATGAGGTCGCAGAGTCAGACATGACTGAAATGACTCAGTATACACACACACAACCTTTTTCATGTATTCAGAAATATTAGAAAGCTGCAGCCTGAAGTTTTAAAGTAGTAAATGAGTAAAGTATTTTCTCTCTTTGAAAAGTGATATTGACTGGTGGTGGTGGTTTAGTCACTAAGTCATGTCCAACTCTTGAGACCCCATGGACTATAGCCCACCAGGCTCCTCCATCCATGGGATTTTCCAGGCAAGAATACTGGAAAGGATTGTCATTTCCTTCTCCAGGGGATGTTCTCAATCCAGGAATCGAACCCAGGTCTCCTGCATTGCAGGCAGATTCTTTACTGACTGAGCTATGAGAGAAGCCCACTTCCCTCATATGATACTGACTAAAAAATATTTAAAAGCTGGTCATCACATAATATTGAAGATTAAAAGAGGTGATTTAAAGAGAAAAATCTGAAAACACAGCTTTAGATCAATTCTCAGATGAGCTTTCAAAGCTGTGGTCATTGTATTCAGTGAAAAGTAGAATGGGGAGTCATCTTAGTGATAAGTCTTAAAAATCTCTGAAAATCTGAGACTGGAAACAAATTCACTTCTTATGTTAAATCTTTCTCAGAACCTTTAAGTATAGTATGATGTGCATAAGGAGAAGATATGGCAGATAGTTGTGTTTTTTTTAAACCATATGATAACTGTATTCAACATATGAAAGAATTCAGACTGCATATTGAAATTCTTATTAAAATTATTTTGACTATGTTAAAAGAATTCTCAGTGCACACAAAAAGCATTTGCTATTGTAATATGTAGATATGGAATGCTTATCCTATAAAGTTTTCAGGTCGTAAAGCAAGAAACAGTAAGGTAAACCTTGAGAGCTGCTTTCAAGCATAGTCTATTTTCTTAAGGAAGTATAATGAAGAATACAGCAGTCACAAGCCAGAGAATCATTGCTATGGGTTGGAGTAACTTAAGCATAACAGGTACACTTGAAAGGGATATGTATAGAAGGAAATATGTGATGACATACTTTGAGGTAGTTACTGTTAATTCAGATGGCAAATAAACACATGAAAGTATGCTCAGCATCATTCATTATTAGAGAAATGCAAATCAAAGCTACAATGAGGTTTCACCTTACACAGTCAGAAGGCCATCATCAAAAAATCTATAAACAATAAATGCTGGAGAGGGCCTGGAAAAAGGGAACCGTCCTACACATTGGTGGGAAAGTAAACTGATTTAGACATTATGGAGAACAGTATGAAGATTCCTTAAAAAACTAGGAATAGAACTACCACATGACCCAACAATCCCACTACTTGGCATATACCCTGAGAAAACCAGAATTGAAAGAGACACATGTACCCCAGTGTTCATAGCAGCACTGTTATTAATATCCAGGCCATGGAAGCAACCTAGATGTCCATCAACAGATGAATGGATAAAGAAGTTTTGGTACATATATGCAATGGAATATTACTCAACCATAAAAATGAATGGATTTGAGTCAGTTCTAATAAGCCTGTTATTCAGAGTGAAGTTAATCTGAAAAAGAAAACAAGTATTGTATATTAACACATACATATAGAATCTAGAAGATTATATTGGTGAACCTATTTGCAGGGAAGGAATGGAGATGCAGATGTAGAGAATGGACTTGTGCACACAGTCGGGGAGGGAGAAAGTGGGATGAATGGAGAAAGTAACATGAATATATACTATCTTGTGTAAGATGAATAGCTAGTAAGAAGTGCTATGTAGCACAGGGAGCCCAGTCTGCCATTCTGTGATGACTTGGAGGGATGGCATGGGGGAAGAGGAGAGACACTCAGGAGGGAGGGGATGTATGTATAATCATTGCTGCTGATTCACATTGTTGTATGGCAGAAACCAACATAACATTGTAAAAATTAAAAAAAAAAAGAGAAAGCAGACAAATACCAATACAAAGCAAATTAGCCTTCCAACATTTCTTTTAAAGTCTTGTGGTGATGGCAAAAGAAGAATACATGAAGCCCTATTATGTAGTGTTTTTGTTAAGAATTGTTGGACCTCTGGGAAGACTTGGTTTACAGAAGGACAACTCATGAGGGTTTGCAAGCAGGACCTTGCAAAATCTTCTGTCATCAAGACAAGATTAGCCTATATGTTCTTCAATCTCTATGCTTTCATCAGTCACTTTCCATTTTGGATCTTCCTGAATAATGTGGTTGTCAATACAGTGAATAACGGTGGATTGAATACTAGCCAAGCATAAGGCCTTGAATTCATAGCATTATCCTGGGAAATACTCAAAGTCTAGGAGATAGCCTTTATTTAACAAAAGATAGTAGGTTGCCAAAGTAGTCTCCATTTTATATTTAACATTCAGAACTTCAGCTTTGTTAGGTTTCAGGACCTAAAGCATAGAATCCAGAAAGTCCCTGAAAAGTTAACTTGATCTTCCCTTAATGTATATTGTTAGGCTGTTTATTTCTATATCCATACCCACAATCTATATACTTCTAGAAAAATTATATTATACTTAACCTTTTCTTTTTTTGGCCATGCCCCGTAGCTTGCTAAAACTCAACATTGAAAAACCTAAGATTATGGCATCTGGTCCCATCACTCCATGGCAAATAGTAAGGGAAAATGCAGAAAGGGTGATAGATGTTATTTTCTTGTGCTCCAAAATCACTATGGACAGCGACTGTAGCCAGGAAATTAAAAGTCAATTGCTCCTTGGAAGGAAAGCTATGACAAAGCTAGACATTGTATTAAAAAGCAGAGACATCACTTTGCCAACGAAGGTCCATATAGTCAAAGCTATGGTTTTTCCAGTAGTCATGTACAGATGTGAGAGTTGAAGTATAAAGAAGGCTAAATGCCAAAGAATTGATGCTTTCAAATTGTGGTGCTGGGGAAGACTCTTGTGAATCCCTTGGACAGCAGGGAGACCAAACCGTCAATCCTAAAGGAAATCAATCCTGAATATACATTGACAGGACTGATGCTGAAGCTGAAGTTCCAATACTTTGGCCACGTGATATAAAGAGCCAACTCATTGGAAAAGACATTGATGTTGGGAAAGATTGAGGGCAGGAGGAGCAGGAGGCGACAGAGGATGAAATGGTTGAATGGCATCACTGACTTACAGGACATGACTTTGAGCAAATTCCAGAAGATAATGAAGGACAGGGAAGCCTGGTGCACTGCAGTCCATGGGATTGCAAAGAGTTGGACACAATTTAGCGACTGAACAATGAGACTTGCAGAGTCTTAATTTTCCAACTAGAAATTGAACCTGAGCTCTGATAGTGAAAGCGACAAGTCCTAAACACTGTACCACCAGGGAATTTCCAGTCTAACCTCTTTGTATGCTTTTTGCTGTAACTCTTTTTTCAATGTTATTGAATCTCTGTTATCCAAGAGATTCCTGCGATTCTGCCTTTTTAACCTAGGAAGGGAGCTAGTCAGGGTAAGGGACAAGTGGGACATATGGGAAAAATAGGAGCTTAAGTTGATTTGAGGGATTCAGAGGACAAGGAATTTTAAAGTTCAGCAGAGCCATTTTTGACAACTTTTCCATATCCTCCCCGTCCCACCAACAGGATTCTACTGCTTACCTTACCTAGGTGAAGCGAATCCACTCATGAGGGATGGATTACATTAGCAGCATGTCAAACAGTGGGTCAAAGTACAGAATACATGTCTTAGAGGAGCAGAGTGAAGCAATATGTGGACCACAAACAAAGCCTGAGTTGGGGTGAGGGTTTGTAAATCGAGAAATGAAAAATATCACAGTATAACAAGGAGACCATAGATGGCTGTCTGGTTAACTACTATAGGTAAAAATATGTCTGCTACTTGGTGCGTTTATTCATGCTCATCCTGTTCTGATACTATTTTAAAGGAAGTCAGAATAAGAGAACACTACCTCTTGCCCCTCATCATTCTCTGAGTTTAGGCCCACATTCTCTCTCATCTAAACTTTAAAATATCATAACCATAATATAATTATCAAGCATTTAAAATTAACAATAATTCTTTAATATCTTGCAATATGCAGTCAGTATTCAAATATATCCAATTGTATCATTAATGACTTACCAAAATTTTTCCTTATGCTCCCTTTTTGATCTCTTTGAATCCTATCTTATTCCTTCTTCAATCTACCTTTCATTAAGGAGGTAAATATCAGAGAAATAGTTCTGCCCATGTCACTCCCCTCCTCAAAACAATTACCTGTTATTTCAGCTAGGCTTTCTTTGAACTGCACTTTCCCTTATAGTCCAAAAATAAAGAATAGTTCTATTTTATGTAAGGGATGCATTCTTGAACGTTTCTAATAGTTCAAAACTCCCATAACTCAAATATAATTCTGATAGAGAATGGAGTGTTGACTGGTTACTGGCTAAGTAGCACTACCCTCTCTAAAGCATTCTTTAGGGTCCAGGTGTTGCCTGGCAATGGCACTACACACTGCACAATATCCTTGAATTTTTTTTTTAAATATAGTTGATTTACAATATTATATATTTCAGGTGTAGAGCATAGTGATCCAGTGTTTTTACATATTATACTCCATTAGAAGTTATTATAAGATAATAGCTATAATTTCCTGTACTGTACAATATATCCTTGTTGCTTAATTATTTTTTACATAGTAGCTTATGTCTCTTAATCCCTTACCCATAGTTTGTCTACTCAATTTTGGTAGCCCCTTTTTTTCTATATCTGTGAATCTCTTTCTGGTTTGCATAAACATTTGTCTGTGTTATTATTATTATTAGTTGGCTGTGCCACATGGCTTTCAGGACCTAGTTCCCCAATCAGGGGTTGAACTCCCAGTGAAACCACCAAGTCCTAACCATTGGACCATGAGGTATTTCCCTGTAATTTTTTTTTTAAGATTCTTTATATGTGATATCATACAGTATCTTTCCTTTTTTAATTAATTTTAATTGGAGGATAAATATTTTACAATATTTTGTTGGTTTCTGCCATACATCAACATGAATCAGCCATAGGTATACATATGTCCTACCTCCCTCATGAACCTCCCTCCCATCTTCCAATACATCCCACCTCTCTAGGTTGTCTCAGAGCACTGGTCTTGAGCTTCCTGTATCATAACAGCAAATTCCCACTGGCTATCTATTTTACATATGGTAATGCATATGTTTCCAGGCTTCTTTCTCAATTTGTCCCACCCTCTTCTTCCCCCACTGTGTCCACAAGTCCGATCTTTATGTCTGCATCTTCATTGCTCCAATGCAAATAGGTTCCTCAAAACCATCTTTCAAAATTCCATATATATGCATTAATATGCAATATTTTTTTTTCTTTTTTCTGACTTGCTTCACTCTATATGGGAGAAGGAAACAGCAACCCACTCCAGTATTCTTGCCTAGAGAATCTCGTGGACAAAGGAGCCTGGTAGGCTGCTGTCCATAGGGTTGCAAAGAGTTGGACACGACTGAAGTGACTTAGCATGCATGCATGCATTGGAGAAGGAAATGGCAACCCACTCCAGTATTCTTGCCTGGAGAATCCTAGGAACAGAGGAGTCTGGTGAGTTGCCATCTATGGGGTTGCACAGAGTCGAACACGACTGAAACGACTTAGCAGCAGCAGCAGCAGTCACTCTATATAGTAGGCTCTAGGTTCATCCTCCTCCTTAGAACTGACTCAAATGTGTTCCTTTTTATGGCTGAGTAATGTTCCATTGTATATATGTACCACAACTTCTTTATCCATTTATCTGTTGATGGACATGTAGGTTGCTTCCATGTCCTGGCTATTGTAAATATGGCTACTATGAACATTGGGATACCTGTGTATTTTTCAGTTATGTTTTTCTCAGGGTATATGCCCAGTAGTGAGGTTTCTGGGTCATACGGTAGTTTTATTCCTAGGTTTTCAAGGAAACTTCATAATGTTCTCCATAGTGGCGGTATCAATTTATTTTCCCACAAACAGGGCAAGAGGGTATGCTTTTCTTCACACCTTTTCCATCATCTATTGTTTATAGATTTTTTTGATGATGGCCATTCTGGCATGTGTGAAGTGATACCTTATTTTACTTTTGATTTGCCTTTCTCTTATAAAGAGTGATGTTGGGCATCTTTTCATGTGTATCTTAGCTATCTGTATGTCTTCCTTGGGGAAATGCCTGTTTTAGTTTCGGGGGGGGGGGTTTGCCCACTTTTTGATTGGGTTGTTTGTTTTTTTGGTATTGAGCTGCATGGGCTGCTTGTATATATTGGAGATTAATCCTTTATCAGTTGTTTCATTTGATATTATTTTCTCCCATCCTGAGAGTTGTCTTTCCCCCTTGTTTATAATTTCCTTTGCTGTGCAAAAGCTTTTAATTTTAATTAAGTCCCATTTGCTTCTTTTGTTTTTATTTCCATTACTCTAGGAAGTTGGTCATAGAGAATCTTGCTGTGATTTATGTCAGAGAGCATTCTGCCTATGTTTTCTTCTAAGAGTTTTATAGTTTCTGGTTTTATGTTTAGGTCTTCAATGAATTTTGAGGTTATTTTTGTGTATGGTGTTAGAAAGTATTCTACTTTCATTCTTTTGCACATAGTTGACCAGTTTTCCAAGCACCACTTGTTGAAGGAACTGTCTTTTTTTCATTATATATTTTTGCTTCCTTTGTCAAAGATAAGGTGTCATAGGTGCATGGATTTCTCTCTGAGCTTTCTATTTTATTCCATTAATCTATATTTCTCTTTTTGAACCAGACCATGCTATCTTGATGACTGTTGCTTTGCAGTATAGTCTGAAGTCATGAAGGTTGATTCCTCCAATTCCATGCTTCTTTCTGAAGATTGCTTTGGCTATTCAGGGTCTTTTGCATTTCCATACAAATTGTGAAATTACTTGTTCTAGTTCTATGAAAAATACTGTTGGTAGTTTGATAAGGATTGTGTTGAATCTGCAGATTGCTTTGGGTAGTATAATAATTTTCACTCTACTGATTCTTCCAATCCAAGAACATTGTATATCTCTGTATCATCTTTGATTTCTTTCATCAGTGTCTTATAGTTTTCTCCATACAGGTCTTCGGGTAAATTTATTCCTAAGCATTTTATTATTTTCATTGCAGTGGTGAATGGAATTGCTTTTTAAATTTATCTTCCTGATTTTTTGTTGTCAGTGTATAGGAATGCAAGGGATTTCTTTGTAGTAATTTTATATCCTGTGACTTTACTATGTTCATTGTCTAGCTCTAGTAATTTTTTGGTGGCCTTTTTAGGATTTTTTATGTTGAGAATCATATCATCTGCAAACAGTGAGAGTTTTACTTCTTCTTTTCCAATATGGATTCCTTTTATTTTTCTTCTCTGATTGCTGTAGCTAGGACTTCCAAAACTATGTTGAATTATAGTGGTGAGAGTAGGCACCCTTGTCTTGTTCCTGATTTTAGAGGAAATGTTTTCAGTTTTTCATGGTTGAGGACAATGTTTTGCTGTGGGTTTGTGGTATATGGCTTTTATCATGTTGAGGTATATTCCTTCTATGCCTACTTTCTGGAGAGTATTTTTTTTTTTTATCATAAGTGCATGTTGAGTGTTGTTGAAAGTTTCTCTGCATCTATTTAAATGATCGTATGGTTTTTATCTTTCAATTTGTTAATATGGTGTATCACATTGTTTGATTTTCATATACTGAAGAATCCTTGCATCTCTGGGATAAAGTCTACTTGATCATGTTGTATGATCTTTTTTATGTTTTGTTAGATTCTGTTTGCTTGAATTTTGTTGATTTTTGCATCTGTTTTCATTAGTGATATGACCTGTTATTTTCTTTTTTAATATAAATTTATTTATTTTAATTGGAGGCTAATTATTTTACAATATTGTATTGGTTTTGCCATACATCAACATGAATCCACCATGGGTGTACACATGTTCCCCATCCTGAACCCCCCTCCCACCTCCCTCCCCATCCCATCCCTCTGGGTCATCCCAGTGCACCAGCCCCGAGCCTCCTGTATCATGCATCGAACCTGGACTGGCGATTTGTTTCACATATGATATTATACATGTTTCAGTGCCATTCTCCCAAATCATCCCACCCTTGCTCTCTCCCAGAGTCCAAAAGACTTTTTGTGGCATCTTTGTCTGGTTTTGGTATCAGGGTGATGATGGCCTCATAGAGTGAGTTTGGGAATTTTCCTCCACTGCAATTCTGGAAGAGTTTGAGTAGGATAGATGTTAGCTCTTCTCTAAATTTTTGGTAGAATCCACCTGTGAATTTTGTTTGTTGAAAGATTTTTTATTACAGTTTGAATTTCTGTGCTTGTGATTGGTCTGTTCATATTTTCTGTTTCTTCCTGGTTCAGTTTTGGAAGGTAAACTTTTATAAGAATTGTTCATTTCTTCCAAGTTGTCAATTTTATTGACATATATTTTCTCATAGTAGTCTCTTATGGTCCCTTGTAGTTCTGTGTTGTCTGTTGTAACTTCTCCTTTTTCATTTCTAATTTTATTGATTTGAGTCTTATCCCTTTTTTTCTTGATGAGTCTGGATAATAGTTTGTCCCTTTGTTTATCTTCTCAAAGAAACAACTTTTAGCTTATTGATCTTTGTTATAGTCTTCTTCAAGCCTTTTTCATTTATTTCTGCTCTGATGTTTATGATTTCTTTCGTTCTACTAAATTTGGGATTTTTTTTGGTCTTTATTCTAGTTGCTTTAGGTGTAAAGTTATGTTTATTTGATGTCTCTTGTTTCATCAGGTAGGCTTGCATTGCTATGAACTTTCTCTTAGCACTGCATTTACTGAATCTCATAGGTTTCAGATTGTTGTGTTTTCATTGTCATTTGTTTCTAGGCATGTTTTTATTTTCTTTTTGATATCTTCAGTGATGTGTTGGTTATTCAGAAGCATGTTGTTTAGTTTCCATGTGTTTGTGTTTTTTATATTTTTTTTCCTATAGTTAATATCTAATCCTGCAGCATTGTGATCAGAAAGGATGCTTAAAGTGATTTTAATTTAAAAAAAAATCACTAAGGCTTAATTTGTGACCCAGTATATGATCTATCCTAGAGAATGTTCCATGTGCACTTGAAGAAAAGGTGAAATCTAATGGTTTTGGATGAAATGCTCTGTAGATATCAATTAGGTCCAACTGGTCTAATGTATCATTAAAGATTGTATTCCTTATTAATTATCTGTCTGGATGATCTGTCCATTGGTGTGTGGGGTACTAAAGTCCACCACTATCATTGTGTTACTGTTGATTTCCCCTTTAATAGTTGTTATCATTTGCCTTATGTATTGAGGTGTTCCTATCTTGGGTGCATATATATTCATAATTATTATATTATTGTTTTATCTTATTCTTTGATCATTATGTGATGTCCTTCATTGTCTCTTGTAGCAGCCTTTATTTTAAAATATATTTTATCTGATTATTGCTACTCGCATTTTTCTTTTTAAATTTCTATTTGCAGGGAATAACATTTTCCTGTTGCTCACTTTCAGTCTGTATGTGTCCCTACTTCTGAGGTCAGTCTCTTGTAGACAGTATATATAGAGGTCTTGTTTCTGTATCCATTCAGTCAATCTGGGTCTTTTGGTTAGAGCATTTAGTTCATTTACATTTAAGGTAATTATTGATATATATGATCTCATTGAAAGTGAAGTAAAAGTCACTCAGTCGTGTCCAACTCTTTGCGACCCCATGTGCTATACAGTCCATGGAATTCTCCAGACCAGAGTGCTGGAGTGGGTAGCCTTTCCCTTCTCTAGGGGATCTTCCCAACCCAGGGATCAAACTCAGTTCTCCCGCACTGCATGTGGATTCTTTACTAGCTGAACCACAAGGGAAGCCCAAGAATACTGGAGTGGGTAGCTTATTCCCTCTCCAGCATAGCTTCGTGGCCCAGGAATTAAATCAGGGTCTCCTGCATTGCAGGAGGATTCTTTACAAAGTGAGCTTTCAGGGAAGCCAATATGATCTCATTACCATTTACTTTATTGTTTTGGGTTTGTTTTCATGGTCCTTTACTTTCTCTTTTGTTTCCTATCTAGAGACATTTATTTAGCATTTGTTGCAATGCTGATTTAGTGGTGCTGAATTCTCTTAACTTTTACATGTCTGTAATGCTTTTGATTTCTCCTTCAAATCTGGATGAGATCCTTGATTCATAGAGTAATTTTGGTTGTGGATTTTTTTAAATTTTCATCACTTTAAGCATATCCTGCCACTCCCTTCTCGCCTGCAGAGTTTCTGTTGAAAGATCAGCTGTTAGCCTTATAGGGATCCCTTTGTGTGTTATTTGTTGGTTTTCCCTTGCTGCTTTTAATATTTGTTATTTGTGTTTAATTTTTGTTAGTTTGGTTAATATGTGTCTTGGTGTATTTCTCCTGGGTTTATCCTGTATGGGACTCTCTTGGGTTACTGGACTTGGGTGGCTATTTCCTCTACCATGTTAGGGATGCTTTTGACTATAATCTCCTCAAATATTTTCTCACACCCTTTCTTTTTGTCTATGTCTTCTGAGACCCCTATAATCCAAAGGTTGGTGCACTTAATGTTGTCCCAACGGTCTCTGAGACTGTATCTATTTCTTTTTATTATGTTTTCTTTATTATGCTCTGTTTCAGTTATTTCCACCCTTGTATCTTCCAGCTCACTTATCTGTTCTTCTGCCTCAGTTTTTCTGCTATTGGCTCCCTCTAGTGTATTTTTAATCTCAGTTACTGTGTTATTCGGGCTTCCTGGGTGGCACTAATGGTAAAGAACCCGCTTGTCAATGCAAGAGAGGTAAGATACATGGGTTTGATCCCTGAGTCAGGAAGATCCCCTGGAGGAGGGCATGACAACAAACTGCAATATTTTTGCCTGGAGAATCCCATGAACAGATGGGGCCTGGCAGGCTACAGTCAATAGGGTCACAAAAATTTCAGACATGACTGAAGTGACCTAGTATGCAAGCATGGGTTGTGTTGTTCATTGCTGATTCTCTATTCTTTAATTCTTCTAGGTCCTTGTTAAACATTTCTTTTTATCTTGTCAATCTATGCCTCCAGTATGTTTATCTGTGCCTCCATTTTATTTCTAACATTTCACATCATCTTTACTGTCATTACTCTGAATTATTTTCCAGGTAAACTGCCTATTTCCTCTTCATTTGTTTGGTAATGTGGCTTTTTACCATGTTTATTCATCTGCTGCATGTTTCTCTGTCTGTCATGTTTTTCAGTTTACTGTGTTGGGGGTCTCCTTTCTGCAGGGTGGAAAGTCTTACTTCCTCTTAATGGGGTCTACCCCCTTTGGGTTGGATTGGACTAGTGCCTTGTGAAAATTCCCTGGTTGGAGGGACTTGTACTGTATTCTGGTGGATATAGCTGGATCTTGCCTCTCTGAAGGGCAGTGTTATGTCCAGCAGTGTGTTTTGCTGTGTCTATTGGCTTGGTATGACTTTGGGTAGCTTTTCTGCTAATAAGCAGGTTTGTGTTTCTGTTTTGCTAAAATTTGATGTGAGGCATCTAGTATTGGAGCTTGCTGGCTTTTGAGTGGGACTTGATCTTAGCACAGGCTAAGGCTTTGGGGAGAGCTCTCACCCATTAATGTTTCATGGGATCAAGATTTCCTGGTGGTCTAAAGTTCTGGACTTGGTTATCCCATCTCACTGGTTCAGGGCTAACTGCTTACTTTAGCACCAAGACATTACAGGCCACCCAGTATAGAAGACAAAACCCCAAGTCTGATGTGCAAAGCAACACTCAACATCCAAAAACACCCAAAGAAACTCAAATACATACAAAGAGAAGTGAATGAGGAAAAAGAGGGAAAAAAAGGATAAAAATGATCAAAAAAGAAGAGAGCAATCAAACCAATAAACAAACATCTAAATGAAAATGAATACTAAAAACTAGACTAGCAAATATACAAAATAAAAAGCATGGAAAAAGTGCAAAATAACTTGAGTACTGTAAAAACAGAAAAAAAATAATGTGAATTTATTTAAAAAATAAGATGCTTTGAAAAAGAAAATATTAGATTATAAAAATAAAAATCAAATGAATAATAAAGAAAAAACAACATTAGAACAGTTAGAAAGAGAGAAAAAAGAGAAAAAAACATATAGAGAATGGTAGTAAGAAAAATGTCCTTATGATTCCTCTGTTTTCTTCTCTACACAGTGTGCTTCAGTCAATTTGCCTACTGAGAAAATCCTCCCGATATTTCTAGAAATGTCTCTGCACCTGTGGTGGTCAGTGTGGGGTCAACTCAGACTCAGATCTTGCCCTATTCAAGCTTTCACTTGTTCCCAAAATCCACAGTTGCCCCCAAAGCCTACAAGCGTGTGTGCTAAGTTGCTTTAGTCGTATCCAACTCTTTGTGACCCTGTGGACTGTAGCCCTCCAGGCTCCTGTGTCTATGGGATTCTCCAGGTAAGAATACTGGAGTGGGTTACCATGCCCTCCTTCAGGGGATCTTCCAACCCAGGGATTAAATCTGTGGCTCCTGCGTTGCAGACAGATTCTTTACTGCTGAGCATGGGGGAAGCCCCTAAAGGCCGCAGTATCAGGCTAATTGGGAGATTTAATCTGCTGTACCTGTGGCTGCCAGAGCAATTTCCCCTTCTCTCCTTTGCCCGAGTGGCCCCTGGTACTTTGCCTTTGTTTTAGGCCAACTCTGCTTGTAGGCTGCCCTCTGGTGTCTGTTCTCTGCCCAGACACAAGGGGTGAAAGTGGAAGCTTATTAGGGCTTACTTCCTCAGTTGGGCTGGGGAGAGGAAGGGGTACAACAGACAAAGTGTGGGCAGTGCCTGCTGTGGCCAAGACCTGCAGGACGTCACCACAGTCTGAGGCAGATCATGTACTTCTCCAGAGGAGTTTGCCTTGCACTGTGGGTCCCTCAGCAGAGCCAAGCAGCTCAGGCCCTAGGAAGATGTGGGCAGCGACCCATTCCTGCTCATAGCTGGAGTCAAGACCGTAGTGGCCTCTGTCTTCCACCTTTGGCACTTGTGCCAGCTCTTCTACCTTTGGATTCTCAGACCTCAGCCAGCTCATCCCCCTAATGAATTCACAAATGCAGGGTCCTGTCACAAATGTAGGAGTTAGAATATTCTTGCAGCAATGACCTCTTGCCTCTCTGTGAGGCCCAGGCTTTTCCCTCGACTCCCTCAGCTGTGTCACACTAGCCCCCTCTGAGTATCTTCATGGCAGTCAACCCCCATCCTCTCCCTGTGGCCCAATCCCAGAAGCCTGAGCCTCAGCACCTAGCCCTCACTCTCTGCAGGTGTGGGTGTGTGAGCAGCTTCTGGCTAGGAAATGCTGTTCAGCAATGATCTCCGTGGTGAATTTTTTTCCATTTTGCCTTCTGAGCACCTGTTGCTATGTTCCTCTCTGAGGTTGTAAAGTTCCCCCTGATCCTACCCATAAAGTTGTTTCCAGGTGTGCAGAAACTTTTGCTCCTTCATGACTCCCTCCCAAAGGCACAGATCCCCATCCTGAAATCCTTTGTCTCTTTTTTTTTTTAGCTTTTGCCCTACTTCATTCCTTGGAGATTGGCTTGCCTTTTAAGTCTGGGTTCTTCTGCCAGCTTTCAGCAGGTGTTCTGTAGGAGTTGTTCCACATGCAGATGAATTTTTGAGGTATTTGGGGGAGGTGAAGGCAATCTTCCCATCTTATTTCTCTACCATCTTGAAAGTCTCCCTCATATAGTATCCTTTTGCACTTGTTTCACTCTAGGACCCTCCAAGTTGCTGCAAATGACAGAATTTCATTTTTTATGACCGAATACTCTTCCATTGTGTGTGTGTGTGTGTACTACATCTTCTTTATCTATTTGTCTATTGGTGGACACTTGGGTTACTTCCATATTTTTGCTACTATAAATAGTACTGCTGTGAACATTGGGGTGCAAATATCTCTTCAAGTCAGTGTTTTCTTTTTATTGCTTTTTCTAGATATATACCCAGGAGTGGAATTGCTAGATCATATGATAGCTCTATTGTTAATTTTTTGAGGAATCTCCATACTGTTTTCCATAGTAGCTGTACCAATTTATGTTCCCATCAACAGTGTAAAAGTTTTCCCTTTTATTCACATCCTCTCCAACATTTTTTATTTGTAGACTTTTTTATGTTATCCATTCTGACAGATGTGATGTGATAACTTGTTTATATTTGCATTTCTCTAATAATTAAAAATGTTGAACATTTTTTCATGTGACTATTGGCCATCTGTATGTCTTCTTTGAAAAATGTCTCTTCAAGTCTTCTCCATATTTTTAAATTGAGCATATCTTTGACCTTTGAATTCATGGAACTCTTAGAAAAATTGTAATTAGTTTGAGGTTTAATGTTATTTTATTTATTTTATTTTATTACTTATAAAGCAATGGAGCTTCCCACATGGCACTAGTGGTAAAGAACCCACCTGCAAATGCAGGAGACATGAAAGTCGTGGATTCGATCACTGAGTCAGGAAGATCCCTTGGAGGAGGGCATGGCAACCCATTCCGAATTCTTGCCTGGAGAATCCCCATGGACAGAGGAGCCTAGTGGGCTACAGTCCATAGGGTCTGAAAGATTTTGACGCAACTAAAGTGAGTTAGCACACAGCCACGCATAAAGTGATCATTTAATTAGTTTTTTTTTTTTTTAAGCAATGCCACATGGCATGCAGGATCTCAGTTCCCTGACGAGGGATTGAACCCATGCACCCTATATTGGAAGCATGAAGTCGTAACCACTGGACTGCCAGGGAAGTCCCTTAATTATTTTCAAATTTAATAGTTGCACGGTAAGATTCTGTATATGATACAATTGACCATACTGCATCATTATTCCCTAAGCATATCATCTGTTGTTATATCTCTGTAGACATAAATCTCTTTCTTACCATTTCTCTGCCAACAGAACTTCTATTAATTCGCTAAGACCCATCTAAAATATCACTTCCTCTTTGAAACCTTCCCTAATCTTCTAGACAGAATGAATCATTCCCTTTTCTTTTTCTAAAATGCCTTGCTTAAATGTGGGCTGCATCACTTATTATGGTATGACTTTTAAGTTATTCATGTTATTCTATCATTATAGTTGGTATGTTAGTATGTACTTCATGGCTATTCCATATCCATTTGTCCCCTCACTGGGCTTAAAACAGTACTTATTATAGTAGATACTCAGATGTGTTGATTCTAATTAATCTTGCAGAATTACTGTAAAGATTAAACGAAATAATATAACTGCCTTAAACGGTGCCTGGTGCTGGTACTCAATAAAGTTTCCCTCCTCTTTCCTCTTCTTTTACTTTTTCCTCTTTTTTCTTTTGCTTCATTTTTCTCAATTCCCTGTATATTCTGCCCATAACAAAATAATAGATTTCTTTCTTTCATTGCTTACATGTCTCTTCTTCAGGGTACTAAGACTTTGTACCTCTCATCTGTTTATGTATTTATTTTAGGTCACTGGTCCTGTTCAAATTAGAGATTCCCTTAAGAGAGCAGACAGAGGTAATATGACATCTCCACCACTCCTGGATGCCAACTCCATGAAGAACCCGGCATTGTTAAATGACATCAAGATTGAGCCCCCAGAAGAACTTCTGGCTAATGATTTCAACCTGCCCCAGGTGGAACCAGTTGACCTCTCCTTTCACAAGCCAAAGGCTCCTCTCCAGCCTGCCAGTATGCTGCAATCTCCAATACGTTCTCCCAAGCCACAGCCTGCTTCCCAGACTCTTGTAGTGTCCACTTCAACATCAGACACAGGCAGTTCAGCAAGCATCCGTACTGTTCTGACTCCAAGCTCTATCCTGGCCTCATCTCAGGGCACTGGTGGCCATCAGATCTTACATGTGATTCACACCATCCCCTCAGTCAATCTGCCAAATAAGATGGGTAGCCTGAAGGCCATCCCAGTGGTGGTGCAGTCGCTGCCCATGGTGTATACTACTTTGCCTGCAGATGGGAACCCTGCAGCCATTACAGTCCCACTCATTGGAGGAGATGGCAAAAATGTTGGCTCAGGTGAGCATCAATGTGCCCCTTTGCTGAGACTTACCTACCTCCATCTATTCCCTTTTTGAATATTGTAGCTATTTATTTTCCGGTTATTCTTGTGTACAGCTTTAAGAGCAATTTTTCATACTGTTTTCATCATGTTTCTTTGATGCTTAAAAATGTACAATGACTCTTTTTAGCCCATGTTTCTCAAACTGTGGTATGCATATCTTTGAGTGAAATACTATATATCTTACTAGAACCTCTATATTATTTGATAGTAATTTAAAATATTTTATTAAAAAGAAAAATATAATATTTGAATAATATTTTAAGATAAGACAGGAACTTCAAAAACACTTTTAAGCTTACTAAGACAGCCACCCTTAGGCAGAGGATATGTTTAGTCTCTTACGCCATTGGGAATGTTTTGGTAGAAAAGTTGAGCAAGTTTCTCGCCTTACATACATAGCCAGCCTTACCTCCTTGCCTCTCCCAACACTTTAGCTTTTCTCTTCCTTCCAGGTAAAAGTCTTCTTTGAAATTTTGCCATCTCTCCTTTGTTCCACCTCATTTTGCATCTATTATCTTTCCTATTATTTTTTACATGCCTGTATCACAAGTATATGGGCATTCTTCCTAACTAAATTGTAAATTGCTGGAGGGCAAGACTATCTTATGTGACTTTGTGCATCTCCAGAAAGCACAGTGGTAGATAGAAGTTATAACAAATCATCTAATGAACAAACTTGAAATTTTGTCCAGGAGAGAGTTCATATGCTATAATGTTACCTTTTACCTAATTTTTAAAATAAGTTTAGAATTCAGAAAGGTATGTTTATCTCCCTTTCACCACTATCCGCCAGCCACCCAGTTCCCTTCCTAGAGGAATATCAAAATTGTAATGGGACATGATGGAAGAAAATTATATAGCCTTTTGAAGTGATTCAAGATATTTAGCTTCACCACATCTATAGAATTACAATCAGTTTTGGATGTTCAGCTTTAAGAATGATTTTGAGAAATTGGATTATAGTCAGAGGAGAAAGATTAAGATGGTGAGAGGACTCAAACTCATGTCAGAGAGGAGCTAGTAAATGTTTAGCATGAATTAATAAGACCAAAGGAGAGATATGTGGGTAGAAATGACTAGGAACCAGATTTCAGCTCAATGTTAAAAAAAAAAAAAAAAACTTTCTCAGAGTTTCCTACGTTTGAGATTCAATACCCTATTATCACTCCATCACTAAATGTATGTAATGAAGAACATACCAAGCATCAAATTGCTGGGACTTTTTCATGTTCTTTTGAATAAAAATGCTATTATCGACTAGTGGTTCGGAGAAGGCGATGGCACCCCGCTCCAGTACTCTTGCCTGAAAAATCCCATGGACGGAGGAGCCTGGTGGGCTGCAGTCATGGGGTCGCAGAGTCGGACACGACTGAGCGGCTTCACTTTCACTTTTCACTTTCATGCATTGGAGGAGGAAATGGCAACCCACTCCAGTGTTCTTGCCTGGAGAATCCCAGGGACGGGGGAGCCTGGTGGGCTGCTGTCTCTGGGGTCGCACAGAGTCAGACACGACTGAAGCAACTTAGCAGCAACAGCAGCAGCATCGACTAGTGGTTAATTGTGGTAATGATAAGTGTTCATAACAATCTTGTTTCTGATATCTCTTAAGGGGGTTAATTAATGGGGGAAAATATGATTATCAATTCTCATGTAGAGAGAGAGCCAAATAAAAATGGTAAAATAAAATTTTTTGTGTGAGAATATGATGATATCAAGCCAGTTTGGATGGTTTTGATGAGTTTGGAATTGCCCCATAATAACCATCAGAACCATTTTAAAAAGAATGAATTTTAAAAGTGTTGCAGTTTCAAGCTAAGACCATTAGCACTGTGGTCTCCAAAATGCTATGCTTACACTTTGATTGGGGCATAAAGGGGTGTTGCATAAAATATTTGGAGCATAAGAAGAAAGCAGCAAAATTTTTATTTGTATTTTCTTATCCTTTACATGTTATTTTATTTATTTTCTACAATCTACACAAAAGTTTAGGATGTAGGTACATTTAGATCATAAACACACATACACATGCAGAGACACAGACACAGGTGCACGCTTAAAATGTTTTAGTGAATTATATACAATGTATGGAGATGACTGTGCTAACCAAGTATTCCCCACCCTCAACTATGTTGCCATCCTTAAGTTTCTTCTGTATAGAAATTTTGAACATTTCACTAGATCTGAAAGATGGCTGATCACCTGGTTGAGTTTTGGTAGGGATCAGAAACACCAGTGTTTGACAATAAATACTTGAGGGCTTCTGCCAACATAGGTGAAAGGGAAGGGTGGTAATATGTATCAAGCACCTACTCAACACCCATTATGTGTCTCATCTCAATGACTCATTTTCATTTAGGAACACAAAAGCCAAAGGAGCTGAGGACAGCTAGAGAACTATTTAGAGTTTGATTAAACAAACACACATTGAACCTCACTTTTCAGGAGACCCTGTCTTGGGAGCTGGAGATAGAGTTGAATCATACTCAGACCATATCCTAGAGAAACCCACCATCTCACTGTCTTAGAGAAGCTCATTCTAGTGAAAATGCTCCAGAAAGCTCCTTTCTACACTCCCCTCAAAGGAGTTTCTGTATCCTGCTATGCTAAAATTTTAAATGTTTTTCTCTTCCTTTCATACAAATATACTTCTTTCATCTTTGCTTTTGCTTTTATTTATTTCTCTATCTTACTGCTACTTATAATATTGGCCAAACTGGGAATCCTGAAAATGATTAGAGACTCATATATTTGTAGCCCACAATGCTCTTTTTATTTGCTTTTAGTGAAAGTTGAGCCCACCTCTATATCTCCACTGGAGATCCCAAGTGACAATGAAGAGAATGCAATTGAGAGTGGATCCTTACAGGGTATTCAAGGACTACAGCAAGAGTAAGTACTTTTATCTGTACTTCAGGTTGTTCTCTGTATATATGTGTGTGTCTGTGATAGAAGTGGAACAAATTCTTAGACACAGTAGTAAGAATTTGAGGACAACAAAATATAGATAAACTGCCTTGTCAGTGAAGGTATGAGCTTGTATGCACACATGTGCATGGACATGGATGTTATGTCACAGTAATGTTCTAATTGTAGATCATTGATTTTTACCCTTGAAAAATCTACAAATTTCCTATGAAATACAATTGCATTCTGTTTCTTTCTGTAAGTTTAAAGGAACCTTATCATTGGCTTGCATTTTAGCAACCATGTCGGATGAAAAATACATTTCTTTAAACCTAGGAATGAGGCTTATTAGAATGAAATGCTCACAGCTTGGGAACAGAAACCACCCAAAGAAATATCACCACCTCCTGGGACCTACACTTACTCAGCATAATGGCCTAGTTGAGGGAATTGCTTGAACTATTTCAATTATTCCTTCTGGGAGGCAGGACTGATATTAAATTTGCATAAATTAAATGCATGTAAGAGGGGATCCCATTATATGTAAGTTCATTTATTAGCCTCCACTTTAAAATCATTATTTGGCCCTATCTCTCTTTCTTTGCTCAGACCAGCAGCAATGACACAAATGCAAGAAGAGTCCCTTGACTTGAAGAGAAGACGGATTCACCAATGTGACTTTGCAGGATGCAGCAAAGTGTACACCAAAAGCTCTCACCTGAAAGCCCACCGCAGAATCCATACAGGTCTGCCCACCTCTACCCTACCTACCCCCTGCCACATGCACACCAAATCTCTGAGAGAAAGGAAGAGAAGAAAGTCCTGAAGCAAAGTTTGATCTATTTATATTTATGGGCACAGGTTCCATTCATGGCTTTTACCCCTATGTCTTGTTTCTACTCTACAGTAGCTGTCATGAAACCAGCCTAAGAAAACATAAACCTGGTGTCTTCTGAATAGTTAAGATCCCCATTGAGCCCTTGTAGGTCTTTCTAATCAGGAAGTCTTAACATTTATGCAAAGATAAAGGCAGATAAGATTCCCTCCCTTGTGACCATCCCCACAAGTTTTACTGAGTAGTGAAAAGCACAGTGAAATTAAAGCAGGCTTTTTGAGCTCAGTACCATCCACCAACCTATAACATACCTTTGTTCTCATTGGAAAAAAGGTGCAGAATAAGTAAAGCAGACCTTGGGGGCTGAGAGTTGAGGCTAAGGGAGTGAGCAAATGGTCCCATTTGAAGAACTGTCATTCAACTCTAAATAAGTATTACCAAATCTCCCAAATTAAAAATTGAAGATTTTTTATGTGAAACATCCTAGATTTCAATTTTGTCTTCTAATTAAATTAATTTTATAATACCATACATTCAAAGAAACCTGCCTGTGGGCCAGAAGTAGCTTTTCAGTCATCAGTTTGTATCCTCTTCTTGAAAACTCCTCATCCCTAATCATCTCCAGCTCAGAAGTGAGACTTGGACACTCTGGACAAGGAAGGGACCCTCTTTTCTTGTAAACATATACTGTATTACAGTTTGTATAGGAGAGCCTAGCCTTAGTTGAGGTGCCCTAAGGCTATTAATAGGTGACTAATTGTCCCACTATTTCTATAACACTCTTATTTGTTGATGTTTTATTTGCTTCTCCTCTACCTCAGATGAAGGCTGATTCTATTGAATATGTATATTATGTGTAAGTATTTGAATTTTCAACATGTAAAAGTAGATGTTAATAGTTTACTGGACTCCTAACATCAACAATTGTTTTAGTATATAGCCAAATTTGTTTTTTTCACCCCTACCTACTTCCCACTATAAAATTTCAGACATCATATTATCTGAATCATAAATACTTCAGAATATATCTTTAAAAGGCAAAGATGTTTAAAAATAAGCACGACATTACTAGCACACAGAAAATTTCCTTAATATCAAATTTCCACAATTGTCTAATAAGTATTTTTTTTTAAGTTTGTTCCGATTTTGATCTAAACAAGGCTCATATGTTGACTAGCATAATCAATATGAGGAGCCAGCTACGCTTAAGTAAAGAGTATTCTTGATTAGAAAACAAAAACTCTGAGATAGAAATAAGCTTGCCTTGTTCTAATAACTGACAGATATCCAGCATAGCTAGGCATATTGGGGGTAGTAGTTAGCGGGGAAGTACAAGAGTAGAAAGGGAAAGACCACTTAAGGAAGGCTACTGTAGTGATGCAGGCAAAATGAGAGCCTGACTAGAATGTTAGGAGTAAATATGGAGAGAAGGAAGTACGTTGATGAGTGAGGGGACGCTAATGACTCTCAGATTTCTGTTTTGGATTACTGGATAGATGGAGGTACCATTTACAAGAATAGAAAGTTTGCCAAAATAACATATTTAGTAAGTAGGAAAAGCCCTCTGGAACCCAACCTTGGTAGGCAACCTGGGTATATATATATTTTTTTTTTCTGTTGCTGATATTCCACAAGTTCTTTGGAAGAGGCAGCTGAAGAAATGCCTTATTTATTGCCCTCCAAAGACTGGACTTCATTGCAAGGAGTTCCAGATATCTACTTGTCTCTGGTAGATATTCTCAGCAGAGAGCCATAAGGCTCTTATTTATCTGGATCTCTAGTATTCAGTGCAGCCCTTCATTTCCTCCAAGCTTACAGTCATACAAAGCAAGAAATATAGATACAAAAATTTCCATTAAATATACAGTTAAGTCACAGGTTTTCTTAAATTATTTATTTTTAATTGAAGGATAATTACAATATTGTGTTGGTTTCTGCCATACATCAGCATGGATCAGCCATAGGTATATATATGTTCCCTCCCTCTTGAGACTCTTTTACATCTCCCACCCCATCCCAGTCCTCTAGGTTGGCACAGAGCCCTGGTTTGAGTTCCTTAGGTCATAAAGCAAATTCCCACTGGCTATCTATTTCATATACAGTAGTGTATATGTTTCCATGCTACTCTCTCTATTCATCCCACCCTCTCCTTCATACCCCTCCCTGTGTCCATAAGTCTGTTCTCTATGTCTGCATCTCCACTGCTACCCTGCAAATAGGTTTATCAGTACCATGTTTCCAGATTCCATATATATGTATTAATATATGATATTTGTTTTTCTGACTTGCTTCACTCTGTGTAATAGGCTTGAGGTTCATCAACCTCATTAGCACTGACTCAAATGTATTCTTTTTATGGCTGAGTAATATTCCATCATATATATGTACCACAGCTTCTTCATCTATTCATCTGTCAGTGGACATCTAGGTTTTTTACATGTCCTGGTTATTGTAAATAGTGCTGCAATGAGCACTGGGGTACATATCTCTTTTTCAGTTATGGTTTTCTCAGGATATAAGCCCAGTAGTGTGTTTTTAGGTTTATATGGTAGTTTTATTCCTAGTTTATAAAGGAATCTCAATATTGTTCTCCACAGTAGCTGTATCAGTTTTATTCTCACCAACAATGTGAGAGGGTTGTCCTTTAATCCATCTGCCTCCAACATTTATTGTTTGTAGATTTTTTTTGATGATAATCATTCTGACTGGTGTGAGGTGATATCTCATTGTAGTTTTGATTTGCATTTCTCTAATAATGAGTGATGTTGAGCATCTTTTCATGTGTTTATTAGCTATCTGTATATCTTCTTTGGAGGAATGTCCATTTAGGTCTTTTACCCACTATTTGACTAAGCAGTTTGTTTTTCTGGTATTGAATAGTATGAACTGCTTATATATTTTGGAAATTAATCTTTTATCTGTTGTTTCATTTGCTATTATTTTCTCCCATTCTGAGGGCTGCCTTTTCACTTTGTTTATAGTTTCCTTTACTGTGAAAAAGCTTTTAAGTTTAATTAAGTCACGTGTTTATTTTTGTTTTTATTTCCATTACTCTAGGAGGTGGGTCATAGAGGATCTTCTTGTGATTTATGAAATACAATGTTCTGCCTATGTTTTCCTCCAAGAGATTTATAGTTTCTGGTCTTACATTTAGGTCTTTAATCCATTTTGAGTTTATCTTTGTATATGGTGTTAGGAAGTATTCTAATTTCATTCTTTTCCATGTAACTGTCCAGTTTTCCCAGCACCACCTATTGAAGAGACTATCTTTAACCCATTGTACATTCTTTTTTTTAATTATGTAATTGGAGGAAAATTATTTTATAATATTTTGATGGGTTTTGCCATACATCAACATGAATTGGCCATAGTTATACATATGTCCCCCCTATCCTAAACTTTCTTCCCACCTCCCTCCCCACCCTGTCCCTCTAGGTTGCCCTAGAACACTAGCTTTAGGTGCCCTGCTTCATGCATTGAACTTGTACTAGCCATCTGTTTTACATAAGGTAATGTAAATGTTTCAATGCTATTTATTGTCTCAAATCATCCCACCCTCAACTTCTCCCACTGAATCCAAAAACCTGTACTTTTCATCTGTGTCTCCTTTCCTGTCCTGCATGTAGGATCATTTGTATTGTCTTTCTAAATTATATATATCTGTCTTTCTAAATTTAATAAGCTTCAGCTTCATCCACCTCATTAGAACTGACTCAAATGCATTACTTTTTATATTAACATTCAATTGTGTATATGTACCAGATTCCTTATCCATTCATCTGCCTATGGATATCTAAGTTGCTTCCATGTCTTAGCAATTGTAAATAGTGCTGTAATGAACATTGGGGCACATGTGTCTCTTTCAATTCTGGTTTCCTCAGTGGGATTGCTGGTTCATACGGCAGTTCTAGTCTCAGTTTTTTAAGGAATCTCCACACTGTTCTCCATAGTGGCTGTACCAGTTTGCATTCCCACCAACAGCGTAAGTGGGTTCTCTTTTCCCCACACCCTCTTCAGCATTTATTTTTCGTAGACTCTTTTTAACTTAATTTTTTTGATGATGGCCATTCTGACTGGCATCAAATAATACTCATTGTGGTTTTGATTTGCATTTCTCTAATAATGAGTGATGTTGAGTATCTTTTCATGTGTTTATTAGCCATCTGTATGTCTCCTTTGGATAAAGGTCTGTTTAGGTCTTTTCCCCATTTTTTGATTGAATTGTTTGTTTTTCTGGTATTGAGCTGCATGAGCTGCTTTTATATTTTAGAGATTAATTTTTTGTCAGTTGTTTCATTTGCTATTATTTTCTCCCATTCTGAGGGCAGTCTTTCCACTGTGCATATAGTTTCCTTCACTGTGCAAAAGCTTTTAAGTTTGATTAGGTCCCATTTTTTACTATTTTTAAAAATTTCCATTTCTCTGGGAGTTGGGTCATAGAGGATCTTGCTGTGATTTATGTCAGAGAGTGTTCTGCCTATATTTTCCTCTAAGATATTTATAGTTTCTGGTCTTACATTTAGATATTTAATCCATTTTGAGTTTATTTTTCTGTATGGTATCAGAAAGTGTTCTGATTTCATTCTTTTACACATATTTGACCAATTTTCCCAGCACCACTTGATGATGGTATTTTCTCCATTGTATATTTTTGCCCCTTTTGTCAAAGATAAGATATCCAAAAAAAAAAAAAAAAAGATAACGTATGCATAGGTTCGTGGATTTATCACTAGAAGTTCTATTTTATTCCATTTATTCTATATTTTTGTCTTTGTGCTAGTACCATACTCTCCTGATGACTGTAGCTTTGTAGTATATTCTGAAGTCAGGAAGGTTGATTTCTCCACTTACATTCTTCTTTCAGAAGATTGTTTTGGCTATGCAAGATCTTTTGTATTTCCATACGAATTGTGAAATTATTTGTTCCAGTTCTGTGAAAAATACCATTGGTAGTTTGATAGGGATTGCGTTGAATCTATAGATTACTTTATGTAGCACACTCATTTTCACTGTATTTATTCTTCCAATCCACAAACATAGTATATTTCCCCATATATTTCTGTCATTGTTTATTTCTTTCATTAATGTTTTATGGTTTTCTATCTACAGGTGTTTTGTTTCCTTAGGTAAATTTATTCATAAGTATTTTATTCTTTTCATTGCCATGGTGAATGAAATATTTTCCATAATAATCTCTTTCTGATTTTCCATTGTTAGTAAATAGAAATGCAAGGGGTTTCTGTGTATTAATTTTATATTCTGTGACTTTACTATATTCATTGATTAGCTCTAGAAATTTTCTGGTGGCCTCTTTCTTCTATGTAGAGGATCATGTCATCTACAAACGGTGAGTGTCTTACTTCTTTGTTTCCAATCTGGTTTCCTTTTATTTCTTTTTCATCTCTGTTTGTTCTGGCTAGGACTTCCAAAGCTATGTTGAATAGTAGTGGTGAGAGTGGGTACCCTTGTCTTGTTCCTGATTTTAGAGGAAATGCTTTCAAGCTTTTGCCATTGAAAATAACATTTTTTTGTTTGTTGTTGTTGTTGTTGCTTGTTTTGGGGGGGGTTGTCAAATATGACTTTTAATCTGTTGAGATGTGTTCCTTCTGTGCCTACTTTCTGGAGAGTTTTCATCATAAATGGGTGTTTAATTTGGTCAAAGACTTCCTCTGTGTCTATTGGAATAATCATATGCTTTTTATCTTTCAATTTGTTATATGGTATATCACATTGATTTGTGTTTACTGAAGAATCCTTGAATGCCTGGAATAAAGCCCACGCTTTTTAATATGTTGTTGGATTCTGTTTGCTAGAATTTTGTTGAGGATTTGTGCATCTATGTACATCAGTGATATTGGCTTGTAACTGTCTTTTTTGTAATATCGTTGTCTGGTTTTGGTATCGGAGTGATGGTGGCCTCATAGTTCAGAAGTTTTCCTTCCTTTGCAATTTTCTGGAAGGAAAACAAGTTTCAGCAGGAAACATGTTAGTTCTTCAAATTTTTGGTAGAATTCACCAGTGAAGCCATCTGGGCCTGGGCTTTTGTTTGTTAGATCTTTTTTATAGTTTTGATTTCCATGTTTGTGATTGGTCTCTTCGTATTTTCTATTTCTTCCTGGTCCATTTATGGAAGGTTATACCTTTCTCTGAATGTGTCCTTTTCTTCCAAGTTGGCCATTTTATTGGCATATAGTTGATCATAGTAGTCTCTAATGATCATTTGTATTTCTATGTTGTTTGTTGTAATTTCTCCATTTCTAACTTTATTAATTTGAGTCTTCTTTTTTTCTTGATGAGTCTGTCTAATGATTTGTCTATTTATCTTCTCAAAAAACCTACTTTTAGTTTTATTGATCTTTGCTATAGTCTCCTCTATTTCTTTTCATTTATTTCTGCTATTTTTTAAAATGATTTCTTTCCTTCTATGAACTTTGGAGGTTTTTTGGGGGTTCTTTTTCTAGTTGCTTCAAGTGTAAGATTAGTTTGTTTATTTGATGTTTCTCTTATTTCTTCAGGTAGGCTTATATTGCTATGAACTTTCATCTTAGCACTGATTTTAATGAATCCCAGAGGTTTTGGGTTGTCGTGTTTTCATTATCATTTGTTTCTAGGCATATTTTGATTTCTGTTTTGATTTCTTCAGTGATCTGTTGGTTATTCAGAAGCCTGTTGTTTAGCCTGCATGTGTTTGTGTTTTTTTATAATTTCTTTCCTGTAGTTGATATCTAATCTTATAGCATTGTGATCAGAACAGATACTTGAAATGATATCAATATTTTTTTTCAATTTACCTAGGCTTCATTTGTGGTCCAGAATGTGATCTATCCTGGAGAATGTTCCATGTGCACTTGAGAAAATGGTGAAATCCATTGTTTTGGAGTGCAATGCCCTGTAGATATCAACTATGTCCAACTGGTCTAATGTATCACTTGAAGCTTGTTTTTCCTTGGTGATTTTCTGTTTGGATGATCTGTCCATTAATGTGATGAAGTATTAACGTCCCCCACTATTATTGTGTTACTGTCACATTTCCCCTAATAGTTGTTACCTGTCCAGTTTCCCCAGCAGAACTAATTGAAGAGACTATCTTTGTGCTATTGTATATTTTTGCCTCCTTTATCATAAATAAGTTATATACCTGTGCGTGGGTTTGTCACTGGACTTACTACCTTGTTCCATTGGTCTGTATTTCTGTTTTTGTTCCAATACCATACTGTTTTGAGGACTGTAACTTTCTTATATAGCCTGAAGTCAGGAAGGTTGTTTCCTCCAGCTCCATTCTTCTTTCTCAATATTGCTTTGGCTATTTGGGGTGTTTTGTGTTTCTATATGAATTGTGAGATTTCTTGTTCTAGTTCTGTGAAAAATACCATTGGTAATTTAATACGGGTTGCATTGAATCTGTTGATTTCATTTGGTAGTGTAGTCATATTCATAATATTGATTTTTCCAACACAAGAACATGGAATATCTCTTTGTCTGTTTATATTGTATTTGATTTCTTTTATCAGTGTCTTACAGTTGTCTGTATATAGCTCTTTTGTCTCCTTAGGTAGGTTTATTCCTAGGTATTTTATTCTTTTTGTTGCAACGGTAAACAGGATTGATTTCTTAATTTCTCTTTCTGGCATTTCATTGTTAGTCTATAGTAATGCAAGTTATTTCTGTGTATTGATTTTTTTATACTGCCACTTTGCTAAATTCACTGATTAACTCTAGTAATTTTCTAAGAGTACCTTTAGGGCTTTCTAAGTATAGTATCATGTTGTCTACAAGCAGTGAGACTTTTAATTCTTTTTTCCCGATCTGGATTCCCTTTATGTCTTTTTCTTCTCTGATTGCCATGGCTAGACTTCCAAAATTATGTTGAATAATATTAGTGAGAGTGAGTACTCTTGTCTTATTCCTGATCTTAGATGGAATGCTTTCAGTTTTTCACAATTGAGAATAACATTTGCTGTGGGTTTATCATATATGGCCTTTATTATGTTTAGGTAGTTTCTTTCTGTGTCCATTTTTGAAGAGTTGTTATCATAAATGGGTGTTGAATGTTGGAAAAATCTTTTTCTTCTTCAATGGTGTATCACATTGACTTATTTGTGTATATTGAAGATTTCTTGCATCCCTGTTATAAACCTGACTTAATCATGGCATACAATCTTTTTAAAGTGTTGTTGAAATCTGTTTGTTAGAATTTTGTTTAAGATTTTTGCATCTATGTCCATCAGTGATATTGGCCTGTAATCTTCTTTTTTATGTTTTTTTCTGGTTTTGGTATTAGGGTGACATTGGCCTCATAGAATGAATTTGGAAGTGTTCCTTCCTCTGCAAGTTTTTGGAAGAGTTATAGGAGGATATGGATTAGCTCTTCTCTAAACAAGGTGAAAAAACAACCCTCAGGATGGAAGAAAGTAAAAGCAAATGAAACAACTGACAAAGATTTAATTTCAAAATATTAAAGCAGCTCATACAAATCAATACCAAAAAACAAAACAAAACAAAACAAAAAACAGAGAACCAAATCAATAAATGGGCAGTAGACCTAAGCAGACATTTCTCCAAAGACATATAGATGGTTAATAAACACATGAAAAGATGCTCAACATCAGTTTATTAGAAAAAAAAATGTGAATCAAAACTACAATGAGATATCACCTCATGCTGCTCAGAATGACCATCTATAAAAAAATTTACAAACAATAAATGCTGGAGAGGGTATGGAGAAAAGGGAACCTTCTTACACTGTTGGTGGAATTGTAAATTGATACAGCCACTTGGCAGAACAGTATGGAGATTCCTTTAAAAAATAGGAATAAAACCACTTTATGTTGCAACATTTCCTATACTAGGCATATACCCTGAGGAAACCAAAACTGAAAGTGACAAATGTATCCCAATGTCATTGCAGCTCTATTTACAGTAGCTAGAACATGGAACCAACCTCGATGTTCATCAATAGATGAATAGATATAGAAGCTGTGTTACAAAGATACAATGGAATATTACTCAGCCATAAAAAGAAACACATTTGGGTCAGACCTAATGAGGCGGATGAACCTAGAGCCTATTATACAGAGTGAAGTAAGTCAGAAAGAGAAAAACAAATATCATATAGTAACACATATATATGAAGAAAGATGATACTGATGAACCTATTTACATCAGAGCAGCAGTGGAGACATAGACATCAAGAATGGGCTTATGGACACGACTGGGGAGAGAAAGAAAAGGGTTGGAGGTATTGAGTGAGTAACATGAAACCATACATTACAATATGTAAAATACTCAGTCGAATTTTGCTTTATGACCCTGGAAACCAAAACTAGGGCTCAGTAACCACCAAGAGGGATGGGATGGGAGAGAGATGGAAGAGATATTCAAGTGGGAGGGGACATGGATAAACCTATGAATGATTTATGCTGATGTTTGTTAGAAACCAACACAATACTGTAAAGAAATTATCCTTCAATTAAAAATAAATACATTTTAAAAATAGTTGTTAGCATTTGCCTTATGTATTGAGGTGCTCCTATGTTAGGTGCATATACATTTATAACTGTTACGTCTTCTTCTAGAATTGATCCCTTGATCATTATGTAGATCTTTCTTTGTCTCTTTTAATGGTCTTTATCTGAAAGCCTGTTTTATCTGATATGATTATTGCTCCTCCCACTTTCTTTTGGTCTCTATTTGCATGAAATATCTTTTTCCAGACCCTCACTTTCAGTCTGTATGTGGCCCTAGGTTCAAGGTAGATCTCTTGTACACAACATTTATAAGGGTCTTGTTTTTTTTTTTTTTTTTTAATCAATTTGTCCATTCTTTCTGACACACTAGTAAAGTAATGCTCAAAGTTCTCGAAGTCAGACTTCAACAGTACGTGAACCATGAACTTCCAGATGTTCAAGCTGGTTTTAGAAAAGGCAGAGGAACCAAAGATCAAATTGCCAACATCCGTTGGATTATCAAAAAAGCAAGAGAGTCCCAGAAACACATCTGTTTCTGCTTTATTGACTATGCCAAATCCTTTGACTGTGTGGATCACCACAAAGTGTGGGAAATCTTTAAAGAGATGGGACTACCAGACCATCTGACCTGCCTCTTGAGAAATCTGTAGGCAAGTCAGGAAGCAACAGTTAGAACTGGACATGGAATGACAGACTGGTTCCAAATAGGGAAAGGAGTACATCAAGTTTGTATATTGTCACCCTACTTATTTAACTTATATGCAGAGTACATCATGAGAAACGTTGGGCTGGATGAAGCACGAGCTAGACTCAAGATTGCTGGGAGAAATGTCAATAACCTCAGATATGCAGATGACACCACCCTTATGGCAGAAAGCAAAGAAGAACTAAAGAGGCTCTTGGTTAAAATGAAAGAGGACAGTGAAAATTTGGCTTAAAGCTCAACATTCAGAAAACTAAGAACATGGCATCTGGTCCCATCATTTCATGACAAATAGATGGGAAAACAGTGGAAACAGTGTCAGATTTTATCTTTTGGGTCTCTACAATCACTGCAGATGGTGACTGCAGCCGTGAAATTAAAAGACGCTTACTCCTTGGAAGGAACGTTATGACCAACCTAGACAGCATATTAAAAAGTAGAGACATTACTTTGCCAACAAAGGTCCGTCTAGTCGAGGCTATGGTTTTTCTAGTAGTCATGTATGAATGTGAGAGTTGGACTGTTAAGAAAGCTGAGTGCCAAAGAACTGATACTTTTGAACTGTGGTGTTGGAGAAGACTCTTGAGAGTCCCTTGGACTGGAAGAAGATCCAACTAGTCCATCCTAAAGGAAATCAGCCCTGAATGTTCATTGGAAGAACTGATGCTGAAGCTGAAAGTCCAATACTTTGGCCGCTTGATGTGAAAAACTGACTCATTGGAAAATAACCTGATGCTGAGAAAGACTGAAGGTGGGAGGAGAAGGGGACAACAGAGGATGAGATGGTTGGATGGCATCACCTACTCAATGACATGAGTTTATGTAAACTCATGATTTGAGTTGAGTTGGTGATGGACAGGGAGGCGTGGCATGCTGCAGTCCATGGGGTTGCTCAGAGTCAGACATGACTGACCGACTGAACTGAACTGAACTGTCCACTCTTTGTCTTTTGGTTGAATCATTTAACCCATTTATGTTTAGGGTAATTATTGATAACTGTAATTCCATTACCATTTACTTATTGTTTGGGGTTGGTTTTTATAAACGTTTTCTATGTTTCCTGTCTAAAGAAATCTTTAGCATTTATTGAAGAACTGGTTTGGTGGTGCTGAATTCCATCAGCTTTTGCTTGTCTGTAAATCCTTCGATTTTTCCTTCAAATCTGAATGAGATCCTTTTTGGGTAAAGTAATCTTGGTTGTAGGTTTTTCCCTTTCATCACTTTAAATATATCCTGACATTCCTTTCTGGCCTGAAAAGTTTCTGTTGAAAGACCAGCTTTTTCTTATCCCTATGGTGATCAACTTGTATGTTATTTGTTGCTTTTCCCTTGCTGGTTTTAATATTTGTTATGTGTGTGTGTGTGTGTGTGTGTGTGTGTGTGTGTGTGTGTGTGTGTATGTGTGTGTGTTTAGTTTGATTAATATGTGTCTTGGGTATTTCCTCCTTGGGTTTATAAAAAATGGGACTCTCTTGACTTCTTGAACTTGGGTGGCTATTTCCTTCTGAAAGTTTGTTGCTGAAACATGAAAAGACTGTGGGATTCTTGGCCTCTGGAGGAGAAGAATTCCATCTGGGGCCAGAGACCAGGCTTGATCACTCAGAGCTTTTGTGCAATAGAGTTATGTTAAAGTACAAAAGGGATTCAGAAAGCTTCTGACATAGACATCAGAAGGTGGCAGAAAGAGTACCCCCTTGCTAGTGTTAGCAATGGAGTTATACACTCTCCAATTAGTTATTACAATGAATCACAATAATGTCTGGAGGTTGTAAAGACCTCACTAGACCTACTCCCATAATTTACATTTTAAGATAACAGGATTAGCCAGAAGGTTTTTTCCAGAGACTGTCCTCAAGCAGGATACATTATTGTTATATAATCCTAAGGAATGTAGAAGGATAAAAAAGTTTGTCCTTTCTTCCTCCTTGAGAATTCCAGACCCCTCTCTCCTTGGGGACACCTGGACTTCTTATCAACCTGCCTAGGAAATGACTCTCTTATTCCGCCTTTTCTTTCAGGAGAATTATGTTGCCAAGGGAAAGGGACGTCATTTTCATTCCATAACTACTTCCTGCTGTTGAGGGGCATGGTCCCTAAATTGTTGAGGCAACATATTCTCCTAACCCTCATATTGAGGGTCTCTGATCCAGGGGACCCAAGTAATAGTTGGAGGAGGCTGTGGCACTCATAGGAGCTTGGACAACCACTTGTAACTTAAAAGCCTTCATGAGACTAGAAACAAATCCAATCACAAAGTTATGGATGCAGGGAGCAAACAGCAAAAACAGAACAATCAGAATTATTGTAATTGAGATAGTTTTCCACCGTGGGGAACTAGTTGACGTCTCCCAAAGTGAGGCAATTGAGGCTTCAGGAATATCCATAGCCTCAATCATCTTGTTCATATGTTTAGTAAAATGAGTAGCATTAGTGGGTTTGGAAGATCCTCTGGAGAAGGAATTGGCAGCCCACTCCAGTATTCTTGCCTGGAAAATCCCATGGACAGAGGAGCCTGGCAGGCTGCAGTCCACGGGGTCGAAGAGAGTCGGACATGACTGAGCGACTTCACTTTCACTTTCAGTGCTCATATCAGGTATATATGTACAGCATTTGGTATGAATAATGGCACAAGTTCCTCCTTGTGCAGCTATCAGAATATCTAAAGCCAATCTGTTTTGTAAGACCACCTTTCTAATTTGTGCTTGTTCGGCATTAAGAGCTGCAATAGGTTTTGAGATTCTTGTAATGCCTGTTGAGTAAAATTAGTCAAACCATCCACTTGTAGCATAACATCTGTAGTTCCCAGAGAGGGAACAAATACTGGAGCCAAATAATCATACCAGTGAAATACAGACCTTGCCCACTGAGTTTTAAGGTGTGGTAAATTAGCAGGCTTTTTTCGAAGCTCTGAAAATATAAAGCCGTGAGTAAAAGCTAGACCTAGGGTGCATCTCCCTATCCAACCAGGGGGAAGCCATGCCCGTAGGTAAGAGCCACGTATCCAGTAGGTCCCATCTGGAGCAAGCCAGTATGACTGAGATATCCAGTCCCAATCAGTGCCGGGCCAGACAAAGGGAGGACCTGCATTGGGGTGGGAAAACATGGGAATGATTGTATATTTCCTGAGGTAGAAATCCCAAGTGTTTCCAAATATTATAATTGAGTTGTTGACTAACTTCTGGGGATGGCTCTATCTATTCCCAGCATATAGAGGCAGTAGATATTAGACGTCCTTTTTCAGGAGTTAACCATATAACCCCATCCCATATTTGATAAGCGTCAGATTAAAAAACCATTAAATCTAGACCCATTTACCTTATGTGTAGTGAAATAGTCATTAAACTGAGACAATGTATAACCAAAACTAAAAGTCACATTATGTCCATAGTTAAAGTACAAAGTGTTGCACCAGTCCATCATAGGGTTGTTAGATGTCATCAGTTTAAGAAGAGGCATCTCTGCAATTGTTGTTCAAGGTATTTGCAGACTTGGAGAAAGTCTTTTCCTTGAAGTGGAGATGTCCACCATGGGAAGCCTTCCACTGATGAAGAGGGGAGCACTCTGCAGACCCAGCAGTTAGACCAAGTGTGGAATGCAGCATAGGAGTGAGCCCAGGACAGGAAGGCATTGTCTTGAGGATCAAACGGCAGACTCAGGATTTTTGGATTCAGTAGTAGTAGGCACACATAGATTATCAGGCCCATCGGAAAAATACCAAGTCAGAGCATAGAAAGTACAGACATAAAATGACACCACTTAGTTCTGGTCAGTTTTTAACTCGAGTGTGATGTACACACGAATCAATTCCTGGCACTTTGACAGCTGTGGGAGAAGAAAGAATAACCTGGTAAGGGCCCTCCCAGAGGGGCTGGAGGGGTTGGCCCCCAGATCCCAATGTTTTTATCAGGACCTCAGTTCCTGGCTCAAATAGAGGCTTGCTTGACTCAGGCTGTGTCAGGAGTGGTCTCCCAGAGTTCTTTTAATGCCTATTGAAAAGCTGAGAGCTGAGTTACATAACTAGTTAATTCCAAGGCTCCAGGGTCTATAACAATGTCTCTGCATAAGAAAGGCCTTCCATAAATACATTCAAAGGGGGACAGTCCCTCCTTTTAGGGGGCAGTTTGAGCCCTCATTAAAGCTATGTGTAGAACTTTAATCCAGTTGTCCTGCGTCTCTTGAGTTAATCTGTGCAGGTGTCTTTTGATAATGTCATTAGCCTTTTCAACCTTTCCTGAGGATTGGGGTCTCCAGGAACAGTGTAAGTGATATTCTATTCCTAGAGCTTTAGATACCCCGTGAGTTACAGCAGCTTTAAAGGTGGAGTCATTGTCACTCTGAAGGCTCCGCGGCAGCCCAAACCTATGGATAATTTCATGGATTAAAATCTTTATAACCTCCTTAGCCTGTTCGCTACAATAGGGAAAGGCCTCAATCCATACAATAAAAGTATCCACGCAAACTTGTAAGCAAGAATATCCATTAGCTTTGGGCATATGAGTCAAATCAATTTCCCAGTCCTCTCCAGGATATTTTCCTCTTCGTTGTAACCCAGATTTTGCTAGCTTTCCAGTCTTTGGGTTATTTTTCTGACAAACCTCACACCTTTTAATAATATTCTTAAAAGTTTTCATTACGTTTTTACCATCAAACAAAGGAGAAGCCATCTGGTAAGTACTCTCTGCACCCTAATGAAAACTCTGGTATAAACCCTTAAGAATTTTCCATTGAGCATTTTCAGAAATTATTAATCGTCCATCTTCCAACTGTAACCATTTTTACCAGTAATTTTTGCTCTTCTTTTCTCATATCTTTCTAATTTTTCCTCAGTATATTGTGGTTTCTCCTGTTCCACAGGACCTGTCTAGATTAAAGCCATCTGTAGTGAAGGGGTTTTGTAGATGCAGCTTTTCTGGCTTTACAGTCACCCAGCTGATTACCTTCAGCTACTTTACTCCCACTCCTGTTCTGCCCTTTGCAATGCATAACAGCTACTTCTTTGGGACAATATATAGCAGTTAAAAGACTCTCGATCTCTCTGAAATGTTTATTAGGTTCTCCTGTTGCTGTTTTAAACTGTCTTTCTTTCCATATTGCAGCATGAGCATGTAAAGTCAAGTAAGCATACTTAGAATCAGTGTGGATATTTACTTGCTGCCCTTTGCTTAACTCTAGAGCTCAGGTCAGAGCCATAAGCTCCGCTAACTGAGCCCTGGTTCCCTTGGGGAGAGATTTTGCTTCTAAAACCTGTTCAGTAGTCACCACGGTTTAACCTGCTTTACACTTTCCATCCCAAAAAAAAGAACTGCCATCTGTAAATATTTCCATGTCAGGGTTGTCTAATGGGGTATCCGTTAGATCTTCCCAAACTGCATAGTTTAAAGTTAGAAATCGGGAACAATCATGATCAGGTGTTTCATTTTCCTTCTCAGGAAGGAAAGTGGCAGGATTTAAATTTCCACAAACTTTAAGCTTAGTTACTGGTCCTTCTAACAACAATGACTGATATTTAAGAAGCCTACTGTCTGTCATCTAAATATTAACCTTAGAATTTAAGATTCCACTCACATCATGAGAGGTCAGTACAGTGAGGTATCATTCATTAATTATTTTTAAAGCTTCAGGTGTTAATAAAGCCATTGCCCCAATTACTCTTAGACAGTGGGGCCACCCGCATGAAATTACATCTAATTCTCTGTTTAGATAAGGAATAGGTTGCTGGTGAGGCCCTCGGGGTTGTGTCAAAACTTCTAAGGCCATACCCTTTCTTTCAGTGACAAATTAAATTCTCACCCGGTGGGCAAGCTCAAAGCTTGCAGGAGAGCAGTCTGAAGAACCTTAAAAGCCTTTTGAGTATCTGAAGACCAAACCAGTTTATCGGTTTGGGCCTGCTGAGTTTCAGCTATGAAAGTGAAAGTGAAAGTGAAGCCGCTGAGTCTTATCTGACTCTTTGCGACCCCATGGACTGTAGCCCACCAGGCTCCTCCGTCCATGGGATTCTCCAGGCAAGAATACTGGAGTGGGTTGCCATCAGCTGTAAGTTTATATAAAGGCCAGGCAAGTTCCCCATAACCTGGAATCCAAATGTGACAGTAGCCCGTGATTCCCCAAATTCCTCTCAATTGCCTTAAACTCATAGGTAGGAGATGATTTAGTATAAGTTTAATTCTCTCAGGGCCTATAGCCCTAGTCCCTTCTGATATGATTAGGTGCAGATATCTAACAGATTGTTGACAAAGCTGAGCCTTTTCTCTTGATGCCTTGTAACTGCAGCCTGCCAGAAAGTTTAAGAAATCTTCTGAGGCTCGTGAAAAAGCTTCCTCCGAGATCCAATTGCCAACATCCGCTGGATCATGGAAAAAGCAAGAGAGTTCCAGAAAACATCTATTTCTGCTTTATTGACTATGCCAAAGCCTTTGATTGTGTGGATCACAATAAACTGTGGAAAATTCTGAAAGAGATGGGAATACCAGATCATCTAGCCTGCCTCTTGAGAAATCTGTATGCAGGTCAGGAAGCAACAGTTAGAACTGGAAAATGGAACAACAGACTGGTTCCAAATAGGAAAAGGAGTACGTCAAGGCTGTATATTGTCACCCTGCTTATTTAACTTCTATGCAGAGTACATCATGAGAAACGCTGGACTGGAAGAAACACAAGCTGGGATCAAGATTGCCGGGAAAAATATCAATAACCTCAGATATGCAGATGACACCACCCTTATGGCAGAAAGTGAAGAGGAGCTAAACAGCCTCTTTGTGAAAGTGAAAGAGGAGAGTGAAAAAGTTGGCTTAAAGCTCAACATTCAGAAAACGAAGATCATGGCATCCGGTCCCATCACTTCATGGGAAATAGATGGGGAAACAGTGGAAAAAGTGTCAGACTTTTTTTTTTAGGCTCCAAAATCACTGCAGATGGTGACTGCAGCCATGAAATTAAAAGACGCTTACTCCTTGGACGAAAAGTTATGACCAACCTAGATAGTATATTCAAAAGCAGAGACACTGCTTTGCCGACTAAGGTCCATCTAGTCAAGGCTATGGTTTTTCCTGTGGTCATGTATGGATGTGAGAGTTGGACTGTGAAGAAGGCTGAGCGCCGAAGAATTGATGCTTTTGAACTGTGGTGTTGGAGAAGACTCTTGAGAGTCCCTTGGACTGCAAGGAGATCCAACCAGTCCATTCTGAAGGAGATCAGCCCTGGGATTTCTTTGGAAGGAATGATGCTAAAGCTGAAGCTCCAGTACTTTGGCCACCTCATGCGAAGAGTTGACTCATTGGAAAAGACTCTGATGCTAGAAGGGATTGGGGGCAGGAGGAGAAGGGGACGACAGAGGATGAGATGGCTGGATGGCATCACGGACTCGATGGACGTGAGTCTGAGTGAACTCCGGGAGATGGTGATGGACAGGGAGGCCTGGCATGCTGCAATTCATGGGGCCGCAAAGAGTCAGACACGACTGAGCGACTGAACTGAACTGAACTGTCTCAGCACAGAGTGAAATATCATCTACATATTGTAACACCACCACTTCAGAGCTATTAAAGTTTTGTAGATCCTGTGACAAACTTTGTCCAAATAAGTGAGGACTGTCACGAAATCTCTGGGGCAGAACTCCAGGTTAACTGAGAAGTTGGCTGTGTAGGGTCCTCAGAGGCAAATAGAAATTGACTTTCCTCCGCCAAAGGCACTGAATAGAAGACATCTTTCAAATCAATTACTGAGAAATATTTGGCTCTTTCCGGAATTTCAGACAATAGAGTATAAGGATTAGGCAACATGAGGTGTAAAGGAACTGCTGCTGCTGCTGCTAGGTCATTTCAGCCGTGTCCAACTCTATTCAACCCCATAGACGGCAGCCCACCAGAAGCCCCCATCCCTGGGATTCTCCAGGCAAGAACACTGGAGTGAGTTGCCATTTCCTTCTCCAATGCATGAAAGTGAAAGTGAAGTCGCTCAGTCATGTCAGACTCTTAGCGACCACATGGACTGCAGCCTACAGGCTCCTCCACCCATGGGATTTTCCAGGCAAGAGTACTGGAGTTGATTGCCATTGCCTTCTCTGGTAAAGGGACTACAGCCTTATTTATTATTCATAAATCTTGAACTAGTTCCATTTACCATTTGATTTCTTTATACCGAAAATAGAAGTGTTGCATGAACTGTTACAGGGAATTAATAGCCCCTGCTGCTTTAAATTCTCAATGATGGGTTTTAACCCTTTCTTAACCTCGGATTTCAGTGGATACTGCTTCTTATGTGAAATAAGTGCGGGTCTTTGAGCTTGACAGCTACAGGAATATCATTTTGTGGTCGAGCCACAGATTTTCCATCAGCCCATACTCTAGGACTTACATTTTGTTCAATTAAAAGGAGAGAAAGGGAAGGCTCCATATTCATGAAAACAGAGGCATGTACCTTGCTCAGTATATCCCTCCCCAAAAGGGCTGATGGAGATTCTGGCACAATCAGAAACTCATATGAAAATAGCACAGAGTCCCCGTCACAACTTACAGAAGAACTGAAGTGATACCTTTTTTGCTTATACAGATAGTCCCATTACAGAAGCAGATTTGGAAGAAAGTGGGCCAGGGGCTTCAGTAAGCACAGAGTAAGTTGCCCCAATGTCTAAAAGGAAATCGATGGATTGGCCTCCCACAGTTATTAATACCCAGGGTTCCTCAGGTGTAATTAGGACGGGAGCTTGTGTGGGGACCCCTGGGCACTTTCAGTCCTGGTTGTCTTGAGAGTCTGACCCCTGAAACCTACGCCTCTGGGGGAAGTCTCTCTTCCAGTGTGGTCCTTTGCAGACAGGACATGGAGCCGGGGGCAGCTTAGATGCCTGAGGGCAATCAGTAATAGCAAGCCCATCCTTTTCGACCTGGGTCCTTCTGGGCATTTTTCTCAGGCTGTTTAAGAATGGTTCTCATAGAAATTGAGAGGGCTTCCACCTGTTCCTTTGTCTTTTTCTGCCTTTCTTTCTTTTCCTCATATTCCCTACCATAATAGACTGTCTGAGCCAGTTGTAACAGATTATCTAAAGACTGATTTGGTCCATACGCCCATTTTAATAGCTTATGGTGGATATCTGGAGCCGACTGAGTGAGAAATCTATCTTTTAAGATCACTTTTCCTGCTTTACTTCCGGGATCAATCTCAGTGAATCTGTGAAGGGCTTCTTTCAGTCTATCTAGGAATTTACCAGGAGCTTCCTTCTCCTACTAATCTATGTTTGCCAACGTGGACTGTTAGGTCCATGAATCAAGGCAAATTAGAAGGGGTCAAAGAGGAGATGGCAAGAGTAAATGTCAACATTCTAGGAACCAGCGAACTAAAATGGATTAGAATGGGTGAATTTAACTCAGATGACCACTATATCTACTACTGTGGGCAGGAATCCTTTAGAAGAAATGGAGTAGCCATCATAGTCAACAAAACAGTCCGAAATGCAGTACTTTGATGCAACTCAAAAACGACAGAATGAACTCTGTTCATTGCCCAGGAAAACTATTCAGTATCACAGTAATCTAAGTCTATGCTCCAACCAGTAACACTGAAGAAGTTGAAGATGAATGGTTCTATGAAGACCTACAAGACCTTTCAGAACTAACACCCAAGAAAGATGTCCTTTTCATTATACCAGACTGGAATGCAAAAGTAGGACATAAAGAAACACCTGGAGTAACAGGAAAATTTGGCCTTGGAGTACGGAATGAAGCAGGGCAAAGGCTAATAGAGTTTTGCCAAGAGAACACACTGGTCATAGCAAACACCCCCTTCCAACAACACAAGAGAAGACTCTATACATGGACACCACCAGATAGTCAACACTGAAATCTGATTGATTATATGCTTTGCAGCCAAAGACCAAGAAGCTCTATACAGTCTGCAAAACAAGAACAGGAGCTAACTGTAGCTCAGATCATGAACTCCTTATTGCCAAATTCAGACTTAAATTGAAGAAAGTAGGGAAAACCACTAGACCATTCAGGTATGACCTAAATCAAATCCCTTATGATTATACAGTAGAAGTGAGAAATAGATTTAAGGCACTAGATCGCATAGACAGACTGCCTGATGAACTATGGACGGAAGTTCATGACATTGTACAGGAGTCAGGAATCAAGACCATCCTCTTGGAAAAGAAATGCTAAAAATCAAAATGGCTCTTTTAGGAGGCCTTACAAATAGCTGATAAAAGAAGAGAAGCCAAAAGCAAAGGAGAAAAGGAAAGATATACTCATTTGGATGCAGAGTTCCAAAGAGTAGCAAGGAGAGATAAGAAAGCCTTCCTCAGTGATCAGTGCAAAGAAATAGAGGAAAACAACAGAATGGGAAAGACTAGAGATCTCTTCAAGAAAATTAGAGATACCAAGGGAACACTCCATGTAAAGATGGGCTCAATAAAAGACAGAAATGGTATGGACCTAACAGAAGCAGAAGATATTAAGAAGGGGTGGCAAGAATACACAGAAGAACTGTACAAAAAAGATCTTCACGACCAAGATAATCACGATGGTGTGATCACTCACCTAGAGCAAGACATCCTGGAATGTGAAGTCAAGTGGGCCCTAGAAAGCATCACTACGATCAAAACTAGTGGAGGTGATGGAATTCCAGTTGAGCTGTTTCAAATCCTGAAAGATGATGCTGTGAAACTGCTGCACTCAATATGTCAGCAAGTTTGGAAAACTCAGCAGTGGCCACAGGACTGGAAAAGGTCAGTTTTCATTCCAATTCCAAAGAAAGGCAATGTGAAAGAGTGTTCAAACTACCACACAATTGCACTCATCTCACATGCTAGTAAAGTAATGCTCAAAATTCTCCAAGTCAGGCTTCAGCAATACATGAACGGTGAACTTCCTGATGTTCAAGCTGGTTTTAGAAAAGGCAAAGGAAACAGAGATCAAATTGCCAACGTCTGCTGGATCATTGAAAAAGCAAGAGAGTTCCAGAAAAATATCTATTTCTGCTTTATTGACTATGCCAAAGCCTTTGTCTGTGTGGATCACAATAAACTGTGGAAAATTCTGAAAGAGATGGGAATACCAGACCACCTGACCTACCTCTTGAGAAACCTGTATGGAGATCAGGAAGCAACAGTTAGAACTGGACATGGAATGACAGACTGGTTCCAAATAGGAAAAGGAGTATGTCAAGGCTGTATATTGTCACCCTGCTTATTTAACTTATATGCAGAGTACATCATGAGAAACGCTGGGCTGGGAGAAGCACAAGCTGGACTCAAGATTGCCAGGAGAAATATCAATAACCTCAGATATGCAGATGACACCAGCCTTATGGCAGAAAATGAAGAGGAGCTAAAAAGCCTCTTGATGAAAGTGAAAGAGGAGAGTCAAAAAGTTGGCTTAAAGCTCAACATTCAGAAAACGAAGATCATGGCATCCGGTCCCATCACTTCATGGGAAATAGATGGGGAAACTGGAAACAGTGTCAGACTTTATTTTCTTGAGCTGCAAAATTACTGCAGATGGTGATTGCAGCCATGAAATTAAAAGACGCTTTCTCCCTGGAAGGAAATTTATGACCAACCTAGACAGCATATTCAAAAGCAGAGACATTACTTTGCCAACAAAGGTCCATCTAGTCAATGCTATGGTTTTGACAGTGGTCATGTATGGATGTGAGAGTTGGACTGTGAAGAAAGCTGAGTGCTGAAGAATTGGTGCTTTTGAACTGTGGTGTTGGAGAAGACTCTTGAGAGTCCCTTGGACTGCAAGGAGATCCAACCAGTCCATTCTGAAGGAGATAACTCCTAGGTGTTTTTTGGAAGGATTGATGCTGAAGCTGAAACTCCAATACTTTGGCCACCTCATGTGAAGAGTTAACTCATTGGAAAAGACTCTGATGCTGGGAGGGATTGGGGGCAGGAGGAGAAGGGCACGACAGAGGATGAAATGGCTGGATGGCATCACTGACTTGATGGACATGAGTTTGGGTAGACTCCAGGAGTTGGTGATGGACAGGGAGACCTGGCGTGCTGCGATTAATGGGGTCGCAAATAGTCAGACATGACTCAGCGGCTGAACTGAACTGAACTGAAGGGCTTAACGCGGGCTTGCTGAGTCCTTCAAGAATACATCTGACAAAATGACTCTGATCCCATCTTCCTTTAGGCATGTTATAGTCCCAATCTGTTTCTTTAGTTGGGACCGTCTGATTCCCAATGGAGAGGGGGGCTGTCTCATCCTCCCTCTTCCCTACTGATTCATTACCAAGCCTTTTATCTCCTTAAGCAACCACTTTTTCCAAAACTCGACTTTTTGAGTTGGGAGTCAGTGTTTGTCCCAAGATATACATCACATCCTTCCAAGTAAGGTCATAAAGCAGGGTAACACCTTTAAAATCTCTAATATATTTTTCCGGGTATTCTAGATAGTCTCCCAGATCCTCCTCGATTCTTTGTATTTCTTGATAAGAAAAGGGCTTATTAACTCTGATAGACTGATTATTTCTTCCGGTATGTGCTTCATAAAGGGGCAACAGCTGTTCCTTGGCCTTCCTGGCTTTTCTGCACATATGAACCCAGAGATAGATTGGAGAAACCTGCTTTACTTTATCTCTTTGCCTCCTGTCCTCCATCTCATCTCTTACTTCAGTGGTCTGCGTTTCTATTGAAACCAGAACAGTCTGAGGTCGTACTGAGACCGGAGTTGTTTGGACCTCTACTTGGGCAGTTTGAACCTCACTTTGGGTTTTTACGGAGACCAAGGCAACTCTTCTTGGGGGGCGGGGTGTTCTCTGACTTCCAGTTTGCCTAGTTTGGAGTCCCGGGTATGGGGGCAAAGGAGGAGGACAGGAGAGAGCTGAAGGTGTCACACCGAAATCTATATCCTTAGGACAAAAGTCTGGCATATTTCATAGAGAGAAAAGGACAACACATATGCTTCTTCTACCTATTTTCCTTGTTTCCTACAGATCCGGTCTAATTTTAAAACAGTATTATACTTAAGAGACCCTCCAACTGGCCATTGTTCACCATCCTCTGGTGGGTACCACAGCCATGCAGTATCACATAGGAAGACCATGTGTGTCTTCTTTAAGCTCTGGGGATCAAATCTATCCCAGTTTTTCCAGATACATTTCAAAGGAGTGAGGCTGGAATTGTTAGGTCCCATCTTTAAGAAAGAAAAAAAGGGACCAGCACCATCTTTCTACTGGAGGCATCCCTCCCTGCTCTAGTTGGGGGTGTAGACAGACTTTACACCAAAGATTTTCTTTCCTGGTCAGACTTAGTCTGTCCCTTACCGACGCAGGTGCCATACTCACCCTCCCAGTTCTACCACCGAGACGGGGTGAGGATGCACCAGGGGTAGACCTGATGGCATCCCTGACTGACGTCCATCTTCTCACCATTAAAACCTTGCTTGCCTCTGATGCCACCCAGGGTGCAATCAGAATTACCTTCCAGAATGCCTCCCAGGCTAAGAGTGCTGGGGGAAACAAACATTTGTCACATGAGTGCCTGTGCACGATCCTGAGTATATTCCTGACCACAATAAGACCAGTACAAACATAAAACTGAGATGTTCCTTCCAAGTGTCACCACACCAGTATAAGAGCCTCCTCTGGTCCACTAAGAGCCAGCGTTACCAAAGGAGAAAAACCCATTGTAGTTCCAATCTGAGTAACCTTTAACCTCAGAAATGCTCTTGTAGCTAGAGCCTCATCTAATTTCTGAACTTTTGATTCCTAGTGAGGCTAGGCACTTCCTGACTTCCATGTTTGGGACCTAAGTCATAGTACACAGTAACAGCATAGATCACAAGTCCCTTGAAAGTCTATGATCTGACAGATTAGGTTAGTACTTCTAATTCCCAAGGAGTTATGAAATGGTCAAAGAGACCAAAAAATTTGACCAAGAAAGCAGAGTTCAATCCACACGCTTTGCCCATTTCTGGTCAGTCCCCAAAGGAGACATTGGGTGCCTCTTGGCATTGGCAGGTCGGTATAAACACCTGACAGGTTTCTGCCATAAGCCGTCTGAGGTCACTGAGGAACCTCAGAGCAGGGCTCCTCACTTCCTTCATACAGGGTGGGTCATTCATTTACATAAGCACACCGTAGAGTTAGTAAAGTACAGCAAAAAACGTGTTCGCTACGAGAACAAAGAACTAGAGCTCCAAGCATCCTTACCTTGTCCTGAAGAATCCCAGACGAGCCCCCAAGATGAAAGGTTTTTGCTGAACCATGAAAAAACGCTGGGATTCTTTGCCTCCAGAGGAGAAGAATTCAATCCGGGGTCAGAGACAAAGCTTGATCACTCAGAGCTTTTGTGAAATAGAGTTTTATTAAAGTATAAAATGGATAGAGAAAGCTTCTGACAGACATCAGAAGGGGGGCAGAAAGAGTACCCTCTTGCTAGTGTTATCAATGGAGTTATGTATCTCCAATTAGTTATTACAGTGAATCAAAAGAATGTCTGAAGGTTGTAAAGACCTCACTAGACTTACTCCTATAATATACATTTTAAGATAACAGGATTAGCCAGAAGGTTTTTTCCAGAGACTGTCCTCAAGCAGGATACATTATTGTTATATAATCCTAAGGAATGTAGAGGGGAAAAAAAAGTTTGTCCTTTCTTCCTCCTTGAGAGTTCCAGACCCCTCTCTCCCAGGGGACACCTGGACTTCTTATCAACCTGCCTAGGAAATTACTCTCTCACTTCCCCATTTTGGAAAAGCTTTTAACTGTTATCTCCTCAAATATTTTCTCATGCCCTTTCCTTTTGTCTTGTACTTCTGGGATGCCCATAATTCAAATTTTGGGGCACTTAACATTGTCCCAGAGGTCTCTGAGATGGTGTCATTTCTTTTTCTTCTTTTTTTATTTTTTTCCACTCTGCTTTATTTATTTCCAACATTCTATCTTCCAGCTCACTTATCCATTCTTCTGCCTCAGTTACCCTACTCTTGTTTCCTTCCAGAGTGTTTTTAATCTCAGTTTTTGTATTGTTCATTGCTGATTGACTGTTCTTTGTTTCTTCTAAGTCCTTGTTAAACATTTCTCGCATCTTCTCAATGCATGTCTAGTCTCTTTATCTATATCTCCGTTTTGTTTTCAAGATTTTGGATCATCTTTACTATGAGTATTCTGAATTCTTTTTCATGTAGAATTCCTAACTCCTCATCTTTTGTTCAGTTTCATGGGTTCTTTTATCATATTCATTCACCTGCTGGATGTTTCTCTGCTTTTTATTTTGTTTAGTTTGCTGTGTTTGGGGTCTTCTTTCTGCAGGCTGCAAGGTCATAGTTCCTCTTAACTGTAGAGTCTGCTTCCTGTGGGTGGGGTTGGGCCAATGGCTTATGAAGGTTTCCTGGTTGAGGAAACTTGTGTCTGTGTTCTGATGAATGAAGCTGGAGCTCGTGTCTCTGGAAGGCAGTGCCGTATCCAGTAGCAAGATATGGGGTGTCTATGGGTTTGGTATGGCGTTGGGCAGCCTGTCTGTTAATGTTCAAGGTTGTGTTCCTGTTCTGATAGAGGATTAGCATGGGATGTCTTACACTGGAGCTTGCTGGCTCTTTAGTGTAGCTTTGTCTCTCTGTAGCTGTGGAGGCTTTTGGGTGCACTCTCATTTATTAATGTTCCCTGGGGTCAGGATTTCTATGATGATCCAACATTCTGGAGATGTGCTTCCTGCCACTGGGTTTCAGTCACCACCTTTTACAGTAGCATCAAGACTTGTCCACCCACAACATGGAAGATAAAACCCCTAGTTTAATGGTGAAGCAACTCTCCACAGCCAGGAACACCCAAAAAGCTTCACAGTTATATAGTGAAGAGAAGGAGGAAGGGAAAAGATGTAAGCAGAAGGAGAAAAGGGAGCATCAAAAAAGAAGAGAGCAATCAAGACCATAATCAAATCCCTAAGTGAAAATGAATACTAAAAATTACACTCTTAAAGATCCAAAATTGGTAACAAAAGTTCAAAACGCAAAAATTAAAAGCCCAGAATAAACGTTAGACTCTCAAAAGTACAATACAAAAAAAACACACCAAAATTAAAAATAGGAAATTTATTTAACAAATAAGATTTTTTAAGAAAGATAAAAGTAGGCTATGAAAAAGAGAAGTTAAAGGAATAATAACCATAATAGGATGGTATGAGGAAATAAAGAAAAAGAAGAGGGGAAGAGGAGGGAAGGGAAAGGGAAAGGAAATGAATAAAAATTTAAACAAACTTTAAAATAATTAAATTTAAAAAAAAGTGCACCCATGTGTGATTCTTGTCAATGTATGGCAAAAACCACTACAATATTGTAAAGAAATTGTCCTCAAGTTAAAATAAATTGATTACTTATAAAATAATATATATATATATTTTTCATTTTAGAGGATGTGGTAGGATATATATGGTGTTAGTTAAATGAATGTAGGTCTGTTTCCTGTTTTCCTCCTATAGTCATGTTACCTACTCTGAAGGTCCTCCAGTATATCTAGAAATGTCTCTGGAGCTCTTCTGGGTAGTGTGGAGTCAGTTCAGTGTCAGATATTCCCTTGTTCTGGCTTGTACTTGTTCTGAAAGTCTGCAGTTTCCCCTCAAATGCAGTCTCAGTTTAACTGCAAGATTTAATCTGTTACACCTGCCATTTCTGGGGCAGTTCCCCCTTGTTTACTTTGCTTAGGTTGGCCTCATCTGGTTGTAAGTCTGTCTTCAGTGTCTGATCTCCACTATGACACAGAGGAGCAAAAGTGGCTTCTTAGTTTGGGCTCACTTCCTCAGTTGTGCTGTGGGAAGGGAGGGACACTGCAAACAAACCGCTGGGGTGTGGGGGGAGTACTTGCAGCAGATGGACCACACAGGGGTTGTCACAGCCCAAGACACTGTGCACTTCCCAGGTCTAATCCACTCAGGCTCCTGGGTGCACCATGAGGACACAGTCCCAGGTGGGCCGTGCATCTCCTCAGGGGAGCTGGTCTCAGGCTGTGACACTCGCAGCAGATATGAGCTGTCCAGTATCCCAGGAAGACCTGGGTAGTGACTGGCAGCCCCCTTACAGCTTCGTAGGAGATGCAGTCTCTGGGGCCAAGATTGCAGCGGCCCCTTTGTCTTCTGCCTCTGACTATCATGTGCCTGCCTTTCTGCCTCTGTAAGAAAAGAAAAAAAAAAGTGAAGTCACTGAGTTGTGTCCAACTCTTTGCAATCCCATGGATCACCCACCAGACTCCTCTGTCAATGGAATTTTCCAGGCAAGAGTACTGGATTGGGTTGCCATTTCCTTCTCCAAAGAGGGCCATAAATGTCAGCTGGCTCGCTCTCCTTTGATATTCTCTAGGGTGTGATTCTTTGTTTTGTGACTGCACCAGGAGCAGAGTGCTGCCTTCCTGCAGGAATCGTCCTTTGTTTTTCTTTGTTTCTCTGGCGATCCCATGGTTTGGATTTTCCCTGTTCTGTCTGTGTTGTGTCACATTAGTCCCCTCAGAGTATTTCCATGGCATTAAACTCTGGTCTTTTCCATAAGGACTGATGACACAGCCCACACCTCTGCACCCAGCCCCCACTCGCTGCAGGCATATGCAAGCATGTGAGCAGCTTCTTGGCTGACAATTGCTGTCCGGCACAATTTCTGTCGTGAATTCTGTGGTGATTTTTTTGTTGCTGTTGTTATGTTTTCCTCTGAGGTTACTAATGTCCCCATTGATCCCACCTGTGAGAGAGTTTCCTATTGTGTGGAAACTTCTCCTTCATGACTCCCACCCCAATATGTGTTTCTGTCCGGAAATCCTTTGTCTCCCTTTTCTTCTTTGTCCTTTGTCTGACTTCCTTCCAAAGAGATTGGTTTGCCTTTCTAGATATCTGGGGTCCTCTGCTGGAGTTCAAAAGTTGTTTGTTTTGAGTTGCTCCACATGCAGATGAATTTTTGTTGTATTTGTGGGGGACAAAGTGGTCTCCCCATCCTATTCCTCTGCCATCTTAAGACTGCCCCCACTTTCGGTTTGTTTTTGTTTATCTTTTCTTTCTCTTGTGTTTCCTGACTATAGAAGTCCCTTTTACCTTTGTTGTAAAGCTGGTTTGGTGGTATTAAATTCCCTTAACTTTTGCTTATCTGTAAAGCTTTTGATTTCTCCCTCAATTTTGAATGAAATTCTTGCTGGATAGAGTAATCTTGATTTTAAAATTTTCTCTTTCAGTACTTTAAATATATCCTGCCATTCCCTTCTGGCTTGCAGAGTTTCTGCTGAAAGATCAGCTTTTAATTGTATAGGATTTCCCTCTGTGTTACTTGATGCATTTAATATCTGTTCGGTTCAGTTCAGTCCTTCAGTCATGTCCGACTCTTTGCGACCCCATGAATTGCAGCACGCTAGGCCTCCCTGTCCATCGCCATCTCCTGGAGTTCACTCAGACTCACGTCCATCGAGTCAGTGATGCCATCCAGCCATCTCATCCTCTGTCGTGCCCTTCTCCTCCTGCACCCAATCCCTCCCAGCATCAAAGTCTTTTCCAAAGAGTCAACTCTTTGCATGAGGTGGCCAAAGTACTGGAGTTTCAGCTTTAGCATCATTCCCTCCAAAGAACACCCAGGGCTGATCTTCAGAATGGACTGGTTGGATCTCCTTGCAGTCCAAGGGACTCTCAAGAGTCTTCTCCAACACCACAGTTCAAAAGCATCAATTCTGCTCTCAGCCTTCTTCACAGTCCAACTCTCACATCCATACATGACCACAGGAAAATATCTGTATTTTGTGTCTAATATTTGTTAGATTGATTAGTATGTACTTCAGCATGTTTCTCCTTGGGTTTATTATGTTAGGAACTCTCTGTGCTTCTTGGACTTGGATTGACTATTTCCTTTCTCATGTTGAGGAAATTTTTGACTATAATCTCTTCAAAGATTTTCTCAGACCCTTTCTTTTTCTCTTCTTCTTCTGGTACCCCTATAATCCAAATGTTGGTACATTTAATATTGTCCCAGAGCTCTCTGAGATTATCCTCATTTCTTTTCATTATTTTTCCTTTATTCTGCTCTTCAGCAGTTATTTCCAATGTTGTATCTTCCAGCTCACTTATTCACTTTTCTGCCTCAGTTATTCAGCAATTGATTCCTTCTAGAGTATTTTTAATTTCAGTAATTGTGTTGTTCATCTCTGTTTATTCTTTATTTCTTCTAGGTCCTTGTTAAATGTGTTAATTGATTGTTGCATTTTCTCCATTATATTTTCAAGATTTCTATCATCTTTAGTATCAACCCTCTGATTTATTTTTCAGGTAGTTTGCCTACTTTTTCTTCATTTAATCTTGTGAAATTCTACCTTGTTCCTTCATTTGTGCAATATTTCTCTGCTTTTTCATTTTTTTCTAACTTACTGTGTTTGAGGTCTCCTTTTCCCAAGCTTTAATGTCGCATTCCTTTTGGTTTCTGCCCTCAGTGGGTAAAGTTGGTCCAGTAGTTTGTTTAGGCTTCATGCTGGGAGTGACTTGTGCCTGTGTTTTGAGTATATAAGATTTGTTTTGTTTTATTTTTCCCCTCTGATGGGCAGAGCTGTGTGAAGTGGTATATTTTGGGGTGCCCATGGTAATCCTGTCTTCTGATGATTGGGTTTGTGTTTCTGTCTTGCTTGTTGGTTGGGTGAGACGTCTTACACTGAGTGCTGCTGGATCCAGTATACAGGTTGCGGCCTTTGTAGTAGTTCTCACTAAGCAATGCTCCCTGGGTTAGTAGTTCTGTGGAATTCTAGGGTCTTGGACTCAGCACTCCCACTGCAAAGCCTAAGGCTCGATCTCTAGCCAGAAAACTGAGACTCCATAAGTCATTTGTTATGGCATTAAAGGGGATTAAAACAAACATACAAAAACAAAACACAAATCAGGAAACAAAGACAAATGCAAGAGAAATAGTGCATACAAAATCAAGCAAATAATAACAAAATAACAGGATACGCATATATACACACACACACACAAAACAAAAGCAGTCCAAAAAAAGAAAATACAAGATGAGTGATACAGCAGGTAAAGGAAACCAAAGATGATATCCACAAATTTAAAACGAAACTAACAAAAGCATAAACCAGAAAACAAAGTGAAAGCAAGGTGCCAACTGGGAAATAAAGCAAACAAGACAAAACCAACAAACATGGTGAAAAAAAGAATGAACAGGAAGAAAGAATAGAAAAGCACCCCGGTGAGGATCAGTTGTGGATGTGGCATAGCTGCTTGGATTGCAGGGATCCTGGCAGCACCAGGTACACAGGGGAGCCAGAGGCTAGGAAAGTGGGAGATAGGGAGATTTGGTGCTCTTATGGTATTTTTCTAGCCTCTGGCAGCTCTGCCCCAGTGGGAATCAAGTGTAGAGGTGGCACGGTTGCTTTGATCATGGGGACCCTGGCAATGCCAGTTATGGAGGATCACCATTACCCATTTTTGCAGGAGATACAGTGCTATTAGGGTTTGTTCTAACCTCTGGCACCTCTGCCTGAGTGAGGACTGAAAATGGAAGTGGTGCAGCTGCTTGAATCATGGGGACCTGAATGACGCCAAGCGTGCAGGAAACCAACTGCCTCAGCTGCAGGAGCTATGGTCCTATTAGAGTCTTTGCAGATGGTGTTCAAAGGGCCTCTCTGTTGCTTGACATGTTCAGGCACTTAAATGGACCCCTGGCTGGGGTCCTTCCCTACTTCCCAGCTTGTTAGGCACTTAAAGGGCCATCCTCTCTGGTGTCTTTCCCTATGATTCAACTACTGGCACTGGCTTGTAGGGAGAGAGAGGCTACAGTGATGGCTGCACAAACTGTGTGTGACTCAGCAGTATCAGCTTGCCTCCGTGGCTGCCTGACTTTCTTCCACAGACATTTCCCACTGAGATCTCCTCCCTATGTCCCCTCAGGCTGTATTACCACAGTCAACAGCAGACCTTGCCCTGGGATTGGTCTTCAATCCCTAAGCTCCAGCTTAGCCGCCACACTTTCTAGGGGACTTATGTCCCAATCCAGGGTACATAGGGCTACAGCAGGGATTGCCTATGTGATTCTCATTCTATTCAACCCGTAACAGATCAGCTGATTCACTCTTCAACATCCTCATTTGCTTCTCCTCTGTGCCAAACAGTTGCCCTGATGGGAGATCAGATCCCTGGTTCAGTTCCCTTATCCTCCATGTGCAAGTCCAGTCCTGCTCACTTTCCACTTTGTTTCCTTCTTCTTTAGCCCTACTGAGCTTTGTGTGGATCTGTATATTCCTTGCTGGTGGTCAGGGATTCTTTCCCACTCAGCTGGTGTTCTTCAAGATCTTCTGTGTCTGAAGGTGTGTTCCTGATGCATCTGTGGAGAGATGTACTCCATGTCAGCCTACTCCTCTACCATCTTGTCTCTCCAAGCCCCAGTTATTAATAATAGCATCACCCAATCATTGGGTTCTCAAGGCAAGAATGCTGAAGTGGTTTGCCATTCCCTTCTCCAGTGGGGAAGGTTTTGTCAGAACTTTACACCATGACCCATCCATCTTGGGTGGCCCTGCATGACATGGTATATAGTTTCATTGAGTTAGACAAGGCCATGATCCATGTGTCAGTTTGGTTAGTTTTCTGTGATTGTGGTTTTCATTCTGTCTGCCCTGTGATGAATGAGGATAAGAGGCTTGTGGAAGCTTCCTGATGAGAGGGACTGGCTGTGGGGTAAACTGAGTCTTGCTCTGGTGGGTGGGGCCAAGCTCAGTAAATCTTTAATCCAATTTTCTACTAATGGGTAGGACTGTGTTCCCTCCCTATAGTTTGGCCTCAGGTCAAACTGTGGGGGCGAGGGAGGGGGTAATGGCCAGCAAGCCACGGCTCCTAGAACTGTTGTATTCAGTGCCCCTGACTGGCCACCCATGCCTCCACCTGGAAACTCACAGTCAAGTCTGGCTCAGGCTCTTGTGGGGTCACTGCTCATTTCTCCTGGGTCCTGGTGTGCATGTTTTGTTTGTGCCCTCTGAGAATCTGCTTCCCATGTCCAATGGAAGTTTTTTAATCAAATCTCACTGGCCTTAAAAGTTAAAGTCCCTGGGAGTTCTCAGTCCCTTTGCTGGATCTCCAGGTTGGGAAATCTATTGTGGGTCCTAGAACTTTTGCAGAAGTGTGAGAACTTCTTTGCTACAATTCTTCTCCAGTTTGTGGGTCGTCTGCTCAGTAGATCTATAGTGGGGCTAATGGCGACTTCTTTCAAGAGAACTTATGCCACATGCTGTGCCTCCCAGGTCTGCTGCAGCTAGAGTCCGTGTCCCCACAGCAGACCACTGATGACCCATGTCTCTGCAGGAGACATTAAAACATTCAAAAGCAGGTCTGGCTTAGTCTCTTATGGGGGCCACTGCTCCTTTCCCTGGATCCCAGTTCAAACAAGAATTTTGTTTATGCCCTCTGAGTGTCTCTGGTGGGTATGCGATTTGATTCTAAACGTGATTTTGCCCCTCATGCAATCTTGTTGAGTCTTCTCCTTTGCACTTGGATGTGGGGGTATCTTTTTTTGGTGGGATCCAACATTATCCATCAATGGTTGTTCAGCAGCTACTTGTGATTTTGGTGTTCTCAAAGGAGAAGATGAGTTCACATACATCTACTCCACCATCTTGGTAAATAGATGAGACAGAAGAAAGACTTCCCAAGTGATGAATGCAAAGAAATAGAGGAAAACAATAGAATGGGAAAAACTCGAGATCTCTTCAAGAAACTTAGAGATATCAAGGGAACATTTCATGCAAAGATGGGCACAGTAAAGGAAGGAAACAATATAGACTTAACAGAAGCAGAAGATATAAAGAGGTGGCAAGAATACACAGAAAACCTATGAAAAAGAGATCATAATTACCAAGATAACCACAATGGTGTGATCACTTACCTAGGGCCAAACATCCTGGAATGCAAAGTCAGGTGGGCCTTAGGAAGCATCACTCTCAGCAAAGCTAGTGGAGGTGATGGAATTCCAGTTGAGCCACTTCAAATCCTAAAAGATGATGCTGTGAAAGTGCTGCACTTAATATGCCAGCAAATTTGGAAAACACAGCAGTGGCCATAGGACTGAAAAAGTTCAGTATTCATTCCAATGCCAAAGAACAAAACTACCACACAATTGCACTCATTTCCCACACTCGCAGAGTGATATTCAAAATTCCCCAAGCTAGATTTCAACAGTATGTAAACCAAAAACTTGCAGATGTTCAAGCTGAATTTAGAAAAAGCACAGGAACCAGAGATCAATTTGCCAACATCCGTTGGATCATAGGAAAAGTAAGAGAATTCCAGAAGAACATCTACTTCTGCTTCATTGACTACACTAAAGCCTTTGACTGTGAATCACAAGTTCTGGAAGATTCTGAAAGAGATGGAAATACCAGACCACCTTACCTGCCTCTTGAGAAATCTGTATGCAGGTCAAGAAGCAACAGCTAGAACTGGACATGGAACAACAGACTGGTACCAAGTTGGGAAAGGAGTACATCAAGGCTGTATATTGTTACCCTGCTTATTCAACTTATATGCATAGTATATCATGTGAAATGCCAGGCTGGATGAAACACAGGCTGGAATAAAGATTACCAACGGAAATATTGGTATCTGTATTTGAAGAGGAACTAAAGGGCCTCTTGATGAAGGTGAAAAAGGAGAGTGAAAAAGCTGGCTTAGAACTCAGCATTCAAAAAAATGAATATCATGGTATCTGGTCCCATCAGTTCATGGCAAATAGATGGGAAAACAATGGAAACAGTGATAAACTTTATTTTCTTGAACTCCAAAACCATTGCAGATGGTGACTGCAGCCATGAAATTAAAAGACACTTGCTCCTTGGAAGAAAAGCTATAACAAACCTAGACAGTGTATTAAAAAGCAGAGACATCACTTTGACAACAAAAGTTCTGAGTAGTCAAAGCTATGGTTTTTCCAGTAGTCATGTATGGATGTGAGTGTTGGACCAGAAAGAAGTCTAAGCATTAACGAAATGATACTTTTGAACTGTAGTGTTGGAGAAGACTCTTGATAGTCCCTTGGACTGCAAGGAGATCAAATCAGTCAATCTTAAAGGAAATCAGAAAGGAATCTTAAAGGAAATCTTTAAAGAATCTTAAATCTTAAAGGAAACCTTCATTGGAAGGACTGATGCTGAAGCTGAAACTCCAATAATTTGGCCACCTGATGCAAAGAGCCAATTCATTAGAAAAGACTCTGATGCTGGGAAAGATTGATGGCAGGAGAAGTAGGGCATGGAAGAGGATGAGATGGTTAGATGGCATCACCGACTTGATGGACGTGAATTAGAGCACACTCCGGGGATGGTGAAGGACATGGAAGCCTGGCATGCTGCAGTCCATGGTGTCGCAGAGTCAGACATGAGTCACTGACTGAACAACAACAAGCCATCCATGTTGTTTATTCATTTTAAATGTAGCAATATGTACATATTGATTCCAAACTTCCTAACTATTCCTTTGTTCCATCCTTCCTCCCTGCAACCAACTGTTCTCTAAGTCTGTGAATCTGTTTCTGTTTTGTAAATAAGTTCATTTGTATCATTTCTTTTTAGATTCCACATATAAGGGATGTCATTTGATATTTCTCCTTCTCTGTCTTACTTCATTACTCTAAGCCCATCCAAGATGCTGCAAATGACATTAATTCTTTCCTTTTAATGGCTGATTGATATTCTATTGTAAAGAAAGTGTGCCACCATGTTTTTTAACTTCAGCATTTAGCCCATTGACATCTGAAGTAGTTATTGGTAGGTATAAAATTCCCAAACTTGTTTTCTGTTTGTTCTTGTAGTTCTTTGTCCATTTCTTCTTCTGTTTTTCTTCCCTTGTGGTTTAGTGATATTTTTAAGTAGCATTATTATATTCTTTCATTTTTATTTTTTGATCCCTATCATAGGTTTTTTGATTTGTGGTTAGATGGGGTTCATATATGTTGACCTATATCTATACCTACTCTTTCAAACTTGTGATTATTGCAGTTCAAACACATTCTAAAAAAAATCTACACTTTTTACTTCCCTCCCCCACATTTTGTTTTTTGATGTCATATTTTGTTTTTTCATAGTTATCTCTTAGCTGTTTATTGTAATTATAGTAGCTTTTATAATTTTTGTCTTTTTAATCTTTTTACTTGCTTACTTAATTAGTTGAGCTTCAGCCCTTACTGCATATTTGCCTTTCTTGGTGGAATTTTCCCTTTCCAAAAGATTCTTACTTCTTTTCCACTTAGAGAAGACCTTTAAACATTTCTATTAGTGTAGATTTATTGTTGATGAACTCCTTTAGTTTTTTCTTTTTGAGAAGTTCTTTATCTCTCCCTTACTTCTGAATGATAATCTTACTGGATAGAGTATCCTCAGTTACAGGTTTGTTTGTTTGTTTGTTTTTTCCCCTTTCAGCACTTTGAGTACATTATACCACTCCTTCCTTTCCTACAAAGTTTCTGCAGAGAAAGTAGCTGATAGTCTTACAGACAGTCCCTTGTATATGACTTTTTCTTCTATTTTTCCTTTAAATTCTATATTTAAATTTTGTTATTTTAAATATGGTATGTCTTGGTGTGGGTTTGATGGGTTCATCTTGTTTGGTATGCTCTGTGATTCCAGCTTTTCTGTATCTGTTTCCTTCTACACATTTGGAAAACTTTCAGCTATAATGTCCTCAACTACATTGTCAATCCTCTTCTCCCTTATTTATTCTTCTGGTACTCTTATTATACTGTTACTGTCAATTTCCTCTTTTATTGCTGTTAGCATTTGTCTTATATATTGAGGTGTTCCTATGTTGGGTGCATAAATATTTTAAAATGTTATAACTTCTTCCTGGATTGATCTCTTGATCATTATGTAGTATCTTTCCTTGTATCTTTTAAAATCTATTTTGTCTGTGTTGAGTAGTGCTACTCAGCTTTCTTTTTATTCCCATTTGCTTAGAATATCTTTTTCCAGCCCCTCACTGTAAGTTTCTATGTTTCTCTAAGTCTGAAATGGATCTCTTGTAGATAGAATATATATGGGTCTTTTTTTTTTAATTAACTGATTTATTTTAATTGGAGGCTGATTGCTCTATTTAATTGTTGTGGTTTTTGCCATACATCAAAATGAATCAGTGATGGGTATACATGTGTCCTCCCATCCTGAAACCTCCTCCTACCTCCCTCCCTACCCTATCCCTCTGGGTCATTCCACAGTACCGACTTGGAGTACCCTGCTTCATTCATTGAACTTGCCCTGGTCATCTATTTTACATATGGTATTGTACATGTTTCAATGCTATTGAATCAAATCATCCCAGCCTTGCCTTCTACCACATAGTCCAAAAGTCTGTTCTTTACCTCTGTGCTCTTTTGCTGTCTTACATATAGGGTCATCATTACCATCTTTCTAAATTGCATATATGTGCATTAATACACTGTACTGGTGTTTCTCTTTCTGACTTACTTCACTCTGTATAATAGGCTGCAGTTTCATCCATCTCATTAGAACTGACTCAATGTGTTCTTTCTTTCTATAGGTGAGTAATATCCCATTCTGTATATGTACTGTGACTTCCTCATCCATTCATCTGCCGATGGGCAGCTAAGTTTCTTCCATGTCCTAGCTATTGTAAACAGTGCTGCAATGAACACTGAGGTACATGTGCCTCTTTCAATTCTGATTTCCTAGTGTGTATGCCCAGCAGTGGGATTACTGGGTCGTATGGCAGTTCTGTTTCCAGTTTTTTAAGGAATCACTACATTGTTCTCCATAGTGGCTACACACGTTTGCATTCCCATCAACAGTTTAAGAGGGTTCCCTTTTCTCCACACCCTCTCCAGCATTTATTGTTTGTAGACTTTTCAGTGGCAGTCATTCTGATTGGTGTGGGGTGGTTTTGATTTGTATTTCTCTGATAATGAGTGATGTTGAGCATCTTTCCATGTGTTTGTTAGCCATCTGCATGTCTTCTTTGGAGAAATGTCTGTTTAGTTCTTTTGCCAACTTTTTGATTGAGTCATTTATTTTTCTGGTATTGAGATGCATGAGCTGCTTGTATATTTTAGAGATTAATTCTTTGTCAGTTGTTTCATTTGCTATTATATTCTCCCATTCTGAAGGCTGCCTTTCACCTTGCTTATAGTTTCCTTCGTTGTGCAAAAGCTTTTAAGTTTAATTAGGTCCCATTTCTTTATATCTGCTTTCATTTCCATTACTCCGGGAGGTGGATCATAGACATCTTGCTGTGATTTATGTCAGAGTGTTCTGCCTATATTTTTTTCTGAGTTATAGTTTCTGGTCTTACATTTAGATCCTTAATCCATTTTTAGTTTATTTTTGTGTGTGGTGTTAGAAAGTGTTCTAGTTTCATTCTTTTACAGATGGTTGACCAGTTTTCTCAGCACCGCTTCTTATAGAGATTGTCTTTTCTTCACTGTATATATTTGCTTCCTTTGTCAAGGATAAGGTGTCCATAGGTGCATGGATTTACCTCTGGGCTTTCTATTTGGTTCCATTGATCTATATTTCTTTGTGCCAGTTCCATACTGTCTTGATGACTGTAGCTTTGCAGTATAGTCATAAGTTAGGAAGATTAATTCCTCCAGTTCCATTCTTCTTTCTCAAGATTGCTTTGGCTATTCGAGGTTTTTTTGTGTTTCCATATAAACTGTGAAATTATTTGTCCTGGTTCTGTGAAAAATACTGTTGGTAGCATGATAGAGACTGTGTTGAATCTGTAGATTACTTTGGGTGGTGTAATCATTTTCACTGTATTGATTCTTCTAATCCATAAACATGGTATATTTCTCTACCTATTTGTGTCATCTTTGATTTCTTTCATCAATGCTTTATAGTTTTCTACATATAGGTCTTTTGTTTCTTTAGGTAAATTTATTCCTAAGTATTTTATTCTTTTCGTTGCAATGGTGAATGTGATTCTTTTCTTAATTTCTCTTTGTTTTCTCATTGTTAGTGTATAGGAATACAAGGGATTTCTGTGTTTTAAGTTTATATCCTGTAATTTTACTATATTCACTGATTAGCTCTAGTAGTTTTCTGGTGGTGTCTTTAGGGTTTTCTATGTAGAAGATTGTATCATCTGTAAACAGTGAGAATTTTACTTCTTTTTTTCCAGTCCAGGATTCTTTTTATTTCTTTTTCTTTTGTGATTGCTGTGACTAGAACTTCCACAACAATACTGAATAGTAGCAGTGTGAGCGAGCACTCTCATTTTGTTCCTGATTTTAGAGGAAATGCTTTCAGTTTTTCACCATTGAGAATAATGCTTGCTGTGAGCTTGTATATGGCTTTTATTATGTTGAGGTATGTTCCTTCTATGCCTGCTTTCTGGAGAGTTTTTATCATAAATGTATGTTGAGTATTGTCTAAGGCTTTCTCTGCATCTATTGAGATAATCATATGGTTTTTATTCATCAATTTGTTAATATGGTGTAGCACATTGATTGATTTGTGAATACTGAAGAATCTTTGTATCCCTAAGATAAAGCCCACTTGGTCGTGGTGTATGCTCTTTTTAGACGTTGTTAGATTCTGTTTGCTAGAATTTTGTTGAGGATTTTTGCATTTATGTTCATCAGTGATATTGGCCTGTAGTTTTCTTTATTATGGCTTCTTGTCTGCTTTTGGTATTAGGGTAATGGTGGCCTCATAAAATTAGTTCTGCAGTTTACATTCCTCTAAAGTTTTCTAGAAGATTTTGAGTCAGATAGGTGTTAGCTCTTTAAATTTTTGGTTGAATTCACCGGTGAAGTCATCTGGTCCTGGGCTTTTGTTTGTTTTACGATTTTTGATTACTGTTTCAATTTCCATGGTTGTGGTGAGTCCGTTCATATTTTCTATTTCTTCCTGGTTCAGTTTTGGAAGATTATACTTTTTTAAGGAGTTTTCCATTTCTTCTATGTTGTCCATTTTTTTGGCATATAATTTCTCATGGTAGTCTCACGATCTTTTGTATTTTTGTGTTCTCTGTTGTGAGTCCTCCATTTTCATTTCTGATTTTATTGATATGATTCTTCTTCCATTTTTTTCTTGATGAGTCTAATAGGGTTTATCTATTTTATTTACCTTTTCTAAGAACAGGCCTTTGGTTTTGTTGGTTTTTGCTATAATCTCCTTCATTTCTTTTTCATTTATTTCTGCTCTGATTTTTATGATTTCTTTCCTTCTACTAAATTTGGGTTTCCTCTTTTCTTTTTCTAGTTCCTTTAGGTGTAAAATTAGGTTGTTTATTTGATATTTCTCTTGTCATTTAAGGTAGGCGTGTATTGCTATGAACCTCCCTATTAGCACTGCTTTTACTGAATCACATAAATTTGGGTTGTCATGTTTTCATTTTCATGTATATTTTCTATGTATATTTTGTTTGTATGTATATTTTGATTTCCTTTTTTATATTTTCCATCATGTTTTGCTTATTCAGAATGTGTTGTTTAGCCTCCATAAGTTTAGCCTCCATGAGTATGTCTAGATATTCCCTTCTGGCCTAAGGAGTTTCTTTTGAAAGATCAGTTGTGTGAAAGATCTTTTGAAAGATCAGGATCCCCTTGTGTGTTATTTGTTGCTTTTCCCTTGCTGCTGTTAATATTTGCTCTTTGCGTTTGATCTTTGTTATTTAATTAATATATGTCATGGGGTTTTTTGCCTTTGGTTTATCCTGTTTGAGACTCTCTGCATTTCTTGAACTTGGGTGGCTATTTCCTTCCTCATTATAGGGAAGTTTTTGACTATTAGGTCCTCAAGTATTTTCTCATGCCCTATCTTTTTTACTTCTTCTGGGACACCTATGATTTGAGTGTTGGGGCATTTAACGTTGTACGAGACATCTCCGAGGTTGTGCCCATTTCTTCTAATTCTTTTTCTTGTTTCCTCTCTGCTTCATTTATTTTTACCATTCTATCTTCCACATCATTTATCCTCTTTTCTGCCTCAGTTATTCTACTGTGGTTTCCTTCCAGAGTGCTTTTCATCTCAGTTATTGTTCATTATTGACTGACTCTTCTTTATTTCCTCTAGGTCCTTTTTAATCATTTATTGTATCTTCTCAATCCTTGTAACTAGTCTATTTATCTGTAACTCCATTTTGTTTTCAAGATTTTAGATCATCATTACTATCATTATTCTGAATTATTTTTCATATTTCTTGACTAGCTGAATATTTCTCTGCCTTTTCATTTTATTTGCATTGCTTTGTTTGGGGTGCCTTTTCTGCAGGCTGGATGTTCATGGTTCCTTTTAATTGTGTAGTCTGCTCCCTGTGGATGGAGTTGGACTAGTGGCTTCTCAAGGTTTCTTGGTTGGGGTAGCTTGTGTTTGTGTTCTAGTGGGTGGAGTTGGATCTCTTCTCTCTGGAGTGCAATTAAGTGTCTAGTAGTGAGTTTTAGACCCACTCCAGTGTTCTTGCCTGGAGAATTCCAGGGATGGCAGAGCCTGGTGGGCTGCTGTCTATGGGGTTGCACAGCCAGACACGACTGAAGTGACTTAGCAGCGGCAGCAGCAGCAGTGAGTTTTTGGGTGTCTCTGGGTTTGTCATGGCTTTGGGCAACCCATCTCTTAATGTTCAGTGTTGTGTCCCTGTTTTGCTGGTGAATAGTGTGCTGTGTCTTGCGCTGGAACTTGGCTTTTGGGTGGAGTTTGCTTTCAGTGTAGGTATGGAGATTTTTGGGTGAGCTCTTGTCTATTAATGCTTCCTGGAGTCAGGAGTTCTCTGATGTTCTAAAGTTTTGGAGTTAAGCCTCCTACCTTTGGCTTTTGTTCCTTCTCTTACAGTAACCTCAAGACTTCTCCATCCATACAGCACAGAAGATAAAACCCCTAGGTTAATGGTGAAATGATTCTCCACAGCCATGAACACCCAGAGAGATTCACAGAGTTATATAGAGAAGAGGAGAGGGAGGAAGGAGATAGAGGTGACCAGGGGGAGAAAAGGGAGAGTCAAAGGGAAGAGAGCAATCTAGCCAGTAATCAAATCCTTAAGTATTCTCCACAGCCCAGAACAACCAGAGAGTTTCACAGAGTTATGTAGAGAAGAGGAGGGAGGAAGGAGGTAGAGGTGACCTGGAGGAGAAAAGGGAGAGTCAAAAGGGGAGAGAGAAATCAAGTCAGTAATCAAACTGCAAAGTGAAAGTAGATACTGAAGGTTAGATTCTTAAAGGTACAAAATTCATAACAAATATCAAAAAGCAAAGATTAAAAACCTAGAATGGAGGTTAGATTCTAAAAAATACAATATAAAAATTACAAACAATATCAATCACAATAACTTAAAAATATATATATGGAATTTGTTTTTTAAAAATAGGGATTTTGGGGGGAAGGTAATAGTAGGCTATAAAAATGAAAGTTAAAGGAGTTATAAAGATCTAACTTTAAAGAAAAAAGTTAAAAATGATGATAGTAAAAATATATCTAGGAATTTCTCTGGAGCTGTTGTGGGCAGTGTGGGGTCAGTTCAGTGTCAAATAGTTCCTTGTTTCAGCTTGTACTTGTTCTCAATGTCTTTAGGTGTTTCTCAAATGCACAGTCTCAGAAATTGCAGAGTTTTAATCTTTTGCACCTGTCACTTCCAGAGCCATTCCCCTTTATTTATTTTGCCTTCCTCTGTTTTCAAGTCTCTTCAGTGTCTAATTTCTGCCGACACAAGGGGGTGAAGGTGACCACTTGTTTAAGCTCACTTGTTCAGTTGTGTTGTGAGGAGGGAGGGACACTACAAATAAATACCACTGACATGTGTGTGGAATGCTTGCAGTGGATTAACCACACTGAGTTTGCCACAGCCCAAGGCAGTGTGTACTTCCTAGGTCTACACTACTCAGGCTCCAGGGTGCTCTGCACGGGCACTGTCCCAAGTGGGCCTTGCATTTTGTGTACTTCCCAGGACTAAGCTCCTTAGGTTCTCGGGTGCTCTACAGGGGCACAGACCCAGATGGGCTGTGTGTTTTGTGCCTTTCCCAGGTCCAACCTGCTCTGGCAACTGGGTGCTTGGCAAACACATTGTCCCAGGTGGACTGTGCATCTTATTCACCTCCCCAGTCCTGGCCACTTGGTTTCCCAGGTACACTGCAAGAGCACAGTCCCAGGAGTGCTGTGTATCTCCTCTGGGGAGCTGATCTCAGACTCAGACACTCCTGGCAGATGTAAACCGTCCAGGATCCCAGGAAGACATGGTTAGCAACTGGGAGCCTGCTCAGTTTCATTGAGGATGTGGTCTCTGGGGCAGAGATTACAGTAACCCCTTGCCTTCTGGCTCCGGCTGTCTCATGCCTGCCTCTCTGCCTCTGGGGAGGGAAGGGCCTATATGGCAGCTGTCTTACTCTCTTTTAGTATTCGTTCAATCTTTTGTTCTGTGAATGCACCAGGGGTCACCAATCCGAGTTAGAGCCTTTTGTGGGAAAGGTCTTTTTTTTTTTTTTCTTTCTCTCTCTCTCTGGAGATTCCAGTTTGGGTTGCAATCTCACATTATCTCCCTCAGGTTGTCCTCAGGGCATTTAAGCCTGTTACTTTCCCTGAGGACAAATGATGCAGCCCATGCCTCCCTGCCCAGGCCCCACTCACTGATGGTGAATACAAGCCTCTGTGCCATTTCTCTGTTTCCATTTGTAATTGCGGTTAGGGGTGTATTCTGTTTTTTTGTTTTTTGTTTTCTCCTAGTTATGTTGCCCTCTGAGATTCCAAAACTCCCCACAGACACACCTGTGAGAGGATTTCCTACTGTGTGGCAACTGCTTCTCTTTCTGGGTGCCTGGTGTCCTCTGCTCGCATTCAAACATTCAAATGATCTTTTGATGAATTTGTGGGGGAGAAAGTGGTCTCCCTGTCCTATTCTCCACCATCTTGGGACCACTCCCCCACCCCCACCATATCTTGTTTTTATATCCATTCAGCCACCCCATGTCTTTTGGTGCACTTAATCTGTTTATATTTAAAGTAATTATCAATATGTATATTCCTATTGCCATTTTATTTGCTTTGATTTTTCTTTTGACAGTTCTTTTTTCTTCTATTCCTCTTTTGTTCTCTTCTCTTGTGTTTGATGCCTAGAGAGTTTCCTTTAGTGATTGTTGTAAAGCTGGTTTGATGGTGCTGAATTCTCTTAGCTTTTGCTTGTCTATAAAGCTTTTGATTTCTCCATCTAATCTGAATGAGAGCCTTGCTATGTATTCCTTTTAAAACAATATAATTTTATTTGTTTATTAATTTTGTCTGTGCTGGGTCTTTGTTGCTGCATGTGTTTTTCTCTAGTTGCAGAGATCAAGGGCTACTATCTAGTTGTGGTGCACAGGTTTCTCATTGCCATGGCTTCTCTTGTTCTGAAGCATGGGCTCTAGGATGTGTGGGCTTCAGTGCTTGTGGCTTATGGGGTCAGTAGCTGTGGTTTCTGCACTCTAGTGCAGAGGCTTAATTTTTGTGGCTCATGGGCTTAGTCGTTCCATGGCATGTGGGATCTTCCCAGATCAGGGATTTAATCCATGTCTCCTGCATCAGCAGGTGGATTCTTTACCACTGAGCTACCAAGGAAGCTCATAGGTAGTAGTATTCTTGATTTTAGCTTTTCCCTTTAATCGTTTTAAACATATCTTGCCACTGCCTTCTAGACTACAGAGTTTCTGCAAAAAAATAAGCTGATAACCTTTGTTGGAATTCCCTTGTGTCTTATTTGTTGCTTTTCTCTTGTTTCATTTAAAATTTTTTCTTTGTATTTAATTTTTGTTAGTTTGATTAATATATATGTTGGCATATTCCTCCTTGGATTTTTCCTGCCTGGGACTCTCTGGGCTTCCTGGACTTGGGTGATTATTTCCTTTCCCATGTTTGGGATATTTTTGATTATGATCTCTTCAAATATTTTCTCAGGCTCTTTATGTTTTTCTTCTTCTCCTGGGACCCCTATAATTCTAATATTGGTTTGTTTAATATCCCATGAACTGTCTTCATTTTTTTCACTCTTATTTCTATATTCTCTTATGGTTATCTCACCCCTCCCTACATATGCCTCCCAATAAAGGTGTCTTACCTCACTGGTGGGCCCAGGATTCTTCCTAGTACACCCTCAGTTGCCATAGCTTGACCTCTTCAGGCTCTTTCTGCATCTAAACCTGGACCTTTCCCAGGACTAAGCTTTGGAGTTTGAGCTTTAGCACCTGACCCCCATCCTCACCAGGAAGAGTTATTCTCTGTTTTGCTTTCCACAAATGTGTCTCCCATCTCCACTTTTTAGGCTCCAAAACTTTCCTTCCACCCAGTCTAATTTCTCCTCTGGTGAGGAGCCTTCACAAGGTTCAAAAACCTTTCCTCCTTCACAGCTCCCTTCCCAGGGAACAGACCCCTTTCTGTTTCCTTCTCTTTCTTTTTCCTTTTGTCCTACCCAGTTATACGGAGATTTTCTTGGCTTTTTAGATGTCTGAGACCTGCTGACAGCACTCAGTAGCTGTTATATGTGAATCTTTCTACTTGTAGATGTATTTTCAATGTTTCTGCAGAGGAAGGTGAACTCCGTTTCCTAATCTTCCAACATCTTGATCCTCCTCATTGATTTTTGATTTGCATTTCTCTAATAATCAACACTGCAAGAAGATCCAACCAGTCCATTCTAAAGAAGATCAGCCCTGGGTGTTCTTTGAAAGGAATGATTCTAAAACTGAAACTCCAGTACTTTGGCCACCTCATGTGAAGAGTTGACTTATTGGAAAAGACTCTGATGCTGGGAGGGATTGGGGGCAGGAGGAGAAGGGGCAAAAGAGGATGAGATGGCTGGATGGCATCACCAACTCGATGGAAGTGAGTTTGAGTGAACTCTGGGAGATGGTGATGAACAGAGAGGCCTGGCGTGATGCGATTTATGGGGTTGCAATCCCAAAGGAAGGCAATGCCAAAGAAAGCTCAAACTACTGAACAATTGCACTCATCTCACATGCTAGTAAAGTAATGCTCAAAATTCTCCAAGCCAGGCTTCAACAATATGTGAACCGTGAACTTTCTGATGTTCAAGCTAGTTTTAGAAAAGGCAGAGGAACCAGAGATCAAATTGCCAACATCCGCTGGATCATAGAAAAAGCAAGAGAGTTCCAGAAAAACATCTATTTCTGCTTTACTGACTATGCCAAAGCCTTTGACTGTGTGGATCACAATACACTGTGGAAAATTCTGAAAGAAATGGGAATACCAGACCACCTGACCTGCCTCTTGAGAAATCTGTATGCAGGTCAGAAAGCAACAGTTAGAACTGGACATGGAAAAACAGACTGGTTCCAAATAGGAAAAGGAGTACGTCAAGGCTGTATATTGTCACCCTGCTTATTTAACTTCTATGCAGAGTACATCATGAGAAATGCTGGACTGGAAGAAACACAAGCTGGAATCAAGATTGCCAGGAGAAATATCAATAACCTCAGATATGCAGCTGACACCACCCTTATGGCAGAAAGTGAAGAGGAACTAAAAACCCTCTTGATGAAAGTGAAAGTGGAGAGTGAAAAAGTTGGCTTAAAGCTCAACATTCAGAAAACGAAGGTCATGGCATCCGGTCCCATCACTTCATGGGAAATAGATGGGGAAACAGTGGAATCAGTGTCAGACTTTATTTTTTGGGGCTACAAGATCACTGCAGATGGTGACTGCAGCCATGAAATTAAAAGATGCTTGCTCCTTGGAAGAAAAGTTATGACCAACGTAGATAGCATATTCAAAAGCAGAGACATTACTTTGCTGACTAAGGTCCATCTAGTCAAGGCTATGTTTTTTCCAGTGGTCATGTATGGATGTGAAAGTTGGACTAAGGCTGAGCACTGAAGAATTGATGCTTTTGAACTGTGGTGTTGGAGAAGACTCTTGAGAGTCCCTTGGACTGCAAGGAGATCCAACCAGCCCATTCTGAAGGAGATCAGCCCTGGGATTTCTTTGGAAGAAATGATGCTAAAGCTGAAACTCCAGTACTTGGCCACCTCATGTGAAGAGTTGACTCATTGGAAAAGACTCTGATGCTGGGAGGGATTGGGGGCAGGAGGAGAAGGGGACGACAGAGGATGAGATGGCTGGATGGCATCACTGACTCGATGGACATGAGTCTGGGTGAACTCCAGGAGTTGGTGATGGATAAGGAGGCCTGGCGTGCTGCAATTCATTGGGTCGCAAAGAGTCGGACGTGACTGAACGACTGAACTGAACTAAACTGAACTGAAAGAGTCGGATACGGCTGAGTGACTGAAATGAGCTGAACTGAATAATTAACAATGTTGAGCATGTTTTTATGTGCCTCATGGCCATCTGCATGTCTTCTTTGGAGAAAGTCTCTTTAGATCTTCTGCCCAGTTTTTGAAAGAGAGTTTTGTTTTTTTTTTTTAAATGATGTTAAGCCACATGAGCTGTTTGCAAATTTTGGAGATCTTCCCTTATTGGTTGAAAATATTTGCAAATATTTTCTCCCATTCTATGGGTTGTCTTTTCATTTTATTTATGATTTCTTTTGCTGTCCAAAAGGTTTTTTGTTTTTAGGTACCGTTTGTTTATTTTTTGTTTTATTTTCATTACTCTGGGAGATGAATCAGAAAAGATATTGCTGTTATTTATTTCAAAGTGTGTTTTACCTATTTTTCCTCTACATGTTTTATAGTATCCAGTCTCACATTTAAGTCTTTAGTCCATCCTGAGTTTATTTTTGTGTATGGTGTTAAAGACTGTTCTAATTTCATTTTTTACATGTAACTTTCCAGTTTTCCCAGCACCATTAATTGAAGAGATTGTTTTCCTCCATTGTATAGTATCATCTTATTTGTCACAGATTAATTGACCATAGGTGTGTGGGTTTATTTCTGTGCTTTCTATCCTGTTCCATTGAACTGTATTTCTGTTTTTGTTCCAGCACTATATATTATTTTAATGACTCTACATTTGTAGTATGGTTTGAAGTCATGAGCTTGATTCCTCTAGCTCCATTTTACTTTCTCAATGTTACTTTTGGCTATTCAAGGTCTTTTGAATCTTCCTACAAATTTTAAGTTTTTTTTGTTCCAGTTCTGTGAATTAGATAATTGGTAATTTGATAAGGATTTCATTGAATCTGTAAATTGCTTTAGGAACTATAGTCAGTTTTAGAATATTGATTTTTCCAATCAAGAACAGGGTATATCTTTCCATCTGTTTGTGTTATCGTTGATTTCTTTCATTCTTTCATTAGTATCGTATAGGTTTCAGACTACAGGTCTTTTGTCTCATTAGATGGATTAATTCCTAGATATTTTATTCTTTTTGATGTGATGGAAAATGAGATTCTTTAATTTCTCCTTATGATCTTGCATTGCTAGTGTACAGAAATATAACAGATTCCTGTATATTAATTGTGTAACCTACAACTTTACCAAATTCATGATGAGCTCCAGTAGTTTTCTGGTAATATCTTAGGATTTTCTGTGTACAATATCATGTAATCTGTAAACAGTGACAGTTTAACTTCTTTTCCAATTAAGATTTTATTTCTTTCTCTTCATTGATAGCCACGGCTAGGAATTACAAAATCATGTTGAATAATAATGGCAAGAGTGTATATCCTTGTCCTGTTCCTGATCTTAGAAGAAATGCTTTCAGCTTTTCACCATTGAGTATGATGTTAACTATATAGATTTCTCATGTATGACCTTTATTATTTTGAGGTGTGTTCTCTCTGTGCCCACTTTCTGGAGAGTTTTTATCGTAAATGGATGTTCAATTTTGTCAAAAGATTTTCCTACATTTATTGAGATGATCTAGTGTTATTCCAGAGAAGGCAATGGCACCCCGCTCCAGTACTCTTGCCTGGGAAATCCTATAAGGAGCCTCGTAGGCTACAGTCCATGGGGTCGCTAAAAGTCAGACATGACTGAGCGACTTCACTTTCACTTTTCACTTTCATGCATTGGAGAAGGAAATGGCAACCCACTCCAGTGTTCTTGCCTGGAGAATCCCAGGGACAGAGGAGCCTGGTGGGCTTCCATCTATGAGGTTGCATGGAGTTGGACACGACTGATGTGACTTAGCAACAACAGTGTTGTTCAGTCTCTCAGTCATGCCCAACTCTTTGTGACCCCGTGGACTGAAGCACACGAGGCATCCCTGTCCTTCACCATCTCCCAGAACTTGCTCAAACTAATGTCCATTGAGGAGGTGGCACTACAACCATATCGTCCCCTGTCGTCCACTTCTGCTCCTGCCTTCAATCTTTCTCAGCACCAAGGTCATTTCTAATGAGTCAGATCTTTGCACCAGGTGACCAAAGTACTGGAGCTTCATCTTCAACATCAATCCTTCCAATGAATATTCAGGACTAATTTCCTTTATGATTGACTGGTTTGATCTCCTTGCAGTCCAAGAAAATGTCAAGAGTCTTCTCTAACACCATAGTTCAAAAGCATCAATTCTTTGGTGCTGAGCTTTCTTTATGGCCCAACTCTCACATCCATATATGACTATTGGTAAAACTATAGCTTTGACTAGATGGACCTTTGTCCACAAAGTGATGTCGCTGCTTTTTAATACACTGTCTAGGTTTATCATAGCTTTTCTTCCAAGGAGCAAGCACCTTTTAATTTTGTGGCTGCTCTTACCATCTGCAATGACTTTGGATCCCAAGTAAATGAAGTCTGTCACTGTTTCCATTGTTTGCCCATCTTCTTGCCATGAAGTTATGGGACCAGATACCATAATTTTTGGTTTTTGAATGCTGAGTTTTAAGCAGCTTTTTCAATCTCCTCTTTCACCATCAACAGGCTCTTTAGTTCGTCTTCATTTTTTTTTTTATACTGCCAATATGTATTTTTTTATTTTTTACATATAAATTTATTTATGTTAATTGGAGGTTAATTACTTTACAAATATTGTATTGGTTTTGCCATACATCAACATGAATCCACCACAGGTATACACGAGTTCCCCATCCTGTACCGCCCTTCCTCCTCCCTCCCCATGCCATACCTCTGGGTCGTCCCAGTGCACCAGCCCTAAGCATCCAATATCATGCATCGAACGTGGACTGGCGATTCATTTCATATATGATATTATACATGTTTCAATGCCATCCCACACTCTCCCTCTCCCACAGAGTCCAAAAGTCTGTTCTATACATCTGTGTCTCTTTTGCTGTCTCGCATAAAGGGTTATCGTTACCATCTTTCTAAATTCCATATATATGTGTTAGTATACTGTATTAGTGTTTTTTCTTTCTGGCTTACTTCACTTTGTATAATAGTCTCCAGTTTCATCCACCTCATTAGAACTGATTCAAATGTATTCTTTCTAATGGCTGAGTAATACTCCATTGTGTATATGTACCACAGCTTTCTTATCCATTCATCTGCTGATGGTCATCTAGGTTGCTTCCATGTCCTGGCTATTATAAACAGTGCTGCAATGAACATTGGGGTACACGTTTCTCTTTCAATTGTGGTTTCCTTGGTGTGTATGCCCAGCACTGGGTTTGCTGGGTCATAAGGCAGTTCTATTTCCAGTTTTTTAAGGAATCTCCACACTGTTCTCCATAGTGGCTGTACTAGTTTGCATTCCCACCAACAGTGTATGAGGGTTCCCTTTTCTCCACACCCTCTCCAGCATTTATTGCTTGTAGACTTTTGGATCACAGCCATTCTGACTGGCATGAAATGGTACTTCATTGTGGTTTTGATTTGCATTTCTCTGATAATCAGTGATGTTGAGCATCTTTTCATGTGTTGTTAGCCATCTGTATGTCATCTTTGGAGAAATGTCTGTTTAGTTCTTTGGCCCATTTTTTGATTGGGTCGTTTATTTTTCTGGAATTGAGCTGCAGGAGTTGCTTGTATATTTTTTAGATTAGTTGTTTGTCAGTTGCTTCATTTGTTATTATTTTCTCCCATTCCGAAGGCTGTCTTTTCACCTTGCTTATAGTTCCCTTTGTTGTGCAGAAGCTTTTAAGTTCAATTAGATCCCATTTGTTCATTTTTGCTTTTATTTCCAATACTCTGGGAGGTGGGTCATAGCGGATCCTGCTGTGATTCATAACGGAGAGTGTTTTGCCTATGTTCTCCTCTAGGAGTTTTATAGTTTCTGGCCTTAGGTTTATATCTTTAATCCATTTTAGTCTATTTTTGTGTATGGTGTTAGAAAGTGTTCTAGTTTCATTCTTTTACAAGTGGTTGACCAGTTTTCTTAGCACCACTTGTTAAAGAGATTGTCTTTAATCCATTGTATATTTTTGCCTCCTTTGTCAAAGATAAGGTGTCCATAGGGGCGTGGATTTATCTCTGGGTTTTCTATTTTGTTCCATTGATCTATATTTCTGTCTTTGTGCCAGTACCATACTGTCTTGATGACTGTAGCTTTGTAGTATAGCCTGAAGTCAGGCAGGTTGATTCCTCCAGTTCCATTCTTCTTTCTCAAGATTGCTTTGGCTATTTGAGGATTTTTGTATTTCCATACAAATTGTGAAATTATTTGTTCTAGCTCTGTGAAAAATACCATTGGTAGCTTGATAGGGAGTGCATTGATTCTATAGATTGCTTTGGGTAGTATACTCATTTTCACTATGTTGATTCTTCTGATCCATATACATGGTATATTTCTCCATCTATTAGTATCCTCTTTGATTTCTTTCACCAGTGTTTTATAGTTTTCTGTATAGAGGTCTTTAGTTTCTTTAGGTAGATATATTCCTAAGTATTTTATTCTTTTCATTGCAATAATGAATGGAATCATTTCCTTAATTTCTCTTTCTGTTTTCTCATTATTAGTGTATAGGAATGCAAGGGATTTCTGTGTGTTGATTTTATATCCTGAAACTTTACTATTTTCATTGATTAGCTCTACTAATTTTATGGTTGAGTCTTTAGGGTTTTCTTTGTAGAGGATCATGTCATCTGCAAACAGTGAGAGTTTTACTTCTTCTTTTCCAATTTGGATTCCTTTTATTTCTTTTTCTGCTCTGATTGCTGTGGCCAAAACTTCCAAAACTATGCTGAATAGTGTGGTGGAAATGGGCACCCTTGTCTTGTTCCTAGCTTTAGGGGAAATGCTTTCAATTTTTCACCATTGTAGATAATGTTTGCTGTGGGTTTGTCATATATAGCTTTTATTATGTTGAGGTATGTTCCTTCTATTCCTGCTTTCTGGAGAGTTTTTATCATAAATGGATGTTGAACTTTGTCAAAGGCTTTCTCTGCATCTACTGAGATAATCATATGGCTTTTATTTTTCCATTTGTTAATGTGGTGTATTACATTGATTGATTTGCAGATATTGAGGAATCCTTGCATCCCTGGATAAAGCCCACTTGGTCATGGTGTATGATCTTTTTAATGTGTTGTTGGATTCTGATTGCTAGAATTTTGTTAAGGATTTTTGCATCTATGTTCATCAGTGATATTGGCCTGTAGTTTTCTTCTTTTGTGGGATCTTTGTTAGGTTTGATATTAGGGTGATGGTGGCCTCATAGAATGAGTTTGGAAGTTTACCTTCCTCTGCAATTTTCTGGAAGAGTTTGAGTAGGATAGGTGTTAGCTCTTCTCTAAATTTTTGGTAGAATTCAGCTCTGAAGCCGTCTGGACCTAGGCTTTTGTTTGCTGGAATATTTCTGATTACAGTTTCAATTTCTGTGCTTGTGATGGGTCTGTTAAGATTTTCTATTTCATCCTGGTTCAGTTTTGGAAAGTTGTAATTTTCTAAGAATTTGTCCATTTCTTCCCCGTTGTCCATTTTATTGGCATATAATTGCTGATAGTAGTCTCTTATGATCCTTTGTATTTCTGTGTTGTCTGTTGTGATCTCTCTATTTTCATTTCTAATTTTACTGATTTGATTTTTCTCCTTTTGTTTCTTGATGAGTCTGGCTAATGGTATGTCAATTTTATTTATCCTTTCAAAGAACTAGCTTTTGGCTTTGTTGATTTTTGCTATGGTCTCTTGTTTCTTTTGCATTTATTTCTGCCCTAATTTTTAAATTTATTTCCTTCTACTAACTCTGGGGTTCTTCATTTCTTTCTTTTCTAGTTGCTTTAGGTGTAGAGTTAGGTTATTTATTTGACTTTTTTCTTGTTTCTTGAGGTATGCCTGTATTGCTATGAACTTACCCCTTAGCACTGCTTTTACAGTGTCCCACAGATTTTGGCTTGTTGTGTTTTCATTTTTATTCGTTTCTATGCATATTTTGACTTCTTTTTTTATTTCTTCTGTGATGTGTTGGTTATTCAGCAGCGTGTTGTTCAGCTTCTATATGTTGGAATTTTTAATAGTTTTTTTCCTGTAATTAAGATCTAATCTCACTGCATTGTGGTCAGAAAAGATGCTTGGAATTGTTTCAATTGTTTTGAATTTACTAAGGCTAGATTTATGGCCCAGGAGGTGATCTATCCTGGAGAAGGTTCCGTGTACTCTTGATAAAAAGGTGAAATTCATTGTTTTGGGGTGAAATGTCCTATAGATATCAATTAGATCTAACTTGTCTATTATATCATTTAAAGTTTTTATTTCCTTGTTAATTTTCTGTTTCGTTGATCTATCCATAGGTGTGAGTGGGGTATTAAAGTCTCCCACTACTACTGTGTTCTTGTTAATTTCCCCTTTCATACTTGTTAGCAATTGTCTTACATATTGTGGTGCTCCTATGTTGGGTGCATACATATTTATAATTGTTATATCTTCTTCTTGGATTGATCCTTTGATCATTATGTAGTGGCCTTCTTTGTCTCTTTTCACAGCCTTTGTTTTAAAGTCTATTTTATCTGATATGAGTATTGTTACTCCTGCTTTCTTTTGGTCTCTATTTACATGGAATATCTTTTTCCAGCCCTTCTCTTTCAATCTGTATGTGTCCCCTGTTTTGAGGTGGGTCTCTTGGAGACAGCATAAATAGGGGTCTTGTTTTTTTATCCATTCAGCGAGTCTTTGCCTTTTGGTTGGGGCATTCAACCCATTTATGTTTAAGGTAATTATTAATAAGCATGATCCCGTTGCCATTTACTTTATTGTTTTGGGTTAGAGTTTGTACACCCTTTTTGTGTTTCCTTTCTAGAGAATATCCTTTAGCATTTGTTGGAGAGCTGGTTTGGTGGTGCTGAATTCTCTCAGCTTTTGCTTGTCTGGAAAGCTTTTGATATCTCCTTCATATTTGAATGAGATCCTTGCTGGGTACAGTAATCTGGGCTGTGGGTTATTTTCTTTCATCACTTTAAGTATGTCTTGCCATTCCTTCCTGGCCTGAAGAGTTTCTTTTCTTCCTTTCTTTCTTTCTTTTTTTTTTTTTTTTTAAGAGTTTCTATTGAAAGATCAGCTGTTATCCTTATGGGAATCTCCTTGTGTGTTATTTGTTGTTTTTCCCTTGCTGCTTTTAATATTTGTTCTTTGTGTTTGATCTTTGTTAATTTGATTAATATGTGTCTTGGGGTGTTTCACCTTGGGTTTATCCTGTTTGGGACTCTCTGGGTTTCTTGGACTTGGGTGATTATTTCTTTACCCATTTTAGGGAAGTTTTCAACTATTATCTCCTCAAGGATTTTCTCATGGTCTTTCTTTTTGTGTTCTTCTTCTGGGACTCCTATGATTCGAATGTTGGGGCATTTAACACTGTCCTGGAGGTCTCTGAGATTGTCCTCATTTCTTTTAATTCATTTTTCTTTTTTTCTCTCTGATTCATTTATTTCCACCATACTATCTTCTACTTCACTACTATCTTCTGCCTGTGTTGTTCTATTTGTTGCCTCCAGAGTGTTTTTGATCTCATTTATTGCATTATTCATTATATATTGACTCTTTTTTATTTCTTCTAGTTCCTTGTTAAACCTTTCTTGCATCTTCTCAATCCTTGTCTCCAGGCTATTTATCTGTGATTCCATTTTGATTTCAAGATTTTGGATCATTTTCACTATCATTATTTGGAATTCTTTCTCAGGTAAATTCCCTATCTCTTCCTCTTTTGTTTGGTTTGGTGGGCATTTATCCTGTTCCTTTACCTGCTGGTTATTCCTCTGTCTCTTCATCTTGTTTATATTGCTGAGTTTGGGGTGTCCTTTCTGTATTCTGTCAGTTTGTGTAGTTCTCTTTATTGTGGAGTTTCCTCACTGTAAGTGGGGTTGTACAGGTGGCTTGTCAAGGTTTCTTGGTTAGGAAAGCTTGTGTCGGTGTTCTGGTGGGTGGAGCTGGATTTCTTCTCTCTGGAGTGCTAGGAATTGTCCACTAATGAGTTATGAGATGTCAGTGGTTTTGGAGTAGCTTTGGGCAGCCTGTATATTGGAACTCAGGGCTGTGTTCCTGTGTTGCTGGAGAATTTGCGTGGTATGTCTTGCTGTGGAACTTGTTGGCCCTTGGGTGGTGCTTGGTTTCAGTGTAGGTATGGAAGCGTTTGATGAGCTCCTGTCAATTAGTGTTCCCTGGAGTCAGGAGTTCTCTGGTGTTCTCAGGGTTTGGACTTAAGCCTCCTTCTTCTGGTTTTCAGTCTTATTTTTACAGTAGTCTCAAGACTTCTCCTTCTATACAGCACTGTTGATAAAACATATAGGTTAAAGATGAAAAGTTTCTCCACAGTGAGGGACACCCAGAGAGGCTCACTTAGTTACATGGAGAAAAGAAGAGGGAGGGGGGAGTTAGAGGTGACCCGAATGAGATAAGGTGGAGTCAATAGAGGAGAGAGCAAGCTAGCCAATAATCACTTCCTTGGGTGCACTCCACAACTGGACCGCTCAGAGATGTTCACAGAGTTATACGGAGAAGAGAAGAGGGAGGAAGGAGACAGAGGTCACCAGGAGGATAAAAGGGGGAATCAAAAGGAGAGAGACAGATCCAGCCGGTAATCAGTTCCCTAAGTGTTCTTCACCGTCTAGAACACACAGAGATTCACAGAGTTGGGTAGAGAAGAGAGGGGATAGGGAGGAGACAGAGGCCACCTGGTGGAGAAAAAGGAGAGTCCAAAGAGGGAGAGAGCAGTCAAACCAGTAATCTTGCTCCCAAGTAAAAATGGGTACTGAAGATTGAGTTCTTAAAGGTACAAAATTGATAACAAATACCAAAAAGCAAAAATTAAGAATCTCCTTTCAAAGACAAGGGGCTGCTTTTCTGGGTGCCTGATGTCCTCTGCTGGCATTCAGAAGTTGTTTTGTTGAATTTACTCAGCGTTTAAATGTTCTTTTGATAAATTTGTGGGGGAGAAAGTGGTCTCCCCATCCTATTCCTCCACTGTCTTCTGCCAGTCTCCTCTTTGTTTTCTGCCATAAATGTGGTGTCACCTGTATATCGGAGGTTACTGATATTTCTGCCCACAATCTTGATTCCAGCTTCTGTCATCCAGCCCAGCATTTTGCATGATGTATTCTACATATAAGTTAAACAAGCGGAGTACAATATACAGCCTTGATGTACTCCTTTCCCAATTTGTAACCAGTCCATTGTTTAATGTCCACTTCTAACTGTTGCTTCTTTACCTGCCTGCAGGTTTCTCAGGAGGCAGCTAAGGTGATCTGTTATTTCCATCTCTTTAAGAATATTCCAGAACTTGTTGTGATGCACAGTCAAAGACTTTGGCATAAGTGAAACAGAAATAGATGTTCCTCTGGAATTCTCTTGCTTTTTCTATGCTCCAACAGATGTTGGCAATTTGATCTCTAGTTCCTCTGCCTTTTCTAAATCCAGCTTGAATATTTGGAAGTTCTCGGTTCCCGTACTGTTGAAGCCTCACTTGGAGAATTTTGAGCATTACTTGGTAGTGTGTGAGATGAGTAAAATTGTGCATTAATTTGAACATTCTTTGGCATTGCCCTTCTTTGGGATTGAAATGAAAACAGACCGTTCCCAGTCCTGTGGCCACTGCTTAGTTTTCCAAATTTGCTGGCATATTAAGTGCAGCACTTTCACAGCATCATCTTTTAGGATTTGAAATAACTGAGCTGGAATTCTATCACCTCCACTAGCTTTGTTCATAGTAATGCTTCCTAAGACCCACTTGATATTGCACTCTTAAGATGTCTGGCTCTAGGTGAGTGATCACACCATTGTGATTATCCAGGTCATGAAGATCTTTTATGTATAGTTCTTCTGTGTATTCTTGCCACATCTTAACATCTGCTTCTGTTAGGTTCATATCATTTTTGTCCTTAATTGTGTCCATTCTTTGCATGAAATGTTCTTTGGTATCTCTAATTTTCTTGAAGAGACCTCTAGTCTTTCCCATTTTATTGTTTTCCTCCATTTCTCTGCATTCATCACTTAGGAAGGCTTTCTTATCTCTCCTTGCTATTCTTTGGAACTCTGCATTCAGGTGGGTTTATCTTTCCTTTTCTCTTTTGTGTCTCACTTCTCTTCTTTTCTCAGCTATTTGTAAGGCCTCCTCAGACAACCATTTTGCCTTTTTGCATTTCTTTTTGTTGGGGATGATTTTGACCACCAGTTCCTGTACAATGCAACTAACCTCTGTCCATAGTTCTTCAGGCACTCTGTCTATCAAATCTTTTCAAGATGATAGTATGTTTTTTATTCTTCAACTTGTTGATATTGTGTATCACACTGATTGATTTTTGGGTTATAACAATTCCTTGCATCCATGGGATAAATTCAACTTGTTTATTGTGTATGATCATTTTAATATACTGTTGGATTCGAACTGCTAGTATTTATTTATCTCTGTTTTTTAAGGGGGTTTGGCCAGCATTTAAAAAAATTATTTCACTTGAAAAAAATTTTTCTGACTTGTCATTTTGTTTAACTGTTTTCATTTCTCTGTAATTAGGTGATACAGTTATCTATCTTGGTCTTGAAGTGGTATTTTTCTGTGGGAGCATCCCTATGCAGTCTGTGTGTGCCGTGTCTGTTCTAGGAGAACTGAATCTGAAGTGAGCATTGCTCATGCCTTCTCCCAATGCGCTGGCAGTTACCACCTTGATAATCCTATCAAGGATTGGAGTCCTGGAGATGGAAAAGCAAGAGACTTCCCTAAGTGTGAAACAGGTCCTTTCCTATGCTTGATTGCCATCACCACCCTTTTGACAGAAGAATCAAGGCCCAAGTTGCCAAAGCGGAAGTCCTGAATTTCAGGTCTGAGGTGGTTCCATTCCCTCTCAGCGTGCATTTTCCCCTCTTAAAGGGTACTTCCACTCTAATGAGATCAGCGCTAGAGCAAAAGGGACAATTAGAATATGGGATGTGTACTGGGATGATCCCATCTAGTCAGAGCCTGAAGCAGTTTCTAATCCACATACTCACTGCCAATAGCTGCCCTTGCCCCACTCAGATGCAAGGTCAGGTATAAGCCGTCTCTGCTTCATTCAAGTATGTGCACCTCTGCCTCCCAGCAACACCACCTTCACCACAGGAGAGCAATACTGGAACAATAGGGCTGGAGAAGTTGCCAGATGCAGGTGAGGCATGCTCTGGGATGGTCCTGGAATGCCAGTCTGAGCTTCATGTTGCTCCCAATCTGCCACTTCCTCACATACACCAGCAATGACCACCCTTGCTCTGTTCAGATGCTGGAGTGTTCAGGGCCAAGCAATCTCCATCCCCCTTTATCCAAAATGTGCACTCTCCTCAGCAACAGAGACCTTTTAACTAGTGGAGAACTGAGCCAGAGAGAGAGAGAGAGGGGCTGGAACAAGCACACAGTGCAAGCTATGGTATGTGCTATAATGGTCATGGGGAACCAGCTAGAACCACAGGACATTATCAATCTGCCTACTCTACCTTTATCCCAAGAGTCAGAAAACATGTATACTTGCTGTCCATGAGCAGTGTCTTATTTCCCTATAATCCTCCAGCATGTTCTACATGATTTTAAACCATCCAGGGGAACTCATCTTCCTAGTGACACACCCCAGGGCTGGGGCATTCGACTCAAACCTCTTACTTGCTAGGAGATTCCTGGTGCCTATAATACCTCCTATTTTTCTGTGTCTCCTGCAAGGAGCATGAGTCTCAGCATCATTGCTTTTCCTCCCTTCTTCCTGATTCTGTGTTAATCTTTCTTTACAGCCTTGGTCATAGAAGAGACTTCCAGATAGCCCCCAGTGTTGCTACACATGTAGTTGTATTTTTCGATCTGTTTGTGGGGATGATGAGCTTAGCATCCTCTTACTCTGCCATCTCGATCTCCTCTCTGAGCTTGATAGTTTTAGATTGCATATTCTGCATGTATTCAAAAATACTGCATGAGATGATGCAGTACTTATCTTTTTTTATCTTATTTATTTCACTTAGTATAATGTGGACGGTGAGTGCAGCTGTGAAATTAAAAGATGCTTACTACTTGAAAGAAAAACAATGGCAAACCTAGACAGCCTATTAAAAAGTAGAGACATAACTTTTCAATCAAAGTCCATACAGTCAAAGCTATGGTTTTTCCAGTAGTCATGTACGGATGTGAGAGATGAAGCATAAAGAAGGCTGAATGCCAAAGAATTAATGCTTTTGAATTGTGCTTCTAGAGAAGAATCTTGAGATTCCCTTGGACTACAAGGAGAATCAAACTAGTCAATTGTAAAGGAAATCAGTCCTAAATATTCACTGGAAGGACTTATGCTGAAGCTAAAGCTCCAATACTTTGGTCACATGATGTGAAGAGCCTCTTCATTGGAAAAGACCCTAATGCTGGGAAAGATTGAAGGCAAGAGGAGAAGTGGGCAACAGAGGATGAGATGTTTGATAGGATCACTGACTCAATGGACATGAGTCTGAGCAAGCTCCAGGAGATAGTGAAGAACAGGAAAGCTTGGTGTGCTGCAGTCCATGGGGTTGCAAAGAGTCAGACATGACTTACTGACTGAAAAATAAAAACAATGTCCTATAGGTTCATCTATGTTGTTACAAATGACAGCATTTCCCTTTTTAAGTCTGAATAATATTCCATTTTATTTATTAAGCACATCTTTATACATTCATCCATCAACAGACACGTGAGTTATTTCTGTATCTTGGCTATTGTGAACAATGCTGAATGAACATGGAAGCACAGAGATCTTATTGAAATAATTCATTACCCTTGACTATATACCATGATGTGGGAATTCAGGATCATATGGTAATCTTATGTTTAATATTTTTTTGAGGAACCTCTAAACTTTTTTACAGTAGTTGTATCAATTTACATTCTCACCAACAGTGTACAAGTATTGCCTTTTCCCTACATCTTTCCAATAGTTGCTATCTCTTGTCTTTCTGATATAGCCATTGTAACAGGTATGAGGTGATTGCTCACTGTGATTTGGATTTGAATTTCTCTGATGAGTAGTGAAATTGAGCATGTATCTTTTGACTTTTTTATATACCTATTGACAATTTGCATATCTTTTATTTGAGAAATGTCTATTCAGATCTTTTGTCCGTTTTTAAATTGAGTTCTTTAGGTTTTTGTTGTTGAATTGTATGCATTTATGTAGCTTGTCTATTAATTTCCCCTTATCAAGTATGTGACTTACAAATATATCCTCCCATTTCACAGTCTGCATTTTAACTCTTGATTGTTTTCATGGAATGTTTTGATGGAATCCCTTTGTCTATTTTTGCTTTTGTTTCTTGTGCTTATCCAAAAACTCATTGCCCAGACCAATATCAAGAAACTTGCCCCCAATGAAGAACACATTGTTGGTACAGATGCTGTGATGGAGGGCCCAACCACAAAAGACATTGTCATCACACACAGTAGGTGGTGCCACAGGAACATGAAGCAGCTGGGTGCTGAGTCTGTGGCAGACAGGTCCTGAGCTGGAGCATGCAAGATTCATTCCCCAGGCAGAGCACCATGGTTCTACCCATTCCACACAGCTACTTGGTACCAGACCTGGGGCTGACAGAGGCAGCCCAGAAACCAGGTAGCAGCACAGCCACCTATATTCCTGAACCTGCAATGTCCCAACCCTCAGCTCAAGTCTAGTCCACCTCACAGCCTTGCATGGGTCTTGGACTAACAGCAGTGAGGGGTGTGCAACCTTGGTCTGCTTCTGAGCAAATCTGTGGATTCCTACACAGGCACCATATGGTTTCAGTATGACCATACAAATCTCACTTGCTTTAGCAATCACTTCCTTTGTTGTCCAGTCACTAAGTCATGTCCCACTCTTCAACCCCAAGGACTGCATCATTCCAGGCTTCCCTGTCCTTCACCACCTCCTGGAGTTTGCTCAAGCTTAGGTCCTTTGAGTCGCTGATGCCATCCAACCATCTCATCCTCTATCACCCACTTCTCCTCTTACTCTCAGTCATTCCCAGCATCAGTCTACTAGACTCATAGTTCCAAACAGATGTAAAGCAATGCTAAAGAAATTAAGAAAGATTATCAAAAGAAATGTAGATCATAGTAACAATAAAGTAGAAAAAATAAAGATGAACTGATCAAAATTAGACAATTCAACTGCTGAGATAAAAACCAATCTAGAAGCACTGAATATCAGACTAAATAGGATAAAACAATGGATAAGTAATCTGGAAGATAGAATAATGGAAATCACCTAGTTAGAACATCTGACAAATTGAAAAAAAAAAAAAAAAGAAGGAAAGCATCATAGGAAATATATGGAATAATACAAAACATACAACTTACACATAACAGGGATCCAGAAAAGGAAAAAGAGGGGCTCTAAAAAATATCTGAAGAAATTATGGCTAAAAACTTCCCCAAACTGAAGAAGAAAACAGATATCAAGGTACTAGAAGTACAAAGGGTCCCAAAAATGATCAACCCAAACAGATCTACATCAAAGCATGACAATTGAAATGGCAAAAGTGAAAGACAGAGGATTCTGAAGGCACCAGGAGAAAAAAACAGTTACAAGGAAACCCCCATAAGGCTATTAATTGATTTTTGTTTATATATAAACAATCAGAATTCATGCTTATCAGCCAAAGGATAAGCATGAAGTATATTTAACAGGACTTCTAAGTCACAAAATGTGGAAAAAGAGGGTTTAAAAACGTAGATCTTTTAGAATGTGTTTGAAGTTGTATGACTGTCCGTTCAAAGCAAGTAGATATAGTTAAGAGTCAACATATTTGAACTCCATGGTAACCACAAATCAATAACAGAGTTGATTCACCAAAACAAACAAAAAAAAAGATCAAGCATTCTACCAAAAAAGATCATTAAATCAGAAGAGGAATATAAAAAAGGAAGAAGAAATGAACAAAGAAAAACTACAAAAACTGGAAAACAAGGTTTAAAATAGCAATACATGCATAGTTATTAGTAAGTACTTTAGATGTCAGTAGACTAAAAGCTCCAATCAAAAAATGTAGAGTGACAGATTGGATTAAAAAAGCAAGAAACTTCAATATGCTGCCTGTAAGAGACTCATTTTAAGAGGATGGACAAGGGCTTCTGCTTCAACATGGTGGAGTAGAAAAAGGTGCACTCATCTCCTCCTGAGAGAACACCAAAATTGCAGCTAACTGTTGAACAACCAATGACAGAATGATGCTGGAACCTACCAAAAAAAGATATCCCACATCCAAAGACAAAGAAGAAGCCACAGCAAGATGGTAGGAGGGGCACAATCATGATAAAATCAAATCTCATACCCATTGGTTGGGTGACCCACAGGCCAGAGAACATTAATATCAAAGAAGTTCTCCGCTGTTGTGAAGGTTCTTAACCACACGTCAGACTTCCCAGCCTGGGGATCTGACAAAGGGACTGAGAATCCCCAGGGAATCTGGCCTTGTGGACCAGTGGGATTTGATTATAGGACTTCCAGAGGACTGGGGGAAACAGAGACTTCACTCTTGCAAGGCACAAACAAAATTTTGCATGCACCAAGACCCAGAGGAGAGGAGCAGTGACCCCAGAGGAGACTGAGTCAAAACTACCTGCTAATGTTGGATGGTCTCCTGTGGAGGAGTGGATTGGCAGGGACACAATAAAAAGGCAGAAAATTATATCCCAAGTGAAGGGACAAGATAAAAATCCCAGAAAAACAACTAAGTGAAGTAGAGATAAGCAACCTTCCAGAAAAAGAATTCAGAATAATGATAGTGAAGACAATCTCAGGAAAAGAATAGAGGCAAAGATTGAGAAGATGCAAGAAACTTTTGCCAAAGAACTAAAGAACAAACAGAGATGAATAATGCACTAGAAGGAATCAGTAGCAGAATAACTGAGGCCGAAGAGTGGATAAATGACCTGGAGGACAAAATTTTGAAAATCACTGCCACAGAACAGAATATAGAAAAAGGAAAGAGGAAAAAAATGAAGACAGCCTAAGAGACCTCTGGGAAAACATTAAACACACCAACATTCGCATTATAGGGGCCCCAGAAGGAGAAGAGAGATAGGACTTGAGAAAATATTTGAAGAGATAATAGCTAAAAACTTCCTGAATGGGAAAGGAAATAGTCAACCAAGTCCAGGAAGCACAGAGAGTCCCAAGAAGGATAAACCCAAGGAGGAACATGCTGAGACACGTAGTAATTAAACTGACAAAAATTAAAGACACAGATAAAATATTAAAAACAAGGGGAAAATGACAACTATTATACAAGGGAACTCCCACCAAGCTATCAGCTGATTTCTCCACAGAAACTCTACAAGCCAGAAGGGAATGGCATGATATATTTAAAGTGATGAAAGGGAAGAACTTACAACCCAGAATACTCTGCCCAGCAAGACTCTCCTTCAGATTTGATGGAGAAATCAAAAACTTTCCAGACAAGCAAAAGTTAAAATAATTCAGCACCACAAAGCCAGCTTTACAACAATTGCAAAAGGAACTTCTCTAGGCAGGAAACACAAGAGAAGGAAAAGATCTCCAGCAAATAAACCCAAAACAATTAAGGGAACAATAAGTGTTTATAAATAATAATATGATGTATAATGCTAATGATAATAGCATGATGTATATAATGATCATACATATTGATAATTACTTTAAATGTAAATGGATTATATACACCAACCAAAAGACATAGACTGACTGGGTGGATGAAAACATGTGCATGTGTGCACTTCCACTTACCACATCACTCTGCTTGACTGCACCCCCACCATATTGTATGTAATTATTTTATACTGTTTTTTTTTACTATTGTGACTGTTACTCCCTTAACAGTATCATGTATCATGATTGTATCATGATTGATCAACAGAAAGATAATAGAACTTTATATTGTGAAAACTAGGATCTAATAGAAAAACCTGCAATCACTTTTTAAAACCAGATGCATATCAAAAATATCTTGACTTTTTTTGAAAAATACAAATGCTCAGATATTGCTTTTTTCTCCAGAGCACCAGATATGTTTGTTATGAGCAGTCATGTTTAAAAACAACTGGACTATATGATGATCTTTTACTTTTATCCAGTTTGTTTCACTTTTTCTATTTTATATTCAGTGCTCCCATTTCATTTAGTTTATGTTCTCCAATTTCTCCATCTCTTCTTTTTTTTTTTGACTGTTCTTTCTGAAGCCTTTATCAAGTGTAGTAGAAAAGCTTTTGTGTACATATATATGCATAAATATGTATGCATAGTATATATTTTAGAAAACTCATGAATTTTTGCCTAACGAAAAATATTATGACATTTTGATTCCACTTGTTTGACTTCATATGAATAGAATGCTATATTTCTGATTAAAAAATAAATATGCAACAAGCAAGAAAGGTTTAGTGTATAGTATAGTGAAAAATAGTCTATGATGGAAAATGATTTTGAAAATAATATATGTGTATTTGTATAACTGAATCACCTTGTAAGTCAACTGCTACTGCTAAGTTGCTTCAGTCGTGTCCGACTCTGTGCGACCCCATAGACGGCAGCCCACCACGCTCCTCTGTCCCTGGGATTCTCCAGGCAACAATACTGGAGTGGGTTGCCATTTCCTTCTCCATGTAAGTCAACTATGCTTCAATAAAATATATTTTTTTAAAAAGATGAAGGACACACAGAGAAACTGAAAGTGAGAGGATGGAAAAAGATATTTCATGCAATTGAAAATGACAAGAAAGTGGAGGTAGCAGTACTCATATCAAAGTAGACATTAAAACAAAGGCCATAAAGAAAGGAAAGGAAGAACATTATATTATTGCAAAGAGATCAATACAAGAAAAAACTAGTACACTTGTTAAATATGTGCACCCAATATAGAAACACCTAAGTATGTAAAATAAATAATAACAGACATAAAAGGACAAAAGGACAGTAATACAACAATAGTAAGAGCCTTTAACACCCAGTGACATCAATGGACAGATCACTTAGACTGAAAATTCAATAAGGCACCAGAGATCCTAAATGATACATTAGACCAGTTGGACTTAACTGATATCTATAAGACACACCATCCTAAAAACAAAATCAAAGATCAAAATGCATTCTTTTCAAGTGTGCATGAAACGTTCTCTAGGATAGACCATTATCTAGGTAACAAAAGCCTCACAAATTTAAAATGATAGAAATAATTTTAAGTATCTTTTCTGACCACAGCACTATGAAACTAGAAATTATGAAAAGAAAAATAGAAACAGAAAAAAACACATGGACGCTAAACATGCCACTAAAATAATCAATAGGTCAATGATTAAATCGAAGAAGAAATCAGAAATATCTTAAGATAAGCAAAACTGAAAATAAAACCTTATAAAATTTATGGGATGCCACAAAAGTAGTTTTAAGAGGCAAGTTTATAGTGATACAATTTTTCCTCAAGAAACAAAAAAATCTAAAATAAACTACTTTACTTACTGCTTCAAAGAATTAAAAAAAAGAAAAAAAGAAAAAACAGCCAGTGGAAGGAAAGAAATAATGAAGATCAGAGAGGAAATAAATAAGAGATTTAAAGTAACAAGAGAAAAGATCAAGAAAGTCAAGAACTGTTTTATTTGTTTTTTGAAAGATGAAATTAACAAAGATCTAGTCAGGCTTACTTGTAAGAAAAGAGAGAGAACCCAAATAAACAAAATAAGAAAATAATGTGGATCAATATCTGATACTGCAGAGATTTAAACAATGGCAAGGGATTACTGTGTAAAGCTATGTACTAAAAAATTGGACAACATGAGGGGAATGAACAAATTTCTAGAAACACATAGCCTGCCAAAACTGATTCAAGATGAGACAGATAAATTTAAACAGAATGATCACTACAAGTGTAATAAAATTTGTAATTTAAGAAACTTCCTGCAAACAAAATTCTACAAACAGATGGCTTCAGTGGGGAATTCTGTGAAACATACATATAAAGAAGAGCTTATATGTATTCTTCTGAAACCATTCCAAAAAAATTGAAGAGGATGGAACACTCCCAAATTCATTCTATGGAGCCACCACCACCCTGATACTAACACCAAAGACACTACAAAAAATAAAATAAAATTATAGGCCAATATCTTTGATGAATATTCATGCAAAATCCTTAACAAAATACTAGCAAATCAAATCCAACAATACCTAGAAAGGATCATGCATCATGATGAATTTGAATTAATTGTAGATACTTCAACATATGCAAAGCAATCAATGTGGTACACCACTTTCAAAAAGGAAAGTAAAAACCATATGATCATTTCAATAGAGGCAGAAAAAGCATGTGACAAAATTCAACATCTATTCATGATAAATACTGACCAATTAAGTATAGAAGGAACGTATGTCAACATACTAAAAACCACTTATGATGAACTCACAGCCAACGCAATACTCAACAGTGAAAAGCTGAAAGTCTTTTAGGTAAATGTAGGGATAAAACAAGCATGCCCACTCTAACAACTTCTATTCAACACAGTATTGAAATATCTAGCTACTGCAATCAGACAAGGGAAAAAGGTAGCTTACTTGGAAAGGAAGAGATAAAACTGTCACTATTTGCAGCTGACATGATCTTCTATGTATAGAAAACATCCTATAGTCTCCACGCAAAAGCTATTAGAACTAATAAATAAATTAAGAAAGTTAGCAGGATGTAAGATTAGTCTGCAAAAATCTGTTGCATTTCTTTACACTAGCAAGAAATATCAGAAAATGAAAGTATAAAAACAATACCATTTAAGGTCATATAAAAAATGTTTAGAAATGATCTAAACCCAGAAGGTGAAAGCTAATTGAAGAGAATTCAAAGAAACGGAAATATATCTCATGCTCGTATGTTGGAAGAATCAATGTGTTAAAATGGCCACATTATGCAAAGTTACCTATAGATTTAATACAATCCCTCTCAAAGTACCCCTGACACTTTTCACAGAACTAGAGCAAATAATCCTAAAATTTCTATGAAGCCACAAAAGACCCTAGATTGCCAAAGCAATTCTAAGAGAAAAGAAAAAAGCTGGAGGCATAACCTTTCCAGAATTCACATATACTAAAAAAATTACAGGATCCCAAACATTATGGTATTGGCACAGAAACGGACATATAGATCAATGAAACAGAATAGAGAGCCAAGAAATAAACCCACACACCTATCCTCAGTTCATCTAAGACAAGGTAGGCAGGAATATACAATGGAGCAAAGACAGTCTCTCCAACAAATGGTGTTGGGAAAGTTGGACAGTTTAATGTAAATCAGTGAAATTAGAACACGCCATCATAGCATATGCAAACATATACTCAAAATGCCATAAAGGCCTAAATATTTATAAGGCATGACACCATACAACTCCTAGAAAAGAAAATAGGCAAAACATACTCAGATATAAATCTCAGCAACATTTTCTTAAATCAGTCTCCCAATGCAAATGGAATAAAAGCAAAAATAAATGAGTTGGACCTAATGAAACTTAAAATCTTTTGCACAGAAATGAGAACCATCAGGAAAGAGAAAGCTGTGAAATGGAAGAGAATATTTGCAAATGATGCGACCAATGATGGATTAATTTCCAAAATACACAAGCAGTACATACAACTCAACATTGAAAAAACAACACAATCAATAAATGGACAAAAGACCCGAATAGACATTTCTCCAAGGAAGACATATAGATGGCCATCAGGGACACATTGCTCATTATTAGAGAAATGCAAATCAAAACCACAGTGAGACATCACCTTACACTGGTCAAAATGGCTATTATCAAAATCTACAAATAACATGCTAAAGAAGGTGTGGAGAAAAGGGAACCTTCAAACTCTGTTGGTGAGAATGTAAACTGGCTCAGCCACTGTTGAAAATATTATGCAGGTTCCTCAGAAAAGTACATGTAGAACTACTATATGACCCAGCAATCCTATACCTGGCTATATTATCCATAAAAGACAGAAACTCTAATTTGAAAAAGTACATACACTCCAATGTTCATAGAGGCACTATTTAAACAAAAGCCATTACATTAAAAAAAAAAAAATCCCAGTGCCCATCAACAGAGGATTGGTTTAAGAAGGTGTAGTGTAGTGTGTGTGTATGCTTCCCAGGTCGCTTGGTGGGCAAAGAGTCCACCTGCAACACAGGAGACACAGGTTTGATCCTTGGGTTGGGAAGATTCCCTGGAGGAGGGCATGACAACCCACTCTAACACACATGTATGCTAAGTCATTTCAGTAGTGTCAGACTCTTTGCAACCCTATGGACTATAGCTTGCCAGGCCCCTTTGTCATGGGATTCTCCAGGCAAGAATTCTGAAGTGGCAGGCATGTTCTTTACTACTAGGACCACCTGGGAAGACTATACATATGTGAATATACATACATACATATATATATATGCATATATTGTTTTACTAGCGTGTGAGATGAGTGCAATACTGCAGTAGTTTGAGCATTCTTTGCCATTGCCTTCCTTTGGGATTGGAATGAAAACTGGCCACTGCTGCATTTTCCAAATTTGCTGTCATATTGCATGCAACACTTTCATAGCATCATCTTTCAGGATTTAAAATAGCTCAACTGGAATTCTATCACCTCCACTGGCTTTGTTCAGAGTGATGCTTCCTAAGGCCCACTTCACTTCACATTCCAGGATGTCTGTCTCTAGGTGAGTGATCACACTATCGTGATTATCTGAGTCATGAAGATCTTTTTTTGGAAAGTTCTTGCCACCTCTTCTTAATATCTTCTGCTTCTGTTAGGTCCATACCATTTCTGCCCTTTATTGAGCCCATCTTTGCATGAAATGTTCCCTTGGTATCTCTAATTTTCTTGAAGAGATCTCTACTCTTTCCCACTGTATTGTTTTCCTCTATTTCTTTGCACTGATCACTGAGGAAGGCTTTCTTTCTTATCTCTCCTGGAACTCTGCATTCAAGTGTATATCTTTCCTTTTCTCCTTTGCATTTCACTTCTCTTCTTTTCACAGATAGTTGTAAGGCCTCTTCAGCCATTTTGCTTTTTTTGCTGTTTTCTTGGGGATAGTCTTACTCTCTGTCTCCTGTACAATGTCATGAACCTTGGTCCATAGTTCATCAGACACTCTTATCAGATCTAGTCCCTTAAATCTATTTCTCATTCCTACTGTATAATCATAAGGGATTGGATTTAGGTCATACCCAAATGGTCTAGTGGTTTTCCCTACAGGCTTCAACGATACGTGAACTGTGAAATTCCAGATGTTCAAGCTGGTTTTGGAAAAGGCAGAGGAACCAGAGATCAAATTCCCAACATCTGTTGGATCATCGAAAAAGCAAGAGAGTTCCAGAAAAACATCTGTTTCTGCTTTATTAACTATGCCAAAGCCTTTGACTGTGTGGATCACCATAAACTGTGGAAAATTCTGAAAGAGATGGGAATACCAGACCACCTGACCTGCCTCTTGAGAAACCTTTATGCAGGTCAGGAACCAACAATTAGAACTGGGCATGGAACAACAGACTGGTTCCAAATAGGAAAAGGAGAACGTCAAGGCTGTATATTGTCACCCTGCTTATTTAGCTTCTATGTAGAGTACATCATGAGAAACGCTGGGCTGGAGGAAGCACAAGCTGGAATCAAGTTTGCCAGGAGAAATATCAATAACCTCAGATATGCAGCTGACACCACCCTTATGGCAGAAAGTGAAGAGGAACTAAAGAGCTTCTTGATGAAAGTGAAAGAGGAGAGTGAAAAAGCTAGCTTAAAACTCAACATTCAAAAAACGAAAATCATGGCATGCAGCCCCATCAGTTAATGGAAAACAGATGGGGAAACAATGGAAACAGTGACAGACTTTATTTTCTTAGGCTGCAAAATCACTGCAGATGGTGACTGCAGCCATGAAATTAAAAGATGTTTGCTCCTTGGAAGAAAATTTATGGCCAACCTAGACAGCATATTAAAAAACAGAGATATTATTTTGCCAACAAAGGTCCGTCTAGTTAAGGCTATGGTTTTTCCAGTGGTCATGTGAGTGTTGGACTGTAAAGAAAGCTGAACACCGAAAATTGATGCTTTTGAACTGTGGTGTTGGAGAAGACTCTTGGGAGTCCCTTGAACTGCAAGGAGATCCAACCAGTCTATCCTAAAAGAGATCAGTCCTGTGTGTTCATTGGAAGGACTGATGTTGAAGCTGAAACTCCCAATACTTTGGCCACCTGATGCAAGAATTGACTCATTTTAAAAGACCCTGATGCTGGGAAAAATTGAAAGTGGGAGGAGAAGGGGACGACAGAGTATGAGATGGTTGGATGCCTTCACCGACCCAATGGACATGAGTTTGAGTAAACTCCCATAGTTGGTGATGGACAGGGAGGCCTGGCGTGCTGCAATCCATAGGATCACAAAGAGTCTTACATGACTGAGTGACTGAACTGAACTGAACATATATACATATAGACTATAGACTATACTATGTATATACTATACTATGTATAAGTATATAGTCTATACTATGTATATATACTTTACACATATGTATATAGAATATACATATATATATATACACATATATATATGATTATTTTTCAGCCATAAAAAAGAATGAAATATTGCCATTTTCAGCAATGTGCATGGGCCTAGAATATGTCCTTAATGATGTAAATCAGACAAAGACAAATATATGATATCATTATATGTGTAATCTAAAAATAATAAAAAAAAAATCTAAAAAAAATAATAAAAATAATTAAAAAAATAAAAAAGAATCTATATACAAAACAGAAACAGACTTATAGGCATAGAATACAAACTCATGTTTACTAAAGGGGAAGGTATTATGAGAGGGATAATTTAGATTTATGGGATTAACAGATACAAGCTACTATGCATCAAATAGATAAGAAACAAGGATCTACTATATAGCACAGGGAATTATATTCATTATCTTCTAATAACTTGAAATAGAAAATAATCTTGTAAGAAATATACATGTATAAATAAAACTTCAAATATTTAATATGTATACAAGTATGTGTATTATGTATCATATTGTGTCAGTTTCAGGTATTCACTAAAATGATTCAGTTCATTTTACTTTACACCTAAAACTAACACAACACTTTAAATACTTCAATAAAAGAAAAGCTTCCCCCTATGTTTTCTTCTAGTAGCTTTTTAGTTTCTGGTCTTACGTTTAGGACATAAATTCATTTTGAGATTATTTTTGTATATGATATAAGGGTCCAGTTTCATTCTTCCACATGTGGATATCGAGTTTTCCTTGTCCATTTGTTGAAGATATTCTTCTCCCATCATTTGCTATAGACATGTTGTTGAAGATCAGTTGACTGTAGATGCATGTATTTCTATGTGAGCTCTCCGTTTGTTTTGTCTGTAAGTTGGTTTTAACATCAGTACTTCATTAATGTAGCTTTGTAACACATATATACACATATATATATGTAATATATCAGGACTTTCAATGCCTCCAAGCTTACTCTTTTTTATTAAAATTGCTTTGACTATTCAGGGTCTTTTGCTGTTACACATGAACTTTAGAATTTTTTTATTACTGTAAAAACCACCATTGGAGTTTTGATAGGATTCACATTGACTCTGTGGTTGAATTGCATCTGTAGGTCATTTTGGGTATTATGGATATTTTAACAATGTTAATTTTCCCAACCATAAACATGAGATATCTTTCCATTCACCTATGCCTTCTTTAATTTCCTTCATCAGTGTTTTATAATTTTCTATGCACATGTCTTTAACCTCATTAGTTAAATTTATTCCTATTATATATTTTTTTAGTTATTTTGAATTGTCTTGTTTCCTTGATTTCTGTTTCAGATACTTTGTTGTTTGTGTTTAGAAATGTGAGTGATTTTCATATTTTAATTTTGTATATTTAAGGTTAACTGAACTCTTTAATTAGTTCTAAATGCTTTGGTTTTTCGTTTGTTTAAAATTTGTGGTTGTTTATGTATATGATCTTATCATCTGCAAATGGAGATAACTTTATTTCTTCCTTTCTGGTTTGGGTGCCTTGAAATGTAGTTGATTTACAATGTTGAATTAATTTATTTTGTACAACAAATTGATTCAGTTGTGTGTGTGTATGTGTGTCTGTATGTGTGCGTGTGTGTGTGTATACACATTATTTTTATATTTTCCATTATGATTTATCACAGGATATTGACTGTAGTTATCTGTGCTTATAGTAGGGCCTGTTGTTTATCCATTCTGTATATAATAGTTTACATCTGCTGACTGTAATCTGTCGATGCATCCCTCTCCTACACCCCCCTTCCTTTTGGCCATAAGTCTGTGCATCTTTTTCTCTTTCATAGATAGGCTCATTTGTGACACATTTTAGGTTCCACATATAGATGATATTATATAGTATTTGTCTTTCTCTTTCTGACTTACTTCACTTAATATGATAATCTCTAGATCCATCCATGTTGCTGCAAATGGCATTGTTTCATTATTTTTATGGATTAGTAATCCATTGCATATGTGTGAAGTGAAGTGAAGTGAAAGTTGCTCTGTCGTGTCCAACTCTTTGCAACCTCGTGGATTTGTACAGTCCATTGAATTCTCCAGGCCAGAATGCTGGAGTGGGTAGCCTATCCCTTCTCCAGGGGATCTTCCTGACCCAGAAATTGAACCAGGATCTCCTGCATTGCAGGCAGATTCTTTACCAACTGAGCTATCAGGGAAGCCTGATATATGTACATCTTCTTTATCCATTCATCTGTCATTGGACATTTAGGTTATTTCCATGGCTTGGCTATTGTGAATAGTGTTGCTATGAAAACAGGGGTGCATGTTTCTTTTTGAATTATCATTTTGTCTGGATATATGCCAAAGAGTGGGATTTCTAGATCATATGGCAAAACTACTTTTAGTTTTTTAAAGAACCTCCATACTGTTTTCAATAGTGGCTGTAATAACTTACATTCCCACAACAGTGTAGAAGGGTTCCCTTTCCTCCACATCCTCTCCACCATCTGTTGTTTGTAGATTTTTGATGATGGCTATTTTGATTCGGGTGAGGTGATACCTCATTGTAGTTTTGATTTTCATTTCTCTGATAGTTCTGTTGAGAATCTTGGTTACCTTTTATTTCCTTTTCTCATGTAATGCTGTAGCTGTGAATTCCAGTATTATGTTGAAAAGAAATGGGAAGATTCAGCAGCCTTACCTTGCCCTGGATCTTAGGGCATAGCTTTAACTTTTTTTCCTATTGGTTATTATGTCACCTGTTATCACATGTAAATTGTATTAAGTTCCTATATAACTGTTCTGTTGAACATTTTAGTTATGAATGGATTTTGAACTTTTTCTTTATTGGAGGATAATTTTTTTACAATGATGTGGTAATCTCTGTCTTATATCAAAGTGAATCAGTTGTAATTATATATACATATAATTATTATAACTGATTTATATATAAATATCCCCTCTTTCTTGAGCCTTCCTTCCCTTACCCTTTCACCCCCTCTAGGTAATAACAGAACACAAGTCAGGGTTCCCTGTGTTATGTAGCATCTTCCTGCTATACATCTGTTTTACACATGATACTGTATAGTTGTTGTTCAGTCACTCAGTCATGTCCAGCTCTTTGTGGCCCCATGGACTGCAGCATTCCAGGCTTCTTTGTCCTTCACCATCTCCCAAAGCTTGCTCAAACTCATGTCCATTGAGTAGGTGTTGCCATCCAACCATCTCATCCTCAGTCATCATGTTCTCCTCCTGCCTTCAATCTTTCCCAGTATCAGGGACTTTTCTAATGAGTCCTCTCTTCATATCAGGTGGCCAAAATATTGGAGCTTCAGCATCAGTCCCTCCAATGAATATGCAGGGTTGATTTTTTTTTTTTTTAGGATTGACTGGTTTGATCTCCTTGCTGCCCAAGGGACTCTCAAGAGTATTCTCCAACACCTCAGTTTGAAAGTATCAGTTCTTTGGTACTCAGCCCTCTTTATGCTCCAACACTCACATCCATATATTACTACTGGATAAACCACAGCTTTGACTATACAGACTTTTCTTGGCAAAGTAATGTCTCTGCTTTTAAATATACTGTCTAGGTTTGTCACTGCTTTCCTTCCAAGGAGGAAGTGTCTTTTAATTTCATGGCTGCTCGCACCATCTGCAGTGAGTTTGGAACCCAAGAAAATAAAGTCTGTCACTGTTTCCATTGTTTCCCAATCTAATTGCCATGAAGTGATGGGACCAGATGCCATGATCTTTGTTTTTTGAATGTTGAGTTTTAAGCCAGTTTATTCACTCTCCTCTTTACCTTCATCAAGAGGCTCTTTAGTTCCTCTTCACTTTCTCCCATAATGTCATCTTAATATCTGAAGTAATTGTTATTTCTCCCAGCAATCTTGATTCCATCTTCTGCTTCATCCAGCCCATATATCTCAATGGTAGTTTATCAATCTCTCCTAGCTTCTCCTTCCCACACTGTGTCCACAAGTTCATTCTCTATATCTACGTATCCATTTCTTATCTGTAAATATGTTCATCAGTAACATTTTTCTAGATTCCATATATATGCATTAATAATCCCCTGGAGGAAGATATTGCAACCCACTCCAGTATGCTTGCCTGGAGAATCCCATGGACAGAGAAACCTGGTAGGCTATAGTCCATAGGGTCTCACAGAGTCAGACATGACAGAATGACTCAGCATGCACGCATGGATGATATTTTATCTTTCTGACTTACTTCACTCTGTATAACAGGCTCTAGGTTCATTGACCTCACTAAAACTGACTCAAATTTGTTCCTTATTATGGCTGAGTAATATTCTATTGTGTATATGTACCACAACTTCTTGATGGGCATCTAGGTTGCTTCCATATCCTGCTTATTTTAAATAGTGCTGCAATGAACACTGGGGTACATTTGTGTCTTTTTGAAATTGCCTTTCTCAGGGTATATGCCCAGTAGTGTGATTGCTCGAGTAATGAGGTAGTTTTATTTCTAGTGTGTTAAGGAATCCCCATAGTGTTCTCCATATTGGCTGTACTGACTTACATTCCCACAAACAATGCAGGAGGGTTCCCTTTTAATCACAGGCTCTCCAGCATTTACTGTTGGTAGATTGTTTTTTGTTTTTTTGTTTTTTTTTTTTTTACCATGGCCATTCTGACTGGTGTGAAATGATACCTCGTTGTAGTTTTGATTTGCATTTCTCTAATAAAGAGTGATGCTGAGCATCTTTACGTGTTTTTCCTTGGCTATCTGTATGTCTTCTTTGCAGAAATGTCTTTTTATGTTCTCTGCTCACTTTTATTGGGCTGTTGGTTTTCTGATATTGAGCTTATGTGCTGCTTATACATGTTTGGAAATTAATTCTTGGTTAATTGCTTCATTTGTGATTATTTTCTCCCATTCTGAGGATTGTCTTTTCATCTTGTTTAGTGTTTCCTTTACTGTGAAAAGCTTTTAAGTTTAATTAGGTCCCGTTTGTTTGTTTTTGCTTTATTTCCATTACTCTAAGAGGTGGGCCATAGAGGATCTTCCTGTGATTATATCAAAGAGTATACTGCCTATGATTTTGACCTAAGAGCTTTGTAGTTTCTGGCCTTACATTTAGGTTGTTAATCTATTTGAGTTTATTTTCGTGTATGGTATTAGGAAGTGTTCTAATTTCATTCTTTTACATGTCACTGTCCAGTTTTCCTAGTACCACTTATTGAAGAGACTGTCTTTTCTCCATTGTATATTCTTGCCTCCTTTGTCAAAGATAAGGTGCCCATTGTTGTGTGGGCTTGTCTCTGGTCTTTATATATTGTTTCATTGGTCTATACTTCTGGTTTTGTGACAGTACCATACTGTCTTGATGAATTTCTAGTATAATCTGAAGTCAAGAATGTTGATTTCTCTGGCTTCTTTTTCCTTTCTTAAGATTGCTTTGGCTCTTTGGGTTCTTTTGTGTTTCCATACAAATTGTGAAATTTTTTTGGTTTTAGTTCTGTGAAAAATACCATTGGTAGTTTAATAGAGATTGCATTGAATCTGTAAATTGCCTTAGGTAGTATAGTCATTTTCACAACATTGATTCTTCCAATCTGAGAAAATGGTGTATCATTCCATTGTGTCTCTGATTGCTTTCATTAGTGTCTTGTAATTTTCTGCATAGATGTCTTTTCTCTCTCTAGGTAGAGTTATTCCTAGGTATTTCATTCTTTTTGTTAAAATGGTGAATGTTTTTTTTTCCTTAATTTTCCTTTGATTTTTCATTGTTAGTGTATAGGAATGCAAGTAATTTCTGTATATTAATTTTGTATCCCATAACTTTACTAAATTTCCTTGACCAGCTCCAGTAATCTTCTGGTGGCATCTTTAGGGTTTTCTATGAATAATATCATGTCATCTGCAAAAAGTAAGAATTTTGCTTCTTCTTTTCCAATCTGGATTCCTTTTATTTCTTTTTCTTCTCTGATTGCCATAGCTAGGACTTCCAAAATGACATTGAATAATAGTGGTGAGCTTGAACACCCTTGTCTTGTTTCTGATCTTTAAGGAAATGCTTTCAGTTTTCCACTGTTGACAGTATTTGTGTGGGTTATGGATTCCCTAGTGGTTCAGATGATAAAGAGTATGCCTGCAATGTCAGAGACCCGGATTTGATCTTTGGGTCATGAAGATCCCCTGGAGAAGGAAATGGCAACCCACTCTGGTATTCTTGCCTGGAAAATCCCATGGATGGAGGAGCCTGGCAGGCTACAGTCCATGGGGTTGCAAAGAGTTGGACACAACTGAGCAATTTCACTTTGTTTCTTGTCATATATAGCTTTTATTATGCTGTGGTAAGTTCCTTCTATGCCTACTTTCTGGAGAATTTTTAATCAAACATGGGTGTTGAATGTTGTCAAAAGCTTTCTTGGTATTATGTATTGAGATGATCATGTGTTTTTATCTTTCAGTTTCTTAATATGATGTATCACATTGATTCATTTGTGTATATTGAAGAATCCTTGTATCCCTGGGATAAACCCCACATGATCATGATGTATGCTCCTTTTTATGTGTTGTGAGATTTGGTTTGCTAGTATTTTGTTAAGGATTTTTGCATTTATGTTAAGCAAGGTTATTTGCCTGTAATTTTCTTTTCTTGTGGTATCTATGTCTGGTTTTTGTGTCAGGGTGATGATGATAGTCTTATAAAATGAGTTTGGGAGTTTTCATTCCTCTGCAATTTTCTGAAAGAGTTTGAGTAAGATAGCTGTTGTGCTGTATTTAGTCACTTAGTCGTGTCCAACTCTTTATGACCACATGGCCTGTAGCCTGCCAGGCTCCTCTGTCCATGGGAATTATCCAGACAAGTATACTGGGGTGGATTGCCATGCCCTCCTCCATGGGATCTTCCCAACCCAGGGATTGAACTCAGGTCTCTCACATTACAAGCAGATTCTTTACCATCTGAGCCACCAGGGAGGTTCAGAATGGATGTTAGCTCTTCTCTAAACTTTTGGTAGAATTCACCTGTGAAACCATCAGGCTCTCGGTGATTTGTTGCTAGAAAATTTTGACACAGTTTTAAATTTCAGTGCTTGTGATTGGTGTGTTCATATTTTCTGTTTCTCCCTGTTTCAATCTTGGATGGTTGTACCTTTCTAAGAATTTGTCCGTTTCTTTTAGGTTGTCCACTGTATTGGCATATAGTTGCTTGTGGTAGTTTCTTATGATCCTTTGTATTTCTACCTTTTCTTTTGTAATTTCTCCTTTTTCATTTTTAATTTTATTGATTTGAGTTATCTCCCTTTTGTTCTTGATAAGTCTGGCTAAAGGTTCATCTATTTTGTGTATTTTTTCAAATAACCAGCTTTCAGTTTCATTTATTCTTGCTGTTGTTTTCTTTTTTTTATTATTATTATTATTATTATTTTTAATTTTAAAATCTTTAATTCTTACATGTGTTCCCAAACATGAACCCCCCTCCCACTTCCCTCCCCATAACATCTCTGTGGGTCATCCCCATGCACCAGCCCCAAGCATGCTGTATCCTGCGTCAGACATAGACTAGCGATTCAATTCTTACATGATAGTGTACATGATAGAATGCCATTCTCCCATATCATCCCACCCTCTCCCTCTCCCTCTGAGTCCAAAAGTCCGTTATAGACAGCTGCGTCTTTTTTCCTGTCTTGCATACAGGGTCGTCATTGCCATCTTTCTAAATTCCATATATATGTGTTAGTATACTGTATTGGTGTTTTTCTTTCTGGCTTACTTCACTCTGTATAATCGGCTCCAGTTTCGTCCATCTCATCAGAACTGATTCAAATGAATTCTTTTTAACGGCTGAGTAATACTCCATTGTGTATATGTACCACAGCTTTCTTATCCATTCATCTGCTGATGGACATCTAGGTTGTTTCCGTGTCCTGGCTATTATAAACAGTGCTGCGATGAACATTGGGGTACATGTGTCTCTTTCAATTCTGGTTTCCTCAGTGTGTATGCCCAGCAGTGGGATTGCTGGGTCATAAGGGAGTTCTATTTGCAATTTTTTAAGGAATCTCCACACTGTTCTCCATAGTGGCTGTACTAGTTTGCATTCCCACCAACAGTGTAGGAGGGTTCCCTTTTCTCCACACCCTCTCCAGCATTTATTGCTTGCAGATTTTTGGATCACAGCCATTCTGACTGGTGTGAAGTGGTACCTCATTGTGGTTTTGATTTGCATTTCTCTGATAATGAGTGATGTTGAGCATCTTTTCATGTGTTTGTTAGCCATCCGTATGTCTTCTTTGGAGAAATGTCTATTTAGTTCTTTGGCCCATTTTTTGATTGGGTCGTTTATTTTTCTGGAATTGAGCTGCATAAGTTGCTTGTATATTTTTGAGATTAGTTGTTTGTCAGTTGCTTCATTTGCTATTATTTTCTCCCATTCAGAAGGCTGTCTTTTCACCTGGCTTAGAGATTCCTTTGTTGTGCAGAAGCTTTTAATTTTAATTAGATCCCATTTGTTTATTTTTGCTTTTATTTCCAGAATTCTGGGAGGTGGATCATAGAGGATCCTGCTGTGATTTATGTCTGAGAGTGTTTTGCCTATGTTCTCCTCTAGGAGTTTTATAGTTTCTGGTCTTACATTTAGATCTTTAATCCATTTTGAGTTTATTTTTGTGTGCGGTGTTAGAAAGTGATCTAGTTTCATTCTTTTACAAGTGGTTGACCAGTTTTCCCAGCACCACTTGTTAAAGAGATTGTTGTTTTCTTTATTTCTATTTCATTTATTTCTGCTCTGATCTTTATGATTTATTTCCTTCAACTAACTTTAGAGATTTTTGTGCTCCTTTTTCTAGTTACTTTAGGTCTAATGTTAGGTTATTTGATGTTTTTCTTTTTTTCTTGCTGTAGGCTTATATTGCTATAAACTTCCCTCTTAGTGCTGCTTTTACTGCATCCCATAGGATTTGAGTTGTCAGGTTTTCACTGTCATACATTCCTAGATATATTTGTATTTCTTCTTTGATTTCTTCAATGACCTGTTGGTTATTCAGAAGGGTATTGTTTAACGTCCATGTGTGTGTATATTTTATAGTTTTTTTTTTTTCCCCTATAGTTGATATCCAGTCTTATAGCATTTTAGTGAGAAAAAAATGCTGGATACAATTTCCACTTTTTAAAATTTACCAAGGCTTGATGCAGCATGTGATCTATCCTGGAGAATGATCCCTGTGGGCTTGAGAAAAAAGTGAATTCTACTTCTTTTGGATGAAATGTCCTATTATATCAATTAAATCCATTTGGTCCCATGTGTCATTACAGGCTTTTTTTTTTCTTATTAATTTTCTGTCTGGATGATCTGTCCATTGGTGTGAGTGGGGTGTTAAAATCACTCATCATTATTATGTTGCTGTCAATTTCCCCTTTTATATTTGTTAGCATTTGCCTAATGTCTTGAAGTCCTCCTATGTTGGGTGCATATATATTTATAATTGCTATATACTCTTTTGGATTGATCTGTTGATCATTTTGTAGTGTCCTTCCTTATCCCTTGCAACAGTCTTTAAAGTTTATTTTATCTGATATTAGTATTGTTACTCTTTATTTCTTTTGATTTTCATTTGTATGGAACATCTTTTTCCGGACACTCACTTTCAGTCTGCATGTATCCCGAAGTATGAGGTTCATCTTTGTAGACTGCATACATAGGGGTCCATTCAGACAGTCTTTGTCTTTTGGTTGGAGCATTTCACTCATTTACATTTAAGGTGGTCATTGATATATATGATCTACCATTTATTTTATCAATTTGACTTTGTTTTTGTATATCTTTTTTCTCCAATTTTCTCTCTAAAGAAATTCCTTTGGCATTTGATGTGAAGCTGGATTTGTGGTGCTGAATTCTATCAATTTTGCGTATCTTTAAAGCGTTTAATTTCTCAAGAATATCTGAATGAGACCTTTGCAGGATACAGTAATCTTGGTTGTAAGTTTTCTCCTTTCATCACTTTAAGTATATCCTGCCACTCCCTTCTGCCATGCAGAATTTCTCTTGAAAGATAAACTATTAACGTTATGGGGATCTTCTTGTACATTATTTGTTGCTTTTTCTTTGATTATTTTAATATTTTTTTTCTGTTTAATTTTTATTAGTTGATTATTATGTGTTTGGGTGTATTTCTCTTTGGATTTATCCTGTGTGGGACTCTCCGGGCTTTCTGGACTTGGGTTGCTCTTTCCTTTCCCATTTTAGGGAAATTTTCACCTATAATCTCATATATTTTCTCATACCCTTTCATTTTCTCTTCTTTTTCTGGGACTCCTATAATTTAAATGTTGGTTTACTTAATGTAGTCCCAGAGGTCCCTTAGACTATCCTCATTTCTTTTCACTCTTTTTTCTTGATTCTGCTATACTTCAGTTATTTCCACATTCTATCATCCAGAACATTTATCCATTTTTCTGCCTCAGTTATTCTGTTATTGGTTTCCTATAGTGTATTTTATATCTCAGTTATTTCTTGTTCATTGCTGATTGTCTATGTTTTATTTTTTCTATGGGCTTGTTATCTTCACAATCCATATAGGTGCTAAGTCACTTCAGTTCAGTTCAGTTCAGTCACTCAGTCACGTCTGACTCTTTGCGACCCCATGAATCACAGCACGCCAGGCCTCCCTGTCCATCACCAACTCCCAAAGTTCACTCAGACTCACGTCCATCGAGTCAGTGATGCCATCCAGCTATCTCATCCTCGGTCGTCCCCTTCTCATCCTGCCCCCAATCCCTCCCAGCATCAGAGTTTTTCCAATGAGTCAACTCTTCGCATGAGGTGGCCAAACTATTGGAGTTTCAGCTCTAGCATCATTCCTTCCAAAGAAATCCCAGGGCTGATCTCCTTCAGAATGGACTGGTTGGATCTCCTTGCAGTCCAAGGGACTCTCAAGAGTCTTCTCTAACACCACAGTTCAAAAGCATCAATTCTTCAGCACTCAGCCTTCTTCACAGTCCAACTCTCACATCCATACATGAGTACTGGAAAAACCATAGCCTTGACTAGACGGACCTTAGTCGGCAAAGTAATGGCTTTGCTTTTGAATATGCTATCTAGGTTGGTCATAACTTTTCTTCCAAGGAGTAAGCGTCTTTTAATTTCATGGCTGCAGTCACCATCTGCAGTGATTTTGGATTCCAAAAAATAGTCTGACACTGTTTCTACTGTTTCCCCATCTATTTTCCATGAAGTGATGGGACCAGATGCCATGATCTTCGTTTTCTGAATGTTGAGTTTTAAGCCAACTTTTTCACTCTCCTCTTTCACTTTCATCAGGAGGCTCTTTAGTTCCTCTTCACTTTCTGCCATAAGGGTGATGTCATCTGCATATCTGAGGTTATTGATATTTCTCCTGGCAATCTTGATTCCAGCTTGTGCTTCTTCCAGTCCAGCGTTTCTCATGATGTACTCGGCATAGAAGTTAAATAAGCAGGGTGACAATATACAACCTTGAGGTACTCCTTTTCCTATTTGGAACCAGTCTGTTTTTCCATGTCCAGTTCTAACTGTTGCTTCCTGACCTGCATAAAGGTTTCTCAAGAGGCAGGTCAGGTGGTCTGGTATTCCCATTTCTTTCAGAATTTTCCACAGTGTATTGTGATCCACACAGTCAAAGGCTTTGGCATAGTCAATAAGGCAGAAATAGATGTTTTTCTGGAACTCTCTTGCTTTTTCTATGATCCAGTGGATGTTGGCAATTTGATCTCTGCTTCCTCTGCCTTTTCTAAAACCAGCTTGAACATCTGGAATTTCACGGTTCACATATTGCTGAAGCCTGGCTTGGAGAATTTTGAGCATTACTTTACTAGCATGTGAGATGAGTGCAACTGTGTGGTAGTTTAGGCATTCTTTGGCATTGACTTTCTTTGGGATTGGAATGAAAACTGACGTTTTCCAGTCCTGTGGCCACTGCTGAGTTTTCCAAATTTGCTGGCATATTGAGTGTAGCACTTTCACAGCATCATCTTTCAGGATTTGAAACAGCTCAACTGGAATTCCATCACCTCCACTAGCTTTGTTCATAGTGATGCTTTCTAAGGCCCACTTGACTTCACATTCCAGGATGTCTGGCTCTAGGTGAGTGATCACACCATCGTGATCATGTCCAACTCTGTGTGACCTTATGGACGGTAGCCTGCCAAGTTTTTCTCTCCATGGGCTTTTTCAGGCAAGAATACTTCAGCAGGTTGCCATGCCCTCCTCTAGGAGATCTTTCCAACCCAAGGATTGGACCTACATCTCTTACATCTCTTGCATTGTCAGGCAGGTTCTTTACCACTAGTACCACCTGAGAAGACCTCTCAATCCATCCTTCCATTCTGTTTATCTATGCCTCCATTTTATTTCCAAAATTTTGGATCATCTTTACTCTCATTACTATGAATTATTTTTCAGGTCGAGTGAAAATATTTTTCAGGTATATTTCATTTGTTTGGTCTTATGAGTTTTAACTATATTCCTTTACTTGATGCCTATTTCTCTGCCTTTTCATTTTGTTTAATTTACTGTGTTTGAGGTCTCTTTTATTTAGCCTAGAAGTTCATAGTTCCTGTTACTTATGCAGTCTGCCCACAGTGTGTGGGCTTGGACCATGCCTTGTGGGGTTGCCCCCTTGAGGGGGACTGGTGCCTGTATTTTGGTGGATGCAACTGTATCTTGTTTCTCTGAAGGGTAATGCCATATCCAGTGCTGTGTTTTGGGGCATCTGTTGGTGTGGTAGGGCTTTGGGTACTCTGTCTACTAATGGGCAACATTGTATTACTGTTTTGTATAGTTTTGCATTAAGTGTCTGACAGTAGATCTTGCTGGCCTTTGGGTTGGGCCTGGTCTTATTGTTGAAATGGAGGTCTTCAGGAGAACTCTTGCTGATTAACGTTGCATGGTGTCAAGAATTCTCTGGTGGTACAAAGTTCTGGAATTGGGTCTCCCACTTCAGAAATTCAGGCCTGATCCTTTACTATAGCACCAAGGATCCACCAGCCACACAGCACAGAAGAGAAAAAGAAAGAAAGAGAGAAAAGGAGAAGAAAGAGTAAAATGAGGGATAAGGAAGTCAAACAAACAAAGAAAAGCATGGACAGATAAAACTTAAAGACAAAAGTTAAAAATAACACTAAACAGACAAGAACTCCCAAAGAGGCTCACAGCCTCAGAAAAAGCAAAGAAGTTAGAAAAAAAGGACAAAAACAGGGACCAAAAAGGAAGAGAGCAATAAACCAATAAAGAAACTCATAAGTGAAAATGAATGCTGGAGGCAGAACTAGATACAACTGAAGTTTGAGATCCCAGAGGGGGATATGCCAGCCAGTTGGCCACCACCAAAGCCTGCTCAAGTGCTAGAGGCAGGGGAAAAGATGCCACTACAGTCCCAATTCCTTTGTCTCTTTTTTTAATCTTTATCTTTTGCCCTACTTCATTCTGTGGAGATTAGCTTGCCCTTTTGGAACTCTAGGGTCTTCTGCCAGCATTCAGAAGGTGTTCCACATGCAGATGTATTTTTGATGTATTTGTGGGCGGGAAGGTGATCTCCATGTCTTACTCCTCCACCATCTTGAAAATCCCCCATGAGCTTTTTCAAGTGCTTTCCTGCAGCTATTAAAATAATCATGCAAATATTTTCTTAAATTTGGTAATGTGTTTTATCCCATGAATTGATTTAAGTACACTGAACTATCCTTGCATCATCCTAGGGATAAGTCTAACTTGATCATGGTGCATAGTCCTTTTTTTTTTTTTTTTTTTTTTCTGCATGCTCTCTAACTAAATTATTGAATATTGAACTAAATTTTTCTTCTGAAAACTTCATGTTATGTATCTAAAACCATAAAATAGTAGAAAAATGTCAAATACTATCTGCTATTTATACAGTGGATAAAAATGTTTTGTATTACAACATTAAAGCAGCATGACATTTTTAATTGTTCAACTAGCTGGCTTCTTTAAGGAGCTACTTCACTGTAGTGTAGGAAACTCTTCCATTCACATGTGACAAGCATCTTGGTAGTATAACAATATATGGTATTGCAAGAAATTAAAATTTTAATATCATAGCTGAAAAGACTTATAAGTGATTATGCCTTCCAAACATCTGTTTTGAGTCATAAGATTGTTCAAATTATTTAGTGTAGATGGTCAACAATTGTTTTTTTTTTTTTTTTTTATTTTAAAATCTTTAATTCTTACATGTGTTCCCAAACATGAACCCCCCTCCCACCTCCCTCCCCATAACATCTCTGTGGGTCATCCCCATGCACCAGCCCCAAGCATGCTGTATCCTGCGTCAGACATAGACTAGCGATTCAATTCTTACATGATAGTATACATGATAGAATGCCATTCTCCCATATCATCCCACCCTCTCCCTCTCCCTCTGAGTCCAAAAGTCCGTTATAGACAGCTGCGTCTTTTTCCTGTCTTGCATACAGGGTCGTCATTGCCATCTTTCTAAATTCCGTATATATGTGTTAGTATACTGTATTGGTGTTTTTCTTTCTGGCTTACTTCACTCTGTATAATCGGCTCCAGTTTCGTCCATCTCATCAGAACTGATTCAAATGAATTCTTTTTAACGGCTGAGTAATACTCCATTGTGTATATGTACCACAGCTTTCTTATCCATTCATCTGCTGATGGACATCTAGGTTGTTTCCATGTCCTGGCTATTATAAACAGTGCTGCGATGAACATTGGGGTACATGTGTCTCTTTCAATTCTGGTTTCCTCGGTGTGTATGCCCAGCAGTGGGATTGCTGGGTCATAAGGGAGTTCTATTTGCAATTTTTTAAGGAATCTCCACACTGTTCTCCATAGTGGCTGTACTAGTTTGCATTCCCACCAACAGTGTAGGAGGGTTCCCTTTTCTCCACACCCTCTCCAGCATTTATTGCTTGCAGATTTTTGGATCGCAGCCATTCTGACTGGTGTGAAGTGGTACCTCATTGTGGTTTTGATTTGCATTTCTCTGATAATGAGTGATGTTGAGCATCTTTTCATGTGTTTGTTAGCCATCCGTATGTCTTCTTTGGAGATGTGTCTATTTAGTTCTTTGGCCCATTTTTTGATTGGGTCATTTATTTTTCTGGAATTGAGCTGCATAAGTTGCTTGTATATTTTTGAGATTAGTTGTTTGTCAGTTGCTTCATTTGCTATTATTTTCTCCCATTCAGAAGGCTGTCTTTTCACCTTGCTGATATTTTCCTTTGTTGTGCAGAAGCTTTTAATTTTAATTAGATCCCATTTGTTTATTTTTGCTTTTATTTCCAGAATTCTGGGGGGTGGATCATAGAGGATCCTGCTGTGATTTATGTCTGAGAGTGTTTTGCCTATGTTCTCCTCTAGGAGTTTTATAGTCTCTGGTCTTACATTTAGATCTTTAATCCATTTTGAGTTTATTTTTGTGTGTGGTGTTAGAAAGTGATCTAGTTTCATTCTTTTACAAGTGGTTGACCAGTTTTCCCAGCACCACTTGTTAAAGAGATTGTCTTTACTCCATTGTATATTCTTGCCTCCTTTGTCAAAGATAAGGTGTCCATATGTGTGTGGATTTATCTCTGGGCTTTCTATTTTGTTCCATTGATCTATATGTCTGTCTTTGTGCCAGTACCATACTGTTTTGATGACTGTGGCTTTGTAGTAGAGCCTGAAGTCAGGCAAGTTGATTCCTCCAGTTCCATTCTTCTTTCTCAAGATTGCTTTGGCAATTCGAGGTTTTTTGTATTTCCATACAAATCTTGAAATTATTTGTTCTAGTTCTGTGAAAAATATGGCTGGTAGCTTGATAGGGATTGCATTGAATTTGTAAATTGCTTTGGGTAGTATACTCATTTTCACTATATTGATTCTTCCGATCCATGAACATGGTATATTTCTCCATCTATTAGTGTCCTCTTTGATTTCTTTCATCAGTGTTTTATAGTTTTCTGTATATAGGTCTTTAGTTTCTTTGGGTAGATATATTCCTAAGTATTTTATTCTTTTCGTTGCAATGGTGAATGGAATTGTTTCCTTAATTGCTTTTTCTACTTTCTCATTATTGGTGTATAGGAATGCAAGGGATTTCTGTGTGTTGATTTTATATCCTGCAACTTTACTATATTCATTGATGAGCTCTAGTAATTTTCTGGTGGAGTCTTTAGGGTTTTCTATGTAGAGGATCATGTCATCTGCAAACAGTGAGAGTTTTACTTCTTCTTTTCCAATTTGGATTCCTTTTATTTCTTTTTCTGCTCTGATTGCTGTGGCCAAAACTTCCAGAACTATGTTGAATAGTAGCGGTGAAAGTGGACACCCTTGTCTTGTTCCTGACTTTAGGGGAAATGCTTTCAATTTTTCACCATTGAGGATAATGTTTGCTGTGGGTTTGTCATATATAGCTTTTATTATGTTGAGGTATGTTCCTTCTATTCCTGCTTTCTGGAGAGTTTTAATCATAAATGGATGTTGAATTTTGTCAAAGGCCTTCTCTGCATCTATTGAGATAATCATATGGTTTTTATTTTTCAGTTTGTTAATGTGGTGAATTACATTGATTGATTTGCGGATATTGAAGAATCCTTGCATCCCTGGGATAAAGCCCACTTGGTCATGGTGTATGATCTTTTTAATGTGTTGTTGGATTCTGATTGCTAGAATTTTGTTGAGGATTTTTGCATCTATGTTCATCAGTGATATTGGCCTGTAGTTTTCTTTTTTTGTGACATCTTTGTCAGGTTTTGGTATTAGAGTGATGGTGGCCTCATAGAATGAGTTTGGAAGTTTACCTTCCTCTGCAATTTTCTGGAAGAGTTTGAGTAGGATAGGTGTTAGCTCTTCTCGAAATTTTTGGTAGAATTCAGCTGTGAAGCCGTCTGGACCTGGGCTTTTGTTTGCTGGAAGATTTCTGATTACAGTTTCAATTTCCGTGCTTGTGATGGGTCTGTTAAGATTTTCTATTTCTTCCTGGTTCAGTTTTGGAAAATTGTACTTTTCTAAGAATTTGTCCATTTCTTCCATGTTGTCCATTTTATTGGCATACAACTGCTGATAGTAGTCTCTTATGATCCTTTGTATTTCTGTGTTGTCTGTTGTGATCTCTCCATTTTCATTTCTAATTTTATTGATTTGATTTTTCTCTCTTTGCTTCTTGATGAGTCTGGCTAATGGTTTGTCAATTTTATTTATCCTTTCAAAGAATCAGCTTTTGGCTTTGTTGATTTTTGCTATGGTCTCTTTTGTTTCTTTTGCATTTATTTCTGCCCTAATTTTTAAGATTTCTTTCCTTCTACTAACTCTGGGGTTCTCCAATTCTTCCTTTTCTAGTTGCTTTAGTTGTAGAGTTAGGTTATTTATTTGACTTTTTTCTTGTTTCTTGAGGTATGCCTGTATTGCTATGAACTTTCCTCTTAGCACTGCTTTTATAGTGTCCCACAGGTTTTGGGTTGTTGTGCATAGTCCTTTTAATGTACTGTTGAATTCAGTTTGATAGGATTTTATTGAGGATTTTTGCATGTGCATTCATCAAAAATATTGACCTATAGTTTTCTTATCTTGCACTTTGTTTGGTTTTGATATCAAAGTGATGCTGTCCTCATAGAATAAGTTTGGAGGTATTTCCTCCTATCCCATGTTTTGGAAGATATTAAGAAGAATTAGTATAAATTCTTTGAATGTTTTGTAGAATTCATTTGTGAAGCATTCTGGTCCTGGGCTTTTCTTTGTTCTGAGATTTTTGATTACTGATTTAATCTCTTTATTTGTTATTGATCTATTCAGGCTTCCTGTTTCTTTTTAATTTACTTTTTGTATGTTATGTTTCTAGGAATTTATGCATTTCTTATAAGTTATCTAGTTTGTTGGCATATAGTTATTGGTAACTGTCTTTTCTGATCATTTTTATTTCTGATGCATCCATTGTAATATCTTATCTTTTATTTCTGATTTTATTTATTTCAGTCTTATGGTACATATGCACTAGTGTCTCCCATCAATTCACTAAATATTTTGAGTACCTATATGTGCCAGACAACAGATTAAGCCAGTAGCTTTGTACCCATTGTAATCCATCTTGCATATCATGGCTAGATCATTTCAACATTCAACATGATCAAGTTATTTTTGAGTTTAAAAATGTATAGTGTTGCACATTCCCCCTACCTCCAACCATTGCCTTCTGAAAAAGGCAGTGGGAGCTGTTTGTCATACCTGGAAAGAGTATCTTATCTTTGACTTACAATTGGAATATGGTGATAAAAGAGCAAACTTATAGTTTATTTTGTTTTAAAATTCGTTATAGTCAATGCATCCCTCTTATTGCCTGTATTTAAGACAGACTATTCTCACTGTCCTCCTCTTTGGTATGTCACTATATTTCATGCTAAATTTCAACTTCTTTAGTTTGACCTTTGTAATAAGGACCATCTCATGCAATTTCTGTAAAGATACTTTAGTATGGCTGACCCCATGCATCATTTTTTGTACTTCCTTACCAGCCCATGCCCCCAACTGACTGGGTTGCTTTTTGCCTTCTGTTCTGCCCATCTAAAACCTACCCGTGTGTCAAGATTAATGCTGTCACACTAGCCCACAGATTTTCTACCCTTGGAATTTATTTCCTACTTTGTCACATAGCTAATATGTATAATTTATATTATGAATTAATTTTCCTATATATGTTTTGTTCTTCAGTGTCAGTGATGTACTAAAGAAGGTCATGAATTGTGCCACATGAAGTGCATTGGCACAAACAGGAGCCAGTTCAATGACAATAAAAAGTAACAGCTTTTACAATAGGAAAAATTAGTCTCCTTGCTGAATGCTGTAATCTGTGTATTCTAGACAATGAGCTCTTTTGATCAGAGGGTCTCACTGCTTTACAAGTCAAATTTTCTTCATTTGATTGTAAAGAATATAGAAGTTCTCAGGAGAAATTCTTAAGATATTGCAGCAAAATTTATAGCAATGTGATACCTGGGTGGTGTGGTGATGGAATATAATTCTACAGACCAAACTGAAATCCCATTTACATACTCTCAATATCATCTGCAGTCTCATTCTCCTTCCTACTGTTGATAATTTGGTGTGTCATCTTCCAGATCTTCTCTCTTTGCTTTGTGTGTGTGTGTGTATGTGTCAGAAAGAGGGAGAGGGATAGAAGGAAATAGCAAGAGAAACAGACACAGAGACACAGAGGTAGATAGTTTGAAGAAATATAAATGAGATCCTACTGTGCATGTGTGTGTGTGTGTGATGCTTAACTATTCAGTAACTTTTTCTTTTCATTTTATAACATTTGATTGTCCATCTTTTGTTTTCAATACCTCCAACTCTTATCTCATTATTCTTAACAGCTAATGTACCAATGTCTGAATATTGAAATTATCAGTAATTGGTATCAAATAATTGGTATTAATACTGAAATTATCAGTAATTTGAATGAATCCTCAAAATGTTGCCTTGGTATTTGCCACAACTGTGAGTCAGAGTGAATGTCATTCTGTTGCCCATTATTTGAAAGTTACACAGTTAATTAAATTAGTAAGCACTTGGAAAGACTGGTAAGTGTTGAGCAGTAAGCTGAAAAACAACATATGCAAACCAGATTGCCACTAGAATTTACTACAACATAAAATAAAATACTCTGGAGCATTTATAAGGAGAAAGGGAAGAATGAGCTAGAGTAAGACAAACCATTAAAATACCAATGCATTTGAACTTCCCTGGGGGTCCAGTGGATAAGAATCCACCTGCCAATGCAGGGACACAGATTTGATCCCTGGTCCAGGAAGATCTCACATGGAACTAAGCCCAAGAGCCACAACTACTGAAGCCCATGCACTATAGGGCCTGTGCTTCATAACAAGAGAAGCCACCTCAATGAGAACACATCACAACAAAAAGTAGCCCCTGCTCACCACAGCTAGAGAAAGTCCATGTGCAGCAACAAAGACCCAGCACAGCCAAAAATAAATAAATAAAAATTTTTTATAATTAATGCAAACAATGCATTGTGAATCTTCCTTGTCACTTATTTATGATTATAGGATTATCATGGTCATTATAGAAGATGGGAAATAGACAAGCACATTAAAAGGAAAACAATCATTACCCTAATCCTATGACCTTAACCATAGTTAATATTTATTTTTTGTTATATACCTTATCTTTTTACTTTAAAATTTTTATTATAAGATACAATATCAAAAAAGATACAATATCATGATTTTTAAAACATTCCAACAATACAGAAAGGTGCAAAGTTAAAAAAGAAATTCCTCTTCTCATTCTCATTCTCACCTTCTGGGTATTCACTTACTATTAATTCCTCTCATAATCGACATTTAAGTGTATTGATCTTGCCTTTTTTCTGAGTATATAAATATGTGTTAGGTGATATATACACCACTATGGGAGTCATATTGTGTTAATGTTCTTTATATTACTTTTTTCACTTAATTTTATATCTATTCATATATATATATGAGCATATATATTCAATATATAGCCCAAGTGCATCTCTTTCAAATAGTTTGACTTGACACTTCTCCTCACCCCATTTCATGCCATTGAGTTTCTGATCTTTCACAGAGAAAGGTCTTAGCTGAGATTCCATTCCAGTGAATCACACATTCTTTCTGTGTGTATGGTTCTATTTCAGATCATTTGTTGGGAAGTATTAGGGAAGGAAATATAGTTACTACCATGTGGTATACTGGAAAATATCAATGATTTGGGTTTGGATCTCAGTTTCATCATTTATTGCCTGTGTTTAAAAGATAAAATGTTTCAAACAACCTTGTGAGATATTTTTATCCCTCTTAAGAGATGAGAAAACAGAGACTCAGCCAGGGAGAAATGACTTATTTAAGGTCACACAGCTAGTATGTATTATAGCCAGGATTTAAACAAAGGCCAGTTTGAGGCACAGCCTATGTGTTTTCCTTTCAACCATCGTGGCTTTTCTTTGGGACTTCAGTATAAGGGAAGGAGAAAAGTCTTTAAAGTGATTGCTTACGTTTTTGACCAAAGCCTTAATAAAAGGTTATGTACTCTGTTATCTTTGCAGTATCCAAACGTCTCTTATCTGACTTCTTTTGTTTTGTCATATTTCCTTTTTTAGGAGAGAAGCCTTATAAATGCACTTGGGATGGTTGCTCCTGGAAATTTGCTCGCTCAGATGAGCTCACCCGCCATTTCCGCAAGCACACAGGCATCAAGCCTTTCCGGTGCACAGACTGCAATCGTAGCTTTTCTCGCTCTGACCACCTGTCTCTGCACCGCCGGCGCCATGACACTGTGTAAGCGGTACAGACTGCACTAGAAGAGCTGCACTGGTCTCTTTTGTGCACACGCCCGTGTCCTATAAGATCATGACCATCTTTTCCTCTTTGACTCAGCTTGCCTGTGGGATGGGATACAGCTCACTAACCCAGACTGACGAGACTGGAGGAAAAGATAGCTGATCTCTCATGGAGACTCCTTATATTCCATCTTCATTTCTTCCCTGTCTCATCACCAATTTTTTTCAACCTCCACATGGGTTGAATTCCAGTGTGGCACCCATGGTTGCCCCCTCCCCTTCCCGTTATGACATAAGACACTTTTCCTACAATAAGAAAACCGGAATCAAATTCAAGGCTGTGAACAAACATGTGCTGCTTTTTTTCTTATTTTTCTCTTGTTATATAGAATTCTTATCCATATTTTTGAATCAATATATCAGTGTGGTTGGTAGTGTCCTAAAATGACTTTTTTCAAGTTCCCAGGCAAAAGAGGGCATAACATTGTAGTTGGTTGATAAGATTTACAGGTATTTGGGTCCTGAGTATAGGGCACATTCTTGGTGAATAAACTGATTCTACCAAACTCAAAGATTGTGTAAAACCAATCCTATTTGTTCTTACATTTTGGTTTTCAGACCGTGCTGGTGCTTCTTGCTTCTTTAGTCCATCAAAAGGAACGAAAGGATCTTCTTGTCCTCCTTTTCATCCTCTTCTTCCTCCTTCTCCTTCAGGATTAAAGATTTTTCTGCACAGTTACATTCTTTGTTATGTTAAACTTGGACGAAATTTTCAAAGCACACACTAACATGCCAGTATGGAAAAACAAATGTTCCAAGAGGGTAAATTGGGCAGTGATAGGAACAAGTAGATCCAAGATGACCCTGTAAACAGAGGGGGACTTTCCTTTGTATAGGATATCAAAAGTGCTGTAATCACAAGCCTCATTCAAAAAACAATCTGTTGAGACAGTGTCTTGAGGTGATAGCTGTACTGTTTATTCTTCTGTTTATATGAAGCTACTGTTATGAACATACTGCATGATGAAAAAAATGACGCAGTGGGGCCATGTTACGCAGAGGTGAGAGGTTAGAAGAAAAAATGTGTTAATTCCATGGTTATTAACATGCATTCCTGTATGTTTCAAATGGAATACAAGAGGCTTTTAGTGAAAAGTATTAATAGCAAACAGAAAGAAATTTGATGTTTTACAACTGCTGTGAACATCTAAGACATTTCTTTTATTCATTATAGCAAGTTGCATAATATACACCCTTGGTTACCTAATCAGACTGCTTTATTATAATGTCTGGGACATAAAACCCTCTGTTTCAGGCGCTGGACCTCAGATCTACCCCCACATGGCAAATTTCCTCTCCCAGGGTGGGGAGGGGGGAGAGCTTTTAATCACTTAATTGTGAACACAGCTTCTCTCCTGGAAAAGATTCTCTTCATATGGTATCCCCTTTCCTTGGCAGATATTTAAGCAGTCTCTCTTGAATACTTTAGGCTACCTCCCAAAGCCATTTATTCTGACTAAATTATAGAATTCTAGTACCAAGAAGGGATCCTATCAGCTATATAGTCCTACCCATCATTAATATTTTGCAGATGAGACAAATATGGGTCAGATTTCTTCCCAAGATGTTTCTTTGAGGTTTTATAGACCAGCACACTCATTCTACCAGGGATCACATTATTAAACCAAATTTTAAAAATTTACATGATTGGTTTCAGTATTTGTCTAATTTTATATGTTATGCTTCAGAAAAATTTAAGCCACTTACAGAATAATTTACAGTTGAATAAATGGTAAGCAAGCTGTGCTTATAGTCACTGATATGTAACATTAGGCACACAATTTTTCTATTCTTAACACTTTCTATAATATCTCAGGTTTGATTTATCTCATTTCAAGCTACAGTGTCTTTCCAGACCATAAATCCTAATAAATTCAAGGACTACCTGTAATTTTCAAAATGATACGTAGATTTTTGCTATTTTAGCCTTGTTATTTTGATATAGGTTTTCCCTTAACTTTTGGTTGCAAGTTCCACACTACAAACTAATTGTTAAAGCATAGGGAGTATCTCCCTATGCAGCTGTAAGACAGGTTGTTAAAAGTGAAACTTACATTGTTAAAGTTACCATCATACATAAGTTAAGCTTATAATTGAGTAGTTGATATGGTATTTCACAGTAGAATCCAAAGACATACTCTGTCTCCAGAGTTTGGATTTGAGACTTCTTTTCAGAGTTTGTAACTGACCTGTGCCCCTCAGACCTCAAAATCTTTTGCATTGGAGCATATGATCTATTTGTAAATAAATACCATGTTCAAATCCTACTAGCTAGGATATTTAACTAGGATTCCAAATATTGGTATCCCAGACATCTTTAAGCTTTTATTCAAATTTTCCCTGCAAAGTAATGAAGGACTTTATTAATGATTTATTAATTGTGTATGGACAGGAAAATATTCTAATCCTATTTTCATTGTCCTCTTCCCTCCAAATAATGATAAAATCTTTACAAATTATTTATATATTCTATAGGAAATATATCAAAATTCATTAAGAATACTTCATGAAGTACAGGTACTCAAATACAATATAGTGCTGTACCACACCAAAAGCACATAGAACTTTGCTAAAAAAAAAAAAAAAAGAACTGTCTCTCAAAGGTAGCATTTGGAATTTATTGAATTTACTGTGCCCACACCAGCAAACTACCATTATGTTAATGGTTGCTTATGGCGTGGAAAATGGCATTGTTCGATAGGGTTGAATAATATCTTGGGGTTTGTTGCAGTGGAATTCATCCATTTGTAGATGATTGGCAGTTGAACATTACTATTGATAATTATTATTGGAAAATTCAGGAAAAAATATTAAGAATATGAACAGCTGAGTACATTAAGTAGAGTGAATTATGTATGGGCAAGACAGAAAGGTTTGTAAGAATAACTTCTTCTTAAATAAGCTTTTTATTTTAAAACAGTTTTAGATTTATAGAAAAATTGTGACAATTGTACAGAGTTTCCCTATACCACAAGCCCAGTTTTCCCTATTATTAGCATCTTTCATTAGAATGATATATTTGTTGCAATTAATGAAGTAATGATGATACATTACTATTAACTAAAATCTAAACTTTATTCAGATTTTCTTAGTTTTTATCTAATATCATTTTTCTGTTCCAGCATCCATTCAGGATACCACATCACATTTAGTAGTCATAGCTCCTTAGGCTTCTTTAGGTTGTGACAATTTCTCAGACTCTCCTTGTTTCCTATGACTTTGACAGTTTTGAGGAGCCCCTAAATTAATATCTAATATCTAAATTATTTTTCATGATTAAACTGAGCTTACAGATTTGGAGGATTAGGATCACAAAGTTGAACTGCCATTTTCTACACATATTAACATGACACATACTCTTGATGTTAATCTTGATCATATGGCTGAGATATTGTTTGTCAGTTTTTTCCTCTGTCCCACCTTAAATACTGTACTCTTTGGAAGGGAATCACTATGTACAGTCTACACTTAAGGAGTGGTTAGCTGTGCACTACATCATTGAGAGTGAGTATCTACATAATTATTGGGAATTCTGCATAGGAGATTTGTCCCTTCTCCCTCATTTATTTATGTATCCAATCATTTATTGGTATCACTATGGACTCATGGATATTTATTTTGTACTTTGAGTTATAATCCAATACAACTTATTTTGTTTCTCAAATAGTTCCAGCTTTGACCATTGGGCACTCTTTTGGCTTGACTATCATGTACTTTTGACATACCTCATCATTTTTTTTAGGACACCTTTCTTTTGTAGCACTACAAGATGCTCCAAGCTCATCTTATATACATATACATATATATACATATACACACACATATATATATATATATATATATATATATATGTATATACATATTTCCCAATTCTATAATCAACCGTTTCTTTAAGGAGTCCTGGTTTCTGTTAATGGAAAATTGTTAGAAATCAAGATCTGGGCATTAGGTATGCTTATTGCTCCAATTGTCTTGTTGCTTCTAGGTCATTTCAGCTGATAGAGCAAGGAAATATATGCATATATACTAACCCATGTATATCTAGGTATACATACATGTATCTATAGATAGTTCTGTATGTAATCATCCATATCTTTATTAAGTTAAACATGAGTTCATACTGATGTATCCAACTCTAATCCATTACCACATGGATCATCTTATCCTTCGTTTGCTATTAGTTTAACCTTTGTTTACTCTGACCTTCCACTCCAACAGTGAGAAATCTGGCTCCCACACTTTGCCATCTACTTATTTAATTGCTCAGTTCCAGAGTACCTGTATAGTGGTATCTGAATTGTTTACTTGTATAGCTATGGAAACACCTAGAGCTCAGTGCTCATGTAGGTGATAGTACATTTTTAGAACTCCAACAGTTCTTTGAAACAAAGTAATCTGCAAAATTCAGAAATTAGTGATTTCTATGACCTGAGTTCCAGGAACTTGGGGTATATCCTTCTCTCAAAAGTTTTTTTTAAGAACCAGATCATTTGGAATTGACCTAATCTTTAATAAGCCAAGGGAAATTATTGATCTTCCATAATGTGCTGATACCTACATAGACGTATGTACACTGAAGAAAGTGGATGTGCCCAATTTAAAGAAACATTTAGCACTATCTTTTCTCACTGAAAAATATGGCTCTGTGACAATAGAGGTGCTACCCTGTTATCTCTCCCATATTTTCTCTTCTCTCACTTTACTGACCTTAGGCAAGTCACATCACCTCTTTTTGCCTCAGTTAACCCATCTGTAAAATGGGGATCCAAATATCTACCTCACAGGAATGTTGTGAGGATTATCATTAATGGATGTTGGCAAAAATGAAAAGTGATGCGTAAATAAACAACAAAGTATTATGATTACCACTATGATGATAATTATAGTACTCTATATTTACCCTAGAAGGAGAGGATTAAGCTTTCTGGATGATAAAGAGCTAAATTTGAGTCAATAACAAGGATAATTGAAGAGTGGTCACTGGAAACAATATTATCTCTTCCTCTCAATTTCCCTACATTCTACTCATTGCTAACTATAGGATTCTCACCTGTTTCTATACTCAAAGCATATTAGGGTCTAAAGGAATTAAGTAGGCCAAATCCATTGCTTTAAAATCTGTATTCTTCCCCTACCCTCACTCTGGACCACATTATATGTCACCTTGTCAGAAGTACAGAGGAAATTTACTACAACCTTTCAAACCTTGGCCAGTCCAGCTTCACCAGTTACATTTTATCTTTCCACACTTACTATATTATGAACAGTATAGGTAGAAGGGAAATGGGGTGGGGTGGTCGGGCTGGGAGTGGAATGGAAGAGGATAGAATTTTCACTAGTGACTGGATATTTCTTTGATTCTCAAATACTGATTTTACCTCCCATTTCTTTTCTGGTGGAGTGTTGGAGACAGGGGGAGAGACACTATCCTATTAAGAAACTCTCCTTCCTTTCCAGTAGATGTTTCCCAGGATCAGTACAGATAGTTGTTTTGGACATTATAACTGTTGTATATGTGCTGTTTTCATTGTATTTCTGAATAAACAGAGGAAGAGAATCCCTAGTGGTTTTCATCTTTGTTTTTTCGACAGGGGGACACAGTAGGTAAACAGTGCCAGAAACTGACTCTTCATTTTTGTGTTGAGGAAAGGAGCCTGCAGTGAAATGATTGAGTTTTTTTTTGTAATTTTTATTTAAAGAAATTATAGAACAGTATATTATTAAGTTTTAATCTTTATAACTCCTATATCTGGGCCTCATTATTTCAGTGATTTAGAGAAACACCCTGTTTTTTTTTTCCTCTATTTTATACTACTTCTTGTTCCAGAGGCACGGTTTTGAGCCTAGCATCATGAGCAATCTCTCATACACAAGTCTGTTGGGCCCCCAGAAATACTAAAATACTGCCTCAGTTTTCATGGTCACTTGGAGATTACTCTGTTTTAACCCAATGGGACTTTTCCTCTGTGGCATCCAGGCAGGGTGTGTGCTTGGGAAATAAGCAATCTTGTTATGTTTAATTATTGTACTTTTATAACTAATAAATTTTTTAACCTTGAGAATCCATGGCTATTATCTTGACTTTGTCTTCATTTTGCTTTTCTACAACATGACATGGCACAAGTAGATCATTTTTTCCCTTAACTGGGTAAAGTTGGAAGCTGGGCTATCTTAAACACAATAATTTCTCTGCTTAAGAACATGAAGCCCTCCACATTCTTGAGATTGTATCAGCATGTCCCTGAAAAGGACTGAATGGAGACTGTGCCCCGTTTATATATTTCTTACAGTGAATCACCCTGTGTGGTACAGACTTAGCTGGTTAGGTTTCCTTGCCCATCTCTGTTCCTTTACTATCTTGTTTGTTTTTTCCTAAGAAGGAATTCAGGAGAGAAGGGTATTTGGATAATTTTAAACTCCAGAGCTACTTAAGTACAAATACCACACCTGGGTAGGGGATATGGGAATCTCCCTTGTCTGTGGTCTATGGACCCTGCTTTGGAAAACTTTGTATTTTAGAGAGATGCTGGGAAAGAGGTAAAGAGGAGGACATCCTGTGAGAGAGTAAGATCAAGAGCTAGAAGAACAGATTGAAGAGTAACTATTCTTGGAGCTGACAGAAAGGGATTTTCCCTACAAATGATATAAAACAAGGAATCTCAGGCTTTATAAGTTTCCCAATAATATTTTTAACTCATTTATTTATTATGAGAGTCACTGTCATCCCTTTGATTCAAAAGCGTCATCAACTCAATGCTACAAATATATTGACTGAAAAACTATCAATAATACAGGCTCTTTGCTGGTTGCTACAGAGATGAATAAAACACCACTTCTCTCAAGAAATTAACTCCCTAATAGGGAATACCGTCATGAAAAGAAACACAATAATGCCTTCTCTCATAATAAATATATGTTCAAAATTGCTAAAAGTTAAAAATATTTGAATAGTAAAAATACCATAAACAGTTGAAAGACATCCAACTATAACACAGGATTTATGTCTAGCACATATTAAAAAATCATACAAGTAATAGAATAAAAAATTAATCACAGATTGTATATAGTCAATAAACATATAAAAAGATGTTTCACATCACTACTAATCCTGGAAATTAGATTTTTTAAAAATGAAATAATGTCATTTGCAGCAACATGGATGGACCTAGAGATTGTCATACTGAGTGAAATAATTCAGATAAAGAAAAAAATCTTAAATGATATCGCTTATATGTGAAATTTAATAATAAGATAAAAATGAACTTATTTACAAAATGGAGTCACAGATGTAGAAAACAAACATGATTTCCAGGGGCAAAAGAGAGGATAGATAAACTGAAAATGTAGTTGACATATCAGTTCAGTTCAGTTGAGTCTCTCAGTCGTGTCCGACTCTTTGCAACCCCATGAATCGCAGCATGCCAGGCCTCCCCGTCCATCACCATCTCCCAGAGTTCACTCAGACTCACGTCCCTCGAGTCAGTGATGCCATCCAGCCATCTCATCCTCTGTCGTCCCCTTCTTCTCCTGCCCCCAATCCCTCCCAGCATCAGAGTCTTTTCCAATGAGTCAACTCTTCACATTAGGTGGCCAAAGCATTGGAGTTTCAGCTTCAGCATCATTCCTTCCAATGAACACCCATGGCTGATCTCCTTCAGAATGGACTGGTTGGATCTCCTTGCAGTCCAAGAGTCTTCTCCAACACCACAGTTCAAAAGCATCAATTCTTTGGTGCTCAGCTTTCTTCACAGTCCAACTCTCACATCCATACATGACCACAGGAAAAACCATAGCCTTGACTAGATGCATCTTTGTTGGCAAAGTAATGTCTCTGCTTTTTAGTATATTATCTAGGTTGGTCATAACTTTCCTCCAAGCAGTAAGCGTCTTTTAATTTCATGGCTGCCATCACCATCTGCAGTAATTTTGGAGCCCAAAAAAATAAAGTCTGACACTGTTTCCAGTTTCCCCATCTATTTCCCATGAAGTGATGGGACCAGATGCCATGATCTTCGTTTTCTGAATGTTGAGCTTTAAGCCAACTTTTTCACTCTCCTCTTTTACCTTCCTCAAGAGGCTCTTTAGCTCCTCTTCACTTTCTCCCATAAGGGTGGTGTCATCTGCATATCTGAGGTTATTGATATTTCTCCTGGCAATCTTGATTCCAGCTTGTGTTTCCTCCAGCCCAGTGTTTCTCATAATGTACTCTGCATAGAAGTTAAATAAGCAGGATGACAATATACAGCCTTGACGTACTCCTTTCCCAATTTGGAACCAGTCTGTTGTTCCATGTCCAGTTCTAACTGTTGCTTTCTGACCTGCATATGGGTTTCTCAAGAGTCAGGTCAGTGGTCTGGTATTCCCATCTCTTAGAGCAGTTATATTCCTACAATTCGGTTCCTTTGTATATACTCAGAACTGAAAACCTATGCCTACACAAAGCTTGTATGCAAATGTTCATAACAGTGTTCCCCATAACAGCCAAAAAGGAGAAGCATCCCAAATGTCCACCAGTGGTTGATGGATAAACAAAATTTGATCTATCCAGATGATGAAATATTATTCTTCTGTAAATGAAGTACTGACATAGATAAACCTTGACAACATTCTCAGTGAAATGTCAGACACAAAAAGTCACTAGTGTATGATTATGTTAGTTGGAACATCCAGAATAGGCAAATTTTAGCAATGGAAAGTAGATTAGGTGTTTCTAAGGGGCTGGAGGAGGGGGAGGATGTGATTGATGGGGATGAGTGAGTCAGGAATCAGCAGACCATGCTATGGAGCTACATCCCAGACACTGCAGAAGCAGGTCCTCGGGGACACAAGCTGGGGACACAATGGGCAAGGCAACCCACCAAAAATCAGGTGCCATCTCCAGTTGATTCAATGTTAGAATGACAGTTTCCTTCTCAAATGCTTAGAGTACCAAACTAGCACTAAATTATACAAGCTGCCTGTTTTAACTAAAGGATCTCTTAACTCAAGAGTTAATTTAGGAGAAGGAAATGGCAACCCACTCCAGTACTTTTGCCTGGAGAATCCCTTGGATAGAGGAGCCTGATGGGCTACAGTCCATGGGGTTGCAGAGTCATACATGACTAAGCAACTGATATACACACACACAATTGAGATACTTGATGGCGCAAAGGTACACTGTATCTACTCTCCCATCTCCTGCAGGAAGCAGGATGGGGCAGGCAGCACCTGTGAGGCAGGATGGCTCCCACCCACTCCCATCCCTTCTGGAAGTCTTGGGGCCTCAGTGCCTGCAACAGCTGGCCTTGGGGAAATAAAAGACTAAGTTGTTTACTGGTAACAAAAAAAAAAATCAATTTAACCCAGTTACGAATATGCATTTCTGGAAGTTAGTTAAATTTGCTATGAACTAGCTGAAAAAAATCAGGTAACTTTACTTTGGATGAAAGGCGATGTCTTACAACAGAGATTCTGTATGACCTTCTTCCTGTAAAGCTTACCTGCTTGATAGCTATGGCTGTGCCAAGGAAGAACACTCAGAGTCCACTCATCACTGGACTCATGGGTGTATCAATAATCAGTGGCATCAGAAATATAAGAAAATAAAAGTTGACTATTAACATTTTTCTGAATTATCCAAATAAGTTCTTGGGTATGAAGTTCCAAAATGTGTACTTGAAGGAGACTATTGTGTTATTCAGGTACCTTTATGGGATGTATGCCTTTGGCACCTGGCAGGGGCTCCAGGTGGCCCATCTAGACTGTTTGGCTATTCACAGGCTTATGGTTGGTGGGCCGCCTGGGCTGGGGTGGTGAGGCAGTTGGATAGACTTCTCTGTATTCCTGCTCCATTCTTCTCTCTGCTCTGTTCCCCTATGCACTCTCCCTATATCTTCCTAGTGCAAGTAGGTGTGCATGGGCACAATCTCACAAAAGTCACACAATTTGTGTCCTTCCCCCAATGCTTTTCTCCTACATCATTAAATCCATGGGTATGCCATGCCCCCAGTGTTCTTCCTTGCCTTGCTAAAGCCACAGGTGTTCCCAATTAGCATTTTTCCTCAGCCTCAAGAAAGCCATGGGCATGACCCATTCCCAAAAATATTTCCAGCAATACTAAACCCACAGGTGTGCACCACTGACAGCACTCCTCATCTGTCCTCCCTTCAGCACTCTCCTACACCTCACTAAAACCTGCAATCAAGTTTAGCCCACACAGGGGGGCCAGAAGGGCTAGCACTCCTAAGTTCTATGTGACTGAAACAACCAGGAAGACCGTTTGAGATTGGATATCACCTCCAGGGCACTGCACAGACAGCAGATGAAACAGACTCCCAGTCTGCCTATGAAAAAAAGGCATCACTGACTCAATGAACATGAGTTTGAGCAAACTCCATGAGATGGTGAAGGACAGGGAAACGTGGCATGCTACAGTCCATGGGGTCGCAAAGAGTCAGACACGACTGAGCAACTGAACAACAAATTTTCCAAGAGCCTCAACCTGAGGGACAGGCTTCAGGTTTGTGACATATCTAGAGGCTACAGAGGAGCTGCGTAGGGCATGCAGGCAAGAAAAACCATCTTTGTGTTCTCCTTTTGTCTCACAACATCTTTCTAGTACCTCTTAGAAAGAGGTTATCCATTTATCTGAAGCCCATATTCTTACAACTGTCACCTATGGGACACCTCCAGATCTTCTACTCTTCAGCATTCAGGTCAGCAGGGTATATATATATATTTTAAATGTTGTCTGAGGATTTAGCAGCAAGAAATGAGATGCCAGCTGAAATCAATCCTTTCAGAACCTTGACGGATCTTGACACATCCTCAACAACTGGGATCTATTAAGAATAACGCAGGAGATTTAGATAATCACCAAGTTTCAAGAGATGACAAAGAGCTAGAGAAATGTTGAACAATAAGGCCCACCACCAAAACAATTACACTCCTTCCATAAGGAGAAATAACTGCTTCACCTATACATACAGACAGACACTGAAAGTCAAGAAAAATGAGTAAACAGAGGAATATAGTTCAAATAAAAGAACAAGATAAAAACACCTTAATAAAATGTAGTTGTGTGTTAAGTTGCTTCAGTTGCATCTGACTCTTTGCAATCCCATGGACAGGCTCCACAGTCCATGGGATTTCCCAGTCAAGAATACTGGAGTGGGTTGCCATTCCTTACTCCAAGGGATCTTCCCTACCCAGGGATTAAACCTGGGTCTCTGGCATGGCAGGCAGATTCTTTACCATCTGAGCTATCAGGGAAGCTAAAATACAGCTAAGTGTTAATAATTAACCTGATAAGACATTTAAAGTAAAGTAAAGATGACACAGGACTGGAAAAGGTCAGTTTTCATTCCAATCCCAAAGAAAGGCAATGCCAAAGAATGCTCAAACTACTGCACAATTGCACTCATCTCATATGCTAGTAAAGTAACACTCAAACTTCTCCAAGCCAGGCTTCAGCAATACATGAACCGTGAACTTCCTGATGTTCAATCTGCTTTTAGAAAAGGCAGAGGAACCAGAGATCAAATTGCCAACATCAGCTGGATCATCAAAAAAGCAAAGGAGTTCCAGAAAAACATCTATTTCTGCTTTATTGACTATGCCAAAGCCTTTGACTGTGTGGATCACAATCAACTGTGGAAAATGCTGAAAGAGATGGGAATACCAGACCACCTGACCTGCCTCTTGAGAAACCTATATGCAGGTCAGGAAGCAACAGTTAGAACTGGACATGGAACAACAGACTGGTTCCAAATAGGAAAAGGAGTACGTCAAGGCTGTATATTGTCACCCTGCTTATTTAACTTCTATGCAGAGTACATCATGAGAAACGCTCGGCTGGAAGAAGCACAAGCTGGAATCAAGATTGCCGGGAGAAATATCAATAACCTCAGATATGCAGCTGACACCACCCTTATGGCAGAAAGTGAAGAGGAACTAAAGAGCCTCTTGATGAAAGTGAAAGTGGAGAGTGAAAAAGTTGGCTTAAAGCTCAACATTCAGGAAACGAAGATCATGGCATCTGGTCCCATCACTTCATGGGAAATAGATGGGGAAACAGTGGAAACAGTGTCAGACTTTCTTTTTGGGGGCTCAAAGATCACTGCAGATGGTGACTGTAGCCATGCAATTAAAAGACGCTTGCTCCTTGGAAGGAAAGTTATGACCAACTTAGCATATTCAAAAGCAGAGACATTACTTTGCCGACTAAGGTCTGTCTAGTCAAGGCTATGGTTTTTCCTGTGGTCATGTATGGATGTGAGAGATGGACTGTGAAGAAGGCTGAGCACTGAAGAATTGATGCTTTTGAACTGTGGTGTTGGAGAAGACTCTTGAGAGTCCCTTAGACTGCAAGAAGATCCAACCAGTCCATTCTGAAGGAGACCAGCCCTGGGATTTCTTTGGAAGGAATGATGCTAAAGCTGAAACACCAGTACTTTGGCCACCTAATGTGAAGAGTTGACTCATTGGAAAAGACTCTGATGCTGGGAGGGATTAGGGGCAGGAGGAGAGGGGGATGACAGAGGATGAGATGGCTGGATGGCATCACTGACTCGATGGACGTGAGTCTGAGTGAACTCCGGGAGTTGTTGATGGACAGGGAGGCCTGGTGTGCTGCGATTCATGGAGTCGCAAAGAGTCGGACACGACTGAGCGACTGAACTGAACTGAACTGAACTGAAAGATGCTCAGTGAACCTGGCAGAAGGACGGATGAACACAATAAGAATTTCAATAAAGAGACAGGAAATATGAGAAAATATTAAACAGAAGTCACAAAACTGAACAATATAGGACAGAACTGAAGGATATGCTGTAAGGGTTCAACAGCAGCTTAATGAAGAAAAGACTAGATTAGCAACCTGAAACAGCAGGCAATGGGACTCACTGAAAACAAACAAACAAAAAATTTTAAGCTTAAGAGACCCACAGGACCGCATCAAGAAGAATGACATTTATATGATAGGAGTCTCAAAAAGAAAAGGACAAAGATTTAGAAAAGAGGAACCAGTGATCAAAGAAAGAACATCCAATGGACCATAGGTAAAAGTTAGGGAATTCCATTAAAACATCTTCTTCATTGACTACACTAAAGCCTTTGACTGTGTGAATTACAACAAACTGTGGAAAATTCTTAAAGAGATGGAAGTGCCAGAACACCTTACCTGTCTTCTGAGAAACCTGAATATGGGTCAAGAAGCTATAGTTAGAACTGGACATGGGACAATGGACTGGTTCAAAATTGGGAAAAGAGTACATCAATGCTGTATATTGTCACTCTGCTTAATGTACATGCAAAGTACATCACGCAAAATGCCAGGGTGGATGAAGCTCAAGCAGAAATCAAGATTGCCCAGAGAAATATCAATAACCTCAGATACACAGATGATACCACCCTAATGGCAGAAAGTGAGGAAAAATTGGAAAACCTCTTGATGAAGGTGAAAGAGGAGAGTGAAAGAGCTGGTGTAAAACTCAACATTCAGAAACTAAGATCATGGCATAGGGTCCCATCACTTCATGGCAAATAGATGGGGAAACAATGGAAACATTGACAGACTTTATGTTCTTGGGCTCCAAAATTACAGTGACTGCAGCCATGAAATTAAAAGATGCTTACTCCTTGGAAGGGAAGCTATGACAAACGTAGACAACATATTAAAAAGCAGAGGCATCACTTTGCTGCCGAAGGTCTGTCTAGTTAAAGCTATGGTTTTCCAAGTAGTCATGTCAGGATGTGACAACTGGACCATTAAGAAGGCTGAGGGCCAGAGAAAGGATACTTTTGAACTGTGGTGCTGGAGAAGACTCTTGAGAGTTCCTGGGAAAGCAAGGAGATCATACCAGTCAGTCCTAAAGAAATCAATCCTGAATATTCATTGGAAGGACTGATGCTGAAGCTGAGGCTCCAATTCTTTGGCCATCTGATTTAAAGGGCCAACTGTTTGGAAATGACCTTTATGCTGAGAAAGACTGAGGGCAGGAGGAGAAAGGGAAGACAGAATGAGGTGTTTGGATGGCATCATTGACACAGTGGACATGAATTTGAGCAAACTCTGGGAGAGAGTGTGGGACAGGAAAGCCTGGTGTGCTGCAGTCCATGAGGTCACAAAGACTTGGACATGATTGAGTGACTGAACAACAACAACAAGTGATAAAGAGAGAATATTAAACACAAAAAGAGAAAAGGAACTTGATAAATACAAGGGAATTCCCACAATATTACTAGCTGATTTTTTCAGCAGAAACTTGCAGACCAGAAGGGGATGGCATGATATATTCAAAGTGCTGAAAGAAAAAAATTCCAACCAAGTATACTCTACCTAGGAAGACCATCATTCAGATTTGAAGGAGAAATGGAGAATTTTCCAGGCAAGCAATAGCTAAAAGAATTCATTACTACAAAACCCATCTTAAAAACAAAGTTATACTATTACCAGCAATTATATGCCAATAAAACAGACAATGCGTAAGAAATGGACACATTCTTAGAAAAGTACAACTTTCCGAAACTGAACCAGGAAGAAATAGAAAATCTTAACAGACCCATCACAAGCACGGAAATTGAAACTGTAATCAGAAATCTTCCAGCAAACAAAAGCCCAAGTCCAGACGGCTTCGCAGCTGAATACTAACAAAAATTAAGAGAAGAGCTAACATCCATCCTACTCAAACTGTTCCAGAAAATTGCAGAGGAAGGTAAACATCCAAACTCATTGTATGAGGCCACCATCACCCTAATACCAAAACCTGACAAAGATGCCACACAAAAAAGAGAAAACTACAGGCCAATATCACTGATGAACATAGATGCAAAAATCCTTAACAAAATTCTAGCAATCAGAATCCAACAACACATTAAAAAGATCATACACCATGACCAAATGGGCTTTATCCCAGGGATGCAAGGGTTCTTCAACATTCACAAATCAATCAATGCATTTCACCGCATTAACAAATTGAAAAATAAAAGCCATATGATTATCTCAGTAGATGCAGAGAAAGCCTTCGACAAAATTCAACATCCATTTATGATAAAAACTCTCCAGAAAGCAGGAATAGAAGGAACATACCTCAACATAATAAAAGCTATATATAACAAACCCACAGCAAACCTTATCCTCAATGGTGAAAAATTGAAAGCATTTCCCCTAAAGTCAGGGACAAGACAAGGGTGCCCACTTTCACCACTACTATTCAACATAGTTCTGGAAGTTTTGGCCACAGCAATCAGAGCAGAAAAAGAAATAAAAGGAATCCAAATTGGAAAAGAAGAAGTAAAACTCTCACTGTTTGCAGATGGCATGATCCTCTACATGGAAAACCCTAAAGACTCCACCAGAAAATTAGTAGAGCTAATCAATGAAAATAGTAAAGTTGCAGGATATAAAATCAACAACAGAAATCCCTTGCATTCCTATACACTAATAATGAGAAAATAGAAAAGGAAATTAAGGAAAAATTTCCATTCACCATTGCAATGAAAAGAATAAAATACTTAGGAATATATCTACCTAAAGAAACTAAAGACCTATATATAGAAAACTATAAAAACACTGGTGAAAGAAATCAAAGATGACACTAATAGATGAAGAAATACACCATGTTCATGGATCAGAAGAATCAACATAGTGAAAATGAGATTTCTACCCAAAGCAATCTATAGAATCAATGCAATCCCTATCAAGCTACCAGCAGTATTTTTCACAGAGCTAGAACAAATAATTTCACAATTTGTTTGGAAATACAAAAAACCTCAAATAGCCAAAGCAATCTTGAGAAAGAAGAATGGAACAGGAGGAATCAACCTGCCTGACTTCAGGCTCTACTACAAAGCCAGAGTCATTAAGACAGTATGGTACTGGCACAAAAACAGAAATATAGATGAATGGAACAAAATAGAACGCCCAGAGATAAATCCACACACCTATGGACACCTTATCTTCACCAAAGGAGGCAAGAATATACAATGGATTAAAGACAATCTCTTTAACAAGTGGTGCTGGAAAAACTGGTCTACCACTTGTAAAAGAATGAAACTAGAACACTTTCTAACACCATACACACACAAAAAAACCTCAATATGGATTAAAGATATAAATGTAAGACCAGAAACTATAAAACTCTGAGAGGAGAACATAGGCAAAACACTCTCCGACATGAATCACAGCAGGATCCTCTATGACCCACCTCCCAGAATTCTGGAAATAAAAGCACAAATAGACAAATGGGATCTAATTAAAATTAAAAGCTTCTGCACAACAAAGAAAACTATAAGCAAGATGAAAAGACAGCCTTTGGAATGGGAAAAAATAATAGCAATTAAAGAAACTGACAAACAACTAATCTCAAAAATATACAAACAACTCCTGCAGCTCAATTCCAGAAAAATAAATGACCCACTCAAAAAATGGGCCAAACAACTAAATAGACATTTCTCCAAAGAAGACATACAGATGGCTAACAAACACATGAAAAGATGCTCAACATCACTCATTATCCGAGAAATGCAAATCAAGACCACAATGAGGTACCATTTCACACCAGTCAAAATGGCTGCAATCCAGAAGTCTACAAGCAATAAATGCTGGAGAGGGTGTGGAGAAAAGGGAATCCTCTTACACTGTTGGTGGGAATGCAAGCTAGTACAGCCACTATGGAGAACAGTGTGGAGATTCCTTAAAAAACTGGAAATAGAACTGCCTTATGACCTAGCAATCCTACTGCTGAGCATACACACTGAGGAAACCAGAACTGAAAGAGACACGTGTACCCCAATGTTCATCGCAGCGCTGTTTATACTAGCCAGGACATGGAAGCAACCTAGATGTCCATCAGCAGATGAATGGATAAGACAGCTGTGGTACATATACACAATGGAGTATTACTCAGCCATTAAAAAGAATCCATTTGAATCAGTTCTAATGAGGTGGATGAAACTGGAGCCAATTATACAGAGTGAAATAAGCCAAAAAGAAAAACACCAATACAGTATACTAACACATATATATGGGATTCAGAAAGATGGTAATGATAACCTTGTATGCGAGACAGGAAAAAAGAGACACAGATGTATAGAATAGACTTTTGTACTCTGTGGGAGAGGGAGAGGGTGGGATGATTTGGGAGAATGGCATTGAAGCATGTATAATATCATGTAAGAAATGAATCGCCAGTCTAGGTTCGATACACGATACAAGATGCTTGGGGCTGGTGCACTGGGATGACCAGGAGAGATGGTATGGTGAGGGAGGTGGGAGGGGGGGTTCAGAATTGGGAACTCATGTACACCCGTGGTGGATTCATGTTGATGTATGGCAAAACAAATACAGTATTGTAAAGTAAAATAAAGTAAAAAATAAAAAATAATAAAATAAATAATAAAGTTAAAGGGATGTTTTTAAAATGAAAATGTACTAATTACAAGAAAATATATGAAAGTAAAATCTCCATGGTAAAGACAAATATGTAGTAGTGGTAGAGGATTCAGTTCAGTTCAGTTCAGTCGCTCAGTCGTGTCCGACTCTTTGTGACCCCATGAATCGCAGCACGCCAGGCCTCTCTGTCCATCACCAACTCCTGGAGTTCACTCAGGCTCATGTCCATCAAGTCAGTGATGCCATCCAGCCATCTCATCCTCTGTCGTCCCCTTCTCCTCCTGCCCCCAATCTCTCCCAGCATCAGAGTCTTTTCCAATGAGTCAACTCTTCGCATGAGGTGGCCAAAGTACTGGAGTTTCAGCTTTAGCATCATTCCCTCCATAGAAATCCTAGGGCTGATCTCCTTCAGAATGGACTGGTTGGATCTCCTTGCAGTCCAAGGGACTCTCAAGAGTCTTCTCCAACACCACAGTTCAAGAGCATCAATTCTTCAGCGCTCAGCCTTCTTCACAGTCCAACTCTCACATCCATAGAAGATTAACCACTTATAAAACTATAAACTTATAAACCACTTGCAAAGTTATAAAGGTTAAAAGACAAAAGTAATGAAGTTAATAACTACAATATTTGAAAAATACACAAATTAAAAGATGCAAAATTTGACATCAAAAACATAAAACGGGGTAAAGTAAATATGTAGACTTTTTAGAATGAGTTCAAGTATAAGTTGCTGACAACTTAAAATACAGTTTTTTACAGAGATTGTTATATGTGATCCTCATGACAACCACAAAGCAATTATCTACAATAGTTAAACAAAGATAATGAATAAGAAATCTAAACATAACACTGAAGAAAGTCATCAAAAAATGAGAGAAGTGAGCTAGAGAGTAAAAAAAGAGCAGAGTTACAAAAATACCCAGAAAACATTAACAAAATGCAATAAATATATACCTATCAAAATTTTATTTTTTATTCAAGATTGCTCTGGCTATTTGAGGATTTTTGTGTTTCCATACAATTTATGATATTATTTATTCGAGTTCTATGAAAAATACTACTGGTAGCTTGATAGGGATTGCACTGAATCTATAGATAGTTTTGGGTAGGATACTCATGTTCACTATATTGATTCTTCCAGTTCAGGAACATGGCATATTTTTCCATCCATTTGTGTCATCTTTGATTTCTTTCATCAATATTTTATAGTTTTTATATATGTCTTTTTTTTTTCCTTTAGGTTAATTTGTTCCTGAGTATTTTATTCTTTCGTTACAATGGTGAATGGGATTGTTTCCTTAATTTCTCTTTCTGTTTTCTCACTGTTAGTGTACAGGAATGCAAAGGATTTCTGTGTATTAATTTTACACCCTGCAATATTACTATATTCATTGATTAGCTCTTTTCATTTTCTGGTGGTGGGTTTAGGGTTTTCTATGTAGAGGAACATGTCATCTGCAAACAGTGAGTGTTTTAGTTCTTCTTTACCAATTTAGATTAATTTTATTTATTTTTCTTCTCTGATGTCTGTGGTTTGGATTTCCAAAACTATGTAGATTAGTAGTGATGAGAGTGGGCACCCTTAGAAGAATGGAACTGGAGGAATAAACCTTCCCGACTTCAGACTATACTGCAAAGCTACAGTCATCAAGGGAGCATGGTACCTGCACAAAGACAGAAAAATAGATTAATGGAACAAAATAGAAAGCCCAGAGATAAATCCATGCACCTATGGACACCTTATGTTTGACAAAGGAGGCAAAAATATACAATGAAGAAAAGACAGTCTCTTTAACAAGTGTTGCTGGGAAAACTGGTTAACCACATATAAAAGAATCAAATTAGAACACTTTCTAAAACCATACCCCAAAATAAACTCAGACTAGAAACTATAAACTCTTTAGAGGAAAACATAGGAAGAACAATCTGACAGAAATCACAACAAGATCCTCTATGACCAACTTCCCAGAATAATGGAAATAAAAACAAAAATAAACAAATGTGACCTAATTAAATTTAAAAGCTTTTGTACAATGAAGGGAACAATAAGCAAGGTGAAAGGCAACCCTCAGAATGGGACAAACTAGTAACAAATGAAAGAACTGACAAAGAATTAAACTCCAAAATGTATAAGCAGCTCATGCAGCTTAAAACCAGAAAAATAATAACTCAATTAAAAAGTGGGCAAAATAAATAAAGAGACATTTCTGCAAAGAAGACATACAGATAGCTAATAAATAAATGAAAAGATATCAGCATCATTCATTATTAAGTAAGTGAAGTCGCTCAGTCGTGTCTGACTCTTGTGACCCCATGGACTGTAGCCTACCAGGCTTCTCTGTCCATGGGATTCTCCAGGCAAGAATACTAGAGTGGGTTACCATTTCCTTCTCCAGGGGATCTTCCTGACCCAGGGATTGAACCCGGGTCTCCCACATTGTAGGAAGATGCTTTAACCTCTGAGCCACCAGGGAAGATACTATCATTCATTATTAGGGAAATGCAAATCAAAACCACAACGAAATATCATCTCACGCCACCCAGAATGGCTGCCATCAAAAAGTCTACAAACAATACATGCTGGAGAGGGTGTGGAGAAAAGGCAACCCTCTTACACATTCCTTGTATTCCTTGGTGGGAATGCAAGCTGATACAGCCACCATGGAGAACAGTGTGAAAATTCCTTGAAAAACTGGAAATAGAACTGCCATATGACCCAGCATTCCATTCCAAGACATACACACTGAGGAAACCAGAATTGAAAGAGACACATGTACCCCATTGTTCATTGCAGCACTGTTTACAATAGCTAGGACATGGAAGCAACCTAGATGTTCATCATCAGACAAATGGATAAGGAAGTCATGGTACATAAACACAATGGAATATTACTCAGCTGTAAAAAGGCATGCATTTGCATCAATTCTAATGAAGTGGATGAAACTGGAGCCTATTACACAGAGTGAAGTAAGTCAGAAAGAGAAATACAAATACTGCATATTAATGCATATATATGGAATTTAGAAAGATGGTAATGACGATCTAAAATTTAAGGCAGCAAAAGTTCTTTACATCTTTACACAGATGTAAAGAACAGACTTTTGGATTCTGTGGGAGAAGGTGAAGGTGGGATGATTCAAGAAAATAGCATAGATATGTGTATATTTTCATATGTAAAATGGACAACCAGTGCAAGTTTGATGCCTGAAGCAGGGCACTCAAAGTCGTTGCTCTGATACAACCCAGAGAGATGAGGTGGGGAGGCAGGCGGAAGAGGATTTCAGGATGGGAGGACACATGTGCACATGTGGGAGATTCATGTCTATGTATGGCTAAAACCATCACAATATTATAAAGTAATGATTCTCCAATTAAAATTAATTAATTTAAAAAATTATTTTTAAGACACAGATATAAAGAATAGACTGTTGGACTCTGTGGGAGAAGGCGAGGGTGGGATGATTTGAGAGAATAGCTTTGAAACATGCATATTATCATATGTGAAATAGATCACCAGTCCAGGTTCGATGCCTGAGGCAGGGTGCTCAGGGCTGGTGCACTGGGATGACCCTGAGGGATGGGATGGAGGAGGAGGTAGGAGGGAGGGTCAGGATGTACAGGGAGGACACGTGTACACCCATGGCTGATTAATGTGAATGTATGGCAAAAACCACCACAATACTGTAAAGTAATTAACCTCCAGTCAAAATTAAAAAAAAAATTAAAAAACATTCTTTTAAAATTGAAGTGTAGGAGGAGAAGGGGATGACAGAGGATGAGGTGGTTATGTGGCATCACTGACTCGATGGACATGAATTTGAGCAAGCTCCAGGAGTTGGTGTTTGGTAGGGAAGCCTGGCATGCTGCAGTCCTTGAAGTCACAAAGAGTTAGATAGGACTGATTGACTGAACTGATAATTGATTAACAATATGATATTAGTTTCAGGTGTACAGCATAGTGATACAAAATTTTTATAGATTATACTCTATTTAAAGTTATGACAAAACGATGGCTATGTTTTCCTCTGCTGTAAAATATATTCTTGTTGTTTCTCTCTCTTATACACAGCATCTTGTAACACTTAATCCAATACCACTATTTTGTCCCTTGCCTTTCCCATTCGAACTGATACTAAATAGTTTATTTTCTATATATGTGACACTGTTTTTGTTTTGTTATAGGCATTACTTTGTTTTAGTCTTTATTGCACATGTAAGTGATAACAGTATTTTTCTTACTCTGCCTGACAACGCACTAAAAGTAATCATCTTTAAGTCCATACACATTGTTGCAATAGAAAATTTCATTATTTTATGGTTGAGTAAGATTCCATTTTATATATATATATATATATATATATATCATCCAACCACCTCATCCTTTGTCGGCCCCTTCTCCTCCCACCTTCAATCTTTCCCAGCATCAGGGTCTTTTCAAATGGGTCAGTTCTGTGTGAGTCAGTGGTGTGTGAGATTGTGGGTTTGATTTTCATTTCTCTGATGAATAGTGATGTTGAGCATCTTTTTATGTGTCTTTTATCCATTTGCATATATATATACATATTCATTACTCATTTATTTGTTGATGGAAACTTGGGTTGCTTCCACATCTTTGCTATTTCAAGTAGACTGCTATGAACACTGGGGTACATGTATCTTTGTGAAACCATGTCTATTCAGATATTATGCTAACGTTTTCTAAATTAATTTATTTATTTTAATTGGAGGCTAATTACTTTAACAATATTGTGGTGCTTTTTGCCATACATTGACATGAATCAGCCATGGGTGTAGATGTGTTCCCCATCGTGAATCCCCCTTCCACATCCCTTCCCGTCCCATCCTCAGGGTCATCCCACCTGAGCACCCTGTCTCATGAATTGAACCTGGACTGATGATCTAATTCACATGTGATAATATACATGTTTCAATGCTATTCTCTCAAATCATCCCACCCTTGCCTTCTCCCACAGAGTCCAAAAGTCTGTTCTTTACATCTGTATCTCTTTTGCTGTCTCACATATAGGGTCATCATTACCATCTTTCTAAATTCCACATATACACGTTAATATACTGTATTTGTGTTTTTCTTTCTGACTTACTTCACTTTCTATCATAGGCTCCAGGTTCATCTACCTCATTAAAACTGATTTTTTAATAGCTGAGTAATATTGCATGTGTATATGTACCACAGCTTTCTTATCTATTCATCTGCCGATGGACATCTAGGTTGCTTCCATGTCATAGTTATTGTAAACAAGGCTGTGATGAACACTGGGGTACACCTGTCTCTTACAATTCTAGTTTCCTCGGTGTGTATGCCATCAGTTCAGTTCAGTTCAGTTGCTCAGTCATGTCTGACTCTTTGTGACCCCATGAATTGTAGCACGCCAGGCTTCCCTGTCCATCACCAACTCTCAGAGTTCACCCAAACTCATGTCCATCAAGTTGGTGATGCCATCCAGCCATCTCATCCTTTGTCGTCCCCTTCCCCTGTCCCCAATCCCTCCCGGCATCAGAGTCTTTTCCAATGAGTCAACTCTTCGCATGAGATGGCCAAAATATTGGAGTTTCAGCTTCAGCATCAGTCTTTACAAAGAACAACCAGGACTGATCTCCTTCAGAATGGACTGGTTGGATCTCCTTGCAGTCCAAAGGACTCTCAAAAGTCTTCTCCAACACAACAGTTCAAAAGCATCAATTCTTTGGTGCTCAGCTTTCTTCACAATGCAACTCTCATATCCATACATGACCACTGGAAAAACCATAGCCTTGACTAGACGGACCTTTGTTGGCTTAGTTTCATTGAGTTAGACAAGGCTGTGGTCCATGTGATTAGATTTACTAGTTTTCTGTGATTATGTTTTGTGTTTCTGCCCTCTTATGCCTCTTGCAACACTTACCATCTTACTTGTGTTTCTCTTACTTTGGACGTGGGGTATCTCTTCACGGCTACTCTAGCAAAGCGCAGCCGCTGCTCCTTACCTTGGACAAGGGATATCTCCTCACAGCTGCCCCTTCTGACCTTGAATGTGGAGTAGTTCCTCTCAGCCCTCCTGCACCCACGCAGTCACTGCTCCTCCGCTGTGTATGCCATCAGTTCAGTTCAGTTCAGTTCAGTCACTCAGTTGTGTCTGACTCTTTGTGACCCCATGAATCGCAGCACGCCAGGCCTCCCTGTCCATCACCAACTCCCGGAGTTCACTCAGACTCACGTCCATCGAGTCCGTGATGCCATCCAGCCATCTCATCCTCGGTCGTCCCCTTCTCCTCCTGCCTGCAATCCCTCCCAGCATCAGAGTCTTTTCCAATGAGTCAACTCTTCGCGTGAGGTGGCCAAAGTTCTGGAGCTTCAGCTTTAGCATCATTCCTTCCAAAGAAATCTAAGGGCTGATCTCCTTCAGAATGGGCTGGTTGGACTTCCCTGCAGTCCAAGGGACTCTCAAGAGTCTTCTCCAACACCACAGTACAAAAGCATCAATTCTTCGGTGCTCAGTTTTCTTCACAGTCCAACTCTCACATCCGTACATGACCACAGGAAAAACCATAGCCTTGACTAGGCAGACCTTAGTCGACAAAGTAATGTCTCTGCTTTTGAATATACTATCTAGGTTGGCCATAACTTGTCTTCCAAGGAGTAAGTGTCTTTTAATTTCATGGCTGCAGTCACCATCTGCAGTGATTTTGGAGCCCCAAAAAATAAAGTCTGACACTGTTTCTACTGTTTCCCCATCTATTTCCCATGAAGTGATGGGACCAGATGCCATGATCTTCGTTTTCTGAATGTTGAGCTTTAAGCCAACTTTTTCGCTCTCCTCTTTCACTTTCATCAAGAGGCTTTTTAGCTCCTCTTCAGTTTCTGCCATAAGGGTGGTGTCATCTGCATATCTGAGGTTATTGGTATTTCTCCTGGCAATCTTGATTCCAGCTTGTGTTTCTTCCAGTCCACCGTATGCCATACGACCCAACAATCCCACTGCTGGGCATACACACTGAGGAAACCAGAATTGAAAGAAACACTTTAACTTGAGTTGTCTGGTTCTTCCATTTGGAAGGATTGAGCCGTTTAATTATTTGGGATATTGACCATATAAGTAGGTCATATCAGTTGCACAAATTTCCTCTCATTCATTAGATTGTCCTTTCATTTTTTCCATGACTTCCTTTCTCATGAAAAATATTTAAAGTTTAATTAGTTTCCATATATGTTTTTCTTTTGTTTCTTTTGCCTTAGGAGAGAAATCCAAAGAAATATTTCTAGGATTTATGTCAGATAGTGTTCTAGGAGTTTTATAGTTTCCTCTGGGTGTTTTAAGGTTTCAAGTCTTACATTCAAGTATTCAGTTTTGAGCTTACTTTTGTACATGGCAGAAGGAAATGTTCTAATCACATTGTTTTAAATGTAGTTATACAGGTTTCTTAGCACAACTTGTTTAAGAGATTGTCTTTTTTTTTTTTGCATATTCTTGTATCCTTTGTCATAGATTAATTAACCATAAGTGTATGGATTTATTTCTGGGTGCTCTACCCTGTTCCATTAATCTATGCTTATGTTTCTGTGTCAGTACTATGCTGCTTTGACTACTGTAGCCTTGTAGTACAATTTGAAGTCTGAAGGAGTTAGACCTCCAACATTTTTTCAAGAGAGCTTTGGAAATTAGTATTTTTTTGTGACTCTGTATAAATTTAAGGATTAGTTGTTTTCTGTTAAAATTTCATGGGTACTTGGATAGGGATTGAGTTATATCTATTGTAGTATGCTATGAGTAGTATGCTATGCTTTGAGTAGTATGATCATTTTAACAATATTAACTTTTCCAATCCAAGGACATGGGATATGTTTCCATTTCTTTGTATCACCTTTAATTTCCTTCATCAATGTTTTATAGTTTTCAGAGTATAGGTCTTTCAACCCCTTAGTTAAGTTTATTCTTATTTATTTTATTCTTTTGATGTGATTTCAAATGAAATTATGTTCTTTTTCTGATAATTTATTATTAATGTATAGGAAAACAACATATACTTGTATATTAATTTATGTTCTGGAACTTTACTGAATTCATTTATTAGTTTCAATAATTTCTTGTTGGGAGACTCTAACCCTAACCCTAACATCTTCCCTTTGAATTTGGAATAGTATGCTATTTAGGACATCCAATACTATGTAAATAGAAGTGGTGAAGTTGAGAGTCCTTATCTTATTCCTGAATTTAGAGGAAAGACTTAGAGCTTTTCAATTTTCAGTATGATATTAACTGTGATTTCTCATAAGAACCATTTATTATATGTTCTCTATATACCAACTTTGATGAGAGTTTTCATCATTCATGGATGTTGAATTTATCAAATACGTTTTTTGCATCAACTGAGATGGTCATGTGACTTTCACTCTTCCTCTTGTTAATGTAGTGCATCACGTTGATTGATTTGCATATATTGAATACCCTATGCATTGCTGGGTCTACTCTGATGGCTCAGATAATAAAAAGTCTGTCTGCAGTATGGGAGACCCAGATTCGATCCCTGGGTCTGAAGGAACCCCCAGAGAAGGACAAGACAAGCGACTCCAGTATTCTTGCCTGGAAAATCCCATGGATGGAGGAGCCTGGCAAGCTACAGCCCATGGGGTTGCAAAGAGTCAGACACGACTGAGGATTTCAATTTGCATTGCTAGAATAAATCACACTTGATCATGGTGTTTGATCCTTTTTACATATTGTTGGATTCAATTTGCTAGTCCTTTATTGAGAAGTTTTCCATCTATGTTCATCAAATGTCAAGATGTTTTCCCACTGTTTTCTTGTAGAGTTTTACAGTTTCAGGCTAAAGTCTTTAATCCATTTTGAATTGCTTTTGTGAATGATGTAAGAAAAGGATATAACTTCACTTTTTGCGTATATACATACAGTTTTCCAAACACCATTTATTGACCTCAGTAGAGAAGGATTTTGATAATTAAACTTAAACCAATACATCTTATGTTACATAATAAGGAAATAATGGAGGGAAGAAATAATACATTTACACACACAGATTCACAGTATTAAATATTCATGACAATCACTTGGGTCACATGGTTGTAACTGATGTTTATATCTACCTTCTGCTACTACTTAATCAGTATCCCCTTCACCTTCAGCAAGCACCTCAATTGGTCATGGTTCTTTACCTGGTATAGTGACCCAAACCTTTATTTTCTGAAGGATCTGGGTGATCAGTAATTATGCCTGAGTTGGACTGTTACACCTTTTTTTCACTAACTTTTGTCACAGGGCATGGTAATACTACAAGACCCTCTAAGGGATATATCAAATTCCAGAAGTACTTTTCCTTACCTCCACTATTGAGTAACAGTCCAGTTTTCCCTTGGTAATCAGGATCAATCATCCCAGTAAACACTGTAACTCCTTTCTTTTCCTGTGTGATTCAGACCCATGAGGAGCTCAAAGTCGCAGGATGGGAGTCTTAACTTCCAGTTCAGTAGAATTATTGTTGTATCTCTCCCTGGAAAAATTCTTCACTTTTAAACAAAGACCTCTAGACCAGCAGAGCACAAGGTCATAGGGACAGGAAACAGATTTAGCTAGTGGATAACTAAGGGTAACAGTGAACGGTGCAATCCTCATTTTCACCCCCTTGATTTCTGGGCCTGTGAATCCTTGCCATGGGAGAAACATCATTGTACACTTTGGCTTTAGAATTGTAGCCAGAATATAAGCATGTGATTCACTCTCTTGCTTCAGAAAGGCAGTGAGAAAATGATCACTCTGTGTGTGTACAGGTTTCAGAAATGTCTTGTTTGTGTTCTCTCATCAGGTTGAGGCTGGAAGCAAGAGGTGAAACTCTGCATTCTTGCCAGATCCAGCTAGTAGATAGGGGAGTCACAGCTGCCTGCGTAAGAAATCTCAGCTAGGGAGCAGGAGAATGTCATGACAATTGAGCAATCTGCCCCAGCCAGGGAATAGGGGAGAATTGAAAGTGAGAGAGTGCTGCAGTCACTGGAGTACTCTGATTCCAGCAATGCCAAAGGGTAGGGCCATGATTGCTCATCCCCTAGTCCAATCTCACCTGCCTGTGCTGATAAGTTAAGTGGATATCACAGCAATAACCCTCTGCCTGTGCCTGATTCTCTGGACAGTGTTTCCATCATCCCTGCCCCCTCCAAAGCTTTTAAAAATGTGTTTGTTTGTTTTTTCCAGATAAAGCTTTTAAATTGGCAAATGACCCTCCTTCACACACAGTCTAGACACTTTCCAAACTGTGTCATTTTGCTGGATTTCAGGGCAAGTGAGACCACATATGAGCCCTTTAAGAGAGAAGTCTTAGTTTTCTACAGTAGTTTGGGACCCTTGAGCTCCATCCCCTTTGGGTTTCTAAGCCAGGTGTTTGGGGAGCTTGTCTTTCCAGTGTAGATTCCAGGGGCTAGGGTGCTGATGTGGGGCCCCAGCCTCTTGTTCCTCTGGAAAAAGTGTCTGTCTAATGAGATTCTTCCCTACTGTGCATTGCCATGCTGGCAGTGGAGATTTTGGTTAGAGTACTTTTCTGCCTCTCCTACCCTCAATGCAGTCCCCTTTGTCCTTTGTTCTTTGTTGTGGGCAGTTGTTCAGCTATTTCTCTGGTTCTTTTCAGAGGGAATTTATCCATATATAAGTGTTTATCTGTTGTCTCCACTGGAGAAGATAAGTTTGGGCTTTTCCTATGCCACCATCTTGAACTGCCTCCCTGTTTCATTCCTAATTGGTAATTTGTGTCTTCTCTCCTTTTTTCTTTGTCAGTCTTGCTAGAAGTTGATCAATTTTATAGGTCTATTCTAAGAACCAAGGCCTTCCCTGGTGGCTCTGATGGTAAAGCATCTACCTGCATTGTGGGAGACCCGGGTTTGATCCCTGGGTCAGGAAAATCCTCTGGAGAAGGAAATGGAAACCCACTCCAGTACTCTTGCCTGGAAAACTCCATGGATGGAGGAGTCTGGTGGGCTACAGTCCATGGAGCCACAAAGAGTCGGACATGGCTGAGTGACTTCACTTTCTTTTTTTTCTTTCTTTTCTAAGAACCAGTTTCTTGTTAATTTTTTCTTTCATTTTTCTCTTATTGATTTCATTGATTCTTGCACTTATCATTCTTATTTCCATTCTTCTGCTACTTTGGGTTTAATTTGCTCCATTTTTCTAGCTCCAGCAGGCCTCTTTTTACAGTTTGTTTGTGTGGGGAAATGGAGTATAGCTTTGCTACTGTCAGGTAGGGGTGTTACTATCTAGTAGTTTCCCTACTAGACCTCTACTAACACCACCATAGCGGAGGGAAAAAGGTTGCCTCATTTCTATTCCCCAGCTGATCTCTGAGGATACCATGTGAGTGGAAACTTATTACCACTGGAAGGTGGTAAAAGTCCCAGCTTCCCACTGGGAAGGGCATCTTTATCAAAAGTGAGAATGAAGCCCAAGCTCGAGGTTTCCTACTCCATCTTTGCTGATGGAGGTGAAAATGGGGCCACAGATTTTTTCTGTGATGTTTGACTGGAATGGAGCACATAGTCTAAATGTTTTCTGCTGGCTAGCTCCCCGCTACTTGGTACTTTGGAAAGGAGCAGACTTTTGTTGAAGCTTTTTTTTTTTTTTTGGTCTGTGCTCATTAGTGTTTCTAGGTTGCTACCTTATCTAGCACCATATCAGGGAAAATGTGAGGCCAAAATAAAATAAATGATATTAATCACCATGTCCTTCTTCAGGTCCTGTGAGCTTCCTGATGGGAGGGACAAGGTGGGAAAAGCTAGGTCTTGCTCTGGTGGGCAGGTTCTTGTTCAGGAAAACTTTAATCCAATTATCTGTTGATGGGTGGGATTGCACTCCTTTTCTGTTAGTTGTTTGACCTGAGGCAACCCAGCCCTGGAGTCTATAGGCTCTAGGGTAGGATTATGGTGACCCCCAAGAGGACTTACACCAAGGGGCACCTTCCAGGACTGCTGCTGCCAGTGCCCCCATCCTGTGGTGAGCACCTACTGACACACACCTCCATAGGAGACCCTCCATCACTAGCATGTCGTTTTGGTTTAATCTCCCATAGGATCACTGCTCCTTTCCCCTGGGTTTTGGTGCAAACAAGAGTTTGTTTGTGCCCTCCAAGAGTGGAGTCTCTGTTTCCCCTAGTCCTTTGGAGTTCCTATTATCATCCCCCTGGCCCTCAAGGTCAGATTCCTGAGGATTCCCAGTCCCTTTGTCAGATTCCCAGTCTGGAAAGTCTGACATGAGGCTCAGAACCTTCACAACAGTGGAATAACTTCTTTGATAATACTGTTCTCCAGTTTGTGGGTAACCCACCCGGCAGGTATGGGATTTGATTTTTATTGTGGTTAAGCCCCTCTTACTGCCTCATTGCAGCTTCCTCTTTGTCTTTGGATGTGGGGTACTTTTTTTTTGGTGTGTCCCAGCGTCCTCCTGTAGATAGTTGTCCAATAGCTAGTTGCAATTTTGGTGCTCTTGCAGGAGGAGATGAGAACATATCCTTATACTGCCATCTTGAACCAGAAGCTGTTAATTTTGTTTTTAATTGGTTGATTTCATTTTTGATTTCTTTAATTTGTCAGGTTCCTGTCTTGTACTTTGTTTTATTTGTTCTGTTTTTGTTTGTATTGTGTGTGTACTCCTGTTCCTTCCCCCCCCCCCTCAGTTTATCTGCTTTTGCTTTTACCATTTTTCTGGGTTTTGCTTTTTTTTTTTTGTTGTTTGTTTCATTTTGTTAATATCCCTTATTGCCATGACTAATGGCTTGCAAGGTCTTGATTCTCTAACTAGAAGTTTTGCCTGAGATTCTGGGGTGGGAATGCTGAGTTCAGGACACTAGACCACCAGAGAACTCCTAACACCAGAGGGAGTTCAGTGAGAACTCCCATGAAGGCCTCCATCCAAATCCAAGATACAGCTCCACAGAACTTCCTGTAGTACCAAGCACTGGATACCTCATCCATACAAAGAAGAAAGGAACACAAACCCAACCATCACTAAACAGGCTGTCAACAAACCCCAAATATCACCTTACATGACTGCCGGGGTCCAGCCCCGGTGGATCCAGGGAAATTCGAAGTGGGGATGGTGTTGGCAAGGATAACTTATTTATTTATTAATATAGAAATATAAGATTAGATTAGGGAGAAATAGTGTAGTAGGAAAATTAAGTGCAGAAAGAAGGCTGAATAACTTGGTTTACGTGGGAAGCCAATAAAGTTCCAGACAAGGAGCTTGCATCATCTACTTTAGGCCAATGGCATCCTCTTGAATATCAGGGGGTGTCCCGCCTTGGGCTCCCCCTCGCGTGGATCTTAAAAGCCGGGACAAGTAAGTAGACATGGTGAGCCTCCATGCCCCAGATGGGGATTCAGCCAGAAATTAGAGAGGAGACATGGGGAAAACCAGTCCAGCGACTTGCCTGGCCTCTATTGTTCAGAGGGCCTTTTATACTTTTTGATTATACATAGAGATCAATGGGTAACACAAAGTTATGCAGCGTTAGCAGCCCAGACTCTTATCAAAACCAGGCTTTTCTCTCTGCATACCTAACTGTATACACAAGTCTTAGGTAATTTACATCATCTTCTGGCCAAAAGGGCCAATTAACATTTTACAGCCTTTTTTCTGATAAGGGTTTGTCAACCAGACGACTTATTTGTGTTGATCTTCCCAAAGTCTGGTGCCACTCTCAGAAAGCATTAAATAAAGTCACATTCTTACATAGCAAGGACACAAGAGGAGTGCAGTGATATATAACAAAGAGAAAAGTAATTAACTCAAAAGTCTAGTGTTGCTAACATCAAAACTACTATGTATCTTTTTCTACATCCTGCTTACATTGAGTAACATCTTTCCAGGTGCCTAAAAGATAAAGAATATGGAGGCCTGGTGGCAATCATTGAGTCAACAGTGAAAACCCATCACCAATATGATTTTTAGCTCTTTAGAAAAGGCTCTGTATCTTTAAGATGCTTTAAGCTTTGTGCCTCTTGTGGTTGGGGGCTGTAAGCAATTCACAAGCTGTAAGAGGTCCGGGGGACCTGTTAGGCAAGCTAGAGAGCTATCAGAGGGGGTTTAACTGAAACATCCCTTTCAAATGCAGAAGACTAAAGCCCTGATTTGACTTTTTCCAGAGAATATCAGAAGAGCAGAGTGCAAAAGCCAGCAGATTTTTGGTTTGGGGGGTACATGCTCAGGAAATTCCAGGGGGAACTCCTGAAGCCTAATCATGTCATTGCGTTTTGTCAGGCTTCCTTCCTCATGCCCTTGTCATGGGTGGGATTCCTCACGCTGGCTCCCAGCACATGACCCTGCCCATCAGAGTGAAAATCTCCCATCTTCTCCCACCAAAATACAGGCAAAAATCCCTCCCAACATGAAACCTACACAAGTCACTGGACCACCCCTACCCATACCACTGGCACAAAGAAAAAAAGCAAGAAGAATTATGATCCTGCAGTGTGGGAAAAGGAGACCTCAAACACATTAAGTTAGACAAAATGAGATGATAGAGCAATATGTTAAAGATGAAGAAACAAGATAAAAATCCACAAGATGAAATAAAGAGGAAATTGGCAAACTACCTGAAAAAGAATTCAGGATAATGATAGTAAAGCTGACCACAAATCTTTAAAAGACAATGGAGAAAATGTAAGAAACATTTAACAAGGAACTAGAATAAATAAAGAATAAACAAACTGTGACTAACAATACAATTACTGAAATGAAAAATACTTTAGAAGGAATAAATAGAATAACTGAGATAGAAGAATGGATAAGTGAGTCAGAAGATACAGTGGTGAAATAACTAACAATAAGCAGAATAATGAAAACAATAATGAAAAGATTTGAGGACAGTCTGAGCCTTTTCAGATAATATTAAATGCATCAACAGAAAAATTATAAAGGTCCCAGGAAAATAATAAAAAGAGAAAGGATCTAAGAAAAGATTTGAAGTAGTTATAGCTGAAAACTTTCCTAACATGGGAAAGAAAACATTCCATCAAGTTGAGGAAGCACAGAGAGTCCCATACAAGATAAACCCAAGGAGAAACATGCCAAGGCACATATTAATCAAACTACAAAAATTAAACACAAAGGAAAAATATTAAAGAAGCAAGGGAAATGCAAACGTAATATATAAGTGAGTCCCCATAAGATTAGCAGCTGATTTTTCAGCAGAAACACTGCAAGCCAGAAGAGAGTGGTAGTATATATTTAAAGAAATGAAAGATAAAAATCTACAACCAATATTACTCTCTCAGCAAGGATATCATTTAAGATTGATGGAGAAATAAAAAGCTTTGCAGAAAAGCAAAAGTTAAGAGAACACAGCATCACCAAGCCATCTTTACAACAAATGTGAAAGAGACTTTTCTAGGCAGGAAACACAAGAGTAGGAAAAACCTACAAAAAACCCACAAAGCAACTAATGAAATGCCATTAGGAATATATATACACACACACATTCACATATATCATACACACACACACACACACACACACACACATACTGCTGCTAAGTCCCCTCAGTCATATCCAACTCTTGGTGATCCTATAGACAGTAGCCCCTCAGGCTCCTCTGTCCATGGGATTCTCCAAGCAAGAATACTGGAGTGGGAGTGGGTTGCCAAGTCCTTCTGCAGGGGATCTTGTCGATCCAGGGATCGAACCAGGTCTCTTATGTCTCTTGCATTGGCAGGTGTGTTCTTTACCACTAGCAGCCCCTGGGAAGTGATCTGAATGCTGAGCAACTTCCACAAAACAACTTCTGAATGTTGGTGGAGGACACCAGGCACCCAGAAAGGCAGCCCATTCTCTTTGAAAAGAGGTAGGACAAAATATAAAAGACAAAAAGAGACAAAAGAGTTAGAGATGGAGACGCATCCCAGGGAGGGAGTCGTGAAGGAGGTAAAGTTTCCAAACACCAGGATAATTTCTCACCAGCGGGTCTGTGGGGAGTTTTGGAATATCAGAGGGCAATATAACCGGGAGGAGAAAAAACACAAAACAAAACCCACAGAATATGTGCCTTAACCAAAATTCCCCGTGGAGAAATAGCCCAGATGCTCACGTCTGCTACCAGCAAGCAGGGGAGGCGCGGGTTGCATGCTTAGGGTAATGACCGGGCCTGAATGCCCTGAGGACCATCTGAAGGAGCTAACCTGAGATAGCAACCCAAACTGTGATAGCCAGAGAGAGAGGAAAAAAAAAAAAAATGAGAGAGAGAACTTTCTCATGAAAAGCTCTAACCTAAGGCACAGCCTGGCTGGCTCACAGATCAAAGGATTGAGTGAATACCAGAGGATAGCTAGCTGGCTGTGAACCAGCCCATCCCCTTCCAGAGGCAGAGAGACAGGTGGACAACAAACAGAGCTGGAAGGCATGGGGCAATCTTGGCCCCAGAGATGGCATCTTCCACCAAACTGTGATCAGGCTCCCAGTAGCTAACCAGTCTTCCTGGGATCCTGGAAGGTTGGCATCTGCCAGGAGTGCTGCAGTCTGAGATCAGCACCCCAGAGGAGATACATGGCACACCTGAGATGGCGCTCTTGTGGCGCACCCAGGAAACCGAGTGGCTGGGACTAGGGAGGTGATAAGACACATTGTACACCTGGGATAGTGTGCTCGCCAAGCAACTGGTTGCCTAAGCTCCTCGAACTTGGGAAGGGCACAAAACACAGGCCCAACAGAGTCTGTGCGTTTGTGGAATACCTGAGAATCTGAACCTGAGCAGCTTAGACATGGGAAGTGCATTCAACCCAAGGCCCACTTTGGACAGTTCTCTTTCAGAGCAACCTGGAGCCTGAGCAGTGTAGACCAGGAAAACACAGGCACCATGAGCTGGGGCAAACCAAGTGTGGTCTTTACAGTATGAGTAATCCCCACACATGCCAGTGATATTTGTTTGCAGTGTTACTCCCTCCCCACAGCACAACTGAACAAGTGAGCCTAAATAAGTGACACCCTAGCCCCCTTGTGTCAGGCTGGAAATTAGACACTGAAGAGACTTGCAAACAGAGGAAGCCAAAATAAAGAAAGAAGAGGGAACCGCTCTGAAAGTGACAGGAGCAAAAGATTAAAACCCTATAGTTAGCATTGACTAAGCATTGGAAGGGGCCTATAGAACTTGAGAAGTGTAAGTTGGAACAAGGAACTATCTGAAACTGAACTGACCCTACACTGCCCTCAACAGCTCCAGAGAAATTCCTAGATATATATTTACTATTATCATTTTTTAATTTTTATATTTTAAATTTATTTATTACTCCTTTAATTTTCATTTTTATAACCTACTATTAGGTTGCAAAAAAAAAACCCTATTTTTAAAGCAAATTTCACAGATACATTTTTTATAATTTTTGTGATTGATTGTGTTTTGTATTTTTAATATTGTATTTTTGAAAGTCTAACCTCTACTCTAGATTTTTAATGTTTGCTGTTTGGTGTTTGTTATCAATTTTGTACCTTTAAGAATCTAATCTTCAGTACCCATTTTTAGTTAGGGGTGTGATTACAGGCTTGATTGCTCTCTCCACTTTTGACTGCCCCTTTTCTCCTTCTGGTCACCTCTATCTCCCTTTCCCTCTTCTCTTCTCTGTGTAACTCCGTGAACCTCTCTGGGTGTTGCAGACTGTGGAGTGCACATAGGGAACTGATTACTGGCTAGATTGGTCTCTCCCCTTTTTATTTCCCCTCTTCTCCTCCTGGTCACCTCTATCTCCCTCCCCCCTCTTCTCTTATCCATGTAACTCTGTGAACCTATAGGGGTTCCCTTACTGTGGAGAATCTTCACGAATAACCTAGATGTTTTATCATCAGTACTGTATGGATGGAGAATACTTGATGCTAATGTAAGAAAGCAACAGGCAGAGTTTAAATGCAAAACTTGAGAACATCAGAGAACTCCTGACACCTGGGAATATTAACTGACAAGAGCTCATCCGAAAGCCTCCATGCCTACACTGAAACCAAGCTCCACCCAAGAGCCAACAAGTTCCAGAGCAAGACACACCATGCTAATTCTCCAGCAATGCAGGAACATAGCACTCAGTATTAAAATACAGGCTGCCCAAAGTCACACCAAACCCATAAACACCTCAAAACTCACTAATGGACACTTCATTGCACTCCAGAGAGAAGAGATGCAGCTACACCCACAAGAACACTGACTTAAACTTCCCTAACCAGGAAACACTGAAAAGCCACTCATCCAACCCCACCCACAGGGAGTAACTTCCACAGTAAAGAGGAACCACAAACTTCCAGCATACAGAAAGGCCACCCCAAACACAGCAATATAAACAAAATGAAAAGGCAGAGAAATATTCAGCAGGTAAAGGAACATAATAAATTCCCACCAAATCAAACAAAAGAGGGAGAGATAAGGAATCTACCTGAAAAAGAATTCAGAATATTGATAGTAAAAATGATCCAAAATCTTGAAAACAAAATGAAGCTACAGATAAATAGACTGGAGATAAGGATTGGGAAGATGCAAGAAATGTTTAACAAGGACTTAGAAGAAATAAAAAAGAGTCAATCAATAATGAATGATGAAATAACTGAGATCAAAAACACTCTGGAGGGAACCAATAGTAGAATAACTGAGGCAGAAGATAGGATAAGTGAGGTGAAAGATAGAATGGTGGAAATAAATGAAGCAGAGAGGAAAAAAGAACAAAGAATTAAAAGAAATGAAGACAACTCCAGAGACCTCTGGGGCAATGTAAAATGCCCCAACATTCGAACCACAGGAGTCCCAGAAGAAGAAGACAAAAAGAAAGGGCATGAGAAAATGCTGCTGCTGCTGCTGCTGCTAAGTCGCTTCAGTCGTGTCCAACTCTGTGCCACCGCATAGATGGCAGCCAACCAGGCTCCCCCGTCCCTGGGATTCTCTAGGCAAGAACACTGGAATGGGTTGCCATTTCTTTCTCCAATGCATGAAAGTGAAAGTGAAACTCAAGTCACTCAGTCATGTCCGACCCTCAGCAACCCCATGGACTGCAGCCTACCAGGCTCCTCCATCCATGGGATTTGCCAAGCAAGAGTACTGGAGTGGGATGCCATTGCCTTCTCTGGAGAAAATATTAGAGGAGATAATAGTTGAAAACTTCCCTAAAATGGGGAAGGAAATAGCAACCCAAGTCCAAGAAACCCAGTTCCGTTTAGTTCAGTTCAGTTCAGTTCAGTTCAGTCACTCAGTCATGTCCAACTATTTGCGACCCCATGAATCACAGCACGGCAGGGCTCCCTGTCCATCACCATCTCCTGGAGTTCACTCAGACTCACGTCCATTGAGTCAGAGATGCCATCCAGCCATCTCATCCTCTGTCGTCCCCTTCTCCTCCTGCCCCCAATCCCTTCTAGCATCAGAGTCTTTTACAATGAGTCAACTCTTCGCATGAGGTGGCCAAAGTACTGGAGTTTCAGCTTTAGCATCATTCCTTCCAAAGAAATCCCAGGGCTGATCTCCTTCAGAATTGGCTGGTTGGATCTCCTTGCAGTCCAAGGGACTCTCAAGAGTCTTCTCCAACACCACAGTTCAAAAGCATCAATTCTTCAGCGCTCAGCCTTCTTCACAGTCCAACTCTCACATCCATACATGACCACAGGAAAAACCATAGCCTTGACTAGACGGACCTTGGAAGAAAAGTTATGACCAACCTAGATAGCATATTGAAAAGCAGAGACATTACTTTGCCAACAAAGGTGCATCTAGTCAAGAAACCCAGAGGGTCCCATAAAGAATAAACCCAAGGCAAAACACCCCAAGACACATATTAATCAAATTAACAAAGATCAAACACAAAGAGCAAATATTAAAAACCCAGAGATAAATCCATGCACCCATGGACACCTTATCTTCAACAAAGGAGGCAAGAATATAAATGAAGAAACAACAATCTCTTTAACAAGTGGTGCTGGGAAAACTGGTCAACCACTTGTCAGTCTTCCAGAGGTTTATCAATTTTATTAGTATTTTGAATAACCATCTTTTTGTTTCATTGTTTTGTGTTCTATTATCAGTTTCACTGCTCTCTTATCTTCATTATTTCTCTCCGGCTTTGTTTGGATTTAATTTGCTCTTCTAATGTTTTGAAACAGGAGCTTAGATTACTGACTAACTTTTCCTGTTCTAATGTAATCATTTAGTCCAATAACTTTGAGACATCCCTATTGACCCATTGAAATGTTTGTTTAATTTCCAAGTGTTTGGAGATTTTCCTGTTGTCTTTGTGTTACTGAATTATACTTTGATTTCTGTATAGTCATAGAATAGTCTGTGTGTGATTTCCAGTATTTTAAATTAGTTCAGATTTGCTTTATGACCTAAGATATGGCCTATCTTTTTTAAATTCTTCATGAATTTTTGAATACATATATATATATAGAGAGAATATATATGTCAATTGTGTTAATTGATTGTGTTAATCGATAATTCTTCTATATCTTTGATCCTTTTCTGCCTAGTAGTTTTATTATTTACTGCAAGTAGGATACTGCAACCCAAGTTACAGTTATAGATTTGTCTATTTTTTTTTTTACCAGCTTTCTCAGTTTTTGCTTCATGTATTTTGAGGCTCTTTTATTTTGTACATACACATTTAGGGTTACTATGTCTACTTGATGAGTTGGTCCTTTTATTATGATGCAGCTTCCCTCTTTGAAACTAGTAATTTTCCATATTCTAATGTAGGCTTTATCTAATATTAATATAACTGTTTTTGATTTTATTAAAAATAATGTTTTCATGGATATATTTTTCCATCCTCTTACTATCAACCTATTTATACCATTTTAGTCAAAGTAAATTTCTTATACATAGCATACAGAAGAATTGTGTTTTTAAATCCACTGTGTCCATCTGTATCTATAAGGGCTTCCCTGGTGGCTCAGTGGTGAAGAATCTGCCTCCAATGCAGGAGACACCGGAGATGCAGCTTCAATCTCTGGGTCAAGCAGATCTCCTGGAGAAGGAAATGGCAACCCACTCCAGTATTCTTGCCTGGACAATCTCATGGACAGAGGAACCTAGTGAGCTACAGTCCTAGTTGATGTATTTAGGGTCTTTTTCACTTAAGGTAATTATTTATGTTAGGTTTTAAGTCTGCAATTTTTTAAATTTTATTTTTAATTTTTATTAGAGTACAGTTGATATGCAATGTGGTGTTGCTTCCTGCTGTACAGCAGAATCAATAATACACACACACACACACACACACACACACACACACACACATATTCATTCTTTTTCATATTCTTTTCCCATACAGGTCATTACAGGGTATCGAGTAGAGTTCCCTGTGCTATACAGTAGGTCTTTATTAGTTATTGATTTTATATACAGTAGTATATATATGTCATCCCCAATCTCCCAATATATCCCCATCTTATACCCTGGTAACCTTACGTTAGTTTTTTGCAACTCTATCTCTGTTTTGTAAATAAGCTAATTTGTACCCGTTTTGTTAGGTTCCATATATAAATGATATTGTATGATATTTGTCTTTCCCTATCTGACTTACTTCACTCAGTATGACAATCTCTATATCTGTCCATGTTGCTGAAAATGGCTTTATTTTGTTCTTAAGTCTGCCGTTTTAATTTTTTTCTTCTGATTCTTATTCCTTTGTTTCACTTTTATTGCCTTCCCTTGAGTACATTTAATACTTCATTTTGATTTACGTTTAATCAGGTTTTTATTATATTATTTTGTACAGCTTTCTTAGTGACTTTTCTTTTTATTACAATACACATACATAATTTATTGTCTATTTTTAACAGCATCTCAACAATTCAAGTGAAGTGTGGAAACACTTTCATTTCAGTTCTTTTATCTTCACAACTTTTGAAATATAATGATCTTAAAGATTTCTTCTACATGTATTTAGCACCACAATAGGTAGTGTCCCAAGTTTTGTTTGAAAATCAAATTTGATTATTAAAGAAACTCAACCCACTATTTTTATCAATTTTGTTTTTCATCTTTCCTCTCTGAAGGTGCCAATCTTCTTCTGTTATCATTTACTTTCTAAATATGTGTGCTAGTGGCAAATGTTATTATTTTCCTTCCTCTGAGAATACTTTATCACTTCTTAATTCCTTAAAGATACTTTTGTCAGATATAGAAATAATGATTGACAGCACTTTTCTTTCAGCCCTTGAATGTATATCATTGCAATCTGACCTCCATTGTTTCAAGATAAATTCACTGTCACTCAAATTTATATTCTTTTATAGATTTTTCTGGCAGTTTCAAATATTTTTTCTTTAGATTTCAGAATTTGATGAAGATTGTCTTGGATTGAATTTATTTGAATTTATCTTCTTTTGGATTTACTTAGCTTCTTAAATCTTCAGGTTTTATATCTTGCTGAATATTTGAAGTTAGCATCCATTATTCCTAGAATATTTTTTCCATTCTACTGTCTTTCTCCTTTCCTTCTGTGATTCAGAGTTTATGAATGTTAACTCTTTTCTTGTTGTCTTGCCCAACTTTAAGTCTCTGTTCTCATTTTTCAGTCAATATTCTCCCTGTCACTTTGATGGAGTAAATTCTATTGATGTGCTCCTCCACTGTATTTTGTTGTTGTTCAATCATTCAGTCGTGTCTGACTCTTAGTGGTCCCATGGACAGCAGCACGCCAGGCTTCCCTGTCCTTCACTATCTCCTGGAGTTTGCTCAGATTCATGTCCACTGATGCCATCCAACCATCTTATCGTCTGTTGTTCTCTTTTCCCCCTGCCTTCAATCTTTCCCAGCGTCAGGATCTTTTCCAATGAGTCAATTCTTTGTATCAGCTGGCCAAAGTATTGGAGCTTCAGCTTCAGTATCAGTCCTTCCAATGAATATACAGGGTTGATTTCTTTTAGGATTGACTGGCTTGATCACCTTGCAGTCCAAAGGACTCTCAAGTGTTCTTTCCAGTGCCACTGTACTACTGGACCCCTCTAGTGAGCTTTTTGTTTCAGCTGCCTTATTTTTCTGTTTTATTATTTTCATTTGTTCTTTCTTATACATCTTTGCTGAGTTTTTCTATTCTTAGTTTGTTTCCAGGAAATTTATAACTGATTTTGAGACATTTTTGTCATGACTTATATTCTTTCCAGGTAATTTCTATATCTGGTTAATCTCGTTGTTGGCACTTGTTGATTGTCTTTTCCCATGCAAGTTGTAATTTTTTCTGGTTCTTGGTATGATAAAGTATTTCCTATTATATCTTGGATACTTTCAATATTATGAGATCCTTTTTGGTTGAAAAAAGAGCAACATCTCATTATTCTTTTTTCTTCTTCCTTATCTCCATATCCTCCTCCTTCTCTTCTTCATGCAGGCAGTCCCCTTGTTAGGCATAGTATGAGGGTGAGGTGAACGTTTATATTCATCTCTCCTCTGGGTACCACTGATTCCAGTCCTTAAAAGTAGAGCACTGCTCCATACTGCTTCATTGCTAAAAAAGGAGTGGAAATTTAGATCTGTACTTAGCTCTTCTTATACTTTCTTAATAAAAATGGATCACCAACTCCTGTCACTTTTTTAACCTCCACTTGGTTGTGTGAACAGCTCTCTATTGGACCCTGTTGTCATCAGATATAACTAAATAACAGGGATAATTTAACTACCTTCTTGTTACACAGCGAGAGTGGGAGTTCATGTCCACTCTGGCTCACCTGAAACTGAGGAGGGTGAGGATAAAGAAAAGTGGAAAGCCAACTAACTTCATCTCCCACCACCTCATTATGTCTGGTTCTATCTCTTTGAAGCAGGTAGGGGTTATTCTCAGTTCTCCACTCAGCATGGTAACATAGGCAAGGAAGAAGTGAATACAAATCTTACCATTTCATACAACCTCCTTCATTGAAGCCATATGAGAGTGAGGCTCAAGTTTCCACCTGATCCCACTGTATTTGGTATTTGGGATGGGAGAGCAATTTCTGACTAGTCCTGCATCACACTACCTGGTTCAGTCTTATAGCTGCCAAGTGGGTATGGAAGTTCATCTCCTTATTGATCCCTGCTAACACCAGGGGTGAAGGGAAAGTGGAAAGCTGACTAGACCTGACTCAGACCACCAGGCTCAGTCTCATTGAAGACCAATGGAGGCTGGAGAATCAGTTCACCCCTGAACCATGCTAATGCTACCCTGGAGAAAGAATCAAAGCACCACCTGGTTCCATCAGGGGAGGATCTAAAATCAGATCTCTGCTCATATCTGCTGACTTTAAACTTGAAAGGGATTTGAAGCCCCATCTGCTTCTGTTTGAGTGGGAATGGAAGGTCAGCTCTCTGCTTGGCCTGCAGATACCACCCAGCTGAGGAATCAGAGTGCCGACTGCATCTGTAAGGTTTGGGATAGAATATCAACTTCTTGTCTGTTTCTGAGTGGAGAATCAGAGTAATACCATTTGGTTCCATGAGGAAGGGATGGAAATCAACCCCTCACTCAAAGCTCCTGAATTCACTAAGAGGGTGTGATAATGAGGGAGTGAGGAGATTTTGCCACTAGTATTTGGATGGAATAGGGTAGGTATTGTGAAAAACATTTTCTATTCTGTTAAGCCATCCTTTTCTCAGGGAACTAGGATCTCCACCCACCACCTGCCTTTTCTTTCTTTCTTTTTTTTTTTTTTTTTTTGCTGTTGTTTGTTTTCATCTGTGTCTGTTGGTGGTTTGGGATCAGAGACTTCTGAAGGGCCCTGTTTTGCATGTATGATAGACAACTGGAAACCCCATGGAAATTGTCACCATGTTATTCCTTGAGTTCTAAAGTCTCTGGACTGTCCAGAGACTGGACTGCTTCTACTTTTCACAACGTCTGTTTATTGTATTATTTCCAGATATTTTAAAAGATATGTTATAAAAGGGAAGATCTGTGAAGGATGTGGCCAAAATGAAGACAGAATCAGAAGGGTGCAATCTATATATAACCAACCAACCCAGGAATTTCTAATGCACAATGACACTTGAGAACCATTAGAATAGCCTAGAAAATGGTGTTTTTAGAAAGATGGAACTCCTGAACAAAAGAAAAAATATAAACTAGTTAATATGCTGGGGAAAGGGCAACTTGATAAGAATTCAGTGTGTAAAGTGAGAAGTATGGGAAAATACATTTCACTGGAAATAATATGAAAACACACAGATAGAAAGGCTTTGTTAGTCAAAAGTTTTAGGCAAAAGCCTGGCATGTTGGCTAAGAAATGTTAGGGTTAAGAGTACAAGCTCAAGCTCTAGTGCAAACTTCCTTTGTTTTAGGAAATCCCAACTCATTTAATTTTCACCTCTAAGAACTTTGAATAAGTCGCTTAACTCATCTGAGCTTTTGTTTTCTGAACTATAAAATAAGAATAATAAAGGCACCTACTTCAAAGTGTTGTGAGGATTACATGAGGTAATATATACAAAATAGTTATTCAAGTAATTTGTACATACTGTGTGCCCAATACATGATACTTATTGTTAATATTTTAGTAATATTAGACTGATACTATCATTCAGGATAATTTCATAAAGATGGTTATTTTAGGTAGAATGTCTATTGCAAATGAGAAACGTTGCCTGCTCTATTAGTAAACAAAGGATTTTTAGTCATCAAACGATTACAGCCACCACTGATGGTAGGTAGTCCTGATGGAACTCAGGATGGAGACAAATGGGCTGCCCACTGCCAAGCTCTTACCTTCTGCAACAACCCCAACAGTGCACTCTGAGGGGACTCAGGATGGGGAAGAAGAGGATACTGGTCCTAGATAGCTAAAGTGCCTATCAAAAGAATAATTTTAATGAGCCCAGACTCTCGCATTTCCCATACATGGAAAAACACTAACCTTATTAACTTGCAATATATGGTTGTCTTTAGTAACAGCAAACTTTTGATGTTCCTACTATCTGGTCTTTGTTGCCATACTCCTATATATCATGGCACCTCCCTTAACTCTTTAGAACAGTCTCTCAGAGCTATCTGAGAAACTATCTTCCAGTCTTGAAGTCCTCAGAAACTCTGCCAAATAGAACATAACTTAACTTTTGCATTTTTTTTCAATCAACACTGTAGTTTAAGTATCACTTCTGTGAATTTCTTTTCCAGAAGAAGACTGCAAAAATTGTGAAAAAGGTGCAGTGTTTGCTAAGTGAATCTTTGTAAGTAATGATTAAGAAGCAGGTTCTAGGAGAATTTTCTCAATTCTTTCCAGACTGGACAGTCTAGATTATATGTGTGGTTTCTATTTGTTCAGAGTTTAGTTTTTACTAGAAAGGAGGTATGAGATGGGAGTGGTGGACAATGTTGGATCAGCAAAGTGTCATGTATTTCATCTGTGGAAACATATTGGTTTTCTTTATGGAAAGCTAGCTAAGAAAAGAAAATTAGGAGATAAGATACACATACGTAGGGAGAGAATTGACTTTATTATTATATGTATTAAGCCATTTAATCCTTAAAACAACCATATGAGGTATAACAAGGAATAACAAATATGATTCCATATTAGATCATTTAACCTTTGTTTTCTGTTGCTTTTACTACAAGTTAATTATAAAAGGATCTGCCTATAGCTTAAAGTAAACATAATTGCCCATCTCCAAGAACCCTGTCCCCCATGCCTGAATGTGAAACTAGAATACCTTTGTTCAATTCATAGGAAACATCTTGACCCTGTTCTCCTTTGAATGGCTATAAGAAAGAACAAATGAACATATCTCCTGGAGTGTGGCCAAAAATGAGATATTTACAACAATGTATGGTGGCTCTGTGGTAAAGAATCTGCCTGCCAAGCAGGAGATGTGGGTGCAATCTCTGTGTTGGGAAGATCCCCTGGAGAAGGAAATGGCAATCCATTCCAGTACTCTTGCCTGGGAAATCCCATGGACAGAGGCACCTGGCAAGCTGCAGTACATGGGGTCACAAAAGAGTTGGAAGACTTAGCGATTTAAAAAAAAAAAAAAAATTACCTTTTGACTTTCCTTCCACACAACTCTCATCTTTGTCCTATAAAATAAATTAGCATCCAGACCTCGGGAAGATGATTCTCTAAGACATTTGTCTGCCATCTTCTTGGATTCCTGATTTTCTTAATAATGTCATTATTCCCTGCCCCAACACTACATCTCCTGATGTTATTGGCCTGTTGTGTGGTGAGTAGACAAGCTTGGACGTGGTAACAGAGGCAGATGCTTTTATTGAACTCAAACTGTAGATAAGGCACAGAGGATTTACAAAACTAGCCAACAGCCACAAAGCTACTAAGTAATCTGATTAAGCTAGAATTTGAAGATTCTGACTCTTAAATCCATGCTCCTTTTTGTACACTATCTTGTTTCCCCACAGGGAAAATGCTTTTTCTCTATCAGTTCTTCTACCTAATATTGGGCTGGCCAAAAAGTTCATTTGGATTTTTCCATAAGATGTTACAAAATTTTAAGCAACTTAAGACTTTCTTTTTCTCTACCCTCTACAATTTCTTCCTCAAAGTTAGCTAAGAGAAATGATTTTAAAACATAAGATATAGGAAAACACTGAAGAGCATAATAACCTACAAGACTTAAGAAAATGCTAGCAGGGAATACAAAGTTGACATCAAGGTCAATGAATATGGGGTTGGACAAAGGTGAGGGGAACACATTTTCAGCACCTGTTATCAGTGACCTGGGAATAAGATTCATCTGCAGTCTAATTTATTCCTGCACTCAACAGATATTTATTGAATATTTACTATGTCTTAAACTCTCTTCTAGACACTGGTCATCTAGTGGAGAATGCAGTAGAAAATTCCATGAAAGTGGGACTTTTATTCCAGTGGATAAACAATACAAGCAAAAATAAATAAGTGAATAAAATCAACAGTCATGATGCATAGAGCTAACAAGAAATTATAAAGTTGCATGAGAGAACAGAGTGGTGGAATGGGTTCTGGTTTAGCTAGAATTGTTAATCTGAGCCATAACATCTAAAGAGAAATTTTGACTTGTCAACCAAGGCCAGTGGATTCCTACAGCTTTGCAGGAGAGATTCTGAAAGCTGAAGTTAATTAAGGGAGCCCAGTCAGGGCACTGAAACTGAGGAGTGGGGAGAGTCGTTGAATCTAGGCAGAGGAGTTATTACAAAAGACGTTTTGAAACAGGGATAGAATTGCTACCTCCACTCCACCTGCAGGAAAGTAACAGAAATGGAAGAGTGATTTCAGAAAGGGGTGCAGCTTTTTTCTTCCAGAGGAATTTAGTCTGGGGAAAATGTGGTGAACATGACTATGAAAGTATAGATCAGAAAGAGAGATGTTAGACAGATGTATGGATATTTCCAGAGGTTCCTCTAAATAAGTTAAAGGCAGACAGGGCCCAAACTTAGTTCGGCTCTATAACAAATAGGGCTGCTGCTGCTGCTAAGTCACTTCAGTCGTGTCTAACTCTGTGCGACCTCATAGACAGCAGCCCACCACGCTCCCCCGTCCCTGGGATTCTCCAGGCAAGAATACTGGAGTGGGTTGCCATTTCCTTCTCCAATGCATGAAAGTGAAAAGTGAAAGTCAAGTCACTCAGTCGTGTCTGACCCTCAGCGACCCCATGGACTGCAGCCTTCCAGGCTCCTCCCTCCATGGGATTTCCAGGAGTGGGGTGTCATTGCCTTCTCTGAACAAATAGGGCAAGTGACTGCAAAATGATTGTAGGCCATATTCTCTTTTACTACAGTTTTGAGCATGTTTCTCTCTTGCATATCAGTGCTTTGAAGGGAAACAAAGAAATATCAGGTACCTAAAAGCCTGGGAGAAGTGGACAGGTACACATCTTTTTCATCATTGGTGATATTGTAAGGATGGGAGGGTATTGCCACTGATAAGGTTGCTGAAGTATTTGGATCTTTAGCATCAGGAAAAATGAAATCTAAACCCTACTTTCTTAAATCTCACTGTCATAGAGGCAAAGGGCTATTATTTATCTAGTCCAGAAACTAAGTGATCTTGTCAGGTAAACCAAAAAACAAAAGATGGCTGAGTTCACTTGAGCTACCATCAAATTTAAAGTGCTATTGAAATAATCATACATAGACAAACAAAGGACAGTATAGAAACTAGTTTTCTGAGACCTATAATCACACTAGAATATTCTTCAAAAGATTAGGGAGTAGGAGTCATTGAGGGATGTAGAGAGAAATGGATAGGCATGAATGAAAGAGCCAGCTATACAAGTTGATGAAGAAAAACAACTTGAGTTTTATACCTCTTTTGATACAACATGCCAGCATGTCACCAGTGTTCTTTAATGGCAGGAAAAAATGCCTTTCAGGATGTTTGGGGGGCATAAGTGTGGCATAACATCCCCCAGTATACTGCTACCTGTGATGTACACAGGGCTTTGGGTGAGGTGTTATTGTCCTTAACTGCCGAATGTTTATGCCATTTTAAGGAAATTCATTGTATCATTGTAACAAAAATGATTACCTCATTTCATGTCTCCTAGTGTTACTATAATTCAAAATTAATTACTCTCTTTTTCTCAGATCTGGTATGTGACCCTGTTTTTCTCCAATTACAGGTACATACATACACATACACATTTTAAATGAATATGTTAGAGTCAATTCCTGAAACAGTTCATCCATTAAAAAAAATAAATAAATCCGAGATCTGTATTCTACAGAGCTATATTCATAGATCTATAATGCCTATAATATAGTGTAAGTGTCTCTGGTTAGATATGCATTAGTTTAAAAAAATATATAATGACTGATCCAGGTGGAATGACTTTACTGAAAGCCTGTATGAGCTTCTTTACTAATTAGATTTGCATAAACTGGTCCTGCTGCTGAGTCAACAAATGACTCTTAAAATGGCAATTCCTCTTTCATTTAGAGACCTCAGCTTTTTGCAGAGTCCCATCTTCAAGATTAGAAATGGAATTGTTTAAATAATCATGTCATCTCTCAGAAGATTAGATTGAATTCAATAATGAATTGATCTCTGTCCCTCCTGGCAACCAGAATGCTAAAAGCTTTTACGCTATATTTTGATCTTTAAATTATAACTGAATTCATCAAATATAAACATGGAAATATAAATAGTCACACCACAGAGAAGACAAACACTAACTATCTGTATACCTTTCAGCAAGCCTCATAATTTCTCTAGTCAAACCAAGAAAGGACATACATACTTAACCTCTAATTCCTAAACAGAAAGGCTAAGTGGCATCAGAAAGTGAATTCATTGGAATAGTAATTTATTCATTCATTTACTTATTTAACTAGTATTCCTAGAGCACCTTGTACATACTGGATACTTTGGTATCCAAACTATAAATTAGCTTGGAAACAAAATTATAAATTAGATGATACTGGACTTTAAGAAAGTTACAGTATAGGAGAAGGTGGAGGATAAGTAGAGAAACAAATTCAATAAAGAGTCATAAGTGCGATTACAAAAATTTGTACATAGCAGTAATAAAAATTATGGCTACTATTTACTGTGTATTTATAACATAACAAACAGTACTATGTGCTATGCAAAGGGTAATGATGACAATAACTAAAACTTAAGTGCTATGAAGTATTCACTTTTGGAATATTTATTGTGCAGATTTCCATTTATAACTGGACAAACCAAATCACAGAAGAGTTAAATAATTTGTGCTAAGATACCAAGTAAGACATGATTTTTACCCAAATAGTTGGATTCCAGGATTTGTGCACTTTAGGGGCTTCCCTGGTGGCTCAGACAGTAAAGAATCTGCCTGCAGTGCAGGAGACACAGGTTTGATCCCTGGGTTGGGAAGATCTGCTGGAGAAGGAAATGGCAACATACTCCAGTATTCTTTCCTGGAGAATCCCATGGACAGAAGAGTCTGGTAGGCTACAGTCCATAGGCTCACAAAGAGTTGGACTGTTTACTGTGTATTTGAGACATAACAAATATTATGCTATGTGCTATGCTAAGGGCAATAATGACAGTAGTTAAAACTTAGAGTGCTATTAAGTGTTCAGTTCTGGAATATTTACTGTGAAGATTTCCAATTATAGCTGCACAAACTGAATCACAGAAAAGTTAAATAATTTGTGCTAGGATACCAAACAAGACAAGATTTTTATCCAAATAGTTGGGTTCCAGGATCTGCACACTTAACCACTACAATATTTAGCCAAAGACAGAGTCCTGGCACCTAAATACTTAAATCTTTCTGAGAGACATAACCAGTTAAATAAGGTAAATGTAAATGACATAGTGGTAAACATAATTCTAAAGATGACTTCTTATGGTGTCCATTCCCATGGATGGGTTCAAGATGGTGGAGTAGAACAATGTGTGCCTATCTCCTACAAGAGCACCAAAATCAAAACTAGCTATTGAACAATCATCAACAGGGGGGCACTGGAACCCACAAAAAATATAACTCTTGTCCAAAGATGAAGAAGAAGTTGCAATGAGATGGTAGGAAGGGAACAATCATGATAAAAATTAAATCCCACAGCTGCCAAGTGGGCAATCCACAAACTGGAGAACAGTAATACCAAAGAAATTCTCCCACTGTTGTGAAGGTTCTGAGCCTCACCTCAGGCTTCCCAGCCTGGGGATCTGGCAAAGGGAGTGGGAATTCCCAGGGAATCTGAATTTGAATTCCTGCAGGATTTGATTACAAGATTTCCACAAGACTGGGGAAAACAGAAACTCCACACTTGGAGGGCACAAACAAAATCTTGCATGAACCAAGACCCAAGGGAAAGGAGCAGTGACTCCAGAGAAGAATGAATGAGATCTGCCGGCTAGTGTTGGAGGGTCTCCTCTGGAGGCATGGGTTGCAAGTGGCTCACCATGAGGTGGGAGTACTGGCAGCAACAGTCCTGGAAGGTGTTCTTTGGCATAAGCCTTCTTGGAGGTTGCCATTAATGCTACCATAGACCCCAGAGCTGAGTACCTCAGGCCAAACAACTAGTACAGAGAGAGTGAAATCCCCCGTATCAGCAGATAATTGGATTAAAGTTTTATTGAGCACAGCCCTGCCCATCAAAGCAAGACCCAAATTTTCTTACCACCAGTCCCTCCCATCTGGAATCTTACACAAGCCTGTTAGCCTCTTCCAACAGAGAGCAAACAGAAGAAGCAAGAAGAACCACAATCTCACAGTGGCTAGAACAAAAACCACATCGTAAGAAGTTAATCAGGATGAAAAAGCAGAGTCTTGTGTCCCAGATGATGCAACAAGATAAACCCCCCCCAAAACAACTAAATGAAGTAGAGATAGGCAATCTTCCAGAAAAATAATTCAGAATAATGCTAGTGAAGTTGATCCAGGACCTCAGAAAAAGAATGGAGAAGATGTTAATGAATGTTACCCAAAGACCAAAACTAAAGAACAAACAAAAAGAGACGAGCAGTACACTACAAGGAAATACTAGCAGAATAACTGACGCAGAAGAACAGACAAGTGACTTGAAAAAATGATGGAAATCATTGCCACAGAAGAGAATATAGAAAAATGAATGAAAAAAAAAAGAAAAAAAGAAAAAACTGACGACAGCCTAAGAGACCTCTGGTGTTGCAGTCCTTTAATGGACCAGAACCTGGTGGTCTGGAGTCAACGATAAGAAAGTAAAGGAGAGAAAGAGGCTGATATTCCTTGGTTTATGCAGAAAACCAATAAAGTCCCTGACCCAGGGCTTGCTCTGTTCACGGAGGCCTCAGGCGCCCTCTCGATGGGGTGAAGGCACAGAGAGCCTTCTCAAGAGGGTCTTAGAAGCCCGGGCAGGAAAGTGAACTCAGAGGGCCTCTGTGCTCCAAAGAAATAGCCTGAGACAGAGAGAGAAAGACACGGGGACCAGAGCTCTGATGGGGCAAAGGTGTTTTAATCAACATGGTGTGGGCATATATACTGTAGTTATTCTCAGCAAAGATAAAGATTAAAATTCCAGACTGAGAGAGAGAGAGTTGTAATTAATCACTTTTACCATATGGTTCACAAAAAGGAAGAGGGTGCTTATCCCCGTATAGAAAAACTAACGAAGGAAATGCCTAGATCCCTCAGCCCCAGGAGAGGCTTGCCTCTCCTCTTAATTCCTGAATATTTAGGAATTAATAAGGAACAGAGGATTCCTGACAGATCCAAAATAGCACACAGGAAGCCTCCTGTTAAATGCTTCCTGACAATTTCCCCTATTTTATTATATTTGTAAAATGAAATTTGATTTCTATCCAGTTGTAGGCACTATGATTAAAATGAATCAAGAGAAACACAAAATTGAGGTAATCTGGAAGCAAGTCCAACCATGGGACCTTCTTCCCTTGGTCACTGGAGATTTACTGGTAACTACAAATTATGTTGAGATAGAAGAATCAAAAGGAAATCATGTCTTAAAGATACAGAGGAATTAAGACAAGTATATAGTTTACAATTAATGTAAGTTACAGAATGTAAAGTCTTATTGTAAATTTCCTATGGCTATAACAAAAGGAAGTGGGACATAGGCCTGTATAAAATATGACCGATTATAGAAATAGTTACTATGACCACGACTGGTGCCTGTAAACTGTCCGGTCCAAGTTCCAAGTTTTTCGGTGCTTGCAGCCCAAATGTCTCATTGTTTAGGCCCACTCTGTTTATTGAGGACGATTCAAGGAGGATGAGGGGGTGCCGTCAAGCCAGCCAAGAATTCTTTTGTCATGGTAATGTTTCATTAGTAATCTCTTACATAATGTTTTTTTGTTTTTTCTCTCTTTCCCTAAAGTTTCAGTAGTGTAAACATGGTTCACAGAAAATAACCCAAGCAGTGTCCGAAGGTCTTCTTTTGGAGGCAGGATGAAAACTCAAATTTGTTGGTTGACGTTTATGTGTAGTTTCCCTGGGCCCCTGAACAAGGGAAGGACTTCATATCTTAAAGAAATGTTAATTAGTTTTCCCTCCTCCCCATGGTGTGAGGGTCCTTTAATGTACTAGGGAGAAGGCATATGTATAAAGTCATTAGTTGAAATGATTGGTCCTCTCTCTGTCCATTCGACCACCTATAATAGAGGAGAGTTGGGTATTAGTCCGAGCGCGAATGGGGAGAGGTACAGGCCAAAAGACTGAGCATTGCCAGGAGAATGTATTCAGGTCTCCGAGGCAATCCCTTTTGAGAGACCAAATTTTCAGCTTGATTAGTAAGGGTTTTTATTTGTCCCCAAGTGGGGAGATCATAGGGGTGATGCTGATGAGGGCGGTGCTTCCTGGAGATATTTAGAGCAGCCATGGCCCATATTGGAATTTCTTCCCCCTGGGGTCCTTGTTGTCTCATCTCCATTTTGAAGGCTGGGGGCTCCCTTGGGTCGAATCTTCTGAAGAGGAAGCCATGTGAGTTCTTTGGATCCATCTGGGGAAATACAAGCATAACCCTTTCCCTGTAAGATTAGTTTCCCAGATTTCCATTGTTTCATTAACCTGTCTTGGTACCAAATGGGCAGAGGAAGAGAAGTGTCCTTCAATTCCTCGAAATGCCTTTCTGCTCTCATAAGATATCTCCCTGTGGTAAGTTTAAAAAATTTAAAACAAATAAAGCTATATTAACAATAGTAATAGGTTTAGAAAAGATCTTATGTTGGAATCTAGTAAAGTCTGCTTTAGATAATGAAGACAGTAGTGTTCCTGTGTATTCACGTTTTTTTTAATTTTTTTTATTTGCAACTTTAGTGTGTGATGTGTTCGTTTGACTATGTCTTGTGCCTGTGGATTATAAGGAATGCCTATAATATGTTTAATAGGAAAAAATTGTAAAAATTGTTTAAACTGTCTAGAAATATAGGCAGGGCCATTGACTGTTTTTATAGGACGAGGAGTTCCCATTACAGCAAAACAAGCTAATAAGTGAGTTATAACATGTTGTGTAGCCTCATCACGAAGAGGTGTAGCCCAAATAAAAGAAGAATTAGTATCGATACAGACATGCAAGAAAGAAGATGGAGAGAGTTCAGGGAAATGAGTTACATCCATTTGCCATAGTTCATTAGGTTGCAAACCACGAGGATTAATACCTTGTGTGATGGGTTGAAGACATAGGGGTCTACAAGAAGAGCAATTATTAATAATTTCTTTAGCCTGGTGGTATGGGATTTTCCATAGCTGGTGTAGGGAGCCAGCATTGTTATGCAACAGAGCATGCTGTTCCTCTGGAGTAGCAAAGGAAACCAGTTTATCAGCTTGCTCATTACCATAAGTCATCAGGCCCGGAAGAAAGAATGTGCTCAAATATAAATGTAATATAAATGTAAATAAGTGTAATATAAATGGGAGAATAGTGGTTTCTAACAACAGACTGTAGTTCGAAAAAGAGTTGTTGAATAATAGGTTGATTGGAGTTTATGGTGGAGGTTTCTATATTTTTTTAATACAAAAACAGAATATATAGAGTCAGAGACTATATTAATGGGGTAAGGATGTAGGCAAATAATTCATTTTGTTGAGCAGAATGAAATTTAGTATAAAAGACTTTATATTCCTTAAGAGACCAGAATGAAGCTTTGGCAGTTTTAGTCCCATCTATATAAAAAAACCTCGGCCTGTGGTATAGGCTGTGAGCTGATAATGCAAGAAATAATAAATCAGTATTTTTTAAGAAATAAATTTCTCCAAAATATTCCATAAAAGCTATTTGGAAAATGGTAGACGTTTGTAAAGCATTCTCAAATTGAGATTTATTGATAGGTATTAAAAATTTTATGAGGATCAGAGCCAATTAGAGTTTTAGTCCTATTTCTTCCATTGATAATGATTAGAGCAATTAAATCAAGGTAGGGTGTAAGTGACTTTATTCCCCTAAAACGGGTATAGATCCATTCTACTGGGTGTTCTTGTTGGGCAAGAAGTCCTGTGGCAGCATGAGGAGAGGAAAGTATAAACAATTCTAGAGATAAATCTATTTTGATGCAAGTAAGAAATTGTTTTTGTAATTTATTTTGCACCAAATAGAGATCCTCTCGTACCTTTTGAGAAAATGAACAAGGGGTATTTAAATAAGGATCTCCTTTTAAAGTATTAAACAGGTTATTCAGTTGATAATTAGCAATGCCTAAAGAAGGTCTGATGGAGAAGGCAACTGCACCCCACTCCAGTACTCTTGCCTGAAAAACCCCATGGATGGAGGAGCCTGGTAGGCTGCAGTCCATGGGATCGCTAAGAGTCCAGAACGATTTGAGTGACTTCACTTTCACTTTTCACTTTCATGCATTGGAGAAGGAAATGGCAACCCACTCCAGTGTTCTTGCCTGGAGAATTCCAGGGACGGAGGAGCCTAGTGGGCTGCCGACTATGGGAATGCACAGAATTGGACACGACTGAAGGGATTTAGCAACAGCAGCAGCAAAGAAGGTCTGAAAGAGATGGGAATACCAGACCACCTGACCTGACTCTTGAGAAACCTGTATGCAGGTCAGGAAGCAACAGTTAGAACTGGACATGGAACAACAGACTGGTTCCAAATAGGAAAAGTAGTACGTCAAGGCTGTATATTGTCACCTTGCTTATTTAACTTCTATGCAGAGTACATCATGAGAAACGCTGGGCTGGAAGAAGCGCAAGCTGCAATCAAGATTGCCGGGAAAAATATCAATAACCTCACATATGCAGCTGACACCACCCTTATGGCAGAAAGTGAAGAGGAACTAAAAAGCCTTTGGAGGAAAGTGAAAGAGGAGAGTGAAAGAGTTGGCTTAAAGCTCAACATTCAGAAAACTAAGATCATGGCATCTTGTCCCATCACTCCATGGGAAATAGATGGGGAAACAGTGGAAACAGTGTCAGAGTTTATTTTGGGGGGCTCCAAAATCACTGTAGATGGTGATTTCAGCCATGAAATTAAAAGACGCTTACTCCTTGGATGAAAAGTTATGATCAACCTAGATAGCATAATGAAAAGCAGAGACATTACTTTGCCAACAAAGGTCCATCTAGTTAAGGTTATGGTTTTCCAGTGGTCATGTATGGGTGTAAGAGTTGGACTGTGAAGAAAGCTGAGTGCTGAAGAACTGGTGCTTTTGGAGAAGACTCTTGAGAGTCCCTTGGACTGCAAGGAGATCCAACCAGTCCATTCTGAAGGAGATCAGCCCTGGGATTTCTTTGGAAGGAATGATGCTAAAGCTGAAACTCCAGTACTTTGGCCACCTCATGCGAAGAGTTGACTCATTGGAAAAGACTCTGATGCTGGGAGGGACTGGAGGTAGGAGGAGAAGGGGACGACAGGGGATGAGATGGCTGGATGGCATCTCTGACTCAATGGACGTGAGTCTGAGTGAACTCCGGGCATTGGTGATGGACAGGGAGGCCTGGAAAGAAGGTCTGGAGAAGGCAATGGCACCCCACTCCAGTACTCTTGCCTGGAAAATCCTATGGGCAGAGGAGCCTGGTAGTCTGGAGTCCATGGGGTCGTGAAGAGTCAGACAAGACTGAGTGACTTGACTTTCACTTTTCACTTTCATGCATTGGAGAAGGAAATGGCAACCCACTCCAGTGTTCTTGCCTGGAGAATCCCAGGGATGGGGGAGACTGGTGGGCTGCCGTCTATGAGGTCGCACTGAGTTGGACATAACTGAAGTGACTTAGCAGCAGCAGCAAAGAAGGTCTAATCCAATTAATATCACTTAAGAGCTTTTGAATGGAGAAGGCGATTGCCTGGAAAATCCCATGGACAGAGGACCCTGGTAGGCTGCAGTCCATGGGGTCACGAAGAGTCGGACATGACTGAGCGACTTGACTTTCACTCTTCACTTTCATGAATTGAGGAAGGAAATGGCAACCCACTCCAGTGTTCTTGCCTGGAGAATCCCAGAGACGAGGGAACCTGGTGGGCTGCCGTCTATGGGGTCGCACAGAGTCGGACACAACTGAAGTGACTTAGTAGCAGCAGCAGCAGCAAGAGCTTTTGAAAATCATTTAAGGTTGATACTTTATCAGTGTGGATCTGAGTTAGTTGGGGAGTAATAAGTAGTCTATTAACAACAAGCCCCAAGTAATGGTCAGATGTAGACGTTTGAATTTTTTCAGGGGCAATGATTAATCCAGAGTTTTTTAAGGATAGTTGAGCTATATCAAACATGTGTTGAGTTTCTAAGATAGATGGAGCCAAAAACAATACATCATCCACATAGTGAATAACAAGAAAGTTAGGAAACTACTTTCTCACAGGCTCAAGGGCCTTGGCTACAGAGTACTGACACGTGGTGGGAGAATTCATCATCCCTTGTGGCAGTACAGTCCATTGGTACCATTTATGAGGTCCAATATGATTAGGATAAATGAGAGAGAAAGCAAATCTCTCTTGGTCTAAAGGGTGTAAAGGTATATTTAAAAAAGCAATCTTGTAAATCAATAATAATAATGTGCCAGTTTGGAAGAATAGTAGTAGGTGATGGGATTCCTGGTTATAATGCACCCATGGGTTTCATAGATGCATTAAGTTTTCTAAGGTCTGTTAGGAGACGCCATTTGTTAGAGTTCTTTTTTATGACAAAAACAGAAGAGTTCCAAGGAGGACAAGATTCCTCAATATACTTTAATTCTAGTTGTGTATCTATAAGTTCCTTAGCCGCCTGTAATTTCTCTTTTGTGAGGGGCCGCAGTTGTGTCTAAATATGCTCATTATTCTTCCAAGTTATTTTAATAATTGTATTGTTTGTTAAATGAGCAGTGGTCCCTAGGAAAAATGGGGAATGTATATCTGAGTTTGCCATTGCATAAGTCCCTTCCTATTATATGAAGGGGTGCATCTATCACATAAGGTTTTAATGTTGCAAGTTGGCCTTCTGGTCCCTCACATGGATAAATTTGAGTACTCTGATAAAACTCTTGTACTTTGGTTTGAGAAACCCCTGCAATTTGGTAAGAAATTTTTTTGTACAGGCCAGGATTTGGGCCATAAATGTTTGGAAATAATACTAATATCAGATCCAGTGTCAAGGAGACCAGAAAATCTTTTACCGTTAATTTTGATATTTATAGTCAGTCAGGTGCATTCAGATACTGTCAGTTCAGTTCAGTCACTCAGTCGTGTCCGACTATTTGCGACCCCATGAATCGCAGCAGGCCAGGCCTCCCTGTCCATCACCAACTCCCAGAGTTCACTCAGATTCACGTCCATCGAGTCAGTGATGCCATCCAGCTATCTCATCCTCTGTCGTCCCCTTATCCTCCTGCCCTCAATCCCTCCCAGCATCAGAGTCTTTTCCAATGAGTCAACTCTTCGCATGAGGTGGCCAAAGTACTGGAGTTTCAGCTTTAGCATCATTCCTTCCAAAGAAATCCCAGGGCTGATCTCCTTCAGAATGGACTGGTTGGATCTCCTTGCAGTCCAAGGGACTCTCAAGAGTCTTCTCCAACTCCACAGTTCAAAAGCATCAATTCTTCGGCACTCAGCCTTCTTCACAGTTCAACTCTCTCATCCATACATGACCACAGGAAAAACCATAGCCTTGACTAGACGGACCTTAGTCGGCAAAGTAGTGTCTCTGCTTTTGAATATGCTATCTAGGTTGATCATAACTTTTCATCCAAGGAGTAAGCGTCTTTTAATTTCATGGCTGCAATCACCATCAGCAGTGATTTTGGAGCCCCCCAAAACAAGATCTGACACTGTTTCCACTGTTTCCCTATCTATTTCCCAGGAAGTGATGGGACCGGATGCCATGATCTTAGTTTTCTGAATGTTGAGGTTTAAGCCAACTCTTTCACTCTCCCGTTTCACTTTCATCAAGAGACTCTTTAGTTGTTTTTCCCTTTCTGCCACAAGGGTGGTGTCATCTGCATATCTGAGGTTATTGATATTTCTCCCGGCAATCTTGAGTCCAGCTTGGGCTTCTTCCAGCCCAGCGTTTCTCATGATGTACTCTGCATAGAAGTTAAATAAGTAGGGTGACAATATACAGCCTTGATGTACTCCTTTTCCTATTTGGAACCAGTCTGTTGTTCCATGTCCAGTTCTAACTGCTGCTTCTTGACATGCATACAGATTTCTCAAGAGGCAGGTCAGGTGGTCTGGTATTCCCGTCTCTCTCAGAATTTTCCAGTTTATTGTGATTCACACAGTCAAAGGCTTTGGCATAGTCAGTGAGGCAGAAATAGATGTTTTTCTGGAACTCTCTAGCTTTTCCGATGATCCAGCGGATGTTGGCAATTTGATCTCTGGTTCCTCTGCCTTTTCTAAAACCAGCTTGAACATCAGGAAGTTCACGGTTCACGTATTGCTGAAGCCTGGCTTGGAGAATTTTGAGCATTACTTTACTAGCATGTGAGATGAGTGCAGTTGTGCTGTAGTTTGAGCATTCTTTGGCATTGCCTTTCTTTGGGATTGGAATGAAAGCTGAACTTTTCCAGTCCTGTGGCCACTGCTGAGTTTTCCAAATTTGCTGGCATATTGAGTGTGGCACTTTCACAGCATTGTCTTTCAGGATTTGAAATAGCTCAACTGGAATTTCATCACCTCCACTAGCTTTGTTCATAGTGATGGTTTCTAAGGCCCACTTGACTTCACATTCCAGGATGTCTGGCTCTAGATGAGTGATCACACCATTGTGATTAGCCGGGTCATGAAGATCTTTTTTGTAAAGTTCTTCTGTGTGTTCTTGCCACCTCTTCTTAATATCTTCTGCTTCTGTTAGGTCCATACTCTTTCTGTCCTTCATCGAGCCCATCTTTGCATGAAATGTTCCCTTGGTATCTCTAATTTTCTTGAAGAGATCTTCAGTCTTCCCCATTCTGTTCTTTTCCTCTATTTCTTTGCATTGATTGCTGAAGAAGGCTTTCTTATCTCTTCTTGCTATTCTTTGGAACTCTGCATTCAGATGCTTATCTCTTTCCTTTTCTCCTTTGCTTTTTGCTTCTCCTCTTTTCACAGCTATTTGTAAGGCCTCCCCAGACAGCCATTTTGCTTTTTTTGCATTTCTTTCCCATGGGGATGGTCTTGATCCCTGTCTCCTGTACAATGTCAGGAACCTCATTCCATAGTTCATCAGGCACTCTATCTATCAGATCTAGGCCCTGAAATTTACTTCTCACTTCCACTGTATAATCATAAGGGATTTGATTTAGGTCATACCTGAATGGTCTAGCGGTTTCCCCTACTTTCTTCACTTTGAGTCTGAATTTGATAATAAGGAGTTCATGATCTGAGCCACAGTCAGCTCCTGGTCTTGTTGTTGTTGACTGTATAGAGCTTCTCGATCTTTGGCTGCAAATAATATAATCAATCTGATCTGGATTTCTTAAAACTGGAAAGGCAGAGAAACCTTCAACTTCAGAGACCTGTGATTGCACAGCCAGCAATTCAGAGAGCCTCTGTCATGAAGGAGAGTGAGTCGGTAAATTATTGTTATTCAGAAAGGTGTTATTGGTTTTAATATCAAAAGTTGTCTTAGGGGAGTAGTTGCCAGAATCATTAGGTGTTTGCAAGGGAGAGACGTTGGGATTTATGTCCGCTGGCAGGAGAGGAGTGCTTGGAGCAACCAGGGCAGGGCTTGTAGCAGAATTCTGAAATATTTTATGTTGTTCTAATTGGGCCTTTTGTAAGGTATAATCATCTAATTCATATTCATGTAATAAGTGTTCTGCCTGTTTCTGAGTATTAGGAGGGCTAGAATTACCTTGTAATTATAAAATCATGGCTTCAATATGAGCCCACAGGGGCCAAAAATCTATCAGGATATTTTTTTCCTGTCTGGCAGCATGTTCAACATTCTCTATGGCCGGTGCCAAATTTCTAAATCAACACTACCTTCTTCAGGGAACCAAGGGTTGCATTCAACCACTGTCTGAAGGCAAGCCTCTATTTGCTGAGGCAAAACTGAAAATCCCTGAACTTTAAATAAGTGCTGAAATAAAGTAGAAAATGATAGAGCTTTCCAGCCATTTGACCCATGTCTTAGTACTTTCCAGCCTCAATAGGCCCTCGAGGTCACTCCGTCCGATCTGCCAAGTGTACCAGGCTCCTGTTCAGGTGCCACTTGTTGCGGTCCTTTAATGGACCAGAACCCGGTGGTCCAGAGTTGATGATAAGAAAGTAAAGGAGAGAAAGTGGTTGATATTCCTTGGTTTATGCAGAAAACCAATGAAGTCCCTGACACAAGGCTTGCTCTGTTCATGGAGGTCTCAGGCACCCTCTCGATGGGGTGAAGGCACAGAGAACCTTCTCAAGAGGGTCTTAGAAGCCCAGGCAGGGAAGTGAACTCAGATGGCCTCTGTGCTCCAAAGAAATAGCCTGAGAGAGAGAGAGAAAGAAAGAGAAAGATACGGGGACCAGAGCTCTGATGGAGCAAAGGTGTTTACATGGTGTGGGCATATATACTGTAGTTATTCTCAGCAAAGATAAAGATTAAAATTGCAGACTAAGAGAGAGAGAGTTGTAAATAATCACTTTTACCATATGGTTCACAAGAAGGAAGAGGGTACTTATCACCATATAGAAAAACTAATGAAGGAAATGCCTGGGTCCCTCAGCCCTGGGAGAGGCTTGCCTCTCCTAATAAGAAACAGAGGATTCCTGATAGAGCCAAAACAGCACACAGGAAGCCTCCTGTTAAATGCTTCCTGACATTATGGGACAACATTAAACACACCAATATTTGCATTATAGCAGTCTCAGAAGGAGAAGAGAGACACAAATGATCTAAGGAAATACTTGAAAAAATAATAGCTGAAAATTTCCCTAACATAGGAAAGGAAATAGTCAACCAAGTCCAGGAAGCACAGATAGTCCCAAGCCAGATAAACCCAAGGAAGGACCCACTGAGACACACAGCAATCAAAATGACAAAAATTGAAGACAAAGATAAAATATTAAAAGTAATAAGTGAAAAAAGACAAATAACACACAAGGTAACTCCCATAAGGTTATCAGCTGCTATCTCAACAGAAGCTATTAGCAAGAAGAGAAAGTCATGATATATTTAAAATGATGAAAGGGAAGCACCTATAACCAAGAATACTCTACTTAGCAAGGATCTCGTTCAGAGTTGATAGAGAAATTTAAAGCTTTCCAGACAAGTGAAAATTAAGAGAATTCAGCATCATGAAACCAGCTTTAGAACAAATGATAAAGGAACTTCTCTAGGCAGGAAATGCAAGAGAAGGAAACAACCTACACAAACCCCCAAAATATAAGAAAATGAGAATAGGATTATACATATTGATAATTATCTTAAATGTAAATGGGTTATCAACCAAAAGACATACATTGCCTGGGAGGATGAAAACATGTTCATATATATCCTTTCACTTATCACATTAGTCCACTTAACCCTGCAAAATTGTATGTCATTATTTTAAATTGTTAGGTTAATCATGTTTCCATTATGGCTTGCAATTGTAATTCAGTTCAGTACAGTTCAATTCAGTCGCTCAGTAGTGTCCAACTCTTTGCGACCCCATGAATCGCAGCATGCCAGGCCTCCCTGTCCATCACCAACTCCCGGAGTTCACCCAGACTCATGTCCATCGAGTCAGTGATGCCATCCAGCTATCTCATCCTCTGTCGTCCCCTTCTCTTGCCCACAATCCCTCCGAGCATCAGAATCTTTTCCAATGAGTCAACTCTTTGCACAAGGTGGCCAAAGTATTGGAGTTTCAGCTTTAGCATCATTCCTTCCAAAGAACACCCAGGACTGATCTCCTTCAGAATGGACTGGTTGGATCTCCTTGCAGTCCAAGGGACTCTCAAGAGGCTCCTCCAACACCACAGTTCAAAAGCATCAATTCTTCAGCTCTCAGCCTTCTTCACAGTCTAACTCTCTCATCCATACATGACTACTGGAAAAACCATAGCCTTGACTAGACGGACCTTTGTTGGCAAAGTAATGTCTCTGCTTTTGAATATGCTATCTAGGTTGGTCATAACTTTTCATCCAAGGAGTAAGCGTCTTTTAATTTCATGGCTGCAGTCACCATCTGCAGTGATTTTGGAGCCCAGAAAAATAAATACTGGCACTGTTTCCACTGTTTCCCCATCTATTTCCCATGAAGTGATGGGACCGATGCCATGATCTTAGTTTTCTGAATGTTGAGCTTTAAGCCAACTCTTTCACTCTCCTCTTTCACTTTCCTCCAAAGGCTTTTTAGTTCCTCTTCACTTTCTGCTATAAGGGTGGTGCCATCTGCATATCTGAGGTTATTGATATTTCTCCCAGCAATCTTGGTTCCAGTTTGTGTTTCTTCCAGCCCAGCGTTTCTCATGATGTACTCGACATATAAGTTAAATGAGCAAGGTGAAAATACACAGCCTTGACATACTCCTTTTCCTATTTGGAACCAGTCTGTTGTTCCATGTCCAGTTCTAACTGTGCTTCCTGACCTGCATACCGGTTTCTCAAGAGGCAGGTCAGGTGGTCTGGTACTCCCATCTCTTTCAGAATTTTCCACAGTTTAGCCATTATAATTAGCTTTTTTTTTTTTTTCTCTTGATATTGATTGTGAAACAATCTTTTACTATTGAAACATATTTTACTATTGAAACATCTATTACTATTGTGATAATGAAACTATTATTCACTTAATACCACTGTATCATGATTGATCAGCAGTAAATATTAGAATCTTATATCCCTAAAACTACCTTTTAATAGAAAAACTTGTAATCACTTTTTAAAATCCAGATGGATATCAGAATTAACTGTGAATTTTTTGAAAAATACAAATGCCCAGGTATTGCTGTTTTTTTCTCCAAAGCTCCAGCTGTTTTTCTAATGAACATTCATGTTTAAAAATAACTGGATTATATGATGATCTTTTTCTTGTATCTAGTTTATTTCACTTTTTTAATTTCTTTTTTTTTGGTTTATTTTTATTAAAAAATATTTGTTTTTAATTGAGAGATAATTGCTTTACAATATTTTGTTGGTTTCAACCATATATGTGCATGAATCAGTCATAAATATACATATGTCCCCTGACTCTTGAACATCCCTGCCATTTCCCACTCCATGCCACCCCTCTAGTTTGTCACAAAGCACTGGATTTGAACTCCCTGCATTAAACAGTGAATTTCCACTGGCTATCTAATTTTACATATGGTAATGTATACATCTCAATGGGACTCACTCAGTTTGTCCCACCTTCTCCACCCCACCATGTCCACAAGCCTGTCCTCTATGTCTGCATTTCCACTCTTGCTCTGCAGATGGATTCTTAGGTATCATCATTCTAGATTGCATATAAATGAATTAATATATGAAATTTTTTTTCTCTTTATGACTTACTTTACTCTGTATGATAGGCTCTAGATTCATCCATCTTATTAGAACTGAATCAAATGCATTCCTTTTAATGGCTGAGTAGTATTCCACTGTGTATATGTACCACAGCTTATTTGCCCATTCATCTGTTGATGGACATCTAGGTTGCTTCCAGGTAGTAGCTATTACAAATAGTGTTGAGATGAACATTGGGGTACTGGGTCATATGGTAGTCTATTTCTAGATTTTTAAAGAAATCTCCATACTGTCCTCCATAGTGGCTGTATCAATCCACCTTCCTACCTACAGTGAAAGTGGGTTCCTTTTTCTCCACACCCTCTCCAGTGTTCATTGTTTGTAAATTTTTTGATGATGGCCATTCTGACTGGTATGAGGTGATACCTCACACTGATTTGCATTTCTCTAATACTGAGCAATGCTGAGCAATATATGTGTTTTTTAGCCATCTGTATTTCATCTTTGGAGAAATGTCTGTTCAGGTATTCTGCCCACTTTTTCACTGGGTTATTTGTTTTTCTGGTATTGAGCTGAATAAGCTGCCTGTATATTTTGGAAACTAATCCTTTGTCAGTTGTTTCCTTTAGATCCCGGTTGCTATTATAGTTTTTATTTTCATTACTCTAGAAGTTGGATCGTAGAGGATGTTTCTGTGATTTATGTCAGAGTGTTCTGCCTATGTTTTCCTCTAAGAGTTTCATAGTTCCTGGTCTCAAATATAGGTCTTTAAGCCATTTTGAGTTTATTTTTGTGTATAGTGTTAGGAAGTGTTCTAACTTCATTCTTTCAGACAAAGCCATTCAGTTTCCCCAGCACCATTTATTGAAGAGACTTTCTTTTCTCCATTGTTTATTCTTGCTTCCTTTGTCAAAGACAAGGTGCACATAGCTGTGTGGGCTTGTCTTGGGGCTTTCTATCTTGGTCCATTGGTCTATATTTTTGTACTATACTCTATTGATGACTGTAGCATGTAGCATGGTCTGAAGTCAAGCAGCTTGATTCCTTCAGGCCTGTTTTTCTTTCTGAAATTTGCTTTGGCTATTTGGGATCTTCTGGGTTCGTATAGAATCTGTGAATTTATAATTCTGTGAAAAATACCGTTGATAGTTTGATGAGGATTGAATTGAATCTATAGATTGCTTTCTGCAGAGTAGTCATTTTCACAATATTGATTCTTCCAATCTAGGAACATGGTATATCTCTCCATTTGTTTGTGCTGTCTTTGATTTCTTTCAGTGTCTTATATTTTCCTGCATAAAGGCCTTTTGTCTTTTAAGGTAGCTTTTTCTGTCCATTTGGAGAAGGCAATGGCAAGCCATTCCAGTACTCTTGCCTCGAAAATCTCATGGACGGAGGAGCCTGGTAGGCTGCAGTCCATGGGGTCGCTACTAGTCGGACACGACTGAGCGACTTCACTTTCACTTTTCACTTTCACCCATTGGAGAAGGTAATGCCAACCCACCCCAGTGTTCTTGCCTGGAGAATCCCAGGGATGGCAGAACCTGGTGGGCTGCCATCTATGGGGTCGCACAGAGTCAGACACAATTGAAGCGACTTAGCAGCAGCAGCAGCAGCATCTGTCCATCGGTGTGAATGGGTTATTTAAGTCTCCCACTATTATTGTGTTCCTTTAATAGTTGTTAGCATTTGCCTTATGTATTGAGGTGTTCCTATGTTAAGATGCATATGTATTTATAATTGCTATGTCTTCTTCTTTTATTAATCTTTTGATTGTTATGTAATGTTCTTCTTTGTCTCCTGTAATGATATTTATTTTAAAGTCTATTTTATGTGATATGAATATTACTACTCCTCCTTTCTTTTGACTACCTTTTGCATGGAACATCTTTTTCCAGCCCTTCATTTTTGGTCTGTATGTGTCCCTAGGATTGAGGTTGTTCTCTTGTAGACAGCATATGTAAGAGTCTTGTTTTTATATCCTTTCAACCAACATGTGTCTTTTGGTTGGAGCATTTAGCCCGTTTACATTTAAGGTAATTATTACTTTTTTAATTAATTAATTTTAATTGAAGGCTAATTACTTTACAATATTGTAGTGGTTTTTGCCATACATTGACATGAATCAGCCATGGGTGTACATGTGTTCCTCATTGTGAACCCCCTCCCAACTCCCTCCTCATCCCATCCCTCAGGGGTGTCCCAGTGCACTGGCTTTGAGTGCCCTGTGTCATGCATTGATTTGGACTGGTGATTTATTTCACATATGGTAATACACATGTTTCAATGATATTCTCTCAAATCATCCCACACTCACCTTCTCCCATCAAGTCCAAAAGTCTCTTCTTTATATCTGTGTCTCTTTTGCTGTCTTGCATATAGAGTCATCAATACTATATTTTAAAATTCCATATATATGCATTATACTGTATTGTTGTTTTACTTTCTGACTTAACTTTAACCTGTGTAATAGGCTCCAGTTTCATCCACCTCATTGAACTGATTCAAATGTATTCTTTTTAATAGCTGAATAATATTCCATTGTGTATATGTACCACAGCTTTCTTATCCATTCTTCTGCCAATGAACATCTAGGTTGCTTCCATGTCCTAGCTACTGTAAACAGTGCTGAGATAAACATTGAGACCCATCGATTGCTGGGTCATATGGCAATTCTATTTCCACTTTTTAAAGGAATCTTCACACTGTTCTCCATAGTGTCTGTATTAGTTTGTATTCTCACCAACAGTGTAAGAGAGTTCCCTTTTCTCTGCACCCTCTCCACCATTTATTGTTTGTAGATTTTTTGATGGCATCCATTTTGACCGGTGTGAGATGGTACCTCGTAGTTTTGATTTGCATTTCTCTGATAATGAGTGATGTTGACCATCTTTTCATGTGTTTGTTAGTCATCTGTTTGTCTTCTTTGGAGAAATGTCTGTTTAGTTCTTTGGACCATTTTTTCATTGGGTTATTTATTTCTCTGGAGTTCAGCTGCATGAGCTGCTTTTATATTTTTGAGATTAATTCTTTGTCAGTTGTTTCATTTGCTATTATTTTCTCCCATTCTGAAGACTATCTTTTCACTTGCTCATAGCTCCCTTCGTTGTGCAAAAGCTTTTAAGTTTAATTAGGTCCCATTTGTTTATTTTTGCTTTTATTTCCATTACTCTGGGAGGTAGGTGGGCCATAGAGGATCCTGCTGTGATTTATGTCAGAGAGTGTTTTGCCTATGTTTTCCTCTAGCAGTTTTATAGTTTCTGGTCTTACATTTAGATCTTTAATCCATTTTGAGTTTATTTTGGTGTATAGTGTTAGAAAGTGTTCTAGTTTCAGTCTTTTACAGGTGGATGACCAGATTTCCCAGTACCACTTGTTAAAGAGATTGTATTTACTCCATTGTATATTTTTGCCCCCTTTGTCAAAGATAACATGTTCATAAGTGTGTGGATTCATCTCTGGGTTTTCTATTTTGTTCCATTGAGCTATGTTTCTGTCTTTGTGCCAGTATCATACTGTTTTGATGACTGTAGCTTAGTCTGAAGTCAGGCAGGTTGATTCCTCCAATTCCATTCTTCTTTCTCAAGGTTACTTTGGCTATTTGAGGTTTTTTGTATTTCCATACAAATTATGAAATTATTTGTTCTAGTTCTCTGAAAAAGACCATTGTTAGCTTGATGGGAATTGAGTTGAATCTATAGATTGCTTTTAGTAGTATACTCATTTTAACTATATTGATATTTGCAAGCCATGAACATGGTATATTTCTCCATCTATTTGTGTCATTTTTTAATTTTTTATCAGTGTTTTATAGTTTTCTATAACAAGGTAATTATTGATAAGTAGGATACTATTGCTGTTTGCTTTGTTGTATTGTGTTTGCCTTCACAGGCTTTTTCTTTCTCTTTTGTTTCCTGTCTAGAGAATCTCCTTTAGTATTTGTTGTAAAGGTGGTTTGGTGGTGTTGAGTTCTCTTAGCTTTTGCTTCTCTGTAAACCTTTTGATTTCTTTTGTGAATCTGAATGAGATCCTTGCTGGATAGATAATCTTGGTTGTAGGTTTTTCATTCTCATCACCTTAAGTATATCCTGTCATTCCCTCCTGGCCTGCAGAGTTTCTGTTGAAAGGTCAGCTGTTAGCTTCATCCCTTGTATGTTATTTGTTGCTTTATTTTTTTTTTTCTTTGTGTTTAATTTTTGTTAGTTTGATTACTGTGTCTTGGTGTGTTTCTTCTTGGGCTTCTTCTGTATGTGACTCTCTGGGCTTCCTAGACTTGTTTAGGAAAGTTTTCTTCCCCAGTTTAGGAAAGTCTTTGACTATTATCTCCTCAAATGTTTTTTCATGCCCTTTCCTCTTATCTTCTTCTTGGACACCTATGATTTGAATGTTGGGGTGCTTAATATTGTCCCAGAGGTCTTTGAGGCTATCCTTGTTTCTTTTAATTCATTTTCTCTTTATTATGTTCTACTTAGGTTATTTCCACCATTCTATCTTCCAGGTCTCTTATCCATTCTTCTGCCTCAGTTACTCTACTGTTGGTTCCCTCTAGTGTATTTTCAATCTTGGTTATTTCATTGTTGATTGTTTAATTCTTCTAGGTCCTTGTTAAATATTTCCTACATCTTCTTGATCAATCCCTCCAGTCTATCTGTCTCTACATTTTGTTTTCAAGGTTTTGGATCATCTTTACTATCATTATTCTTAATTCTCTTTCAGGTAGACTCTTTATTTCTTCCTCACTTATTTGGTCTAGTGGGTTTTTACTTTGGCCCTTCACCTACTGCATATTTCTCTGTCTTCTCTTTTTGTTTAGTACGCAGTGCTTGGGGTCTCCTTTCTTCAGGCTGATAGGTCATAGTTCCTCTTAATTGTGGAGTCTTCCCCCATTGGTGGGGTTGGACTAGTGCCTTGTGAAGGTTTCCTGGATGGGGGGACTTGTGCCTGTGTTCTGGTGGATGGAACTGGATCTTGTCACTATGAACAGCAATGTTGTGTCCAGTAGTGTGTTTCGGATGTCTGTGGGTTCAGTGTGGCTTTGGGTAGCCTATCTGCTAATGTGCAGCATGTGCTTCTGCTTTGTTGAAGGATTAGTGTGGGGCATGTGAACATTGAGGCTTGCTGGCATTTGGATTGGCTTGGCCTTGGTGTTGAGATGGAAGCCTTTGGGAGGTCTCTTGCCTCCCAAGATCTCACAAGCTCCAAACTCACTAGCTCCAAGATCCCACAAGCCCACACAGCACAGAAGACAAGTCCCCAAGACTCGGTGAAGGAACACTCAGCAACCCAGAACACACAGTGGCACTTGTACCACAGTCCTCTAATATGTTTAGGTAGGTCTTTGTACCTATTGTGGGCAGTGTGGGGTCAGTTCAGCCTCAGGTCTAACCTTATTCAAACTTGTACTTGCTTCCAAAGTTCACAGTTTCCCCTTAAGTCCACAGTCTGTTCCCCACCTGGACACAAAAGGGTGCAACAACCAAGGTTCTTTAGGGTTCACTTGCTCTCTTGTGCTGGGGAGAGTGTAGGATATGGCAGACACAATTGGGATGTATTGAGGATTGCCTGGAGCAATAAAGCTCTGTTAGAGGCTGTTACAGTCTGAGGCAGATCATGAGTTCTCCAAGAGGAAAAGGCCCCTATTTGTGGGTCCTTAGGAAGAGCCACGTTGTTTAAGCTCCTAGAAAGGTGTGCCAAGTAACCTGTTCCTGCTCACAGCCTGGTGGTAGCTGCCAACTCTAGGGTTGGATCATATCAACAGTGTTTTGTCTGCTGCCTCAGGCACCTTTCCTGACTTTGGCAGTGGCACTCACATCTAATTCCACATGAGAGGTTTGAAGTAGCCCTCTCAGCATATCCTCACAGCCACCAGCCCTTGACTATTCCCTGGGATCTTTGCCAGAGCCTGGGCACCCTGTCCCTGCCCTCTGATGGAGACCAAGTCTTGCTAGCTGCTTCTCTTGGCTCATCGCCCTATGCTCTGGTTTGGGCTGAGGCGTGTGAGCTCCTTATTGGGTAAAAAGTACTATTCAGCAGTGGTGATTTCTGTGGTGAATTTTCTCTGTGCTTTGCCCTCTGAGCCCCCAAGGTAGCACCCCTTTGCCCTAACCTGTGATGGGGGTTCCTAATTTGTGTAAACTTTTCCCTTTTCATGACTCCCTCCCACTCTCCTTCAGGGCACAAGCCCTCATCCCGAAATCCTTTGTTTCTCTTGTCTTTATCTGTTGCCCTACCTTATTCTAAGGAAACTGGCTTTCCTTTTAGGAGATCTGGGGTCTTCTTGTGTGGTAGAAGTTTTTCTGTAGGAGTTATTCCATATTCTGATGAAATTTTTATGTATCTGTGGGAAGGCAGGTGATCTCCCTGTCTTACTCCTCCACTGTCTTCTTCCATCTCCCTTTATTAGTTTATTTCATATGTTTCTTGGCATGTTTTCCCTGGTTTTATCCTGTATGGGACTCTCTGGGCTCCATGTACTTGGATGGCTATTTCCTTTCCCACGTTAAGGAAAATTTTTACTATAATCTACTCAAGTTTTTCTCATACCCTTTCTCATACCCTTTCTTATTGCCTTCTTCTTTTGTGACCTTTATGATTCTAATATTTTTACACTTAATGTTGTTCCTGGATCTTTGTGATAATCCTCATTTCTTTTTATTCTTCTTTCTTTATTCTGCTCTGCTTCCATTATTTCCACCAGCTCAATTCCAGCTTACTTATCTGTCCTTCTGCCTCAGATAGTTTGCTATTGGTTCATTCTAGTGTATTTTTAATCTCAGTTATTGTGTTGTTCATTGATGATTTTCTTTTCTTTAATTCTTCTAGGTCTTTGTCAATCATTTCTTGTATCTTCTCAATTCGTGCCTCCAGTCTATTTATCTGTGCTTCCATTTATTTCCAAGATTTTGGATCATCTTTACTGTTGTTACTCTGAATACAATTCAGGTAGATTTTAACTTCTTCATTTGTTTGATCTTGTGGGTTTTTACTGTATTTCTTCATCTTCTGCATGCTTCTCTGTTCTCTGTCTTTTCATCTTGTTTAATTTACTGTGTTTGAGGTCTCCTTTCTGCAGAATGAAGGGTCATTGTTGTTGTTTAGTTGCTCAGTCATGTCTGACTCTTTGAGACCCTGTGGAATTCAGCATGCTAGACTTCCCTGTCCTCCAGTCTCCCTCAGTTTGCTCAGACTCATGTCCACTGAGTTGATGATGACATCCAACCATCTCATCCTCTGTTGTGCTCTTCTCCTCCCACCCTTAATCTTTCACAACGTTAGAGTCTTTTCCAATGAGTTGGCTCTTTGCATCAGCTGGTCAAAGTATTGGAGCTTCAATTTCAGCATCAGTCCTTCCAATGAATATTCAAGACTGATTTCATTTAGGTTTGACTGGTTTTATCTTCTTGCAGCCCAAGGGACTGTCACGAGTCTTCTCCAGCACCACAGTCTGGAAGCATTAATTCTTTGGCACTCAGCCTTCTCTATGGTCCAACTCTCACATCCGTACATGACTTCTTTAAAAACCATAGTTTTGACTAGACAGACCTTTGTCAGCAAAGTGATGTCTCTGCTTTTTAACACACTGTCTAGGATTGGCATAGCCTTCACCCCACATACACACAACAAGGAGTAAACATCTTTTAATTTCATGGCTGTTTTCACTGTCTACAGTGATTTCGGAGCCCAAGAAAATAAAGTCTGTCACTGTTTCCATTTCCTCTTAATTGTGAAATCTGTTCCCCATGGGTGGGGTTGGATTGGTGCCTTGTGTAGGTTTCCTGGTTGGGACGTCTTATGCCTGTGTTCTTGTGGATAGAACTAGATTTTGTCTCTCTAAAGGGCAGTGCCATTTCCAGTAGTGTGCTTTGGGGTGTCTATGCACTTGGTATGACTTTGTGCAGCTTTTCTGCTGATGGGCAGGGGTGTTTTTCTGTTTTGCTAATGGTTTGGCATGAGGCATCTGGCACTGGAGCTTTCTGGCCTTTCGATAGGGCTTGATTTTAGTGTTGAAATGGAGGCCTTTGTGAGAGCTTTCTTCAATTGATGTTCTATGGATTCAGGAGTTCTCCAGTGCTCCAAAGTCCTTGATTCAGATCTCCACCTTGGGGGTACAGGCCTGACCCCTTACTGCAGCACTAGGACTTCACAGGCCTCATAGCATAGAAGACAAAGCCCCAAAACTAATAGTGAAAGCAACACTCAATCACCAAAAGGACCAAAGAAACTCACACACTTAAGAGAGAAACAAAGAAAGAGAATACAGGGGTGTGTGGGGCGGGGGCGGGGGGGGGGGGGGAAGGATAGAAACCGGAGTCAAAAAGAAGAGAACAATCAAGTGAGTAAAAAAAACTGTAAGAGAAAATGAATACTAAAAGCTAGACTAGCAAAAATACAAAATCAAAAACATGAGAGAAAATGAAATATAATTAAATAGTACTGTAAAATATGGAAAATTAAAGCTATTTAAAATAAGATGTGTTAAAAATTTAAAAAGCAGGCTTTTAAAAATATGAATTAAATGAATTATAAGGAAAGAACATCATGGGAAGAATATGAAAAAAAAAATAAAATCAAGAGTCAAAAAAAGAAGAAAGCACTCAAGCCAATAATCCCTAAGTGAAAATGCATACTAAATACTAGACTGGCAAAACTACAAATCAGAAACATAGAAAAAAATGCAAATATCTAAATAGTAGTGTAAACAGGAAAAAATTAACATGAATTTATTTTAAACTAAGATGCTTTAAAATGGAAAGTATGCTATAAAAATAAAAATTATATGAATAAAAGACAGATTATGAGAACAATATGAAAAATAAAAAAGGATGAAAAGGGCGAAAAATGTATACAGAATGATAGTTCCACCTCTGCCACCCTAGGAGCTACTCCAACACTGGACTCTTCTCTGACCAGCTCAGACTCTAATCTGGTCCTACTCCAATGTCCTTCTTGCCTCCAGTATCGATAGTTGCCAGAGCTAGGATTTTTTCTTTTGTGTGAACGCTCATTGTCCTTTTATATATTCCATAGACACAGAGTCTATCTAGTTAATAAGAAAAGGCTGTACGTCAAGGCTGTATATTGTCACCCTGCTCATTTAACTTATATGCAGAGTACATCATGAGAAACGCTGGGCTGGAAGAAGCACAAGCTGGAATGACACCAGTCAGAATGGCTGCGATCGAAAAGTCTACAAGCAATAAATGCTGGAGAGGGTGTGGAGAAAAGGGAACCCTCTTACACTGTTGATGGGAATGCAAACTAGTACAGCCACTATGGAGAACAGTGTGGAGATTCCTTAAAAAACTGGAAATAGAACTGCCTTATGACCCAGCAATCCCGCTGCTTGGCATACACACCAAGGAAACCAGAATTGAAAGAGACACGTGTACCCCAATGTTCATCGCAGCACTGTTTATACTAGCCAGGACATGGAAGCAACCTAGATGTCCATCAGCAGACGAATGGATAAGAAAACTGGGTACATATACACAATGAAGTATTACTCACCCATTAAAAAGAATATATTTGAATCAGTTCTAATGAGGTGGATGAAACTGGAGCCTATTATACAGAGTGAAGTAAGCCAGAAAGAAAGACACCAATACAGTATACTAACACATAAATATGGAATTTAGAAAGATGGTTATGATAACCCTCTATGCAAGATAGCAAAAGAGACACAGATGTAGAGAACAGACTTTTGGACTCTGTGGGAGAGGGAGAGGGTGGGATGATTTGGGAGAATGACATTTAAATATGTATGCTATCATGTTTGAAATGAATCGCCAGTCTAGGTTCGATACAGGATACAAGATGCTTGGGGCTGGTGCACTGGGATGACCCAGAGAGATGATATGAGGAGAGAGGTGGGAGGGGGGTTCAGGATTGGGAACTCATGTACACCTGTGGTGGATTCATGTCAATGTATGGCAAAACCAAAACAGTATTGTAAAATAAAATAAAAATAAATAAATAAATAATGAAAAAAAAATCTGCCTGCCTTTGAGGTTAAGTGTGTCCCATTTATTTATTTTTGTTTTTATTGCCATTACTCTAGGAAATGAAATCTTGCTGTGATTTATGTCAGAGTGTTCTATCTATGTTTTCCTGTAAGATTTCTATTGTTGCTGGTCTTACACTTAGGTTTTTAATCCATTTTGAGTTTATCTTTATCTGTGGTGTTAGGAAGTGTTCTAATTTAATTATTTTACACATAGCTATCCAGTTTCCTCAGAACCATTTATTGAAAACACTATCCTTTTTGCATTGTATATTCTTGCTTCCTTTGTCAAAGACAAGGTGATGTGAGGATAAACAAGGTGAAAAAACAACTCTCAGAATGGGGGAAAGTAATAGCAAATGAAACAATTGACAAAGGATTAATCTCCAAAATATACAAGCAGATCATTCAGCTCAATACCAGAAAAACAAATAACCCAAACCCAAACATAATGTGGGCAGAAGACCTAAACAGATACTTCTCCAAAGAAGACAAACAGATGGCTAATAAACATATTAAAAAGATGATCAACATTGCTTATTAAAGAAATGCAAATCAAAACTATAATGAGGTATCATCTCATATTGCTCAGATAGCCATCATCAAACATTGCAAACAATAAATGCTGGGGAAGGTGTGAAGAGAGGGAAATCTCCTTGCACTGTTGATGGAAATGCAAATTGGTGCAGCCACTATGGAGAACAGTATGGAGATTCCTTAAAAAACTGGAAATAAAACTACCATATGACCCAACAATCCCACTATTGGGCATATACTTTGAGGAAACCATAATTGAAAAAGACATATGTATCCCAACGTTCACTGCAGCACTATTTATAATAGCTAAGACATGGAAGCAAACTAGATGTCCATCAACAAGTGAGTGGATAAACTGTGGTACGTATATAGAATGGAATATTATTCAGCCAAAAAAGGAATGCATTTGAGTCAGTTCTAATGTGTAGGATGACCCTAGAGACTATTATAAAAGTGAAATCAGAAAGAGAAACATATATCTCATATATTCAGTTCAGTTCAGTCGCTCAGTCTTGTCCGACTCTTTGCGACCCCATGAATCGCAGCATGCCAGGCCTCCAATGCCCGGAGTTCACTCAGACTCACGTCCATCGAGTCAGAGATGCCATCCAGCCATCTCATCCTCTGTCATCCCCTTCTCCTCCTGCCCTCAATCCCTCCCAGCATCAGAGTCTTTTCCAATGAGTCAACTCTTCACATGAGGTGGCCAAAGTACTGGTGTTTCAGCTTTAGCATCATTCCTTCCAAGAAATCCCAGGGCTGGTCTCCTTCAGAATGGACTGGTTGGATCTCCTTGCAGTCCAAGGGACTCTCAAGAGTCTTCTCCAACACCACAGTTCAAAAGCATCAATTCTTTGGCGCTCAGCCTTCTTCACAGTCCAACTCTCACATCCATACATGATCACAGGAAAAACCATAGACTTGACTAGACGGACCTTAGTCGGCAAAGTAATGGCTCTGCTTTTGAATATACTATCTAGGTTGGTCATAACTTTTCTTCCAAGGAGTAAGCGTCTTTAAATTTCATGGCTGCAATCACCATCTGCAGTGATTTTGGAGCCCCCCAAAATAAAGTCTGACACTGTTTTCACTGTTTCCCCATTTATTTCCCATGAAGTGATGGGACCGGATGCCATGATCTTCATTTTCTGAATGTTGAGCTTTAAGCCAACTTTTTCACTCTCCACTTTCACTTTCATCAAGAGGCTTTTTAGTTCCTCTTCACTTTCTGCCATAAGGGTGGTGTCATCTGCATATCTGAGGTTATTGATATTTCTCCTGGCAATCTTGATTCCAGCTTGTGTTTCTTCCAGCCCAGCATTTCTCATGATATACTCTGCATAGAAGTTAAACAAGCAGGGTGACAATATACAGCCTTGACGTACTCCTTTTCCTATTTGGAACCAGTCTGTTGTTTCATGTCCAGTTCTAACTGCTGCTTCCTGACCTTCATACAGATTTCTCAAGAGGAAGGTCAGGTGGTCTGGTATTCCCATTTCTTTCAGAATTTTCCACAGTGTATTGTGATCCACACAGTCAAAGGCTTTGGCATAGTCAATAAGGCAGAAATAGATGTTTTTCTGGAACTCTCTTGCTTTTTTGATGATCCAGTGGATGTTGGCAATTTGATCTCTGGTTCCTCTGCCTTTTCTAAAACCAGCTTGAACATCAGGAAGTTCACAGTTCACATATTGCTGAAGCCTGGCTTGGAGAATTTTGAGCATTACTTATCTAGCATGTGAGATGAGTGCAATTGTACAGTAGTTTGAGCATTCCTTGGCATTCCCTTTCTTTGGAATTGGAATGAAAACTGACGTTTTCCAGTCCTGTGGCCATTGCTGAGTTTTCCAAATTTGCTGGCATATTGAGTGCAGCATTTTCACAGCATCATCTTTCAGGATTTGAAATAGCTCAACTGCAATTCCATCACCTCCACTAGCTTTGTTTGTAGCGATGCTTTCCAAGGCCCACTTGACTTCACATTCCAGGATGTCTGGCTCTAGATGAGTGATCACACCATCATGATTATCTGGGTCGTGAAGATCTTTTTTGTACAGTTCTTCTGTGTATTCTTGCCACCTCTTCTTAATATCTTCTGCTTCTGTTAGCTCCAGACCATTTCTGTCCTTTATCAAGCCCATCTTTGCATGAAATGTTCCCTTGGTATCTCTAATTTTCTTGAAGAGATCTCTAGTCTTTCCCATTCTGTTCTTTTCCTCTATTTCTTTGCATTGATTGCTGAAGAAGGCTTTCTTATCTCTTCTTGCTATTCTCTGGAACTCTGCATTCAGATGCTTATATCTTTCCTTTTCTCTTTTGCTTTTTGCTTCTCTTCTTTTCACAGCTGTTTGTAAGGCCTCCCCAGACAGCCATTTTGCTTTTTTTGCATTTCTTTCCCATGGGGATGGTCTTGATCTCCTGTACAATGTCAGGAACCTCATTCCATAGTTCATCAGGCACTCTATCTATCAGATCTAGGCCCTGAAATCTACTTCTCACTTCCACTGTATAATCATAAGGGATTTGATTTAGGTCATACCTGAATGGTCTAGCGGTTTCCCCTACTTTCTTCAATTTGAGTCTGAATTTGCTAATAAGGAGTTCATGCTCTGAGCCACAGTCAGCTCCTGGTCTTGTTTTTGTTGACTATATAGAGCTTCTCCATCTTTTGCTGCAAAGAATATAATCAATCTGATTTCGATGTTGACCATCTGGTGACGTCCATGTGTAGAGTCTTCTCTTGTGTTGTTGGAAGAGGGTGTTTGCTATGACCGGTGCATTTTCTTGGCAAAACTCTATTATTCTTTGCCCTGCTTCATTTTGCATTCCAAGGGCTATTTGCCTGTTACTGCAGGTGTTTCTTGACTTCCTACTTTTGCATTCCAGTCCCCTATAATGAAAAGGACATCTTTTTTTGGGTGTTAGTTCTAAAAGGTCTTGTAGGTCTTCATAAAACCATTCACCTTCAGCTTCTTCAACGTTACTCATTTGGGCATAGACTTGGATACCTGTGATATTGAATGGTTTGCCTTGGAGACGAACAGAGAACACTCGGTCATTTTTGAGATTGCATCCAAGTACTGCATTTCAGACTCTTTTGTTGACCATGATGGCTACTCCATTTCTTCTGAGGGATTCCAGCCTGCAGTAGTAGATATAATGGTCATCTGAGTTAAATTCACTCATTCCAGTCCATTTTAGTTCGCTGATTCCTAGAATGTCGACGTTCACTCTTGCCATCTCTTGTTTGACCACTTCTAATTTTCCTTGATTCATGGACCTGACATTCCAGGTTCCTATGCAATATTGCTCTTTATTGCATCGGACCTTGCTTCTATCACCAGTCACATCCACAGCTGGGTATTGTTTTTGCTTTGGCTCCATCCCTTCATTCTTTCTGGGGTTATTTCTCCACTGATGTCCAGTAGCATATTGGGCACCTACTGACCTGGGGAGTTCCTCTTTCTGTATCCTATCATTTTGCCTTTTCATACTGTTCATGGGTTTCTCAAGGCAAGAATACTGAAGTGGTTTGCCATTCCCTTCTGCAGTGGACCACATTCTGTCTCATATATTAGCACATATATATGTAATCTGGAAATATGGTACTGATGAGCCTATTGGCAGGGCAGCAGTGGAGACACCGACATAGAGAATAGATTTGTGGACACAATTAGTGAAGAAGAGGGTGGGGTAAATTGGGAGAATAGCATTGAAACCCATAAATTACAACATGCAAAATGGACAACCAGTGGGAACTTGCTGCATGATGCAAGAATGTCAAATCCAGTGCTCTGTGACAACCTAGAGGGGAGGGATGGGGTGGGAGGTGGGAGGGAGATTCAAGAGGGAGAGGATGTTTGTATACCTATGGTTGATTGATTCATGTTGATGTATGGCAGAAATCAGCACAATGTTGTAAAGCAATTATCATGCAATTATTATTTAAAAATAATTAAAAAAGAGGAATTAAAGATCCTGTTGATGAGGGTGGAGAAGGAAAGTGGAAACATTGACTTAAAACTCAGCATTTAAAAAACTAAGATCACGGCATCCAGTCCCATCACTTCATGGAAAATAGAAAGTTAAAAAATAGAAGCAGTGGCAAATTTTATTTTCTTGGGCTCAAAAATCACTGCAGACAGTGACTACAGCCATGATATTAAAAGACACTTGCTCTTTGGAAGTAAAGCTATAACAATCTTAGCACATTAAAAAGCAAAGAGAAGACATCACTGTGCTGACAAAGGGCAATAAGGTCAAAGCTATGGTTTTGCCTGTAGTCATGTACAGATGTAAGAGTTTGACCACAAAGCAGACTGAGGGCCAAAGAATTGATGCTTTCAAATTGTGGTGCTGAAGATTATTGAGAGTCCCTTGAACTGTAACAAGATCAAACCAGTCTATCCTAAAGGAAATCAATCCTGAATACTCATTGGAAGGACTGATGCTGAAACTGAAGCCCTGATACTTTGGCCACCATATACAAACTGCCAACTCATTAGAAAAAAAATCCTAATGCTGGGAAAGATTGAAGTCAAAAGGAAAACAGGGCAACAGAAGATGAAATATTTAGATACATCGCTGATTCAATGAACATGAATTAGAGCACACTCCAGGAGATAGTGAAAGACAAGAAAGCCTGGCTTTTTGCAGTCCATGGGATCACAAAGAGTCAGACATGACTTAGCAACTGAACAATAACAGTAATTAAAAAAATATTGTAAAGTAATTAGCCTCCAATTAAAATAAATAAATTTATATTTTAAAAAATGCATATTAAAAAAATCAGTCTGCCAATGCAGAAGACACAAGAGACTCAGGTTTGAGCCCTGGGTCAGGAAAATCCCCTGGAAGAGGAAATGGCAATCCATGCAAATATTCTTGCCTGGAAAAAACCATGGACTGTGGAGCCTGATGACCTACAGTCCATAGGACTGGAAAGAATCAGACACAAATGAGCACATACACACTCACACACACACATGGAGTTCAAGTATACTGACCCATAACTCTATTTGCTTGCTTTAAACTGATACTCATTTCAAGTTGAGACTCATTCGAAAAAATCAACAATTTTATACTCTCCCCAATTTTTTTTTTAATGTCCTGTTTCACATCTTCATGCATATCTTTTTGCTGTTAATTGTACTATATGTCCCGGGGAATTCTATTCAGTGCTCTATGGTAACCTATATGGGAAGGAAATTCAAAATCAAAATATTAAAAATAAATATATATGTATTTATATATATTCTATATATAATCCCTTGTTTTCTTAATTTGCTTCCCATATATATACATATCTGATTCAAATGACTAAATATATATATTCAGTGATTTGAATTTGAAGTGCGTATATACATATATATATAGCTCAGCTGGTAAGGAATCTGCTTCCAATGCAGGAGATCCTTGTTTAACTTCTGGGTTGGGAAGATCCCTGCAGAAGGGATAGGCCATCCACTTCAGTATTCTTGGGCTTCCCTGGTGGCTCAGATGGTAAAGAATCTGCCTGCAATGCAGGAGACTTGGGTTGGATCCCTGGGTTGGGAAGATCCCCTGAAGGAGGGCATGGCAACCCACTGCAGTATTGTTGCCTGGAGAATCTCCAAGGACAAAGGAGCCTGGCAGGCTACAGTTCATGTAGACTCAAAGAGTCAGACATGATTGAGTGACTAAGCACAGCACAGCATATATATATATATGATTCACTTAATTGTAGTTATAGTTGCTTCCACAATTTTTGCTGTTTTTAAATATATGTAATGACTTGATAAAATGATCTTCAAGCCTTTTATATATTTGCCTTTCCTGTTCCTATTGTCATCTCTCTTTTCTTGAGATTCTTGATTCTTTTCTATTTAGAATAGGCCATTCAATATTTCTTTGAGAGTATGCTTACTACTGCTGGATTCTTTTAGGTTTTGCTTGCTTAAGAAATTCTTTATCTCTCCTATTCTGAATGATAATCTTGCTGGTGAGAGGATCCTTTGTTACAGATTTTTTTGTTCATGTGTTTAAATAGATCATGCTACTTCTTTCTATGCTACAAAGTTTCTTCAGAGAAATCAGCTAGTGGCCTTATGGAGGTTGCCTTGTAACTCTTTGTTTCTCTCTGTCTTTCCTTTTTTCTTTCCACGTTTTTAAATTGGAATATAGTTGTGTTACACTGCTCTGTCAGTTTCTACTATACAATAAAGTGAATCAGATATGTGTGTGTGTATATATATATATATATATATATATATATATATATATATAAATATTTGATATATGGTTGTTGTTCAGTTGACCGGTTTTGTCAGACTCTTAGCAACCTCATGGACTGCAGTATGCCAGCCTTCCCTGTCCCTCACCATCTCCAGAAGTTTGCCCAAGTTTGTGTCCATTGCATCAGTCATACCATCCAGCCATCTCATCCCCTGACATCCTCTGACCTCTTCTTCTCCTTCTGCCCTCAATCTTTCCCAGCATCAGGGACTTTTCTAATGAGTCAGCTGTTCGCATCAGGTGACCAAAATACTAGAGCTTCAGCTTCAGCATCAGTTCTTCCAATGAGTATTCAGGATTTATTTCCTTTGGGATTGACTGGTTTGATCTCCATGTTGTCCAAGGGACTCCCAGGAGTCTTCATCAACACCACAGTTTGAAAGCATCAATTCTTTGGCACTCTGCCTTCTTTACAGTCCAGCTCTCACAACCATATGCGACCACTGGGAAAACCATCGACTTGACTCTATGGACCTTTGTCAGCAGAATAATATCTTTGTTTTTCAATGCACTGTCTAGGTTTGTCTTAGCTTTCCTGGCAAGAAGCAGTTGTCTTCTGATTTCATGGCTACAGTCACCATTTGCAGTGATTTTAGAGCCCAAGAAGAGAAAATATGTCACTACTTCCACATTTTTCCCTTCTATTTGCCATGAAGTAAGAGGGCCAGATGCCATGACCTTAGTTTCTTTAATATTTATTTTTAAGCCAGCTCATTCACTCTCCTCCTTCACCAGCATTAAGAGGCTTAGTTCCTCTTTGTTTTCTGCCATTAGATTGGTATCATCTGCATATGCAAGGCTGTTGATTATATATATATATATATATATATATATATATATATATATATATATAATACATATATATATACATGTTTATATATATATATATATATATATATATATATATATATATATATATATACACACACACACACACATATACACACATATATCACAGCTTTTTTGGATTTCCTTCCCATAAAGATGATCACAGAGCACTGAATAGAATTACCTGTGATATATAGTAGTTTCTCATTAGTTATATCTTTTATATATCAGTTCAGTTGAGTCACTCAGTCATGTCTGAATCTTTGTGACCCCATGAACTAAAGCACACCAGGGTTCGCTGTTCATCACCAACCCCCGGAGCTTGCTCAAACTCATGTCCACAGAGTTGGTGATGCCATCCAACCATCTCATCCTCTGTCTTCCCCTCCTGCTTTCAATCTTTCCCAGCATCAAGGTCTTTTCCAGTGAGTCAGTTCTTCACATCGAGTAGCCAAAGAATCCTGGACAATCATGAGCAAGTCTGGGTCAGTCTCTTATGGGATCACTGCTCCTCTCATCTGGGTCTTGGTGCATGCAAAATTTTGTTTGTGCCCACTAAGACTGGAGTCTCTGTTCCCCTCAGTCCTCTGGAAATTCTATAATTAAATCCTGCTGCTCCTCAAGGCCAAATTTGGGATTCCCAGTCCCTTTGTTGTATCCCCAGGATGGCATGTTTGATGTGGGGTTCAGAACCTTTACAAGACTGTGAGAACTTCTTTGATATTATTGTTCTCCAGTCTGCAGGTCACCCACCTGGCAGGTATGGGATTTGAATTTATCATGATTGAGCCCCTCCTACCATCTTGTTGTGGGTTCTTCTTTGTCTTTGAATGTGGGATTGCTTTTTTTTTCCTTTGGTGGGTTTCAGCATCTTCCTGTTGATGGTTATGCAACAGCTGGTAACAATTTTGGTGCTCTTGCAGGGGGAGATGAGTGCATATCCTTCTACTCAGCCATCTTGAACTGGAAGCTTCATTTGTAGACTTTTTGATGACAGCCATTCAGACTGGGCAGAAGAAGAAACCCCAGTAAGACAGTAGGAGGGGTGAAATTGCATTTAGAATCAAACCCCATAACCACCAGGGATGCTCAGAGGGCTTAAAAAACAAACAAACAAACAAAACCCCCCAAAACCTTGTGCTCACCAGGACCCAGAGACCTCACAGAGTCTGAGCCAGACCTGTGTTTGAGTGTCTCCTGCGGAGGTATGGGTCAGCAGTGGACTGCTACAGGGACAGGGGCTCTGGATACAGAAGACCTGGGTATAGTATAAGTCCTCTTGGAGGAGGTCACCATTAACCCCACCATAGAGCCACCAGAACTTACACAGGACTGGGGATACAGACTCTTGGAGGACACAAAATCTTGTGTGCACCAGGACTCAGGAGAAAGGAACAATGACCCCACAAAAGACTGACTCAGAGTTACCCATGATTGCCCAGGAGTCTCTGATGGAGGCATGGGTCAGTGGTGGCCTGATACAGGGTTGGGGGCACTGAGTGTAGCAGTGTGCACATGGAACCTTCTGAAGGAGGTCGCCATTATTTTCATTACTTCCACCATAGTTTGGCCTCAGGTCAAACAACAGGGAGGGGACACAGCCCTGCCCATCAACAAAAAATTGGATTAAAGACTTACTGAGCATGGCCCCACCCATCAGAACAAGACCTAGGTTCCCCCTCAGTCAGTCTCTCCCATCAGGTAGCTTCCATAAGCCTCTTATCCTTCTCCATCAGAGGGAAGACAAAATGGAAACCACAATTCCAGAAAACTAACCAATGTGATCACATGGACCACAACCTTGTCTAACTCAATGAAACTATGAGCCATGCTGTGTAAGGCCACCCAAGATGGACAGATTATGCTGGAGAGTTCTGACAAAATGTGGAGCACTGGAGAAGGGAATGGCAAACCACTTCAGTATTCTTATCTTGAGAATCCCATGAACAGTATGAAAAGGCAAAAAGATAAGACACTGAAAGATGAACTCACCAGGTTGATAGGTGCCCAATATGCTACTGGAGATCAGTGGGGAAATAACTACAGAAATAATGAAGAGATGGAGCCAAAGCAAAAACAACACCCAGTTGTGGATAGGACTGGTGGTGGAAGTAAAATCCAATGCTGTAAAGAGCAATTTTGCATAGGAACCTGGAATGTTAGGTCCATGAATCAAGACAAATTGGTAGTGGTCAAACAGGAGATAGCAAGAGTGAACATCAACATTTTAGGAATCAGCGAACTAAAATGGACTAGAGCAGGTGAATTTAACTCAGATGACCATTAATTCTACTACTGTGGGCAAGAATCCCTTAGAAGAAATGGAGTAACCATAATACTTGATGAAAGAGTCCAAAATGCAGTACTTGGATGCGGTCTCAAAAATAACAGTATGATCTCTGCTCATTTCCAAGGCAATCCATTCAATATCACAGTAATCCAAGTCTATGACCTTTACCAGCAATGCTGAAGAAGCTGGATTTGAATGATTCTATGAAGATCTATAAGACCTTCTTGAACTAACACCCCAAAAGCTGTCCTTTTCATTATAGGGGACTGGAATGCAAAAGTAGGAAGTCAAGAAACACCTGGAGTAACAGGCAACTTTGGTCCTGGAGTACAGAATGAAGCAGGGCAAAGACTAATAGACTTTTTGCAAGAGAACGCACTGGTCACAGCAAACACCCATTTCCAATAACACAATTGAAAACTCTATATATGGACATCACAAGATGGTCAATACCGAAATCAAATTGATTATATTCTTTGCAGCCAAAGATGGAGAAGCTCTATACAGTCAGCAAAAATAAGACCAGGAGCTGACTGTGGTTCAGATCATGAACTCATTATTGCCAAATTCAGACTGAAATTGAAGAAAGTAGGAAAAAGCACCAGACCATTCAGGTATGACCTTAATCAAATTCCTTACAATTATACAGTGGAAGTGACAAATAGATTCAAGGGATTTGATCTAATAGACAGAGCACCTAAAGAACTATGGTTAGAGGTTCATGACACTGTACAGGAGGCAGTGATCAAGATCATCCCCAAGAAAAAGAAATTCAAAAAGGCAAACTGGTTGTTTGAGGAGGGCTTTCAAATGGCTCAGAAAAGAAGAGAGGTGAAAGGCAAAGGAAAAAGAAAGATATACTCATTTGAATGCAGACTTCCAAAGAATAGCAAGGAGAGAAAAGGAAGCTTTCCTCAGTGATCCATGCAAAGAAATAGAGGAAAACAATAGAATGGGAAAGACTAGAGATCTCTTCAAGAAAATGAGAGATACCAAGGAGACATTTCATGTAAAGATGGGCACAATAAAGGACAGAAATGGCATGGACCTAACAGAAGTAGAAGATATTAAGAAGTGGCAAGAGTACACAGAAGAACTATACAAAAAAGATCTTCACGACCCAGATAACCACAATGGTGTGATCACTCACCTAGAGCCAGACATCCTGAAATGTGAAGTCAAGTGGGCCTTTTGAAGCACCACTATGAACAAAGCTAGTGGAGGTGATGGAATTGCAGTTGAGCTATTTCAAATCCTCAAAGATGATGCTGTGAAAGTGCTGCACTCAATATGACATCAACTTAGGAAAACTCAGTAGTGGCCATAGGGCTGGAAAAGGTCAGTCTTAATGACTGACCTTTAGAAAAGCAATGTCAAAGAATGCTTAAACTACCTCCCAATTGCACTCATCTCACACACTAGCAAAGTAATGCTCAAAATACTCCAAGCCAGGCTTCAATAATATGTGAACCATGAAGTTCCAGATGTTCAACTTGGATTTAGAAAAGGCAGAAGAACCAGATATCAAATTGCCAATATCCGTTGGATCATCAAAAATGCAAGAGAGTTCCAGAAAAACATCTACTGCTTTATTGACTATTCCAAACCTTTGACTGTGTGGATCACAACAAACTGTGGAAAATTCTTCAAGAGATGGGAATACTAGGCCACCTGACCTGCCTCCTGAGAAATCTATAGGCATGTCAGGAAGCAACAGTTAGAACTGGTCATGGAACAACAGATTGATTCCAAATTTGGAAAGTACAGCAAGGCTGTATTTTGTCACCCTGCTTATTTGACTTATATGCAGAATACATCATGTGAAATGCCAGGCTGGATGAAGCACAAGATGGAATCAAGATTGCCAGGAGAAATATCAATAACCTCAGATATGCAGATGACAGCACATTTATGGCAGAAAGTGAAGAAGAACTAAAGATCTTTTTGATGAAAGTGAAAGTGGAAAGTGAAAATGACTTAAAACTCAACATTCAGAAAACTAAGATCATGGCATTTGATCCCGTTGCTTCATGGCAAATAGATGGGGAAACAATAGAAACAGTGACACACTTATTTTGGGGGTCTCCAAAGTCACTGAAGATGGTGACTGCAGCCATGAAATTAAAAGTCTCTTGCTCCTTGGAAGAAAAGTTATGACAAACCTAGCCAGCATATTAGAAAGCAGAGACATTACTTTGCCAACAATGGTACATCTAGTCAATAATTCGGTTTTTCCAGTAGTCATGTATGGCTGTGAGAGTTGTACTATAAAGCTGAGCGCCACAGAATTAATGCTTTTAAACTGTTGTTTTGGAGAAGACTCTTGAGAGTCTCTTGGACACCAAGGAGATCCAACCTGACCACCCTAAAGGAGATCAATCCTGAGTATCCATTGAAAGGACTGATGCTGAAGCTGAAGCTCCAATACTTTGGCCCCCTCATGAGAAGAAGTGAATCTTTTGAAAAGACTCTGATTCTGGGAAAGATTGAAGGTAGGAGGAGAAGGGGACGCCAGAGGATGAGATGGTTGGATGGCATCACTGATTCAATGGGTGTGAGTTTGAGTAGGCTGTAGGAGTTGATGATGGACAGGGAAGCCTGGCATGCTGCAGTCCATGGGGTCAGAAAGAGTCAGACATGACTGAGTGACTGAATTGAACAGAATTGATTCTGACAGTTGTGAGGTGATACCTCATTATAGATTTGATTTGCATTTCTCTAATAATTAGTAATGTTGAGCATTTTATCATGTTTGTTGGCCATCTGTACATCTTCTTTGGAGAAATATCTATTTAGGTCTTCTGCCCATTTTTGGTTGGGTTGTTTGCTTTTTTTCTTATTGAACTCCATTAGATGTCTTTAAATTTTGGAGATTAATCCTTTCTTCATTGCTTCATCTGAAAATATTTTTTCCCATTGTGAGGGTTGTCTTTTCATTTTGCTATGGTTTTCTTTGCTTTGCAAAAGCTTTTAAGTTTAATTAGGTCAGATTTTGGGGGTGGTTGCTTTTATTTTACTTTAAGCAGTGGCTTGAAAAAAGATCTTGCTATGGTTTTTGTCAGAGAGCGTTCCATTTATATTTTCCTCTAAGAATTTGATAATATCTGGCTTTACATTTAGGTCTTTAATCCAGCTTGAGTTAAGATTTTTGTGGTGTTAGGGAGTGTTATAATTTTATTCTTTTACATGTAGTTGTCCAGTTTTCCCAGCACCACATATTGAAAAGTCTGTCTTTTCTCCATTGTATATTCTCGCCAACTTTGTCACAGATTAGTTGGCCATAGGTGTGTGGGTTATCTCTGGGCCTTCTATGTAGTTTGATCTATATTATGTTTCTGTACCATTACCATACTTTCTTGATTACTGTAACTTTGTAGTATATTTTGAAGCCAGAGACTCTGGGTCCTCCAGCTCTATTTGTCTTTCTCAAGATTTGGCTATTTGGGGTCTTTTTGTTTCCATACAGATTATAAAATTTTTTGTTCTGGTTCTGTGAAAAAAGCCATTGGTAATTTGATAGACATTACATTGAATCTGTAGATTGCTTTGTGAAGTAGAGTCATTTTCACAGTCCAAGAACATGGTGTATCTCTCCATCTGTTTTTGTCATCTTTGATTTCTCTCCTCAGTATCTTTTAGTTTTCTGTGTATAGGTCTGCTTCTTTAAGTAGGCTTATTCCCAGTGATTTTATTCTTTTTGTTGCAAGGTAAATGGAATTATTTCCTTAATTTCTCTTTCTGAACTTTCATTGTTAATACATAAGGATGTAAAGGATTTCTGCATATTAATTTTGTATCCTGCAACTTTGATTAACTGCAGTAGTTTTCTGGTGGCATCTTTAGGTTTTTCTATGTATCTGAAAACAGTGATAGTTTTACTTCTCTTTTTGTTTCCAGTTCGAATTGCTTTTAGTTCTCTGATTGCCATGGCTGGAACATACAAAATTATATTGAATAATAGTGTTGAGAGTGGACACATTTGTATTGCTTTTTATCTTTGAGAAAATGCTTTCTACTCTTCACCATTGAGAATGATATTCATTGTGGGTTTGTCGTATATGGCCTTTATTGTGTGGAGGTATGCTCTGTCTATGACCACTTTCTGGAAAGTTATTTTTTTTTATCATAAATGGATATTGAATTTTATCAGAAATTTTGTGCATGTATTGAAATGATCATATGGCTTTTGTTCTTCAAATTGTTAATATCATACATCACTTTGATTGATTTGTATATATTTAAAAAAATCCTGCATTTCAGTGATAAATCTCACCTAATCATCGTGTATGATCCTCATAATGTGTTATTGAATTTTGTTTGCCAGTATTATGTCAAGGATTTTTGAGTCAATATTCATCAGATATTGTCTGTAATTTTTCTGTGTGATATCTTTGGTTTTGGTATAAGGGTGAAGGCAGCCTTGTAGAGTGACCTTGTGGGGTGTTCTTCCCTCTGGAATATTTTGAAAGAGTTTGGTAAGGATACCTGTTAGCTTTTGTCTAAATGTTGAATAACATTTGCCTTGTTTGCTGGAAGATTTTTTATCACAGTTTCAATTTCATTACTTGTGATTAGTCTGTCAATATTTTCTATTTATTCCTGTTTCAGTCTTGGAAGGTTGCTCCTTTTCTAAGAATTTGTCCATTACTCCCAGGCTGTTCATTTTATTCGCATATAGTTGCTTGTAATAGTTTTCTTTACGTCTTCATATTTCTGTGGAGTCAGTTGTAATTCTCTTTTATTTCTAATTTTATTGAGTTGAATTATCTCCCTTTTTTCTTGATGAGTCTGGCTAAATGTTTATCAATTTTTAAAATCTTCTCAAAGAACCCACTTTTAGTTTCTTTGATCTTTTCTATCATTTCCTTTGTATTTTTTTATTTATTTATTTATTTTCCAAGTTTGAGTAATTTTTATTTTTATATTTATTTTTATTTTTTTTATTTTTTTAGTATAATTTTAATTATTTTTTTTTAAATTTTAAAATCTTTAATTCTTACATGTGTTCCCAAACATGAACCCCCCTCCCACCTCCCTCCCCATAACATCCCTCTGGGTCATCCCCATGCACCAGCCCCAAGCATGCTGTATCCTGCGTCAGACATAGACTGGCGATTCAATTCCTACATGATAGTATACATGATAGAATGCCATTCTCCCAAATCATCCCACCCTCTCCCTCTCCCTCTGAGTCCAAAAGTCCGTTATACACAGCTGTGTCTTTTTTCCTATCTTGCATACAGGGTCGTCATTGCCATCTTTCTAAATTCCATATATATGTGTTAGTATACTGTATTGGTGTTTTTTTTCTGGCTTACTTCACTCTGTATAATCGGCTCCAGTTTCATCCATCTCATCAGAACTGAATCAAATGAATTCTTTTTAACGGCTGAGTAATACTCCATTGTGTATATGTACCACAGCTTTCTTATCCATTCATCTGCTGATGGACATCTAGGTTGTTTCCATGTCCTGGCTATTATAAACAGTGCTGCGATGAACATTGGGGTACATGTGTCTCTTTCAATTCTGGTTTCCTCAGTGTGTATGCCCAGCAGTGGGATTGCTGGGTCATAAGGGAGTTCTATTTGCAATTTTTTAAGGAATCTCCACACTGTTCTCCATAGTGGCTGTACTAGTTTGCATTCCCACCAACAGTGTAGGAGGGTTCCCTTTTCTCCACACCCTCTCCAGCGTTTATTGCTTGCAGATTTTTGGATCGCAGCCATTCTGACTGGTGTGAAGTGGTACCTCATTGTGGTTTTGATTTGCATTTCTCTGATAATGAGTGATGTTGAGCATCTTTTCATGTGTTTGTTAGCCATCTGTATGTCTTCTTTGGAGAAATGTCTATTTAGTTCTTTGGCCCATTTTTTGATTGGGTCGTTTATTTTTCTGGACTTGAGCTGCATAAGTTGCTTGTATATTTTTGAGATTAGTTGTTTGTCAGTTGCTTCATTTGCTATTATTTTCTCCCATTCAGAAGGCTGTCTTTTCACCTGGCTTAGAGATTCCTTTGTTGTGCAGAAGCTTTTAATTTTAATTAGATCCCATTTGTTTATTTTTGCTTTTATTTCCAGAATTCTGGGAGGTGGATCATAGAGGATCCTGCTGTGATTTATGTCGGAGAGTGTTTTGCTTATGTTCTCCTCTAGGAGTTTTATAGTTTCTGGTCTTACATTTAGATCTTTAGTCCATTTTGAGTTTATTTTTGTGTGCGGTGTTAGAAAGTGATCTAGTTTCATTCTTTTACAAGTGGTTGACCAGTTTTCCCAGCACCACTTGTTAAAGAGATTGTCTTTATTCCATTGTATATTCTTGCCTCCTTTGTCAAAGATAAGGTGTCCATAGGTGTGTGGATTTATCTCTGGGCTTTCTATTTTGTTCCATTGATCTATATTTCTGTCTTTGTGCCAGTACCATACTGTTTTGATGACTGTGGCTTTGTAGTAGAGCCTGAAGTCAGGCAAGTTGATTCCTCCAGTTCCATTCTTCTTTCTCAAGATTGCTTTGGCAATTCGAGGTTTTTTGTATTTCCATACAAATCTTGAAATTATTTGTTCTAGTTCTGTGAAAAATATGGCTGGTAGCTTGATAGGGATTGCATTGAATTTGTAAATTGCTTTGGGTAGTATACTCATTTTCACTATATTGATTCTTCCGATCCATGAACATGGTATATTTCTCCATCTATTAGTGTCCTCTTTGATTTCTTTCATCAGTGTTTTATAGTTTTCTATATATAGGTCTTTAGTTTCTTTGGGTAGATATATTCCTAAGTATTTTATTCTTTTCGTTGCAATGCTGAATGGAATTGTTTCCTTAATTTCTTTTTCTACTTTCTCATTATTAGTGTATAGGAATGCAAGGGATTTCTGTGTGTTGATTTTATATCCTGCAACTTTACTATATTCATTGATGAGCTCTAGTAATTTTCTGGTGGAGTCTTTAGGGTTTTCCATGTAGAGGATCATGTCATCTGCAAACAGTGAGAGTTTTACTTCTTCTTTTCCAATTTGGATTCCTTTTATTTCTTTTTCTGCTCTGATTGCTGTGGCCAAAACTTCCAGAACTATGTTGAATAGTAGTGGTGAAAGTGGACACCCTTGTCTTGTTCCTGACTATAGGGGAAATGCTTTCAATTTTTCACCATTGAGGATAATGTTTGCTGTGGGTTTGTCATATATAGTTTTTATTATGTTGAGGTATGTTCCTTCTATTCCTGCTTTCTGGAGAGTTTATATCATAAATGGATGTTCAATTTTGTCAAAGGCCTTCTCTGCATCTATTGAGATAATCATATGGTTTTTATTTTTCAATTTGTTAATGTGGTGAATTACATTGATTGATTTTCGGATATTGAAGAATCCTTGCATCCCTGGGATAAAGCCCACTTGGTCATGGTGTATGATCTTTTTAATGTGTTGTTGGATTCTGATTGCTAGAATTTTGTTGAGGATTTTTGCATCTATGTTCATCAGTGATATTGGCCTGTAGTTTTCTTTTTTTGTGACATCTTTGTCAGGTTTTGGTATTAGGGTGATGGTGGCCTCATAGAATGAGTTTGGAAGTTTACTTTCCTCTGCAATTTTCTGGAAGAGTTTGAGTAGGATAGGTGTTAGCTCTTCTCGAAATTTTTGGTAGAATTCAGCTGTGAAGCCGTCTGGACCTGGGCTTTTGTTTGCTGGAAGATTTCTGATTACAGTTTCAATTTCCGTGCTTGTGTTGGGTCTGTTAAGATTTTCTATTTCTTCCTGGTTCAGTTTTGGAAAATTGTACTTTTCTAAGAATTTGTCCATTTCTCCCACGTTGTCCATTTTATTGGCATACAACTGCTGATAGTAGTCTCTTATGATCCTTTGTATTTCTGTGTTGTCTGTTGTGATCTCTCCATTTTCATTTCTAATTTTATTGATTTGATTTTTCTCTCTTTGCTTCTTGATGAGTCTGGCTAATGGTTTGTCAATTTTATTTATCCTTTCAAAGAACCAGCTTTTGGCTTTGTTGATTTTTGCTATGGTCTCTTTTGTTTCTTTTGCATTTATTTCTGCCCTAATTTTTAAGATTTCTTTCCTTCTACTAACTCTGGGGTTCTCCAATTCTTCCTTTTCTAGTTGCTTTAGTTGTAGAGTTAGGTTATTTATTTGACTTTTTTCTTGTTTCTTGAGGTATGCCTGTATTGCTATGAACTTTCCTTTTAGCACTGCTTTTATAGTGTCCCACAGGTTTTGGGTTGTTGTGTTTTCATTTTCATTAGTTTCTATGCATATTTTGATTTCTTTTTTGATTTCTTCGGTGATTTGTTGGTTATTCAGAAGTGTGTTGTTCAACCTCCATATGTTGGAATTTTTAGTAGTTTTTCTCCTGTAATTGAGATCTAATCTTAATGCATTATGGTCAGAAAAGATGCTTGGAATGATTTCGATTTTTTTTGAATTTATCAGGTTTAGATTTATGGCCCAGGATGTGATCTATCCTGGAGAAGGTTCCATGAGCACTTGAAAAAAAGGTGAAATTCATTGTTTTGGGGTGAAATGTCCTATAGATATCAATTAGGTCTAATTGATCTAATGTATCATTTAAAGTTTGTGTTTCTTTGTTAATTTTCTGTTTAGTTGATCTGTCCATAGGTGTGAGTGGGGTATTAAAGTCTCCCACTATTATTGTGTTATTGTTAATTTCCCCTTTCATACTTGTTAGCATTTGTCTTACATATTGCGGTGCTCCTATATTGGGTGCATACATATTTATAATTGTTATATCTTCTTCTTGGATTGATCCTTTGATCATTATGTAGTGGCCTTCTTTGTCTCTTTGCCTTTGTTTTAAAGTCTATTTTATCAGATATGATTATTGCTACTCCTGCTTTCTTTTGGTCTCTATTTGCGTGGTATATCTTTTTCCAGCCCTTCACTTTCAGTCTGTATGTGTCTCTTGTTTTGAGGTGGGTCTCTTGTAAGCAGCATATAGAGGGGTCTTGTTTTTGTATCCATTCGGCCAGTCTTTGCCTTTTGGTTGGGGCGTTCAACCCATTTACGTTTAAGGTAATTATTGATAAGTATGATCCAGTTACCATTTACTTTATTGTTTTGGGTTCGGGTTTATACACCCTTTTTGTGTTTCCTGTCTAGAGAATATCCTTTAGCATTTGTTGGAGAGCTGGTTTGGTGGTGCTGAATTCTCTCAGCTTTTGCTTGTCTGTAAAGCTTATGATTTCTCCTTCGTATTTGAATGAGATCCTTGCTGGGTACAGTAATCTGGTCTGTAGGTTATTGTCTTTCATCACTTTAAGTATGTCTTGCCATTCCCTCCTGGCCTGAAGAGTTTCTATTGAAAGATCATCTGTTATCCTTATGGGAATCCCCTTGTGTGTTATTTGTTGTTTTTCCCTTGCTGCTTTTAATATTTGTTCTTTGTGTTTGATCGTTGTTAATTTAATTAATATGTGTCTTGGAGTGTTTCGCCTTGGGTTTATCCTATTAGGAACTCTCTGTGTTTCTTGGACTTGGGTGATTATTTCCTTCCCCATTTTAGGGAAGTTTTCAACTATTATCTCCTCAAGGATTTTCTCATGATCTTTCTTTCTGTCTTCTTCTTCTGGGACTCCTATAATTCGAATGTTGGAGCGTTTCATATTGTCCTGGAGGTCTCTGAGATTGTCCTTGTTTCTTTTAATTCGTTTTTCTTTTTTCCTCTCTGATTCATTTATTTCTACCATTCTATCTTCTATTTCACTAATCCTATCTTCTGCCTCCGTTATTATACTATTTGTTGCCTCCAGAGTGTTTCTGATCTCATTTATTGCATTATTCATTATATTTTGACTCTTTTTTATTTCTTCTAGGTCCTTGTTAAACCTTTCTTGCATCTTCTCAATCCTTGTCTCCAGGCTATTAATCTGTGATTCCATTTTGATTTCAAGATTTTGGATCATTTTCACTATCAATATTCGGAATTCCTTCTCAGGTAGATTCCCTACTTCTTCCTCTTTTGTTTGGTTTGGTGGGCAACTCTCCTGTTCCTTTACCTGCTGAGTATTCCTCTGTCTCTTCATCTTGGTTATATTGCTGCGTTTGGGGTGGTCTTTTTATATTCTGGTAATTTGTGGAGTTCTCTTTACTACGGAGCTTCCTCACTGTGGGTGGGGTTCTATCAGTGGCTTGTCAAGGTTTCCTGGTTAGGGAGGCTTGTGTTGGAGTTTTGGTGGGTGGAGGTGGGTTTCTTCTCTCTGGAGTGCAGTGGAGTGACCAGTAATGGGTTATGAGACATCAAAGGTTTTGGAATAATTTTGAGCTGCCTGTATATTGAAGCTCAGGGGAATGTTCCTGTGTTGCTGGAGAATTTGAGTGGTATGTCTTGTTTTGGAACTTGTTGGCCCTTGGGTGGAGCTTGGTTTCAGTGTAGATATGAAGGCATTTGATGAGCTCCTATTGCTTAATGTTCCCTGAATTCAAGAGTTCTCTAATGTTTTCAGGCTTTGGATTTAAGCCTCCTGCTTCTGGTCTTCAGTTTTATTTTTACAGTAGCCTCTAGACTTCTCCATCTATACAGCACCAATGATAAAACATCTCCACAGCTGCTTTCACTCTTTCAAATTCTTCTTCTAAGGAATGGTTTCTGGACAGCAAGGTGCTCCCCCAGCGCTGCTCTTTGGTCAGTCGAGCCTGTGACTGACGTCACTTTTGGAGTACTTTGCAAGTGGAACGCTTCTTAAACCAGCATGGTGCCAAAATGTGCGCCCAGCTCACATGGAGGGATCTTCTCTGTATTTTTTTAAATTTCTTCTCTGATCATTATGATTTCTTTCGGTCTACAAAATTTGGGGGGTTTTGTTGTTCTTTCCACAGTTGCTTTCGGTTTAATTTTAGGATGTTTATTTGAGATTTTTCTTGTTTCCTGAGGTAGAATTTTATTGCTATAAATTTCCCTCTTAGAACTACTTTTGCTGCATTTCATAGGTTTTGGATCATCAAATTTTCATTGTCAGTTTTTTCTAGGTACTTTTTAAAAATTTCTTCTTTGATTTATTCAGTGATCTCTTCACTTTTTGGTAATGTATTGATTAGCCTCCATGTATTTGTGTTTTTTTACATTTGTGTTTCCTTTAATTGATTTCTGATATCATAGTGTTGTGCTCATAAAAGATGCTTGATATGTTTTAAATTTTCTTAAATTCACCAAAGCTTGATTTCTGACCCGACATGTGTTCTAGCCTCTAGAATGTTCTATATGAACTTGAAAACAAAGTGTATTCAGATGCTTTCAGATGGAATATAAATTAATTTTAAAAACAAAAAAGAAAAGCAGCAAAAAATTCTGCTTTGAGTAACATCAAAGGAGTGAATAAACATCTTTTTCTATGAAAAAAAGATCAATTGTCTGTTTGGTCTATTGTGTCATTTAAGACTTGTGCTTCCTTATTAATTTTCTGTCTTAATGATCTATCCATTGGTATAAATGAAGTGTTAAAGTCCCCCACTATTATAGTGTTACTGTTGTTTCACCCTGTTACGGCTTTTAGCATTTGTCTGATGTATGAAGGTGCTCCTTTGTTGGATGCATAAGTATTTATAATTGGTATATCTTATTCTTGGATTGATCCTTTGATCATTATGTAGTGTCCTTCATAGTCTCTTGTAACATTGCTTAAAATTTATTTTGTCTGATATGTGTTTTGTTGCTGCAGCATTCTTTTGATTTTCATATGCATGGAATATCTTTTTCCAGCCTTTCATTTTCAATCTGTATGTGTCTCCAGGTCTGAAGTAGGTCTCTTGTAGACAGCAGAAATAGGGGTCTTGTTTTTGCATCCATTCAGCCAGTCTGTGTCTTTTGGTTGGAGCGTTTATATCTTTTAAATTTAATTATCAATATGTATGTTCCTATTACCATTTTGTTAATTTGGGGAGAAATTGTTTTTTAGATTTTTTTCTCTTATATTTTTTTGCCTACAAATGTTACCTTAGCATTTTTGTAAAACTGATTTGGTGGTCCTAAATCTCTTAGATTTTGCTTGTCTTAAAGCTATTGATTTCTCTATCAAATCTAAATGAGATCCTTGCTGGGTAGAGAAATCTTGGTTGTAGGTTTTCCCTTTTTATCACTTGAAATATATGATGGCACTCTTCTTGCCTGTAGAGACTTTTCTTTGAAAAATCAGCTGATAACCTTATGGAGATTCAGTTGTATATTATTCATTGTTTTTCCTTTGCTTATTTTAACATTTTTCTTTGTATTAAATTTTTGTTAGTTTGATTGATATATGTCTCAGCATGTTTCTCCTAGGATTTATTCTGTGTTGGGCTCTCTGTACTTCCTTGACTTTGGTGACTATTTTCTTTTAGGAAGACTATTTTCCTCCTAAGGGAGTTTTAGACTATAATCTCTTCAAATATTTTCTCAGACACTTTCTTTTGCTTGTCTTGTTCTGGGACTCCTATAATTCAAATGTTGGTGCATTTAGTGTTGTCCCAGAGATCTCTGAGACTGTCTTAATTTCTTTTGATTCTTTTTTCATTATTTCCACCATTCTGTCTTCCAGATCACTTATCCATTCTTCTATCTCATGTATTCTGTTATTGATTCCTTCTAGTGTACTTTTCATTTCAGTTATTGTGTTCTTCACTTACTGTTCTTTAGTTCTTCTAGATTATTGTTAAACATTCTTTTATTTTCTGGATCTGTGCCTTCATTCCATTTCCGAGATCTTGGGTCATCTTTACTATCATTACTCTGAATTATTTTTCAGGTAGACTGCCTATTTCATGTTCATTTATTTGACCTTGTGGGTTTTTACCTTGCTCCTTTGTCTCCAACATATTTCTTTATCATCTCATTTTGTCTAACTTATTCTCTTTAGGTCTCCTTTCTGCAGGCTGCAGGATTATAGTTCTTCTTGCTTCTAGTGTTTTCCCTCTGGTGGTTGAGTTTGGTTCAGGGGTTTGTATCAACTTCCTCATGGTAGAGACTGGTGTCTGCCCTCTAGTGGGTGGAATTGTGTCTTGTCCCTCTGATGCTCAGGGCCATATCAGGTAGTGTTTTGGGGTGTCAGTGAGCTTAGTATGTTTTAAGCAGCATGTCTGCTAATGGGTGGGACTGTGTTCCTGTCTTTCTGGTTATTTGACAGTGAGGAGTCCAACACTGGAGCCTACAGGCAGTTGTGTGGAGCCAGGTCTTAGTGTCAAGATGAATTCCAATGGGAGAACACAAACCAATTAATATTTCCTGAGCCCAGGAAGTCTCTGATGGTCCAGTATCCCGGACTCAGTGCTCCCATCCTGGAGGCCCCAGATTAATCCCTGGTCAGGCAACCAAGTGCCCACAAGCTGTGCAGCATGGCCAGAGAATAAAAGTGAAAAAAGGAAAAGGAAACAAATATAGAAAACTCAAGACAATTAGCAAAAATAAAAAGAAACAGCAACAATAATGCACACACATCACCCAAACTTACAAATCAAACACAAGACAAATGATAAAACAAAACCAAAGAAACACAAACAAAGAAATAGACACAAAACAAAGAAAGCAAAAAATAAGCAAAGAAAGAGGCAAATAAAAGAATTTTAAAATGAAAACAGTCAATAAAGACTAAACTAACAAAAGCAAAAATTGCAAATCAAAACCCGAAAGCAAACTAAGAAAAGCAAAGAAAATAGAAAACAAAGTCATTAAAATGATTTAAAAACAAAGCAAAGATCAAAAGCAGGAAGATAACTAAAAAGTAAATAAAAATAGAAAAATACAAAATATACATTAAGAAAACCTTTTAAAAATAATAAATAATAAAGACAATAACATTGGGTATGCCTCTGGACCTGCTGTGGACACTGGGCAGTAGATCAGACTTTGGCCTGGCCCATCTCCTGTGTGTATTACTTCCCCAACTTCCACTGCTACTAAAGATAGACCTGTCTCAGATTTGGCAACACTTGTTATATATTCAGATATCCCACAGACACAGGATTTAGAAAACTGATCACAGAAAATTTTTTTTCAGATTCTATTTCACATCTTCCTGTTACCTTGCTATCTCTTTTTTGAGTTTCTGTATTTCTGTTTTATGCTAGTTCCTCATATCTTTGGGCTTCCCTGGTGGCTCAGATGGCAAAGAATCTACCTTCAATGTGGGAGACCTGGGTTCAGTCCCTGGGTTGGAAAGATCCCCTAGAGAAGGGAACAGCTACCTACTCCAGTATTTTTCCTGGAGAATCCCATAGACAGAGAAGCCTGGCGGGCTACAATCCATGGGGTAGTGGAGTCGTGATCACAGAAATTTAAGCCACAGTTCATGCAGCTATATAGAGAGATTTCTATTCCTCTTCCTCAGTCATACCACCCAGGGCCATGGAGCCCTAATTCTAGGCCCCTCTGTTGTATATTCAGAACAAGCAGTGGTCTTCTCCTCAGATCCACTCTCCTAACCCCACAGTTTAGCACTTAGCCCCTGTCAGTATTAGCAAAGTCCCATCTCAGGCAGGAGTGCCTGAGACTGATTCCTGAGGAGGCTTTGGCATGGGCAATACTCAGACCCCAGAGCCTATGTGGGCAGAGGAGTCCTTGGTTTGAAGGATGGACAAGCTTGCTCAGATGAGTGCCCCTCTCAGTGCCAACAGAAGCAGAAGTGGGTAGATGGGGAAGGGGGTTGTAATGGCAGCCCCACCCATTGCACACTATTCAACAATGACCACTTGCTTCTGTGGTGTCCCAGGCTCCTTTTGCAAATATTACTGGTTATGGAACTCCTTACTCCTATCCCTTCCAGTTGTCTTTTTGGAGCCAACAGCTGCTTCCACCCTGGTTCTGTGCTCCAAATCCCACTTTCCAGCAGCCAGTCCCCATCTGCAGCAAGAGACACATGATTCTGGCTGGAGTGTGCCAGTTTTGCCATGGACCACATGCACAGTTCTTTTTCTTATTTTGTCCTGCCTTCCACAGACCATCCGCTGTGTTCCCTTTCAATCCCCTGAAGATCTCTTTCTGTCCCAATTGATTTCCCCACCATGGGAGGGGTTTTTCTGAGTGCAAGAACCTCTCCTCATCTTTAGCTCTTTCCAGGTTCGCTAGTCCCTTTTTTGATTCTTCTTTTCTTTCTTTCACCCTACCTGGTTGTGAGGGGATTTTCCTTGTCCTTTTAGATGTCCAAAGTCTTCCACTAATGTTTAGCAGGTGCTCTGTGAGAACTATTCCACTTGTAGATATATTCTTGATGTGCTTGTAAGGAGAGACAAATTCCACATCCTCCTATTACACCATGTTGATTCCTCCCTCTCTTACTGAGCTTAGTATCATTTCTTTAAATTTTTCCATTTTAATTATATGTCTTGGTTGAGTCTGTTTGGGTTAATTTTGGAGGGACTCTCTGAGTCTCTTGTGTCTCATAACCATAATTTGTTCAAACACATTTTCAGCTCACTTCTTTCTCTCTTCTCCTTCTGGAACCCCTATTATGCACATTTAATATTATCCCAAGGATCTCATTTCTTACACTTGTTTTTTTGCTTGTCATTCTGTCTTCTCTTTGGATTCTGTGATTTCCACTATTTTTTCAGATCACTTATTTTCTCTTTTGTGTAATTTAGTCAGCTATTCATTGTTTTTAGATTGATTTTTACTTCTGAAATTACATTACGTATAGTTTGGCTCCTATTTCTTGTTTCTTGCTTCTTGCTACAATGATCTGCATTTATATCAATAATCTTTCTTTCCTGAGTGGGTGCCCTACTTCAGGGAAATTATTGCTTAAGCAAGTGAGATCTGTGCACTCGCAGAAGACCTATGTGCCACCTGTGTAGGCTTCTGTGGCTCTGCTCAAAGGCAGCCTGAATTTGTATCTCTTACTCTGTTTTGTTCATCCCAGATCTAGTTGCAAGGCTGTGGTGTTTCTTTAGTTTCCTTTAATATAAAATAGCATCACCTGACTTTTATTGTCTTTCATAATATTAACATTTTTCAAGAGCCCACATAGTCGTTTTGCAAAATAATTTTCAATTTGGATTAGTATAATTGTTTCATTGTGATTATATACATCTTGTCAGCTATACCTCAAGGGTCCATCTTAATTAATCTTTGTCCATTAATTTTTGCCTTCATCTTTGGTATCCTAGCCCTATCCTTGATCCATTCTATTTTTCCAACAGCAGACTGATCATTTAAAAATGCCAACTGGATTTTATCACCCCATACTTAAAACCTATCACTAGCTTCTGCTCCTCTTTAGAAAAATATCCAAACTTCTTAACATTTTACTCACTACTCCCCTCCCCTAGGACCTTATTGCCATTTAAAATTATACCAGTTTATACATGCTTTGGAATCTTTTCATTAACTGTATGTTCTTTTTGAAATGTTCTTCCTCATTTTTTACCTGACTATCTCCTCCTCATCATTCATATCTCACTTTAAATATATCCTTAGTGTCCAGGTGGAGAAGGAAATGGCAACCCACTCCAGTACTCTTACCTGGAGAATTCCAAGGACAGAGGAGCCTGGTAGGCTACAGTCCATGGGATCACAAAGAGTTGGACATGACTGTGCAACTAACTTTGTGTCCAGGAAGAATCCTGAGCCTGCCAGAGAAACAAGGTACTGATTTGTCTTATCTTGATACACTGATTATAACTTGGAAGTGTGTATTTGTGTAATCACTTATTTGATGTGTATTCCATGAGAGCAGTATGAATCTTTTATTCACCACTATATTCCCATGGTTAGCCAATGCCTAGTATGTAGTAGTGATATCAGTAAATAGTTGTTAAATGAAGGGAAGAGTTTGATGGGAAATGTTGTGGACCTTCAAACTGCTTTTAAGCACACAATTACAGTTATACACATCACTTGATTTGTCCATGAGGTAGAAATATTTGAAGAATCCTGTTCACAAGTCTAGACTTTTCTATTGCACATGCTCATATTTTCTAAAAAACTTAGGTCAGTATCACAGTTACCGTTTGAAACCCAAAGGCCTATCTAAGTTATGTCAAAACTTTTTTTTTTAAACACTTCCATGTGACTTTCAGACCTCCAAGGGCAATGTCTCCCAAACTTAAATATCTGGATCCTCTTAAAAAATATATTATAACACCACAGTTGACAAGTTATTTTTATTATAACAAGATTTAAGGGTGTACAAACATGAAACTATACATAAATTCTTTATGCTTTTAGTTCCAAAACTATAAAACAAATATATTTCTAAATTAAATAAAGCTTGCACAGTTAGTAAAATTCAAAATAACAATGTTATTTTTGTTTACAATAATTTACCATTTGCAAAATGAATATATTACTATTATGGAGCATGTTACTTTGAATGTTAATCCCTGTACCACTGTACCACTGAAGCTCTGTTTTTCCACCATATTTTTCTATTCCAGTATTGCAGCAGTATTACTTGTATAGCCAGCTATGATGACATTTAGTCTTCCCTTGGTGAGAATATGTTATTCTATTAACATACTGGAATATATAATTAAAATAACACGTATAAAACAGATTTCAAAATTGATGGCAGTATTGGTTTGTGAGGTGGTCAACCAGATGATCCAGAATGTGAGTTTATAAAGCTATATTATTAGAATAAAAATAAATAACGATGAAATTATTATAGACAACTTGCTGCAACCTGTGATTATGTTCATGGATCCCAAGATGGTCCTGAGCACTTTAGAGAAACAGAACATATAAGGCTTAGAGATTTTACCATCCAGATGTAACATTTTAATAGCTAAATTCATATTTTTAAAAAGAGATTGCTTTTACTATCAAACAGATCAGCCTTGATGATGGGTTGAGCATTTGGACCTGAGAGGGTAACAGGCAGGAAGGCCAGGGGTCTCTAAATGGAGGAAATAGCCTGCAAGTGTCAGACATTTTTATCTCTCTTAAGCGGTGGGAGGAAACAAACTAGCGATATTTTTTCCCCTTCTCTATACAAATTTAAAAGGAGGTTTCTCTTAAAATACTGTGTTGCCATAATGACACCTGGTTTCACCTGAAGTTAACTAGTCTCAAACCTGGAGGTAACCAATGCGTTTTTCTTATGGAAATGTTTGTCTTAAGCTATGTTAATGTACTATACATTTACCCCAGACTCTGTCTTCAAGTTGGTTCAGTCTAATGGCTCAGAACCTACTTGACAAACCAGTATGTTATACTCAGACATTGTTCCCCTAATCTATGTAAACGAAACTACTTGTATGGTAATCTGCCCTTCTACAAGATTCAAGTCAATCATTTTCGAGCTCCGGATGACTCACCTGGTGCCAAGATTATCCCAAAATACATCTTATGGATGAGGGGCTTGTTGCCATTCCGAGTTTTAAGATATGTCATCCTGCTTATTTAACTTATATGCAGAGTACATCATGAGAAAGGCTGGACTGGAAGAAACACAAGCTGGAATCAAGATTGCCAGGAGAAATATCAATAATCTCAGATACGCAGATGACACCACCCTTATGACAGAAAGTGAAGAGGAACTAAAAAGCCTTTTGATGAAAGTGAAAGAGGAGAGTGAAAAAGTTGGCTTAAAGCTCAGCATTCAGAAAATGAAGATCATGGCATCCTTTCCCATCACATGGGAAATAAATGGGGATACAGTGGAAACAGTGTCAGACTTTATTTTGGGGGGCTCCAAAATCACTGCAGATGATGATTGCAGCCATGAAATTAAAAGACGCTTACTCCTTGGAAGAAAAGTTACGACCAACCTAGATAGTATATTCAAAAGCAGAGACATCGCCGACTAAGGTCCGTCTAGTCAAGGCTATGGTTTTTCCAGTGGTCATGTATGGATGTGAGAGTTGGACTGTGAAGAAGGCTGAGTGCCGAAGAATTGATACTTTTGAACTGTGGTGTTAGAGAAGATTCTTGAGAGTCCCTTGGACTGCAAGGAGATCCAACCAGTCCATTCTGAAGGAGATCAGCCCTGGGATTTCTTTGGAAGGAATGATGCTAAAGCTGAAACTCCAGTACTTTGGCCACCTCAAAGAAGATGTGACTCATTGGAAAAGACTCTGATGCTGGGAGGGATTGGGGGCAGGAAGAGAAGTGGACGACAGAGGATGATGTGGCTTGATGGCATCACGGACTCGATGGACGTGAGTCTGAGTGAACTCTGGGAGTTGATGATGGACAGGGAGGCCTGGCATGCTGCGATTCATCGGGTCGCAGAGTCAGACACGACTGAGCGACTGAACTGAACTGAACTCTTTCATTAACAAGCTGTTAGTGACTATATAACATCCAGCTGAAGACTAGCGGGGGGGGGGGGGGGGGGCGGGGGCGGCTACTCTTTCTGCCCCCTTCTGATGCCTATGTCAGAAGCTTTCTGTATCTCCTTTATACTTTAATAAAACTTTATTACACAAAAGCTCTGCATGATCAAGCCTTGTCTCTGGCCCAGGATTGAATTCTTCTTCTCCAGGGCCAAGAATCCCAGCTTCTTTTTGTGTTTCAACAACCTTTCATCTTGGGGGGTTCTCCGGGATCCTTCAGGACAAGGTAAGGATGCTTGGAGCTCTAGGTCTTTGTTCTCCTAGCAAACACATTTTCTGCTATACTTTGCTAACTCTACAGTGTACTTGTGTGAATAAATGACACCCCCTGTATGAAGGAAGTGAGGAGCCCTGCTCTGTGGTTCCACGGTGATCTCATATGGCTTATGGCAGAAACCTGTTGGGGGTTTATACTGACCTGCCAATGCCAAAAGGCACCCAACGTCTCCTTCTGGGACCAGCCAGAAATGGGCAAGGCATGTGGACTGAACTCTCCTTTCTTGGTCAAACTTTTTGGTCTCTTTGACCATTTCATAACTCCTTGGGAATTAGAAGTACTAACCTAATCTGTCAGATCATAGACTTTCAAGGGACTTGTGATCTATGCTGTTACTGTGTACTGTTACTTATGTCCCAAACTTAGATTGGTAGTCAGGAAGCATCTAGCCTTGCTAAGAATCGAAAGTTTGGAAGTTAGATGGAGCTCTAGCTCCAGGAGCATCTATGGGGTTAAAGGTTACTCTGATTGGAATTACAATGTTTCCCCCCGCCCCCCCCCCCTTTGGTAATGTTGGCTCTTAGTGGATCAGAGGAGGCTCTTATACTGGTGTGGTGACACTTGGAAGGAACATCTCAGTTTTATGCTTGTACCGGTCTTATTGTGGTCAGGAATATACTCAGGGTTGTGCACAGCACTCAGGTGATGAATGTTTCCCTCAGTGGTCTTAGCCTGGGAGGCACTCTGGAAGGTTACTCTGATTGCACCCTGGTTGGCATCAGAGGCAAGCAAGATTTTAATGGTGAGGAGCTGGACATCAGTCAGGGATGCCATCAGGTCTACCCCTGGTGCATCCCCACTCCGTCTCAGTGGTAGAACTGGGAGGGACGAGTATGATGCCTGCTTTGGTAAGGGACAGACTAAGTCCAACCAGGAAAGAAAAGCTTTGGTGTAAAGTCTGTCTACACACCCATCTAGAGTAGGGAGGGATGCCTCCAGTAGAAAGATGGTGCTGGTCACTTTTTTCTCTCTTATAGATGGGAGCTAACAATTCCAGCCTCACTCCTTTGAACTGTGTCCTGAAAAACTGGGATAGATTTGATCCCCAAGGCTTAAAGAAGACACACCTGGTCGTCCTATGTGTTACTGTATGGCTGTGGTACCCACTGGAGGATGACAAATGGTGGCCAGTTGGAGGGTCCCTTAAGTATATTAGAGCTTTTAAAGGTGTTGCTCTTCTGTATGACCTTACTTGAAAGGGTGTGATATATTTATCTTGGGACAAATGCTGACTCCTGACTCAAAAAGTCGAGTCTTGGGTAAAAGTGGTTGTTTATGAAGATGAATGGCTTGGTAATGAATCAGTAGGGAAGAGGGAGGACGAGATGGCTGCCCTCCCCACTGGGAATCAGGCGGTCCCAATTACAGAACCAGATTGGGATTACAACACAGCTAAACAAAGATGGGATCAGAGTCATTTTGTCAGATGTATTCTGGAAGGACTCAAGCAGGCATGTCCTAAGCCTTTAAACTATGGCAAATCAGCAAACATAGAACAGGAAGAGCAGGAAGTTTCTGGTAAATTCCTAGATAGACTGAAAGAAGCCCTTTGCAGATTCACTGAGATTGATCCCAAAAGTGAAGAGGGAAAAGTGATCTTAAAGGTTAGATTTCTCACTCAGTCAGCTCCAGATATCCACCGTAAGCTATTAAAATGGGCATATGGACCAAATCAGTCTTTAGATAATCTGTTACAACTGCATTAGACAGTCTATTATGGTACGGAATATGAAGAAAAGCAAGAAGGGCAGAAAAAGACAAAGGAACAGGTGGAAGCTTTCACAATGGCTGTAAGAACCGTTTTTAAACAGTCCGAAAAAACTGCCCAGAGGGACCCAGGTGAAAAAGGATGGGCTTACTATTACAGTGGAAAGGAGGGGCACCTCAAGCGGGATTGCTCTCAGGCATCTAAGCCACCATCTGCAAGTGACCACACTGCAAGAGAGACTGCCCCCAGAGGCGTAGGTTTCATGGGTCAGACTCTCAAGACAATCAGGACTGAAGATACCTAGGGGTCTCCACACAAGCTCCCATCCTAATTATACATGAGGAACGCCAGGTATTAACAACTGTGGGAGGCCAATCCATCAATTTCCTTTTAGATACTGGGGCAACTTATTCTGTGCTTACTGAAGCCCCTGGCTCACTTTCTTCCCGATCCACTTCCGTAATGGGACTGTCTGGACGAGCCAAAAGGTATTATTTCAGTTATTCTTTAAGTTGTAACTGAGATTCTGTGCTATTTTCACACAAGTTTCTGATCGTGCCAGAGTCTCTCTCACCCCTTTTCAGGAGGGATATACTGGGCAAGGTCCATGCCTCTGTTTTAATGAATATGGAGCCCTCCTTTTCTCTCCTTTTAATTGAAAAAAATGTAAATCCTAGAGTATGGGTTGATGGACAATCTGTGGGTCGAGCACAAAATGCTATTCCTGTAGTTGTCAAGCTCAAAGATCCACACTTATTTCCACACAAGAAGCAGTATCCACTAAAACCTGAGGTTAAAGAAGGGTTAAAACCTATTGAAAATTTAAAGGAGCAAGGATTATTACTTCCCTGTAACAGTCCATGCAACACTCCTATTTTCGGTATAAAGAAATCAAATGGTAAATGGAGACTAGTTCAAGATTTATGAATAATAAATGAGGCTGTAGTTCCTTTACACTCCATAGTGCCTAATACTTATACTCTATTGTCTGAAATTCCTGAAAGAGCCAAATATTTCTCAGTAATTGATTTGAAAGATGCCTTCTATTCAGTGCCCTTAGTGGAGAAAGTCAATTTCTATTTGCCTTTGAGGACCTGAGGAAGCCAGCTTCTCAGTTAACCTGGACAGCTTTGCCCCAAGGATTTCGTGACAGTCCTCACTTATTTGGACAAAGTTTGTCACGGGATCTACAAAACTTTAATAACTCTGAAGTGGTGGTGTTAAAATATGTAGATGATATTTTGCTCTGTGCTGAGACAGAGGAAGCTTGTTAACGAGCCTCAGAAGATTTCTTAAACTTTCTGGCAGGCTGTGGTTACAAGGCATCAAGAGAAAAGGCTCAGCTTTGTCAACAATTGGTTAGATATCTGGGCCTAATCATATCAGAAGGAACTAGGGCCATAGACCCTGAGAGAATTAAAGTGAAAGTGAAGTCACTCAGTCGTGTCCGACTCTTTGTGACCCCGTGGACTGTAGCCTACCAAGCTCCTCTGTCCATGGGATTCTCCAGGCAAGAATACTGGAGTGGGTTGCCATTTCCTTCTCCAGGGGATCTTCCTGACCCAGGGATTGAACCCGGGTTTCCCGCATTGGAGACAGACTCTTTAACCTACTAAATCATCCCCTACTTATGACTTTAAGACAATTGAGAAGATTTTTGGGAATCACAGGCTACTGTTGCATTTGGATTCCGAGTTATGGAGAACTTGCCCAGCCTTTAGTATAAACTTATAGCTGAAACTCAGCAGGACCAAACCGACAAACTGGTTTGGTCTCCAGATACTCAAAAGGCTTTTAAGGTTCTTCATACCGCTCTTCTGCAACCTCCCACTTTGAGCTTGCCAACAGGGTCAGAATTTAATTTATTTATCACTGAAAGAAAAGGTATGGCCTTGGGAGTTTTGACACAATCCTGAGGGCTTCACCAGCTACCTATTGCTTATCTAAGCAGAGAATTAGATGTAATTTGACGTGGGTGGCCCCACTGCCTAAGAGTAATTGGGGCAGCAGCTTTATCAGCACCCGATGCTTTAAAAATAATTAATGGATGAAACCTCACTGTACTGACTTCTCATGATGTGAATGGAATCTTAAATTCTAAGTTTAATATTTGGATGACAGAGAGTAGGCTTCTTAAATACCAGCCATTGTTGTTAGAAGGATCAGTAACTAAGCTTAAAGTTTGTGGAAATTTAAATCCTGCCACTTTCCTTCCTGAGAAGAAAAATGAAACACATGATCACGATTGTTCCCAATTTCTAACTTTAAATATGCAGCTTGGGAAAATCTAATGAATACTCCATTAGACAATCTTGATATGGAAATATTTACAGATGGCATTTCTTTTGTTCGAGATGGAAAGCATAATGCAGGTTACGTCCTGGTGAATGCTGTACAGGCTTTAAAAGCAAAATCTCTCCCCCCAGGTAACCAGCGCTCATTTAGTGGAGCTTGTGGCTCTGACCTGAGATCTAGAGTTAAGCAAAGGCAGCGAGTAAATATCTACACTGCCCAGAATATTGGAAATATAAGCAAAAATAAACAAATGGGACCTAATTAAACTTAGAAGTTTCTGCACAATAAAGGAAACTATAAGCAAGGTGAAAAGACAGCCTTCAGAATGGAAGAAAATAATAGCAAGTGAAGCAACTGACAAACAACTAATCTTAAAAATATACAAACAACTCCTGCAGCTCAATTCCAGAAAAATAAACGACCCAATCAAAAAATGAGCCAAAGAACTAAATAGAGATTTCTCCAAAGAAGACACACAGATGGTTAACAAACACATGAAAAGATGCTCAACATCACTCATTATCAAAGAAATGCAAATCAAAACCACAATGAAGTATCATTTCACGCCAGTCAGAATGACTGCGATCCAAAAGTCTACAAGCAATAAATGCTGGAGAGGGTGTGGAGAAAAGGGAACCCTCTTACACTGTTGGTGGGAATGCAAACTAGTACAGCCACTATGGAGAACAGTGTGGAGATTCCTTAAAAAACTCGAAATAGAACTGCCTTATGACCCAGCAATCCCGCTGCTGGGCATACACACCGAGGAAACCAGAATTGAAAGAGACACATGTACCCCAGTGTTCATCGCAGCACTGTTTATAATAGCCAGGACATGGAAACAACCTAGATGTCCATCAGCAGATGAATGGATAAGAAAGCTGTGGTACATATACACAATGGAGTATTACTCAGCCATTAAAAAGAATGCATTTGAATCAGTTCTAATGAGGTGGATGAAACTGGAGCCTACTATACAGAGTGAAGTAAGCCAGAAAGAAAAACACCAATACAGTATACTAACTCATATATATGGGATTTAGAAAGATGGCAATGATAACCCTGTATGAGAGACAACAAAAGAGACACAAATGTATAGAACAGTCTTTTGGACTCTGTGGGAGAAGAAGAGGGTGGGATGATTTGAGAGAATGGCATTGAAATATGTATAATATCACATATGAAACAAATCACCAGTCCAGGTTCGATGCATGATACTGGATGCTTGGGGCTGGTGCACTGGGACGACCCAGAGGGATGGTATGGGGAGGGAGGAGGGAGGGGGGTTCAGGATGGGGAACACGTGTATACCTGTGGTGGATTCATGTTGATGTATGGCAAAACCAATACAATATTGTAAAGTAATTAACCTCCAATTAAAATAAATAAATTTATATTTTAAAAAATTTTAAAAAAAATCTACACTGATTCTAAGTATGCTTATTTGAATTTACAGGCTCATGCTGCACTATGGAAAGACAGTTTAAAACAGCAACAGGAGAACCTATTAAGCATTTCAGAGAGGTTGAGAGACTTTTAACTGCTATATATTGTCCTAAAGAACTAGCTGTTATGCATTGCAAAGGGCACAGCAGGGATGGGAGTAAAGTTGCCAAAGGAGATCAGTTGGCTGACTGTCAAGCCAGAAAAGTGGCACTTTAAGAAACCCCTTCACTGCAGAGGCCTTTGATCTGGACAGGTCCTGTGGAACAGGAAAAACCACAGTATAGTGAGGAAGAAATAGAAAGATATGAGAAAAGAGGAGCAAAGATTATTGATAAAGGATGGTTACAGTCCGAGGATGGACGATTAATACTTCCTGAAAATGCTCAGTGGAAAATTCTTAAGGGTTTACACCAGAGTTTTCATTTGGGTGCAGAGAGTACTTACCAGATGGCTTCTCGTTTCTTTGAAGGTAAAAATGTAATGAAAACTTCAAAGAACATTATCAAAAGGTGTGAGGTTTGTCAGAAAAATAACCCAAAGACTGAAAAGCTAGCAAAATCTGGATTACAATGAAGTGGGAAGTATCCTGGAGAGAACTGGGAAATTGATTTTACTCACATGCCAAAATCTAATGGATATTCTTGCTGACAGGTTTGGGTGGATACTTTTACTGGATAGATTGAGGCTTTTCCCTGTCGTGTTGCTAAGGAGGTTATAAAGATTTTAATCCATGAAATTGTCTCCAGGTTTGGGCTGCCACAGAGCCTTCAGAGTGACAATGGCTCCGCCTTTAAAGCTGCTGTAACTCAGTGGATATCTAAAGCTCTAGGAATAGAATATCACTTACACCATTCCTGGAGACCCCAATCCTCAGAAAAAGTTGAAAAAGCTAATGACATTATCAAAAGACATCTGCGCAAATTAACTCAAGAGACACAGGACAATTGGCTTAAAGTTCTACCCACAGCTTTAATGAGGGCTCAAACTTTCCCCCAAAAGGAGGGACTGTCCCCCTTTGAATGTATTTATGGATGGCCTTTCTTATGTACAGACATTGTTATAGACCCTGAAGCCTTGGAATTAACTGATTATGTAACTCAGCTCTCAGCATTTCAACAGGCATTAACAGAACTCCAGGAGACAACTCCCGACCCAGCCTCTGAGTCAAACAAGCCTCTATTTGAGCCAGGAACCGAGGTCCTCATAAAAACACTGGGGTCTGGGGGCCCATCACTCTTGCCCCTCTGGAAAGACCCTTACCAGGTTATTCTTTCTTCTCCCACAGCTGTCAAAATGCCAGGAATTGATTCGTTGGTACATTACACTCGAGTTAAGAGGTGGCATCCTGACCAGAACTGACTTCATTTTGTCATTACTTCTTATGCTCTGACTTTGTACTTTTCAGATGGGCCTGATAATCTATGTGAGCCTACTTCTGCTGACTCCAAATATTCTGAGTCTGCAGTTTGATCCTCCAGACAATGCCTTCTTGTCCTGGGCTCACTCCTACACTGCATTCCACAATCAGTCTAACTGCTTAGTCTGTGGAGCACTCCCCTCTTCATCAGTGAAAGACTTTCCGTGGTGGACATCTCCACTTCAACGAAAAGACTTTCCCCAAGTCTTCGAATACTTTCTGAAACAGTCATATGTGATGCCTTTTCATCTGATGACATCTAATAACCTTAATAAGATGGACGGGTGCAACACTTTGTACTTTAACTATGGACATAACATGACTTTTAATTTTGATTATACGTTGTCTCTGTTTAATGACTATTTTGCTACACATAAGACAATTAGGTCTAAATCTAATGTGTGTGTGTGTGTGTGTGTGTTTTAACCTGAGGTTTATCAAATATGGAATGAGGTTATATGGCTAACTCCTGAAAAAGGACATCTAATGTCTATTGCCCCTATATGCTGGGAACAAACAGAGCCATCCCCAGAAGTTAGCCAACAACTTAATTACAATGATTGGAAACAATTGAAATTTTTGCCTCAGAAAATATACAATGTAATCATTCCCCTGTTCAGGTCCTCCCTTTGTCTGGCCAGGCACTAATTGGGACTGGATATCTCAGTCATTCTGGCTTGCTCCAAATGGGAATTATTGGATATGTGGCTCTTACCTATGGGCATGACTTCCCCTTGGTTGGATTCGGAGATGCACCCTGGGTCTAGCCTTTACACATGGTTTTAAATTTTCAGAGCTTCCAGAAAAGCCTGCTAATTTACTCCACCTTAAAACTCTGTGGGCAAGGTCTGTATTTCACTGGTATGATTATTTGGCTCCAGTGTTTGTTCCCTCTTTGAGAACTACAGATGTTATGCTATGAGTGGATGCTCTCACTAATTTTACTCAACAGACATTACAAGATTCTCAAAAAGCTATTTCAGCTCTTAATGCTTAACAAGCACAGATTAGAAAGGTGGTTTTACAAAACAGATTGACTTTAGATATTCTGACAGCTGTACAAGGAGGAACTTGTGCCATATTCATACCCAATGTTGTACATATATACCTGATATGAGCACTAATGTTACTCATTTTACTAAACACATGAACAAGATGATTGGGACTATGGCTACTCCTGAAGCCTCTATTGCCTCACTTTGGGAGATGTTAACTAGTTCCCCATAGTGGAAAACTATCTTAATTACAATAATTCTGATTGTTTTGTTTTTGCTGTTTGCTCCCCGCATCTGTAACTGTGTAACTGGATTTGTTTCTAGTTATGTGAAAGCTTTTAAGTTACAAATGGTTGCTCAAATGCCTGCTACTGCTGCAGCTTCTTCCAACTACTACTTGGGGCCCCTGGATCAGAAATCCTCAGTGTGAGGGTTAAGGAGAATATGTTGCCTCACCAATTTGGGGACAACACCTCTTGTCAGCTCGGAAGCAGTTACAGAATGGAGATGATGCCCCTTGTCCCTAGACAACATAATTCTCTTAAAAGAAAAGGCGGGGATGAGAGGGTAACAGGCAGGATGGCCAGGGGTCTCCAAACGGAGGAAATGGGCTGCAAGTGTCAGACATTTTTATCTCTGTTAAGCGGCAGGAGGAAACAAACTAGCAATATTTTTTCCCCTTCTCTATACAAATTTAAAAGGAGGTCTCTCTTAAAATACTGTGTTGCCATAATGACACCTGGTTTCACCTGAAGTTAACTAGTCTCAAACCTGGAGTTAACCAATGCATTTTTCTTATGGAAATGTTTGTCTTAAGCTATGTTAATGTACTATACATTTACCCCAGACTCTGTCTTCAAGTTGGTTCAGTCTAATGGCTCAGAACCTACTTGACAAACAATTATGTTATATTCAGACATTGTTCCCCTAATCTATGTAAACGAAACTATTTGTATGGTAATCTGGCCTTCTACAAGATTCAAGTCAATCGTTTTCTGGCTCGGGTTGACTCATCTGGTGCCAAGATTATCCCAAAATACATCTTATGGATGAGAGGCCTGGTGCCATTCTGAGTTTTAAGACATTCCTTTCTTTCATTAACAAATGTCCAGTTATATATAATACATATATAGTTTGTTTTATATATATATATATATATATATATATATATATAGTTTGTTATATATATATAGTTTGTTAATATATAACATCCAGCTGAAGACTAGCAGGGGGGTACTCTTTCTGCACCCTTCTGATGCCTATGTCAGAAGCTTTCTCTATCTCCTTTATATAATAAAACTTTATTGCACAAAAGCTCTGAGTGATCAAGCCTCGTCTCTGGCCCAGGATTGAATTATTCTCCTCCAGAGGCCAAGAACCCAGGCGTCTTTTCGTGTTTCAACAACAACCTTTCAGATATTACCTATAATAAATAGAAAAGTGTCTATTAACAATTTAGTGATCATTGAAGTAGATCAAGAAGGTGGAGGAGTAGGATGTGAAACTCACCTACTCCCAACAGCACTGTTTATAATAGCCAGGACATGGAAACAACCTAGATATCCACCAGCAGATGAGTGGATAAGAAAGCTTTGGTACATATACACAATTGAGTATTACTCAGCCGTTAAAAAGAATAGATTTGAATCAGTTCTGTTGAGATGGATGAAACTGGAGCCGATTATACAGAGTGAAGTAAGCCAGAAAGAAAAACACCAATACAGCATACTAACACATATATATGGAATTTAGAAAGATGGCAATGATGACCCTGTATGCAAGACAGCAAAAAAGACACAGATGTGTATAGCAGACTTTTGGACTCAGAGGGAGAGGGAGAGGGTGGGATGATTTGGGAGAATGGCATTGAAACATGTATACTATCATGTAAGAATCGAATCACCAGTCTATGTCTGATGCAGGATACAGCATGCTTGGGGCTGGTGAACGGGGATGACCCAGAGGGATGTTGTGGGGAGGGAGGTGGGAGGGGGATTCATGTTTGGGATCGCATGTACACCCGTGGTGGATTCATGTCAATTTATGGCAAAACCAATACAGTATTGTAAAGTAAAATAAAGTAAAAATAAAAATTAAAAAAAAAATACATCTACATGTGAAACGACTCTCACAGAACATCTAGTGAATACTGGCAGAAGGCCTCAGACCTCTGAAAGGGCAAGAAAATCTCCATGTAGATGGGTAGGACAAAACAAAACTGAAAGAGAAAGAAATTTGCAATGTCACCTGTGCCCCTGAGAGGTAACAGTGAAAGAGGAAAGGTTTCTACACACACAGGGAAGTCCCCTCACTGGTGGGGAGGTCAGTCCGGATGGGAGCATATATTTTGAAGCCTCAGAAGAGAGCACAGTAACAGGTTTATGGAAAGCAAATAGAGAGAGACTTCACAGAGGATTTAGTGCTGACTGGCACTCCCCAGCCTGAGATGCTAGTCCGTTGGGGCAAGGCAAGCTGGGTAGTGAGACTGGGGCTTCAGAAGGTAGGTGAGGGGAAATGACTAGGATTGGCTGTTCAAAGATAGCCTGAGGTGGCTGGGAGGTACTGCATCACAACAGAGGAAGTCTGGGAAGAATCTTGGGCCCACCAGAGATGCAAGGTACAATTGCTGAGGGGCACATGAGTAGATGGGCAGGACCATCATAGGAGTTTCTTTTGTGGCAGGCACTGCCTGCATGAACTATGAGGAGAGCATAAGCCACTGCTGCCATCTCAGACTCCAGAGGTGACAAGGAATGCTGCCACCACTGAGGGTCCTGTGAGCAGGTACAGGTCACAGCCATCACCATTCCAGGAGTGTGCATAAACTGCCAAAATCAAGGGTTCTGTGACTTGGTGCTAATCTCTGCTCCCACTTGCTCAGGAGTATGTAAAGCCAGCTACCTCTACCTAGGGACAGTCAACCAGCAGCCAACTGCTACCAGTACCTTCCTGGAAGCATGTGTTCTGACCATGCACTTGCACACCCACTATTAAGAGGATAATGGCTAACACATGCTGAGGAAAGGGAGGGCAAGCATCCAAACTAAAAAGAGCCCTCGTGTCAAAAAATATTAATATTAAACTCACACAAGCTATTCAGGGATACTCACACATATAAATAGCCCTTCAGACTACAGTCAATGTTTGTTTCTTCCAAACTCACAAAGTAGGAGAAATATAAGCAAAATAAAAAAAGTAGAGGAATCACTCTCAGTTAAAAGACCAAAGGAATTCCCCTGAAGATGCAAGCAATGAAACAAACCTCTTCAATCTAGCAGATGCTGTAGTTGTTCAGCCACTAAGTTGTGTCCAGTTCTTTGCAACCTCATTGACTTCAGTGTGCCAGGCTTCCCTGTCCTTCACTATCTCCTAGAGTTTGCTCAAATTCATGTCCATTGAATTGGTGATGCTATCAAATGATATCCTGTGTCACCCCCCTTCTCCATTTGCCTTCAGTCTTTCCCAGTATCAGGGTCTTTTCCAATGATTTGACCCTTTACATCACATGACCAAAGTATTGGAGCTTCAGTGTCAGCATCAGTCCTTCCAAAGGATATTCAAGGTTGACTTCCTTTTGGATTGAATTGTTTGATATCCTTGCAGTCCAGGTGACTTTTCAGGGTCTTTTCCAGCATGATAGTTCTAAAGCATCAGTTGTTCAGTGTACAGCTATTTCTCTATCTCAGCTCTCACATGCATACACGAGTACTGGCAAAAACCATAGTTCGACTATACGGATCTTTGTTGGCAAAGTAATGTCTCTGCTTTTTAATACACTGTCTAGGTTTGTCATAGCTTTCCTTCCAAGGAGCAAGCATCTTTTAATTTTGTGGCTGCAGTCACAATCTGCAGTGATTTTGGAGCCCAAGAAGATAAAAATCTGTCACGGCTTCTACTTTCTCCCCTTCTATTTGCCATGAAGTGATGGGACTGGATGCCATAATCTTAGTTTTATAATGTTGAGTTTTAAGCCAGCTTTTTCATTGTCCTCTTTCACCCTCATCAAGAGGCTCTAACAGATATCAATTTTTAAAAGGAGGTAATTAAAAATGAAAACACTGAATGAATTAAAAAAGGCTATTGACAGAAATACAATTTACTGTAAAAATGAACAGAAACTATAAGGAGGAGACAAGAAAATTTTTAAAATTCATTTGCTGAGATGAAAGCTTAACTCAAGGTAATGAATAGTAGAATGAATAATACAGAAGAAAGAAGAAGTAACCTGGAAGATAGAATAATAGATATTACTCAGTCAAAACAGCAGACTGAAAGCCAAATGAAAAATGACAACAATAGGAGACATATGAGATAATATAAAGTGGACCTATTTATGTGTAATAGGGATTTCAGAAGGAGAATAAAGAGAAAAGGGGATTGAAAATGTACTTGAAGACATTACGACTGAAAATTTCTCAAACATAAAGAAGCAAACAATTATCCAGATACAGGAAGCATAGAAGGCCTCAGACAAAATGAAACCAAACGGGTCTACACCAAAATATGTCATAATAAAAATGGAGAAAGTTAAAAATAAGGAGAGGATTCTAAAGGCAGCAAGAGAAAAACAAAGAGTAAATTATAAGGGAACTTCCATAAGCCTATCAGCTGATTTCTCTAGAGAAACACAGCATACCAGAAAGGAGTGTCAAAATATATTCAAAGCCTTAAAAGAGAAAAATCTACAACCTAGAATATTCTAACCAGAAAGATTATCATTTAGATTAGGATATATAAAGGATTTATCAGACAAACAGAAACTTTTCTGAGAAAAGAAAAGAGCAATACTAGGTTATCTGTTAATAGAAAAGAATCAAGAAGATATAAGAAAGAAGAAATCATAATAGGAAAGTAAATCACTTAAATTAGCCAGTATACAGATCAATAAATAAATAAATAAATAAATAAATAAATAAAAAGCTATTTGTGAAAACAATAATGAACACAAGGAACAGCAAAAGGATAAACATGAAGATATAAAAAGGGACATCAAAATCATAATATATGGGGAAGAAAGGTAAAGAAAAGTCAAAGAATTTTTCTTTTTTTATTTTTAGAATGTGTTTGAACCTATATGACTATCAGTCTAAAGCAAGCAGATACAGAAAGGGGTTAACATACTTGAAAAACAGGGCAACCACAAATCAGAAACATACAATAGATTCACAAAACCTACAAAGAAGAGAACACAAGCATAAAATAAAAGGAAATCATTAAGCCAACCAAAAAAAAAGGAAAAAAAAAAAAGGAACAAAGAAGAAACAAAAAATCAACCAGAAAAACAAGGTTTGCAATGTCAATAAATATGTATGTATCAATAATTACCTTAAATGTCAATGAACTGAATGCTCCAATCAAAAAAGACATAGTGTGGTGGATAATTTGCCAAAAATCGCATAATGATACATCTTCATAAATAACTTTACTCACTTATCAACTGACAGTTCAGTTCAGTCCTCCAACTTTGTTCAAGATAAAGAATTGCAAATTACAGACGTGCAAAACAATTTATTACATAGTGTTTGGAATCATTCACCTTCTCAACAATGACACCAATATATTTCAAATTTCCCCTTTGTAAATAAACTCAAGGTTTTCATCCCCAGAGGCAATGCAATATTGTCAAAGCTTAGATGCATGATAGAAATATCCCTTTAATTTATAAAGTGGGAACAGGTAAACTGCATAAAAAGGAATCCATTTAATTGAGGGGAATTTTCTGGCAGATCAGTTTTAGGAAACAAACCGTGTGGAAATTGAGTATCTAGAAATTGATTCTCTGTAAACTGCTGTCTTTAATCTCCTACAACTTGAAAAGGCTTTTTGAAGCCAAACTCAATTTGAAGCCTTGCCATAGATAACACTGCAACCACTACTAAATCTGCTGTCAAAACTGATTTTCACCATTGAAATCAAGTAGAATCCTTTCGGGCTAAAATGGGGAAGGAAATAATCACCCAAGTCCAAGAAACCCAGAGAGTCCCAAACAGGAAACCCAAGGTGAAACACCCCAAGACACATATTAATCAAATTAACAAAGATCAAACATGAAGAACAAATATTAAAAGCAGCAAGGGAAAAACAACAAATAACACACAAGGGGATTCCCATAAGGATAACAGCTGATCTTTCAACAGAAACTCTTCAGGCCAGGAGGGAATGGCAAGACATACTTAAAGTGATGAAAGAAAATAACCTACAGCCCAGATGACTGTACCCAGCAAGGATCTCATTCAAATATGAAGGAGAAATAAAAAGCTTTACAGATAACAAAAGCTGAGAGAATTCAGCACCACCAAACCAGCTCTCCAACAAATGCTAAAGGATATTCTCTAGAAAGGAAACACAAAAAGGGTGTATAAACTCAAATCCAAAACAATAAAGTAAATGACAATGGGATCATACTTATCAATAATTATCTTAAAAGTAAATGGGTTGAATGCCCCAACCAAAAGACAAAGACTGGCTGAATGGATACAAAAACAACACCCCTATATATGTTGTCTACAAGAGACCCACCTCAAAACAAGGGACATATACAGACTGAAAGTGAAGGGCTGGAAAAAGATATTCCATGAAATAGAGACCAAAAGAAAGCAGGAATAGCAATACTCAGATAAAATAGACTTTAAAACAAAGGCTGTGAAAATAGACAAGGAAAGACACTACATAATGATCAAAGGATTAATCCAAGAAGAAGATATAACAATTATAAATATATATGCACCCAACATAGGAGCACTGCAATATGTAAGACAAATGCTAACAAGTATGAAAGGGGAAATTAACAATAACACAATAATAGTGGGAGACTTTAATACCCCATTCACACCTATGGATAGATCAATGAAACAGAAAATTAATAAGGAAACACAAACTTGAAATGATGCAATAGACCATATAGACCTAATTGATATCTATAGGACATTTCACCTCAAAACAATGAATTTCACCTTTTTCTCAAGCACACATGGAACCTTCTCCAGGAGAGATCACATCCTGGGCCATAAATCTAGCCTTGGTAAATTCAAAAAAATAAATTGAAATTATTCCAAGTATTTTTTCTGACCACAGTGCAGTAAGATTAGATCTCAATTACAGGAGAAAAACTTAAAATTTCCAACATATGGAGGCTGAACAACACGCTTCTGAATAACCAACAAATCATAGAAGAAATCAAAAAGGAAATCGAAATATGCATAGAAACGAATGAATGAAAACACAACAACCCAAAACCTGTGGGACACTGCAAAGGCAATGCTAAGGGGAAAGTTCATAGCAACACAGGCATACCTCAAGAAACAAGAAAAAAGTCAAATAAATAACCTAACTCTACACCTAAAGCAACTAGAAAAGAAAGAAATGAAGAACCCCAAGGTTAGTAGAAGGAAAGAAATGTTAAAAATTAGGGCAGAAATAAATGCAAAATAAACAAAAGAGGCCATAGGAAAAATCAACAAAGCCAAAAGCTGGTTCTCTGAAAGGATAAATAAAATTGGCAAACCATTAGCCAGACTCATCAAGAAACAAAGAGAGAAAAATCAAATCAACAAAATTAGAAATGAAAATGGAGAGATCACACTCACAACACAGAAATACAAAGGATCATAAGAGACTACTATCAGCAATTATACGCCATTAAAATGGACAACGTGGAAGAAATGGACAAATTCTTAGAAAAGTACAACTTTCCAAAACTGAACCAGGAAGAAATAGAAAATCTTAACAGACCCATCACAAGCACGAAATTGAAACTGTAATCAGAAATCTTCCAGCAAACAAAAGCCCAAGTCCAGACGGCTTCACAGCTGAATTCTACCAAAAATTTCGAGAAGAGCTAACACTTATCCTACTCAAACTCTTCCAGAAAATTGCAGAGGAAGGTCAACTTCCAAACTCATTCTACGAGGCTACAATACAAAGATGCCACAAAAAAAGAAAACTACAGGCCAATATCACTGATGAACATAGATGCAAAAATCCTTAACAAAATTCTAGCAATCAATCCCACAACACATTAAAAGGATCATACACCATGACCAAGTGGGCTTTATCCCAGGGATGAAAGGATTCTTCAATATCTGCAAATCAATCAATGTAATATACCACATTAACAAATTGAAAAATAAAAGCTATGTGATTATCTCAATAGATGCAGAGAAAGCCTTTGACAAAATTCAAGATCCACTTATGATAAAAACTCTCCAGAAAGCAGGAATAGAAGGAACATACCTCAACATAATAAAAGCTATATATGACAAACCCACAGCAAACATTATCCTCAATGGTGAAAAATTGAAAGCATTTCCCCTAAAGTCAGGAACAAGACAAGGGTACCCACTCTCACCACTACTATTCAACATAGTTTTGGAAGTTTTGGTCACAGCAATCAGAGCAGAAAAAGAAATAAAAGGAATCCAAATTGGAAAAGAAGAAGTAAAGCTCTCACTGTTTGCAGATGACATGATCCTCTACATGGAAAACCCTAAAGACTCCACCAGAAAATTACTAGAGCTAATCAATGAATATAGTAAAGTTGCAGGATATAAAATCAACACACAGAAATCCCTTGCATTCCTATACACTAATAGTGAGAAAATAGAAAGAGAAATTAAGGAAACAATTCCATTCACCATTGCAATGAAAAGAATAAAATACTTAGGAAAAAAATCTACCTAAAGAAACTAAAGACCTGTATACAGAAAACTATAAAACACTGGTGAAAAAATCAAAGAGGACAGTAATAGATGGAGAAATATACCATATTCATGGATCAGAAGAATTAATATAGTGAACATCAGTATATTACCCAAAGCAATCTATAGATTCAATACAATCCCTATGAAGCTACACATGCTATTTTTCACGGAGCTAGAACAAATAATTTCACAATTTGTATGGAAATACAAAAAAAACCTTGACTAGCCAAAGCAATCTTGAGAAAGAAGAATGGAACTGGAGGAATCAACCTGCCTGACTTCAGGCTCTATTACAAAGCCACAGTCATCAAGACAGTATGGTACTGGCACAAAGACAGAAATGTAGACCAATGGAACAAAGTAAAAAGCCCAGAGATAAATCCACACACCTATGGACACCTTATCTTCGACAAAGAGGGCAAGAATATACAATGCAGAAAAGACAATCTCTTTAACAAGTGGTGCTGGGAAAACTGGTCTACCACTTGTAAAAGAATGAAACTAGATCACTTTCTCACACCATGCACAAAAATAAACTCAAAATGGATTAAAGATCTAAACGTAAGACCAGAAACTATAAAACTCCTAGAGGAGAACATAGCAAAACACTGTGACATAAATCACAGCAGGATCCTCTATGACCCACATCCCAGAATATTGGAAATAAAAGCAAAAATAAACAAATGGGACCTAATTAAACTTAAAAGCTTCTGCACAACAAAGGGAACTATAAGAAAGGTGAAAAGACAGCCTTCGGAATGGGAGAAAATAATAGCAAGTGAAGCAACTGACAAACAACTAATCTCAAAAATATACAAGCAACTCCTGCAGCTCAATTCTGGAAAAATAAATGACCCAATCAAAAAATGGGCCAAACAACTAAATAGACATTTCTCCAAAGAAGACATACAGATGGCTAACAAACACATGAAAAGATGCTCAACATCACTGATTATCAGAGAAATGCAAATCAAAACCACAATGAGGTACCATTTCATGCCAGTCAGAATGGCTGTGATCCAAAATTCTACAAGCAATAAATGCTGGAGAGGGTGTGGAGAAAAGAGACCCCTCTTACACTGTTGGTGGGAATGCAAACTAGTATAGCCACTATGGAGAACAGTGTGGAGATTCCTTAAAAAACTGGAAATAGAACTGTCTTATGACCCAGCAATCCCACTGCTGGGCATACACACCGAGGAAACCAGAATTGAAAGAGACATGTGTACCCCAATGTTCATTGCAGTGCTGTTTATAATAGCCAGGACATGGAAGCAACCTAGATGTCCATCAGCAGATTAATGGATAAGAAAGGTGTGGTACATATATACAATGGAATATTACTCAGCCATTAAAAAGAATGCATTTGAATCAGTTCTAATGAGGTGGATGAAACTGGAGCCTATTATACAGAGTGAAATAAGCCAGGAAGAAAAATACCAATACAGTATACTAACACATATATATGGAATTTAGAAAGATGACAACAATAACCCTGTATGCGAGACAGCAAAAGAGACACAGATGCATAGACCAGTCTTTTGGACTCTGTGGAAGAGGGAGAGGGTGGGATGATTTGGGAGAATGGCATTGAAACATGTGTAATATCATATAAGAAATGAATCGCCAGTCCAGGTTTGATGCATGATACAGGATGTTTGGGGCAGGTGCACTGGGATGACCCAGAGGGATGATACGGGGAGGGAGGTGGGAGGGGGTTCAGGATGGGGAACTTATGTATACCCATGGCGGATTTATGTTGATGTATGACAAAACCAATACAATATTGTAAAGTAATTAGCCTCCAATTAAAATAAATAAATAAAAAAGAATCCTTTGGGGCTCCTGATCACAAAAGCCTTTCTGTGTCCCTTGTTTCTTTTTTGTAGAAAATAGGTTTCATTCCACCTCCATGAACTCCCCTGAGTTCCAACTGGCTGATTCAAACAGATGCTAATCTGGGAAAGGAGAGGATGTAGAGACAAGGGAGAAGCAGTCAAGGAGCAATATGCAGTCCTGGGGCAGAATCTTAGTTTCCCTAAAGAGATATACATAGCAATATACTTGAGATATTTTGCAGGTAATGAAACCCCTGCCAGGTGGAAGAAGTATGCTGCCCACAAGCACAAAGACTCCTGACTAGTTGGAACCAGGTTTATGATGCAGACTCCCGAGCACTTCATAATGAACCAATTAGAAGAATGTCTATGAATTGATTATGCCCTTCTCCTAGAACCATTACTATATAGCTCCTCACTACCTCCTCCAGATTGGGACACACAATTTTGAAAGCATTAGTTCATTGTTGTCTGCATTTGCCTGGTAAGGCAATAAAGCTATTCTTTTCTACTTCACTTAAAACTGTCTCAGAGATAAATTTGATACCTGATTGTGGAGGCCAAGTTTTGGCTATACTATCAAAAATGGACCATACATTTGCAAGAGTTCACCTTTCTTAACTGTAGTATCTTTGTTTTATCCTCCAGCCATCTACAGACCACAAACTTTTCCTATAATCATTGTGTTCTCCTTGATTTGTACTTGCAAAGTTTTGCTACTGAGTTCAAGCTTGCTCTGCTCACCACACAACAGGCCAATTAACTGAAAAACAAAGCGTTAAAGCAAGGAATGATACTTTATTCTGAAGGCCAACCAACCCAGAAGATGCCAGACTAATGTCTCAAAATAACCATCTTGTCTGAGTCTACATGCCAGGTTCTTTTATAGAACAGAGTGGTGGGTGGTGGGAAGGTGAGGAAGCAAATAAAAAGGGCCACTAATCTTGCGAATATCTCCTGGAATGGCAAGCCTCTGGGAATGGGTGTGTTAATTTCTCCTTTCCAGTAGCCATTCACAGGTTGACAGAGTCCTGAAAAAAGCCATTTTAGTTTAACATTCAAGCAGAGAAACAGGGTACCAGAAGCAGGCAATTATGTATAGACAATATCCTTTTATGAACAAAAGCAACAGAAAGCAAAGATTAAAGTAAAACAAACAGATCCAACATGGAGTCATAATTGGCTCTTTCCTGTAACATTTTCAGTATCTGATGGGTTTTTGACTGCAACATTAAAATTCATTAATAAATGTCATCCAGAGATGTCAGTCTGAAGACTTTAGGCTATTTAAAGTAAATACCCATAGTCTTCTTTAAAATTTACTTGTAATTGGAGGGTAATTGCTCTACTTCTGCTTGATTGACTATACCAAAGCCTATGACTGTATGGATCACAACAAACTGGAAAATTCTTCAAGAGGTGGGAATATCAGACCACCTGACCTGCCTCCTGAGAAATCTATATATAGGTCAAGAAGCAAGAGTTAGAACTGGTCATGGAACAACAAACTGGTTCCAAATTGGGAAAGGAGTTCATTAAGGCTGTATATTGTCACCCTGCTTATTTAACTTATATGCAGAGCACATCATGAGAAATGCTGGGCTGGAAGAAGCACAAGCTGGAATCAAGATTGCCGGGAGAAATATCAATAGCCTCAGATATGCAGATGATACCACCCTTATGGCAGAAAGTGAAGAGGAACTAAAAAGCCTCTTGATGAAAGTGAAAGAGGAGAGTGAAACAGTTGGCTTAAAGCTCAACATTCAGAAAACAAAGATCATGGCATCTGGTCCCATCACTTCATGGGAAATAGATGGGGAAACAGTGGAAACAGTGACAGATTTTATTTTGGGGGGCTCCAAAATCACTGTGGATGGTGATTGCAGCCATGAAATTAAAAGACGCTTGCTCCTTGGAAGAAAAGTAATGACCAACCTAGACAGCATATTGAAAAGCAGAGACATTACTTCATCAACAATGGTCCATCTAGTCAAAGCTATGGTTTTTCCAGTAGTCATGTATGGATGTGAGAGCTGGACAATAAAAGATGCTGACCACTGAAGAAGAGATGCCTTTGAACTGTAGTGTTGGAGAAGACCCTTGAGAGTCTCTTGGAGCACAATAATTTCAAACCAGTCAATCCTACAGGAAATCAGTCCTGAATATTTATTGGAAGGACTGATCCTGAAACTCAAGCTCCGGTACTTTGGCCACCTGCTGGGAAGAACTGACTCATTGGAAAAGACCCTGATGCTGGGAAAGATTGAACGCAGGAGGAGAAGGGGATGACAGAGGATGAGATGGTTGGATGGCATCACCGACTCCATGGACATGAGTTTGAGCAAGCTTTGGAAGTTGGTGATGGACAGGGAAGCCTGGCGTGCTTCCATGAGTTCACAAAGAGTCGGGTATGACTGAGTGATTGAACTGAACTGATGGCCTCATAATTTTCACAAATATACCCTTATAATTAAATTAACTTATGGAATTCTAGTGTTCATGTTATCTTGTTGCTCCTTTCTTAAGTTTCAACTAATTAATGTTGTACTTCTCAGTAACCGAGGCATGTTAATTTAACTGCCGAAATGTTCATTTTATTTAGTTGTAATTTAAAACATTAAAATTGATAGATTTTGGAATAAAATGCAAGGAAAAAAAAAAACATGATATTTAAGTTAAGGAAGAGAACTCAAGAAAATGTGCTTTTAGCCAAATGTGTTGAAACAGAGAGTTAGAATAATGGTTACCAGAGGCAGGCAGATGAGGGGAGATGGGGAGATATTGATCAAAGGGTATGAACTTACAAGTTCCAAGGATCTAATTTACACCATGGTGATTGTGGTTAATAATCCTGTATTGTATATGTGAAAGTTACTAAGAGAGTAGATCTTAAGTGTTATCTCCACAAACAAGAAAAGGTAATTGTATGATGAAAATAAACTAGAGTGCATGTGCCCTTGTCTTTAGGGGCTTCCCTGGTGACTCAGTGGTAAAAATCTGACTGCCAATGCAGGAGACACGGGTTCGATCCCTGGGCTGAGAAGATCTCCTGGAGAAGGAAATAGAAATCCATGCCAGTATTCTTGCCTGGGAAATCCCATGGACAGAGGAGTCTGGTGTATAGTCCATGGGGTGTAAAGAGTCAGAAACAACTGAGAAACTGAACAACAATAGTCCTTCTCTTTGACCAACTTAGCCCAAAGCAAACAGATATTGGGGAAATTTTCTGAAGACTCTAATAGTTTGTTGAAGTGTTTCAGGCCCTAACTCTGGTCTATGATTTAATTTGGAAGGATGTTCAAGTAGTTCTACCTACTTGTTTCACCTATGAGGAAAAACAGAGAATCTGCTCAGGGGAAGCTTGCCAGAGACCAACCCAAATGTTATGCTATGGGTGGAGATGCAGTTCCAAATAGGAATTCTTCTGAAATTATAATTCCCTGGAGGGAACAGAAACCAGGAAGCACATGATCAAATGTGTATTAGAAGGTATGAGGAAGTGTATGAAAAAGTCAGTTAACTATGAAAAGGTTAAAGGAATGACCCAAGAAGAAAAAGAAAATCCAGTCCTTTTTCATGGGTGGCTTGTGCAGGCCTTTAGGAAATATACTAATATAGATCTCTTCACTTCTGAAGGTCAGTGCCCTACTGGGACAGCACTTTATTAGTCAATCTTCCCCTGATATTAGGCAAAAACTCCAAAGTTATAATTTAGCACCCAAATGCCCATGCCCCAATTCCTAAATGTAGCCTTTGGAGTACTGAAAAATTGAGACCAAGCTCAGCAGGAAGAGAGAACCCAATGTGAGGAAGGATATGCCAAGACTAATGAAAAGCTGATAGCTGTTGCTTTCAGCCATGCTTTGTGATCTCAGGACAACCTGAGGGAGCCAAGAACATCCAACTATCTCTATGGGGGTAAGCCCAATAAGAGGGAATGTTACTAATGCAAGTCAATAGGCCACTTGGTCTGAGATTGCCAGAAAGAACTCCCCAGGCTATGCCAAGCCTGCAAACAAATAGGTCGTTGTAAGAGGGATTGCCTTCACCCCCCAGATGGCCATGCTGGACTACTGAGGCTGCCCAGGGATTCTGGCAGCTTCCCATAACAAGATGTCTATTTCCATCAAGGAGTTCTGGGTACTTTGAAGTGGCAAGTAAGAAAATTGATTTTTTAATGATATGGAACCCACTTACTCTGACTTAATTTCTCACACTGGACCTCTCTCCTCCAAAAGCTGTACTGTGACTGGTGTCAATGGAAAGCCTCACACCCACCATTTTACTTGCCCTCTCACTTGTCAATTTGAGCAGAGGTTGATTTCACATGCCTTTTTAGTTGTACCTGAGTAACCCACCCCACTACTGGGGAGAGACCTTCTGAGATCCCTCAGGGCCATACTCCGGTTAGGAGGCTCTAAGCAAGCCCCTTATCTTGACTCTGACTAAAACAGACCAGCTGGAAAAGCAAGGTCTTATTCCTAGCCATATTCTACAAGCAGTGAACCTTTCAGTATGGGACAAAGAAATCCCTGTAAAGGCCATAAATGCCCAAACTGTAAGAATTAGTCTTAGCCACAAGATGCTTAACCTAAGAGGAGACAATATCTTGTAAAGTTGGAAGTGAAAAAGGGTTTACAACCCCTCATAGATAAATTCTTAAGGTATGGGCTCTTAGTGCCCTGCCAGTCTCCATGCAATTCTCTTATTCTGCCAGTTGTTAAGCCAAATGGATTACTTAGGATGGTTCAAGACCTTAGAGCAGTGAATGCTGTGGTCCCTATATATTCCCTCATGGCCAATCCTAATAGCATAATAACCCAAATCCCTGAGGATGCTAAATGATTTACTCTACTCATCCTCAAGGATGTCTTCTTTTGCATCCAAATTCATTTCTTATCACAATGTCTGTTTGCCTTTGAGTGGACTAACCCCAACTCAGGCCAAATGCAACAATATACCTGGACAGTATTGCCTCAGAGCTTTTGGGACAGTCCCACACTTGTTCACCCAGGCCCTAGGAAAGGAACAAAGTGAAATACACCTAAAAGAAAGTGCTATTATACAGTATATAAATGATATTTCAATATTTAGTCTTTCCATAGAGACCTCAGATCAAAATACCATTGAAGTACTTAATTTCCTTGGGACTCAGGGTTACAGAGCCTCTCAGACAGAGGTACAAATCTCAAAGCAGTGGATTAAATATCTGGGATATATTATAAACCCTGGAAGTAGACAGTTATCTCCAAATAGAAAACAAGCTATATGAGGCCCAAGCAATCCAAATACAAACATCTCCATACCTTTTGGGCATGTCAAGATTTTGTAGAAATTAAACCTAGGCCAAGTCCAGAAAGCTATACAAGAATATGGCAAGAGAGTACAGCCTGCTCTAGATGACAGTCCCAGTTAAAAACCCTGGAGACTAGGTATTTTTAAAGACCTGGTGGACAGCTACTCCCAAAATAGAAGGGTCCTTACCATGTCCTGTTGAGCACCCCTACAGCAGTTAAACTCCAAGGAGTCACTACCTGGGTTCTTCTGTCCAGGATTAAACCTGTCTCCATTGATACGTTACAGGAACCAGAAGTTCCACATTCCAGCCATTTCTGTGAGTCCATCCCTTCCTCTGAGTCTCTACAGGACATGGAATTCACAGGACAGCCTGAAAATTCTCAGGTGAGCCACTACAAGACCTGAAGCTCCTATTCAAAAAGACAAAAGGAAAAAAAAAAAACCTTTTTAGACCCTAGGCTAAGTACCCATAGCTACTATTTTCCTTTTGCTTCTAAGTACTTTAATTAACTTACAGAATAATTGATATGCTCTGGTGCATGCATGCTAAGTCACTTCAGTCATGTCCGACTCTTTGTGATCATATGGACTGTAGCACGCCAGAGTCCTCTGTCAATGAGATTCTCCAGTCAAGAATACTGGAGTGGGTTACTATGTCCTCCTCCAGGGGATATTCCCGACCCAGGGATCAAATCCGTGTCTCTTATGTCTCCTGTGTTGGCAGGCTTGTTCTTTACCACTAGTGCCACCTGGGAAGCCTATTTCCTGGTAGATTCAGATAACTACTGTTTTCTTTGCTCTCACCCTTTCTCTTTGAATTCACTGAACTTCTCTGCTCATGCTGGGTGATTTACATATGACCATGATTGGTGTTACTATTAATTAGTAATCTATTAATTGCCTTAGCTTTTCTGTGCAGACTTCCTGCCACAGGATGGGCAGACAACTTTCTGGTTTGCATTGCACAAACTCTTGCTTCCACCACTTGGTTGACAGAATGCTGGATTTGTTTACCCCAAGGTAAGACCATTATGGGTCATAGTGACCCCATTTTCCATCCCATAGGAATTTTAAACAAGTTCCTAATGGAAAAAGTGGTTTTCTACCAAGAACCCAAGGCTCAGGAACAGTAATGTACAGAGTCAGAATTGTTTGTTTTCCTATTGAAGAAAATTCTAATGTCTCTTGCCTAACCCTTTCCTTGGAAATAAGAAGTCAAATTGGAAGGATGAAGAACTGGCATTTAAACATCCAAGAGTTTTAAAATGGCCCCTCATAAGCAAGAATTCTAGTTACCTATTTGTGCTCAAACTCTAACTTGCTATCCATTGGAAGAAGGATCCACATTTAAGGAACAGTTATTAGGACTGACATGGATGAAAAGTTTTCAGTATGTAGTTGAAGAACATTTTCATAACTATAGCACTGAATGGCTAGGTTTTAAAACCTTGGGTGAGTTAGTCTGTTTTGCTCCACCAGGATACGTGTTCATATGTCAGATAGATAAGAAACCATGGCCAATAATTGCCTATGCAATAACACCACTCTCACATAGTGTATGCTGGGAACCTTGATTATTTTTATCTTAATCCACTCCTTAAATGAATCCAAGCACTGGGCAAGTTCATTAAAACTGTTTACTCAATTAACCTGGTGGCATCCCAGACAGAGGTGCTTATTTCTTTGGATACATCTTCTTACAATGGTAGGGGGTAGCTGCCCACCAACATGTTCTTCAAAATTTATCTCTTACTGCCATAACTAATACTGCTAATTCTCTTACTAATTTACAGAAGTCTCTAGATTGTCTGGTCAAGGTGACACTTGACAACTATCTGGCCCTGGATTATCTGTTGGCAGAACAGGGAGGAGTATGTGCAATTGCCAACATTTCTTTTTGCACATACATTAACACCTCTTTCTAGGTAGAGACCAACACTGAGAAAATACAACAAACCACCTGGCTTCAACAATTGACCATCAATCCTTGCAATTCAATATGGGCTAGGAAATTGAAAACTGGTTCTCTAACTTGTTCTCCTTGATCCCAAAAGGTATTAAAACTTTCTTATGGGAGGTTTCCATTTTCCTGTAACCTTCCTTTTCTCAGCCATACTGCTTTATGTTATATTTTGCCTAGTGCTTTCTTGTCTTTCATACTATTGCAAATCTGCAACAAATACTTTTCAGTCCAAGAAGGAGGTCTGGGACAAACAGGTTCAGACCTTCCATTTTAGAAATAGAGAAATACACTAAATTTTAAGCCCGAGATTAACAAAAATATGCTGACCTTGTATAACCAGATTCCTACCCTTGCTTGAGCCTCTGGTTATAATAGTCTTTAACCGGTCTTCAACCCCAGCTTCTTTAATCTAATTATTTAGTTTGTTTTCTCTAGGACATCACAGGACAATGGTCATGCAGGGACTCCAGCCACTCCCCACAGCATATCCTGCTGAAATAACAACAGAAATCACTCTGGGGCCAATTTAAAGAGACAGGGTGAGAACTCTGTGACCCCAGCTAGGTAGGATCTATGAGCCCCTGGCTAGCCTGAAGAAGCTACAGAAGACAGACTTTCACTTTTTATCCTCCCAATAAATATTTCATGACATCTATGTCTCTCAAGGGGGATTCGAGGCAAGAAGTAGCTGCCCCTACACCAGGGTAAAGTGATTGGAGATTCATTCCCTGTGAACTAAAACTCCAAAATATCAGTAGCAGGACAACTGAGAGAGGAGGCTGGGCCCTGCCCAGATAGAAGATAAGAGACCACATATTTCTCATTCTTGAAGTCATGGGACCTCAAAAACTATACATTCACAGAAAATCTTCTTGGAGTTTGGAAGAGGAGTGATGCCAAGCTACTTATAGGCTTCTTTGGTGGAATCCATCTTATATAAGCAATGTGTGTGCACACATGGGAGGATCCTGAGATATACCAAATATGGACTTTGAACCAGGTAAATCAAAATGAGTGGCCAAAGGAAACTCAGAAGAAATGCTCCATAAAAACAATCCACACTATCAGGAAAGCATGACTCTGCAATTCTCTCTCTCTTGGAGTCTGCCTGTGTGTCTATACACATGTACTGTGCTCTTTTTTCCACCTACCTAAGCACTTTACTCATTTCACTACTTTCTGTCCTTGTGGAAATTCTTTTTAGCAAAGCCAAAGAGCCAGGATCTTGTCACTGACGACTGGTCCAGTGGCTAGGGATTCTGTTCTCTCACTGCTGTAAGCCAACATCAGTCTCCAGTTGAGAACCAAAGACTCACTTCAAGCCGTTGCAGGTTGAAACCACCTGAGATCTATCTGATAATGTTGCGATGGTAATCATTTTTCATTATATAGATATATCAAATCAATGAGTTGTACACTTTAAATTTACACAGTGTTATATATCAATTAGGAGAAGGCAATGGTACCCCACTCCAGTACTCTTGCCTGGAAAATCCCATGGACAGAGGAGCCTGGTAGGCAGCAGTCCATGAGGTCGCTGAGGGTCTTACACTACTGAGCAACTTCACTTTCACTTTTAACTTTTCATGCATTGGAGAAGGAAATGGCAACCCACTCCAGTGTTCTTGCCTGGAGAATCCCAGGGATGGGGAGACTGGTGGGCTGCCGTCTATGGGGTCGCACTGAGTCGGACACGACTGAAGCGACTTCGCAGCAGCAGCAACATATTTCAATTATATCTCAATGAATCTGAGGTGGAGGGAGAAAACAATGACTAAAATAACACTAAATCTGTATTTACTGAGCCCAAACTGTGGTCCACCTCCATCTCCCATGGCAAGACTCTCTGACAAAGTCTTTCAACTTCTCAGCTACTACCCTCTATGGAAGAACTCAGGATGATTGCTATTTAGCTATTTATTGTTATTTCTGCTCTCTAATAAAAAGTTTACAGTAGGGGGAAAAAAAGAAATATGCTTATAAGAGAATTCAAGAAGAGAGTATGTTTCTGCTCCTATTCTTTGCTTCTATGTTTTGCTGTATTCTTTGGTGAGAGACTTCTAAGAGAATCACTTAATTATAATAGTTTATCTATTTAACTTGTTCTTCAGAGAACTTCCTAGGTTTTCTTAACACAATTTATTTTTTGAATTTGTTAATTCATTAATGTTTGATTTTATCACTTTGTAGCCATCACCCTGCTTCTCTCTTTTCTTTTTTTCTTTTTTTGGTCCTATTTGGATATCTAATTAATTTATTTTCTTTCTATTCTTTGGTAGTTAAGATCTTTGAGTGCATAAATTTGACTCTGAGTTCGTTCACATCGTACCCAGTAAATTAAATACCATTAAATTGAAGCTTGGTAAGAATGCAGATTTCTGAGCACCATTTATGTTTTGATAGGTTTGGAGTGGGGTCTAGAAATCTGTATTTTTTAATGAGATCCTCAGATCACATATAGGGAAATCCCATCATATTATGAACGTTTATGTTCTCATTACTACTATTTTATTACTACTATTTTCCTAAATTTACTCTAAGAACTTTCACTTGTACTTTGTCCCAAAAGTGTTTAATTCTGTTTTAATTTTCAAGTGGTTGAGTTTTTCATTCACACTTTCATTAATGTCTAGTTTTATTTGACTGAGATCAAAGATGACCTGTGATATTTGCTTAATTTTTTTCTTTTTTTGAAAATTAAAAATATCAAAAAGCACAACAGTTTAATCAAAAAATGTCCCTATCACGTAGAATTAATTCCTGCTTTTTTGCCATATTTGCTTCCATATAAAAGAAGAAATATATTTTTAGAGATTTAATTAAATTTCCTTTTAAATACTGTCCTGTGTCCTATTTGATTCCCTCTTCCTCATGGGTGCAAATTTATGGTATGAGCCATAAATTTGTTCATAGAATGGTATGAACCATTCTAGTATATTTTCAATAGCTTCATATATATACCATAGAGTGTTGTTCTATTTAATTAGGTTTTTGAGATCTACATATATACATTTATTTAGACCTAGTTCATTTCTTTTATCTGTATTCTAATGTTAATCACACTATATTAATACATTCCCCTCTTGATAGACATCACATACCTATTTTTTTTTTCTTGAGGGTTACTAAAGTATTTGTGTCCTAATGCTTCAAATGCTATTAAATGCTGGCAGAAAACTAGGGGGGAAAGTACATTTTTGCATGGTATAACCAGAATTAGAAATTTATACATAAATTTGAAGTTATTTGTTCTATTATTCAAGTGCTAGATCTTTATTACTTCTACTTAATCTGTAACTAAGTTAGATAAATATGTTAATAGCTGCCACTACTATTGTATGCCTGTCAATTTCTACCTATAACTTCCCACCAAAATAACTTCTCACTTTTTAAAATTGTAAAGGCAGAGCATACCTATAAAAGCTGTCAGAAAATTAATACTTTTATTTTAAAAAAGGGACAATTATTCATAATTTCAGTACCAAGTAATAACCACCATTAACATACTGGTGTATAGAGTTTCAGGGTTCTTTTTACACATTCACCATCTTTAAAGACAGGTTACACATACTAACTGCTTAGAAATAGTTTTAAAATAAAAATATATTTGCTGTATTTTTTGGTATTGAGACATAATGATTGTATAATTTCTAACTGTACAGAAATATAAACATAAAGCTGACAGTGAAAATACTATGTACTTTCCCTATTTCATGTACACCTTGTATCATACAAATAACCACCTATATTTTAAACAGTGCATATTTGTATGGTAATGTAATATATCTGACCAATCCTGTGTAAAGATATACTGAGTATCTTTTAAAATAATTTTTTGAATACTGTAGTGCATGTACATTTTTTACATATGTATTTTTGCATCCTTATCCAATTATTTTCATAGGTGAGGTCTCTGAGGCACTTCCAAATAAAGGTGGAAATATTTAAAATATTGATATATATGTTAAAATTGCCTTATAACAACCTACACTTCAAAATTAACATTGGAGGACATTTTCTCAGTTCTCTCTCTCCTGAAGATAAGGCTTATTATTATTTTTCATCTTTTCCAATATAAGACAGAAGAAGAATCTCATTGTTTTAATTTGAATTTCTTTGGTTGCCAGTGAGCTTAATCATTCTTTCATATGCCCATTGGCCATTTGCATTTCTTTTGTAAAATGCAGGTTCCTGCCCAGTCCTCTTCCCTTCTAAGGGTGGTGTTCACCTTTCCCTTTTGGCTTTGTCAGTGCTCTTTATTATTAATTGGGGTCGGTTCGATTCAGGCTTTCACCTGTTCACTTTACTGCCTAATGGAATATATATATGTATATATATATTTTTCCATTAGCTTTTAATGTCCTTTATAGAAGCTTCCTCTCTTTCTTTCCCTCTCTTTTCGCTTGTCTGCTGTTGTCCTTTCGTTTCTTTCTCTCTGTTTATCTCTCTCATTTTCTTTTTTTACTACATAAGTTTTTAATTTTGACCAAGTTGCATCTATCATTCTGGGCCTGGCGCCGCCTCAGTAGGGGGAGCAGCGGGGAGGAGAGCGCGGAGCTGGGGGAGGGGAAGGGGCGGGGAGGAGCGGGCGGAGCAGTTGCAGAAGCTGCTGGGAGAGCGCGCGGTGGGATCACACGGCGGCCCGGCGCGGCGGCGGCGGCGGCGGCGGCGGCGGCGGCGGCGGCGGCGGCGGCGGCGGCGACGGCGACGGCGGCGGCGGCGGCGGCGGCGGCGGCGGCCCAGAGACCGGAGCGCCGATACCGCGGCCCGCGGCCTACACGGAGCCTTCTTTTCACCGGAGGACCAGCGATCCGCAGTCTTCAACACAGAGGTACCGTGCTCCGCGCTCCCCGCCCGGTCCGGCCCAACCTGCTGTGGCAGTGCCTCCTTCTTTCCTCTCTCTCTCTCGCCTGCCGGCGCCTTCCCTGACTGCCTGCGTCACCGCGGCCGCCATGGCTGAGAATGGCGAGAGCAGCGGCCCCCCGCGCCCCTCCCGCGGCTCTGCTGCGGCCCAAGGCCCAGCCTCTACCCAGGCCGAGCCCAAAATCATCAAAGTCACTGTGAAGACCCCCAAAGAGAAAGAGGAGTTCGCAGTGCCCGAGAACAGCTCAGTCCAGCAGTTTAAGGAAGCGATTTCGAAACGCTTCAAATCCCAAACGGATCAGTTAGTGCTGATTTTTGCCGGAAAAATCTTAAAAGATCAGGATACCTTGATCCAACATGGCATCCATGATGGACTGACTGTTCACCTTGTCATCAAAAGCCAGAACCGACCTCAGGGCCAGTCCACACAGCCTAGTAATGCCGCGGGAACTAACACTACCACCGCGTCGACTCCCAGGAGTAACTCCACACCTATTTCCACAAATAGCAACCCGTTTGGGTTGGGGAGTCTTGGAGGACTTGCAGGCCTTAGCAGCCTCGGCTTGAGCTCGACTAACTTCTCTGAGCTCCAGAACCAAATGCAGCAGCAGCTCTTGTCCAGCCCTGAGATGATGATCCAAATCATGGAAAATCCCTTTGTTCAGAGCATGCTTTCGAATCCTGATCTGATGAGGCAGCTCATTATGGCCAATCCACAGATGCAGCAATTAATTCAAAGAAACCCAGAAATCAGTCACCTGCTAAACAACCCAGATATAATGAGGCAGACCCTCGAAATTGCCAGGAATCCAGCTATGATGCAGGAAATGATGAGAAATCAAGACCTGGCTCTCAGCAATCTTGAAAGCATCCCAGGTGGCTACAATGCTTTACGGCGCATGTACACTGACATTCAAGAACCCATGCTGAATGCCGCACAAGAGCAGTTTGGGGGTAACCCATTTGCCTCGGTGGGGAGCAGTTCCTCCTCTGGGGAAGGTACACAACCTTCCCGCACAGAAAATCGTGATCCACTACCCAATCCATGGGCGCCACCACCGGCTACCCAGAGTTCTGCGACCACTAGCACAACAACCAGCAGTGGCAGTGGATCTGGCAGTAGCTCCAGCAGTGCTACCGGAAACACAGTGGCTGCAGCCAATTATGTCGCCAGTATCTTCAGCACCCCAGGAATGCAGAGCTTGCTGCAACAGATAACCGAAAACCCCCAGCTGATCCAGAATATGCTGTCTGCACCATATATGAGAAGCATGATGCAGTCTCTGAGCCAGAATCCAGATTTGGCTGCACAGATGATGCTGAATAGCCCTGTGTTTACTACAAATCCTCAGCTGCAGGAGCAGATGCGTCCACAGCTCCCTACTTTCCTACAGCAGATGCAGAATCCAGAGACGCTATCAGCCATGTCAAACCCAAGAGCAATGCAGGCTTTAATGCAGATCCAGCAGGGGCTACAGACATTAGCCACTGAAGCTCCTGGCCTCATTCCAAGCTTCACTCCAGGTGTGGGGGTGGGGGTGCTGGGAACCGCTATAGGCCCTGTAGGCCCAGTCACACCCATAGGCCCCATTGGCCCCATAGTCCCGTTTACTCCCATAGGCCCCATTGGGCCCATAGGACCCACTGGCCCTGCAGGTCCCCCTGGCTCCACTGGCACAGGCGCTCCCCCTGGGCCTACTGTGTCTAGCGCTGCACCCAGTGAAACCACGAGCCCAATATCGGAATCTGGACCCAACCAGCAGTTCATTCAGCAAATGGTGCAGGCTCTGGCTGGTGCAAATCCTCCGCAGCTGCCAAATCCAGAAGTCAGATTTCAACAACAACTGGAACAGCTCAACGCAATGGGCTTCTTAAACCGGGAAGCAAACTTGCAGGCTCTAATAGCAACAGGAGGCGACATCAATGCAGCCATTGAGAGGCTGCTGGGCTCCCAGCCATCGTAATTACATTTCTGTACCTTGAAAAAATGTATCTTATTTTTGATAATGGCTCTTAAATCTTTAAACACACACAAAATTGTGCTTTACTTTCAGTTTGATTTTTTTCAACTCTGTCTAGTTATAAATTTAATATGCATTTTAAGGTGGAGTCCTTTCCTCCCTCTTTGTTTCCTCCCTCCTTCCCTCTCTCCCTTCCCTCCCTTCCTCTGTTTTGAATGGTGAGAATCAATGCTGTTTTACTCAAAGGTGTTGCATGCAAACACTTCTTTATTCTGCGTTTATTGTGATTTTTGGAAACAAATCAACCTTTACAGTTGGGTGAAGAAGTTTTGTCCTACAGATGTCCAATTTATTTGCATTTTAAACATTAGCCTATGATAGTAATTTAATGTAGAATGAGAATATTAAAAACAGAAACAGATTAACTGAAACTCTATAATTTGTGGTACAATATTGCTTATTGTGACTTTGGCATGTATTTTTGCTAGCAAAATGCTGTAAGATTTATACTATTTGATCTTTTTTGATATATTTGTACACAGTACAGTAAGCACAATTGGAACTGTACATCTCGATAAATTGCAGCAGAATCTCTGAGCAGATATGTATAACCAAAATGAGAAAGAATATAAGAAATATGTCTGGAGCTTGGTATATCTCACAATTTTGTAGAATCTTACAGCATCTTTGATAAACTTCTCAGTGAAAATGTTGATTAGGTAAGTTCAGTTAAAACATAGTAGAAATGTTTATCCTGGTATCTCTAAGTATACATTTAATTGTACAGAAAACAGTGTGATGTGTCAACATTTGCAAATTGATTGTATATGATCTTAATCTTAGTGCAGCCTGAAGGATCAGTATAGTAATGCCAGGAAAGTGCTTTTTTAAGACTTCCTTCTCAGCTTCTCCCATAAAGAGATCCTAATACGCATTTTGATTTGTAATTGGAAATGTAACTTTCACTGAAAGTGTCATGTGATGTTTGCATTACTTTTAACTGCTGTGTATAAAGAAAACTGTATCTTTTGACTCCATCAGTTATTTCTCTTGTGCACAGGGAAAATGCATTAAAAATGACTAAAAAAATAAAAAAATGAATAATTTTTTTTCTTTTTGCCTTCTCTCCATAGGATCATGTTTAGAAGGATTGCCCAACCCCAGGATTATGTAAATCTTGTCCTATATTTCTCTAATTTTAATGGTTTAGTTTTTTATAAAAGTACCTTTGCCCTGTCTGGAATTATTTTGGTGTATAGATTTAGGTATTTTACCATTTTTCCCTCAAGTTTAGACTGTTGTTACCTAGTATTTATTTCATTGTCCACATTCCCCCTCCGTTTGAAATGTCATGTGTGTGTATATATATATATATATATATACACACACACATATATATGCACGTAGTATATGAGTATATATATATATACACGCACACATATACACACTTTATTCTGTTTGAATTCTCTTTAGTACCACTGAACATTGTAGCCCCAGTACACCAGCCTCTAGTTATTGAGTTAGAAATATGACTTCATATCTCTTAGGGCACATCCTCCTTTTGATCTCTTTTATTTTTATTTTTCACAATTTTCTACTGATTCCAACAGGTTTATATTACCAGATGAACTTTATAGTTACTAGATAACCACCCCCCCCCAAATAAATTGGTAATTTGGTTAGCATTGTCTTAAATTGATAGGATAGTGAGAAGTACAGAATTACGATGCTTTCCAGAAACATGATATATTGCCTCATTGAAAAAAAACAAAACACTTTTTACATCTGTCAAGAGTTTTATTTATTTAAGCCACATATAATTTGTAATAAATATATTCCTAGTAATACAGATATATAGGAAACAATTCTGCATTTGGGAGTTCTTACTCAGTGTGTTACCCATGTTGTACATTTTTGCTTTATAAGGGAAGAATGTATTTTCATAGATTAGTTTTAAGTTGACAGCTGACTGAAATCTATTAAAAGGTTTTCAGTTGATCCTTTTGAGTGTTTCCTGGTAATCAGTCATATCAATGGTAAAATTATAATGATAGATTATTTTCAAAATTTATAACAGATTCTAACAGCATGGGTTAAACAATTCCTGCTAGAGAAAAAATTAGTGGCAGTGACATTCTTATTTCTCATTTTAACCAGACTATGTTTGCTGCAGCAATTCTAAATTGCATTTTTGAAAAGCCATTTCTCTGGGACATGGTCTAATAAGTTTGCAAAATGCTGTATACTATAGCCCCTCTTGGACAGTCATTATGTAGTAAATTTTGACTAGTATTGTTTTCTTAAAAGGAGTATGTTCTTCAGTTTAAAACAGTAAAAACTATTTAAACTTTTACCTAACTCAGCGTTGCCTAAACTTACTTGAGTAAAGAACTACTTTTTCCCTTTTAAACACAATAACATTCAGCATATCAATATTGCTTAGAACACCAACTGAGGAAATGGTGTTTTATTATTTCACTGCTGTATGAAGCTGTGTGTTTATGGTAATTACAATAACAAAGTCTTCCACAGTAAGTTAAAAAATTTTTATGACATAAATGATTTTATACATCAAATCATATCAGTACAAAAATAAGCCAATAACATAGGAAATAGCAATAAATCAATAGCCATAGGAAAAAGTGGATGGATGTTTTCTGAGGCCTGGCTCAGACAATTTAGCAGGTAAAATTCTTTCAGGCGTTGAAGGAATTACTCTTGCCAAATGTTTCTCTGCCTTTTAATACATTTTGTTTTCTCCCTGAAAAAGTCCATGTCTTTACTTTATTAATGCTATTTTTTGTTGTATTTTTGCTTTCCAGTTTATTAATTTTTATTTGTAACTCTACTCCCTCTTTTAAAAATTTTTTATACTGTTCTTCCTCCATATCTTACATGATATAATTTCCTCATTATCTTCCAAGTTCGTTTTATAGGCTCTGTTTTTGTTTTGGGTTTTCTGTATTTACTATTAATTCATAATTTATCCATTTATTCATCATTGAATAAGAAGGGTATATCCTAACCTGCTTTCTGTCCCTCCAATAAGAGTTGGGTAATTATCTTATGCTTTCATTATTTAAGTGGTTGTCACCCCCTCCCTAAGCTTACACTAGATGGCTAAAGTGTAAGTTTATAGTACTGACTTTTGATCCAGCAGGATAAAATAGTGGGGAGGGAGCTAGGGTCAGGGGCAATCCCAGCAGGAATGGTTCACCTTCAGATCGCATTCCTCATTTGTTCTTTTGGCCTCTACTTCAGGTGTGTGATGTCATGTATAGTCACCACTTGTGTGTGGCCATTTGTGGTTGGAGTCAGGGAATAGATATACAACATTGAAATAAGTCCTGCTGGTTTATTAATGAGGACTCACATCAGGTTGAGACCATCTTGTTTAATGATATACCATGGTCAGAGACACTGAATTTGCCTTCTGAGAAGGGGCAGCCTGCTCCAAAATCTCTTCGTGTACAATGTCAAAATAACAACAAGAGGAATAATTCCTGTCAGAGCCTAGCCCAAGGATTGGGATTAGGGTATTAGGAGAGCCCTTTGGCCTGTGTTTCATGTCCACAAGAATACCTCAAATTCAGAATTTTAACATTATTCTCTAATGAATTTATTATTCTAGCCATACAACTAAGACTGACCTGTTAGAAAATGTTCATAATACAGCTTAATTTAGTAAATATACACTTTTAAAACTATGTGGCAATTTTTATATTCCCAACTTGGCATTATTTTATTAAAGAATATATTGGGAGACTTAGGTAAAGGAAGTTACTCAGGCTTACCTCAATTTATGAGTGGTTCCCATTCCAATTTTTTCACTGCCTGCCCCCAGCTTCAATCCTTGCTCCTTTAAGCTCGATTGTATTAGTGGTTTTCTGCCAGGATTTTCTTGATTTGTAAATATATCACAAAACTTCAGATTGGTGATATCTTTCAATATAACCCCATCAACATCATGTCTTAAAGAAGTTCCTTGAGAATTCTAATGCCCTTGTTGTTTGTACAGGTTTTGCTCAATTTTTGTTTGCCTGTGGTAATTTCTATTGATTTGTGAGAGAAAGGGCAAGAACTGGGGACCTGTTCCATTGCTACCATCTTCCTAGAAGTCTGTTAGGAAACTTAGGGGAGAAGCAATTTTCTAAAAATAGAAAGGAGAAAAATGATTTGGCAGACATCAGACTGAAGCCACCTGAAAGAACAACATTGTCAGGTGGTATACATTCTTACCAAGGCTTTAAACATTTTGATATTAATTACCATTGGCAAAAGTTAGTTCTAAACCAACACCTCCAAAGTTTGAGTAAGCCACTCTCCAGTAATTTTTTGTCCTGATGTACATAGACAAAATTATTCATCAGATGGATATGTATTGATGCATATAGCTTCAGCTATACTGAGATATCTATGCACAGATTTGGATTCCCTAAACACTTCCAAAATTCAACTTCAGAACTTCTCAGCCCAATGTGAGGATTAGCGAGTTTAAGGTAATTTCAGGGAAGATGCTGTAATTTATTATTAAAAAATAGTTGATGAGCTTGATTACTCAGCTCTAGCATGGATTTTGTAAGATTGTTTCTGTCAGATTAGAAGGACAATAATAACTAATTATTCATGCTTATGTTCTATTTTCATAGCAATCCTATAAGGTAGTACTACTATTATCTTCCCTAGTTTACAAATAAGGAAATAAACTAAAAGAGGTTAATTTTCTGGGGTCTCATACCTATTAAGTGATAGGGTCAAAATTTGAACCAAATTCTGAGATTCCAGAGTGTGTACTGAACCAGTTGACTCTTTTGCTCTCCCCTGAACTTATTCAAATATACTAGTCTATTTATAAAAGAGATTTTATTATAAATTATGTACTCACTTGCTTCCTGGGTGTTGTGGCAACATATTAGTTGTTTTTAAATGAAGCATCTCTGCTGCTGTTCACCCTGGTACAGGTTACATAAAAATGCGTGTGTGAGAATCAACTCTGTCATTATCAAAACTGCAATTTGGAGGTTTGGCTTTCTGACTTTTGAGTTATGGCTAATATTTGAGACTATCCTTCAGTACATCTGTCCAGTGTCCTAATACATATGGTATGCCTCCAAATTGGCAATCACATGGGCCACTTGTGCTTCAGCTGCTCTGGAGGATGCCTGCCTTTTTGTTTAGCTGCCTCCCAGAGACCTCACAAGGCAATAAACATTGTGTACCTCACCATGGTATTTGGCAGTTTCTCAAAATGCCCTTAAGAGCAAAAATGTAGTAACATGAGCTAGATAATAACAGGCCAGTAGATGGGTTAGTAAATTGAAAGTGTCAAATGATGTGTCAATGTAAACAAGAGGTTTCTAACTTCAGTTCTGTCCCATTGAAGTTATTTTTCTATGACTAGGTATGAAAGTATAGCTTGCCCATCCCATGGCAAATAGTATAGCATTAGAAGGCAGAATAAATGCACTGGATGTCACTAACAAGATCCAAAAGTCCTTAGTAGAATGAAGAAAAAAATATAGACAAATTTAACAGGATTAAATTGAATAGGATAAAATGTAAAGTCCTGTGCTTGTATCAAAATTTCAGTTAATAAAGGAAAAGGATTATATAGCTTAAAAATAGCATTTGTGAAGAAGATTCTGTGGTTTTAATTTACTGTAAGTTTAACATGAGCCCACCATGTGAGCACACAAATGTACTAAAGTCTCAGGCTTCATTAATAGAGGCATGATGTCCAGCACAGGGAAGTCCTTCATAATGTTTTATTCTGTACTTGACCATTCATGTTGGGAGATTTGGATCATTTCAGAGTGCCACAATTAAGATGGACACAGATAACATGAAAAGTGACCGAAATGGTAACTCACTTACAAATAGACCCAGAACAATTTTTAAAAGCTTCAAGAGTGCTTTAGTGTAAAGACTGGGGTTGTGGATATTTTCCTTTAAATAATTGAAGGCCTTGTCAGATAGAAGAGGGGTAACATTTACTTGGGTAGCTCCAGAGGGCAAATCATTTCATATTTTAAAATAAGTCAAATTTTTGGCTTACTTTTAGGAACTTTCTAGCAACAAATTGAAGATACCCTCTTCACTGGAGCTGTTTAAATGGAAGGAAGCCCATTTGCTGGAAATGTTCAAGAATAGTTTTATACATTAGGTAGAACTCTGGATTAGAAGACCTTCATGATTCCTTCTAAAGCTAATATTTTCCCAATGGACTCTTAAGCTTTTCACTGAATTTGCAAGGTCTGAGTTCAAAGTTTTCCGAAATGAAGTCATGTTACAAACTTCTATCCTGAATTTCCTACTTCAATAAATTCAAATCAGACAGCACATCTTTGTTGACAACAAATTTAGATAAACTCACTATTTTATTTCATGATGCTACCATGGGAAAAGGACTCAAATACAGTCTTAAAATGAATGTTGGAACATGCTGAGAGCTTGGGGGGAGGAAATAGGAGTGGATACCTGAAGTTAAAGGATTCTGGTTTGAAAATGAAGATTACAGTGGCATTCTGACCTCCTGTTTCTCTTGATAATATTCTCCTACTTTTGTGATTCACCATGGTGGTTAAAGTGATATGCAGAAGTTGAAATTAACAGTAGTATGTAAGATGTGATATGATAACTGTGTGTATCTGTATCAGTTCAGTTCAGTCACTCAGTCATGTCCAACTCATAAAAAGTTTATTTAAAAACTATCTAGACATAGAAATACATCCAGAAATGGAAGCAGGGGTGTAAGAGAAGCAAGAAGGCCAAGACAATTTTGCTATAGCCTCTGGTCACATGATATGTGGTTAATCCAGGTTAAGGCTCATGGAGAAGGCAAACATCTACATGGGAAATGTATCAGAATTTATCAGTAAAGCATATGTGGAGCGGACCTTGATTGAGCTAGCAAAAGCAGTTTTACACACATACACACACACATTTGAGATTCAATTTACATTTGTTTAATAAGGGAACTGATATGTTTCAACTATGAGAATACTCTTGTCTAGACTCTTTGGAGTCCTAGGGTAACATAAATGATACAAAGCGTAATAACTCAAAATATTGATGTCATTCATCTGATGGAATAAAATCCATGGTATCATGTAAAACGTATCAGTACAAATGTTTTTCTGCTCCAAAAGGATCACTCTAACTAAAGAATTATATATGGAATTCCATATATATATGTAATATATATATGGAATTCCATATATATGCATAATACATATGTATGCTGCTGCTGCTGCTAAGTCGCTTCAGCTGTGTCTGACTCTGTGCGACCCCATAGACGGCAGCCTGCCAGGCTCCCCCATCCCTGGGATTCTCCAGGCAAGAACACTGGAGTGGGTTGCCATTTCCTTCCCCAATGCATGAACATGAAAAGTGAAAGTGAAGTCACTCAGTCGTGCCCGACTCTTAGCGACCCCATGGACTGCTGCCTACCAGGCTCCTCTGTCCATGGGATTTTCCAGGCAAGAGTACTGGAGTGGGGTGCCATTGCCTTCTCCAATATATATGTAATTCCATGTATAATTTCTTTCATCAGTGTCTTATAATTCTCTGTGTTCAGTTCAGTTCAGTCTCTCAGTCATGTCCGACTCTTTGTTACCCCATGAATCATAGCACAACAGGCCTCCCTGTCCATCACCAACTCCCAGAGTTCACTCAGATTCACGTTCATCGAGTCAGTGATGCCATCCATACAGTTCTTTTACCTCCTGAGGTAAGTTTATTCCTAGATATTTAATTCTTTATGTTGCAATCATGAATGAGATTGATTTCTTAATTTCTCTTTCTGATTTTTCATTGGTAGTATATAGAAATGGAAGTGATTTCTGTGTATTGATTTTGTATCCTGTGACTTTTCTAAATTTACTGATTAACTCTAGTAATTTTCTGATGCTATCTTTTGGGTTTTCTGTATACAGTATCATGTCATCTGCAAACAGTGAGAGCTTTACTTCTTTTCTGATGTGGAATCCTTTTATTTCTTTTTCTTCTCTGATAGCTGTAGCTAGGACTTCCAGAACTATGTTGAATAATAGTGGTTAAAGTGAACACCCTTGTCTTGTTCCTGATCTTAGGGGCAATGCTTTCACTTTTTCACCATTGAGAGTAATGTTTACTGTATGCTGGCTCTTGAGAATCCTGTATGCAGGTCAGAAAGCAACAGTTAGAACTGGACATGGAACAAAGGACTGGTTCCAAATAGGAAAAGGAGTACATCAAGGCTGCATATTGTCACTGTGCTTATTTAACATATATGCAGAGTACATCAAGAGAAATGCTAGGCTGGATGAAGCACAAGTTGGAATCAAGATTGACAGGAGAAATATCAATAACCTCAGATATGCAGATGACACCACCCTTATGGCAGAAAGTGAAGAAGAACTAAAGAGCCTGTTGATGAAAGTGAAAGAGGAGAGAATGTTGACTTAAAGCTCAACATTCAGAAAACTAAGATCATGGCATCCGGTCCCATCACTTCATGGACGATAGACGGGGAAACAGTGGAAACAATGTCTGACTTTATTTTTTTGGGCTCCAAAACCACTGTAGATCGTAATTGCAGGCATGAAATTAAAAGATGCTTACTCCTTGGAAGGAAAGTTATGACCAACCTAGACAGCATATTAAAAAGTGGAGCCATTACTTTGTCAACAAAGGTCCATCTAGTCAAGGCTATGGTTTTTCCAATAGTCATGTATGGATGTGAGAGTTGGACTGTGAAGAAGGCTGAGCGCCCAAGAATTGATGCTTTTGAACTGTGGTGTTGGAAAAGACTCTTGAGAGTCCCTTGGACTGCAGGGAGATCCAACCAGTCCATCCTAAAGGAGATCAGTCCTGGGTGTTCATTGGAAGGACTGATGTTGAAGCTGAAATTCCAATATTTTGGCCACCAGATGAGAAGAGCTGAATCATTTGAAAAGACCCTGGTGTTGGAGAAAATTGAAAGCAAGAGGAGAAGAGGACAACAGAGGATGAGATGTTTAGATGGCATCACCGACTCAATGGACAGGAGTTTGGGTAAACTCCAGGAGTTGGTAATGGACAGAGAGGCCTGGCGAGCTGTGGTTCATGAGGTCTCAGAGTCAGACATGACTGATCGACTGAACTGAACTAAATTATCATATATGGCCTTTACTATGTTGAGGTAGTTTCCTTCTATGCCCATTTTCTGAAGAGTTTTAATAATGAATGAGTGCTGAATTTTGTCAAAGGCTTTTTCTGCATCTATTGAGATGATCACATGATTTTTATCTTTCAATTTGTTAATATGGTGTATCACATTATTTGATTTGCATATATTGAAGAATCTTTGCATTCCTGGAATAAACCCAACTTGATCATGGTGTATGAGCTTTTTGATATGTTGCTGAATTCTGTTTACTATTATTTTGTTGAGGATATTTGCATCTATGTTCATTAGTCATATTGGCCTCCAGGTTTCTTTTTTGTGTTGTCTTTTTCTGGTTTTGGTATCAGGGTGATGGTGGACTCATAGAATGAGTTTGCAAGTGTTCCTTCCTCTGCAATTTTTAGAAAGAGTTTTAGAAGGATAGACATTAGCTCTTCTCTAAATGTTTGGTAGAATTCTCCTGTGAAACCATCTGGTCCTGGGCTTTTGTTTTCTGGGAGATTTTTGATCACAGCTTCGATTTCAGCGCTTGTAATTGGGTTGTTCATAATTTCCATTTCTTCCTGGTTCAGTCTTGGAAGATTGAACATTTCTAAGAATCTGTTGATTTCTTCCAGGTTATCCATTTTATTGCCATATAGTGGTTCATAATAGTCTCATAATCCTTTGTATTTCTGCATTGTCTGTTGTAACCTCTCCTTTTTCATTTCTAATTTTGTTGATTTGATTCTTCTCTATTTTTTCCTTGATGAGTCTGGCTAAAACTTTGTCAATTTTGTTTATCTTCTCAAAGAACCAGCTTTTAGTTTTATTAATTTTACTATTGTTTCATTCATTTATTTCTGCTTAGATCTTTATGATTTCTTTCCTTCTAAAAATGTTGAGGTTTTTTTGTTTTTCTTTTTCCAGTTTTTAGGTGAAAAGTTAGGTTGTCTCTTCTATATTTTTCTTGTTTCCTGAGGTAGGATTGTATTGCTATAGACTTCCCTCTTAGCACTGCTTTTGCTCCATCCTATAGGTTTTGAGTTGTCGTGTTTTCATTGTCATTAGTAGAAAATTTTTTATTTCCCTTTTGATTATTTCACTAACCTGTTGGTTATTTAGAACATGTTGTTTAATCTCCATATGTTTGTGTTTCTTACAGTTATTTTTCTTGTAATTGATATCTAGTCTTATAGAATTGTTGTCAGAGAAGATGATTGATACTATTTCAGTTTTCTTAAACTTACTGAGGTTTGATTTGTGACCCAAGATGTGGTCTACCCTGGAGAATGTTCCATGTGCACTTGAGAAGGTGTATTCTTCTGTATTCGGGTTGAATTTCCTGAAGATATCAATGAGATCCATCTCATCTAATGCATCATTTAAGACTTGTGTTTCCTTATTAATTTTCTGTTTCGATGATCTGTCCATTGGTGTGAGTGGGGTGTTAAAGTCTCCTACTATTATTGTGTTACTGTCAATTTCTCCTTTTACGTCTGTTAGTGTAGGTCTTATGTATTGAGGTGCTCCTATGTTGGGTGCATAGACTTTTTAAAAAAAATTTTTTTTAATTTAAAATTATTTATTTTAATTGGAGGCTAATTACTTTGCAATATTATATTTGTTTTGACATATATCAACATGAATCCGCCACGGGTGTACACATGTTCCCCATCCTGAACTCCCTTCCCACCTCCCTCCCCGTACCATCCCTCTGGGTCATCCCAGTGCACCAGCCCCAAGCATCCTGTATCCTTCATCAAACCTGGACTGGCGATTCATTTCATATATGATATTATACATGTTTCAGTGACATTCTCCCAAATCATCCCACCCTCTCCCTCTCCCACAGAGTCCAAAAGACTGTTCTATACATCTGTGTCTCTTTTGCTGTCTCACATACAGGGTTATTGTTACCATCTTTCTAAATTCCATATATATGTATTAGTATACTGTATTGGTCTTGTTTTTGTTGACAGTATAGAGCTTCTCCATCTTTGACTGCAAAGAATATAATCAATCTGATTTTGGTGTTGACCATCTGGTGATGTCCATGTGTAGAGTCTTCTCTTGTGTTGTTGGAAGAGGGTATTTGCTATGATCAGTGCATTTTCTTGGCAAAACTCTGTTATAGTCTTTGTCCTGCTTCATTCCGTATTCCAAGGCCAAATTTGCCTGTTACTCCAGGTGTTTCTTGACTTCCTACTTTTGCATTCCAGTCCCCTATAATGAAAAAGACATCTTTTATGGGTGTTAGTTCTAAAAGGTCTTGTAGGTTTTCATAGAACCGTTCAACTTCAGTTTCTTCAGCATTACTGGCCGGGGCATAGATTTGGATTACCGTGATATTGAATGGTTTGCCTTGGAAATGAACAGAGATCAGTCTGTCGTTTTTGAGACTGCATCCAAGTACTGCATTTCGGACTCTTTGGTTGACTACGATGCCTACTCCATTTCTTCTGAGGGATTCTGGCCCGCAGTAGTAGATATAATGGTCATCTGAGTTAAATTCACCCATTCCAGTCCATTTTAGTTCGCTGATTCCTAGAATGTTGATGTTCCCTCTTGCCATCTCCTGTTTGACCACTTCCAATTTGCCTTGATTCATGGACCTGACATTCCAGGTTCCTATGCAATATTGCTCATTACAGCATTGGACCTTGCTTCTATCACCAGTCACATCCACAACCGGGTATTGTTTTTGCTTTGGCTCCATCCCTTCATTCTTTCTGGAGTTATTTCTCCACTGATCTCCAGTAGCATATTGGGCACCTACTGACCTGGGGAGTTCCTCTTTCAGTATCCTATCATTTTGCCTTTTCATACTGTTCATGGGGTTCTCAAGGCAAGAATACTGAAGTGGTTTGCCATTCCCTTCTCCAGTGGACTGCATTGTGTCAGACCTCTCCACCATGTGGTGTTGGAGAGGACTCTTGAGAGTCCCTTGGACTGCAAGGAGATCCAACCAGTCCATTCTGAAGGAGATCAGCCCTGGGATTTCTTTGGAAGGAATGATGCTGAAGCTGAAACTCCAGTACTTTGGCCACCTCATGCGAAGAGTTGACTCATTAGAAAAGACTCTGATGCTGGGAGGAATTAGGGGCAGGAGGAAGAGGGGACGACGGAGGATGAGATGGCTGAATGGCATCACTGACTCAATGGACATGAGTCTGAGTGAACTCCGGGAGTTGGTGATGGATAGGGAGGCCTGGCGTGCTGCGATTCATGGGGTCGCAAAGAATCGGACACAACTGAGCGACTGAAATGAACTGAACTGAACTGATACTGTGTTAATGTTTTTCTTTCTGGCTTACTTCACTCTGTATTAGAGGTTCCAGTTTCATCCACCTCATTAGAACTGATTCAAATGCATTCTTTTTAATGGCTGATTAATACTCCATTGTGTTTATGTACCACAGCTTTCTTATCCATTCATCTGCTTTTGTATATCTAGGTTGCTTCCATGTCCTGGCTATTATAAATAGTGCTGCGATGAACATTGGGGTACATGTGTCTCTTTCAGTTCTGGTTTTCTCGGTGTGTATGCCCAGCAGTGAGATTGCTGGGTCATAAGGCAGTTCTATTTCCAGTTTTTTAAAGAATCTCCACACTGTTCTCCATAGTGGCTGTACTAGATTGCATTCCCACCAACAGTGTAAGAGGGTTCCCTTTTCTCCACACCCTCTCCAGCATTTATTGCTTGTAGACTTTAGGATCACAGCCATTCTGACTGGTGTGAAATGGTACCTCACTGTGATTTTGATTTGCATTTCTCTGATAATGAGTGATGTTGAGCATCTTTTCATGTGTTTGTTAGCCATCTGTGTGTCTTATTTGGAGAAATGTCTATTTAGTTCTTTGGCCCCTTTTTTGATTGGGTCATTTATTTTTCTGGAATTGAGCTGCAGGAATTGCTTGTATAATTTTGAGATTAGTTGTTTGTCAGTTGCTTAATTTGCTATAGATATTTACAATTGTTATGTCTTGCCCTTGGGAATGACAACCCACTCCAGTACTCTTACCTGGAAAATCCCATAGATGCAGGAGCCTGGTAGGCTGCAGTCCATGGGGTCGCCCAGAGTCGGACACGACTGAAGCGACTTAGCAGCAGCAGCTCTTGGATTGATCCCTTGATCATTATGTAGTGTCCTTTCTTATCTCTTGTAATCTTTATTTTATGGTCTTTTTATCTGACATGAGGATTGCTACTCCAGCTTTCTTTTGCTTCCCGTTTGCATGGAATATATTTTCCATCCTCTCACTTCCAGTCTGTGTGTGTCTTTTGGTCTGAAGTGGGTTTCCTGTAGACAGCATGTGTATGGGTTTTGTTTTTTGTATTCATTCAGCCAGTCTGTGTCTTCTGGTTGTAGCATGTAGTCCATTTACATTTAAAATAATTATTGATATATATGTTCCTATTGCTTCACGTTGATTTTTTAGATCTTTTTTCTTATCTTGTATTTCTTGGTTATATAAGTCCGTTTAACATTTGTTATAAAGCTGGTTTGTTGGTACTGAATCCTCTTAACTTTTGCTTGTCTGAAAAGCTTTTTATTTCTCCATTAATTTTGAATGAGATCTTTGCTGGGTATAGTAATCTTGTTTGTAGATTTTTCCCTTTCTGTACTTTAAATATATACTGCCATTATCTTTTGGCCTACAAAGTTTCTTCTGAAAGATCAGCTGTTAAATGTATGGGGATTCCCTTGTCTGTTACTTGTTGTTTCTCCTTTGCTGCTTTTAATGTTCTTTTTTTGTGCTTAGTCTTTGTTAGTTTGATTAGTATGCGCCTTGGGGTGTTTCTCCTTGGGTTTGTCCTTTATGGGACTCCTTGTGCCTCTTGGGCTTGATTGACTATTTCCTTTTCCATGTTGGGAAATTTTCAACTATAATCTCTTCAAAAATTTTCTCATATACTTTCTTTTTCTCTTCTTCTTCTGGGACCCCTATAATTCAAATGTTGGTGCATTTGATATTGTCCCAGATGTCTTGGAGACTGTCCTCAGATCTTTTCATTCTTGTTACTTTATTCTGCTCTTCAGAAGTTATTTCCACCGTTTTATCTTCCAGATCACTGATTCATTCTTCTGCTTCAGATATTCTGCTATTGATTCCTTCTAGAGTGTTTTTAATTTCAGGAGTTGTGTTGTTTGTCACTGCATGTTTATTCTTTAATTCTTCTAGGTCTTTGTTAATTGATTCTTGAATTTTCCCTATTTTGTTTTCAAGGTTTTGGATCATTTTTACTATTATTATTCTGAATTCCTTTTTTAGGTAATTTGCCTATTTTCTCTTCACTTTTTTGGACTTCTGTGTTTCTAGTTTGTTCCTTCATTTGTGTAGTATTTCTCTGCCATTTCATCATTTTTTTTAAAAAACTTGTAGTGTTTGAGATCTCCTTTTCCCAGTCTTCAAGGTTGAATTCCTTTTTCCTTTTGGTTTCTTCCCTCCTACGTTTGGTCCAGTGATTTTTATTAAGCTTCCTATAGGGTGAGATTTATGCTGAGTTTTTGTTTGTTTGTTTTCCTTTGATGGACATGGCTGAATGAGGTGCTAATCGTTTCTCCTGATGATTGTATTTGTATTTTTGTTTTGTTTATTGTTTAGATGAGGCATCCTGCACAGGGTGCTACTGGTGGTTGGGTGTTGCTGGGCCTTGTATTCTAGTGGCTTCCTTTGTGTGAGTTTTCACTATTTGATACCCCCTAGGGCTGGTTCTCTGGTAGTCTCAGGTCTTGGAGTCAGTGGTCCCACTCCAGAGGCTCAGGGCTTGATTTATCAAGAAGAGTTTAGTTCTGCGATGTCTGAGGTTTGACTCTTCTATATCTTCTGAGATTGGAATTCGGGGGATATTCAACAAGATGGCCTGGGTTTATTAGCAAAACCTCTTTTCTTATCCAGTTCTGCTTTTTTTTTTTATTTTTCAACTTTTCCTTTGTGCTTCTTGTAGTTTCACTTGCTCATAGGGTGCTGCATGCAGCGACCTCCACCTTGTGCTCAGACCACAGTTACAAGTATGAAGGGCCGAGGCTGACCCATGCAGTTTGGGTGTGTGCCGAAGCTCTGTGCACGGCACTGCAACTCAAGATAGCAATGGCAGGCCTTGCACCAATGATTTTTTTTAAAAATGAACAGTTCAGTTCAGTTCAGTTCAGTTCAGTCGCTCAGTCATGTCCGACTCTTTGCAACCCCATGCAGCATGCCAGGTCTCCCTGTCCATCACCGATTCCCAGAGTTCACTCAGACTCATGTCCATCAAGTCAGTGATGCCATCCAGTCATCTCATCCTCTGTTGTCCCCTTCTCCTCCTGCCCCCAATCCCTCCCAGCATCAGAGTCTTTTCCAATGAGTCAACTCTTCACGTGAGGTGGCCAAAGTACTGGAGTTTCAGCTTTAGCATCATTCCTTCCAAAGAACAAATCCACATAAATGAGCCCACAGATAAAGAAACAAATATTACTACCTACCCAGAAGCCTCTCATGCCCCTTCCAGTCATTGTCTCCTGTGTTACCTCTATTTTGATCTCTAACCAAAGTTTTGCCTGTTTTTGAACTTTATATAAAAGGAATAATCAATTGTTTATTTTTGTGTCTAGCTTCATATAATCACCATTATGTTTGTGAGATCATCCATGTTATTGAAACTGGGTGCATTTACTCTTGTTGAGGTGAAAATCACATAACATAAAACTGACCATTTTAAAGTGCCATGTATGTCAGTGATATTTAGTGTATTCAATATTGTGTAACCATCTTATATATCTCATTCCGAAATATTCTTGTCACTCCAAAAGGAAATTCTCTATCCATTAACCAGTATCTCCCCCTTCCCAATTCCCCTCCTACCTCTGGAAGCTATTGGTTTGTGTCCAGTCTCTATGGATTTGCTTATTTTGGATGTTTTATATCAACTTTTTGGTTAGTTGCTAAAGTCATGTCTGACTCTTTCGTGAACCCATTGTCTGTAGCTTGACAGACTCCTCTGTCCATGGGATTCCCCAGGGAAGAATTCTGGAGTGAGTTGTTATTTCCCCCTCCAGGGGATCTTCCTGACCCACAAATCAAACCTGAGTCTCCTGTAGTAGAAGGTGGATTTTTTTACCACTGAGCCACCAGGGAAGTTCTTCATATCAGTGGAATCATATAAAATGTGATTTTTTATATTTGGCTTCTTTTCACTTAATGTTTCAAGGTTCATTCATACTGTAGCAAGAATTCATTTTTATAGCTAAATATTCCATCATATTGATGTATAATACTTTCTTTGTATATGAATCAGTGTAATGATGGGAATTTGGATGGTTTCAACCTTTTAGCTATTGTGAATAGTGCTGCTATGAACATTTGTGTGCACATTTTTTATTTGAACACTTGCTTTAAATTCTTTTGGATATATAACTAAGAGTGGAATTCCTGGGCCATATGGGAATTCTTAGCTCAACTTGTTGGGAAGCTACCAGAATATTCAACAGTGCCTGCATCCATTTACCTCCCCAATAGCAATGTCAAGGGTTCAAATCCCTCCACATCCTTGCCAATATTTGCTATTTTTCATGGTTTCTGTTTTTAACAATCCTAATGGATGTGAAAGATATCTAATTGTAGGTGTGATTTGCATTTCCTTAATGACTAATGATATTGAACATTTTTTCATGTGTGTTTTGGTAAACCTAGACAGTGTATTAAAAATCAGACATTACTTTGCCAACAGAGGTCCATATATTCAAAACTATTGTGTTTCCAGTAGTCATGTATGGATGTGAGAGTTGGACCATAAAGAAGGCTGTGTGCTGAGGAATTGATGCTTTGGAACTGTGGTGTTGGAAAAGACTCTTGAGAGTCCTTTGGACTACAAGAAGATCAAACCAGTCAATCCTAGAGGAAATCAGTCCAGAATATTCATTGGAAGGACTGATGCTGAAGCTGAAGCTCCAATACTTTGGCCACCTGATATGAAGAGAAAATTCACTGGAAAAGACCCTGATGTTGGGAAAGATTGAAGGCAGAAGAAGGCGACGACAGAGGATGAGGTGGTTGGATGGCATCACCAATGCAGTGGACGTGAGTTTGAGCAATTTCTGAGAGATGATGAAGGACAGAAAAGCCTGGCGTGCTGCAGTCCATGGAGTCACAAAGAGTCAGACACAACTGAGCAACTGAACAACAACAGCAATATCCTCTTCACAGAAACATCTATTGAAGTCCTTTGCCTATTTTTAAATTTGATTGTCTCTTTAGTTTTTGACTTATAAGAGTTCTTTGTATATTCACTGAATATGAGACCATTATTAGATATTTGATTGTATTAGTTTGCTAGTGCTGCCATAATAAAATAATACCACAGACTAGGTAGTTTAAGGAACAAAATTTTATCTTTGCACAGTTCTGGAGGCTTGAAGTCTGAGATCAAGCTGTCAGGATGTTTGATTTCTTAAGGCCTCTTTCCTCAGCGTACAGATGGCTACCTCCTCACTGTGTCCTCACCATATACTTCCTTGTATGTTCACATTATTGGTGGTTCTTTTTATGTGTCCTGGTCTCTTTTTATAAGAACACTAGCTATATTGGATTAGGACATACTTTAAGGACCTCAGTTTAAGTCAATCATGACTATAAAGGCCCATGGACTTCCTTGGTTGCTCAGTGATAAAGAATCCACCTTCCAATGAAGGAGACATAGGTTCGATACCTGGGTTGGGAAGATCCCCTAGAGAAGGAAATGGGAACCCACTTCAGTATTCTTGCCTTGGAAATTCCATGGACAGAGGAGCCTGGTGGGCTATAGTCTATGGGGTCACGAAAGAGTGAGACATGACATAGTAACTGAATCATAGTAACTGAATAACAACAACAATAATGTAAACTTACTGTTGTGTCAGCATTATTAATTTAAGAGATAATTCTTCCCTGATTGAATAACCTTGACACTTTTGTTTTTGGGGGGGACTTTGAGTAAATAATTTATTTTTTATTGTTGACAGAGATGTTCCTTTTTATTTGTAAATGAATACTCACATTTGTCCATTTTTTATTGTCTGTTTTTTTAATCACATTGCTTTTGTTGTTGCTTTAGTTGTAGATGTTCTTTATATAGTCTAGATATTATTCTTATCAGATATGATTTGAAGATATCTTCTCCCATTGCATAGGCTACCTTTTCACTCTGTTGATAGAGCCTGAAAGTTTTTTTTTTTTTTAATTTTAATGAGTTCCAATTTATCTATATTTTTCTTCTCTTGTCTGTGTTTTTGTTGTTATGTACAAGAAATTATTGCCAAATCTATTGTCATGAAGTTTTTTCCTATGTTTTCCTCCAAGAGTTTTACTTTTAGCTCTTATGTTTAGGTCATTGATATGATTTGAGTTCATTTCTTAATATTAATATGATGTCAGGTGAAGTTCCAACTTCATTTTTCTTTCTTTTTTCTTGAATTTGATTATCCAGTTTTTCCTGCACAATTTGTTGAAAAGACTATTCTTGCTCTATTAAATGGTCTTGGAACTTATGTTGAAATTAGTTGACCAGTGTGTGAGAGTTAATTTTGGTCTCCTTTGTTAAATTAATATATTTATTTTAATTGGAGGCTAATTACTTTACAGTATTGTAGTGGTTTTTGCCATAGATTGACATGAATCAGCCATGGGTGTATGTGTGTTCCCAGTCCCATTCCTCAGGGTCATCCCAGTGCTCCGGCCCTGAGCACCCTGTCTCATGCATCAAACCTGAACTGGTGATCTATTTCACATATGGTAATATACATGTTTCAATGCTAGTCTCTCAAATCATCCCACCCTCGCCTTCTCTCACAGAGTCCAAAAGTCTCTTCTTTACATCTGTGTCTCTTCTGCTGTCTCGCATATACGGTCATCATTACCATCTTTCTAAATTCCATATATATGCATTAATATACTGTATTGGTGTTTTTCTTTCTGACTTACTTCATTCTATATAATAGGCTCCAGTTTAATCCACCTCATTAGAACTGATTTAAATACATTCTTTTTTAATAGCTGAGTAATATTTCATTGTATATATGTACCACAGCTTTCTTATCCATTTGTCTGCAGATGGACATCTAGGTTGCTTCCATGTCCTAGCTATTATAAACAGCACTGCGATGAACATTGGGCCACAGGTGTCTCTTTCAATTCTGGTTTCCTCGGTGTGTGTGCCCAGCAGTGGGATTACTGAGTCATATGGGAGTTTTATTTCCAGTTTTTTAAGGAATCTCCACACTGTTCTCCATAGTGGCTATACGAGTTTGTATTCCCACCAACAGTGGTCACTTTACTGTAGTCTATTGGTCTATTTATGAGTCTTTGGTGCCAGTTGTTGTTGTTGTTTCTGGTCAGTCTCTCAGTCGTGTCCAAATCTTTTCAACCCCATAAACTGCAGTACTCCAGGCTTACCTGTTTTTCACTTGTCATCTTTTTGCCTTTTCTTTTTGCTCATGGGGTTCCCAAGGCAAGAATATTGAAGTGGTTCACCATTCTCTTCTCCAATGATTGGTGCCAGTACCACACTGTTTTGATTACTGTAGCTTTGTAGTAAATTTTAAAATTAAGAAGTGTTGAAATCTCCAGCTTTTCTAAAAAATTGTTTTGACTATTTGGGATCCTTTGAAATTCCATATAAATTTTAGGATGTGTTTTTTTATATATACAAAGATGGCATCATTGGGAATTTTATAGAAATTACTTTTAATCTACAGATAGTTTGGGGTAGAATTGACATCCTAACAATATTAAACCTTCTAATCCATAAGAATGGAGTGTTTCCTATTTATATAGTTTTTCTTTAATTTCTTTCAGCAATGTTTTGTATGTTTAGGTGCACAAGTCTTTCATTTCCTTGGTTATATTTATTCCCAAGTATTTTATTATTTTGTCTGTGTTTCTAAAAGAACTTGTATCTTAATTTTATTTTTGGATTCTTCATTGTTACTGTATACATCTTGTCTCATTTTCTAAATTCACTTATTAGCACTACTAATCTTTTTATGAAATCTTTGTGATTTTCTCTTTGCAAGATCATGTCTTAAGTGAATATAGTTTTACTTCTTCATTTACAATTTGGATATCTTTTATTTCTTTTATTGTCTAATTGATCCAGCTAGAACTTCAATACTGTGTTTAATGGAAGTGAAGAATAGGAATTCTTATCTTGTTTTTGACTATGAGGTTACTTGTGGGTTTTTATATAATTTTTTTTATCATGTTAAATAAGTTTCCTTCTATTCACCATTTGTTGCATGCTTTTATCATGATAGAGTGTTAAACTTTGTCAAATATTTTTTCTGCAACAAGTGAGATTATTGTGTTTGTTTCACATCAACCTCCCCATTTTCTTAGCATCAGTTCAGTTTAGTTCAGTTCAGTCGCTCAGTCGTGTCCGACTCCTTGCAACCCCATGAATCACAGCACGCCAGGCCTCCCTGTACATCACCAACTCCCAGAGTTCACTCAAACTCAGGTCCATCGAGTTGGTGATGCCATCCAGCCATCTCATCCTCTGTCGTCCCCTTTTCCTCCTGTCCCCAATCCCTCCCAGCATCAGAGTCTTTTCCAGTGAGTCAACTCTTCACCTGAGGTGGCCAAAGTACTGGAGTTTCAGCTTTAGTATCATTCCTTCCAAAGAACACCCAGGGCTGATCTCCTTCAGAATGGACTGGTTGGATCTCCTTGCAGTCCAAGGGACTCTCAGGAGTCTTCTCCAACACCACAGTTCAAAAGCATTAATTCTCCAGCACTCAGCTTTCTTCACAGTCCAACTTTCTCATCCATACATGACCACTGGAAAAACCATAGCCTTGACTAGATGGACCTTTGTTGGCAAAGTAATGTCTCTGCCTTTCAATATGCATATTACTGTCTAATTTTGTATTTTAAAAATAAATTTATTTATTTTAATTGGAGGATCATTGTCATCTATTTACATATAGCAATATACATGTTTCAATGCTATTCTCTCAAATTTTCTTTTGATATGTTTATCTGTTATCAGAGGAATACTGGCTTCATAGAATGAGTTAGGAAGTGTTCCTTCCTATTCAAGTTTTTTGAAAGACTTTGAGAAGAATTGATGTTAATTTTCTTTAAAATTTTGGTAGACTTCAAGTGTGAAGCCCTGTAGTGCCCAGTTTTCCTTTGTTGGTAGGTTTTTTACTAATGACTCAATTTCCTGTTATAGGCTTAATTACATTGACAGTTTTTTTCTTGAGTCAATTGTGGTAGTTTCTGTGTTTTAAGAAATTTATTCGATCATCTGTGGTATTTAAAATATTTGTATACAATTTTTTCATTGTATTTTCATAAGCTTTTAAAAGATTATATAATATTTACAGTAATGCCCTTGTTATGTTCAGTCACTCAGTCATGTCTGACTCTTTGTGACCCCATAGAGTGTAGCATCCTAGGCTTCCCTATCCATCACCAGCTCTTGGAACTTACTCAAACTCATGTCCATCGAGTCAGTGTTGCCATCCAGCCATCTCATCCTCTGTTGTCCCCTTCTCTTCCTGCCCTCAATCCCTCTCAGCATTAGTGTCTTTTCCAATGAGTCAGTTCTTTGCATCAGATGGCCAACGTACTGGAGTTTCAGCTTTAGCATCAGTCCTTCCAATGAATATTCAGGACTGATTTCCTTTAGGATGGACTGGTTGGATCTCCTTGCAGTCCAAGGGACTCTCAAGAATCTTCTCCAACACCACAGTTCAGAAGCATCCACTCTTTGGTTCTCAGCTTTCTTTATAGTCCAAATCTCACATCCACACATGACTACTGGAAAACCCATAGCTTTGACTAGATGGACCTTTGTTGGCAAAGTAATGTCTCTGCTTTTTATTTTTCATTTTTTTTAATTTAAATTTTATTTTTTTACTTTACAGTACTGTATTGGTTTTGCCATACATTGACATGAATTCACCACAGGTGTACATGAGTTCCCATGCTATCTAGTTTTGTCATAACTTTTCTTTCAAGGAACAAGTGTCTTTTCATTTCATGGCTGCAGTCACCATCTGCAATGATTTTAGAGCCCCCCAAAATAAAGTCTCTTTCTGTTTCCATTGTTTCCCCATCTATTTGTCATGAATATATGGTGCTAGATGCCATGATGTTAATTTTCTGAATGTTAAGTTTTAAGCCAGCTTTTTCACTCTCCTCTTTCACTTTCATCAAGAGGCTCTGTAGTTCTTCATTTTATGCCATAAGTGTGGTGTCATCTGCATATCTGAAGTTATTGATATTTTTCTCGGCAATCTTGATTCCAACTTGTGCTTCATCCAGCCCAGCATTTCGCATGATGTACTCTGCATATAAGTTAAATAAGCACAGTGACAATATACAACCTTGACATACACCTTTCCCTGTTTGGAGCTAGTCTGTTGTTCCATGTCCAGTTCTGACTTTTGCTTCTTGGACTGCATACAGAAGCAGTATCAAGAGGCAGGTCAGGTGGTCTGGTATTCCCATCTCTTTCAGAATTTTCCACAGTTTATTATAATCCACACAGTCAAAGGCTTTGGCATAGTCAATAAAGCAGAAACATGTGTTTTTCTGGAACTCTCTTGCTTTTTCAATAATCCAGTGAATGTTGAAAGTTTGATCTCTGGTTCCTCTGCATTTCTAAATCCAACTTGAGCATCTGAAAGTTCACGGTTCACATATTGTTGAAGCCTGTCTTGGAGAAACTTGAGCATTACTTTGTTAGCATGTGAGATGAGTGCAACTGTGTGGTAGTTTGAGCATTCTTTGGAATTGTGTTTCTTTGGGAATGGAATGAAAACTGACCTTTTCCAGTCCTGTGGCCACTGCTGAGTTTTCCAAATTTACTGGCGTATTGAGTGCAGCACTTTCACAGCATCATCTTTTAGGGTTTGAAATAGCTGAGCTGGAATTCCATCACCTCCAGTAGCTCTGTTCCTAGTGATGCTTCCTAAAGCCCACATCACATTCCAGGATGTCTGGCTCTAGGTGAGTGATCACAGCATCATGGTTATCTGGGTCATGAAGATCTTTCTTGCATAATTCTTCTGTGTATTCTTGCCACCTCTTCTTAATATCTTCTGCTTCTGTTAAGTCCATACCATTTTTGTCCTTTCTTGAGCCCATCTTTGCATGAAATGTTCCCTTGGTATCTCTAATTTTCTTGAAGAGATCTCTAGTCTTTTCCTAATGTTTAGTAATTTGAGTCTTCTCTCTTTTTGGTTTCTGGTATTGTTCAAGTCTTTTATTTCCTTAAGAAATGTCTTCATGATTGTCTTATCCATTATTATAAATGGAATATTGACGTCTCCAACTATTATTTTATCCCTCTCTATTTTTCTTTTCAGTTCAATTAGTGTTTGCCTCATGATTTGGGTTTCAATATTTGGTGCACATATAATTGTAATTTTTATATTTCCTGGTAAATTGATCCATTTATCAATATATTATATACTACTTAGACTTTTGAGAGTTTTTTACTTAATTTTTTGTCTGATATTAATATAACCATCACAACTCCCCTGTGGTTACTATTTGCATGGACTATATTTTTCAGTCTTTTCACTTTCAACTTATGTGCCTTTTTATTCATTTACTTAATTTTATTTTTTACTTGGAGGAAAATTGCTTTATAATGTTCGTTGGTTTTTTACCATACAACAATGTGAATTAGCCATAATTATATTTTATATATATATATATATATATATATATATATATATGTATGTGTGTGTGTGTATATCCCCTCCCTCTTGAGCCTCCCTCCTCATTCCCTTCCTGAGGTAGGAAACAGTGGGCCACTGAGCCAGATTCCTGGTGATTGTCAAATGGAATAAAACTGAGCCTTTTTTTTTTTTTAAACTGAGGCTTTATTGTCACCCAGATACTCCAAGGACAAAACTAATGGTAAAAACTGGGTCCTGCGAAAGGAAGGAGATAAGGTGTCCACTCCTGATATCAAGGAAGCTTCCTTGTCTGCACATGCACAAGGTTTTTTGAGGGTCAAAAACTGAGGGGGCCCCACCTCATGATAAGCATGAATATGCACCCATAGGCCTCTACACAGTGAGATCCATCATAGCAAAAAGTTACACATGCATCTTGGGGGGATCCATGGACCAGTCAGGTGTGAAGAAAGAAACAAGATAATTGGACAAAGGTAAAAAAAGACCCAGGAGGACTGTCCGATATTAGTGATTTATGTCACCTCCATACCATGCTCCTCCTCACTCAGGACACCCGCACTTCTCTCCGGGTGTGTGTCTCTGCCTAATTTCTGACCTACTGCTCTCCTCCTCATTAGAGAGAATGCCTATACCCTTTCTCTCTGGGTGTGTATCTCTGCCTTGCTTCTGAGCTGAAAAAAACTGTTTTCTTGTCTTCTTTCCCCAAAGCTGTGCTGTGTCTCTAGTAATAAAATTTGTACCTGCTTTTACAGTTTTTACCTCTTTGAAATATTCTTGCTTTCAAACAAGGGCAAGAGCCAAGACCACTTTGCTTCTAGCCTCTAGCTCCTGGTGACCCAGTGGCTAAGACTTTTGCTTTTTATCCAGGCTACTCAGGTTTAATTCCTGGACAGGAAACTAAGATTTCTCTTCAAGACTGCTCACTGTTCTCCCCTTGAGAGCAATCTCACCCATCTAGGTCATCATAGAGCACCAGGCTAGGCTCCCTGTATTATATAGCAGATTTCCACTAGCTGTTTTACATATGGTAGTGTATATACGTCAATGCTACTTTCTCCATTCATGTTACCCTCTCCTTCCCCCACTGTGTCCACAAGTTCATTCTCTAGATCTGTGTCTCCATTGTATCCCTGCAAATAGGTTCATCAGCACTATTTTTCTAGATTCCATATATATGCATTAATATATGATATTTGTTTTGTTTTTCTTTCTGATTCACTTCACTCTGTGTAACAGGCTGTGGGATCCTCCACCTCACTATAAATGACTTAAATTCATTCTTCTTATGGCTGAATAATATTCCATTGTACATACATATGACATCTTCTTTATCCATTCATAAGTCAATAGACATCTAGGTTGCTTCCATGTCCTGGCTATTGTAAATAGTGCTTCAGTGAACATTGGGGTACATATGTCTGTTTGAATTGTGGTTTTCTCAGGGTATATGCCCAGTATTGGGATTGTTGTGTCATATGGTAATTTTATTCCTAGTTTTTCAAGGAAACTCCATATTATTCTCCATAATGGCTGTATCAATTTACATTTCCCCCAGCAGTACAGGAGGAACACTTGTATATGACATTTGCTCAAATTGTCTCTTTGTCTTTCAGTAATTAGATTTTAATGGTTCAATGTTTGTCTCTTTGGTTTTATCTTACTTAGAGTTATTAGGTTGGTACAAAAGTAATAGAAATATTGGACCCTGAATTTTAAATCATTGTATCTAGACTCAAGCACATCTTTATTAATAAAAATAGGAACCATTACAATCAACCCATTTTTGGCAATGAGAAATAAGTTTGTTCCTATAGCAAAAAAATCCATGCTTCAGGATTTGATGAACTCTTGGAAAACATTTTCTGTGTCCTGCTGGTTGTGGAAAACTTTTCCCTGCAAAAAGTTTTTGAGATGATTGAAGAAGTGGTAGTTGGTTGGGGAGAGGTCAGGTGAATGTGGCAGATGAGGCAAAATTTCATAGCCCAAATCACTCAACTTTTGAAGCATTATTTGTGTAACATGCAGTCAGGCATTGTTGTGGAGAATTTGACCCTTTCTGTTGACCAATGCTGGATGCAGACATTGCAGTTTTCAGTGCATTTTATTGATTTGCTGAGCATACTTCACAGATTTAATGGATTTGCCAGGATTCAGAGAGCTGTAGTGGATCAGACTGTCAACAGACCCCCAAACAGTGACCATGACCCTGTTTTTGGTGCAAGTTTGGCTTTGGGAAGTGCTTTGGAGCTTCTTCATCCAACCACTGAGTTGGTTGTTGTATAAAATCTAGTTTTTGTCACAATCCAATTGAGAAATATTTCATTATTATTGCATAGAATAAGAGAAGACAACACTTCAAAATGACTATTTCTTTTGATTTTTGGTCAGTTCGTGAGACATGTATCCAGCTTTTTCACCTTTCCAATTTGCTTAAAATGCCAAACAACCATAAAATGGTTGACACTGAGTTCTTCAGCAACTTCCCATGTAGTTGTAAGAAGAATAGCTTCGATGATACTCCCAGTTTGTCATTGTCAATGTCCAATGGCCAGCCAATACACCATTCATCTTCAAGGCTCTCATCTTTGCAAAACTTCTTGAACCACCACTGTACTGTATGTTTGTTAACAGTTCCTGGGCCAAATATTTTGTTGTTTGTGAGTTTTCTCTGGTGATTTATGACCCGTTTGAACTCTAGTAAGAAAATTGCTTGAATTTGTTTTTGTCTAACATCATTTCCATAGTCTAAAATACATATAAAATAAACAGCAAGTAATAATTCATTAGCAAAAAAACATTAAGCAATAAATGCACATTAAAATGATGTATAACATAACCACATGTATTTAAGAATGTATTCCAGTATCAAAAGGTAAATTTCAACAATGCAGAATTGCAATTACTTTGGCACCAACCTAATAATTTAGCTCCTTGGATTTGTATAGTCATATATTTCATCAAATTTGGGGTATTTTCAGCTAACATTTCTTGAAATAATTTTTCTACTTTTTTCTTTCTCTTCTTTTTGAGATTCCCATACTGAATGTTATATTTCCATTTTTCTTGGTGTCCCACATAGTCCATTGGCTGTGTTCATTTTTCTTCATCTTTTTTTTCTTTCTCCTCTTCAGACTTGATAAATTTAATTGACTTGTCTACTGATTCATTGATTCTTTCCTCTGCCTGATCAAATCTGCTCTTGAACCTCTCTAGTAAAATTTTTATTTCAATTATTGTACTTTTCAACTTGACAACTGCTGTTTTTTTTTTTTTAATAATTTGCATCACTTTGTTGCTAGTTCTACTTTTTCTATATGTCATTTTTCTGATCTGTTTAGTTCTTTGTTTTCTCATGGCTCTTTGGCTTTTTAAGAAAGATATTTTAAAGTTTTTATCTAGTAAGTCCAATAGCTAGCCTTCCTTAAGGATGTTTCCTGTTCTTTTCCTTTGAATGAGCCATCTTCTCCTGTTTTTTTTTTTTTTTGTAAGACTTGTTATTTTGTGGAAGTTGGACATTTAATACTCATAATGTGGTAACTTTAGAAATCAGATTCTCCTCCTTTCCATGATTTTCTATTTATTTTTTGATTGTTGAAGGCTACAATAGTTTGTTTTGAGACTTTTTCAAACACTCTTATAAGATTATTCCTTTTACTGTGTGCTCAATGAAGTTGTACTTCCTTTAAGTCAGTTAATCTTTTGAGAGATTTTCAGATTTTCCAGGAGCTGGAACACATAACCAAATTTAAAAAAAAATACCAAAAATGTAAAAGATAAAACAATAATTTTTATTTTCAAATATTTGCAGACTGACTCTGCTTGGATGGTCCTTCACTGTCTAGCTAAGCTTGCCCTGAGCCCAAGAATCTGCATGGGGTAAAAGATTAAGTCATTCTCAGTACTTTTCTCAGTGTTGCTGTTGCCTAGACACGTCCTTAGCTTTCTTATTTTTTTCTGAATTCTCCTATATAGGTTATATTCTCAGTCATATGTGATCACTGAAGTCTGTATTTTATTGCCTTAGTTGTCAGTTAGTATTTTGACAGAATTTCCTTAAATAGCTGGAGCCAAAACATGAAAAGTAAAAAGATAAAGAAAAAGTGGGAAATACTCTCTCAGTCTTTGTAGATTAGATATTTGTTTTGGGGATATTCCTTCAACATTTACCCTGTCCATTTACAACTCTGCCTTAGGCTTCACTTCCTGAATGTCTAGAGCCTGAAGGTTAACAAGAGGTGAAAAATGGGGATTTCTCAGGCCTTTTCTGAACATGCATCCAGCCGTGGTCATGTGCATGGCTTCATGATTCCTCAGTATAACAGAGGAGCTTTTCAAAACATTTATTTCACCATATATTTCCTTTCCAAACCTTTTCCCTTCTAGATCCTTCATAGTTTCATTGCTTCTTCTGACTGTTAGCCCTAGTCTCAGTTTGCATGGCCAATGGTTTTCCCTTTAAATGTTTTGAACACATGCTGCTAGGGTAGGTGCCTCAGTCTTGGGAATGCTCAGAGTGAGATGAAACAAAGGCAAACCCTTTTACTGTTTTTTTCAGGTTTCCACTAGACAGGCCAAAACAAACACAATTCTTTGAGAAAATGTCTTTATTACTTCCTTTGGCACTAGCAACTTGCACCATGAGTGCAGTCTGCTAACTCCATAGACACTGCAACTCTGAAGCTGTAGGACTTTCTTACCACAATGCAAGCACTTTTATCTTCATTAAGCTTTTGAAAACTTAAGATCGTAAGTTTTTGACTAGTTCCCAGAATCCTGGAAAAGTTGATTCTGACAGTTTTTCCCCACTTTATAATTGGTGTTGTATTACTCTGGCATTTTTGGTAATATAAACTCCTGGAATTTGTTATGTTTTAAAACAGCTTTAATTATTGGGAAAATAATCTTCCTTGGGTCAAACTTAGGTAAGTTTTGTAGTTTTCTACTGTGTATTCAAGTTATACTATTTAGGTAGTATAAAGTACATCTCATTATTTTCCTTTGTCTGGCAGACCTCCTAATTTTTGAAGTCAGTAATCATGTACATACTAAAATTTCTGCTTTGCAGTCTTGGCAGGATATAGTTCCTTTCACTGTTGCTCCTAATGCTGTGGTTTCAAATATATTTCTATCCTATTTGTGTTACTCTGTTTTTCCTTAGTGTGACATCTTAAAGAACAGAACACAATATTCCAGGTGTGGTTGACAAGCAGGGTGAAACTTCCACTAGTTTTATTTAAGTTACTCAAGATCACATTCACCTTTTTGGTAGCAAAATTACACTACTGATTTACATTAAATTTAATCAAGTAAACCCCTAAGTATAATTCATACATGTTGCTGTTAAATTCAGCCCCACTTCCATTGACTATGTGTCTATATGTCAAGTTGATTGGTCTAGTCTGAATTTCCTTGCATGAAACATAGGGATAGTCATATAGGGATAGTCATATTCCTTGTTTCATTGCTTGCAATATGAAATACTGTGAACACATACAAAGTATTTTTTTCTGTCTTTCCTTTACCCTCAACTAATTTCTTAACTTTCTTAATCCCTACCTAATCTCCTAATTTAAAAATTTTGATGACTAGGTACAACCCCAAGATTTAGATTTTTTGTCTGAGGTTTGTCCTGATTTTTTAAATTACTTCATATTATTATAATGTACAAACAAAGTTGAGATTCACTTTCCTTGCTGTGCTGTGTCTGACTCTTTGTGATGCTGCACACCACAGCCCGCCAGCCTCCTCTGTCCATGGATTCTCCAGGCAAGAATCCTGGAGTGGGTTGCCATGCCCTCCTCCAGGGGAATCTTCTTGACCAGGAATCAAACCCACATCTCCTGTGTACCTTGTGTTATAACAGATTTTTTACAGCTGAGTCACTGGCAAACTCCCAATTGCCTTGAGGAAGAGAGAAACAGAAAACCAAACAAAAGAAATAGCTAACATTTACCATGTACTCCAATGTATTAATCTTCCAACTGTTTTTGAAAGTAGATACTATTTGTTGTTCTCACCCACGTTTTATACTCAAGAAAGCCACAGCACAGAAAGGTTAAGAAATTTGCCTGTGTATGTCATACAGCAGGTAAGTCCAGAATCCAGATTCAAATTTAGAGAGTCTGATTCTGGAGCCCAAGAGCTTAATCACTCCTCTAGGGTATCTCCTTCTGGTCTCCAGTGTTGATTTCTGTCACTGCTCCTCTGGTGTGTGTGATTCTCAGTTAGCTTTGGGGCCTATTATTTATTGGACATTCATCAGATAAGGCTTGTATGCATGCATCTCAGTCATGTCCGACTATTTGTGACCCCATGGGCTGTAGCCCACAAGGCTCCTCTGTCCATGGGATTTTTCAGGCAAGAATACTAGAGTGTATTGCCATTTCCTTCTGTAGAGGATCTTCTCATTCCAGGAATCGAACCCAGATCTCCTGTGTTTCCTGCATTGGCAGGTGGATTATTTACCACTGAGCCACCTGAGAAGCCCCCATATAAGGTTTAATATAGTCTAAAATGCCTGTCATAAGTGGGTAAACAGCCAGACAGTTAAACTGGGAGCACAGTCTCACAAGCTGAATTAACAGCAGTTAAACGGACTAGCAGGGGATTGCATAACAGAAACCATGCAAATACTATGATGTCCAAAAAAATGATGATAGGAAAAAAAGGTAGAGTAAGATCCATGAAAAGCAATCAGGATTCCTGAAACTGTAGGAAGCAAAGAGTCGCTGTACCAGAAAAAAATTATATACCTTTGTTCAGGATTTGCACAGGAGATTAAAAGCAGATTAATTTCTGTGAGTTGGGCAAACTATGCAAGTACAGACTAGAGGCTAGAAACTTAGAAAGTCTGAGTAAGCCCTAGCATTCTGACTCCTAAGAAGAAAAGAGTATGGGAGATGTGACAATGAATTGCAGAAAAAGGAAGTGTTCTATTGTACTTAATTTTTTATAGTAAAATACATATGACATAAAATTTCCCATTCTAACCATCTTAATCAGTAACATTAAGTACAATCACAATGTTGTGCAACTAGCACCACTATCTAGTTCCAGACATTTTGCATAACCCTAAAGAGAAACACCATAATCATTAAGTAGTCACTCTCCCTCTGTGTCCCCAGCCACTGGAAATCATAAATCTACTTTCTGTCTCTGAGGAATTGCTTATTTTGGATATTTCACATGAATGGAATCATTTATAATGTGGCCTTTTGTGTTTGGATTTTTTCAGCATAATGTTTTCAACATTCATCCATGTTGTAGCATGTATCAGTATTTCATTTTATAGCTGAATAACTTTACATTCTATAGATGTATCAGTATAACACTTTGTATTTTCACTCATCCATTGGTGGAAATTTGGATTGTTTTCCCTTTTGGGCCATTGTGAATAATACTGCTATGAATATTTATGTAAAATATTTGAATACTTGTTTTCAACTATTTTGTGTGTATACCTAAAAGTGAAATTGCTGGATTATACAATTCTATTTTTAACTTTAAGAACCACCAAACATTTTTCCCCCTTTTACATTTTCACCAGCAATGTAAGAGTGTGTCATTTTCTCCACATCTTGCCAACATTTGTTCAATTTTTAAAATGATAGCCATCCAACTGTGTATAAAGTATTATCTCACTATGACTTAGATTTATATTTCTTGAATGATAAATGGCATTTATCATTTTTTTATGTGATTACTGGCCATTTGTATAACTTCTTTGGACAAATGTCTATTCAAGTCCTGTGTCCATTTTTTGTTGGATTTTTTCTGGTTTAATTGTTGAGTTTCAAGTAATTTTAAATATATATTTTGGATAGTAGACCTTTATATATATATATATATATATATATATATATAGTTTTTATATAAACTATATATGTGTGTGTGTATATATATATATAGTTATATATATATTATATATATATAACTATATATATATAACTATATATTTATATATATATAGTTATATATATATATAGTTATATATATATAGTTATATATATATATATATATATAGTTTGAAACTGCTTACTGCCATTCTGTTGTGTTTTCATTCTCTTGACAATATCCTTTGATGTTCAAAAGTTTTAAATTTCATGAAATCCAATTTATCAATTTTTTCTTGTTACTTCTGATTTTTAGCCACTGCCAAAGCCAAGATCATAAAAGTTTACTCCTGTATAAAGTTCTTAGAAGAAAACATAGACAGTACACTCTCTGACATAAATCACAATAAGATTCTGCCATTTACTTTATTGTTTGGGGCTTGTTTTTGTAGGTCTTTTCTTTTTTTTTTGTTTCCTGGATAGAGAAGTTCGTTTAGCACTTGTTGTAAAGCTGGCTTGATGGTGGTGAATTTTTTTTTTTTTTTTTTTTTTTTTTGCTTATCTGTAAAGCTTTTGATTTCTTGGATGACTATGAATGAGACTATTGCTGAGTAGACTAATCTTGGCTGTAAGTTTCTTTTCCTTTCATCACTTTAAATATATCTTGCCACTGCCTTCTGGGCTGCCATGTTTCTGTTGAAACATCAGCTGTTACTCTTATGGGAATCCCCTTGTTACTTATTGCTTTTCTCTTGATGTTTTTAATATTTGTTCTTTGTGTTAATTTTTGTTAATATGATTAGTATGTGTCTTAGTATGTTTCTCTTTGGGTTTATCTTGTATGCAATTATCTGAACTTCCTGGACTTGGGTTGCTGTTTCCTTTAACATATTATGGAGGTTTTCAACTATAATCACCTCAGATATTTTCTCATGTCCTTTCTTTTTCTCTTCTTCTGGGACCCTTATAATTCTAAGGTTGGTGCATATAATTTTATTCCAGAGAATCTCTTAAGATTATCCTCATTTTGTTTCATTCTTTATTCTACTCTACTTAGTTTGGTGCAAAATTAATTGCAGTTTTTCATTGTTGAAATTTGCCATTTGATACTGGAATACATTTTAAAATAAATGTGGTTATGTTATACATCATTTTAATGAATATTTCTTGCTTTATGTTTTTTTTTTCTGTTAATGAATATTGCTGTTTATTTTATATGGATTTTAGACTATGGAAATGATGCTAGACAAAAAAATAAATTCAAGCAATTTTCATACTAGAGTTCAAAATAGGTTGTAAAGCAGTGAGACAATTCACAATATCAAAACGCATTTGCCCCAGAAACTGCTAATGAATATACAGTGCAGTGGTGGTTCAAGAAGTTTTACAAAGGAGGTAGTGTCCAGTCATTGGTAGTTGACAACGACCAGCAGAGAGCATCATCAAAGCTGATCCTCTTACAACCACACGAGAAGTTGCCAAAGATCTCAACACCAATCATTCTGTGGCCGTTTGGCATTTGAAGTAAATTGGAAAGGTGAAAAAGCTCGATAAGTGAGTACCTCATGAGCTGACTAAAAATAAAAAAAAAATCATTTTGAAGTGTCATATTCTCTTATTCTATGCAACAACAATGAACCATTTCCCAATCAGATTGTGACATGTGATGAAATGTTGATTTTATGCAACAACCAGTGATTACCAGCTCAGTAGTTGGACAGAGAAGAAGCTCCAAATCATTTCCCAAAGCCAGATTTGTACCAAAATAAGGGGTCATGGTCACTGTTTGGTTGTCTGCTGCTGATCTGATCCACTATAGCTTTCCAAATCCCAGTGAAACTATTACATCTGAGAAGTATGCTGAGCAAAATCGATGAGATGTACTGAAAATGCAACACTTGCAGTGAGCACTGGTCAACAGAATGGGCCCAGTTTTTCTCCACAACAATGCCTGACCACACGTCACACAACCAGTGGCCATGGAGCCAAATTATCTGGGGTGGAGTCTTAGCTGGACCATTTACCATCTATGTGACCTTGGGCTAGTTATAACTTCTTTGTATCTCAATTTATTTCATGTAGATTAGGATAATATTACTGTCTACAAAGGATTGCTTTTTTTCATTTTTGCTTTCACCTTGTTCTTTTTATGTTGAGGTATAGTTGATTTACAATATTATATGAGTTTCAGGTGTGCAACATACTGATTCACAATTTTAAAAGATTATATTCCATTTTGGTTATTATAAAATATTGGCTATATTCCCTGTTTTGCACAATTGATCCTTGTAGCTTATTTATTTCATACATAGTAGTTTGAACCTCTGAACTCCCTACCTCTATCTAGCCGCTCCTCCATTCCCTCGGCACTGGTAACCACTAGTTTGTTCTCCATATCTGTGAGTCTATTTCTTTCTTTTTTTTTTTTTTTTAATCTTGGCTGCACTCAATCTTTGTTTCAGGATGGGGGCTTCTCTTATTGCAATGCTTGGGCGTAGTTGCCCCATGGCATGTGTGATCAGAGTTCCCTGACCCAGAGGTCAAATCCATGTCCCCTGCATTGGAAGGCAGATTCTTAACCACTGGATAAGCAAGAAAGTCCCCCTATTTTTGTTGTTGTTGTTATACTCACGTTTATTTTTTATATTCCACACATAAGTGATATCATACTGTAATTGTCTCTCACTGACTTATTTAACATTTTACCCTCAATGTTAATCCATGTTGTACAAATAGCAAAGTCTCATTCTTTCAGAGTTGCATTGCATTGTGTGTGTGTATATATATTGTGTGTGTGTGTATATATATATATATATATATATATATACACACACACACACACACCAAATCTTCTTTTCCATTCATCTGTTGATGGACTCTTAGGTTGCTTCTGTATCTTGGCAATTGTAAATAAGGCTGCTGTGAACATTGGAATGCATGTATCTTTTTGTATTAGTGTTTATTTTTTTCAGATATATTCCCAGAAGTCCAATTGCTGAGTCATACAGTAGCTTTATTTTTAGTTTTATTATGAACTTCCATTTTGTTTTCTGTAGTGGCTGCATCAATTCACATTCCTACCAACAGTTCCCTTTTCTCCACATCTTCACCAACATTTCTCATTTGTATTTTTGTTGTTGTTGACAACCATTCTGACAGTTTTGAGGTGATATCCCATTGTGGTTTTAATTTTCATTTATCTTATAATTAATAATATTCAGCATCTTTTCATGTGCCTGTTGGTCATCTTTGATGTCTTCTTTAGAAAGGACTTCTGCTCTTTGTCAGCATATTTTTTTTTTTTTGGAAGTTGAGTTGTATGAATCAATTATATATTTTGGGTGTTAACTTCTTATTGGCCATGTCATTTGCAAAATTTTCTTCCATTCAGTAGGTTGGTTTTTTTGTTTGTTTGTTTTGTCACTGTTTTTCTTTGCTGTGCAAAAGTTTTTATGTTAATTATGTCCCATTTATTTTTGCTTTTTATTTACTTGTGTATAGTTGATTTGCAATATTGTGTTAGGTACACATCAGAATGATTCAGTAACTTTTCCCCAATTATATACCACTATATGTTATCATTGGAGAAGGCGATGGCACCCTACTCCAGTACTCTTGCCTGGAAAATCCCATGGGCAGAGGAGCATGGTAGGCTGCAGTCCATGGGGGTCTCAAAGAGTCGGACATGATTGAGTGACTTCACTTTCACTTTTCACTTTCATGCATTGGAGAAGGAAATGGCAACCCACTCCAGTGTTCTTGCCTGGAGAATCCCAGGGATTGGGGAGCCTTGTGGACTGCTGTCTATGGGGTCGCACAGAGTCAGACACGACTGAAGCGACTTAGCAGCAGCAGCATATGTTATCATAAACTATTCAGTAATTTTTTATTGCTTATATATTGAATATATAGTAATTTGTGTCAATCTCTTACTCCTAATTTATTCCTCTCCCTTCTTCACCCTTTTGGTAACCAAAGTATTTTTTCTATCTAAGAGCTTCTTGCTCTTTTGTATATAGATTTATTTGTATTGTTTTTAGATTCCACATGTAAGTGAAATAGTATTTGTCTTTCTGTATGACATACTTCACTAAGTGTAATATTCTCTAGGTTCATTTATGTTTCTGCAAATGGACTATTGCATTATTTTATAATATTCCATTATATATATATATATATATATATATATATATATATATATATATATTCTACATCTTAAACAATCATCTTTTGATGAGCACCTGAGTTGTTTACATTTCCTGGCTCCTGTAAATAGTGATGCTGGAAACATTAGGGTGCATATATCTTTTTGAAATAGGGCTTTTGTCTTTTCCAGATATATGCCCAGTGGTTGGATTGCTGGATGATATGATAGCTCTATTTTTAACTTTATGAGGAACTTCAATGATGTTTTCCACAGTGGCTGCATCAATTTACATTACATTCCCACCAGTAGTTAGGAGGGTTCCATCCATTTTTCTCCACACCCTTTCCAACATTTATCTGTAGATATTTTGATCATAGCCATTCTGACTGTTTTGAGCTGATATTGTGGGTTTTGATTTGCATTTCTCTAAGAGGTAGTGAAATTGAACATCTTTCCATGGGCTTATAGTACATCTGTACATATTCTTTGGAAAAATGTCTACTTAGGTTCTATTCATTTTTTTAAAAATTGGGATGTATGTTATTTTGGTATTGAGTGATAAAAAGAGCTCTCTGTATATTTTGCATATTAACCACTTGTGTATTACATCATTTGCAAATGTTTCTTATTTTCTCTGTTATCTTTTTGTTTTGTTGATGGTTTCTTTAGCTGTATAAACGTTTTTAATTTTAATTATGCCCCATTTGTTATTTTTTGCTTTAATTCCTTTTGCCTTTGGAGACTGATCTAAGAAATTATTGCTATGAAGAATGTCAGAGAATATTTTGTCTATATTCTCTTTTAGGAATTGTATGGTGTCATGTCCTATATTTTTATTTTTAAACCATTTTGATTTTATTTTTGTATAATGGCATGAGGAAGTGTTATCTTTTTGTTGATGTGTATGTAAAGTACAGTTTTCACATACCACTTTTTGAACAGACTGGCTTTTCTCTATGTATATTATAGCCTCTTTCATTATAGATTAATTGATCATCAGTGAGTAAATTTATTACTAGTCTCTCTGTTCTGTTCCAATTATCTACATGAATGTTTTTGTGCCAGTTTCATGTTATTTTTACTGTAGCTTTCTGTTATAGTCTGAAGTCTGGAAAGATTATGCCCCTAGCTTTGGCCCTTTTCCTCAGGATAGCTTTAGCAATTTTGCATCTTTGTGGTTCCATATAAATTTTAGAACTATTCATTTTAGCTCTGTGAAAAATGTCATTGTAATTCTGATAGGGGATAGCATTAAAACTGTAGATTTATTTGAGTAGTATGTCCATTTTAACAATATTAATTTTTCAGATCCAGGAACATGGCATAGCTTTTTAATTCATTGAATCACCTTCAGTTTTCTTTATCAGTGTTTTATAGTTTTCAGCAGATGGGTCTTTCATCTCTTTGATTAAGTTTATTTCTAGGTATTTTATTATTTTTTATGCCATTTTAAATGGAATTTTTTTCTTCATTTTCTCTTTCTGATGAAATCCAACAGACTTCTGTATATAAACCTTGTATCCTGCTATCCTGCTGAATTCACATATTAGATCTCACAGTTTTTGTGTGATAGCTTTAGGGTTATTTATATAGAGTATCATGTCATCTGCAAATAGTGGCAATTTTGCTTCTTCCTTTCCAGTTTATATAACTTTTGTTTCCTTTTCTCATCAGATTCCAATACTATGTTGAATAGAAGTGGTAAGAATAGGCATCCCTGTTATGTTCCTGAATTTAATGGGAAGGCTGATTGTTTAATACTGAGTATGATATTAGCTGCAGCATTGTCGTATATGATCATTACTACATTCAGGTATGTTCTCTCTGTGTTCACTTTCTGGAATTTTTAATGTAAATAGAAGGGTGTTGAATTTTGTCAAAAGAACCTTTCTGCCAATGCAGGTGATGAAGACTGGGTTCGACCCCTGGGTCAGGAAGATCCCCTGACGTAGGAAATGGCAACCCACTCCAGTATTCTTGCCTGGAAAACTTCATGGACAGAGGACCCTAGTGGACTACAGTCCATAGGGTCACACAAAGTCAAACATGGCAGAGTGACTGAATGCATACTGAAATAATCACAAGGTTTTTATTATTCAGTGTGTTAATATGTTATATCACATTGATTTGTCAATATTGAAAAATGTATGCATCCCTGGAATAAACACCAGTTTATCTGGGTGAACAATTGATTTGACATATTGTTGGATTTGGATTATTAATATTTCTTGAGGATAGTTGCATATATGTTAATAAGTGATATTTACCTCTGATTTTCTTTCTGTTTTTGTTATGTCTTTGGTTTTGATATTGAGAGAGTTAAAAATTAGGGCCCTTTAAGGAGGAGGTGAATATTCTCACTCATGCTTTCCTTAAACCATGTGCAACAATGTATCTTGCTTGAGAACTAGCTTTTTTCTTTAGGAGCTAATGATAACACAGCACAATGTCTTACTCATAAAAATGCTTTTCTTAGACTCATGTTAATAATTATAATTGTAACAAATCTTGCCTTGAAACCTGTTTCTCAAGACTTGTACCCCTGATTACATAGCAACAGTATATCTTGCCCAGAGACATTGCCCAGAACCCATTCTCCCTGGCTAATCTTGTGTCAAAGTTATCTCAGGATGTATGCCTTGGAAAAGGGTCTAGTGGAACTCTTACAACCTTGATATATTCTTTTTATTTCTTTTCAGCAGCTAGCAGAAGAGTATATACTGCCCTACCCAAATTAGCAATGCAGATACTCTCTTGCTCCCTTCTGATGTCTATATCAGAAGCTTTTTCTGTCACTTTCACTTTAAATAAAAATCTACACAAATCTCTGAATGACTGAGACTGTCTTTGGTTCTGGAGTTAAATCTTCTCCTTCAGAGACCACTAATCTGATGGCACTATTCACCATACACATAAGCTATCAATATCGGGGTAATGCTGGCCTTATAGAAAGACTTTGGAGGCATTGTTTCCTCTGTAGTTTTTTTTTTTTAATCATTTGAGAAAAATAGGTTTTATCTCTTCTCTAAATGTTGTACTCACAGAGAAGTACAGTCTCCAAAGAATGGGCCAGTGAGCAATAGAAAATATGAACATAACAATGGCTAGTAATGAAATCAAATCAGCAATTATAAAAATGCCCCCAAAACAAAAGTACAGGAGAGATGGCTTCACAGGTGAATTCTGCCAACATTTAGAGATGTTCAGCTTCTTTTCAGTTGTTTATTAGCCATCTGTATGCCTTCTTGGGAGAAATGTCTGTTTAGGGCTTTTGCCCCCTTTTTGATTGGGTTGTTTGTATTTCTGGTATTGAGTTATATGGGCTGTTTGTGTATTTTGGAAATAAATCCTTTGTCAGTTGTTTCAATTGCTATTATTTTCTCCCATTCAGTGGGTTGTTCTTTCACCTTGTTTATAGTTTCCTTTGCTGTGCAAAAGCTTTTAAGTTTAATTAAGTCCAACTTGTTTACTTTTGTTTTTATTTCCATTACTCTAGGAGATAGATAGAGGATCCTGGTGTGATTTATGTCATAGACTGTTCTGCTTATGTTTTCTTCTAAGAGTTTTATAGTATCTCATCTTACATTTAGGTCTTTAATCCATTTTGAGTTTATCTTTGTGTATGGTGTTAGGAAGTGTTCTAATTTCATTCTTTTACATGTATTTGTCCAGTTTTCCCAGCACCACTTATTGAAGAGACTATCTTTTGCCCCATTGTATATTCTTCCCTCCTTTGTCAAAATTAAGGTGCCCATAGGTGCATGGGTTTATCTCTGGGCTTTCTATCTTGTTCCGTTTGTCTATATTTCTGTTTTGTCCCAGTACCATACTATCTTGATGACTGTAGCTTTGTAGTATAGTGAGAAATCAGGAAAGTGAATTATTCTGGTTCCATTCTTCTTTCTCAAGATTGCTTTCACTATTCAGGGTCTTTTCCATTTTCATATGAATTATGAGATATGTTTGTTCTAGTTCTGTAAAAAAATGCCATTTGTAATTTGAAATCTGTACTTCTTGTTTCAAAATAACAAAGTATCTCTGCAATGCTGCTGCTACAGTGATTTTGTTAAAATGCTATGGTCAATATGCCAGCAAATTGGGAAAACCCAACATTGGCCACAGGACCAGAAAAGGTCAGTTTTCATACCAATCCCAAAGAAAGCCGATGCCAAAGAATGTTAAAAGTAACACATAATTGCACTCATTTCACACACTAGAAAGTAATGCTCAAAGTTCTCCACACTAGCCTTCAACAGGATGTGAACCAAGAACTTCCAAATGGTCAAGCTGGATTTAGAAAAGGCAGAGGAACCAGAGATCAAACTGCCTATATCTGGCAGATCATAGAAAAAGCAAGAGAATTCCAGAAAAACATCTACTTCTGCTTCATTGACTACTCTAAAGCCTTTGATGGTGTGGATCACATCAAACTGTGGATAATTCTTCAAGAGATGGGAATACCACCTTACCTACCTCCGGTGAAACCTGTATGCAGATCAAGAAGCAAAAGCTAGAACCAGATATAGAACAAGGCACTGGTTCCAAATTGGGAAAGGAGTACATCAAGGCTGTATATTGTCACCCTGCTTATTTAATTTATATGCAAGGTACCTCATGCAAAATGCCAGGCTGGATGAAGGACAAGTTAGAATCAAGATTGCTGGAAAAAATACCAATAACCTCAGATATGCAGATGACATCATCCTTATGGCAGAAAATGAAGAGGAACTAAAGAGAGTAGTGATGAAGGTGAATGAAGAGGTTGAAAAACTTGGCTTAAAACTCAACATTCAAAAACTAGGATCACAGCATCTGGTGCCATCACTTCATGGCAAGTAGATGGGGAAACAATATAAACAGTGACAGACTTTATTTTCCTGGGCTCCAAAATCACTGCAGTTGGTGACTGCAGCCATGAAATTAAAAGACGCTTGCTCTTTGTATTAAAAGCTATGACCAAACTAGACAGCATATTAAAAAGCAGAGACATTATTTTGCCAACAAAGTCCGTCTAGTCAAAGCTATGGTTTTTCCATTAGTCATGTATGAATGTGAGATTTGAACCATAATGAAGGTTGAGTGCCAAAGATTTGATGCTTTTGAACTGTGGTATTGGAGAAGACTCTTGAGAGTCCCTTGACAGCAACGAGATCCAACCAGTCCATCCTAAAGGAAATAAATCCTGAATATTCATTGGAAGGACTGATGCTGAAGCTGAAGCTCCAATACTTTGACCACTTAGTGAGAAGAGCTGACTCATTAGAAAAGACCCTGATGCTGGGAAATATTGAAGGCAGAAAGAGAAGGGGATGACAATGGATGAGATGGTTGGATGGCATCATCAATTTCATTGACATGAGTTTGCACAAGTTCCGGGAGTTGATGAAGGACAGGGAAGTCTGGCGTGCTGTAGTCCACGGGGTTGCAAAGAGTTAGACATGACTGAGTAACTGAACAACAACAGTGCATTTGACATTTCTTTTAATGATGACTTTATGGTGCTCATCTTTTTCAGCTTTTGTTTATCTGGGAGGTGTTTTACCTTTCCAACAAATCCAAATGAGATCCTTGACACATAGTGTTCTTATTTGTACATTTTCTTCTTCCATTACTTTAAATATATTTTGCCACATACTTTTGGCCTGTAGATTTTCTGCTGAAAAGTCATCTGAAAGCCATATGAAAGTACCTGCATATGTAGTGTGTTTCTTTCCTCTTGCTGCTTTAAATATTTGTTCTTTATCTTTTGTTTTTTCCATTTTAACTACAGGGATTCTTGTTGATTTCCTTTTTAGGTTAATCCTATTTGGCACTCTCAGTGCTTCTTGGACTTATATCTGTTTTTGTTTTTGTTTTGTTTTCCCATGTTAGGGAATTTTTCCGCTATGTCTTCAGTTATGTTTTCAACCCATTTGTGTCTCTCTTCTCCTTCTGAAACCCCCCTAATGCAAATATTAGTGCCCTTGATGTTTTCCCAGAGGTCTCTTAAAAACACCACCTTTCTTTTCATTTTTTAAAATATCTCTATTCAGCATCAGTATTTTCTGCTATTCTATTCCACCTCACTGGTTGGTTCCTCTATACCATTTAAAGTACTATGGTTACCTTCTAGTGTATTTTCCTTTGCATTTGTTGTATTGTTCATCTTTGGTTGTTCTATATGTTTTCTAACTCATTGTCAAAATCTACTTAGCTACTTTCTCTGTGCATCCATTCTTCTCCTGAATTTTTTGTTCACCTTTGTGATCATCATTCTGAATTCTTTTTTGGGCAGATTGCCTGTGTCCACTTCACTCATCATTTTGAGTAGGTTCCTCCATAAGCAAACTTATAGGTTACACAAACTTCTAATTGCTCTTAAGGGAAGGTTAAGTAGAAATACACAGGTGAGACACTGTGGTGAAGATGAGTAGCTGCAGTCTGTGGACATTCAGCAGAAAGTCCACAGAACATTCTCCAGGAGGACTGGTAGTGATATTGGTGGATCAGGCCTCTGTGCCCAATGAAATTTGCAAGATATAGCAATACAAGGTATCTGGTCAAGGTAGTACTATAAGGAATAGTATCACTGTAGCAGCAGCATTGCAGAGATACTTTATTTTGAAACAAGAAGTACTTCAGGATTTCAAGTCAAAAGGCACTGGTTTGCAAAATTCCAACTGGATATATTGGGTTATTTTACTGGAGACATTAATGTGTGTGGTGTGCATGGTATGGCATAAAATGGGTTATGTTTCCTGCAGTTTGTGAGCAGAGTATCCATTTTTATTTTCTTTTTAAGGACAGGGTCTTGGTAGGGAAGACGCTGAGAACCTAAGTCAGATAAGTCTGTCACTGCACTTCTTAGGAATAAGGCTGCCTATTTTATTCTATACATGTGAGTGCCTTGCCTGGGAGAAGAATTTGTATTGGTAGCTAACTTAGATATGCATAAAATTAATTTATATGGAAATCCACCTAACTCATTTAACAGAGAACTAAAGAATGGACCTATTTTGTAAACATTAGTATGAGTTGAGGTTTACATGGTATATTAAAATTTTGGAGACTTTCAAGCTGGCAGAGGAGTAAGATGGGGAGATCACCTTCCACCCCACAAACATATAACAAAAATTTATCTGCATGTAGAACAACTCCTACAGAACACCTTCTGAATGATGGCAGAGGACCTCAGACTTCCAAGAAGTCAAGCCAATCTCAGAATGAGGTAGGGCAAAAGATAAAGATTAAAAAAAAAAAAAAAAGAACAACAGATTTCAGGAAGGAGATCTGAGCCCTCAGAAGGTGGTCCTGAAGCAGGAAAATTTTCCACATACTTGGAAACCTCCTCACAGATGGGGTCAGGGGAGCTTGGGAATCTCAGAGGAGAGCATAGCGACAGGTGTTCTAAAGGCAAACTGTAGAGAATTCATGACAGAGATAATTTGTGAATGGCACTTTCCAGCCATGAAACCACTTGCAGCAAGTGGTGGCTTGGAGCTCAGGCTCACGCTTTGGGGGTCAGACATCAGGAAGAGGACTGGGGTTGACTGCCGTGATGATACTCTGAGGGGGCTAGTATGACATACCTGAAGGAGTCCAGGGAAAAGCCTGGGCCTGTCAGAGAGGCAAAAGATCATTGCCACAGGAATATTCTGACACAGTAAGCACACAGAACATAGGACTCTGCATTCACAAAGCCTGTAGGGGGACGAGCCACCTGTGGTCTGCAATTCCAGATGTAAGAAAGATGGCACCAGTCCCACAGGCAGAAGACAGGAGGCCACTATGGTCTTGACTTCAGTGCTCTCAGCAGCAACCAAGCTATGAGTGGGCATGGGCCACTGCCCACATCTTCCTGGGAGTCAGATCAGCTTGGCTCTGCCAAGAGACCTACAACCAGGGGCCAACTCCCTGGGGAAGGCACACGAACCATCTTGGTCTGTAGCAACTTACAGTAGGTCTCAGCTGGAACAAGCACTCCCCATATATCCCAGCTGAGTCTGCCATATCTCTCCCTCTCCCCAGCCCAACTGATCAAGTGAGCCCTAAAAGCTGCTCCATTCCCTCCCTCATGTCTGCATCGAGAACAGACAACAGAGGGTGGCTGACAAGCAAAGGCAAGCTGAAAGCCAAAGTGTAGCACCAGGGGCTGCATGAGTAATGGAGAGAAGGGGAAAGTGCTCCTTCAATTACATGTGCAACTGATTAAATTGCTGCTATTAGCCTGAGATTCTGGAATCTAGGTGCAACTGTGGACTTGGGAAAAAGTACAAACTGGTATCATGCAAGATGTGAGTCTGAGCTGAACCCACACTGCCCACAACAGTTCCAGAGACCTTCCTAAAAACATTGGAGGACGTTCTGAGTAGACAGATTGACTGGAGCACACTGTGTGAAGAGGCAAAGAAAGGAATCACAAGGATATTCTTACTACCAGTCTCTCTATATATTTCTCTCTTTTTTTCCTGTATCCAGTAAGGATCATTACCCAGATTCAAAGGAGAAATAAAAAACTTTACAGGTAAGCAAAAGTTAAGAGAATTCAGCACCACCAAACCAGTTTTAAAACAAATGGTAAAGGAACTTCTCTAGATAGGACATGCAAAAGAAAGAAAAGGCCTACAAAAACAAATAAAAATAAAATAAATGATAATAGAATCATACATATCAAGAATTACCTTAAAATTTTAGTGAACTAAATTCACCAACCAAAAGAAAGACACAAATTGTGTGAATGGACACAAAAACAAGACCTCTATATATTCTAAAAGAGACCAACCTCAGACCTAGGGACACATACAGACTGAAAGTTAGGACTTGGGAAAAGATATTCCATTCAAATGAAAATAAAAAGAAAGCTGGAGTAGTTATATTCATGTCAGATAAAATAGAGTTTATTTATTTTTATTTATTTATTTTTATTTATTTATTTTTTAATTTTTATTTTTACTTTATTTTATTTTACAATACTGTATTGGTTTTGCCATACATTGACATGAATCCGCCATGGGTTTACATGAGTTCCCAATCCTGAACGCCCCTCCCACCTCCCACCCCATATCATTTCTCTGGATCATCCCTGTGCACCAGCCCCAAGCATCCTGTATCCTGATTGAACATAGACTGGCGATTCATTTCTTACGTGATAGTATACATATTTCAATGCATTCTCCCAAATCATCCCATCCTCTCCCTCTCCCTCAGAGTCCAAAAGTCTGTTCTATACATCTGTGTCTCTTTTGCTGTCTCACATACAGGGTTATCATTACCATTTTTCTAAATTCCATATATATGTGTTAGTATACTGTACTGGTGTTTTTCATTCTGGCTTACTTCACTCTATATAATTGGCTCCAGTTTCATCCATCTAATTAGAACTGATTCAAATGTATTCTTTTTAATGGCTGAGTAATACTCCATTGTGTATATGTACCACAGCTTTCTTATCCATTTGTCTGCTGATGGACATCTAGGTTGTTTCCATGTCCTGGCTATTATAAACAGTGCTGCAATGAACATTGGGGTACATGTGTCTCTTTGAATTCTGGTTTCCTCGGTGTGTATGCCCAGCAGTGGGATTGCTGGGTCATATGGCAGTTTTATTTGCAATTTTTAAAGGAATCTCCACACTGTTCTCCATAGTGGCTGTACTAGCTTGCATTCCCACCAACAGTGTAAGAGGGTTCCCTTTTCTCCACACCCTCTCCAGCATTTATTGCTTGTAGACTTTTGGATCACAGCCATTCTGACTGGTGTGAAATGGTACCTCATTGTGATTTTGATTTGCATTTCTCTGATAATGAGTGATGTTGAGCATCTTTTCATGTGTTTGTTAGCCATCTGTATGTCTTCTTTGGAGAAATGTCTATTTAGTTCTTTGGCCCATTTTTTGACTGGGTCGTTTACTTTTCTGGAATTGAGCTGCAGCAGTTGCTTGTATATTTTTGAGATTAGTTGTTTGTCAGTTGCTTCATTTGCTATTATTTTCTCCCATTCTGAAGGCTGTCTTTTCACCTTACTTATAGTTTCCTTTGTTGTGCAGAAGCTTTTAATTTTAATTAGATCCCAGTTGTCTATTTTTGCTTTTATTTCCAGTATTCTGGGAGATAGATCATAGAGGATCCTGCTGTGATTTATGTTGGAGAGTGTTTTGCCTATGTTTTCCTTTAGGAGTTTTATAGTTTCTGGTCTTATGTTTAGATCTTTAATCCATTTTGAGTTTGTTTTTGTGTGTGGTGTTAGAAAGTGATCTAGTTTCATTCTTTTACAAGTGGTTGACCAGTTTTCCCAGCACCACTTGTTAAAGAGTTTGTCTTTACTCCATTGTATATTCTTGCCTCCTTTGTCAAAGATAAGGTGTCCATAGGTGTGTGCATTTATCTCTGGGCTTTCTATTTTGTTCCATTGATCTATATTTCTATCTTTCTGCCAGTACCATACTGCCTTGATGACTGTGGCTTTGTAGTAGAGCCTGAAGTCAGGCAGGTTGATTCGTCCAGTTCCATTCTTCTTTCTCAAGATTGCTTTGGCTATTCGAGGTTTTTTGTATTTCCATACAAATCTTGAGATTATTTGTTCTAGTTCTGTGAAAAATACCGCTGGTAGCTTGATAGCGATTGCACTGAATCTGCAGATTGCTTTGGGTAGTATACTCATTTTCACTATATTGATTCTTCCGATCCATGAACAAGGTATATTTCTCCATCTATTAGTGTCCTCTTTGATTTCTTTCACCAGTGTTTTATAGTTTTCTATATGTAGGTCTTTAGTTTCTTTAGGTAGATATATTCCTAAGTATTTTATTCTTTTCGTTGCAATGGTGAATGGAATTGTTTCCTTAATTTCTTTTTCTACTTTCTCATTATTAGTGTATAGGAATGCAAGGGATTTCTGTGTGTTGATTTTATATCCGGCAACTTTACTATGTTCATTGATCAGCTCTAGTAATTTTCTGGTGGAGTCTTTAGGGTTTTCTATGTAGAGGATCATGTCATCTGCAAACAGTGAAAGTTTTACTTCTTTTCCAATTTGGATTCCTTTTATTTCTTTTTCTGCTCTGATTGCTGTGGCCAAAACTTCCAGAACTATGCTGAATAGTAGCGGTGAAAGTGGGCACCCTTGTCTTGTTCCTGACTTTAGGGGAAATGCTTTCCATTTTTCACCATTGTGGATAATGTCTGCTGTGGAATTGTCATATATAGCTTTTATTATGTTGAGGTATGTTCCTTCTATTCCTGCTTTCTGGAGAGTTTTTATCATAAGCGGATGTTGAATTTTGTCAAAGGCCTTCTCTGCATCTATTGAGATAATCATATGGCTTTTATTTTTCCATTTGTTAATGTGGTGAATTACATTGATTGATTTTCGGATATTGAAGAATCCTTTCATCCCTGGGATAAAGCCCACTTGGTCATGGTGTATGATCTTTTTTTTTTTTTTTTTAATTTTAAAATCTTTAATTCTTACATGTGTTCCCAAACATGAACCCCCCTCCATCTTTTTAATGTGTTGTTGGATTCTGATTGCTAGAATTTTGTTGAGGATTTTTGCATCTATGTTCATCAGTGATATTGGCCTGTAGTTTTCTTTCTGTGTGGCAGCTTTGTCAGGTTTTGGTATTAGGGTGATGGTGGCCTCATAGAATGAGTTTGGAAGTTTACTTTCCTCTGCAATTTTCTGGAAGAGTTTGAGTAGGATATGTGTTAGCTCTTCTCGAAATTTTTGGTAGAATTCAGCTGTGAAGCCGTCTGGACCTGGGCTTTTGTTTGCTGGAAGATTTCTGATTACAGTTTCAATTTCTGTGCTTGTGATGAGTCTGTTAAGATTTTCTATTTCTTGCTGGTTCAGTTTTGGAAAGTTGTACTTTTCTAAGAATTTGTCCATTTCTTCCACGTTGTCCATTTTATTGGCATATAATTGCTGATAGTAGTCTCTTATGATCCTTTGTATTTCTGTGTTGTCTGTGTGATCTCTCGATTTTCATTTCTATTTTATTGATTTGATTTTTCTCTCTTTGTTTCTTAATGAGTCTGGCTAATGGTTTGTCAATTTTATTTATCTTTTCAAAGAACCAGCTTTTGGCTTTGTTGATTTTTGCTATGGTCTCCTTTGTTTCTTTTGCATTTATTTCTGCCCTAATTTTTAAGATTTCTTTCCTTCTACTAACTCTGGAGTTCTCCATTTCTTTCTTTTCTAGTTGCTTTAGGTGTAGATTTAGGTTATTTATTTGACTTTTTTCTTGTTTCTTGAGATATGCCTGTATTGCTATGAACTTTTCCCTTATTATTGCGTTTGCAGTGTCCCACAGGTTTTGGGTTGTTGTGTTTTCATTTTCATTTGTTTCTATGCATATTTTGATTTCTTTTTGATTTCTTCTGTGATTTGTTGGTTATTCAGAAGTGTGTTGTTCAGCCTCCATATGTTGGAATTTTTAATAGTTTTTCTCCTGTAATTGACATCTAATCTTAATGCATTATGGTCAGAAAAGATGCTTGGAATGATTTCGATTTTTTTGAATTTATCAAGGCCGGATTTATGGCCCAGGATGTGATCTATCCTGGAGAAGGTTCTGTGGGCAGTTGAGAAAAAGGTGAAATTCATTGTTTTGGGGTGAAATGTCCTATAGATATCAATTAGGTCTAAGTGGTCTATTGTATCATTTAAAGTTTGCGTTTCTTTGTTAGTTTTCTGTTTAGTTTATCTGTCCATAGGTGTGAGTGGGGTGTTAAAGTCTCCCACTATTATTGTGTTACTGTTAATTTCCCCTTTCATACTTGTTAGCATTTGTCTTATATAGTGTGGTGCTCCTATGTTGGGTGTATATATAATTGTTATATCTTCTTCTTGGATTGATCCTTTGATCATTATGTAGTGGCCTTCTTTGTCTCTTTTCACAGACTTTGTTTTAAAGTCTATTTTATCAGATATGAGTATTACCACTCCTGCTTTCTTTTGGTCTCTATTTGCATGGAATATCTTTTTCCAGCCCTTCACTTTCAGTCTGTATGTGTCCCATGTTTTGAGGTGGGTCTCTTGTAGGCAGCATATATAAGGATCTTGCTTTTTTGTCCATTCAGCCATTCTTTGCCTTTTGCTTGGGGCATTCAACCTGTTTTCGTTTAAGGTAATTATTGATAGGTATGATCCCATTGTCATTTACTTTACTGTTTTGGGTTCAGGTTTATACACCCTTTTTGTGTTTCCTGTCTAGATAATATCCTTTAGCATTTGTTGGAGAGCTGGTTTGGTGGTGCTGAATTCTCTCAGCTTTTGCTTGTCTGTAAAGCTTTTGATTTCTCCTTCATATATGAATGAGATCCTTGCTGGGTACAGTCATCTGGGCTGTAGGTTATTTTCTTTCATCACTTTAAGTATGTCTTGCCATTCCCTCCTGGCCTGAAGAGTTTCTATTGAAAGATCTGCAGTTATCCTTATGGGAATCCCCTTGTGTGTTATTTGTTGTTTTTCCCTTGCTGCTTTTAATATTTGTTCTTTGTGTTTGATCTTTGTTAATTTGATTAATATGTGTCTTGGGGTGTTTTGCCTTGGGTTTATCCTGTGTGGAATTCTCTGGGTTTCTTGGACTTGGGTGATTATTTCCTCCCCCATTTTAGGGAAGTTTTCAACTATTATCGCCTCAAGGATTTTCTCATGGTCTTTCTTTTTGTCTTCTTCTTCTGGGTCTCCTATAATCTGAATGTTGGAGTGTTTCATATTGTCCTGGAGGTCTCTGAGATTGTCCTCATTTCTTTTAATTCGTTTTTCTTTTTTCCTCTCTGATACATTTATTTCTACCGTTCTATCTTCTATTTCACTAATCCTATCTTCTGCCTCCGATATTCTACTATTTGTTGCCTCCAGAGTGTTTCTGATCTCATTTATTGCATTTTTGATTATATATTGACCCTTTTTTATTTCTTCTAGGTCCTTGTTAAACCTTTCTTGCATCTTCTCAATCCTTGTCTCCAGGCTGTTTATCTGTGATTCCATTTTGATTTCAAGATTTTGGATCATTTTCACTATCAATATTCGGAATTCTTTCTCAGGTAGATTCCCTATGTCTTCCTCTTTTGTTTGGTTTGGTAGGCATTTCTCCTGTTCCTTTACCTGCTGGTTATTCCTCTGTCTCTTCATCTTGGTTATGTTGCTGCGTTTGGGGTGGCCTTTCTATATTCTGGGAATTTGTGGAGTTCTCTTTATTATGGAGTTTCCTCACTGTGGGTGGAGTTGTATCAGTTGCTTGTCAAGGTTTCTTGGTTAGGGAGGCTTGTGTTGGAGTTCTGGTGGGTGGAGCTGTATTTCTTCTCTCTGGAGTGCAATGAAGTGACCAGTAATGGGTTATGAGACGTCAATGGTTTTGGAGTAACTTTGAGTTACCTGTATATTGAAGCTCAGGGGTGTGTTCCTGTGTTGCTGGAGAATTTGAGTGGTATGTCTTGCTCTGGAACTTGTTGGCCCTTGGGTGGTGCTTGGTTTCAGTGTGGGTATGGAAGCATTTGATGAGCTCCTATCAATTAATGTTCCCTGGATTCAGGAGTTCTCTGATGTTCTCAGGATTTGGACTTAAGCCTCCTGCTTCTGGTTTTCAGTTTTATTTTTACAGTAGCCTCAAGACTTCTCCATCTATACAGCACTGATGATAAAACATCTAGGTTAAAGATGAAAAGTTTCTCCACATTGAGGGACACCCAGAGAGGTTCATTGAGTTACATGGAGAAGAGAAGAGGGAGGGGGTAGTTAGAGGTGACTGGAATGAGATGAGGTGGGATCAAAAGAGAAGAGGGCAAGCTAGTCAGTAGTCACTTCCTTATGTGCACTCCTCAGTCTGGACCACTCAGAGGTGTTCATGGAGTTATACAGGGAAGAGGAGAGGGAGGAAGTAGACAGAGGTGGTCAGGAGGATAAAAGAGGGAAATGAAAAGGAGAGAGACAGATCCAGCCAGTAACCAGTTCCCTAAGTGTTCTCCATTTTCTGGAACACACAGAGATTCACAGAGTTGGGTAGCAAAGAGAAGGGGGATGGAAAAGACAGAGGCCACCTGGTGGAGAAAAAGGAGAGTCCAAAGGAGAAGAGTGGTCAAGCCAGTAATCTCGCTCTCAGGTAAAATTGGGTACTGAAGATTGGGTTTTTAAATGTACAAAATTGACAACAAATACCAAAAAGCAAAGATTAAAAATCAACAGTAGAGGTTGGATTTTCAAAAATACAATATTAAAGAAAAGAAGAAGGAGAAGAAAGAAAAAAAATAAACAAAGCCACAAGAATTATTAAACAGGAACAACCACAAAAAGAGTATATATGGTGTTTGCTTTAAAAATAGGGTGTTTTTTTTTTGAAAAGTAATAGTAGGTTATAAAAATAAAAATTAAAGGAGAAATAGAGGACTTAAAAATTTAAAAAGGTTAAAATAAAAGAAGAGGAAAAAGAAAAGAAAAAGCAATCACAAAACAATATCAACAACAACAAAAAAAAGAATGATCATAAAAGTAGTAAAGATATATCTGGCCCTTTCTCTGGTGTTGTGGGCAGTGTGGGGTCACTTCCAAGGCGGTTCCCTCTCTTTAACTTCTTCTGTTTGCTGGTCTCTTCAGTGTCTGATTTCTGCCCTGTCATGGGGGGGGGGGGTGGTGGACACTTTTTTTTTTTTTTTTTAGGCTCACTTGTTCAGTCGCACTGTGGGGAGGGAGGGATGCTGCAAACGAGTAACACTGGCGTGTGCTTTCAGTGTCTCAGCTCCGCTGGGCCTGCCCCTGCTTGGGGCACCCACCGCTCAGGCTCTACGTTGCTCTGCCGGGAACCATCTGAGGTGGACCCTAGGCTGCATGCACCTCCCCGGTTTAAGCCGCTCAGGCTTGGTGCTCAGGTAGCCCTCAGAGGTGCAGATTCGGTTGGGCCTGTGTTTTGTGCCCTTCCCAGGTCCGAGTAGCTCAGGTGTTTGGCGAGCACAGTCGCTGCGATTTATCACCTTTCCCATCTCTGCTGCTCAGATTTCTAGGTGTATCACTGGCATCCCTTCTCTGGTGGCTGATGACTGTCCAGAACCCCCAGAAGTCTTAGCAAAGAAGCCTGCTTGCATTTTGGTAGGTAATGTCTCTCTTGGGCTGCAATTGCCCCCTTCCAGCCCTTATGGCTCTGGTTGCCTGTCACCGGAGGGGAATGGTCTGCAGCCAGCTATTTCTGTTCCATCCTTTGTTCTGTGCGTGGTCCTGGCGGTGTCTTATGTTCGAGCTTTTTTCGTGGTAGCTATCCCACAGTCTGGTTTGCTAGCCCAAGTTAGTTCTCTCTGGTTACATGTGGGGCGTTCCACCCGAATCTTAAGCACTGCAGCCCATGCCTCCCACACCTCCCTGCCCAGCCCCCACTTGCTAGTGGTGGATGCAGGCGTCTGCGCTGCTTCTCCGCTGGGGGAGTTACTGTTGGGCTCATAATCTGTTGGTTTTAATTATTTATTTTTCCTTCCTGTTATGTTGCCCTCTGTGCTTCCAAGGCTTGCCACAGACTCGGCAGCGAGTGTTTCCTGGTGTTTGGAAACCTCTCTTCTTAAGATTCCCTTCCCAGGATGGAGCTCCCTCCCTACATCCTTTGTCTCCTTTTTCATCTTTTATATTTTTTCCTACCTGTTTTTTAAGACAATGATCTGCTTTTCTGGGTGCCTGATGTCCTCTGCCAGCATTCAGAAGTTGTTTTGTGGAATTTTCTCAGCGTTCAAATGTTCTTTTGATGAAATTTGTGAGGGAGAAAGTGGTCTCCCTGTCCTATTCCTCCGCCATCTTAGGACCGCCCAAAATAGAGTTTAAAATAGAGACTGTTACAAGAGACAATGAAGGATATTACATAATGATCAAGGGATCAATCCAAGGAGATACAGAAAACTATAAATATATATGCACCCAGTGTAGGAGCACCTCAATACATAAGGCAAATGTAACAACTATTAAACGGGAAATCAACAGTAACAGAATATTATTGGAGGACTTTAGTACCCCACTCACACCAATGGACAGATCATCCAGATACAAAATTAATGAGGAAACATGGGCTTAAATGATACATTGGATCAAGTGGACCTATCCTGCATTTCATCCAAAAATGGTAGGTTGTGTGTGTGTGTGTGTGTGTGTGTGTGTGTGTGTGTGTGTATGTTTGTGTGTGTGCACATGGAGCATTCTCCAGGATAGTTCACATCTTGGGTCACAAATCAAGCACTGGTAAATTTTAAAAAATTGAAATCATCTCAAACATCTTTTCTGACCACAATGCTGTAAGATTAGATATCAACTACGGGGGGAAACAAACAAACAAACAAAAACACATGGAGGTTAAACAATACACTTCTGAATAAACAAGGGGTCACTGATGAAGTCAAAGATGAGATCAAAAAATATCTAGAAGGAAATGACAATGAAAACACCACAACTCAAGACCTATGGGATGCACTGAAAGCAGTGCTAGGAGGGATTTTGTAGCAATATAAGCCTATTTCAAGAAAGAAGAGAAATAGCAAATAAATGACCTAACCTTAAACCTAAAGAGACTAGGAAAATAAAAAGCAACAACAACTCCAAAGTTAGTAGAAGCAAAGACATCATAAAGATCAGAGCAGAAATAAATGAAAAAGAAATGAAGGGAACTATATCAAAGATCAGTAAAACTAAAAGCTGGTTCCTTTAAAAGATAAGCACATGAGACAAATCATTAGCCAGACTCATCAAGAAAAGAAAGAAGACTCAAATCAATAAAATTAGAAGTAAAAAATAAGTTACAACAGACAATACAGAAATAAGGACCATAAGAGACTAACTACTATGAGCAACTATATACCGATAAAATGCACAACCTGAAAGAAATGGACAAATTCTTAGAAACGTATAACCATCCAAAACTGAACCAGGAAGAAATAAAATATTTGAGCAGATGATCACAAGCAGGGAAATTGGAACTGTAATGGAAAAAAAAAGAAAGAAAAGAAAGAAATACTTAGGGTCATATGGCTTCATAGGGAAATTCTACCAAAATTTCAGAGTAGAGCTAATACCTATCCTGCTCAAACTCTTCCGGAAAATTTCAGAAGAAGAAAAATTCCCAAACACATTGTACAAGGTCACCATTACCCTGATATCAAAATCAGATAAAGATGCCCCCCACACACACACACACACAGAAAATTACAGGCCAATATCACTGATGAACCTGTATGTAAAAATCCTCAGCAAAATTCTAGCAAACAACACATTAAAAAGACCATACATCATGACGAAGTGGGCTTTATTCCAGGGATGAAAACATCTTTCAATATAGACAAATTAATCAATGTGATATACCATATCCTCTGTCCATGGGATTTCCGTCCTCCATCCATGGGATTTTCCGACAAGAGTACTGGAATGGGTTTCCATTTCCTTGTCCAGGAGATCTTCCAGACCCAGGGATTTAACCTAGGTCTCCCAATTGCAGGCAGACTGTTTAATGTGTGAGCCACCAGGGAAGCCCTGAAAGAGGAATGCACCTCAACATTGATGTTCCGTTGCTCAGTCATGTCCAACTCTTTGCAACCCCATGGACTGTAGCACACCAGGCTTTCCTGTCCTTCACCATCTCCTGGAGCTTGCTCAAACTCATGTTCATTGAGTTGGTGATGCCATCCAACCGTCTCAACCTCAGTCACAGGCTTTAGTGTAGTGAATGAAGCAGAAGTAGATGTTTTTTTTCTGGAATTCTCATTCATTTTCTATGATCCACCAGATGTAGGCAGTTTGATCTCTGGTTCCTCTGCCTTTTCTAAATCCAACTTGAACGTCTGGAAGTTCTTGGTTCATGTACTGTTGAAGCCTGGCTTGTAGAATTTTGAGCGTTACTTTACTAGCATGTATTCAGTTCAGTTCAGTTGCTCCAACTCTTTGAGACCCCATGAACCATAGCATGCCAGGCCTCCCTTTCCATCACCAACTCCCAGAGTTCACCCAGACTCATGTCTATTGAGTCAGTAATGCCATCCAACCATCTCAACCTCCATCGTCACTTCTCCTCCTACCTTCAACCTTTCCCAGCATCAGAGTCTTTTCAAATGAGTCAGCTCTTCAAATCAGGTGGCCAGAGTATTGGAGTTTCAGCTTCAGCATCATTCCTTCCAAAGAACACCCAGGGCTGATCCTTAGGATTGACTGGTTAGATCTCCTTGCAGTCCAAGGGACTCAAGAGTCTTCTCCATCATCACAGTTCAAAAGCATCAATTCTTCAACGCTCAGCTTTCTTCACAGTCCAACTCTCACATCCACACATGACCACTGGAAAACCATAGCCTTGACTAGATGGACCTTTGTTGACAAAGTAATGTCTGCTTTTCAATATGCTGTCTAGGTAGGTCAGAGCTTTCCTTCCAAGCAGTAAGCATCTTTTAATTTCATGGCTGCAATCACCATCCACAGTGATTTTGGAGCCCAGAAAAATAAAGTCAGCCACTGTTTCCAGTGTTTCCCCATCTGTTTGCCGTGAAGTGATGGGACCAGATGCATGATCTTCATTTTCTGAATGCTGAGCTTTAAGCTAACTTTTTCACTTTCCACTTTCACTTTCATCAAGAGGCTTTTTAGTTCCTCTTCACTTTCTGCCATAAGGGTGGTGTCATCTGCATATCTGAGGTTATTGATATTTCTCTTGGCAATCTTGATTCCAGCCTGTGCTTCCTCCAGCCCAGTGTTTCTCATGATGTACTCTGTATATAAGTTAAATAAGCAGGGTGACAATATACAGCCTTGACGTACTCCTTTTCCTATTTGGAACCAGTCAGTTGTTCCATGTCTAGTTCTAACTGTTGCTTCCTGACCTTCATACAGGTTTCTCAAGAGGCAGGTCAGGTGGTCTGGTATTCCCATCTCTTTCAGAATTTTCCACAGTTGATTGTGATCCACACAGTCAAAGGCTTTGGCATAGTCAATAAAGCAGAAATCGATGATTTCTGGAACTCTCTTGCTCTTTCCATGATCCAGCGGATGTTGGCAATTTGATCTATGGTTCCTCTGCCTTTTCTAAACCCAGCTTGAACATCTGGAAGTTCACTGTTCATATATTGCTGAAGCCTGGCTTGGAGAATTTTGAGCATTATTTTACAAGCATGTGAGATGAGTGTAATTGTGTGGTAGTTCGAGCATTCTTTGGCATTGCCTTTCTTTGGGATTGGAATAAAAACTGACCTTTTCCAGTCCTGTGGCCACTGCTGAGTTTTCCAAACTTGTTCGCATATTGAGTGCAGCACTTTCACAGCATCATCTTTCAGGATTTGAAATAACTGAAATTCCATTACCTCCACTAGCTTTATTCGTAGTGATGCTTCCTAAGGCCCATTTGACTTCACTATCCAGGATGTCTGGCTCTAGGTGAGTGATCACACCATCATGATTATCTGGGTCATGAAGATCTTTTTTGTATGGTTCTTCTGTGTATTCTTGCCATCTCTTCTTAATATCTTCTGCTTCTCTTAGATCCCTACCATTTCTGTCCTTTATTGAGCCCATCTTTGCATGAAATGTTCCCTGGCATCTCTAATTTTCTTAAAGAGATCTCTAGTCTTTCCCATTATATTGTTTTCCCTTATTTCTTTGCATTGATCCCTGAGGAAGGCTTTCTTATCTCTCCTTGCTATTTGGAACTCTGCATTCAAATGGGTATATCTTTCTTTTTCTCCTTTGCTTTTTGCATCCCTTCTTTTCACAGCTATTTGAACGGCTTCCTCAGACAGCCATTTTGCTTTTTTGCATTTCTTTTTCTTGGGGATGGTCTTGATCCCTTTCTCCTGTACACTGTCACAAACCTCCGTCCATAGTTCATCAGGCACTCTGTCAGATCTAGTCCCTTAAATCTATTTCTCACTTCCACTGTATAGTCATAAGGGATTTGATTTAGGTCATACCTGAATAGCCTAGTGGCTTTCTCTAATTTCTTCAATTTAAGTCTGAATTTGGCAATAAGAAATTCATGATCTGAGCCCCAGTCAGCCTCCAGTCTTGTTTTTGCTGACTGTATAGAGCTTCTCCATCTTTGGCTGCAAATAATATAATCAATCTTATTTCAGTGTCGACCATCTGGTGATGTCCATGTGTGAGATGAGTTCAATTGTGCAGTAGTTTGGACATTCTTTGGCATTGCCTTTCTTTGGGATTGAAATGAAAACTGACCCTTTCCAGTCTTGTGGCCATGGCTGAGTTTTCTAAATTTGCTGGTATATTGAATGAAGCACTATCACAACATCATCTTTTAAGATTTTAAATAGTTCAGCTGGAATTCTGTTACCTCCACTAGCTTTTTTCATAGTGATGCTTTCTAAGTTTTACTTCACTTCACACTCTAAGATGTCTAGTTCTAAGTAAGTGATCACACTATGGTGGTTATCTAGGTCATTAAGGTCTTTTAAAAATATTTCTTCTGTGTATTCTTGCCACCTCTTCTTAATATATTTTCTTCTAAAGACCATATACTAGGTGGCACTAAAAGTAAAGAACCCAGTGTCAATGCAGGAGACATAAGAGATGTGGGCTCAATCCTATGTCAGGAAGATCTCCTTTAAGAGGGCATGGCAATCCACTCCAGTATTCTTGCTTGGAGGATCCTAAAAACAGAGGCTTCTGGCAGGCTATAGTCCATAATGTTACAATGAATTGGACATGACTGAAGCAACTTTGCACAGCACAGAACAGTACACGAAAAACCCATAGCAGACATCATCTTCTATGGTGAAAAGCTGAAAGCATTTCCTCTAAAATCAATAACAAAACAAAAGTGACCACTCTTGTCACTAGCATTCAACATAGTTTTGGAAGTCCTAGCCATAGCAATAAGAAAAGGGGAAAAAAAGTAATCAAGATTGGAAAAGAAGAAGTAAAAAACTCTCTGTAGATGACATTATAGTATACATAGAAAACCCTAAAAATGCCACCACAAATTTTCTAGTGCTTGTCAATGAATATAACAAAGTTGCAGGATATAAAATTAACATACAGGAGTTTCTTGCATTCCTATATTTTAATACTGAAAAATAAGAATCAGAAATTAAGGAAAGAATCCCATTCACCATTGCAATAAAAAAAGAAATACTGAAGAATAAATCTACCAAAAGAGACAAAAGACTTGTATGCAAAAACTATAAAACACTGATTAATGAAATCAAAGACAACACAAACAAATGGAAAGGTATACCACGTTCTAGGATTGGAGGATCAATATTGTGAAAATGGCTATTCTACCCAAACAATCTACAGATTCAATGCAATACTTACCCAACTACCAATGGTATTTTTCACAGAACTAGAATGAAAACTTTCACAACTTGTATGGAAACACAAAAGACCCTGAATATTCAAAGTATCTTGAAAAAGAAGAATGGAGCTGAAGGAATCGACCTTTCTGACTTCAGACTCTACAAAAAGCTACAGTCATCAAAGTACTGGCAGAAAAACAGAAATACAGACCAATGGAACAAGCTAGAAAGCTCAGAGTTAAACCCATACAACTTTGGGCACCTTATATTTGACAAGGGAAGAAAGAATATACAGTGGAGAAAAGACAATCTTTTCAGTAACTGGTGCTGAGAAAACTAGAATGAAAATTAGAACCCTCCCTAATACCATACCCCCCCCCCCAAAAAAAAAAAAAACCTCAAAATGGGTTAAAGACCTAAATGTAGGACCAGAAATTATAAAACTCTTAGAAGAAAACTTAGGCAGAACTCTCTTTGACATAAATCATAGCAAGGTCCTCTATGACCCATATCCTAGAGTAATGGAAATAAAAACAAAAGGAAACAAATGGGACCTAGTTTAACTTAAAAGCTTTTGCACAACAAAGGAAACTATAAACAAGGTAAAAAGACAACCCTTAAAATGGGAGAAAATAATAACAAATGAAACAACTGAAAAAGGATTAATCTTCAAAACATATAAGCAACTAACTCAACTCAATACCAGAAAAACAAACAACCCAATCAAAAGTGGACAGAAGACATAAACAGACATTTCTCCAAACAAGACACACAGATGGCTAATAAACATTTGAAAAAGTACTGAGCATCAGCGTCACTCATTATTCAGTTCATTTCAGTTCAGTCACTCAGTCTTGTCTGACTCTTTGCGACCCCTCTTTGAATTGCAGCAAGCCAGGCCTCCCTGTCCAACACCAACTCCCAGAGTTCACCCAAACTCATGTGTGTCAAGTCGGTGATGCCATCCAGCCATCTCATCCTCTGTCGTCCCCTTCTCCTCCTGCCCTCAATCTCCCCCAGTCTCAGGGTCTTTTCCAATGAGTCAACTCCTTGCATGAGGTGGCCAAAGTAGTGGAGTTTCAGCTTCAGCATCAGTCCTTCCAGTGAACATCCAGGACTGGTCTCCTTTAGGATGGACTGGTTGGATCTCCTTGCAGTCCAAGGGACTCTCAAGAGTCTTCTCCAGCACCACAGTTCAAAAGCATCAGTTCTTCGGCACTCAGCCTTCTTCACAGTCCAACTCTCACATCCATACATGACTACTGGAAAAACCATAGCCTTGACTAGACGGACCTTAGTCGGCAAAGTAATGACCCTGCTTTTGAATATGCTATCTAGGCTGCTCATAACTTTCCTTCCAAGGAGTAAGCATCTTTTAATTTCATGGCTGCAGTCACCATCTGCAGTGATTTTGGAGCCCCCCAAAATAAAGTCTGACACTGTTTCCACTGTTTCCCCATCTATTTCCCATGAAGTGGTGGGACCGGATGCCATGAACTTCATTTTCTGAATGTTGAGCTTTAAGCCAACTTTTTCACTCTCTTCTTTTACTTTCATCAAGAGGCTCTTTAGTTCCTCTTCACTTTCTGCCATAAGGGTGGTGTCATCTGCATATCCTCATTATTAGAGAAATGCAAATCAAAACTACAATGAGGTATCACCTCATACCTGTCAGAATTGCCACCATCAAAATCTCTACAAACAATTGAAAGGTTGTTGCTGAACCATGAAACAGTCTGGGATTCTTGGCCTCTGGAGAATTAAATCGAGGGCCAGAGATGAGGCTTGATCACTTAGAGCTTTTGTGTAAAAAAGTTTTATTAAAGTATAAAAGAGATAGAGAAAGCTTCTGACAAAAATATCAAAAGGGGAACAGAGAGTGCCACCTCACCAGTGTTAGCAAGGGAGTTAATATACTTTTTAATTAGTTATTACAATGAATCAAAAGAATGCCTGGAGATTGTAAAGATCTTACTAGACTCACTCCCACAATTTACATTTTAAGATGACAGTACTAGCCAGGTTTTCAGAAAGGAGAATCTATTTGTAGGGCAGCAGTGGAGACCCACCTAGAAAGCATATTAAAAGCAAAGACATTACTTTGTCAACAAAGGTCCGTCTAGTCAAGACTATGGTTTTTCCAATAGTCATGTGTGGATGTGAGAGTTGGAGTATAAAGAAAGCTGAGCACAGGAGAGAACTAGGTGTTGGAGAAGACTCTTGAGAGTCCATTGGACTGCAAGGAGATCCAATCAGTCCATTCTGAAAGAGATCAGTCCTGGGTGTTCATTGGAAGGTCTGATGTTGAACTGAAACTCCAATATTTTGGCCACCTGATGTGAAGAGCTGACTCATTTGAAAAGACCCTTATGTTGGGAAAGATTGAGGGAAGGAGGAGAAGGGGAAGACAGAAGATGAGATGGTGAGATGGCATTACCGAGTCAAAGGACATGGGTTTGGGTAAACTCTGGGAGCTGGTGATGGAGAGGGAGGCCTGGCGTGCTGCAGTTCATGGGGTTGCAAAGAGTCGGACACGACTGAGCGACTGAACTGAAATGAACTGAATGGAGACATAGATATAGATAATAGACTTGTGGACACAGTAAGGGAAGGAGAGGATTGGATGAACTGAGAGAGTAGCATTGAAACATACATTCAGTTCAGTTCAGTCACTCAGTTGTGTCTGACTCTCTGACCCCATGGACTGCAGCATGCCAGGCCTCCCTGTCTATCACCAACTCCCAGAGTTCACTGAAACTCAAATCCATTGAGTCAGTGATGCCATCCAATCATCTCATCCTCTGTCATCCCCTTCTTTTCCTGCCTTCAATCTTTCCCAGCATCAGGGTCTTTCAAATGAGTCAGCTCTTCACATCAGATGACCAAAGTATTGGAGTTTCAGCTTCAGCATCAGTCCTTCCAATGAATACCCAGGACTGATTTCCTTTAGGATGGACTGGTTGGATCTCCTTGCAGTCCAAGGGACTCTCAAGAATCTTCTCCAACACCACAGTTCAAAAGTATCAATTCTTTGGTGCTCAGCTTTCTTTATAGTACAACTCTCACATCCATACATGACCACTGGAAAAACCATAGCTTTGACTATGTATTTAAAATAGATAGCTAGTAGTAATTTGCTGTATGATGCCAGGAGCTCAAACCCAAAGCTCTGTGACAACCTATAGTGGTGGGACAAGGTGGGATGTGGGAGGGAGGTTCAGGAAGTGGAGGACATATGTATATCTGTGGCTGATGTATGACAAAACGCAACACAATGTTGTAAATAAATTAGTTATTTAAATGATATGTTTCAAGAAAATATTCTAGGATGAAAAACTTGAATTTCAATATTTAAAGATCATCAAATTCCCTTAATGATGGATAAGAAGAAACTCTCTACATATCTATAATTATTAACTCTTAATAGAAATTCTAATGAAACAAATGCAAATGAAAAGCTTAGAAGTCTTCAGAGGGAAAAACATTTCATATACAAAATATTCCCAATATGCATAGTATTGAAATTCTCAGTAGAAATTCTAAATGCTAGAAGAAGACAGAGTGATCTCCTAATAATCCTGAGGAAGAGTGATTTCAACTCAAAAGCTCAACTTTATCAAGTGGGAAGTTAAAGTTATCCTCAGACATGTAATGAAGATCTGAATAATTCCCATAAACCTTGTGAATATTAAAGGTTATGATCCATAAAATTAGGAAGTAAACTGAGAAATAGAAAGTCTTGGGTTTCGAACAACAATAGATCCAGGGAAGAGGGAGGAGGGATGAAGGAGAGGAGACATTCAAGATGAGATTTGTGCAGCTAAGCATGCAACTAGTGTGAATGGAAGTGGAGGACAGAGACTGAAGCTGGGATGGCCTAACAAGGAAAACATGGCAGAATTATGAAGTATTTTCAATTTCTGTAGAATATTTATATGCCACAGGAGCAAATTAAGCAACCAAATAATTAATCCTAGGGGTGGGGTGGAGAAAGAAAGCTGTGTCTCTAATAAAGAAATGTAACCACAGTTTTACTGATGAGACAGTTCTCAATATTATGGAACAACAGACTGATTCCAAATAGGAAAAGGAGTACGTCAAGGCTGTATATTGTCACCCTGCTTATTTAACTTATATGCAGAGTACATCATGAGAAACGCTGGGCTGGAAGATGCACAAGCTGGAATCAAGATTGCCAGGAGAAATATCAATAACCTCAGATATGCAGATGACACCACCCTTATGGCAGAGAGTGAAGAGGAACTAAAAAGCCTCTTGATAAAAGTGAAAGAGGAGAGTGAAACAGTTGGCTTAAAGCTCAGCATTCAGAAAATGAAGATCATGGCATCTGGTCCCATCACGTCACGGGAAATAGATGGGGAAACAGTGGAAACAGTGTCAGACTTTATTTTGGGGGGCCCCAAAATCACTGTAGATGGTGACTGCAGCCATGAAATTAAAACACACTTACTCCTTGGAAGAAAAGTTATGACCAAACTAGATAGCATATTGAAAAGCAGAGACATTACTTTGCCAACAAAGGTCCGTCTAGTCAAGGCTATGGTTTTTCCAGTAGTCATTTATAGATGTGAGAGTTGGACTTTGAAGAAAGCTGAGCACTGAAAATTTCATGCTTTTGAACTGTGGTGCTGGAGAAGACTCTTGAGAGTCCCTTGGACTGCAAGGAGATCCAACCAGTCCATTCTAAAGGAGATTAGCCCTGGGATTTCTTTGGAAGGAATGATTCTAAAGCTGAAACTCCAGTACTTTTGCCACCTCATGCGAAGAGTTGACTCATTGGAAAAGACTGATGCTGGGAGAGATTGGGGGCAGGAGGAGAAGGGGACGACAGAGGATGAGATGGCTGGATGGCATCACTGACTCGATGGACGTGAGTCTGAGTGAACTCCAGTTGTTGGTGATGGACAGGGAGGCCTGGAGTGCTGTGATTCATGGGTTGGCAAAGAGTCAGACACGACTGAGCAACTGAACTGACCTGAACTGAGCAGTATAAATATTGAATGTTAGCTTAACACCTTGCCTGTATTAATTTCCTTCTTTGTGGAAAAAGTGGATAATTTTTACATGTGCCTGCTAAGTCACTTCAGTTGTGTATGACTCTGCAACCCCATGGGCTGTAGCCTGCCAGGATTCTCTGCCCATTGGATTGTCCAGGCAAGACTACTGGAGTGGGTTGCCATGCCCTCCTCCAGGGGATCTTCTCAACCCAGAGACTGGACCCATGTATCTTAAGTCTCCTCCATTGACAGTCGGGTTCTTTACCACTAGTGCCACCTGAGAAGCCCCTATTTTAAACATAACCATGTGGCTTCCCTTGTAGCTCAGCTGGTAAAGAATCTGCCTGCAGTGCAAGAGACTCTGATTCAATTCCTGGGTAGAGAAGATCCCCTGGAGAAGGGATGGGTTTTCCTGTTGACTCAGACAATAAAGCATCCGCTTGCAATGAGGGAGATGTGGTTTCAATCCTTGGGTTGGGAATATCCCCTGGAGGAGGATATAGCAACCCACTCCAGTATTCTTGCCCAGAGTATCCCCATGGACAAAGCAGCCTAGCTGGCTACAGTTCATGGGGTCACAAAGTATCCTACATGATTGAACTACTAAGCACACATGAACTCTTTGTATCCCATGTGAAGAAATAGAATTTGTTTTGTTTTTCCCCTCTACTATCTTGTCCCTAATAGATTGTTGACATCAAACACACACACACACACACACATATATATATATATTTCTAGAATAATATACAAGTAAGTGTATTTTATAGCTTGGTTATATTATATGCATTATGCACTTTATGTATTTTTTAACTGTAAATTTAATGATTCATGCTTTTCAACAAAGTAAGAAAATTCAGGTTACCATTTACATATTTGGCATTCGGGTTGAGTTTCTTGTCATTTTGTCTTTTAAGAGTGATTTGTATGTTTGTGAGCTCAGTGTACATGGAGCCCTACACTCTTAAATGTGTACTATAAGTACAATGATCATAATCAAGTCATTTCTTCAGTGTATCATTACAATGCAGATATCTGACTAAGATTAAATATTTGAAATGTCAAAAAAGTTTTGTGTGTTGTAACAATGGAATTGGGGGATAAAAATGATAAAATAAGAATTTTATATTAAAGTGCTCTGGGACAATCCAGAGGGAAGCGGTGGGGAGGTGGGAAGGGGGTTCAGGATGGGGGCACACATGTGTACCTATGGCTGATTCATGTCAATATATGGCAAAAACTATCACAGTATTGTAATTATCCTCCAATTAAAACAAATTAATTAATTTAATAAAATAAAATAATATTCTATATTATGTATATTGATGTTTTTTTCTACTCCTTTAGAAAAATTGAAACAAATGGAGTACTAACAAATTCAGAGTTAATAGATTAAGTAAGTTTTGGATCAAATTATATTATACCATGTATCAAAAATAATATGGTCAATATAACCCTGACAGTAAAATTGCTTATTTCTTCTATTTATATAATAAGTTGTATTTAGCTCTCCTTACTTTTATGGGCTTTTATGGAAATATGCTTATGAGAGATATACCTACCACCTACCTCCCTATTTCAACCTCCCACTGACATTAACACCCTTGGAAGAGAAGGACCATTGAGAAGCATGCTTTTTTATATACATAGGAGATGAAGTCAGTTGAGGTGATGGGGAGAGCACTATAAGAAATGACGACCAAGCTGACTATTGGAGGGAAGCTGTAGTTTCTTTGCTTCTTCTTATTATGCTACTACAGCTTTATTTCTTATTATTATATTTTGAGAACCAATTCAATCACTCATGGCTTTGAACAAATTGGAAAAACAAAGATGTGTTTTTGGCATCAGTGAAGTCTTGATCTGTTAAGATTACATTAGTTGAAGGTCATATTCATCCTGAGGATGATCCTCACATTTAGGAGATTTTTATAACTTGAGGTCAGGAATAGCTCCCAGATACATTGGCTCAGGCTTTCATATTATTGTGTCTGTGTGTGTGTGTGTTTTTTATGTAAATATTTTTAGTCACAGTTCACAGACTCCTACTATCATTCATTAGGAGCTTTGAATGTTTGTTAACTATACTCCTGAAGTGATTTAAGTTTAAATTACCTCTTTCAGGTGCTAAAAAAGAAGCAAAAACCATATTTAAGCATTCTTTCTGATATTTTTACTTGTGTAGTAAGATACAGAAATAAAGGATAATGAGCTGAATCAGAAACCCACCACTGGGTCTTGTACTTTTGTTGCAGGAAGGAGGACCCCATCCAGGGCCCGAATCTGGGCTCTTATCTAACACTCAGAAATGAATTGTCTGAGGAGACACATGTGCTGACAAAGCAAGAGGTTTTATTGGGAAAGGGCACCTGGGTGGAGAGTAGTAGGGTTAGGGAACCCAGGAGAACTGCTCTGCCGCGTGGATCACAGTTCAGTTCAGTTCAGCCACTCAGTCGTCTCCAACTCTGCGACCCCACGAATCACAGCATGCCAGGCCTCCTTGTCCATTACCAACTCCCGGAGTTCACTCAGATTCACGTCCATCGAGTCAGTGATGCCATCCAGCCATCTCATCCTTTGTCATCCCCTTTTCCTCCTGCCCCCAATCCCTCCCAGCATCAGAGACTTTTCCAATGAGTCAACTCTTCGCATGAGGTGGCCAAAGTACTGGAGCTTCAGCTTTAGCATCATTCCTTCCAAAGAAATCCCAGGGCTGATCTCCTTCAGAATGGACTGGTTGGATCTCCTTGCAGTCCAAGGGACTCACAAGAGTCTTCTCCAACACCACAGTTCAAAAGCATCAATTCTTCAGCGCTCAGCCTTCTTCACAGTCCAACTCTCACATCCATACATGACTACTGGAAAAACCATAGCCTTGACTAGACGGACATTAGTCAGCAAAGTAATGTCTCTGCTTTTGAATATGCTATCTAGGTTGATCATAACTTTTCTTCCAAGGAGTACGTGTCTTTTAATTTCATGGCTGCAATCACCATCTGCAGTGATTTTGTAGCCCAAAGAAATAAAGTCTGACACTGTTTCCACTGTTTCCCCATCTATTTCCCATGAAGTGATGGGACCAGATGCCATGATCTTCATTTTCTGAATGCTGAGCTTTAAGCTAACTTTTTCACTCTCCTCTTTCACTTTCATCAAGAGGCTTTTTAGTTCCTCTTCACTTTCTGCCATAAGGGTGGTGTCATCTGCATATCTGAGGTTATTGATATTTCTCCTGGCAATCTTGATTCTAGCTTGTGCTTCATCCAGCCTGACATTTCGCATGATGTACTCTGTATATAAGTTAAACAAGCAGGGTGACAATATACAGCCTTGACGTACTCCTTTTCCTATTTGGAACTAGTCTGTGGTTCCATGTCCAGTTCTAACTGTTGCTTCCTGACCTGCATACAGATTTCTCAAGAGGCAGGTCAGGTGGTCTGGTATTCCCATCTCTCTCAGAATTTTCCACAGTTTATTGTGATCCACACAGTCAAAGGCTTTGGCATAGTCAATAAAGCAGAAATCAATGTTTTTCTGGAACTCTCTTGCTTTTTCCATGATCCAGCAGATGTTGGCAATTTGATCTCTGGTTCCTCTGCCTTTTCTAAAACCAGCTTGAACATCTGGAAGTTCACGGTTCACATATCCTGAAGCCTGGCTTGGAGAATTTTGAGCATTGCTTTACTAGCATGTGAGATGAATGCAATTGTGCCGTAGTTTGAGCATTCTTTGGCATTGCCTTTTTTTGGGGATTGGAATGAAATCTGACCTTTTGCAGTCCTGTGACCACTGCTGAGTTTTCCAAATTTGCTGGCATATTGAGTGCAGCACGTTGACAGCATCATCTTTCAAGATTTGAAATAGCTCAACTGGCATTCCATCACCTCCACTAGCTTTGTTCGTAGTGATGCTTTCTAAGGCCCACTTGACTTCACATTCCAGGATGTCTGGCTCTAGGTGAGTGATCACACCATCGTGATTATCCAGATTATGAAGATCTTTTTTGTACAGTCCTTCTGTGTATTCTTGCCACCTCTTCTTAATATCTTCTGCCTCCGTTAGGTCCGTACCATTTCTTTTATTGAGCCCATCTTTGCATGAAATGTTCCCTTGGTATCTCTAATTTTCTTGAAGAGATCTCTAGTCTTTCCAGTCTTTCTATTGTTTTCCTCTGTTTCTTTGCATTGATCGCTGAGGAAGGCTTTCTTATCTCTCCTTGCTATTCCTTGGAACTCTGCATACAGATGGGTATATCTTTCCTTTTCTCCTTTGCTTTTTGCTTCTCTTCTTTTCACAGCTATTTGTAAGACTTCCCCAGACAGCCATTGTGCTTTTTTGCATTTCTTTTCCATGGGGATGGTCTTGACCCCTGTCTCCTGTCCAATGTCACGAACCTCATTCCATAGTTCATCAGGCACTCTATCAGATCTAGTCCCTTAAATCTATTTCTCATTTCCACTGTATAATCCTAAGGGATTTGATTTAGGTCATACCTGAATAGTCTAGCAGTTTTCCCTACTTTCTTCAATTTAAGTCTGAATTTGGTAATAAGGAGTTCATCGGGTTTTATCATGATGGGATTAGTTTCCGGGTGGTCTTTGGCCAATCATTCTAATTCAGAGTCTTTCCTGGTGGTGCACGCATCACTCAACCAAGATGGATGCTAGCGAGAGGGATTCTGGGAAGTGGATGAACATGTGGTATCTCCTTTAGACATTTCCCAAACTCTTCCGGTTGGTGGTGGCTTATTAATTCCGTATTCCTTATCAGGATCTCCTGTCATAAAACAACTCACACAAATGGTTACTATGGTGCCTGGCCAGGGTGGGCGGTTTCAATCAGTGTGCTTCCCCTAAACACTTTTATGTATAGTACCAGATGGAGATAAACTATTATCAATCAGTCATTAGTTCATACTATTCTGAATGTTAGTTAACAATTAACAAGAATCTCTAAATAAGTTTTGCTACATCCTTCAGTATAAGTGAAGTACTTTCTTGAGAAGAGGACTTTTGTCAACACCTATACATTAAACTTTGAGCATCGCTGATACCACCAAAGAAGATTCTGTAGTCTCTTTGATAACACTGTCTTATCACCTGAATATTATAGGGAAAACGTTACTATATTATATCATCTGAATATTATAGGGGAAAACAACACAGAGAGAAAACCAATTCTAGGTCTGTAATAGCTTACTTTTAGTATTAAAATTATTTACTCAATTCAATTTCTTTTTAATCTCACCCAATCCTGACCATGCACAAAACTCTTGTTTTGGATTTATTTTCCAACAAACCTTCTATAATTTTCCTTTTTACCTTCAAATTTTGTCCTATTAACCCCCTTTTTTATTTTCTTTCCAGGACAAAATTACTTTTTTTCCCCTTTAAACTGCATTTCCATTCCTTGTATCTTTCTCCCTTTCATACAAAGATGTGATCCTTATTAATTTTATTACTTTTAATGATATACAATATCTAGAACTCTTAACTTTTAAAGACCTTTCCCTTTCTTTTTCTTTTGGTTTTAAATCTACTTGATTGAGTTAATTAGACTTTCTCAAGTCCTTGTGGGTTGTACTTACATTTATGCTTTGTAGAGATTTGTAAAACAAAAATAGTTGCTTTTAATTTCCCAGAGAATATTTCTGCTACCTAAATTCTATAAAAAGATTGATTTGTATAGCTACATTTTCTTTAATTTGTTTCTTTATATCTTCAAGAAGATTTCCAACTAAACTAGAAATCAAGAACTCTATGTTTGAGAACTTTAGGGTTCAATTTATCATGCCTTTAAAAGTTTGGACCGAGTCCCTTTTTCTGTATACACAAGTTAAACCCGGTGCAATTTACCCTAGAGGCAAAGAAAAGCTCCATTATTGGTAGTATAATTAGCTCCTTGATATCAGCTTCATTCTGTGTGAGTTCAGGTAAGCCTGATGGTTTCCTTTAGTATTGAGAAGTGGAGTATTCCTGCAATGTCAGTAAACAAGGATGGGAAAGCAATCACCAACCCTCCAAATATGAATTTCTGAGCCTTGGAGGCACCCAGAAAGAAGAAAAAGATCTGCTATCTGGAAGTAATAAGGTTGCAGGCACTGCCTGTGGTGAGCACTGAGGGGCTCAGGATGTGAAAAATGCAAGATTCTGGCCCCAGATAGCTGAGATGCATACAAAAGGAATGATTTCATTGAGTCCAGACTCATGCATCTTCCCATAGAGCCAGACATCCAGGAATGTGAAGTCAAGTGGGCCTTAGAAAACATCACTACGAACAAAGCTAGTGGAGGTGATGGAATGCCAGTTGAGCTATTTCAAATCCTGAAAGATGATGCTGTGAAAATGCTGCACTCAATATACCAGCAAATTTGGAAAACTCAGCAGTGGCCACAGGACTGGAAAAGGTCAGTTTTCATTCCAATCCCAAAGAAAGGCAATGCCAAAGAATGCTCAAACTACCACACTCATCTCACATGCTAGTAAAGTAATGCTCAAATTTCTTCAAGCCAGGCTTTAGCAATAGGTGAACCGTGAACTTCCAGATGCTCATGCTGGTTTTAGAAAAGGCAGAGGAACCAGGGATCAAATTGCCAACATCCGCTGGATCATGGAAAAAGCGAGAGAGTTCAAGAAAAACATTTATTTCTGCTTTATTGACTATGCCAAAGCCTTTGACTGTGTGGATCACAATAAACTGTGGAAGATTCTGAGAGAGATGGGAATACCAGACCACCTGACCTGCCTCTTGAGAAATCTGTATGCAGGTCAGGAAGCAACAGTTAGAACTGGACATGGAACAACAGACTGGTTCCAAATAGGAAAAAGAATACGTTCAGGCTGTATATTGTCACCCTGCTCATTTAACTTATATGTAGAGTACATCATGAGAAACGCTGGGCTGGAAGAAGCACAGACTGGAATCAAGATTGCCAGGAGAAATATCAATAACCTCAGATATGCAGATGACACCATCCTTATGGCAGGAAGTGAAGATGAACTTAAAAGCCTCGTGATGAAAGTGAAAGAGGAGGGTGGAAAAGTTGGCTTAAAGCTCAGCATTCAGAAAACGAAGATCATGGCATCTGGTCCCATCACGTCATGGGAAATAGATGGGGAAACAGTGGAAACAGTGTCAGACAATCTCTTTAACAAGTGGTGCTGGGAAAACTGGTCAACCACTTGTAAAAGAATGAAACTAGAACACTTTCTAATACCATACAGAAAAATGAATGCAAAATTGATTAAAGTTCTAAATTTAAGAGCAGAAACTAAAAAACTCCTAGAAGAGAACATAGGCAAAACACTCTCTGACATAAATCACAGCAGGATCCTCTATGATCCACATCCCAGAATATTGGAAATAAAAGCAAAAATAAACAAATGGGACCTAATTAAAATTAAAAGCTTCTGCACAACAAAGGAAACTATAAATAAGGTGAAAAGACAGTCTTCTGAATGGGAGAAAATGATAGCAAATGAAACAAATGAGAAAGAATTAATCTCAAAAATATACAAGCAACTCCTGCAGCTCAATTCCAGAAAAATAAATGACCCAATCAAAAAATGGGCCAAAGAACTAAATAGACATTTCTCCCAAGTAGACATACAGATGGCTAACAAACACATGAAAAAATGCTCAACATCATTCATTATCCGAGAAATGCAAATCAAAATCACAATGTACCATTTCATGCCAGTCATAATGGCTGCGATCCAAAAGTCTACAAGCAATTAATGCTGGAGAGGGTGTGGAGAAAAGGGAACCCTCTTACACTGTTGTTGGGAATGCAAACTAGTACAGCCACTATGGAGAACAGTGTGGACATTCCTTAAAAAAACTGGAAATAGAACTGCCTTATGACCCAGCAATCCCACCGCTGGGCATACACAGCAAGCAAACCAGAATTGAAAGAGACACATGTACCCCAATGTTCATCACAGCACTGTTAATAATAGCCAAGACATGGAAGCAACCTAGATGTCCATCAGTAGATGAATGGATAAGACAGCTGTGGTAAATATACACAATGGAGTTTTACTCAGCCATTGAAAAGAATACATTTGAATCAGTTCTAATGAGGTGGATGAAATTGGAGCCTATTATAGAAAAACACCAATACATTATACTAACACATATGTATGGAATTTAGAAAGATGGTAATGATACCCCTATATGCAAGACAGCAAAAGAGACACAGATACATAGAACAGTCTTTTGAATCCTGTGGAAGAGGACGAGGGTGTGATGATTTGGGAGAATGGCATTGAAGTATGTATAATATCATATGTGAAATGAATCACTAGTCCAGGTTTGATGCATGATACAGGGTGCTCAGGGCTGGTGCACTGGGATGACCCAGAGGGATGGGATGGGGAGGGAGGTGCGAGGGGGATTCAGAATGGAGAACCTGTGTACACCCATGGCAGATTCATGTTGATGTATGGCAAAACCAATACAATATTTTAAAGTAATTAGCCTCCAATTAAAATGAATAAATTTATATTTTTAAAAAAGAAAGTAAAATCTGTCACTACTTCCACTTTTTCCCCATCTGTTTGCCATGAGATAATAGGACTGGATGCCACAATATTAGATTTTTGAATGTTGAGTTTTAAGCCAGGTTTTTCACTCTCTTTTTTCACCATCAAGTGGCTTTTTAGTTTCTTTTCTCTTTCTGTCATTAGCATTGTATCATCTGCATACCTGCCATTGTTGATATTTCTCCTAGAATCTTGATTCTAGCTTGTTAGTCATCCAGTCTGGCATTTCGCCTGCTGTACTCTGCATAATAGTTAAATAAGCAAGGTAAAAACATTTTGAACCTGTCAGTTGTTCCAAGTAAGGTTCTGTTGCTTCTTGACCCACAAACAGGTTTTTCAGGAGACAAGTATGTTGGTCTGGTATTCCCATCTCTTTAAGAATTTTCCACAGTTTGTTGTGATCCTTATAGTCAAAGAATTTTATATAGTTAATGAAGCAGAAATAGATGTTTCTTCTGGATTTTCCTTGCTTTCTCTATGATCCAGTGAGTGTTGTCAATTTGATATCTGGTTCCTCTGCCTTTTCTAAACCAATTTTGTACATCTGGAAATTTTTGTTTCATATACTGCTGAAGCAGAGCTTGAACGATTTTGAACACAACCTTATTAGCATGTGAAATGAGTACAACTGTCCAGTAGTCTGAACATTGTTTGATGCTGCCCTTCTTTGGGATTGGAATGAAAAGAGATCTTTTCCAGTCCTATGACCATTGTTGAATTTTTCAAATTTGCTGATATATTGAGTGTAGCACTTTAACAGCATCATCTTTTAGGATTTTAAATGGCTCAGCTGGAATTCCATCATCTCCACTGGCTTTGTTTGTAGTAATACTTCTTAAGGCCCACTTGACTTCACACTCCAAGATGTCTGGCTCTAGGTGATTGACCACACCATCATGGTCGTCCTGATCATTAAGACCTTTTTATGTATAGTTCTGTATATTCTTGCTACCTCTTCTTAATCTATTCATCATATATTAGGTCCTTACAGATCTAATATAATGAGATCCTTATGGTCTTTCCTTTATTATGTCCATTCTTGCCTGAATATTTCCTTTGATATCTCCAATTTTCTTGAAGAGATCACTGGTCTTTCCTATTCTATTGTTTTCCTCTGCTTCTGTATATTGTTGATTTAAGAAAGCCTTCTTTTTTCTCCTTGCTATTCTCTGGAATGCTGCATTCAGTTTGGTATATTTTTCCCTTTCTCCCCTGCTTTTCACTTCTCTTCTTTTCTCAGGTATTTCTATAGTCTCCTCAGACAACCACTGTCCTTCTGGCATAAAAATGTCTAAAATAAAATAAAAACAAAACTTATTTAAAATCAAGAAAAAAATTATCTCTTAGAAGGGCAGTCCCATAAATCCATCAACCAATTCATCATTAGAGACCCTGAAGGCCAGAGAGAATTGGATTACATATACAAAGTGGAAGAAAGAAACTGCCAAAGAAGAATAAATTATCAGTGCAAAATAGACACATATGTACATAAATAAGATTTTTATTCAAGTCTCATGATAACCAGGAAAAAAAAACCCACAATAGATTCACAAACATAGAGAGAAGAAAACAAAAATTATCTCTATGGAGAAACATGGTTTGCAAAAGAAGGCAGCAAGAGAGAAACAAAGAAACATGTGAAACAAAACATCCAGAAACAATATGATGGAATTAGTAAGAACTCACCTGTCAGTAACTACTTTAGATGTAAATGGTTTGAGATATCTAATCAAATGGCAGAGTAGCTGAATGAGTAAAAATGTAAAAACAGAAGATCTACCTATATATTCTACATATAAAACACTTTGGAATGGATAAAGAAGATGTAGTGCATACATACAACAGAATATTACTTAGCCATTATAAAATAAAATAATGTCGTTTGCAGCAACATGGATGGACCTATAGATTGTCGTGCTGAGTGAAGTCAGAGAAGGAGAAATATCATATGACATCCCTTATATGTGGAATCCAAAAAGAAATGATATAGGTGATCTTACTTACAAGACAAAAAGAAACTCACAGACTTAGAAAACAAATGCTTGGTTACTGGAGGAGAAGAATGGCGGAAAAGGATAGTTAAGGAGTTTGGGTTGGACATATATACACTGCTGTATTCAAAATGGATAACCAAGAAGGATCTATTGTATAGCACATGGAACTCTGTTCAATGCTATGTGGCAGCTTAGATGGGAGGGGAGTTTGGGGGACAATGGCTACATGTATATGTATAGCTCAGAGCATCACCACTCACCTCAAACTATCAAAACACTGTTAATAGGCTATCAGTTCAGTTCAGTTGCTCAGTCATGTTCGAATCTATGCAATCCCATGGACTGCAGTACACCAGGCTTTCCTGCCTATCACCAACTACAGGAATTTCCTCAAATTCATGTCCATTGAGTTGGTGATGCCATTCAGCAATGTCATCCTCTGTCATCCTCTTCTCTTTCTGCCTTTAATCTTCACTAGCATCAGGGTCTTTTCAAATGAGTCAGTTCTTCTCATCAGGTGCCCAAAGGATTGGAGTGTCAGCTTCAGCATCAGTCTTTCCAATGAATATTCAGGACTGATTTCCTTTAGGATGGACTGGTTGGATCTCCTTGCTGTCAAAGGGACTCTCAAGAGTCTTCTCCAACAGCACAGTTCAAAAGCATCAATTCTTTGGCGCTCAACTTTTTTTTATATTCCAACTCTCACATCCATTACATGACTATGGGAAAAACCATAGCTTTGACTAGACAGACTTTTGTTGGCAAAGTAATGTACCTCCTTTTCAGCATGCTGTCTAGATTGGTCACAGCTTTTCTTCCAAAGAGCAACTGTCTTTAAATTTCATGGCTGCAATTCCCATCTGCAGTGGTTTTGGAGCCCAAGAAAATAAAGTCTGTCACTGTTTCCATTGTTTCCCCATCTACTTGCCATGAAGTGATGGGACCAGATGCCATGATCTTAGCTTTTTTAGTGTTGAGTTTTAAGCCAACTTTTTCACTCTCCTCTTTAACATTCATCAAGAGGTTTCTTAGTCCTTCATTTTCTGCCATAAGGGTGATGTCATCTGTGTATCTGAGGTTATTGATATTTCTCCCAGAAATCTTGATTCCAGCTTATGTTTCATCCAGCCCAGCATTTCAAATGATGTACTCTACATATAAGTTAAATAAGCAGGGTGATAATATACATCCTTGATGTACTAATTTCCCATTTGGAACCAGTCTGTTGTTCCATGTCTGGATCTAACTGTTGCTTCTGGATCTGCATACAGATTTCTCAGGAGGTAGGTAAGGTTGTCTGGTATCCCCAACTCTTGAAGAATTTTCCACATTTTATTGTGATCTACACAGTCAAAGGCTTTGGCGTAGTCAATAAAGCAGAAGTAGATACTTTTCTGAAACTCTCTTGCTTTTTCAATTATCCAGTGGATGTTGGCAATTTGATCTCTGGTTCCTCTGCCTTTTCTAAGTCCAGCTTGAACATCTGGAAGTTCTCAGCTCACGTGCTGATGAAGTCTCATTGGGAAAATTTTGAGCATTACTTTATTAGCATATAAGTGCAATTGTGCAGTAGTTTGAATATTCTTAGGCATTGCCATTCTTTGGGATTGGAATGAAAACTGACCTTTTCCAGTCCTGTGGCTACTGCTCACTGCTATATTTTCCAAATTTGCTGGCATATTGAGTGCAGCATTTTCACAGCATCATCTTTGAGGATTTGAAATAGCTCAACTGCAATTCCATCACCTCCACTAGCTTTGTTTGTAGTGATGCTTCTTAAGGCCCACTTGACTTCACATTCCTGGATGTCTGGCTCTAGGTGAGTGGTCACACTATCGTGGTTATCTGGGTCATGAAGATTTTTTTGTATAGTTTTTCTGTGTATTCTTGCCACCACTTCTTAATATCTTCTGCTTCTGTTAGGTCCATACCATTAATGTCATTTATTGTGCCCCTCTTTTCATTAAATGTTCCCTTGGTATCTCTCATTTTCTCAAAGAGATCTCTAGTCTTTTCCATTCTATTCTTTTCCTCTATTTCTTTGGATTGATCACAGAGAAAGGCTTTATTATCTCTCCTGGCTATTCTTTGGAACTTTGCATTCAAAAGGGTATATCTTTCTTTTTCTTCTTTTCCTTTAGCTTCTCTTCTTTTCTCAGTATTTATAAGACCTGCTCAGACAACCATCTCGCCTTTTTGCATGTTTTTCCTTGGGTATCATCTTGATCACTGCCTCCTGTACAATGTCATGCTTCACAGAGCCTTTCACATGATGTACTCTGCATATAAGATAAATTCTCATATTTTCTTGCTTCTTTTCGTTTCCTATAATGTTTTGTTTTATAATGCTTTTCATGGGTGTGGTGATAGTTTTGTTTTGGCAGACAGTTGATTTGCTGACAAATCACTCTGATGTTTTCAAATCTTGATTTTAAAATTGGCGTGAGTCATCCCCATGCACCAGCCCCAAGCATGCTGTATCCTGCGTCAGACATAGACTAGCGATTCAATTCTTACATGATAGTATACATGATAGAATGCCATTCTCCCATATCATCCCACCCTCTCCCTCTCCCTCTGAGTCCAAAAGTCCGTTATAGACAGCTGCGTCTTTTTCCTGTCTTGCATCCAGGGTCGTCATTGCCATCTTTCTAAATTCCGTATATATGTGTTAGTATACTGTATTGGTGTTTTTCTTTCTGGCTTACTTCACTCTGTATAATCGGCTCCAGTTTCGGGGGTTCATGTTTGGGAACACATGTAAGAATTAAAGATTTTAAAATTAAAAAAAAAATAATAATAATAATAAAAAAAAAATAAAATTGGCGTGAGTCTAGAGTGGTGGCTTGCTGACTATTTCTTTAAGGACAAAGTAATAAATATTTTAGGCTTGCAGGTCATACAGGTTCTATTTAACTGCAAGTAGACAAGAGACTGCTATGAGCAATCATATGTGAATAAGATGGACAACCTGAAAGCAATGGACAAATTTTTAGCAAAGCATAACCTTCTAAGATTGAACCAGAAAGAAACAGAAAACATGAACAGACCAATCACAAGCACATAAATCAAAACTGTAATCAAAAAGTTTTCCAACAACAACAAAAATCCAGAGCAAGATGGCTTCACAGGTAAATTCTAACAAACATTTAAAGAAGAGGTAGCATTTATCTTATTCATACTCTTTCAAAGTTTCAAAGGAATGAAAACTCACAAACTCATTCTACAAAGCCACAATCACTGTGATATAAAAACCAGGCAAAGATATCACAAAAAAGTACATTGTATGCCAATGCCACCAAAGAGCATTGATGCAAAAATTCTCAGTAAATTGTAGCAAACAGAATTCCAAAGCATATTAAAAGGATCATACAAGTGAGGATTAAGTGATTCAAGGGTGCAAGAATTCCTCATTACTGTAAATCAATCAATATGATACACAATATTAACAAATTAATGGCAAAAACAATATGATCATCACAATAGGGACAGGGAAAGCCTTCAACAAAATTCAACACTCATTTATGATGAAAACTCTCTAGAATATTGGTATAGAAGGAATCTAGCTCAACATAATAAAGGCCATATATAATGCCACAGAAAACGTTATTCTCAATGGTGAAAAACTTAAAGAATTTTCTGAAATCAGAAACAAGACAAGAACATTCATTCTCACCACATTTATTCAACATGTTTTTAGAATTACTAGCCATGGAAATCAGAGAAGAAAAAGAATCCAAACAGGAAATGAAGAAGTAAAAGTGACCCTGTTTACAAGTGGCATAATACTATATGTAGAAAATTGTAAAGATGCCACCATAAAATTACTAGAGCTAATCAATGAAGTCCCTTGTATTCCCACACACTAACAATGAAAAATCAGAAAAAAAAAATTAAGGAAACAATCCCATTCATTATTGCAACTAAAAGAATAAAATACTTGGGAATAAACCTACCCAAAGAGAAAACACATGAATGCAGAAAATTAAAAGACACAGATGAAAGAAATCAAAGGTGACACAAATAGATGGAGAAACATACCATGTTCTTGGATAGGAAAAATAAATATTTTGAAAATGAGTACACTGCACAAAACAATCTACAGGTTCCATGAAATCACTATCAAATTACCAATGGCATTTTTTATAGAACTAGAAGAAAACATATTACAATTTAACAAAGCACAAAAAGACCTTGAATAGTAAAAGCCATCTTGAAAAAGAAAAATGAAGATGGAGGAATCAACTTTCCTGCCATCAGACTACAAAACTACATTCATCAAAACTGCATGGTACTAGCACAAAAACAGAAATATAGACCAATGGAACAAGATAGAAAGCCCAGAGATAACCTCATGTACATATGGCACCTTATCTTTGACAAATATGCAAAAATATTTAATGAAGAAGAGACAGTTTCTTCAATAAGTGGTGCTGGGAATACTGGACTGTTATGTACAAAGGATTGAAATCAGAACATTTCATAAACTCTAAATGGGTTAAAAATCTAAATGTAAGGCCAGAAACTGTAAAGCTCTTAGAAGAAAACAGAGACAACACACTCTTCAACCCTATTCACAGCAAGATCTTCTTGACCTCACCTTTAGAGTAATGGAAATAAAACTGAAAGAAACAAGTGGGACCTAATTAAACTTAAAAGCTTTTTCACAGCAAATGAAACAATAAATAGGATGAAAAGCAGCCTTCTGAATGGGAGAAAATACCTGCAAAAGAAGCAACTGATAAAGGATTTATCACAAAAATATATAAACACCTCATACAGCTCAATGTCAGGAAAACAAACAACTCAATAAAATATGAACTGAATACCTAAATAGACATTTCTCCAAAGAAGACATACAAATGGCCAATAAACACTTGAAAAGATGCTCAACATCACTCATTATGAGAGAAATGCAAATCAAAACAACAATGATATATTAACTCACACCAGTCAGAATGGCCATCATCAAAAAATCTACAAACAATAAATGCTGGAGATGATGTGGAGAAAAGGGAATCCTCCTGCACTTTTGGTGGGAATGTAAACTGATATGGCTACTATGGGTAAAAGTATGGATATTCCTTTAAAAATAGCAATAAAACTAACTTCTGACCCAGCAATCCCACCACTGGGAATATACTCTGAAAAAACCATAATTGAAAAAGACATATATATACCCTAATGTTCATTGCTGCACTATTTACAGTAGCTAGAATATGGAACTAACCTATATGTTCATCAATAGATGATGGTATAACCAAGATGTGGCACATATACACAATGGAAAATTACTTGGACATAAAGAGGAATGAATTTGAGTCAGGTGTAGAAGGTGGACAAATGTAGAGTCTAATACAGAATGAAGTAAATCAGAAAGAGAAACAAATATCATATATATTAATGCATATATATGGAATTTAGAAAAATAGAACTGATGAACCTATTTGCATGGAAGAAGTAGAAACATAGATATAGGGAATGGACTTGTGGACACAGTGGAGGAAGGAGAGATTGAGATGAATTGAGAATGTAGCATTGACATATATACACTATCATGTGGAAAAGATAGCTAGTGGATAGTTGCTAGATAACACAGGGAGTCCAACCTGGCACTGCAACAACCTAGAGAGGTGGGATGGGGGAAGGGGAGGGAGGCTCAAGATGGTAGGGATATATATATATATAATTATGACTGACTTGCAATTTTGTACAGCAGAAATAAACACAACATTGCAAAGCAATTATCCTCCAATTAAAAATAAATAAAGACAAAATAAGGAATACTAACTTCAAAAAACAAAGGAAGAATTTTTGATGCTGAACTCTCATCAAGGCCTAGAGGATAGATGCCCACTTGTAAGTACAGGGGATGCAGGGTTGATACCTAGTCCAGGAATATTTGAAATACTGAGGAGCAGCAGGCCCATATGCCACAACTACTGAGCTCACTCTCTAGAGTCCATGAGCTGCAGTTACTAAGCTCACATGCCATAACCACTGAAGCCCACATGCCTAAAGCCTGTGATTCACAAGTAGAGAAGCCACCACAATTTGAAACCCATGTGCCACAAAGAAGAGTAGCCCCCACTTGCCCCAACTAGAGAAAGCCCACCCACTGGAACAAAGACCCAGTGTAACCGTAAGTAAATCAATAAATAAAATTTAAAAAAAAAAAAAAAAAAACAAGGAATGTTGGAGGTGAACCATTGGACCAAATAGATTGATCATTCCATCCAATAGCACAAAAATACATGTTATTCTCAAAGTGTTCATTGCTCAGTCATATCTAACTCTTTGTGACCCCATGGACTGTAGCCCTTCAGGCTCCTCTGCCCAAGGAATTCTCTAGGTATGAATACCAGAGTGGGTAACCATTCTGTTCTCCAGGGCATCTTCCTGACCCAAGGATTGAATGCACATCTCCCGTGTCTCCTAAATTTCAGGTGGATTCTTTACCTTCTGAGCCACCAGGGAAGCAATATAATCTTCTCAAGTACATGCCAAACATTCTCTAGAATATATCATATGCTGCTGCTGCTGCTAAGTCGCTTCTGTTGTGTCCGACTTTGTGAGACCCCATAGACGGTAGCCCACGAGGCTCCCCTGTCCTTGGAATTCTCCAGGCAAGAACACTGGAATGGGTTGCCATTTCCTTCTCCAATGCATGAAAGTGAAACGTGAAAGTGAAGTCACTCAGTTGTATCCGACTCTCAGCGACCTCATGGACTGCAACCTACCAGGGTCTCCGTCCATGGGATTTTCTAGGCAAGAGTACTGGAGTGGGTTGCCATTGCCTTCTCCGAGAATATATCATATAATAGGTCACAAATAAGCCTTGGGATATACAAAAAGATTGAGATCATACCAAATATCATTTCAACCATAGTTATATCAAACTAGAAATCAATAACAAGACAAAAGCTAGAAAATTCACACATATATGTAAATTAAATAACAACCCTCAATGGCACCCCACTCCAGTACTCTTGCCTGGACAATCCCATGGACGGAGGAGCCTGGTGGGCTGCAGTCCATGGGGTCGCTGAGAGTCAGACATGACTGAACGACTTCACTCTTACTTTTCACTTTCCTGCATTGGAGAAGGAAGTGGCAACCCTCTCCAGTGTTCTTGCCTGGAGAATCCCAGGGATGGGGGAGCCTGGTGGGCTGCTGTCTATGGGGTTGCACAGAGTCGAACACGACTGAAGCGACTTAGCAACAGCAGTAGCAAACAATCAACGAGTCAAAGAAAATAAAATGGAAATAAAAATAACCTTAAAAACAAATGACAATGGAAACAAAACATACCAAAATACATGGGATGCAGCAAAAGCAGTTATAAGATGAAGGTTTACAGCATTAAAAAACTACATTAAGAAGAAAATGACTCAAATAAACAAACGAACCACTCAAGGAACTGCAAAAACGAAGGAACACCAAACTTAACATAAAAGAATGAAATAACAAATATAAGAGCAGAAATAAACTAACAGAGATGAAAAAAACAATACAATGACAGCAAAGAGCTGGTTTTTTAAAGATAAAACTATAAAACTTCAGCTACACTATGGAAAAAAAACACAAATATATAAATACATGCAAATAAATAGATTTCAAAATGGAAGAGGTGATATTACATGTTACCTCAGAAATACAAAGATCATAAAAGACAATTAACAAGAATTATACAACAGAAAATGGAGGGACTAGAAGAAATGGTTAAGTTCCTAAAAACACAAATTACCAAGACTGGAGAAATAGAAGATTTGAACAGAGAAATGAGCAGGTAGGTTAAATCAGTAATCAAAAGACCTATTTGTTGTTTTAGTCACTAAATTGTGTCTGAGTCTTTGCAACCCCATGGACTGTAGACCACCAGGCTATTCTATCCATGAGATTTCCCAGACAAAAATACAGGAGTGGGGTTCCATTTCCTTCTCCAGGGGATCTTCCCCATACTTGAGTCTTTGTTCTGCCCTCAGCTCCTCAGGTTAGGGCTGAAAGGTCATTAATGGACTGTTAGGGGCCTGGAGAGCAGCAGGCTCTGTGGGAGTTCAGGGAGCTGAGGCTAACGAGGGCAGGGAAAGGAGTCCACAACAGGCTGCCCTCCTCCCCCACCCTGCTCCCCATCCCTGTCCTCTAGCTCTGCCCTGTCAGTGCACCCCAAGTCAGGGTACAAGGCAGAGGGCAGAGGGAATGAGCATCCTGAGCCTAGGGAAACTTTATTATTCATGAACACACTGTGCAGGCTGAGTCACTGGACTGATCAGAAAGCCTCTGTCCTCTTCCTGGAGGAGGGGCTGGGGGTCGTAGCTAAGCTGTGCTCCTTCTATCCGCTCCACGTGCTGACACAATGAGTGACATGAGTTCTGTAAGCTTGGAAATGGGTCCTGGCAGCCGGGAGACTTCAGCTGCCACACTGTGCTCCAGGATGAGCATCCACAGCAGAGATGATGGTGACACTTGCAGTAAGCACAGTTACAGTGAGTTTGGTGCCAGCAGCTCACCTTTTGAGGAACTGGACCTGGAGGGCGAGAGACCCCTGAGGGAACCAAAGCTCAGCCCTGAGACTGAGCCTCTAGGGGCTGCCAAGTGGTCCTGGGAGCCCAGTACTCCAGAGAAGGGTGAAGAGTAACCACAGCCTGCACCTTCCTGTGGCCCAGCTGCTAAAGATCTGAGCAACTCTGCAGTCGTCCCCGGGCTCAAGCTGGGGCTGGGGCTCTCATGCAGCCCTGACTTCTCCTGCCCTGGGCCTCTGGCTAAGCCTTCTCACTGTCTTCTTGGCCCTGAGAGCGAGAGGAGCCTCTGGAGCTGCCATTCTTGTTACATCTGTTTTTCAGATTCAGGTTGGCACTTCCCGGACCCAGAATAAAAACAAATGATTTCCTCAGTTTCAAAAAAAAAAAAAAAAAAAAAAATAGACTTGTTGCTTTAGTCACTAAATTGTGTCTGATTCTTTCTGATCACAAGGACTGTAGACCTCCAGGCTATCCTGTCTATTAGATTTCCCAGAGGAGAATATGGGAGTGGGCTGCCATTTCCTTCACCACAGGGGTTTTCCTCACCCAGGGATCAAATTCGAATCTGCAGCGTTGAATGCAGATTCTTTACAACTGAACCACGAGGGAAGCAACAACAACAGATTAAATCAGTTATTAAAAGGCTACCAACAATGAAGAGCCAACAAGACAGTTTACCTACTGAATTCTACCAGACAATTAAAAAGAATGAATGCTAGTCTTTCTCAAACTCTTCCAAAAAATTGAACAGAGAATCCTATGAAACTCATTTTATGAGTCCAGCATCATCCTGATACAAAAGCCAGATAAAATACTACAAGAAAAGAAAGCCACAGAACAATATCTTAATGAATACAGGTTAAAACCTCTCTGCAGCATACTGGAAAAGATGAATTCAAAAGCATATAGAAAGGATCATACACTATGATCATATGAGATTCACCTTTGAATGTAAGGATGATTCAGTGCATGCATAACAATAAGTATGGTATATCACATTCAAAAATGAAAACTTACCTCAACAGATGCAAAGAAAATACCTATAAAAATACATTCTATCATGATAAAAATGCACAATAAAAAGCTTATAGAAGTAATTTTGTGACCCTAGGGACTATAACCGCCTGGCTCTTCTGTCCATGGGATTCTCCAAGCAAGAATACTGGAGTGGGTTTCCATGTCCTCCTCCAAGAGACCTTCCTGACTCAGGTACTGAACCTACATCTCCTGTGTCTCTTGCATTGGCAAGCAGGTTCTATACCACTAGCACCCACTAAGAGGCCCATAATAAAGACACATATGACAAACCCATAGCTAACATACTCAATTCTGAAAGGGTAAAATTTTTTTCTTCTAAGGCGAGAAACAAGAGTGTGCATTGTCACCACTCATATTCAAGTCTTAGCCACCGCAATTAGGTAAAGTTTAACAAGGACCTAGAAGAAATAAAAAAGAGTCAATCAATAATGAATAATGCAATAAATGAGATAAAAAACACTCTAGGTGGAACCAATAGTAGAATAAATGAGGCAGAAGTTAGGATAAGTGAGGTAGAAAATAAAATGGTGGAAATAATGAAGCAGAGAGGAAAAAAGATTTAAAAGAAATAAGGAAAACCTCAGAGACCTCTGAGACAATGTTAAATGCCCCAACATTTGATTCATATGAGTCCCAGAAGAAGACAAAAAGAAAGGCCATGAGGAAATACTTGAGGAGATAATAGTTGAAAACTTCCCTAAAATGGGGAAGGAAAGAGCTACCCAAATCCAAGAAACCCAAAGAGTCCCACACAGGATAAACCCAAGGTGAAATACCCCAAGACACATATTGATCAAATTAAAAAAGATAAAACACAAAGAGCAAATATCAAAAGCACCAAGGGAAAAACAGCAAATAAATCACAAGGGGATTCCCATAAGGATAACAGCAGATCTTTCAATAGAAACTCTTCAGGCCAGGAGGGAATGGCAAAACATACTTAAAGTAATGAAAAAAAGAAAACCTACAACCCATATTACTGTACCCAGCAAGGATTTCATTCAAATATGAAGGAGAAATAAAAAGCTTTACAGTAAGGCAAAAGCTGAGAGAATTCAGCACCACCAAACCAGCTCTTCAACAAATGCTAAAGGATCTTCTCTAGACAGGAAACACAGAAAAGGTATATAAACTTGAACCCAAAACAACAAAGTAAATGGCAATGGGATCATACTTATCACTAATTACCTTAAATGTAAATGGGTTGAATACCTCAATCAAAAGACAAAGTTTGGCTGAATGGATACGAAAACAAGACCCCTATATATGCTGTCAACAAGAGTCCCACCTCAAACCTAGGGACACATACAGACTAAAAGTGAAGGACTGGAAAAAGATATTTCACACAAATGGAGACCAAAAGAAAGCAGGGTAACTATACTCATATCAGATAAAATAGACTTTGAAATAAAGGCCATAAAAAGAGGCAAAGAAGAACACTAGATAATGACCAAAGGATCAATCCAAGAAGAAGATATAACAATTATAAATATATATGCACCCAACATAGGAGCACCACAGTATGTGAGGCAAATGCTAACAAATATGAAAGGGGAAATTAACAGTAACACAATAATAGTGGGAGACTTTAATACCCCACTCACACCTATGGATAGATTAACTAAAGAGAAAATTAGCAAGGAAACACAAACTTTAAGTTATAAAATGGGCCAGTTAGACCTAATTGATATCTACAGGACATTTAACCCTAAAACAGTGAGTTTCACCTTTTTCTCAAGTGCACATGGAACCTTCTCCAGGATAGATCACATCTTGTGCTATAAATCTAGCCTTGGTAAATTTTTAAAAAAATGAAATAATCTCAAGCATATTTTCTGATCACATGCGGTCAGATTAGATGTCAATTCCAGGGGGGAAAAAATTAAAAATATAAACATATGGAGACTAAACAACACACTTCTAAATAACGAACAAATCACTGAACAAATCAAAAGAGAAATCAAAGCATGCATAGAAACGAATGAAAATGAAAACACAACAACCCAAAACCTATGAGATTCAGAAAAAAACAGTGCTAAGGGGAACCAGGTTCATAGCAAAACAAGCCTACCTCAAGAAACAGATGAAAAATCAAATAAATAACCTAATTCTACACTTAAAGCAACTAGAAAGAGAAGAAATGAAGCACCCCAGGCTTAGTAGAAAGAAAGAAATCTTAAAAATTAGAGCAGAAATAAATGCAAAAGAAACAAAAGAGATCATAGCAAAAACCAACAAAGCCAAAAGCTGGTTCTTTGAAAAGATAAATAAATTTGACAAACCATTAGCCAGACTCATCAAGAAAAAAGGGAGAAAAATCAATTCAACAAAATTAGAAGTGAATATGGAGAGATCACAACAGACAACACAGAAATACCAAGGATCATGAGAGAGCAGTATCAGCAAATATATGCCAATAAAAATTCTTAGAAAAGTATGGCTTTCCAAATCTGAACCTTGAAGAAACAAAAAACCTTAACAGACTCATCACAAGCACAGATATTGAAACTTTAATCAGAAATCTTCCAACAAACAAAAGCCCAGGACCAGACAGCTTCACAGTTGAATTCTACCAAAAATTTAGAGAAGAGCTAATACCTATCCTACTCAAACTCTTCCAGAAAATTGCCAAGGAAGGTAAATTTTCAAACTCATTCTATGAGGTCACCATCACCCTAATACCAAAATCAGACAAAGATGCCACAAAAAAAGAAAACTATAGGCTAATATCACTGATGAACACAGAGGCAAAAATTCTTAACAAAATTCTAGCAAACAGAATCCAACAACATACTAAAAAGATCATACATCATGACCAAGTGGGCTTTATCCCAGGGATGCAAGGATTCTCAATATTCACAAATCAATCAATGTAATACACCACATTAACAAATTAAAAGATAAAAACTATATGATTATCTCAATAGGTGCAGAGAAAGCCTTTAACAAAATTCAACATCCATTTATGATTTAAAAAAATACCTTCCAGAAAGCAGGCATAGAAGGAACATACCTCAACAAAATAAGAGCCATATATGATAAACCCAGAGCAAACATAATCCTCAATGGTGAAAAATTGAAAACATTTCCCCTAAAGCGAGGAACAACACAAGGGTGCTCACTCACACCACTACTATTCAACATAGTTTTGGAAATTTTGGCCACAGTAATCAGGGAAGAAAAAGAAATAAAAGGACTCCACACTGGAAAAGAAGAATTAAACTCTCACTGTTAGCAGATGACATGATGTTCTACACAGAAAAACAAAAAAACACCACCAGAAAATTACTAGAGCTAATCAATGAATATACTAAAGTTGCAGGATATAAAATTAACACACAGAAATCTCTTGCATTCCTATACACTTAAAATGAGAAAACAGAAAGAGAAATTCAGGAAAAGTTTCCATTCACCATTGCAACGAAAATAATAAAATACTCAGGGATAAATCTACCTAAAGAAACAAAAGACCTATATATAGAAAACTATAAAACTTTGATGAAAGAAATCAAAGAGGACACAAATAGATGGAGAAATATACCATATTCACGGATTGGAAGAATCAATATAGTGAAAATGAGTATACTACCCAAAGCAATCTATAGATTCAATGCAATCCCTATCAAGCTACCAATGGTATTTTTCACAGAACTAGACCAAATAATTTCAGAATTTGTATGGAAATACAAAACACTTTGAATAGCCAAAGCAATCTTGAGAAAGAATAATGGAACTGGAGGAATTAACCTGCCTTACTTCAGATTATACTACAAAGCTACAGTCATCAAGACAGTGTGGTACTGGCACAAAGACAGAGATATAGATCAATGGAACAAAATAGAAAGCCCAGAGATAAATCCATGCATGTATGGACACCTTATCTTTGACAAAGGAGGCAAGAATAACAAAGGAGAAATGACAATCTCTTTAACAAGTGGTGCTGGGAAAACTGGTCAACCACTTGTAAAAGAATGAAACTAGAACACTTTTTAACACCATACACAAATATAAACTCAAAATGTACTTAAGGTCTAAATGTAAGACCAGAAACTATAAAACTCCCAGCGGAAAACGTAGGCAAAACACTCTCTGACATAAATCACAGCAGGATCCTCTATGACCCATCTCCCAGAGTAATGGAAATAAAAGCAAAAATAAACAAATGGGACCTAATTAACCCTAAAAACTTTTGTACAATGAAGGAAACTGTAAGTGAGGTGAAATGCAGCCTTCAGAATGGGAGAAAATAATAGCAAAGGAAGCAACTGACAAAGAATTAATCTCAAAAATATACAAGCAACTCTTGCAGCTCAATTCCAGAATAATAGACGATCCAGTCAAAAAATGGGCCAAAGAAATAAACAAACATTTCTCCAAAGAAGACATACTGATGGCTAACAAACACATGAAAAGATGCTCACCATCAATCATTATCAGAGAAATGTGAATCAAAACCACAATGAGAAAAGAAAACTACAGGCCAATATCACTGATGAACATAGATGCAAAAATCCTCAACAAAATTCTAGCAATCAGAATCCAACAACACATTAAAAAGATCATACACCATGACCAAGTGGGCTTTATCCCAGGGATGAAAGGATTCTTCATTATCCGAAAATCAATCAATGTAATTCACCACATTAACAAATGGAAAAATAAAAGCCATATGATTATCTCAATAGATGCAGAGAAGGCCTTTGACAAAATTCAACATCCATTTATGATAAAAACTCTCCAGAAAGCAGGAATAGAAGGAACATACCTCAACATAATAAAAGATATATATGACAAACCCACAGCAAACATTATCCTCAATGGTGAAAAACTGAAAGCATTTCCCCTAAAGTCAGGAACAAGACAAGGGTGCCCACTTTCACCGCTACTATTCAACATAGTTCTGGAAGTTTTGGCCACAGCAATCAGAGCAGAAAAAGAAATAAAAGGAATCCAAATTGGAAAAGAAGAAGTAAAACTTTCACTGTTTGCAGATGACATGATCCTCTACATGGAAAACCCTAAAGACTCCACCAGGAAATTACTAGAGCTCATCAATGAATATAGTAAAGTTGCAGGATATAAAATCAACACACAGAAATCCCTTGCATTCCTATACACTAATAATGAGAAAGTAGAAAAAGAAATTAAGGAAACAATTCCATTCACCATTGCAATGAAAAGAATAAAATACTTAGGAATATATCTACCTAAAGAAACTAAAGACCTATATATAGAAAACTATAAGACACTGATGAAAGAAATCAAAGAGGACACTAATAGATGGAGAAATATACCATGTTCATGGATCAGAAGAATCAATATAGTGAAAATGAGTATACTACCCAAAGCAATTTACAAATTCAATGCAATCCCTATCAAGCTACCAGCCACATTTTTCACAGAACTAGAACAAATAATCTCAAGATTTGTATGGAAATACAAAAAACCTCGAATTGCCAAAGCAATCTTGAGAAAGAAGAATGGAACTGGAGGAATCAACTTGCCTGACTTCAGGCTCTACTACAAAGCCACAGTCATCAAGACAGTATGATACTGGCACAAAGACAGACATATAGATCAATGGAACAAAATAGAAAGCCCAGAGATAAATCCACACACATATGGACACCTTATCTTTGACAAAGGAGGCAAGAATATACAATGGAGTAAAGACAATCTCTTTAACAAATGGTGCTGGGAAAACTGGTCGACCACTTGTAAAAGAATGAAACTAGATCACTTTCTAACACCGCACACAAAAACAAACTCAAAATGGATTAAAGATCTAAATGTAAGACCAGAAACTATAAAACTCCTAGAGGAGAACATAGGCAAAACACTCTCAGACATAAATCACAGCAGGATCCTCTATGATCCACCTCCCAGAATTCTGGAAATAAAAGCAAAAATAAACAAATGGGATCTAATTAAAATTAAAAGCTTCTGCACAACAAAGGAAAATATAAGCAAGGAGAAAAGACAGCCTTCTGAATGGGAGAAAATAATAGCAAATGAAGCAACTGACAAACAACTAATCTCAAAATTATACAAGCAACATATGCAGCTCAATTCCAGAAAAATAAATGACCCAATCAAAAAATGGGCCAAAGAACTAAATAGACATTTCTCCAAAGAAGATATACGGATGGCTAACAAACACATGAAAAGATGCTCAACATCACTCATTATTAGGGAAATGCAAATCAAAACCACAACGAGGTACCACTTCACACCAGTCAGAATGGCTGTGATCCAAAAATCTGCAAGCAATAAATGCTGGAGAGGGTATGGAGAAAAGGGAACCCTCCTACACTGTTGGTGGGAATGCAAACTAGTACAGCCACTATAGAGAACAGTGTGGAGATTCCTTAAAAAATTGCAAATAGAACTACCTTATGACCCAGCAATCCCACTGCTGGGCATACACACTAAGGAAACCAGAGTTGAAAGAGACACATGTACCCCAATGTTCATCGCAGCACTGTTTATAATAGCCAGGAAATGGAAACAACCTAGATGTCCATCAGCAGATGAATGGATAAGAAAGCTGTGGTACATATACACAATGGAGTATTATTCAGCCATTAAAAAGAATTCATTTGAATCAGTTCTGATGAGATGGATGAAACTGGAGCCGATTATACAGAGTGAAGTAAGCCAGAAAGAAAAACACCAATACAGCATACTAACACATATATATGGAATTTAGAAAGATGGCAATGACGACGCTGTATGCAAGACAGCAAAAAAGACACAGAGGTGTATAATGGACTTTTGGACTCAGAGGGAGAGGGAGAGGATGGGATGATTTGGGAGAATGGCATTGTAACATGTATACTATCATGTAAGAATCGAATCGCCAGTCTATGTCTGACACAGGATACAGCATGCTTGGGGCTGGTGCACGGGGATGACCCAGAGAGATGTTATGGGGAGGGAGGTGGGAGGGGGGTTCATGTTTGGGAAAGCAAGTACACCCGTGGTGGATTCATGTCAATGTATGGCAAAACCAATACAGTATTGTAAAGTAAAATAAAGTAAAAATAAAAATTAAAAAAACAAAACAAAACAAAACACAATGAGGTACCATCTCATGCCATTCAGAATGGCTGCTATCCAAAAGTCTACAAACAATAAATGCTGGAGAGTGTGTGGAGAAAATGGAACTCTCTTCCACTGTTGATGGGAATGCAAACTAGTACAGCCACTATGGAGAACAGTGTGGAGATTCCTTTAAAAAACTGGAAATAGAACTGCCATACAACCCAGCAATCCCACTGCTGGGCATACACACTGAGGAAACCAGAATTGAAAGAGACACGTGTACCTCAATGTTCATCTCAGCACTGTTTACAATAACCAGGACATGGAAGCAACCTTGATGTCTATCAGTAGACGAATGGATAAGAAAGCTGTGGCACATATGCACAACTGAATATTACTCAGCTATTTAGAAGAATGCATTTGAATCAGTTCTAATGATGTGGATGAAACTGGAGATTATACAGAGTGAAGTAGGTGAGAAAGAAAAGCACCAATACAGTATGCTGCTGCTACTAAATCACTTCATTCATGTCCGACTCTGTGCAACCCCACAGACGGCAGCCCACCAGGCTCCCCCGTCCCTGGGATTCTCCAGGAAAAAACAGTGGAGTGGGTTGCCATTTCCTTCTCCAATGCATGAAAGTGAAAAGTGAAAGTGAAATCGCTCAGTCGTGTCTAACCCTCAGCGACCCCATGGACTGTAGTCCACCAGGCTCCTCCATCCATGGGATTTTCCAGGCAAGAGTACTGGAGTGGGGTGCCATTGCCTTCTCTGCCAATATAGTATATTAACACATATATATGGAGTTTAGAAAGATGGTAATAATGACGCCATATGTGAGATAGCAAAAGAGACACAGATGTAAAGAACAGACTTTTGGACTCTCTGGGAGAAGGTGAGGATGGGAAGATGTGAGAGAATAGCACTGAAACATGTATATTACCATATGTGAAATAGATCGCCAGTCCAGGTTTGATACATGAGACACTGCACTCAGAGCTGGTGCACTGGGACAACCCTGAGGGATGAAATGGGGATGGAAGTGGGAGGGGCTTTCAGGATGGGGCACACATGTACATCCATGGCTGATTCATGTCAATGTATGATGAAAAACCACTACAATATTGTAAAGTAATTAGCCTCTAAGTAAAATAAATTAATCAATTTTAAAAAAGAGTTACTGGGAAAACTGGACAGCTACATGTGAAAAATGAAATTAAAATAGTATCTAATGCCACATTCAGAAATAAACTCAAAATGGATTAAAGACCTGAATGTAAGGCAAGAAACCTTAAAACTCTAAAGGAAAAATAGAACACTTTTTGACATAAATTTTATCAGTATGTTTGTTGGACCTGTCTCCTAAAGCAAAGGAGATAATTAAAGAGGACCTAATTAAATGTAAAAGCTTTTCCATGGCAAAGAAAATGATTCACAAAATGAGAAAACCTATAGAATGGGAGAACATATTTGGAAATTATGTGACTAGCAAGGGGTTTATATTAAAAAATATATAAACAGCTCATACATAAACATGAAAATAAAGAAACAATACAGGGGAGGGGGAGGGGAGGGACAAACCAGGATATGGGCATTAGCAGATGCAAGCAATTACATTTAGCATGAATAAAGAACAAGGTTTCACTGTATAGCATTGGGAACTATTTAATCTCCTGGGACAAACCATAATAGAAAAGACTATTTTTTAAAAGTATATATATAGATAGATAGATAAATAGACAGATAAATAACTGAGTCATCACTTTGCTGACAAATGTTCATATAGTCAAAGCTATGGTTTTGCCAGTAGTCATGTATGGATATGAAAGTTGAAACATAAAGAAGGCTGAGTACTGAAGAACAGTTGTTTTCAAACTCTGGTGCTAGAGAAGATTCTTGAGAGTCTCTTGGACAGCAAGGAGATCAAATCAGTCCATCCTAAGGGAAATCAACTCTGAATATTTATTGAAAGGACTGATGCTGCAGCTGAAGCTCCAATACTTCGGCCACCTGATGTGAAGAGCTGACTCTAGAAAAGATCCTGATGCTGGGAAAGATTGAAGGCAGGAGGAGAAGGAGATGACAGAGGATGAGATGTTAGATGGCATCACCAACTCAGTGGACATGATTTGAATGAACTCCAGAAAATGGTGAAGGATAGGGAAGCCTCGTGTGCTCCAGTCCATGAGGTTGCAAAGAGTTGGACACGACTTTGTGACTGAACAACAACAACAACTGGGTCACTTTGCTGTACAACAGAAATCAGCATGATATTATAAATCAACTATACTTCAATTTTTCTAATATGGAAAAAATCTAGGAAAAATATTAGATTATATTTGTTTAAAAACAAATGAAAAACCAGACTAAAAAATGGCAGAAGACTTTTTTGCAAAGAAGACATTTTTACAAAGAAGCATACAAATGGCATCAGGCAAATGAAAAGATGCTCAGTGTTACTAATCATCAGGGAAATGCAAATAAAAATCACAATGAGATCTCACCTCACACCTCTCTAATTGGTTATTATCAAAAAGAACATAAATGACAAATGTTGGTAAGTGTGTAAAGAGAAGGGAATACTTGTACATTGTTGGTGGGACTATAAATTGGTGTAAAAATGTGGAAAACAGTATGGAGGTTTCTCAAAAAATTAAAATAAGGCTATAATATGATTCTGCAATTCTCCTCCTGGATATATGTCTGAAATTTTTTTTCATAATCTAATTCCAATGGATACATGCCCTGCAATGTTCACAGCAGCATCAATTACAATTACTAGGATATGGAAATAACCTAAGTATTCATCAACAAATGAATAGAGAACATGCTTTAACAGCACATATGCTAAAATTTGAAAGATACAGTAGCATGGCCCCTCTGCAAAGATGACATACAAATTAATGAAGTGTTCCCTAGTTTTAAGGAAACAAAAATCTTAAATGACATTTTAGACCAGATAGACTTAATTGATATTTGTAGGACATTCAGTCCAAAAGCAGCAGAATACTCTTCTGAAGTGCACATGGAACATTCTGTAAGATAGATCACACCTTGGGCCACAAATCAAGCCTCAGTAAATTTAAGAAAATTAAAATATTATCAAACATCTTTTCTGACCACAACAAAAGATCAGAAATCAATTACAGTGAGAAAAAACTATTAAAAATACACAAAGACTAAACAATATGTTACTAAACAGCCAATGGATCACTGAAAAAAAATAAAAAAAGAAAGTAAAAAATATCAAGAGGCAAAAAACAATAAAAATACAATGATCTAAAACCTATGGGACTCAGGAAAAGTACTTCTATGAGGAAAGTTTATAACAATAAAATCTCATCTCAAGAAACAAGAAAAAAATCTCTAATACTAAAAAAATACTCAAAAATACTAAAATAAAATCTCATACCTAAAACTAGAGAAAGAAGAACAAACAAAATCCAAAATTAGTGGAAGAAAAGAAGTTATAAAAAACAGAATAGAAATAAATGAAATGGAGATTAAGAAAAAAACAACAAAAATAAATAAAACTGAAAGCTGATCTTTTGAGAAGATAAACAACATTGATAAACTTTTAGGCAGAAAAGTTTTTAGCCTTTGTCAAGAAAAAAGGACACTCGAATGAACAGAATTAGAAATGAAAAAAGGAGAAATTACAATTGACACTACAGAAATACAAAGGATCATAAGAGACTACTACAAGCAAGTATACACCAATAAGATGGACAACATAGAAGAAAAGAATAAATTGTTAGAAAAGTACAACAGTTTAAGACTAAATGAGGAAGAAATAGAAAACATGAACAGACCAATCACAAGTACTGCAACTGAAATTGTGATTAAAAATCTTCCAAGAAACAAAAGTCCAGGACAAGATGGCTTTACAGGCAAATTCTATCAAACATTTAGAAGCAACATCTACCATTCTAAAACTCATCTAAAAAAAGTTGCAGAGAAAAGAACACTCCCAAGCTTGTTCTGCAAGGCCACAATAACCATGATATCCAAGTCAGACAAAGATATCACACAGAAAAGAAAATTATAGGCCAATATCAGTGATGAACATAGATTCAAAAATCCTCAATAAATTTCTAGCAAACCAAATCCAATAACACATTAAAAGTATCATAAGCCATGAGTAAGTGGGATTTGTCCCAAGAATGAAGGATTCTTCAATATATGTGTTATTGAATCAATGTAATACACTACATTAATAAACTGAAGAACAAAAACCATATGATAGTCTCAATAGATGCAGAAAAAAACCTTTTAACAAAATCCAACACCCATTTATGATTAAAAAAAAAATTTCCAGAAACTGAGAATAGAGGGCAGTTACATTAACATAATAAAAGCCATATATGACAAAAACCAGGGTTCTCTGGTGATAATGGTAAAGAACCACTTGCAATGCAGGAGACATGAGTTGTGGTTTATTCATGGGTTATGAAGATTCCTTGGAGAAGAGAATGGCATCCCAATCAAGTAGTCTTTCCTGGAGAGTCCCTTGGAGAGAGGAGCTTAGTGGGCTACAGTTCATAAGATCACAAAGAGTTGGACATGACCGAAGTGACAAAACCACGCATGACAAAACCAAAGAAAATGTCATTCTCAATGGTGTGAAATTGAAAGCATTTCTGCTAAGATCAAAAACAATGCAAGAATATACATTCTTACCACTCTTATTCAACATAGCTTTGTAGGTCCTAGTCATGGCAATCAGAGAAGAAAGAGAAAAAAAGTGGAATCCAAAATGGAAAAGTAGTAAAACTGTCACTGTTTGCATATGACATGATACCATGCATAGAGAATCCTAAAGATGCTACCAGAAAACTACTAGGGCTTACCAAAAAATTTGGTAAAGTTGCAGGATACAAAATTAATACATACACAGAAATCTCTTGCATTTGTATTGTTGTTGTTCAGATGCTCAGTTGTGTCCAACTATTTGCAGCCCCATGAACTGCAGCACACCAGGCTTCCCTGTCCTTCACTATCTCCTGGAGCTTGCTCAAACTCATGTCCGTTGAGTCAGTGATGCCATCTAACCATCTCATCCTCTGTCATCCCCTTCTCCTGCTTTCAATCTTTACCAGCATCACGGTCTTTTCTAATGAGTCAGCTCTTTGCATCAGGTGGTCAAATTATTGGAGTATCAGTCCTTCCAATAAATGTTCACAGCTGATTTCCTGTAGGATTGACTGGTTTGACCTCCTTGCAGTCCAAGGGACTCTTATTTGTAAATTCTTACAGAAAAAGATCAGAAGGGAAATTAAGGAAAAATCTCATTTACCATCATATCAAAAAAAAAAAAAAAAAGAAAGAAAAGAAAATCTAGGAATAAACATACCGATGGAGGCAAAACATACCTAAAGAGGATAACAACTAATAGCTCCAGAAAGAATGAAGTGACTGGGCCAAAGCAGAAAAGACTCACAGTTGTGGATATGTCTAGTGATGAAGGTAAAATCTGATGCTATAAAAAAACAGAATTGCAATAGGAACCTGGAATGTTAGGTCCATGAATCAAGGTAAATCGGATGTGGTCAAGAAGGAGAAGGAAAGAGTAAACATCGACATGTTAGCAATCAGTGAACTAAAATAGACTGGAATGGGTGAATTTAATTCAGATGAGTATTATATCTACTACTGCAGGCAAGAATCCCATAGAAGAAATGGAGTAGCCCTCAGAGTCAACAAAAGTCTGAAAATATAGTGTTTTGGTGCAACCTCAAAAACAACAGAATAATCTTGCTTTCTTTCCAAGCAAACCATTCAACACCACAGTAATCCAGGTCTAGCCCCAACCACTGATGCCAAAGAAGCTGAAGCTGATGAGTTCTATAAAGACCTACAACACCTTCTACAACTGACAGTAATAAAAAGTATCCTTTCCATCATAGAGGATTGTAATGCAAATGTAGAAAGCCAAGGGATACTAGAATAACATGTAAATTTCACCTTGGAATACAAAAAGAAGGAGGGCAAATGTTAATAATTTTGTCAAGAGAACATGCTGGTCTTAGCAAACACCCTTTTCCAACAACCCAAGAAGTGACAGTACATATTGACATCACCAAATGATCAATAATGGAATCATTTCAATTACATTCTTTGCAGTAAAAAATGGAGAAGCTCTACACAGTCAGCAAAAACAACAAATCCCTTATGATCATACAGTAGAGGTGATGAATTGATTCGAGGGATTAGATCTGGTAGATATCATGCCAGAAGGACTATGGACTGAGATTCATAACATCGTACAAGAGGCAGTGACTAAAACTATCCTAAAGAAAAGTAAATACAAGTAGGTGAAGTGATTGAAAAGGCCTTACAAATAGATGAAGAAAGAAGAGAAGCAAAAGGCAAGGGAGAAAGGGAAAAATATACCCAACTGAATGCAGAGTTCCAGAGAGCAGCAAGGAGAGATAAGAAGGCCTCCTTAAATGAAAAATGTGTAAAATAGAGGAAAACAATAGAATGGGAAAGACTAGAGATCTCATCAGGAAAATTGGAGATATTGAGGAAATATTTCATGCAAGGATTGGCATGTTGGCAATTTAAACTCTGGTTCCTCTGCCTTTTCTAAACCCAGTTTAGACATCTGGAAGTTCTTGGTTCATGTAATGCTGAAGCCTAGTATGAAGGATTTTGAGCATAACTTTACTAGCATGGGAGATAAATGCAATTGTCTGGTGGCTTGAACATTCTTTACTACTGCCCTTCTTGGGAACTGGGATGAATATTAACTTTTTCCAGTCCTGTGGCAACTTGGGTTTTTCAGATTAACTGACATATTGAGTGCAGTACATTGATAGCATCATCTTTTAGGATTTGAAATCACTCAGCTGTAATTCCATCACCTCCACCAGCTTAATCGGGAGCAGTGCTTCCTAAGGCCCACTTGGCTTCACACTCTGGAATGTTTGGATCTGGGTGAGTGACCATACCATAATGGTTATCTAGATCATTAAGATCTTTTCTGTATAGTTCTTCTGTGTATTCTTTCCATCTATTCTTGATTTCTTCTGCTTCTATTAAGTCTTTACCATTTCTATCCTTTATTGTGCCCATCTTTGGATGAAGTGTTGCTTTGATATTTCCAATTTTCTTGAGGAGATCTCTAGTCTCTTCCCTTCGGCTATTTTCCTCTATTTCTTTACATTGTTCACTGAAGAAGGCCTTTGCTTGAAGAAGTGAGTCTCTGGAACTCTGCATTTAGTTGGGTTACCTTTCCCTTTCTCCCTTGCTCTTAATTTCTTTTCTTTCTTCAGCTGTTTTTAAAGCCTCCTCAGATATATCCCTTTCCTTCTTTCCTTTTTTTTTTCCTTTGGAATGGTTTTGTTTCTGCCTCCTGTACAATATTACAGATCTCTGTCCATAGTTCTTCAGGCACTCTGATGACTAGATCTAATCCCCTGAATCTATTAATCACCTCCACTGTATATTCATAGGGGATTTGATTTAAGTCGTACCTAAATGACCTAGTGGTTTTCCCTGCTTCTTTTAGTTACGCTTGAATTTTGCTATGAGAAACTGATTATCTGAACCACAGTTACCTCCAGGTTTTGTTTTTGCTGACTGTATATAGCTTCTCCATCTTTGGCTGCAAAGAATGTAATCAATCTGTTTTTAGTATTGACCATCTGGTAATGTCCATGTGTAGAGTCTTCTCTTGTGTTGTTGGAAGAGGGTGTTTGCTATGACCAGTGCATTTCTTGGCAAAGCTCTGTTAGCCTTGGCCCTGTTTCATTTTGTACATGAAGGCCAAACTTGCCTGTTACTCAAGGTATCTCTTGACTTACTACTTTTGCATCCCAATCTCTTATGATAAATAAGACATCTCTTTTTGCTGTTATTTCTAGGAGTTCTTTCAGGTCTTCATAGAGCTGATCAACTTCAGCTTCAGCATTGGTGGTTGGAGCGTAGACTTGAATTACTGTAATGTTGAATGGTTTGCCTTGAAATGAAGTGAGATCATTCTGTCATTTTTGAGGTTGCAACCAAGTACAGCAACTCTGACTCTTTTGTTGATTATGAGGGCTACTTCATTTCTCCTATGGGATTCTTGCCCACAGTAGTACATATAATGGTCATTTGAATTAAATTTACCCATTCACATCCATTTTAGTTCACTGATTTTTAAGATGTCGATGTTTACTCTTGCCATCTCCTGCATGACCATGTCCAATTTACCTTGATTCATGGACCTAACATCTCAGGTTCCTATGCAATACTGTTCTTTACAGCTTTGGATTTTACTTTCATCACCAGATCCATCCACAACTGGGCATCATTTCCTCTTTGGCCCAGCTACTTCATTCCTTCTCGCTCTATTAGTAGTTGTCCTCTGCTCTTCCCCAGTAACATATTGGACACCTTCCAACCTGGGGGACTCATCTTTTAGCCATAACTTATTTGTCTTTTTATACAGTTCATGGAATTCTCACAGTGAGTATACTGGAGTGTTTTTCCATTTCCTCCTCCAGTGGATCATATTTTGTCAGAACCCTCCACTATGAACCATCTGTCTTGAGTGGCCCTGCACAGCATTGGTCATAGTTTCATTGAGTTATGCAAACTCTTTCACCACAACAAGGCAGTGATCCATGAAGTGGAATGAAAAAAAAAAAAAAGAGAGAGAGAGAGAGACAGGGCCAAATACATTAAAATCAGAAATGCAAAAAAGGAGGAGTTACAACTGACACCACAGAAATGCAAAGAATCATAAGAGACTATTATTAATATGATCCAATCAAATGGACAACCTACTAGAAATGGACAACTTCTAAGAAAGGTAGAATATCCCAACACTGAACCAGGGAGAAATAGACAGTATGAAGAGATTAATTACCCATGCTGAAATTGAATCAGTAACTTAAAAACTCCCAAGAAGCAAACTTCCAGGACCAGATGACTTCAGCCATGAATTCTACCAAACATTTAGAAAAGAGTTAACACTTATTGTTCTGAAACTATCCAAAAAGTTGCAGAGGAAGGAACACTTCCAAATTAATTCAATGAAGTCACCATCACTTTGATACAAGACCACACAAAAATGTAACCAAAAAAAGAAAATTACAGACTAATATCACTGATGAACCCAGATGAAAACTTTCTCAACAAAATACTAGCAAGTTGAAAGCAACAATATGTTGCAAAGATCATACACTATGATCACATGGGATTTGTCCCAAGGATAGAAGGATAATTCAATGTCACCAAATCAATCAGATTGATGTATATTTTTAAAAACTGAAGAATAAAAACCTATGGTCTATATACACTATTATGTATAAAATAGATAATTAGTGGGAAGTGGCATATAACACAGGAAGCCCAGCCTGGCACTATGTGGTGACCTACAGGAGTGGGGTGGGGAAGAGGACAAAAGCTCAAGAGGGAAAGGATTATATATATTATATGTATAATATTGTATTATATAGCAAATATACTCCAATTTAAAAAGCCTGGAGTCATATCAATCAACGCAGGAAAATCTTTTGATAAAAATCAAATTTACTTATAATGAAAACTCTTCAGAAAGTTGTCATAGAGGAAGCATATCTCAGCAAAATAAATCCAAATATGACAAACCAACAGCTAGCATCATACTCGATGGTAAAAAAACAGAAGGCATTCCCTCTAAGATCAGGAGGAAGGCAAGGATGCCCACTCTCACCACTTTTTTATTCAACATAGTTTTGCAATCCTAGCATAGCAATTAGATATGAAAAAGAAACAGAAAGAATCTGAACTGGAAAAGAAGAAATAAAACTGTCACTATTTGAAGATGACATAATGCTATACACAGAAAATCCTAAAGAGACTACCACAAAGCTACTAGGGCTCATTGGGAAAGTTGTTAATGTTGTTCAGTTGCTAAGTCATGTCCAACTCTTTGAGACACCATGAACTGCAGCACTCCAGGCTTCCCTGTCTTTCACTATTTCCCTGAATTTACTCAAGCTCATGTCCATTGAGTCAGTGATGCCATCCAACTATCTCATCCTCTGTTGCCTCATTCTCCTCTTGTCCTCAATCTTTCTCAGCATCAGGGTCTTTTACAATGAGTCAGCTCTTCACATCAGGTGGCCAAAATATTGGAGCTTCAATTTCAGAACCATTCCTTCCAATGAATATTCAGGGTTGGTTTCCCTTAGCATTGACTGGTTTGATCTCTTTGCAGTTCAAGTGACTCTGAAGAATCTTCTCCAGCACCACAGTTTGAAAGGATCAATTCTTTGGTGCTCAGCCTTCTTTATGGTCCAATTCACACCATATGTGACTACTGGATACAAAATTAATATAGAGAAATCACTTGCGCTCCTGTGTATTAACAACAAAATATCAGAGAGATAAATTAAGGAAACAATCTCATTTAGTAGGGCATCAAACAGAAAAAAAAAAAAAACTACTTAGGAATAAATATACATAAGGAAGCAAAAAACCTGTACTTCGAACACTACAAGACACTGATGGAAGAAATCAAGTATGACACAACCAGATGAAAAGATATACATGTTCTTGGATTGGAAGCATCAATACTGTTAAAATGATTATGCTACACAAGCAATCTACAGATTCAAAGTAATCTCTGTTATAATATCAATGGTATTTTTTTCAGAGAACTAGAGCAAAATATTTTTAAAATTTATATAGAAATACGAGTACCTCAATAGCAAAAACGATCAGGAATCAGGTTCCCTAACTTCAGACTATATTACAAAGTTACAGCCATCAAAACATTATGGTACTGGCACAAAACCAGACATATAGATCAGCACAACTGGATAGAAAGCCCAGAAATAAAGTCATGCACTTATGATCAATTAATCTACTACAATGGAAGCAAGACTATATAGTGGACAAAAGACAGTCTCTTCAATAGATGATGCTGAGAAAACTGGACAGCTACATGTAAAAGAATCAAATTAAACATTCTCTAAAGTTATATCCAAAAATAGATTCAAAATGGATTAAAGATACAAATGTAAGACTGGATAAAATTCCTGGACCAAAACTTAGGCAGAACCCTCTGACATAAATTGCAACAATATATGTTTTTTTATCTCCTAAAGTAATGGAAATAAAAACAACAATGAACAAGTGGGACCTAATTAAATGGAAATGTTTTGCACATCTAAGGAAACCACAAACAAAATAAAAAGACAAATTATGGACTGGAAGAAAACATATGCAAATGATACTACTGACAAGAGATTAATTTCCAAAATATACAAATAGTTCATACAGCTTAAAATAAAAGAAAAATGTAAGCCAGTCAAAAATATGCAGAAGAGCAAACTAGATATGTCTCTGAAGAAGACATGCATATGAGCAACAGGCCCATGAAAAGATACTAAATATTGTTAATTATTATAGAAATGAAAACCAGAACTACATTAAGGTATCAACTCACATCATTCAGAATGGCCATTCTTAAAAAGTCTATCAGTAATAAATTTTCGAGAGAATGTGGAGAAAGGGAACCATACTACACTGCTGGTAGGTCTTCATAGTGACCTACATAGTGTGGTCACTATGGAGAAAAATATGGAGATTTATTTAAAAATCTAAAAATAGAGATATGATATAATCCAGCAATCCCACTTCTAGAAATATATCTGGAGAAAACCCTATTCACAAAGATACACGCACCCCCAATGTTCCAAGAAGCACTATTTAAAATATAGAAAACGTGTTGTTTAGCCATGTCCAACTCTTTGCAAACCCATGGACTGCAGCACACCAGGCTTCCCTGTCCTTAGCTGCCTCACAGAGATGGCTCAAAATCATGTCCATTGATTCTGTTATGCTATCTAATGATCTCATCCTCTGCCACTCCCTTCTCCTGTTGCCTTCAATCTTCTCCAGCATTAGGGTCTTCTCAATGAGAATGCTCTTTGCAACAGGTGGCTAAAGTATTGGAGCTTCAGTTTTAGCAACAGTCCTTCCAATAAACATTCAAGGTTGATTTCTTTTAGAATTGACTGGTTTGATATCCTTGAAGTCCAAGGGATTCTCAAGAGTCTTCTCCAGCACCATAATTCAAAAGTGTCAATTCTTTGGTACTCAGACTTCTTGATGGTCCAACTTTCACATCTCTACATGACTAATGGAAAAACCATAGCTTTGACTATACAGACCTTTGCCAGTAAAGTGATGTCTCTGCTTTTAAATATTCTAAGATTGTCATGGTTTTCCTACAAACAAGCAAAGCAAGCATCTCTTAATTTCATGGCCACAGTCACAGTCTGCAGTGATTTTGGAGCCCAAGAAAATAAAATCTGTCCTTTTCCCAATTTTTTTCTTCTATTTGTCATGAAGTGATGGGAATGGATGATCTTGGTTTTTTGAATGTTGAGTTTTAAACCACCTTTTCCACTATCTTCTTTCATTCTCATCAAGAGACTCTTTAGTTCCTCTTCACTTCCTTCCATAAGAGTTGTATCATCTGCATATATGAGGTTGTTAATATTATGCACAGCAATCTTGATTACAGCATGTGATTTCTTCAGGTCAGCATTTCCTATGATGTACTCTACATATAATTTAAACAAGCAGAGTGAAAATATACAGCCTTGACTTACTCCTTTCCCAAATGTGAAACAGGTGTTCCAGGTGCAGTTCTAACTGCTGCTTCTTAATCCACAAACAGAAAAAGGCATCTTTATTGTGTTAGTTCTAAACGATCTTGTATGTCTTCATAGAACTGACCAATTTCAGCTTCTTCAGCATTAATGATTGGAGTATAAACCTATTCAAGGATCACAGCCTTGTCATGGCAGAGGAGCTTTCATAACTCAATGAAACTACTAGCCATGCCTTGAAGGGCCACCCAAGATGGATGGGTCATAATGAAGACTTCTGGCAAAACATGATCCACTGGAGAAAGAAATGGCAAACCACTCCAGTATTCTTGCCATGAGAAACCCATGAACAACTTGAAAAGACAGAAAGGTATGACACTAGAAGATGAGTATGCCAGGTTGAAAGGTGTCTTGAATGCTACTGGGGAAGAATGGAGGGCAATTACTAATAGCTCCAGAAAGAATGAAGCAGATGGGCCAATGGACACTCACAAAGGACACTCAGTTGTGGATGGGTCTGGTGGTGAAAATAAAGTCTGATGCTGTAAAGGAAAATATTGCATAGGAACATGGAATGTTATGTCCACGAATCAAAGTAAATTAGACATGGTCAAGCAGTAGATGACAAGATCAAATATTGACATCTAAGGAATCAGTGAACTGAAATGGATGGCAATGGGTGAATTTAATTCAGATGACCATTATATCTATTACTGTGGGCAATAATGCCTTAGCAGAAATGGAATAGCCCTCATAGTCAACAAAAAAGTCCAAAATGCAGTACCTGGGTGCAGTCTGAAAAACGACAGAATGATCTCTGTTCATTCCCTAGGCAAAACATTCAACATCACAACCTTTCAAGTCTATGCCCCAACCACTAATGCCAAAGAAGCCAAGAAACGGAAGCATCCTAAATGTACATTGACAGACAAATGGATAAAAATATGTGGTATACAATGTTATTTTTCACAGAACTAGAACAATAATTTCACAATTTGTATTAAAACACAAAAGATGCTGAATAGCCAAAACAATCTTCAGAAAGAAGAATGGAGCTGGAGGAAACAAACTTCTTGACGTCAGACCATACTAAAAAGTTACAGTCATCAAAACAGTATGGGGCTTCCAGTTCAAGAGAGCAGAGAAGAAAGACATGAGCTCATTTTCTCCTGTGAAAGCACCAATATTGCAACTAGCTATTGAACAACCATCAACAGGAGGATGCTGAAACCCAGAAAAAAAGATACAACATGTCCAAGACAAAGAAGAAGCCACAGTGAGACAGTAGGATGGGTGCAATCATGATAAAATCAAATCCCATACCAGCAATGTGTGTGACCCACAAACTGGAGAACAATAATACCAAAGAAGTTCTCCCACTGTTGTTCTGAACCCAATTCAGGATTTCCAGCATGGGAATCTGACAAGGGGACTGGGAATGTCCAGAGAATCTGGCCTTGAAGGTGAGTGACATTTGATTATAGGATTTACACAGGACTTAGGGAAATAGAGGCTGCAGTCTTGAAGGGCACAAACAAAATCTTGCACTCACCAAGATGCAGAGGAAAGAAGCAGTGACCCCACAAGAGACTGAACCAAACAACCTGCCAGTGTTGGAGAGCTTTCTGTGGAAGTATGGTTTGGCAGGATCTCACCATAGGGATGGGGGCACTGGTAGCACCAAGAAGGTCCTCCTTGCTGTAAATCCTCTTGGAGTCTGCCATGAACCCTACCATAGAGGCCATGGGTAGATTGCCTCAATCCAAACAAATACCAGGGAAGGCGTTGCACCCATCAGTAGATAATTGGACAAAAGCTTTACTGAGAAAGGCCAGGCCTACCAGAGCAAGACCCTCTTTTTCCCATCACCAGTTCCTACAGTCAGACAGCTTACACAAGCCGCTTATCATCCTCCATCATAAGTCAGACAGAAGAAGCAAGAAGAGCCAGTCAGGCAGAGGCTAAAACAAAGACCATATTACAGAAAGTCAATCACAATTAAAAAGTAGAAAATTAGGTACCAGATGAAGGTACAAGATAAAACCCCAGAAAAACAACTAAATTAAGTGGAGATAGGCAACCTTCCACAAAAAATAAGTCAGAATAATGATAGTGAAGATGACCCAGGATGTTGGGAAAAGAATGGAGGGAAAGATTGAGAAGATGAAAGAAATGTTTACCAAAGACCTAGAAAAACTAAGGAACAAACAGAGATGAATGATACACTAAAAGGTGAATAATACAATAGCAGAAAAACTGAGGGAGAAGAATGGATAAATGACTGGAGAAGAGAATGGTGGAAATCACAGCCACAGAACAGAATATAGGAAAAAGAATGAAAAGAAATGAAGACAATATGAGACATCTGGAACAACACTAAAGGCACAAACATTCGCATTATCAGGGTTCCAGAAGGAGAAGAGAGAGAGAAAGCATCTGAGAAAATATTTGAAAATATAGTAGCTGAAAACTTGCCAAACATGGGAAAGGAAATAGACAACCAAGTCAAGGAAGCACAGAGAATCCTAGGAAGGATAAACCCAAGGAGAAACACACTGAAACACATAGTAATCAAACTGACAAAAACTAATGACAAAGATAATATATTAAAAACAACAAGGGAAAAACATCAAATAACATATAAAGGAACTCTCATCAGGTTATCAGCTGATTTGTCAACAGAAACTCTACAAGCCAGAAGGGAATGGCACGGTATATTGAAAGTGATGAAAGGGAAGCAATTTCAGCCAAGAACACTCTATACAGCAAGACACTCCTTCAGATTTGATGGAGAAATACAAAGCTTTTCAGACAAGCAAAAGTTAAAAGAATTCAGCACCACCAAACCAGCTTTACAACAAATGCTAAAGGAATTTCTCTAGGCAAGAAACACAAAAGAAAGAAACGATCTACAGAAAATAAGCACAAAACAATAAAGAAAATGGTAATAGGAATATAATTATGGATCATCAAATGTAAATGTAAATGGATTAAATGCACCAACCAAAAGTTGTAGACTGCCTGGGCTGATGAAAAGATGTGCATGTATGCACTCCCTCTTAACCAGATCACTCTGCTTGACCCCTCAAACTGTATGTAATCATTCTATATTGTTATGTTAGTCATGTTCCCATTATGGCTTACAATTGTAATTATGTTTTATTTTTTGCCTGGTTATTGATTGTCAAAACTGATAAACATCTTTTATTATTATGATTATATAACTATTACTCAGTTAATACCATTGTATCATGATTGGTCAACAGAAAAATAATAGAACTCTATATCACCACAAGTAGAATTTAACAGGAAAACATGTAATCACTTTTGCAAATTCAGATGCATATCATAACTATCTTGAAATTTTTTGAGAATTACAAATGACCAGGAATATATGTTTCTAATGAGTGTCATGTTTAAAAACAACTGGACTATATGATGATCTGGTACTTTTATCTAGTTTCATTTTTTCTGTTTCATATTCAGTGCTCCCATTTAATTTAGTTTATGTTTTTCATTTTCTCCATCTCTTCCTTTTTTTTTTGCTGTTTTTTCTCAAGCCTTTATCAAGCATAGTAAGAAAAGTTTTGGATACATATACAGCAATAATATGTATTTTATATATATATATATATATATTTTTTTTTTAGAAAATTTACAAATTCTTCCTAACTGAAAAATTTGTGGCATATTTTATTCCACTTGTTGGACTTAGGATGAATAGAATGCTAGATTTCTAATTTAAAAAAATAGATATGGAGCAAAAAAGAAAGGTTTACTCTATAGCACAGGGAATTATAGTTAATATCTTATAATAACCTATAACCTAATTCTTCAAGCTACCCTTCAAGAATATGTAAACTGGGAACTTTCAGGTATACAAGTTGGATTTAGAAAAGGCAGGGAAACCAAAGGCCTAATTGCTAACATTCATTGGATCATAGAAAAAATTAGAGAATTCCATAAAAAACACCTACTTCTGCTTCGTTGATTATGCCAAAGACTTTGTGTAGATCACAACAAAATGTGGGAAATTCTTAAAGAGATGGGAATAACAGATCACTTCACCTGTCTCCTGAGAAATCTGTATGCAGATCAAGAAGCAACAGTTAGAACTGGACATGGAGCAACAGACTGGGTCCAAATTGGGAAAGGAGTACATCAAGGCTGTATATTGTCACCCTGCTTATTTAATTTATATGCAGAGCACATCATGTGAAATGCCAGGCTGGAGGAAGCATAAGCTGGAATGAAGATTATGGGGAGATATATCAACAATGTTAGATATACAGAAGACATCACCCTTCTGGCAGAAAGTGAAGAGGAATTGAAGAGCCTCTTAATGAAAGTGAAAGAGGAGAGTGAAAAAGCTGGCTTAAAATTCAACATTCAAAAAATTAAGATCATAGCATCCAGTCCCATCACTTCATGGCAAATAAATGGGAAAACAATGGAAACAGTGACAGACTTTATTTTCTTGGGCTCAAAACTCACTGTGGGCAGTAATTGCAGCCAGGATATTAAAAGACACTTGCTCCTTGAAAAAAAAAGCAATGACAAAACTAGACAGCACATTAAAAGCAGAGACCTTATTTTACTGACAAAGGTCCATCTAGTCAAAGCTATGATTTTTCCAGTAGTATGGATGTGAGAGCTGAACAATAAAAAATGCTGACTGCCGAAGAATAGATGCCTTTGAACTGTGGTGTTGGAGAAGACTCTTGAGAGTCTCTTGGACTGCAATGATTTCAAACCAATCAATCCTAAAGGAAATAAATCCTGAATATTCATTGGAAGGTCTGATGCTGAAGCTGAAGCTCCAATACTTTGGCTACCTGATGTGAATAGCTGACTCATTGGAAAATACACTGATGCTGGGAAGGATGGAAGGCAGGAGGAGAAGGGGATGACAGAAGATGAGATGGTTGGATAGCATCATGGACTCAATGGACATGAGTTTGAGCAAACTTCAGGAGATGGTGAAGGACAGGGAAACCGGGTGTGCTGCAGTCCATGGGGCTGCAAGGAGTTGGACACCACTGAGTGACTGAACAACAACAACCTATAATGAAAAATAATTTCAAAATAGTATGTGTATATGTGTAACTGAATCACCTTGCTGTGGGCCTGAAACATTGTAAGTCAACCTTCAATAAGATATATATATATATATATATATACACATACATACATACATATACATATATATGTATATATATATAAAGGAAAAGGATTATGGTACTGGCACAAAAACAGAAATACAGACCAATGGAACACGATAGAAACCTCAGAGATAAGTAAATGCACCTATGCAAAGAACTGACTCATTTGAAAAGACCCTGACGCTGGGAAAGATTGAAGGCAGGAGGAGAAGGGGACGACAGAGGATGAGATGGTTGGATGGCATCACCGACCCAATGGACATGAGTTTGGGTAAACTCCAGGAGTTGGTGATGGACAGACAGGCCTGGCGTGCTGCAGTCCATGGGGTCACAAAGAGTCAGACATGACTGAGTGACTGAAGTGAACTGAACTGAACTGAAATGACCATTTTTCTAGATTCCATACATATGCAGTAATATACAATATTTGTTTTCTTTTTCTTTCTGAGTTACTTTGACCTGTATGATAGTCTCTAGGTTCATCCACATCTCTGCAAATGACAGTTTCATTCTGTTCTATAACTGATTAATATTCCATTGTATGTCAGTACCATATTATCTTTATCCATTATTATGTTCATGGACATTTAGATTGCTTCTATTTCCTGGCTATTGTAAATAGTGTTGTAATAAACATTTGCAGTGCATATATCTTTTGGAATTATGGTTTTCTCTGAGTATATTTGGAGTAGTGGGATTTCTGGGTCAAATGTTAGTTCTATCTTTAGATTTTGAAGGAAACTCCATAAATTTCTCCATACTGGATGTATCAATTTATATTCTCATCAACAATGTACGAAGGTTCCCTTTTTTCACACCCTTTCCAGCTTTGATTATTTGTAGATTTAAAAAATTAATTTATTTAATTTAATTGGAGGCTAATAACTTTAAAATATTGTGGGTTTTTTTTGCCACACATTGATGTGAATCAGGCATAGGTGTACATGTGTGCCCCGTTCTGAACCCCCATCCTACCTCCCTCCTCATCCCTCAGAGTCATCCCAGTGCACTGGCCCTGAGCACCCTGTCTCATGCATCGAGCCTGGACTAGCAATCTCTTTCACATATGGTAATATACATATTTCAATGCTATTCTTTCAAATCTTCCCATCCTCGCCTTCTCCCACAGAGTCCAAAAGTCTCTTCTTTACATCTGTGTCTCTTTTGCTGTCTAGCATATAGGGTCATTGTTACCATCTTTATAAATTCCACATATATGCATTAATATTCTGTATTTGTGTTTTTCTTTCTGACTTACTTCTTTCTGTATAATAGGCTTCAGTTTCATCCACTTCATTAGAACATATTCAAATGCATTCTTTTTAATAGATGAGTAATATTCCATCATGTATATGTACCACAGCCTTCTTATCCATTCATCTGCTGACAGACATCTAGGTTGCTTCTATGTGCTAGCTATTGTAAACGGTGCTGTGATGAACAATGGGGTACACATGTCTCTTTCAATTTTGGTTTCCTCAGTGCATATGCCCAGCAGTGGAATCACTGGGTCGTATGGCAGTTCTATTTCCAGTTTTTATAAGCAATCTCCACACTGTTCTCCATGATGGTTGTACTAGTTTGCATTCCTACCAACAGTGTAAGAGGGTTTCCTTCTCTCCTTACCCTCTCCAGCATTTATTTGTAGACATGTTGATAACAGCCATGCTTACCAGCGTGAGATGGTACGTCATTCTGGGTTTGATTTGCATTTCTCTAATAATGAGTGATGTTGAATATCTTTTCACGTGTTTGTTAGCCATCTGTATGTCTTCTTTGGAGAAATGTCTGTTTAGTTTTTTCGCCCACTTTTTGATTGGGTTTTTTGGTTTTCTGGAATCAATTTGTATGAACTGCTTGTATATTTTTTAGATTAATTCTTTGTCAGTTGCTTACTTTGCTAATATTTTCTCCCATTCTGAAGGCTGTCTTTTCACCTTGCTTATAGTTTCCTTCGTTGTTTAAAAGCTTTTAAGTTTAATTAGATCCCATTTGTTTATTTTTGCTTTTATTTCCATTATTCTGGGAGGTGGATCATAGAGAATCCTGCTGTGATTTATAGCAGAGAGTGTTTTGCCTATGTTTTCCTCTAGGAGTTGTATAGGTTCTGGTCTTACATTTAGATTTTTAGTCCATTTAGTGTTTATTTTTGTGTATGGTGTTAGAAAGTGTTCTAGTTTCATTCTTTTACAAGTGGTTGACCAGTTTTCCCAGCACCACTTGTTAAAGAGATTTTCTTTTCTCCATTGTGTATTCTTGGCTCCTTTGTCAAAGATAGGTGCATGGATTTATCTCTGGGCTTTCTATTTTGTTCCATTGATGTATATTTCTGACTTTGTGCCAGTATCATACTATCTTGATGACTGCAGCTCTGTAGTATAGTTTGAAGTCAGGCAGGTTGATTCCTCCAGTTCCATTCTTCTTTCTCAAGATTGCTTTGGCTATTCAAGGTTTTTTTGTATTTCCATACATATTGTGAAATTATTTGCTCTAGTTCTCTGAAAAATATGATTGGTAGCTTGATAGGGATTGCATTGAATCTATAGATTGCTTTGGGTAATATACTTATTTTCACTATATTGATTCTTTTGATGCATGAACATCGTGCATTTCTACATCTATTTGTGTCCTCTTTGATTGCTTTCATCAGTGTTTTATAGTTTTCTATATGTAGGTCTTTTGTTTCTTTAGGTAGATTTATTCCTGAGTATTTTATTCTTTTCATTGCAATGGTGAATGGAATTGTTTCCTAAATTTATCTTTTGTTTTCTCATTGTTAGTGTATAGGAATGCAAGGAATTTCTGTGTGTTGATTTTGTGTCCTGCAACTTTACTATAATTCATTGATTAGCTCTAGGAATTTTCTGGTGGAGTCTTTAGGGTTTTCTATGTAGAGGATCATGTCATCTGCAAACAGTGAGAGTTTTGCTTCTTTTTTTCCAATCTGGATTCCATTTATTTCTTTTTCTGCTCTGATTGCTGTGGCTAAAACTTCCAAAACTATGTTGAATAGTAGTGGTGAGTTTGGGCACCCTTGTTTTGTTCCTGACCTTAGGGGAAATACTTTCAATTTTTCACCATTGAGGATAATGTTTGCCATGGGTTTATCATATATGGCTTTTATTATGTTGAAGTATATTCCTTTTATGCCTGCTTTCTGGAAGGCTTTTATCATAAATGGATGTTGAATTTTGTCAAAGGCTTTCTCTGTGTCTATAGAGATAAATATATGGTTTTTATCTTTCAATTTCTTAGTGTCATGTATCACATTGATTGATTTGTGAATATTGAAGAATCCTTGCATCCCTGTGATAAAGCCCACTTGGTCATGATGAATGATCTTTTTAATATGTTGTTGGACTCTGTTTGCTAGAATTTTGTTGAGGAGTTTTGCATCTATGTTCATCAGTGATATTGGCCTGTACTTTTCTTTTTTTTGTAGCATCTTTGTCTGGTTTTGGTATTAGGGTGATGGTGGCCTCATAGAATAAGTTTGGCAGTTTACCTTTCTCTGCAAATTTCTGGAAGAGTTTGAGTAGGATAGGTAATAGTTCTTCTCTAAATCTGTGGTAGAATTCACGTGTGAAGCCATCTGGTCCTGGGCTTTTGTTTGCTGGAAGATTTCTGAATAAAGTTTTGATTTCTGTGCTTATGATGTATCTGTTAAGATTTTCTATTTCTTCCTGGCTCAGTTTTGGAAGGTAATACTTTTATAAGAATTTGTCCATTTCTTCCAAGTTGTCCATTTTATTGGCATATAGATGCTGATATTAGTCTCTTATGATCCTTTGTATTTCCATGTTGTCCATTTTCATTTCTAATTTTCTTGATTTGATTCTTCTCCCATTGTTTCCTTGATGAGTCTGGCTAATGATGTGTCTATTTTATTTATCTACTCAAAGAATCAGGTTTTAGCTTTGTTAATTTTTGCCATAGTCTCCTTCGTTACTTTTTCTTTTATTTCTGCCCTAATTTTTATGACTTCTTTCCTCCTACTAACCCTGGGATTCTTTGTTTCTTCTTTTTATAGTTGCTTTATGTGTAAAGTTAGGTTATTTATTTGATTTTTCTGTTTCTTGAGGTAAGCTTGTATTGCTATGAACCTTCCCCTTAGCCCTACTTTTATTGAATCCCATAGGTTTTAGGTTGTTGTGTTTACATTTTCATTTGTTTCTATGCATATTTCGATTTATTTTCTGATTCATCCTGTGATTTGTTTGAAAATCAGAAGCATGTTATTTAGCCTCCATATATTTGTATTTTTAGTAGTTTTTTTTTTTTCCTGTAGTTGACATCTAATCTTACCACATTGTGATCAGAAAAAAGATTCTTGAAATAATTTCAATATTTTTGAATTTACCAAGCGTAGATTTATAGCCCAGGATGTGATCTATCCTAGATAAGGTTCTGTATGCACTTGAGAAAAAGGTGAATTTCATTGTTTTGGGAGTGAAAATCCTATAGATATCAATTAGGTCTAACTGGTCTATTGTATAATTTAAAGTTTGTGTTTCCTTGCTAATTTTCTGTTTAGTTGATCTATCCATAGGTGTGAGTGGTGTATTAAAGTCCCCCACTATTATTGTGTTCCTGTTAATGTCCCCTTTCGTACTTGTTAGCAATTGCCTTACATATTGCAGTGCTCCTATGTTGGATGCATATATATTTATAATTGTTATATCTTCTTCTCGGATTGATACTTTGACCATTATGTAGGTCCTTCTTTGTCTCTTTTCACAGCCTTTGTTTCAAAGTCTACTTTATCTGATATGAGTATTGCTAGTCCTGCTTTCTTTTGGTCTCCATTTGTGTGAAATATCTTTTTCCAGCCCTTCACTTTCAGTCTGCATGTCCCTTGTTTTGAAATGGGTCTCTTGTAGACAGCATATATAGGGGTCTTGTTTTTGCATCCATTCAGCCAGTCTTTGTCTTTTAATTGGGGCAATCAACCCATTTAAACTCAAGGTAATTACTTGTAAGTATGATCCTGTTGCCATTTACTTTGTTGTTTTGGGTTCGACTTTATAAACCTTTTCTGTGTTTCTTGTCTAGAGAAGATCTTTTAGCATTTGTTGAAGAGCTGGTTTGGTGGTACTGAATTTCTCTCAGCTCTTGCTTTTCTCTAATTCTTTTTATTTCTCCTTCATATTTGAATGAGATCCTTACTGGGTACAGTAATCTGCGCTGTAGGTTTTTCTCTTTCATCACTTTAAATATGTCCTGCCATTCCCTTCTGGCCTGTAGAATTCTATTGAAAGATAAGCTGTTATCCTTATGGGAATCCCCTTGTGTGTTATTTGTTCCTTTTCCAGTCCTGCTTTTAATATTTACTCTTTGTGTTTGTTCTTAGTTCATTTGATTAATGTCTGTCTTCAGGTGTTTCACCTTGGGTTTGTCCTGTTTGGGACTCTCTCGGTTTCTTGGAGTGGGTGGCTATTTCCTTCCCCATTTTAGGGACATTTTAAACTATTATCTCCTCATGTATTTTCTCATGGCCTTTCTTTTTGTCTTCTTCTGGGACCCCTATGATTCGAATGTTGGGGCATTTCACATTGCCCCAGAGGTCTCTGAGTTTGTCCTCATTTCTTTTAATTCTTTTTTTCTTTTTTCTTCTCTGCTTCACATATTTCCACCATTCTATCTTCCACCTCACTTATCCTATCTTCTGCTTCAATTATTCTATTGTTGGTTCCCTCCAGAGTGTTTTTGATCTAATTTATTGCATTATTCATTGTATATTGACTCTTTTTTATTTCTTCTAGGTCCTTGTTAAAGATTTCTTGCATCTTCTCAATCCTTGTCTCCAGGCTATTTATCTGTAACTCTATATTGTTTTCAAGACTTTGGATCATCTTTACTATCATTATTCTAAATTCTTTTTCAGGTTGACTCCCTATCTCCTCCTCTTTTGTTTGGCTTGGTGGGCATTTATCATGTTCCTTGGAGAAAGAAATGGCAACCCACTCCAATACTCTTGCCTGGAAAATGCCATGGATGGAGAAGCCTGGTGCAGCCTACAGCCCATGGGGTTGCAAAGAGTTGGACATGACTTCACTTTCCCTTTCACTTTACCTGCTGAATATTTCTCTACCTTTTCATTTTGTTTAGATTTCTTTGTTTGGGGTGGCCTTTCTGTATGCTGGAAGTTTGTGGTTTCTCCTTATTGCAGAGGTCCCTACCTGTGGGTGGGGTCAGAGGAGTGGCTTGTCAAGGTTTCCTGATTAGGGAAGCTTGCATCTGTGTTCTGGTGGGTGGAGCTGGATCTCTTCTCTCTGGAGTGCAATGAAGTGTACAGTAGTGACTTTTGAGGTGTCTATGGATTTGGTGTGACTTTGGGCAGCCTGTATTTTAATGCTCAGGTTCATGATCCTGCATTGCTGGAGAAGTAGTGTGGTATGTCTTGCTCTGCAACTTGTTGGCCCTTAGGTGGAGTTTGGTTTCAGTGTAAGTATGAAGGCTTTTGGATGAGCTCTTGTTGATTAATGTTCCCTGGAGTCAGGAGTTTTCTGGTGTTTTCAAGTTTTGAATTTAAGCCTCCTGCCTGATTTTCAGTCTTATTCTTACAGTAGCCTCAAGACTACTCCATCCATACAGCACAGGTGATAAAACATCTAGGTTAATAGCAAAAAGATTTTCCACAGTGAGGGACACCAAGAAAGGTTCACAGAGTTACATGGAGAAGAGAAGAGGGAGAAGGGAGATAGAGCTGACCAGGAGGGGAAGAGGGGGAGGCAAAAGGGGAGAGACCAATCTAGCCAGAAATCAGTTTCCTGAGTGTTCTCCACAACCTGGAACACCCAGAGAGATTCATAGAATTAAGTAGAGGAGAGAAATGGGAGGGAGGAGATAGAGGTCACCTGGGGGAGAAAAGGGAGAGTCAAAAGGGAACGGAGCAAACAAGCCAGTAATCACACCCCTAAGTAAAAATAGGTACTGAAGATTAGATTCTTAAAAGTAGAAAATTGATAACAAATACCAAAAAGCAAAGATTATAAAGCTAGAGTAGAGGTTAGACTCTCAAAAATACAATATTAAAAATATAAACCAAAGTCAATCACAAAAATTATATATATATATATATATATATATATATATATGCAATTTGCTTTACAAATAGGGCTTGTTTTTTTTTTTGCAAGGTAGTAGTAGGTTATTCAGAGTACATCATGAGAAATGCTGGGCTGAGAGAAACATCAATAACTTCAGATATGCAGATGACACCATCCTTATGGCAGAAAGTGAAGAGGAACTAAAAAGCCTCTTGATGAAAGTGAAAGAGGAGAGTGAAAAAGTTGGCGCAAAGCTCAACATTCAGTAAACTAAGATTATGGCATCTGGTTCCATCACTTCATGGCAAATAGATGGGGAAACAGTGGAAAGAGTGTCAGACTTTATTTTTTTGTGCTCCAAAGTCATTCCAAATGGTGAGTGCAGCCATGAAATTAAAAGCTTACTCCTTGGAAGGAAAGTTATGAGCAACCTAGATAGCATATTCAAAAGCTGAGACATTACTTTGACAACAAAGGTCCATCTAGTCAAGGCTATGGTTTTTCCAGTGGTCACATATGGATGTGAGAGTTGGACTGTGAAGAAAGCTGAGCGCCTAAGAATTGATGCTTTTGAACTGTGGTGTTGGAGAAGACTGTTGAGAGTTCTTTGGACTGCAAGGAGATCCAACCAGTCCATTCTAAAGGAGATCAGTCCTGGGTGTTCATTGGAAGAACTGATGCTGAAGCTGAAACTCCAGTATTTTGGCCACCTCATGTGAAGAGTTGACTCGTTGGAAAAGACTCTGATGCTGGGAGGGATTGGGGGCAGGAGGAGAAGGGAACGACAGAGGATGAGATGGCTGGATGGCATCATCAACTCGATGGACATGAGTTTGAGCAAACTCTGGGAACTGGAGATGGACAGGGAGGCCTGGCGTGCCACGTTTCATAGGTCACAAAGAGTTGGACACGACTGAGCTACTGAACTGAACTGAACTGAGTAGATTATAAAAACAAAAAGAGGTAATAAAGTACTTAAAAATTTCAAAAAATTTAAAAATGATAATAGTAAAATATATCTAGGAATTTCTCTGGAGCTGTTTGTGGCAGTGTGGGTTCATTTCAGTCTCTGATATGTCCTTATTCCAGCTTATTCTTCATCTCATGGTCTATAGGCTGCATCCTATGCTTAATCAATGCTAGCTACAGGATTTTAATCTATTGCACCTGTCACTTCCAGAACAGTTCCCTCTTTTTGTTTATTTTGGCTTCCTCTTTTTGCAAGTCTTTTCAGTGTCTAATTTCTACCCTGAGACAAAGGGGTGAATGTGGTCACTTGTTCAGTTGTGCTGTGGAGAGGGAGGAAGACTGCAAACAAATATCACTGGTGTCTGTGCAGAGTGCTTACAGTTTATGGACCACAATGGGTTTGCCTCAGCTCATGGTACATGTGCTTTCCTGGTCTACACTGCTCAAGCTCCAGGTCTAAGCTGCTCAGATTCAGATTTTCAGGTACTCAACAAAGGCATAGACTCGGTTGGGCCTGCGTTTTATGCCCTTCCCAGGTCCGAGGAGCTCAGGCGACCAGGTGCTTGGCGAGTGCACTGTCCCAGGTGTACAGTGCTGTTTAATCACCTCCCCAGTCCCTGCCACTCAGTTCCCTGGTGTGCTGCAAGAGCGCTGTTTCAGGTGTGCCATGTGTCTCCTCGGGAGCTCATCTCTGGCTGCAACCCTCCTGGCAGATGTCAACCATCCAGGATCCAAGGAAGACTTGGTTAGCAACTGGGAGCCTGCTCACAGTTTGGTGGAGGATGCCATCTCTGGGGCCTAGATTTCCCCTTGCCTTCTGGCTCTGGCTGTCGTCCACCTGCCTCTCTGCCTCTGTCAGGGAGATGGGCCGGTCCACAGCTGGCTTGCTCTTCTTTGGTATTCACTCAATCCTTTGTTCTATGAGCAGGCCAGGCTGCACCTTAGGTTAGAGATATTCATAGGAAAGTTTTCTCTCTCTCTCTCTCTCTCTTTTTTGCTCTTTCTCTGGCTGTCCCACAGTTTGGTTTGCTATCTCATGTTAGCTCGCTCACATTGTCCTCAGGGCATTCAGGCCCTGTCCTTATCCTAAGCATGCAACCCACGCCTCCTTGTTGCCCCCGCTCACTGGTGGCAGAGACAAGCATCTGGGCTACTTCTCTATTGGGAATTGCAGTTAGGGGTGGATTTTGTGGTGTTTTTTTTTTTCCTCCCATTTATGTTGCCTTCTGAGATTCCAAAGCTCCCCACAGGTGTGCCAGTGAGAGGGTTTCCTGGTATTTGGAAGCTTCTCCTCCTTCAAGACTCGCTACCCAGGATGGGTCTCTGTTCCTAACTTGTTTGTCTCTCTTTTTGTCTTTTATATTTTGTCCTACCTCCTTTCGAAGAGAATGGGCTGACTTTCTGGGTGACTCGTGTCTTCCGTCAGCATTCACAAGTTGTTTTGTGGAAGTTGCTCAGAATTCAAATGATCTTTTGATGAATATGTGGGAGAGAAAGTAGTTTCCCCGTCCTATTCCTCTGCCATCTTCAGATTGCCTCCTATTTGTATATTTTTAATCATGGCCATTCTGACCCATGTAAGATGACACTTCATTGTAACTTTGATTTGCATTTATTTTATAATTAGTGATGTTGACCATCTTTTCATTTATTTGTTTGCCATATGTATCTATTATATGGAGAAATGTCTATTTAGGTCTTCTTCCCATTTTTTGATTTGGTTGTTTATGGTTTTTTTTTTTTTTATTGACCTGCATGAACTGTTTGTATTTTTTAAGGATTAATCTTTTGATAGTTCCTTTCTTTGCAAATATTTTCTCCCATTCTGGGGATTACCTTTGGGTTTTATTTATGGCTTCTCTGCTATGCAAAAGCTTTAAAGTTTAATTAGGTTCCATTCACTTATTTTTGTTTTTATTTTCATTACTTTAGGACATGGGTTAAAATAGATCAATATCACAGTAATCCAAGTCTATGCCCCAACCAGTAATGAAGTTGAGTGGTTCTGTGAAGACCTACAAGACCTTTTAGAACTAATGCCCCCAAAAGATGTCCTTTTCATTACACAGGACTGGAATGCAAAAGTAGGAAGTCAAGAAATGCCTGGAGTAACAGGTAAATTTGGCCTTAGAGTACAGAATGAAGCAGGGCAAAGGCTAAGGCCAATAGAGTTTTGCCAAGAGAAGGCACTGATCATAGCAAAAATCCTCTCCCAACAACACAAGAGAAGACTCTGCACAGAGACATCACCAGAAGGTCAACACTGAAATCAGATTGATTATATTCTTTGCTGCCAAAGATGGAGAAGCTCTATACACTCAGCAAAAACAAGACCAGAGATGACTATGGCTCAGATCATGGACTTCTTATTGCCAAATTCAGACTGAAATTGAAGAAAGTGTGGAAAACCACTCGGCCATTCAGTTATGACATAAATCAAATTCCTTATGATTATAAAATGGAAGTGAGAAATAGATATAAGGGACTAGATCTGATAGACAGAGTGCCTGATGAACCATGGATGGAGGTTCGTGACATTGTAAAGGAGACAGGGATCAAGACCATCTCCAAGACAAAGAAGTGCAAACAAGCAAAATGGCTGTCTGAGGAGGCCTTACAAATAGCTGTGAAAAAAAGAGATGCAAAAGGCAAAGGAGAAAAGGAAAGATATAAGCATCTGAATGCAGAATGGGAAAGACTAGAGATCTCTTCAAGAAAACTAGAGATACCAAGGAAACATTTCATGCAAAGATGGGCTCAATAAAGGACAGAAAAGGTATGACCTAATAGAAAAAGAAGAACTTAAGAAGAGGTGGAAAGAATACACAGAAGAACTGTATGAAAAAGATCTTCATGACCCAGATAATCACGATGGTGTGATCACTCACCTAGAGCCAGACATCCTGGAATGTGAAGTCAAGTGGGCCTTAGGAAGTATCACTACAAACAAAGCTAGTGGAGGTGATGGAATTCTAGTTGAGCTATTTCAAATCCAAAAAGATGATGCTGTGAAAGCACTGCACTTAATATGTCAGCAAACTTGGAAAACTCAGCAATGGCCACAGGACTGGAAAAGGTCAGTTTTCATTCCAATCCCAAAGAAAGGCAATGCCAAAGAATGCTGAAACTACTGAACAGTTGAACTCACCTCACACACTAGTAAAGTAATGCTCAAAATTCTCCAAGCCAGGCTTCACCAATACGTGAGCCGTGAACTTCCAGATGTTCAAGCTGGTTTTAGAAAAGGCAGAGGAACCAGAGATCAACATTCACTGGATTGCCAACTTTCACTGGATCATCGAAAAAGCAAAAGAGTCCCAGAAAAACATCTCAGTTCAGTTCATCGCTCAGTTATGTCTGACTTTTTGGAACCCATGTACTGCAGCATGCCAGGTCTCCCTGTCCATCATGAACTCCCAGAGTCTACCCAAATCTATGTCCATTGAGTCGGTGATGCCATCCAACCATCTCATCCTCTGTCATCTCCTTCTCCTCCTGCCCTCAATCTTTCCCAGCATCACGGTCTTTTCCAATGAGTCAGCTCTTCACCTCAGGTGGCCAAAGTATTGGACTTTCAGCTTCAATATCAGTCCTACCAATAAATACCCAGCCATGAACTCTTTAGGATGGAGTGGTTGGATCTCTTTGCTGTCCGAGGGACTCTCAAGAGTCTTCTCCAACACCACAGTTCAAAAGCATCAATTCTTCAGTGCTCAGCTTTCTTTATACTCCAACTCTCCCATCCATACATGACTACTGGAAAAATCATAGCCTTGACTAGAAGGACCTTTGTTGGCAAAGCAACGTCTCTGCATTTTAATATGCTGTCTAGGTTGGTCATAACTTTCCTACCAAGGAGTAAGTGTCTTTTAATTTCATGGCTGCAATCATGATTTGCAGTGATTTTAGAGCACAGAAAAATAAAGTCAGCCACGATTTCCACTATTACCCCATCTATTTGCCATAAAGAGATGACACAGGATGCCATGAACTTATTTTTCTGAATGTTGAGCTTAAAGCCAACTTTTTCACTCTCTTCTTTCACTTTCATCAAGAGAAACTTTAGTTCTTTTTCACTTTCTGCCGTAAGGATGGTGTCATCTGCATATCTGAGGTTATTGATTTTCTCCCAGCTATCTTGATTCCAGCTTGTGCTTCCTCCAGCCCAGCATTTCTCATGATGTACTCTGATATAAGTTAAATAAGCAAGGTGACAATATACAGCCTTGACATAATCTCTTCCTATTTGGAAGCAGTCTGTTATTCCATGTCCAGTTCTAACTGTTGCTTCCTGACCTGCATACAGGTTTCTCAAGAGGCAGGTCAGGTGGTCTGGTATTCACATCTCTTTCAGAATTTTCCACAGTCTGTTGTGATCCACACAGTCAAAGGCTTTGGAATAGTCAATAAAGCAGAAATCGATGTTTTTCTGGAACTCTCTTGCTTTTTTTTATGATCCAGCAGATGTTGGCAATTTGATCTCTGGTTCCTCTGCCTTTTCTAAAACCAGCTTGAACATCTGGAAGTTCACGGTTCACGTATTGGTGAAACCTGGCTTGGAGAATTTTAAGCATTATTTTACTAGCATGTGAGATGAGTGCAATTGTGCGATAGTTTCAGCATTCTTTGGCATTGCTTTTCTTTGGGATTGGAATTAAAACTGACCTTTTCCAGTTCTGTGGCCATAGCTGAGTTTTCCAAATTTGCTGCCATATTGAGTGCAGCACTTTCACAGCATCATCTTTCAGGATTTGGAATAGCTCTTCTGGAATTCCATCACCTCCACTAGCTTTGTTTGTAGTGATACTTCCTAAGGCCTGCTTGACTTCACATTACAGAATGTCTGGCTCTAGGTGAGTGATCACACCATCGTGATTATCTGGGTCGTGAAGATCTTTTTGTACAGTTCTTCTGTGTATTCTTGCCACCTCTTCTTAATATCTTCCACTTCTCTTAGACCTCTACCATTTCTGTCCTTTATTGAGCCCATCTTTGCATGAAATGTTCCCTTGGTATCTCTAATTTTCTTCAGGAGATCTCTAGTCTTTCCCCTTCTATTGTTTTCCTCTATTTCTTTGCATTGAATGCTGTGGAAGGCTTTCTTATCTCTCCTTGCTATTCTTTAGAACTCTGCATTCAGATGCTTGTATCCTTCCTTTTTTCCTTTGCTTTTTGCTTCCCTTCTTTTCATAGCCATTTGTAAGACCTCCTCAGACAGCCATTTTGCTTGTTTGCATTTCTTTTTCTTGGGGATGGTCTTCATTCCTGTCTCCTGTACAATGTCATGAACCTCCATCCATAATTTATCAGGCACTCTATCTTTCAGATCTAGTCCCTTAAATATATCTGTCAGTTTCACTGGATAGTCATAAGGGATTTGATTCAGGTCACACCTGAATGGTCTAGTGGTTTTCTGCACTTTCTTCAATTTCAGTAATTTTAGAAGAGCTACCTCAAATCTATGGTCAGGGGCAGCGGCCGAGAGGAGATACCCTATGTCCAAGGTGGGGCACAGCAGCTGCGCTTTCCTGAAGCAGATGTGGGGTGATACCCCATGTCCCAGGTAGGAGAAACCCAAGTAAGATAGTAGGCAGTTAGAGAGGGTATCAGAAGGCAGACAGATTGAAACCACAATCACAGACAACTAGCCAAATGATCACATGGACCACAGCCTTGTCTAACTCAATGAAACTAAGCCATGCCGTGTGGGTCTACCCAAGATGGACGGGTCATGGTGGAGAGGTCTGACAGAACGTGGTCCACTGGAAAAGGGTGTGGCAAACCACTTCAGTATTCTTGCCTTGAGAATACCATGAACATTATGAAAAGGCAAAAAGATAGGATACTGAAAGTTGAACTCCCCAGGTTCGTAGTTGTGCAATATGCTACTGGAAATCAGTGGAGAAATGCCTCCAGAAAAATGAAAGATTGGAACCAAAGCAAAAGCAACACCCAGTTGTGAATGGGACTGGTGATAGAAGCAAGTTTTGATGCTGTAAAGAGCAATATTGTATAGGAACCTGAAATGTTAGGTCCATGAATCAAGGCAAATTGAAAGTGGTCAAACAGGAGATGGCAAGAGTGAACATCGACATTCTAGGAATCAGCAAACTAAGATGGACTGGATTGGGTGAATTTTACTCAGATGACCATTATATCTACTACTGCAGGCAGGAATCCCTTAGAAGAAATGGAGTAGCCCTTATAGTCAACAAAAGATTCTGAAATGCAGTACTTGGGTGCAATCTCATAAATGACAGAATGATCTCTGTTCGTTTCCAAGGAAAACCATTCAATATCAAGATAATCCAAGTCTATGCCCGGACAAATAACGCTGAAGAAGCTAGAGTTGAACAGTTCTATGAAGACCTACAAACCTTCTAGAACTTACACCCCCCAAAATGTCCTTTTCATTATATGGAACTTGCATGCAAAAGTAGGAAATCAAGAAACACCTGGAGCAATAGGCAAATTTGGCCTTGGAGTACAGAATGAAGCAGGACAAAGGCTAATAAAGTTCTGCCAAGAGAACACACTGATCATAGCAAAGATCATCTTCCAACAACACAAGAGAAGACTCTACACATGGACATCACCAGACGGTCAATGCTGAAATCAGATTGAGTATATTCTTTGGAGCCAAAGATGGAGAAGCTCTATATAGTCAGCCAAAAGATGAGGAGCTGCCTGTGGCTCAGATCATGAACTCCTTATTGCCAAATTCAGACTGAAATTGAAGAAAAACATCTACTTCTGCTTTATTGACTATGCCAAAGCCTTTGGCTGTGTGGATCACAATAAAGTGTGGAAAATTCTGAAAGAGATGGGAATACCAAACCACCTGACCTGCCTCTTGAGAAATCTGTATGCAGGTCAGGAGGCAACAGTTAGAACTGGACATGGAACAACAGACTGGTTCCAAATAGGAAGAGATTATGTCAAGGCTGTATATTATCACCCTGATTATTTAACTTATATACAGAGTATATCATGAAAAATGTGGTCTGGATGAAGCACAAGATGGAATCAATATTGCTGGGAGAAATATCAAGAATCTAAGATATGCAGATGACACCATCCTTATGGCAGAAAGTGAAAAGGAACTAAAGATCCTCTTGATGAAAGTGAAAGAGGAGAGTGAAAAATTTGGCTTAAAGCTCAACATTCAGAAAGCTAAGATCATGGCATCCTGTATCATCACTTCATGGCAAATAGATGGAGAAACAGTGGAAACAGTGGCTGACTATTTTTCTGGGCTCCAAAATCACTGCAGATGGTGATTGCAGCCATGAAATTAAAAGAAGCTTAGTCCTTGATAGGAAAGTTATGACCAACCTAGACAGCATATTAAAAAACAGAGACATTGTCAACAAAGGTCTGTCTAGTCAAGGCTATGGTTTTTCCAGTAGTCATGTATGGATGTGAGAATTAGAGTATAAAGAAAGCTGAGCACCAAAGAATTGATGCTTTTGAACTGTGGTGTTTGAGAGGAGTCTTGAATGTTCCTTGGACTGCAAGGAGATCCAACCAGTCCATTGTAAAGGAAATCAGTCCTGTGCGTTCATTGGAAGGACTGGTGTTGAAGCTGAAACTCCAATACTTTGGCCACCTGATGTGAAGAGCTGACTTATTTGTAAATACTCTGATGTTGGGAAAGATTGAAGGTGGAAGGAGAAGGGAATGACAGAGGATTAGATAGGTGGACGGCATCACCGACTCAATGGATATGAGTTTGGGTAAACCCTGGGAGTTGGTGATGGACAGGGAGGCCTGGCGTGCTGCAGTTCATGGGGTCGCAAAGAGTCAAACACGGCTGAGCGACTGAACTGAACTAAACTCTTGTGATTTATGTCAAAGAGTGTTCTTCCTATATTTTTCTATAAGAGTTTTATAGTCTCTTGTCTTGTATTTATGTCTTTAATCCATTTTGAGTGTGTGTGTGTGTGTGTGTGTGTGTGTGTGTGTGTGTGTGTGTGTATGGTTTCAGGGAATGCTCTGATGCATTCTTATACATATAGTTGTCCTCTTTTCCCAGCATCACTTATTGAAGTGTCTTTTCTACATCTTATAGCCCTTCCTCCTTTGTCATAGATTAGGTGACCATAGATCTGTGTGTTTATCTCTGGGCTTTCTATCCTGTTCAGCTGGTCTACATCTCTGTTTTTACAGAAGTACCATACTGCCTTGATTACTATAGTTTTGTCTTATAGTCGGAAGCCAAGGAGTATGATGCCTCCAGCTCTGTTTTTCATTCTCAATTTTTTTTTTTTTTTGGCTATTTGGGGTGTAGGGGTGTTCCTGTTGTCTTAGCAGGTAAAGAATCCTCCTGCAATATGGGAGACATGGTTTTAATCCTTGGGTCAGGAAGAACCCCCAGAGAAGGAAATGGCAGCCAACTCAAGTAATCTTGCCTGAAAAATCCCATGCACCGAGGAGCCTGGTGGGCTAGAGTCCAAAGGGTCACAAAAAGTTGGACACGACTGAATGACTAAGCATTCTTGCATGTGTTTCCACACAGATTGTAAAATTTCCTGTTGTAATTATATGAAATATGGCTTTGTTAATTTAATAGGGGTTACATTGAATCTGTAGATAGCTTTGTTTTGTATACCCATTTTCACAATATTGCCACTTTCAAACCAAGAACATGGTGTATCTCTCCATCTATTTGTGTTGTCTTTGATTTTTTTTCATCAGTATCTTTTTTTTAATTGGAGGATAATTGCTTTACAATATTTTGTTAGTTTCTGCCACACATCAACACAAATCAGACATAGGTATATATATGTCCCATTCTGCATGGACCGCCCTCTCACCTATCATTCAATCGCACCTCTCTAGGTTGTCACAGAGCATCAGATTTGAGTTCCCTGCATTATACAGCAAATTCACACTGGTTATCAATTTTACATAGGGTGATGCATATGTTTCAATGTTACTGTTTCAAATCACCACTCTCTTACCTTCCATCATTGTGTCCACAGTTTGCTCTCTCTGTCTGCATCTACATTGCTGCTCTGCAAGTAAGTTCATAAATACCATCTTTCTAGATTCCATACATATGCATTAATATATGTTATTTGTTTTTCTCTTTCTGACTTACTTCACTCTGTATAATAGGCTCTAGGCTCATTCACCTCAATAGAACTGACTCAGATGCATTCCTTTTACCAGCTGAGTAATATTCCACTGTATATCTGTACCACACTTCTTTATCCATTCATCTTTCAGTGGACACCTAGGTTGCTTCCAAGTCCTAGCTGCTTCCATGTCCATGTAGACAGTGCTGCAATTAACACAGTGGGTACATTTATCTTTTTTAATTCTGATTTTTTTTTAAATTTATTACTCATTGATATGAATCAGCCATTGGTTTACATGTGTTCCCCATCCTGAACCTCCCTCCCACCTCCCTTCACATTTTCTAAGAGTGTATTTCCAGTAGTGGGATTGTTGGGTCATAGGATAGTTTTAATCCTAGTTTATAAAGGAATCTCCATACTGTTTTCTGTAGTGATTGTATCAGTTGAAATTCCCACCACCAGTACAAGAGGGGCCCCTTTTCCCCAAACCGACTCCAGCATTTATTGTTTGTAGATTTTTGGATGATGGCCATTGTGATGAGTATGAGGTGTCACCTTATTGTAGTTTTGATTTGCATTTCTATAATAATGAGAAATGTGGAACATCTTTTCATGTGTTTATTCACCATCTGTACATCTTCTTTGGACAAATGTCCATTTAGGCCTTCTGCCCATTTTTTTGATAGGGTTGCTTTTCTCTTTTTGGTATTGACCTGTATGGGCTGCTTCTTTATTTTGGAGATTATTCCTTTGTCAGTTGTCTCATTTGCTATTATTTTCTCCTAGTCTGAGCATTGTCTTTTCATCTTATTTATAATTTTCTCTGCTGTGAAAAGATTTTAAGTTTAATTGTTGCTGTGCACTTGCTCAGTCATGTCTGACTCTTTGCGAGCCCATGGCCTGCAGCAAGACAGGCTTCCCTGTGCTTCACCATCTCCCAGAGCTTGCTCAAACTCATGTCCATCGAGTCTGTGATGTCATCCAATCATCTCATCTTCTGTCATTCCCTTCTCCTCCCGCCTTCAATCTTTCTCAGCATCAGGGTCTTTTCCAATGAGTTAGTTCTTTGCATCAGGTGGCCAAAGTATTGGAGTTTCAGCTTCAGCATCAGTCCTTCCAATGAACACCCAGAACTGATTTCCTTTTGGATTGACTGGTTGGATCGCCTTGCTGTCCAAGTTACTCTCAAGAGTCTTCTCCAACACCACAGTTCAAAAACATAAATTCTTCAGCACTCAGCTATCTTTATAGTCCAATTCTCACATCCATACATGACAACTGGAAAAACCATAGCCTTGACTAGATGGATCTTTGTTGGCAAAGTAACATCTCTGCTTTTCAATATGCTGTCTAGGTTGATCATTTTTTTTCTTCCAAGGAGCAAGTGTCTTTTGATTTAATTGCTGCAGTCACCATCTGCAGTGATTTTGGGGCCCCCCAAAATAAAATCTCTCACTATTTCCATTGTTTCCCCATCTATTTGCCATGAAGTGATGGGACTGGATGCCATGCTTTTAGTTTTATGAATACTGAATTTTAAGCCTACTTTTTCACTGTCCTCTTTCACTTTCATCAAGAGGCTTTTTAGTTCTTCTTCACTTTCTGTCATAAGTGTGGTGTTATCTGTATATCTGAGGTTATTGATATTTCTCCCGGCAATCTTGATTCCAGCTTGTGCTTCCTCCAGCCCAGCATTTCTCAGGATGTACTCTGTATATAAGTTAAATAAGCAGGGTGACAATATATAGCCTTGATGAACTCCTTTCCCAATTTGTTGTTTCATGTCCGGTTCTAACTGTTGCTTCTTGTGCTGCATACAGATTTCTCAGGAAGTGGTCTGGTGGTCTGGTATTTCCTTCTCTTTCAGAATTTTCCACAGTCTGTTTTGATCCACACAGTCAAAGGCTTTGGCATCGTCAATAAAGTAGAAGCAGATGTTTTTCTGGAACTCCCTTGCTTTTTCTATGATCCAACAGATGCTGGTAATTTGATCTCTGGTTCCTCTGCCTTTTCTAAATCTAGCTTGACTATCTGGAAGTTCATAGGTCACGTACTATTGAAGCCTAGATTGGATAAATTTGAGCATTACTTTAGTAGAATGTGAAATGAGTGCAATTGTTTGGTAGTTTGAACATTCTTTTTTTTTATTTTTTTTAAATTTTATTTTACTTTACAATACTGTATTGGTTTTGCCATACATTGACATGAATCCACCATGGGTGTACATGCATTCCCAAACATGAACCCCCCTCCCACCTCCCTCCCCATAACATTCTTAGGCATTGCCTTTCTTTGTGATTGGAATGAAAACTAATCTTTTCCATTCCTGTGGCCAGTGCTGAGTTTTCCAAATTTGCTGGCATATTTAGTGTAGCACTTTCATAGCATCATCCTTTACGATTTGAAATAGCTTGACTGATATTCCATCACCTCCACTAGCTTGGTTCATAATGATGCTTCCTAAAAGCCCACTTGACTTTGCATTCCAGGATGTCTGGTTGTAGGTGGATAATCACATCATCATGGTTATCTGAATCATGAAGATCTTTTTTGTTTAGTTCTTCTATGTATTCTTGCCACCTCTTAATATCTTTTGCCTCTCTTAGGTTTGTACTATTTTTGTCCTTTATTGTGACCATCTTTGCATGAAATATTCCCTGGTATCTCTAATTTTCTTGAAGAGACCTCTAGTCTTTTCCATTCTATTGTTTTCCTTTCTTTCTTTGCATTGATCATTGAGGAAGACTTTCTTGTCTCTCCTTGCTCTTCTTTGGAACTCTGCATTCGGATCGGTATATCTTTTCTTTTCTCCTTTGCTTTTAGCTTCTCTTCTTTTCTCAGCTATTTGTAAGGCTTCCTTAGACAACCATTTTGCCTTTTTGCATTTCTTTTTCTTTGGGATGGTCTTGATCACTGGCTCCTGTACAATGTCACAAACCTCCAACCATAGTTTTTCAGGCACTCTGTGTAACAGATCTAATCCCATGAATCTATTTGTCACTTCCACTGTATAATCATAAGGCATTTGATTTAAGTCATACCTGAATGGTCTAGTGGCTTTCCCTACTTTCTTCAATTTAAGTTTGAATTTGTCAATAAGGAGTTCCTGATCTGAGCAACAGTCAGCTCTCAGTCTTATTTTTGCTGACTGTATAGCGCATCCCATCTTTGGCTGCAAAGAATATAATCAATCTGATTTTAGTATTGACCATCTGGTGATGCCTATGTGTAGAGTCATCTCTTGTGTTGCTGAAAGGGGGTGTTTGCTATGACCAGTGCATTCTCTTGGCAAAACTCTGTTAGCCTTTGCCCTGCTTCATTTTGTTCTCCAAAGCCAAATCTGCCTGTTACTCCAGCTGTCTCTTGACTCCCTACTTTTGCATTCCAGTCCTTTGTAAAGAAATCGACATCTTTTGGGGACATTAACTCTAGAAGGTCCTGTAGGTCTTCATAGAACTGTTCAACTTCCACTTCTTCAGCATTCCTGGTTGCGGCATAGACTTGGATGATTGTGATATTGAATGGTTTGCCTTGGAAATGAATAGAGATCATTCCTTTTTTTTTTTTTTTTTTTTTTGAGATTGTACCCAAGTATTGCATTTCAGACTCTTGCTGACAATGAGAGCTGCTCCATTTCTTATAAGGGATTCTTGCCCACAGGAGTAGATATAATGGTTATCTGAGTTAAATGTGCCCATTCCAGTCCACTTTAGTTCACTGATTCCTAAAATATTGATGTTCACTCTTGTCATCTCCTGTTTGACCACTTCCAATTTACCTTTATTCATTGACTTAACATTCCAGGTTCCTATGCAATATTGCTCTTTACAGCATCGAACTTTACTTGCATCACCAGTCACATTCACAACTAGGCATTGTTTTTGCTTTGGCTCTTCATTCATTCTAGAGTTATTTCTCCACTTTTCACCAGTAGCATATTGGCCACCTACTGACCTGGGGAGTTGATCTTTCAGTGTCAAATCTTTTTGCCTTTTCATACTGTTAATGGGATTCTCAAGGAAAGAATGCTGAAGGTAAGTTTATTCCTAGGTATTTTATTCTTTTTGTTGAAATAGTGAATGGGATATTTCCTTAATTTCTCTTTCTGTTTTTTTTTTATTAGTTTATAGGAATACAAGAGTTTTCTGTGTATTAATTTTATATCCTGTGACTTTACTATATTCATTGAATAGTTCTAGCATTAATAATTTTCTGGTGTCATATTTAGGGTTTTCTGTGTATAGTATATGTAAACTGCAAACAATGAGAGTTTTACTTCTTTTCCAATATGGATTCCTTTTATTTATTTTTCTTCTCTGATTGCTCTGGCTAGATTTTCCAAAACTATGTGAATAATATTGGTGAGAGTGGAAACCCTTGTCTTGTTCCTGATCTTAGAGGAAATGCCTTCAGCTAGTCCCCTGTGAAAATAATGTTCCCTTTGAGTTTGTTATATATGGCCTTTATTATGTTGAGGTATGATTCTTCTATGCCTATATTTTGGAGAGTTTTTATCATTAACAGGTGTTCAATTCTGTGGAAAGTTTCTCTACATCCATTGAGATAATGATATGGTGTTTATCTCTCCATTTGTTAATATGATGTATCACATTAATTGATTTGCATATAGTGAAGAATCCTTGAATCACTGGGATAAAGCCTGCTCGATTATGATGCATGATTCTTTTTATGTGTTATTGGATTCTGTGGAGGATTTTTGAATTTAGAATTTTTCTGAGAATTTTTACATCTATGTTAATCAGTGATATTGGCCTGTAATTTTCTTTCTAATGGCATCTTTGTCTGATTTTGATATCAAGCTGATGATGGCCTCTAGAATGAGTTTGGGAGTTTTTCTTCATCTGCAATTTTCTGGAAGAGTCTGAGCAGTATATTTGTTAGCTCTTCTTTAAAATTTTGATAGAATTTTCCTGTGAATCTATCTGATCCTGAGCTTTTGTTTGTTGAAAGACTTTTTATTAAAGTTCCAATATCTGGGGTTGTGATTGGTCTGTTCATATTTCTTATTTCTTCCTGGCTCAGTTTTGGAAGGTTAAACTTTTCTAAGAAGTTGTCCATTTCTTTGAGGTTGTCCGTTTTATTGGCATATAGTTGCTCATAGTAGTCTTTTACGATCTTTTTGTATTTCTAAATTGTCTGTTGCAACTTATTTTTCATTTCTAGTTTTATTGATTTGAGTCTTCTCCAGTTCTTTCTTGATGAATCTGGGGAATGGTTTGTTAACATTAGTATCTTATAGTTTTCTCTGCAGAAGTCATCTCCTTATGTAGGTCTATTACTTAGTATGTTATTTTGTTTGTTGTTTCATTAGTAAATGGGATTGTTTCCTTAACTTTTCCTTCTGATCTTTTGTTGCTATAGGGATAGGGATTGTGTATAGGACTGCAAAAGATTTCTGTGTATTGATTTTGTATCCTGAAACTTTACTAAATTCATTGATTGGATCTAGTAGTTTTCTGGTGTCATCTATAGATTTTCTATGTGTAGCAACATGTCATTTGCAAAGAGTTACAGTGTTACTTCTTCAATTTGGATTAATTTTACTTCTTTTTCTTTTCTGATTGCCATGGCTAGTACTTACACAATTATGTTGAGTAATAGAGGCAAAAGTCAATACCCTTGTATTATTCTTGATTTTGTAGGAAATGTTCCCAGTTTTTCACCATTAAGAATAATGTTTGTTTTTGGTTTGTCATATTTGGGCTTTATTATGTTGAGGTAGGTTCATTCTACTCCTACTTTCTGGAGAGTTTTTTTTTATCATACATGGGTGTTGAATTTTGACAAAAGCTTTTTCTGCATCTGTTAAATGACCATACGGTTTTTAGTCTTCAGTTTGTTAACATGTTGTATCATAATGATTTATTTGAATGTATGGAGCAACCCTCACATCACTGGGGGCAAATCTCACTTGATGGTGATATATGATCCTTTTACTGTATTGTTGGATTCAGTTTGCCAGTATTTTGTAGAAGATTTTTGAGTCTATGTTCATCAGTGATATAGACCTGTAATTGTCTTTCTTTGTGATATCTTTGTCTGGTTTTGATTTCAGAGTGATGCTGTCCTCATAGAATAAGCTTGAGAGTATTCCTTATTGGCAAATTTTTGAGAGTTTGAGAAATAAAAGCATTAGCTCTTCTTTAAATGTTCAGTAGAATTCTCATATGAAGCCATCTGGTCCTGGACTTTTGTTACCTGGAAGATTCTTAATCACAGTTTCAATTTCATTACTTGTGATTAGTCTGCTCATATTTTCTATTTATTCTTGTTTCAGTCATGGGAGATTGTACCTTTCTAAGAATTTCTTCTCGGTCGCCCACTTTTTTGTCATATAGTTGTTTGTAGTAGTCTTTCACCCATTGTATTTTTGTGGTGTTTATTTTAGCTTCTCTTATTTCATTATTAGTATTATGATATGAACTCTCTCCCTTTTTTCCCCTTAAGACTATCTAAAGGTTTATCAATTTTGCTTATCCTCTAAAAGAACCAGCTTTTAGTTTCAAGTTTCATTGATAATTTATATGTTTTAATTTCTATTTCATTTACTTCTCCGATCTTTATGATTTCTTTCCTTCTACTAACTTTGAGGTTTCATTGTTGTTGTCCATCTTTATTTAATTTCTCTATGTGTAAAGTTAGGTTGTTTATTTGAGATTTTCCTTGTTTCTTGAGGTAGGATTGTATTGCTGGAAACTTCCCTCTTAGGCTTGCTTTTATTGGATCCCATAGATTTGGGTCATTGAGTTTTCATTGTCATTTGTTTTAAGTATTTTTGTAATTTCCTCTTTGATTTTTTTCAGTGATATCTTCATTATTTAGTTGCATATTTACTAGCCTTCATGTGTTCTATATTTTACAGTTTTTTTTCTTTAATTGATTTTTAAACTCATAGTGTTGTGCTTGGAAAAGATGCTTGATACCATTTCAATTTTTTTTAATGTACCAAGGCTTGATTTTTGTCACAGCGTGTGATCTATCATGGAGAGTGTACTGTGTGCACATGAAAAGGATGAATTCTGTTGCTTTTAGATGAAATGTCTTATAGATATCAATTGTCTATTTGGTCTATTTTGTCATTTAAGTTTGTGTTTCCTTATTTTTTCTCAAGATGATCTATCTATTGGTGTAAGTGGGGTGTTAAGGTCTCCCACTATTATTGTGTTACCGTCAATTTCCCCTTTTATGGCTGTTAGCATTTTCCTTATGTTGGATGTATAAATATTCATAACTGGTATGTATTCTTCTTGACTTGATTCCTTGATCATTATGTGGTGTCCTTCCTTGTCTCTTGCAACAGTTTTTTATTTTAATGTGTTTTCTCTAATATGAGTACTGCTATTCCAGCTTTCTTTTGACTTTCATTTCCATGGAATATCTATTTCCATCCTCTCACTTACGGTCTGTATGTGTCCTTGGATCTGAAGCATGTCTCCTGTCAGCAGCATATATATGCGGGGGTTGTTTTTGTATCCATTCAGTTAGTCTGCATCTTTTGGTTGCAGCATTTAATCCATTTACATTTAATGTAATTATAAATATGTAAGTTACCATTACCCTTTTCTTAATCATTTTTGTAGGTCGTTTTCTTCTCTTGTGTTTCCTGCCTAGAGAAATCACTTTAACTTTTGTTGTAAAGTTGAATTCATAGTGCTGAATTCTTTTGGTTGTCTGTAAAGCTTTTGATTTCCTTGTTGAATCTGAATGAGATCCTTGTTAGGTAGAATAATTTTGTTTATACGATTTTTCTTTTCATTACTTTAAATATAACCTGCCACCCCATTCAGGCATGAAGACTTCCGCTGAAAAATCAGCTAATAACCTTAATGGGATTTTCTTGTATATTATTTGTTGCTTTCCCCTTGCTGCTTTTAATATTTTTTCTTTGTATTCAATTTTTATTAGTTTAATCAATATCTGTCTCAGCATGTTTCCCCTTGGGTTTCTCCTGTCTGGGCTAGCTATGCTTCCTGTACTTGGGTGATGATTTCCTTTCTCATGTTAGAGAGGTTTTCAACTATAATTTTTTTCAGTTATTTTGTCAGATTATTTATCTTCTTCTAAGACACCTGTAATTTGATTATCAGTGTGTTTATTGTTTTCGAAGAAGTCTCTGACACTATCTTCATTTCTTTTCATTTTTTCCCTTTATTCTGATCCATGACAGTTATTTCCATCATTCTACCTTTTAGCTCATATATCCATTTCTCTGCCTCATTTATTATGCTATTGATCCCTTACAGTGTATTTTCATTTCAATTACTGTGTTTCATCTGTGAGTTTAGTATGACTTCATGCAGCCTGTCTATTGATGGGTGGGTTCCTGTCTTGCTGGTTGTTTGGCATGAAATGTTCAGCATTATGTAATCTGTAGACATTTTGGTGGAGCCAGGTCTTTGTATCAATATAGATACTTTCAGGAAATACACAGCAATTAATTTTCCCTGGGCCTGGAAAATCTCTGTGGTCCAGAATCCTGGACTCAGTGCTCCCTGTCCAGAGCCCTAGGCCTGATCCCTGGCTAGAAAACCCAAAGCCCACAACCCAAAAACATGGCTAAAGAAAAAAAGAAAACAACAACAACAACAAACTGACAAAACCCAAAACAAATGTATAGGAATAGAATCAAACAGAAACGAAAAAGAAGCAGACGGAAAAGAGAGAGAGAGAAAAAAAAAGAACAAACAAAAGAGCTTAAAAATGAAAACAATAAGGACTAAACTAAGGGAAAGAGCAAGAGAAAGCAAACATAAACACATAAAATGATCAAAAAAGAACAAAAGCAAGAAAAAACAAAACAACAAAAAGTAAACTAGAAAATATATATGTATATATGTTTAAAAGTAATAAAAACAACACTAATATTTGAACTAAATGAAACAAACAAAAAATGTAATAGTAATAAGAATATTTTCCTGGAGCTTCCTCTTCAGTGTCCTTGCTCCCACAGTGAGCCATGGTCAACCCCCACCTCCCCAGGAAGTACTCTAATACCTCTTGGCAAGACTCTGGACCTGGTGTGGGCACGGTGGGGTCAGCTCAAACTCTGACATGGCCCAACTTCCATGTATACTTACCTCCAAACTCACTGTTGCTAAAGCTAGACCTTAGTTGTGGGAACACTTATTGTCTATTCAGATGTTCAACATATGCAGGCATTACCAAGCTGATCACAAGAATTTAATCCATAACTTGTACGGCCTGGGGAGATTTCCATTCCTTTTCCTTAGCTGCACCACCCGTGAGACTCAGCTTGCTTTTCATCCCACCTCTGCATGGTTGTCACCCTTAGGCATCTATTCCTTGCCAAAGAGAGAGGAAGTGAAAACATTGGCTAGTTGGGTACACTTACTTATTCAGGATGGGGAGGGGTATGTTGGCCACAACTGGAGGGATGAGAGAAGTGCTTGAAGTGGTGGAAACTGTTAGGCAGTTGCAAAAGACTGGGGCACACTTGCCCTGTTGACAGTCCTTCCCAGTGCCTGAGAAGGCAGGGGTTGGCGTGTGGGGGCAGTGGCAGACCTGTACCTCGGATACCACCCAACAGTAGCACCTCATTATTTAGGCAGGTCATGCTTCTTCTAGTGGTATTCCAGGCCATGGGGGCCCACACTCCCATCCCGTAGTTTGTATTAACATAGCCAACAGGGTTCCTCTCCCTGTGTCTGCTCTCTTAGTCCCATACTTTAGCACTCAGCCCCCACCAACACTGGCAGATTCCTGTCTCAAACAGGGATACTCAGGGCTGATTCCCAAGGAGGATGTGTGATGGGCAGTGCTCAGGACACTGGAGCTGACATGGGCAGAGGAGGCCTTGGCTTGAGGAGTGGGCAAATTGCCCTTACCTGTGCACACAGAGGTCAAAGTCAGAAGGTGGGGAAGAGGATTACAACTGTGCCTCTGCTGCTTGTGCACCATTCATCAAGATGCCTGGCTTCTACAGTGTCCCAGGCTTTTTCTGCAAACTTTCCCAGTTGTGGAGCTTCTTACTCCTGTTCCTTCAGGCTGTTTTTCCACAGCCTTTTCACAGTCCCCTCTTTGGGTCTCACTCCAAACCCCACTTTCCAGCACCCAGCATCCCCTTTGTAACAGGAGACACCTGATTCAGGCTTGGGTGAGTAGAGCAGCAGCATGGAGCATGTGCACAGTTCTTACTTTGTCGTGCCTTACATTGACCATCTGCTATAATCTCCTTTAATCCCCCAAAGGCCGCTTTCTGTCCCAGCTGACTAGCCTGTGAGGGATTGTTCTGAGTGTGGGAACCTCTTCTTAACTTTAGATTCCTTCATGGGTTGCTGGTCTCTTTTTTGATTCCTCTTTTCTCATCTTTCTTTCATCCTACCCAGTTGCGAGGGGAATTTTCTTGTCCTTTTAGGTGTCTGAAATTTTCTGCTAATGTTTAGCAGATATCCTGTGAGAACTGTTCTATTTGTAAATGTATTCTTGATACACTTGTGAGAACAGAAGATTATGTGTCCTAGTCAGTCATCTTGACTCCTCCCCCTTTTATTAGGTATTTTAAAACAATCAAACTCTCAAATCAGCTTTAATAAAAATAATCTTTTTTTTTTTTGCATTCATGTTTCATCAGTATATGTGCTGGGGTTTTATTTATTTTTCAATTTCCCAACTTTACCAAGATAAAACTGACAAGCAAAATTTGTATATATTTAAGATTTGCAACTTGTTTCAGGGTACATATATATTACGAAATGAGTATACCACAATCAAGCTAATAAACAGATTAATCAACTCATATAGTTACCTTTTTTGTGGTAAGAACATTTAACATTCAAGGTTTACTTTTTAAACAAATATCAGCTATATAATACAATTAACTATAGTCACCATGCAATATAGTATATTTTCAGAAATAATTCATCCTGTGTGACTAAAAATTTGTACTCATTGACCAATATCACTGCATTTCCCCCACCTACCAGCCTCCTGGTTACCACCATTCTACTCTGAGATTCTATAAGTTGGATATTGTGGCTTTCACGTTTGAGATCTCATGAAGTATTTGACTCTATGTTCCTGCTTATCATCTGTACCTGTCTTGAATCGTCTGATATTTCTATTTTTGACTTTTTTTTAAGAAACGTCTAGAGTCTTCCCTGTAGCTCAAAAGGTTAAGAATCTGCCTGCAATGCAGGAGACCCGGGTTTGATCCCTGGGTCAGGAAGATCCTCTGGAGAAGGGAATTGCAGTCCACTCCAATATTCTTGCCTGGAGAATCCCATGGACAGAGGAGCCTGGCAGGCTATAGTACATGGGATCGCAAAGAGTCAGACATGACTGAGCGACTAACACTGCTACTACTATACTGTTTTCCATAAGGGTTATATCAATTTACATTACCACAAACTGTACAAGGGTGCCCCTTTCTCCACATCTTCACCAAGACTTGTTATTTTTTCTGTTTTTGATAATAACTATTCTAACAGGTGTGAGGTGAAATTTCATTGTGCTTTTGATTTCCACTTCTCTGAATATTAGTGATATTGAGGATTTCTTTATGTACCTGTTGGAAATTTTCATTGGAAAAAATGTCTATTCAGTTCCTGAGCCTATGTTTAAATCAGATTGTTTTCTTCCTATTGAGTTGTATGATTTACTTATGTAGATTAGATATTAATGCCTTAGCAGATACAGGTTTTACACACACCCCCCCCCATTCTATAAGTTACCTGTTTGCTCTGTTGACTATTTCCTTTGCTGTGCAGTACCTTTGTAGTTTTAGGCAATCTCACTTGTCTTTTTGTATCCTGCAAGTTTACTATACTTATTATTTCTAACGGATTTTTCATGTAGTCTTTAGACTTTCCTATAAGTGTATACCATTTGCAAACTCCAGTACTTTGGCCACCTCATGCGAAGAGTTGACTCATTGGAAAAGACTCTGATGCTGGGAGGGGTTGGGGGCAGGAGGAGAAGGGGACGACAGAGGATGAGATGGCTGGATGGCATCATTGATTCGATGGACGTGAGTCTGAGTGAACTCTGGGAGTTGGTGATGGACAGGGAGGCCTGGCATGCTGCGATTCATAGGGTTGCAGAGAGTCGGACACAACTGAGAGACTGAACTGAACTGGAGTGATAAGTGTATACCATCTGCAAACAGAAAAAAATTAGTTTCTTCCTTTCAAATTGGCATGGACTTTTTTTTTTTTTCTTGCCTGAATTCACTCTGGATAGGACTTTCAGTACTATGTTGAGTAGAAGTGGTGAGAGTGAGCATCCTTTTCTTGTTCCTTATCTTAGTGGAAAGGCTTTTTAGCTTTCCACAATTGAGAATGATGTTAGCTGTGGGTTTATGCTCAATGATCTCTACAGTGTTGAAATACATTTCTTTTATACCTAATTTTAACAGAATTTTTATTATGAAAAGATACTGAGCTTTCTCAAGTGCATTTTCTGCATCAGTAGAGATTATTCATTCTGTTAATGTGGCGTATCTCATGAGAGAGATTTTTTTCGATTCTTTAGACTTTATGTTTTTTTAAAAAAATATGTCATAATAAAAATATAAACCCCACATAAACTCACAGCCACTGTGCTTGGAAGTATCAACATTTCTTAGAGTGAAGGTTGCAAGGTGTAGGAGTGACCTGGGACTGGCTTTCAAGGTCCACGCAAATGTGGGGAGAAAGGACACAGGTTTGCAGTCTAGGATGGAAGGAGGTGGGCAACTGTCTTTTCCTGGAATACTAAGGGAAAATGTACATTGTCATATATTCTCTCTTGGGCTAACACTGACCTATGTCTCTCTCATGTGGCCATAAATCTTGATCATGAAGTATGGTCCTTTTAATGTGGCTTTGAATTTAGATTGCTAGTAACTTGTTGAGAATTTTTTTATCTATGTTCATCTGGGATATTGGCCTTTAATTTTCTTCTTATAATGTTCTTCTCTAACTTTGATATCAGGATAATACTGGCCTCATAAAAGAAGTGTTCCCTACTCTTCAATTTCTTGGAAGAGTTTTTACAATTGATGCTAATTCTTCTTTAAATGTTTCATAAACCTCACCAATGAAGCTATGAGCCTAAACTTTGCTTTGTTGGGAGGTTTTTGGTTACTCATTCAATCTCCTACCACATTATTGGTTGGTTCAGATGTTCTACTCATGAAATTGTTTGGGTAGGTTATATTTAGAAAGTTATCAATTTTTCTAGGTTATTCAACTTATTGGTGTATAATTGTTATTAGTCTTTTTATGATTTTTTCTGCTTATGTCACCTCTTTTATTTCTGAATTTGAGTCTTTTCTGTCTCTATTTTTCATTAGTCTGTGTGTTCCAAGTCGTTTCAGTCATGTCTAACTCTTTGCGACCTTGTGGACTGTAGCCCAGGCTCCTGTGTCCATGGGATTCTTCAGACAAGAGTACTGGAGTGGATTGCCATGTCCTCCTCCAGGGGACCTTCCTGACACAGGGATTCAACCCACATCTCAAGGGTCGCCAGCATTGATAGGCAGATTCTTTATCCCTGAGACACCTTTGAAGCCCTTTTAGTTAGTCTAGCTAATGGCAATTTCTTTTAATCTTGTTAAAAAAACTAGCTCAATTTTGCTAATATTTTCTACAGTCTTTTGGGATTCTATGTATTACTAATCTTTATTATGTCCTACTTTATGCTAAATTGGTCTTAGATTGTTCTTTTTCTGTTTCCTTGAGGCATAAATTATACTGTTCAGTTGAAATATTACTTTTGTCTGATTGTAAGCAATTATTTATATAAACTTCTTTCTTAAAACTGATTTTGCTGCATCCCATAACTTTTTGTATGTCCTGCTCTCATTTGTTTCAGGATATGCTTAATTTCAACTTTTTATTTCTTCTTTGAACAATTGATTGCTCAGGACTACGTTGTTTAATTTCTATGTATTTGTGAATTTTCCAATTTTCCTACTATTAATGATTTTGAGTTCCATACCCTTGAAGGTAAAGATACTTGCTATAATCTCAGTCTTCTTAAAATGTTAAGACTTCTTTGTAGCCTAACATATGATCTCTCCTGGAGAATGTTGTGTGTATCCTTGAAAAGATTGTGTATTCTGCTCCTGTACGTGAAATGTGCTGTATCTATCTGCCAGGTCAATTTCATTTATAGTATTGTTCAAGTCTGCTAACTCCTACTGATTTTTTGTCTGGATGATAAACATATTGTTGAAGTTGGGATATTATAACACCTTGCTATTATTGTTTTGCTATGTCTTTCTCCCTTCAGTTCTATTAGTATTTGTTCTATATATTTAAATGATATGATGATGGTGCCTATGTATTTATAATTGCTATATCATTTTAACAAATAGACACCATTCTCTTTGCATAGTAACCTTCTTTCTCTTTTTTTAAAGTCACATTGTAACAAGTATGATCATAAACATACTTGGCCACTTGATCAAACTTAGAAAATACAAAACACACACACACACACACACACACACACACAGGTAGACATTTTTCCAAAAAAAGTTTTCTACTTCTGTTTAATTCATGGTAAAATCTGTTTGTGTGCATGCGTGCTTAGTTGCTTCAGTCGTATCTGACTCTGTGCTACCTTATGGACTGTAGCCTGCCAGGTTCCTCTGTCCATGGGATTCTCCAAGGCAAGAATATTGGAGTGGATTGCCATGCCCTCCTCTAGGGGATCTTTCTGACTCAAGGATGGAAGCTACAGTGTCTCCTCCATCTTTTGCATCGTGGGCAGATTCTTTACTGCTGAGCAACTGGGAAGTGAAAATACTGATTAGATATTTGTAATCCATACCATATGACAGTCATATGAATAGTCAACTGGATTTTGTATGATATTCAATATTGCTAATGCCTTAAGAATTACAATTAAAGATGCAACTGAAATTAAAAATGCAATAGAAAAATTGATAGTAGTTGAGATGTTGCAGAGGAAAGTGAACTGAAAGAGTAGTGGAAATCACACAAAATAAACAGAAAAATATAATGTGAATAGTTTAAGAGACCTCTGGTTCTACAACAAGCATATTATAATTCCATTATACACGTCCCCCAAAATAAGAAGACAAAAAGGTAGAGAACTTATTTGAAAATATAAAGTTAAAAACCTCTTCAACCTCAGAATGAGACATCCAGGTGAAACAGTTAAAGCTTAGGCAGGCAGTCCAAGGCCCTTTAAGGAGTGGGTGAACATTCTTACTCATGCTTTCCTTAAGCCTTATGTAACATTTTATCTTGCCTGAGAACTGGCATTTCTTTAGGTCAGGGACTAATGACTACATAGCACAATGTCTTACTCATGGAAATGCTTTTCTTGGACTCTGTGTTAATAGTTATAATTGTAACAAATCTTGCTGGGGAGCCTGTTTCTCAAGACTTGTATCCCTGATTACACAGAAACAGTGTATCTTGCGCAGAGACATTGCCCAAACCGTTCTCCCTGGCTAATCTTGTGCCAAAGTTATCTCAGGATGTATGCCTTGGTAAAGGGTCTCGTGGAACTCTTACATTTGAGGTACTCTTTTTATCTATTCTCAGCAGATAGCAGAAAAGTTTATATGGCCTTGCTTAAACTAGTGAAGGTGGATATTCTCCTACCAGCTTCTGATGTCTATGTCAGAAGCTTTATCTGTCACTTTCACATCAAATAAAAATCTACAAAAACTGTCTTTGGTCCTGGAGTTAAATCTTCTTCAGAGACCACAAATCCAGTGGTGCTATTCACCATACATGTAAGCTATCACAGGTAAGACACATAGTAAGTGAGGTGACAAAAGGTAAACAGAATTATAAAAGGAGCAAGAAAAAAGCAACTAGCTACATACAAGAAACTCCCACAAGACTATCGGCTGATTTTTCAGCAGAAACTTTGTAGGCCAGAAGGGAGTAGCATGAAATATTAAAGTGATAAAAGGAAAGGACCTATAAACCGGAATATTCTATCTGACAGGTCTATCATTCAAATTTGAAGCTGAGGTAAAGAGTTTTAAAGACAAGCAAATCTAAAAGTTCAGCACAACTAAACAGCTTTATAAGAAATGTTAAAAGGGCTTCTATAAATGGAGAAGAGATTATAACTGGAAATATTGATAAATGCAAATACACAGCAAATATCAACCACTTATATAACTAAAGGATAGGAGAAAAATTACTAAAATCACCTATAATCTCTCTTCCTTTCTCTCTCTTTCTACGTATTTATATATCTATATCTATCTATTTATATATAAAGAAATTTATGTATGTCTATACAAATATATGTATATATATTGTTGTTCAGCCACTCACTCGTGTCTAACTTTTTGCAACTCCAACACCTGTACCACTCCAGGCCTCTCTGTCCTTCACTATCTCCCAGAGTTTGCTGAAACTCATGTTCATATTGGATGATACCATCAAAATACTTCTTTGTACCACTCCTGGCCTCTCTGTCCTTCATTATCTCCTAGAGTTTGCTGAAATTCACGTTCATGTTGGATGATACCATCATAATATTTCATCCTCTGTCACCTTCTTCTCCTCCTGCCCTCAATTTTTCCCAGCATCAGTGTCTTTTCCAATGAGTTGGCTCTTCACATCAGGTGGCCAAAGGATTGGAGCTTCAGCTTCAGCAACAATCCGTCCAACAAATATTCAAGGTTGATTTCTTTTAGAATTGACTGATTTCATCTCCTTGATGTCCAAGAAATTCACAAGCATCTTCTCCAGCACCACAGTTCAAAAGCATCAATTCTTTGGCACTCAGACTTCTTTATGGTCCAACTCTCACTTCTGCACGTGACTACTGGAAAAAACACGGTTTTGACTATACTGACCTTTTTTGGCAAAGTGAAATTTCTGCTTTTTAACATGCAGTCTAGGTTTATCATAGCTTTTCTTCCAAGGAGCAAGCTTCTTTTAATTTCATGGCTGAAGTCACAGTCTGCAGTGATTTTGGAAGAAAATAAAATCTGTCACTGTTTCAATTTTTTCCCCTTCTATTTGCCATGAAGTGAAAGAACTGGATGGGATGATATTAGTTCTTTGTATGTTGAGTTTTAAGCCAACATTTTTACTCTCCTCTTTCACTTTCATCAAGAGGCTCTTCAGTTCATCTTTGCTTTCTGCCATTGGAGTGGTATAATCTGCATATATGAGGTTATTGATATTTATTCCCCCAATCTCTAATCCATATTGTGAGTCATCCAGCTTGGCATTTCACATGATGCACTCTGCATGTAAGTTAAATAAGCAGGGTGACAATATACAGCCTTGTCATAACCCTTACCCAATTTTGAAGCAGTCCGTTGTTCCATGTCATTTTAATTGTTGGTTCTTGACCTGCATGCAGGTTTCTCATGAGGCCGGTAAGGTGGTCTGGTACTTCCATCTCTAAGAATTTTTCACAGTTTGTTGTGATCCACACAGTCTGTTGTGATCCACACAGTCAAATCCTCTAGCATAGTCAATGAAGAAGTAGATGTTTTTTGGAATTCCCTTGCTTTTTCTATGATCCAACGGATGTTGACAATTTGATTTCTTCTTCCTCTGCCTTTTCTAAATCCAGCTTATACAACTGGAAGATCTTGTTTCACATACTCTTGAAACCTAGATTGAAGGATTTTGAGCATTACCTTGCTAGCATGTGAAATCATCACAATTCTGTAGTTGTTTGAACAGTCTTTGGCATTGCTCTTCTTTGGGATTAGAATTAAAACTGACCTTTTCCAGTCTTGTGGCCACTGCTGACTTTTTCAAATTTGCTAACATATTGAGCCCAGCACTTTAACAGCATCATCTTTTAGGATTTGAAATACTTCAGCTAGAATTCCATCACCTCCACTAGCTTTGTTCATAGTGATGCTTCCTAATGTCCACTTATTTCACACTCCAGGATGTCTGGCTGTAGGTGAGTGACCACACCATCGTGGTTATCTGGATTATTAGGACCGATTTTGGACAGCTCTTCTGTGTATTCTTACCACCTTGTCTTAATATCTTCTGCTTCTGTAAGGTCCATACCATTTCTGTCCTTTATTGTGCCCATCTTGTCATGAAAATTTCCTTGGTATCTCTAATTTTCTTGAAGAAATCTCTAGTCTTTCACATTCTATAGTTATCCTCTATTTCTTTGCATTGTTCACTTACGGAGGATTTCTTATCTCTCCTTGCTATTATTTGGAACACTATGTTCAGATGGATATCTTTCCCTTTCTAGTTTGCCTTTCACTTCTATTGTTTTCTCAGCTATTTGTTAGGCCTCCTCAGACAATCACTTTGCTTTCATGCATTTCTTTTTCTTGGGGATGGTTTTGGTCCTTATGAACCTCCGCCCATAATTCTTCAGTCACTCTGTCTATCAGATATTATCCCTTGAATCTATTTGTCACTTCCACTGTATAATCATAAGGGACTTGATTTAGGTCATATCTGAAGAGCCTAGTGGTTTTCCTTACTTTTTTTCAATTAATTCTTAATTTTTCAATAAGTATTTTACAATCTGAGGCACAGTTAGCTCTTGGTGTATTTTTGCTGACTGTAGATTGCTTCTCCATCTTCAGCTACTAAGAACACAATCAATCGGATTTCAGTATTGACCATCTGGTGATGTCCATGTTTAGAGAGTGAAAAAGTTGGCTTAAAGCTCAACATTCAAAAAACTAAGATCATGGCATCTGGTCTCATCACTTCATGGGAAATAGATGGGGAAACAGTTACTGACTTTATTTTTCTGGGCTCCAAAATCACTGCGGATGGTGATTGCAGCCATGAAATTAAAAGACACTTACTCCTTGGAAGGGAAGTTATGACCAACCTAGATAGCATATTAAAAAGCAGAGACATTACTTTGCCAACAAAGTCTGTCTAGTCAAGGTTATGATTTTTCCAGTGGTCATGCATGGAGGTGAGAGTTGGACTATAAAGAAAGCTGAGCACCGAAGAATTGATGCTTTTGAACTGTGGTGTTGGAGAAGACTCTTGAGAGTCCCTTGGACTGCAAGGAGATCCAACCAGTTCATCCTAAAGGAGATCAGTCCTGGGTGTTCACTGGTAGGACTGATGCTAAAACTGAAACACCAATACTTTGGCCACCTGATGCGAAGAGCTGACTCATTTGAAAAAAAAAAAAAGAAAAAACCCTGATGCTGGGAAAGATTGAGGACAGAAGGAGAAGGGGACGACCGAGATTGAGACGGTTGGATGGCATCACCGACTCGATGGACATGAGTTTGGGTGAACTCCAGGAGTTGGTGATGGACAGGGAGGCCTGGCATGCTGCGATTCATGGAGTCTCAAAGAGTCGGACATGACTGAACGACTGAACTAAATTGAACTTGTGTTGTTTGAAGAGGTTTTTGTTATAACCAGTTCCTTCTCTTAGCAAAACTCTGCTAGCATTTGCCTTGCTTCATTTTGTACCACAAGGCCAAACTTGCCTGTTACTCCACGCAACTTTTGACTTCCTATTTTTGCATTCCTGTCCCCTATGATGAAAGGACATCATTTTTTGGTGTTAGTTCTAAAAGGTCTTATAGGGCTTCATAAAAATGTTCACCTTCAGGTTCTTTGGCATCAGCGGTTGGGGCATAGACTTGGATTAGTGTGATGTTGAATGGTTTGCCTTGAAAATGAACCGAGATCATTCTGTCATTTTTGAGATTGCATCCAAGAATGGCATTTCAGACTCTTGTTGACTATGAGGGTTATTTGGTTTCTCTTAAGGAATTTTTGCCCACAGTAGTAGATATAATGGTCACCTGAATTAAAGTCATCCATTCCCATCAATTTTAGTTCACTGATTCCTAGAATGTCAACGTTTACTCTTGCCATCTTCTGTGTGACCACATCCAACTTACCTTGATTCATGGACCTACCATTCTAGGTTCCTATGCAATACTGTACTTTAAAGCATCAGACTTTACTTTCACCACCAGACACATCCACAACTGGGATTCATTTCTGCTTCGGCTAGCCTCCTTATTCTTTCTGGAGCTATTTCTTCACTCTGCCCCAGTAGCATTATGGACAACTACTGACCTCAGGGGTTTATCTTCCAGTGTCATATGTTTTGCTTTTCATACTCTTCACGGAGTTATCAAGGAAAGAATGATGACGTGGTTTGCCATTCCTTTTTACAATGGACCACGTTTTGTCAGAACTCACCACCATGACCCTTCCATCTGGGTGGCCCTGCACAGCAGGGCTAATAGTTTCATTGAATTAGACAAGGCTATGATCCTTGAGATCAGTTTGGTTAGTTTTTTTGTGGTTATGGTTTTCATTCTGTCTGCCTTCTGATGCATGAGGATAAGTGGTTTTTGGAAGCTTCTTGATGGAAGGCACTGGCTGTAGGGAAAACTGGGTCTTGCTCTGGTGTGTAGAACCATGCTCAGTAAATCTTTAATCCAATTTTCTGCTGATGGGTGGATCTGTGCTCCCTCCCTGTACTTTGGACTGAGATGGCTCAGCCCTGGAGTCTGCAGTCTTTATGGTAGGGTTATGGCAACCTCCTCCAAGAGGACTTATGCCAACAAACCTCTCCTCCTAAGACTTCTGCTGCCAGTGCACCCGACCCTGAGGTAGGCCACTGTCTATCCACACCTCAGCCAGGAGCTCTCAAACACTCACAAGCAAGTCTGGCTCAGTCTCTTGAGAGGTCACTGCTAATTTCTGTGCCCTAATGCACATAAGGTTTTGTTTGTGCCCTCAATAAGCCTCTGTTTCCCTTGTTGTTAAGTCGCTTAGTCATGTCTGACTCTTTGCAACCCCATGGACTGCAGGACACCAGGCTTCCCTGCCCTTTACTATCTCCCAGAGTTTGCTCAAACTCATGTCCATTGAGTCGGTGATGCCATCCAAATATCTCATCTTCTGTCATCCCCTCTCCTCCTGCTTTCAGCCTTTCCCAGCATGTGTTTCCCTAGTCCTGTGGAAGTTCTGTAATCAAATCTGCTTACCTTTAAAGTCAGATCCCCAGGGATTCCCAGTCCCTTTGCCAGATCCCCAGGTTGGGACGTCTGTTGTGGGGCCTAGAACCTTTGCAATAGTGTTATAACTTCTTTGGTATAATTGTTACCAGTTTGTGGATTGCCCACCTGGTGGTTCTGTGGTATGGCTAATGATGGACTTCTCCAAGAGAAGTTAGGCCCATGCCACCCCTCATAGGATTGCTGCTGCCAGGGTCTCTGTCCCCACAGCAGTTCACTGTCAACCCACACCTCTGCCAGAGACTTCCAAACACTTACAGGCAACTCTGGCTCAGTCTCTTGTGGGGTCACTGCTTGTTTCCCCTGGGTCCTGGTGTGCACAAGGTTTTGTTGGTGCCCTCAAAGAGTCTCTTTCAGGTATGAGGTTTGATTTTAACGTGATTCCATCCCTCCTACTGTCTTAGTGCAGCTTCTACTTTGTCCTTGGATGTAGGGTGTCTTTTTGGTAGGTTCCAAAATCTTTCTATCAATGGTTGTTCAGCAGCTAGTTGTGGTCTTGGTGTTCTTTCAGGAGAAGATGAGTGCGTGTCCTTCTACTTCACCATCTTGGATCAGGCTTATACATATGTACATATACACATACATACATGCACACATGCATGTATGTTATATGTAAACCTCATGGTAACCTCAAACCAAAAATCTGTAATAGATAAGCACAAAGGAAGAGAACGGAATTCAAACATAATATTGAAGATAGCCATTCAGTCACAAGTGAAGAGAGCCAAAGAAGAAAGAAACAAAATAAAACTATAAAAGCAATTCCAAAGCAATTAACAAAATGAAAATAAGTATAAATTATCAATAATTAATTTAAATATATTAGGTTGGTACAAATGTAATAGTAATTACAGTTGGTACAAAAGTAATTGAGATTCAGAAGTAATTGTGGTTGATATTTGTACAAATCACAGTTAACTTTTTTCTTTGAAAGTATATATTTATTTTGTTTTTAATAATTAAATTTATTTATTTTTAACTAAAGAGCTTACCACTATTACTTGTGAACCTCAACTACTTTTGTACCAACTGCAATTACTTTTGCATTAGCCATGATTACTTTTGGACCAAGTGTAGTTACCTTTGCACACACAATTTCGTTCAAAACTCAATTACTTATACAGCAACCAGAATTACTTTTGCACTCCACAGTTACTGTTACTTTTGCACCAAACACAATTATTGTTTACCTTCAGTTGCTTTTTCACCAACTACAATTACTTTTTAATCTCAATTATCAAATACTTTTGCATCCCACAATTATCATTACTTTTGCAAGAGCCACAATTACTTTTGCAGCAATCACAATTACTTTGCAACAACCTAATAGATGCAACAACCTAAAAGTTCCAATAAAAAGACATAGAGTATCTGGGTCAATTCTTTTAAATCCCATATATGTGTTGCCTACAAGAGATGCAGTTTAGATATAAAGACAAAAAAAAAAAAAGACTGAAAATGAGGGAAAGGAAAGAGGTAGTCCATGCAAAAAGGAAAAAAAAAAAAAAAAAAAACACCAACAACCAGAAACCTGGGTGTAAATACTTACACCAGACAGACAATAAAACAAGTCTGGAGGAGTGGTCCAAGATGGCAAAGGAATAGGATTGGGAGACCATTTTCTCCTTCACAAATACATCAAAAGATCATCTGCATGTGGAGCAACTCCTACAGAACAACTTCTGAACACTGGCAGAGGACCCCAGATACCCAGAAAGGCAAAGCAATCTCTTTGGAATGAGGTAGGATGACAGATAAAGACAGAAAGAGAGACAATGGATTTGGGGACAGTGACCCATCCTGGGGATGGCATCATGAAGGAGGAGAAATTTCCACACAACAGGAAACACTCCCACAGAAGGTGTCAATGGGGAGCTTAGGAACCTCAGAGGGAAGCATAACCAGAAAAAAAAATAAAAGAGATCACAGAAATCATGCCAAATCACAATTACCAGCCAAGAAGTTGCTCATATGCTCACACCTGTCTGCCATGACTGGGGAATGTGTGCTGAGGTGTGGGCTGTGTCATTGGTCCTTAGGAAAAGGACCTGAGTTGAATTCCTTAAGGACACTCTGATGGAACAAATGTGACTGACATAGCTCAGAAGGAATGGGGAAAACCTAAATTGTGGGATCACCAGAAAAACAAAGAAAAACAAACGACCATTCCCATGGGAAGGCTCTAATGTCACACTCTAAACCCTGGAGAGCTCACAGAACAAATGATCGCACCCTAGCAAATACCAAAGGTGGGTGAGCCGGATGTTGTATGCAGCCCTCTGCAGAGGCAGACAGGCAAGTGTGTGATAGCCAGAGGTGGAAGGCAAGGGATCACTGTAATTTTGGACCCAGAGACCACATCACCTGCCAGGCTATGAGCAGTCCACCAGTCACCACCCATGTATTCCTGGGATCCTGGATGGCTCATTGCCAGGAGTGTCATAGTTTGAGACAAGCTCCCCTAAGGAGACACATGGTACACACCTGGGACTGTGCCCTCATGGCACACCAGTGAGACTGAGAAGCTTGGACCTAGGAGGTGTATATCGCCTTGGGCTGTGGCAACCCCTGTGTGGTCAATCCACTGTGAGTGCTCCCCACACATGCCAGTGGCATTTGTTTGCAGTGCCCCTCCTTCTCCATAGTACAACTGAGCAAGTGAGCCCAAATAAGTAGCCACTTTCATCCCCTCATGTCAGAGAAAAGATCAGACACTGGAGAGACTTTCAAACAGAGGAGACCAACCTAATCAAAGAAAAGAAGGTAGAACTGCCCCAGAAGTGGCAGGTGCAAAAGATTAAAATCCTGGAGCTGGGGGGGGGGGTGGTCCTAAGATGGCAGAGAAATAAGATGGGGGGACCACTTTCTCCCCCACAAATTCATCAAAGAACATTTGAACGCTGAGTAAATTTCACAAAACAATTTCTGAATGCTGGCAGAGGACATCAGGCACCCAGAAAAGCAACCCATTGTCTTAGAAAGGAGGTAGGAAAAATATAAAAGATGAAAAGAGAGGCAAAAGAGGTAGGGACAGAGATCCGTCCAGGGAAGGGAGTCTTAAAGAAGAGAGAAGTTTCCAAACACCAGGAAACACTCTCACTGGCGAGTCTGTGGTGAGCCTTGGAACATCAAAGGACAACATAGCCAGGAGGAAAAATAAATAAATATTAAAACCCACAGATTACATGCCCAATGGTAACTCCCAGTGGAGAAGCAGCACAGAGGCCCGCATTCACCACTAGCAAGCGGGGGCTGGGCAGGGAGGCACGGGCTGCATTGTTTAGGGGAAAGACTGGGCTGAATGCCCTGAGAGCAGTCTGAGGAAACTAACTTGAGATAGCAAGCCAGACTGTGGGATAGCTATCCCACTAAAAGCCCTAACCTAAGACATTGCCAGGCCCGCTCACAGAAAAAAGGACTGAGCAGAGATAGCTGGCTGTGGGCCAGCCCATCCCTCGCCAGGAACAGGCAGGTGAAGGCAGCCAGAACCAGAAGGGGACAATCGCAGCCCCAGAGAGGCATCCTATACCAAACTGCAAGCAGACTTCACTGCTAACCAAGACTTCTTGGGATTCTGGACAATTGACATCTGCTGGGAGGGTTGCAGCCAGAGATCAGCTCCCCAGAAGAGACACACAGCACGCTTGAGAAGGTGCGCCGGTTGTACACCCAGAAAACCAAGTGGCAGGGACGGGGAAGGGGATAAGTCACAGCCTTCAGTTGGGGGCGACCATGCTTGCCAAGCACCTGGTCACCTGGGCTGCTCAGACCTGGGAAGGGCACAAAACGCAGGCTCAACCGAGTCTGTGCCTTTGTGGACTATCCGAGTACCTGAACCTGAGCAGCTTAGACCTGGGAAGTGCATACAACCCAGGGCCGGCCTCAGACAGTTCCCGCCAGAGCAACCTAGAGCCTGAGCAGTGCAGACTGGGGAAGAACACATGCCATGATCGGGGATAAATCCAGTGTGGCTGAGACAATGTGAGCACACTCCAGTGTTATTTGTTTGCAGTGTTCCTCCCTCCCCACAGCACGACTGAACAAGTAGGCCTAAAAAAGTGACCACCACCGCCCCCTTCTGTCAGGGCAGAAATTAGACACTGAAGAGACAAGCAAACAGAAGATGCTAAAACAAACAGAGGGACCCTCCTTGGAAGTGACAGGTGCAATAGGTTAAAACCCTGTAGTTAGCACCAACTACATAGGAAGGGACCTAGAAACCTTGAGAAGTACAAGCTGGACAAAGGAACTATCTGAAAATGAACTGACCCCACACTGTCTACAAAAACACCAGAGAAAGTCCTAGATATATTTTTACTATGATCATTTTTAAATTTTTTCTTTAAAAAATTTATTATTTTTAAGTCCTCTATTACTCCTTTACTTTTCATTTTTATAAATTCTTATTATTTTTTAAAATTTCTTATAATTTGAAATTTTAAAAAATTAAAAAAAATAATAGGAAGTTATAAAAATGAAAAGTAAAGGAGTAACAGAGGACTTAGATTAAAAGATGCTTACTCCTTGGAGGAAAAGTTATGACCAACCTAGACAGCATATTCAAAAGCAAAGACATTACTTTGCCAACTAAGGTCCATCTAGTCAAGGCTATGGTTTTTCCTGTGGTCATGTATGGATGTGAGAGTTGGACTGTGAAGAAGGCTGAGCACCGAAGAATTAATGCTTTTGAACTGTGGTGTTGGAGAAGACTCTTGAGTGTCCCTTGGACTGCAAGGAGATCCAACCAATCCATTCTGAAGAAAATCAGCCCTGGGATTTCTTTGGAAGGAATGATGCTAAAGCTGAAACTCCAGTACTTTGGGCACCTCATGCGAAGAATTGACTCATTGGAAAAGACTTTGATGCTGGGAGAGATTGGGGGCAGGAGGGGAAGGGGACGACCGAGGATGAGATGGCTGCATGGCATCACTGAATCGATGGATGTGAGCCTGAGTGAACTCCAGGAGTTGGTGATGGACAGGGAGGCCTGGCGTGCTGTGATTCATGGGTTTGCAAAGGGTCAGACACGATTGAGTGACTGAACTGAACTGAACTATTAGTTTGCAAAACAAAGACACTATTTTTAAAGCAAAATTCATATATATATCTTTTATAATTTTTGTGACTTTTTTTCCCTTAATATTGCATTTTTGAGAATCCAACCTCTACTCTAGATTTTTAATCTTTGCTTTATGGTATTTGTGGTCAATTTGTACCTTTAAGAACCCAATCTTGAGTACCCATTTTTACTTGGGAGTGAGATTACTGGCTTGACTACTCTCTCCCCTTTGGACTTTTCTTTTCTCCACCAGGTCACCTCTATTTCCTCCCTCCCCACTTCTCTTCTCTACTCAACTCTGTGAATCTCTTTGTGTGTTCCGGACTGTGTAGAACACTTAGGGACCTAGTTACTGGCTGGATCTGTCTCTCTCTTTTTGATTCCCCCTTTTTATCCTCCTGACCACCTCTGTCTCATTTCTCCCTCTTCTCTTCTCTGTATAAATCCGTGAATATCTCTGAGCAATCCAGACTGTGGAGAGCAAATAAGGAAGTGATTACTGGCTAGCTTGCTCTCTCCTCTTTTGATTCCACCTCTTCTTCTCCTGGTCACCTCTATCTCCCTCATCCCTCTTCTTTTCTCCACGTAACTATGAACCTCTCTGGGTGTCCCTCAATGTGGAGATACTTTTCATCTTTAACATAGATGTTTATCATCAGTGCTGTATAGATGGAGAAGTCTTGAGGCTACTGTAAGAATAAGACTGAAAACCAGAGGCAGGAGGCTTAAGTTCAAATCGTGAGAACACCAGAGAACTCCTGACTCCAAGGAAAATAAATAGATAGGAGCTCATCAAACGCCTCCATACATACACTGAAACCAAGCACCACCCAAGGGCCAGTAAGTTCCAGAGCAAGACATACCATGCAAATTCTCCAGCAACACAGGAACATAGCCCTGAGCTTTAATATACAGGCTTCCCAAAGTCAAACCAAACCCACTGACATCTCATAACTCATTACTGGACACTTCACTGCACTCCAGAGAGAAGAAATCCAGATCCAACCACCAAAACACGAACACAAGCTTCCCTAACCAGGAAACTTTGACAAGCCACCTTTCCAAACCCACCCACAGTAAGGAAACTCCACAATAAAGAGAACTCCACAAACTGCCAGAATACGGAAAGGCCACCCCAAACACAGCAATATAAACAAGATGAAAAGGCAGACAAAGACACAGAAGGTAAAAGAACAGGATAAATGCCCACCAAACCAAACAAAAGAAGAGATAAGAAATCTACCTGATAAAGAATTCTGAATAATGATAGTGAAAATGATCCAAAATTTTGGGAAAAAAAAAATGGAGTTACAGGTAAATAGCCTGGAGATAAGGATTGAGAAGATGCAAGAAAGGCTTAACAAGACCTAGAAGAAATAAAAAAGAGTCAATATATAATGAATAATGCAATAAATGACATAAAAAACACTCTGGAGGCAACAAATAGTAGAATAACAGAGGCAGAAGATGGGATTAGTGAAGTAGAAGATAGAAAAGTAGAAATAAATGAATCAGAGAGGAAAAAAGAAAAGTGAATTAAAAGAAATGAGGACAATCTCAGAGACCTCCAGAACAGTGTTAAACACACCAACATTCGAATCATAGGAGTCCAAGAGAAGAAGACAAAAAGAAAGACCATGAGAAAATCCTTGAGGAGATAATAGTTGAAAACTTCCCTAAAATGGGGAAGGAAATAATCAGCAAGTCCAAGAAACCCAGAGAGTCCCAAACAGGATAAAACCAAGGAGAAACACTCCAAGACACATATTAATCAAATTAACCAAGATCAAACACAAAGAACAAATAGTAAAAGCAGCAAGGGAAAAATAACAAATAACGCACAAGGGGATTCCCATAAGGATAACAGCTGATCTTTCAATAGAAACTCCTCAGGCCAGGAGGGAATGGCAGGATATACTTAAAGTGATGAAAGAAAATAACCTACAGCCCAGATTACTGTACCCAGCAAGGATCTCATTCAAATATGAAGGAGAAATCAAAAGCTTTACAGACAAGCAAAAACTGAGCAAATTCAGCACCACCAAACCAGCTCTTCAACAAATGCTAAAGGATCTTCTCTAGACATGAAACAGAGAAAGGGTGTATAAACTCGAAACCAAACAATAAAGTAAATAGCAACGAGATCATACTTATCAATAATTACCTTAAATATAAATGGGTTGAATGCCCCAACCAAAAAACAAAACTGGCTGAATGGATACAAAAAGAAGACCCTTATGTATGTTGTCTCCAAGAGACCCAGCTCGAAACAAGGGACACGTACAGACTGAAAGTGAAGGGCTGGAAAAAAATATTTCACACAACTGGAGAGCAAAAGAAAGCAGGAGTAGTGATACTCATATCGCATAAAATAGACTTTAAAATACAGGCTATGAAAAGACAAAAAGAAGGCCACTACCTAATGATGAAAGGATCAATCCAAGAAGAAGATATAACAATTATAAATATATATGAACCCAACATAGGAGCACCGTCATATGTAAGACAAATGTTAGCAAGTATGAAAGTGGAAATTAATAATAACATAATAATTGTGGAAGACTTTAATACTCCACTCATACCTATGGATAGATCAACTAAACAGAAAATTAACAAGGAAACAAAAATTTTAAATGCAAAGATATATAATGGAGAAAAGACAATGTCTTTAAAAACTGGTGTTGGGAAAACTGGTCAACCACTTGTAAAAAAATGAAACTAGAACACATTCTAACACCATACACAAAAATTAACTCAAAATGGATTAAAGATCTAAACATAAGACCAGGAACTATAAAACTCCTAGAGGAGCACATAGGCAAAACACTCTCCGACATAAATCACAGCAGGATCCTCTATGACCCACCTCACAGAATATAGAAAATAAATGCAAAAATAAATAAATGGGACCTAATTAAAATTAAAAGCTTCTGCACAACAAAGGAAACTATAAGCAAGGTAAAAAGAAAGCCTTCAGAATGGGAGAAAATAATAGCAAATGAAGCAACTGACAAACAACTAATCTCAAAAATATACAAGCAACTCCTGAAGCTCAATTCCAGAAAAATAATCAACCCAATAAAAAAAATTAGCCAAAGAACTAAATAGACATTTCTCCAAAGAAGACATACAGATGAGTAACAAACACATGAAAAGATGCTCAACATCACTCATTATCAGAGAAATGCAAATCAAAACCACAATGAGGTACCATTTCACACTAGTCAGAATGGCAGCGATCCAAAAGTCTACAAGCAATAAATGCTGGAGAGGGTGTGGAGAAAAGGGAATCCTCTTACACTGTTGGTGGGAATGCAATCTAGTACAGCCACTATGGAGAACAGTGTGGACATTCCTTAAAAAACTGGAAATAGAACTGCCTTATGACCCAGCAATCCCACTGCTGGGCATACACACCAACAAAACCACAATTGAAAGAGACACGTGTACCCCAATGTTCATTGCAGCACTGTTTATAATAGCCAGGACATGGAAGCAACCTAGATGTCCATCAGCAGATGAATGGATAAGAAAGCTGTGGTACATATACACAATGGAGTGTTACTCAGTCGTTAAAAAAATACATTTGAATCAGTTCTAATGAGGTGGATGAAACTGGAGCCGATTATACAGAGTGAAGTAAGCCAGAAAGAAAAACACTAATACAGTATACACATATATATGGAATTTAGAAAGATTGTCACCATAACCCTGTATGCGAGACAGCAAAAGAGACACAGATGTATAGAACAATCTTTTGGACTCTGTGTGAGATGCCGCGGGTAGAATGATTTGGGAGAATGGCATTGAAACCTGTGAAATTAATCACCAGTCCAGGTTGGATGCATGATACAGGGTGCTCGGGGCTGGTGCACTGGATGACCCAGAGGGATGGGATGCGGAGGGAGCTGGGAAGGGGATTCAGGATGGGGAACACATGTACACCAGTAGCGGATTCATATCATTGTATGGCAAAACCAGTACAATATTGTAAAGTAATTAGCCTCCAATTAAAATAAATAAATGTATATTAAAAATAAATAAGTAATTAGTTAAAAAATTAACAGCTATCATTTATCTTGAAAAATAAATAAATAAAATCCTGGAGCTAATCTGACACTGTACATTTGAGGGGCAATTGTAGATTTGAGAACAAGTATAAGCCAGAACTAGAGAATATCTGCCACTGAACTGATACTGAACTGACACAACACTGCCCACAACAGCTCCAGAGACATTCCTAGATATGTTCGGGGACGGTCTGAGTAGGCAACTCGACTGGAACAGGAAAATGGAGGAATCACATGAACATTCATCTCATTACCACTGTTACATTGTCCCGCCTCCTATAATTTTTTCTTTATTATTTTATTTTTTACTTTTAAAACTCTTTAACTTTTATTCTTTTTTCTCATTTTTCCTTTCCCCCCACCTTCATTTTCCCCACATACTATCCTAATATGTTTCTTTATTACTCTTTTAAGTTTTTTTTTAATAGCCTACTTTTTTCTCTTTGTATTTCTTTATTTTCAACTGAAGGATAATTGCTTTACAGTATTGTGTTGGTTTCTACCGAACATCAACTAGAATAAGCCATAGGTTTATGCATGTCCCCTCCAACTAAAACATCCCTCCCACCTTCCTCCACATTGCACCTGTCTAGGTTGTTACTGAGCCTCGGCTTGGGATCCACGAGTCTTACAGCAAATTCCCATTGTATTTTTTATAGCCTACTTTTAACATTTCTTTTAAAAATCTTATTAAAAAATACATTCCATATTTCTTATTTTGGGGTTGCATTTTGTTTTTTATGTTGTACTTCTGATAGTTAATTTTTATTCTAGGTTTTTAATTTTTGATCTTTCGTTATTAATTTTGTATCTTTAAGAGTCTAGTTTTTGGTATCTTGTTTCCTGTAGGGATCTGATTATTGGCTTGGCTGCTCTCTTCCCTTTTGACTCTCCTTTTTCTCCTGCTGGTCACCTCCTCCTCCTTTGTCCCTCTTCTCTACTCTGTATAACTCTGAATCTCTTTGGGTCTGCCTGGCAATGGAGAGTTGTTTCATCATTATATTAGGGGTTTGTCATCTCTGCTGTGTGTCCTGAGAAATCTTGATATTACTGTAAGAGGTCCGGACCAAAACCCAGAGGCAGGGGGCTCAACTCCAGAACTTTAGAACATCATGGAACTCCTAACTCCAGGGAACATTAATAGATGAGAACCCACCCAAAAGCCTCCATACCTAGCTTGTTGAGACCAAGCTACATCCAAGAGCCAGCAAACACTAGTGCAAGGCACCTCGTGCTAATCCTCCAGCAAAATAGGAATACAACCCTGAATATTAACAGACAGGATGCCCAAGGCATACCATATCAACAGAAACCCCAAAACTAACTATTGGACACTACACTTCCCTCCAGAGAGATGAGATTCAGCTCTGTCCACCAGAACACAGACTCAAGTTTTCTCCCAACCAGGAAGCATTCACAAGCCACTGCTCCAATCCCACTCACAGGGAGAAAATTCCACAATTAAGAGGAAAATTCTCCAAGGCAGGCTTCAGCAATACATGAACCGTGAACTTCCTGATGTTCCAGCTGGTTTTAGAAAAGGCAGAGGAACCAGAGATCAAATTGCCAACATCTGCTGGATCATCGAAAAAGCAAGAGAGTTCCAGAAACACATCTATTTATGCTTTATTGACTAAACCAAAGCCTTTGACTGTGTGGATCTCAATAAACTGTGGAAAATTCTGAAAAATATGGAAATACCAGACCACCTGACCTGCCTGTTGAGAAACCTGTATGCAGGTCAGGAAGCAACAGTTAGAACTGGGCATGGAACAACAGACTGGTTCCAAATAGGAAAAGGACTACATCAAGGCTGTATTATGTCACCCTGCTTATTTAACTTATATGCAGAGTACATTATGAGAAAGGCTGCACTGGATGAAGCACAAGTTGGAATCAAGATTGCCGGGAGAAATATCAATAACATCAGATATGCAGATGACACCACGCTTATGGCAGAAAGTGAAGAAATGCTAAAGAGCCTCTTGATGAAAGTGAAAGGGGAGAGTGGAAAAGTTGGCTTAAAGCTCAGCATTCAGAAAACTAAGATCATGGTATCTGGTCCCATCACTTCATGGCAAATAGATGAGGAAACAGTGACAGACTTTATTTTGGGGGGCTCAAAAATCATTGTAGATGGTGACGGCAGCCATGAAATTAAAAGACACTCGCTCCTTGGAAGAAAAGCTATGACCAAATTAGACAGCATATTAAAAAGCAGAGACATTACTTTGCCAACAAAGGTCCATCTAGTCAGAGCTATGGTTTTTCCAGTAGTCATGTATGGATGTGAGAGTTGGACTATAAAGAAAGCTGAGTGCTGAAGAACTGATGCTTTTGAACTGTGGTGTTGGAGAAGACTCTTGAGAGTCCCTTGGACTGCAAGGCGGTCCAACCATTCCATCCTATAGGAGATCAGTTCTGAGTGTTCATTGGAAGGACTGATGTTGAAGCTGAAACTCCAATACTTTGGCCACCTGGTGTGAAGAGCTGACTCATTGTAAAAGACCCTGATGCTGGGAAAGACTGAAGGCGGAAGGAGAAGGGAATGACAGAGAATGGGATGTTGGGTGGCATCACTGACTTAACGGAGATGAGTTTGGGTAAATTCCGGGAGTTGATGATGGACAGGGAGGCCTGGTGTGCTGCAGTCCATGGTTTTGCAAAGAGTCGGACACAACTGAGAAACTGAACTGAACGGAACTGAACAGCTGCTTTATCTATTGGGAACACTTATGGCTGACCTATCAGCTGAAACTCTGCAGGCCAGCTCTTCACTATCAAAAATTTAGAGAAGAGCTACCATCTATTTTCTCAAATTCTTCCACAAAAATGCAGAAGATAGAATACTAACAAATTGGAAGAAAAAAAATGATTATTTCAATAGATGCACAGAAATTTTTTGACAAAATTCAACACCTATTTATGATCAAAACTCTCCAGAAAGTAGACATAGAAAAAATATTCATCAACCTCAGTCAGTTCAGTTACTCAATCATGTCTGACTCTTTGTGACCCCATGGATTGCAGCATGCCAGGCATCCCTGTCCATCATCAACTCCCAGAGCTTGTGCAAACTCATGTCCATAGAACCAGTGATGCCATCCAGCCATCTCACCCTCTGTCAACCCCTTCACCTCCTACTTTCAACCTTTCCCAGCATCAGGGTCTTTTCCAATGAGTTCTTCACATCAAGTGGCCAAAGTATTGGAGTTTCAGCTTCAGCATATGTCCTTCAAATGAATATTTAGGACTGATTTCCTTTAGGATTAACTGGTTGGATCTCCTTGCAGTCCAAGGGACTCTCAAGAGTCTTCTCCAACACCACAGTTCAAAAGCATCCATTCTGTGGTGTTCACTTTCCTTTACAGTCAGACTCTCACATCCATTCATGACTACTGGAAAAACCATAGCTGTGACTAGCTGGACCTTCATTGGCAAAGTAATGTCTCTGCTTTTTAATATGCTGTCTGGGTTAATCACAACTTTTCTTCCAAGGAGAAAGCTTCTTTTAATTTCATGGTTGCACTCATAATCTGCAGTGATTTTAGAGCCCCCCAGTGTAAAGTCTCTCACTGTTTCCATTGTTTCCCTATCTATTTACCATGAAGTGATGGGACCTGATGACAGATCTTAGTTTTTTGAATGTTTAGTTTTAAGCCAACTTTTTCACTCTCCTCTTTCACTTTCATCAAGAGGCTCTTTTGTTTTCGTTTGCTTCTGCCATAGGGCAGTGTCATCTGCATATCTGAAGTTATTGATATTTCTCCCAACAATCTTGATTCCAGCTTGTGCTTCATCCAGCCCAGCATTTTGTATGATGTACTCTGCATATAAGGCTGGACTGGAAGAAACACAAGCTGGAATCAAGACTGCTCGGAGAAATATCAATAACCTCAGATATGCAGATGACACCACCCTTATGGCAGAAAGTGAAGAGGAACTAAAAAGCCTCTTGATGAAAGTGAAAGTGAAGAGTGAAAAAGTTGGCCTAAAGCTCAACATTCAGAAAACGAAGATCATGGCATCTGGTCCCATCACTTCATGGGAAATAGATGGGGAAACAGTGGAAACAGTGTCAGACTTTATTTTTTGGGGCTCCAAAATCACTGCAGATGGTGATTGCAGCCATGAAATTAAAAGACGCTTACTCCTTGGAAGAAAAGTTATGACCAACCTAGATAGTATATTCAAAAGCAGAGACATTACTTTGCCGACTAAGGTCCGTGTAGTCAAGGCTATGGTTTTCCCTGTGGTCATGTATGGACGTGAGAGTTGGACTGTGAAGAAGGCTGAGCGGTGGAGAATTGCTGCTTTTGAACTGTTGTGTTGGAGAAGACTCTGGAGAGTTCCTTGGACTGCAAGGAGATCCAACCAGTCCATTCTGAAGGAGATCAGCCCTGGGATTTCTTTGGAAGGAATGATGCTAAAGCTGAAACTCCAGTACTTTGGCCACCTCATGTGAAGAGCTGACTCATTGGAAAAGCCTCTGATGCTGGAAGGGATTGGGGGCAGGAGGAGAAGGGGACGACAGAGGATGAGATGGCTGGATGGCATCACCGACTCGATGGACATGAGTTTGAGTGAACTCCAGGAGTTGGTGATGGGCAGGGAGGCCTGGCATGCTGCAATTCATGGGGTTATATATATAATCAAAAGCATAAAAAGCAAAAGCAAAAGTTAACAGTGGGACCAGAACAAAAGATACAATCAACAAAATTAAAAAGGCAACATATGAAATGGGAGGAAATATTTGCAAACCTGAAGAGATTATTTTTCCAAATGAACAACAGGTACATGAAAACATACTCAACATTACTAATCATCAGAGTAATACAAATTAAAAGCCTAGCAAGAGATCAGCTTACACCTGTTAGAATGACAGTCATTAAAATGACCAGAAATAACCAGTATTGGTAAGAACATGGAGAAACAGGAACAATTGTGCACTTTTAGGAGGAATGTAAAGTGGATCAGCTACTATAGAAAACAGTATGGAGTTTACTCATAAAATTAAAAGTAGAACTACTATATAATCTTGTAATTCACTTCTGTGTATATATCCAAAGGAAATGAAATCACTATCTCAAAAAATAGATCCTGATTACATTGTTTATTGCAGTATTACTCACAATAACCAAGATATGATATTAACCTGCCTGTGAATGAATAAAATCAAAATGTGCTATATATATAATTATTAACCAGCCATGAGAAAAAAAATAAAATATTTCCATTTCTGACAACATGGATGCAGCGTGAAGATATTATGCTTAGTGAAATGAGTTGTTACCAGAAAACACTGTATGATATCACCTGTATTTGAAATCTCAAAAAGCCAAACTTAAAGAAACAGAATATAATGATGGTTTTCAACAGTGGCGGGGGTGGGGGGCAAATTTTAGAAATACCGGTCAATGGGTTCAAACTTACAGTTTGAAAGTATAAGTTTGGGGAATTTAATGCACATTACAATTATAGTTAGCAATAATATATTATATATTTTCAAGTTGCTAAGAGACTTAATCTTAAATGTTCTCATTACAAAAAGAAAGATAATTATCTTATATGATAGAGGTATCAAATCAACATATTATTCAACTTAAACTTATACAATGATATGTCAAATATATACATGCATCAGTTCAGTTCAGTCACTCAGTCATGTCCAACTGTTTGTGACCCCATGGACTGCAGCATGCCAGGCCTCTCTGTCCATCACCAACTCCCAAAGTTTACTCAGACTCATGTCCATTGAGACAGTGATGCAATCCAACCATCTCACCCTCTGTCGTCCCCTTCTCCTCCTGCCTTCAATCTTTCCCAGTATCAGGGTCTTTTCAAATGAGTCACTTCTCCACATCTGGTGGCCCAAGTATTGGAGTTTCAGATACAGCATCAGTCCTTTTAATGTATCTGCAGTTCCTTTAGGATGGACTGGTTGAATCTCCTTGCTGTCCAAGAGACTCTCAAGAGTCTTCTCCAACACCACAGTTCAAAAGCATCAATTCTTTGGCACTCAACTTTATTTATTGTCCAACTCTCCCACCCATATATGACTCCTGGAAAAGCCATAGCTTTGATTAGACAGATCTTTGTTGGCAAAGTAATGTTTCTGCTTTTTATCATGCTGTCTAAGTTGGTCATAACTTTTCTTCCAAGGAGCAAGCATCTTTTAATTTCATGGCTGCAGTCACCATCTGCAGTGATTTTGGAGCCCCCCCAAAATAAAGTCTGTCACTGTTTCCACTGTTTCCCCATCTATTTTCCATGAAGTGATGAGACTGGATGCCATAATATTAGTTTTCTGAATGTTGACTTTTAATCCAACTTTTTCACTCTCCTTTCATGTTCATCAAGAGGATCTTTAGTACTTCTCATTCTGCCATAAAGGTGGTGTCATCTGCATACCTGAGGTTATTGATATTCCTCCCAGCAATCTTGATTCCAGCTTGTGCTTCATCCAGCCCAGCATTTCACATGATGTACTTTGCATATAAGTTAAATAAGCAAGGTGACAATACACAGCCTTGACGTACTCCTTTCCCGATTTGGAACCAGTCTGCTGTTCCATGTCCAGTTCTAACTGTTGCTTCTTAACCTGCATATAGATTTATCAGGAGGCAGGTCAGGTGGTCTGGTATGCCCATCTCTTTCAGAATTTTCCATAGTTGTGGTCCACACAGTCAAAGGCTTTGGCATAGTCAATAAAGCAGAAGTAGATGTTTTCTCTTGCTTTTACAGTGATCTAGAAGATTTTGGCAATTTGATCTCTGGTTCCTCTACCTTTTCTAAACCCAGCTTGAACATCTGGAAGTTCACGGTTCACATACTGTTGAAGCCTGGCTTGGAGAATTTTGAGCATTACTTTACTAGTATGTGAGATGAGTGCAATTGTATAGTAGTTTCAGCATTCTTTGGCATATATATCAATTAACATTTTAAAAAAAGAGATATTGGAGCAGAGAGACATAGAACTATATTGAAAGCAAATTACTGCTTTAGCACCAGTTTCTCAGTTCTCTAGACAGCTACACCACCCACGATCTTGATCTAATCTCACCAGGCAAGTCCGTCCAAAATCAGAAAAACTCATGAAACTGCTGCTGAATGCTTATTGTTATATTCAATTAGGAAAGTCATCACTTCAAAAGAACACCTAAAATTCCAGTGATCTACAAGTACAAATCCCTGTTAGTCCATAACCTTACCTTTCTCTCCAGTCTTCTTCCCTAAGGTCTCTTCTTATGCTTTATACTCTGCAGAAACTGCTGAAGTTTTTATTTTGGAGTGAGAAGTGGTTCTCTGTTATGACACCTTGCTGATACATATTTCCTACTTTTTTATACTTTATTTTTATTGAAGGATAATTGCTCTATAAAACTGTTTTGGGTTCTGTCAAACATCAACATGAATCAGCCATAGGTATATCTATATCCCCTTCCTCTTGAACCTCCCTTTCATCTCCCTCCCCATCCCATGCCTCTAGGATGTTAAAGAGCCCCAGTCTGAGTCCCCTAAGTCACACAGAAAATTTCCATTGGATGTCTTTTTTAAATATGGTCTTGTATGTATTTCCAAGTTACTTTCTCCACACATCCCACCCTCTCATCACCCCCTTTCATGTGTCTATAAATCTGTCTTATGTCTGTGTCTCCATTGCTTCCCTGCAAATAGGTTCAACAGTACCATCTTTATAGATTCCATATATATGCATTAATATACATATATGTTTTTCCCTTTCTTACTTACTTCTCTCTGTAGAATAGGCTCTAGGTTCATCCACCTCATTAGAACTGACTCAAATGCATTCATTTTGATGGCTGAAAAATGTTCCATTGAATATATGTACCACAGCTTCTTTATCCATTCATCTGTCTATGGACATCTAGGTTGCTTTTATGTCCTAGCTATTGTTAATAGTCCTATGATGAACATTGGGGTACACAGCTCACTTTCAATTTTAGTTTCATCACAGTATATGCCTAGTAGTGGGATTGCTGGGTCATATGGTGGTTTTATTCCTAGGTTATTAAGAAATTTCCATGCTGTATTCCATAGTGGCTATGTCAGTTTAATTCCCACCAATAATGCAAGAGGGTTCCCTTTTCTCCTCACCCTCTCCAGCATTTATGATTTGCAGATTTTTTTTGATGTTGGCCATTCTAACTGGCGTGAGCTGATATCTCACTGTAATATTGTTTTGCATTTCTCTAATAATGAGTGATGTTGAGCAAACATTCCTCTGTTTATTAGCCATCTGCATGTCTTCTTTGGAGAAATGTCTGCTAAAGTTTTTTCCCACTTTTTGATTGGGTTGTTTGTTTCTCTGGTATTCAGTTGTATGAGCTGGTTGTATATTTTGGAGATTGATGCTTTGTCAGTTGCTTAATTTGCTATTACTTTCTCCCATTCTGAGGGTTACCTTTTCACCTTGTTTTTAGTTTTCTTTGCTATGCAAAAGCTTTTAACTTTAATTTGGTCCCACTTGTTTATTTTTGTTTTTATTTCCATTACTCTAGGAAGAGGGTCATATAGGAACTTGCTGTGATTTATGTCATAGAGTGTTCTGCTTATGTTTTCCTTTAAGAGTTTCATAGTTTTGGGGTTGATAGGGATCACATTGAATCTATAGATTGCATTTGGTAGTATAGTCATTTTCCCAATATTGATTTTTCCAACCCAGGAACAAGGAGTATCTCTCCATCTCTTTATATTGCACTGATTTCTTTCATCAGTGTCTTACAGTTTTCTCTACACAGTTCTTTTGTCTCCTTAGGTAGGTTTATACCCACTTATTTTATTCATTTTGCTGCAGTGGTAACTGGGATTGATTCTTTAATATCTCTTTCTGATTTTTCATTGTTAGTGTATAGAATGAAAGTGATTTCTGTGAATTGATTTTGTACCCTGTAACTTTGCTAAATTCACTGATTAACTCTAGTAATTTTCTGGTAGTATCTTTAGGGTTTTCTATGTATAGTATCATGTCATCTGCAAACAAGGAGAGTCTTACTTCTTCTTTTCCAATTTGGATTACTTTATTTATTTTTCTTCTTTGATTGCCACAGCTAGGACTTCCAAAACTATGTTGAATAGTAGTGATGAGAGTGGGCACCCTTGTCTTGTTCCTGATCTTAGAGAGAATGTTTTCAGTTTCCCCATTGAGAATAATGCTTACTCTGGGTTTATCATATATGGCCTTTATTATGTTCAGGTAACTTCCTTCTATGCCCATTTTTAGAAGAGTTTTTAGCTTTCATAAATGGGTGCTGAATTTTGTCTAAGGCTTCTTCTGCATCTATTGTGGTCACAATACAGTTTTTATATTTCAATTTGTTAACATGGTGCATCATTGCATTGGTTTGTGTATATGAAGAATCCTTGCATCCCTGGGATAAACCCAAATTGGTCATGGTGTATGATCTTTTTAATACGCTGTTGAATTCTGTTTGCTACAATTTTATTGAGGATTTTTGTATCTATGTCCATCAATAATATTGGCCTGTAGTTTTCTTTTTTGGTGTTGTCTTTGTTTTGTTTTGGTGTCAGGATGATGTGGCCTTGTAGAGTGAGTTTGGAAGTGTTCCTCTCTCTTCAGTTTTCTGAAAGAGTTTTGGAAGAATAAGCATTAGCTCTTCTCTAAAGGTTTGATAGATTTCACCTGTGAAACCATCTGGCCTTGGCCTTTTGTTTTTGGGGAGACTTTTTATCACAGTTCAATTTCATTTCTTGTAATTAGGTTGTTTGTAATTTCTATTTCTTCCTGGTTCACTCTTAGAAGGTTGAACTTTTCAAAAATACTTTCATTTCTTCCAGGTTGTCCATTTTATTGGCATAGAGTTGCTCATAATAGACATTTATGATCCTTTATATTTCTGTGTTGTCTGTTGTAGCTTCTCCTTTTTCATTTCTAATTTTGTTGATTTTTCTCCCCCTACCCCCACTTTTTTTCTTGATGAATCATGTCAATGGTTTGTCAATTTTATGTATTTTCTCAAAGAACCAACTTTGTTTTATTAACCTTTATATTGTTTCCTTCATTTCTCTTTCATTTATTTCTGCTCTGAACTTTATGATTTGTTTCCTTCTACTGACTTACGGACAAAGCTAGCGGAGGTGATAGAATTCCAGTTGAGCTATTTCAAATCCTAAAAGATGATCCAAAAAATTTTGGAAAATTTTGGCTTCTTCAGTAACCTGTTCATTTTTCAGAAATGTATTGTTTAATATCCATGTGTTTGTGTTTTTTGCAGTTTTTGTTTCCTCTAACTGATATCTAGTTTCATAGTGTTGTGGTCAGAAAATACATTTGATATGGTTTCAGTTTTCTTAAAGTTATTTTGGTTTGATTTCTGACCCAAGATGTGGTCTATCCTAGAGAATGTTCCATGTGCATTTAAGAAGAAAGTGTGTTCTTCTGCATTTGGATGGAATGTTCTGAAGTTATCAATTAGGTTCATCCGGTCTAATGAGTCATTTTAGGCTTGTGTTTCCTTCTTAATTTTCTGTTTTGTTGATCTGTCCACTGGTGTAAGTGGAATGTTAAATCCTCTACTATTATTGTGTTACTCTCAATTGCTCCTGTTATGTCGTTAGTGTTTGTCTTATGTATTGAGGTGCTCCTATGTTTGGTGAATAAATATTGACAATTGATATGTCTTCCCCTTGGATTGATCCCTTGATCATTAGGTGGTGTTTTTCCTTATCTTTGCAATATTCTTTATTTAGGGTCTATTTTCTCTAATATGAGAATTGCTATTTCTGCTTTCTTTTGATTTCCATTTGCATGGAATATCTTTTTCCATCTTCTCACTTTCAGTTTTTAATAGTCCCTAGGTCTGAAGAGGGTCTCTTGTAGACAATATATACATGGGACTTGCTTTGCATCCATTTAGTCAGTCTTTGTATTTTCGTTGGAACATTCAATTCATTTACATTTAAACTAATTATATATATATTCCTCTTATCATTTTCTTAATTGTTTGGGGTTTGCTCTGGTAGGTCTTTTTCTTCTTTTGTGTTCCCTGCCTATATAAGTCCCTTTAACATTTGTGTACTTGGTTTGGTGATACTAAATTCTCTTAACTTTTGCTTGTCCAAAGCTTTTGATTTCACCATCAATTTTGAGTGGGGTCCTTGCCCAGTAGAGTATACTTGTTTGTAGATTTTTCTCTTTCAGTACTTTAAATATATCCTGCCATTCCTTTCAGGCCTGCAGAGTTTCTGCTAAAAGATTAGCTATTAATTACATGGGGGTATCCCTTATACGTTACTTGTTGCTTTTCCCTTGCTACTTTTAGTATTCTATCTTTGTGTTTAATCTTTGTAACTTTGATTAGTATGTGTCTCTACGTGTTTCTCCTTGTGTTTATACTGTATGGGACTCTCTGTTTTCTTGGACTTGATTGACTGTTTCCTTTCCCACGATGAGGAAATTTTCAGCTATAATCTCTTTGACAATTTTCTCACACCCTTTCTTTTTCTCCTCTTCTTCTGGGACCCCTATAATTCGAATGTTGGTGCATTTAATATTGTCCCAGAGGTCTCTGAGACTATCATCAGTTATTTTCATACTTTTTAATTTATTCTGCTCTTCACCAGTTATTTCCACCTATCTACCAACTCACTTATCCTCTCTTGAGCCTCAGATATTCTGATATTGATTCTTTATAGAGTATATTTTTATTTCAGTATTTGTATTTTTCATCTCTTTTTGTTTATTTTTATTTCTTCTAAGTGTGCGTTAGTCATCCTGTTATGTCTGACTCAGTGATCCCATGCACTGTGGCATGCCAGGCTCCTTTGTCCATGGAATTCTCCAGACAAGAATAGTGGAGTGGGTTGCAGTTTCCTTCTCCAGGGGATTTTCCAGACCTGGGTATCCAATCCAGGTCTCCCACATTTAAGGCAGTTTTTTTTTTTTTTTTCTTGTCCATCTGCACCAATTGGGAAGTCCCCAAGAGTTAAAAGTGTCAGTTGCTCAGTCGTGTCCAACTCTTTGCATCCCCATAAACTAGTCCACCAGGTTCCTCTGTCCATAGGATTCTCCAGGCAGGAATTCTGAAATGGTTGCCATTCCCTTCTCCAGGGGATCTTCCTGACCCAGGGATCAAACCTCGGTCCCCTGTCTTGCAGGCAGATTCTTTACCATCTGAGCCACCAGGGAAGCCCATCTCTGTTTATTATTTCTTCTAATTCCTTGTTAAATGTGTTAATGCATTAAAAGGGATTCTTGCATTTTCTCTGTTCTATTTTTGAGGTTTTGAGTCATCTTTACTATCATTACTCTGAATTTCTTTTCAGGTAGTTTGCTTGTTTCCTTTTTGTTTATTTGATCTTATATGATTTTAGGTTGTTCCTTCATTTACACAATATTTCTCTGCCTTTTTTTTTTTTTTTTTTTTTTTTTTTTTTTTTACTTATTGTGCTTGATTTCTCCTTTTCCAAGGCTTCAAGTTTGAATTCCTTCTTCCTTTTGGTTTCTGCTTTCAGCAGGTAAGTTTGGGCCAGTGGTTTGTGGAGGCTTTATGTAGGATGTGACTTGTAGGTGGGAGGAGGTGAATTTTTTTTCCCATTCTGATGGGCCAGCTGTGTGATGTGTTAATCCTATCTTCTGATGATTGGGTTTGTGTTTTTGCATTGTTTGTTGTTTGGTTGAGGCGTCCTGCACTGTTGCTGCCAGCCAGTTGGGTGATGCTGTGTCTTATATATAGATGAGGGCCTTTGTCAGAGTTCTCATTAATTAATACTCCCTGGGGTTAGGAGTTCTTTGGCAGTCTAGGGCCTTGGAGCCTGTGCTCCCACTCCAAAGACACAGGGCCTGATCTCTGGCCAGGAAACTAAGATTTCTCAAGTGGTTTATTATGGCATCAAAGGGGATTAAAACAAGCACACAAAAAGCCAAAAAACAAAAACAAAGCAAAACAAGAAACAAAATAAACCCAGACAAATGGTAAATATGAAATCAGGCAATAACAAAGATAATGGAATATACACACATATATGTACACATATAAACAAAACCAAAACAGTCCAAATAAAGAAAGTACAAGAGATTGACTCCATGAGCAAAGGAAACCAAAAATCATATCAACCATTTAAAAACAAAACTAACTAAAACACAAACCAAAAAACAAAAACAAAGGAGGTGTCAATTGGGGAATAAAACAACCAAAACAAAACAAACTAACAAACTCAAGGTGAAAAAAACATAGAAAAGGAAGAAAAGAAATAAAGAATAGAAAAACAAAATGAAATAAAAGTAGATAAAAAAAGATTTATATAGATTAAAGAATAACTAGATCAGGAAAAGAGCAATAAGAAAAGCAAACAAAAGAATAAATATTAAAATATAATAATAGATTTTTAAAACTTTCAAAGGAAAATAAAACCATAGAACTGCAAAAGGCCAACATAGAGGTAGAAGTATATAAAGGAAATTAAAAGTGTGACCAAGAAAATATCAAAAGCTGAAATTGATTTAATAGTACTAATAAAATCAGCAACTACAACAACAGACAGGAGGAAAAGAAATAAAGAAGAAAAAAAAATCCAGAATCAACTATAGAACAAGTCAAAATAAAAGAATAATAAATATTTTTCTTGGACCTTATCTGTCACCATCCTTTTCATTGCTGTGAGTCACAGTTCACCTTGTCTCCCTAGGATGCCCTCAGTACTGGACTAATCTCTGGACATGTGGGGGCAGCTTAGGCTCTAATTTTGTCCCATGTTCATGCCTCCAATGTCCTAAGCTGCCAGAGCTAGTGTGTTTTCTTTGGTGGGAACTCTCATTGTCCTTTGATGTATTCCATAGACACAGAATCTGCCTAGTTGATTGTATGGATTTAGTCTGCAGCTTGTATAGCTGGTGGAAAGGTTTGGGGTGCTCCTCTTTATCAGCACTGCCCCTGGGTTTCAACTGTGGTTTTTATCTCAACCTCTGCATGTGAGTCGTCCACAGGGATTTGCTCCTGAGGCTGCCCTGGAGAACTTGGTTCTGCCCCAGTGAGGACTGGGGGATGGAGGTGGCACAGCTGCTTGTATTGCAGGGGTCCAGGCAGCACCAGGTACTCAGGGGGGTCAGCAGCTGGAGCAGCAAGAAATAAGGGTGCTCTTATGGTTTTTCCTAGACTCTGGCAGTTTTGCCCCAGTGAAGATTGAGTGTGGAGGCGGTATGGCTGCCTGCATTGCAGGGACCCTGGTGGCAGCTAGTGTGCAGGGACACCGCCTGCCTCAGCTGCAGGAAATATGGTCCTTAGTAGAGACTTTTTCTAGCCTCTGGCAGCTGGTGATCAGAGGGCCTTGTTGGCTGATCCTTCTCTGTTGCTAGGCCCACTCAGGCCACTTAAAGGGCTCCCTGGCTGGGGTCCTTCTCTGTTGCTCAGCACATCAGGCACTTACAGGGCCACTTTCTCTGGGGTTTTTGTTGCTCAGCTGCCAGTGCTGTCATGTGTAGAGAGTGAGACTACATTGATGACTCCACCCCTGCATGTAAGGCAGCAGTATCTCCTTGCCTCCATGCCTGCCTGTTTTTCCTCCACAGGCATTTCCTACCTTGATCTCCTTCATCACACCCCCTCAGGCCATCTACCCACAGTCAACAGCCAACCTCACTCTGGGATTGGTCTCCAGTCCCTACATTTCAGCTCCCAGTCACTGTACTTTCTAGGGAACTTGTGTCCCCATCTGAGGTACGTAGGGCTGCAGCAAGTATTGTCTACGTGATTCTCATTCCATTCAGACTGTCACAGATCAGCTGCTTCTCCCTCCAACAGCCTCAAATGTTTCTTCTCTATCCCAAATAATTGCCCTGATGTAGGGATCTGGCCCCTGTTTCAGTTCCCCCACCTGCCAGGTGCAGGACCAGTCCTGCTCACTCTCCTCTTTTTTCCCCTTCCTCCTTTATCCTACAGAGTCTTGTCTCATTCTATATATTCTTTTTGGTGGTCAGGTACTCCTGCACGCTCTCAGCTGGTGTTGTACAAGATCTTCTGTGTCTGAAGGTGTATTCCTGATGTATACATGGAGAGAAATGTACAACTACTCCTCCATCATCTTCTTCCTGTGCTGTGCTTTGCTCAGTCACTTCAGTCATGCCCAACTCTTTGCAACCTATGGATTTCAGCTCTCCAGGCTCCTCTGTCCATGGGATTCTCCAGGCAAAAATACTGGAGTGGGTTTCTGTGCCTTCCTCCAGGGGATCTTCCTGACCCAGGAACAGAACCCATATCTCCAGTGTCTCTTGCATTGCAGGCAGGTCTTTATCCACTGAGCCACCTGGGAAGCCACTTCTTCCTCTTGGCAGTGGTGGCTTAGTTGCTAAGTCATATCCGACTCTTGTTACCCCATGGATTGTAGCCTGCCAGGCTCCTCTGTCCATGGGATCCTCCAGGCAAGGATACTTTTGTATATATTTCCTAGAACTATTTCTATCAGATTGAGAATGGAGGTGATGTAAAGTCCAAGTGTCTCTTATCTCTCAGAATCCCCTATAAAAATTAATAAACACAATGTATGGCAAAACCAATACAATATTGTAAAGTAAAAAAATAAATTAATTAAGAAAAAGAAAAAAATAAACAAAACCTTTAATTAAATTGAGAAGAGAGGCCAGTAGGTGAAGCTCTCCTTCCCTGAGATGACAGCAGAGTCCTATAGGGAGAAGAAAACCTCCTCTTCTTTCCTTGCAAGGACTCAACCAAAAAAAAGCTATAGATCCCTTTTTGCCACAACCCTCCTAAATTATTTTTTTCTCTATATAAAAGTATCCTCCTTCCCTTGACATGTAAGGACTTACACGTGGCTCACACATGGTTACATATTCCAAATTGCAATTCTCTGCTGATCTTGAGTAAACTCATATTTCCTAGAGAAATATCTGGCAGTCTGTTGTTTTAAGCAAGTATTTTGGTGGCCCATATGAAGACCAGAGAAGACTCCCCAAACAAATAGATGCAAATCAAGGCCACTCACAAATCAAGGCCATTGTCACTCACTGCTTTTCTTGTTGAACCTGGAGTTTGAAGGTGTATCTTTAATTCTGAATTCAAATTCATGCCCGCTTTGTGTTTGAAACTCTCCAGGTTTTATTTGGGACATATTTTAACATTTTTTGCTCTCTCTGGTTAAGACCTTGTTTTCTATACAAATATTTGGCACTGTGGTCTGATTTCTGTTCCTTCAGGAATAAGAGCTGTTTCACTGAAACTGTGCCAGTTTTTAAACTTTTAGCATATTGCTTTGGACTAGAATACTCTCTGAAAAAAATGGCTTAAAAAGTCTTTGGTCTTGTAACTGAACTAAATTTGAGCCCACATTTGTGATGCCCAGGAAAGCCAATCTACCAATACTGGATTGTGGTAAAGGGAAAGTATTTAGCTATTGCAGGGCACCCAGTGTGAGACAAACCAAGAATGGGCAGGTCATGATCAAGAGACCTGAACCCCTCAATGGCTTTTAGAGAAAGATTGTTAAACGCAAGATAAGGGAGAGTGTATCTGGGTGCTTGGTTAGCTTGTGGATATTCTCCTCATTGGTTGGTGGTAAGGTATGTCAAGAGTCAACATCATCAACCTTCTGGTTCCAATATGTCTAGGTTCTATGTGCTTGTGTCAGATGAAATTAATTTCTTCCACCTGGTGAGGTTTTAATATCTGCAAAATAATTCAAGGATATAGCCCAGCATATTATCCATAGCCCTTGAGGAAGAACTAAAAGTTCTTGACTTTATGACTAAACTACTATTATTTTGTCTTCCTTGACTTTTTCCCTTTGTTTCTGCATTTTCTCATTTCTAATTAAATTCTTTCCTTGGAACCCAGGACAGACTAAGGAGACAAAAGGTGTTTTTGCTTTTGTTTTTACAAAAAAAGGCAGTGGACACTAGGGGGAGTGTGTCCTCAGAAAGGCTCCATAGGATCCTGCTCAGTTTCAGTCTGGCTTCTCTGGGGCCAAGCTGTTTTCTTAAAATTTGCTAATATTTATGCTTACAAGATGTTGTAATTCAGCTGTTTGAGATGTAACTTGCATAAACTGTTTGAAAATTATTCCTTTAATCTAGAGAAAAACCTCTGAAAAATAGGATTCCAGATATGTAAATATTTTGAGGACACAACACTTCTATAGAGACTCTGGCCAATATTATGTTTAAAACCTGTGATCCTTCTTCATATATATCTCTAAATAAATGGACAGACCAGACCAAAGGCAATTTAGAATATCAATGGCCTTTATAGAGAGTATTGATTCCCCAGTTACTATCAAACTGAATTGGATTCGATACCTCAAAAATTTCCGAAACTAAATGGAATGCTTATTTTAATTGGTATGCTGAGGCTTCCCAATGTTATCAGGAACCTAAAATTATCTCTCGGCAAATCAAGATTTTGATATGAACTGAGGCAAACTAAAAATTAAAGATAAAATGGCTCCTAAAACCTCAGGCTCTTCTTCCTTGGCTTTTTTGTCTCAGATTCTGCCTCTGGCACCATTGTCTCTTTCCCCTCTGCTCCCTGTGGCCAGACTCCTTCTCTGATGCCATCTTCCTCCTTCCCTTCTATCCTACCTATGTCTTCACTATGCCCTTAATTCCTCACATAAATTCTCCATTTAGATTTCTCCTTTCTTTGAAAGTTATGAACTTGCCAGAATTGTCCCTTTAATGTTAAGCCATCTGAAGATCCAGAAGATAAACCCTTAATTTCTTATACTCTATGGACTAAAGCTGAAGTCAAAGATTTTCCCAAAGTTAGTGGAGATCCTAGTAGACTCGCTGTTTAATATGGTCATTCAAACTTATTGACCTGGTTTCTCTGATTTATATCAGCCAGTTCACATGTATGTTGGTGAAGGCCAGGCCCAAGATTGGATTTAAATTGCTAATGGGGAAAATTCTGAATGGGTTCTAGAATTACAACTGAAATACCAGTTCATTAATGCATTACATGATCATGTTGAGGCAATTGTTAGGCAACATTATCAAGCATTTCTCATGCTTTTCCAAAGCTTATTGATTGAAGAAAAATTCAGGCTTGCACACAGAAATCTGATGAACCTGTTCATAACTAATACAATCAACTTCAGATTTTTTTTAAAGAAAATTCTTGTCTTTCTGATGTTGATTCCACTCAGGTGTTTTTTAACTTTATGTTTATTAATGGCTAAACTGGGACCTTTCCCTCAAGTTAAAAGGACCAGAATGGAATGCACTTCAGAATGGATTAACTTCAGATTCACTTAAACTGGCAAGCCAGCTCTTTTGCACTCACTTTTGAGTTATGTAAAAGCAAGAACACAAAAATTCTTAATCTTCAACTTCAGTCAATAAAAGTTCCTAAATTAAACAAAAATCCTATAGCTTCTACTATAATTGCAAAGATCCAGAACATTAGAAAAGCTGTTATTAGAAATTTGAGTGCCTTGAACACCTTCACATCTCTAACCAGCCTTTCCATCATTCTCCAAATCCTCAATGACAAAGCTCCAAGGAACTACAAAGGCTCATCTCAAACCTTCCTATTAATTGGCTTGGAGAAACATTTTTTTTTCCAGATTGTGCATAAATCTCTTCCAGTCCTAAATGACACCACAGTCACATCCTGGTGCTCAACCTCAGTACTAAAAATATTAAAATGGTCCAAATAGTGGGAATATCTAATTAATCTCAAGAGGCTTTTATCTGTGAACCTATTCCCTTTTGTTTATGCCCTTTGAGAAGTACACATCCTGTATCCTTAATTTCATTGCCCCTACCCATTTATTAGGATAAAACTTCTTAGGGCAGTATCATACAGGAATTTCATTTTCCCAAGAGGGGGCAATCATTCTAGAATTTGACAGTAGTCATTAAAGGAACTAGCCAGGTGAATTAAGTGGCCCTTTGATATTTTGGGGGGGGGGTGGCAAACAGTCCAACATGACTAAGCGATTTCACTTGACATTTTTTATTTCTTCTGTGCCTGATGGCACTTAGAGCTGATTCTGGAACGACTGATCATTTGTCCATCTTGTTTTACCTACCCTCCTCCTCCTATGGACAAAATCTCCAACTGATATTAACAAATTGTACAGCATACCTCCCATCAAAATTTAAATAGATCACTCAAAATATCTTCCTAGAACTAATCAATCAATACTCTATAAGAAGCTTTTCAAAACATAAAACTCATAATAGAAAATTCTCTTACTAGTGAGAAAAACTAAATGCAGAGTGTGGAGATTTGTCCCAGGTCTCCAGAACATATGCAATATTGTTATTACTCAACACCTTATTGTTTGTAACCTTCATACATTACTGACATCAATTTCCACTGGAAGAAAATTCTTTACCATAATTGATTCATGCAGTGCATGCTTTAGTATTCTAGATGATGAAGCTAGCCAGTACTTTGCAAATCTTGAAGGCTGATCTGGATGAAAGTTCGCTAGAGGTTCTAATTTGTCATAATATGTGAATGATTTGTGTTTTTGCCATCCTTCTCAAACCTCCTCACTGGAAGAAAATATTAACTTGCCAAAGCTTTTAGCCTTAAAGGATCATAAGGTTACCAATGAAAGTTGCAGTTTTCTCAAATCCAGGTTCAATATTTAGGGCGTCTGATATCAGCACAAGGCCTAAACCTAGTTCCAGATAGATCTCATGGTGTTCTAAGTTTTCCAAAACCGGAAACTGAGTGCCAAATTAAGGTTTTCTTGGGCTAGTTGATCATTCCCAAAATTGAATTCCAAATTTCATCCTTACGGCCAAACTTCTATGTTTCATTAAACAATAACCTGAACCCAAATTTTCTGGAAAGTATCATATAACAGTCTTCATGGTCTTAAAGAAGTTTGACAAACTCATGTGCCTTTGAGCATCCCAATTACCAAATTCCCTTTTTGCTTATATTGGGTTGGCCAAAAGTTCAGTTGGTTTTTCTGCATAAGATGGTTCTAGTAGCACTTAGTTTTCTTTAATTTAATTCAAAACAATTTTGTTAGATAGTATTGTGACAGCTGTCACATCACCATGCATGAAAAAAAAAAAAAAAACTTATCAAAACTGGTGAATTTTTGTGTAGTCATTTTGGGCTTCCCTGGTGGCTCAGAGGTTAAAGCGTCTGCCCGTGATGCGGGAGACCTGGGTTCAATCCCTGGGTCGGGAAGATCCCCTGGAGAAGGAAATGGCAACCTACTCCAGTAATCTTGCCTGAAGAATCCCATGGACGGAGGAGCCTGGTACGCTACAGTCCACGGGGTCACAAAGAGTCAGACACGACTGAGCAACTTCACAACTTTCACTTTAATATTGAAAATGGAAGAAAAAGGCAACATTTTGGCATATTTTGGTTTATCATTTCAAAAGAGGTAAAAACAAAATTGAAACAGGAATAAAGATGTGTGCAGTTTATGGAGAAGATGCTGTGGTTGATCTAATATGTCTAAAATGATTTGCCAAATTCCATGCTGGAGATAGTTTACTGGATTATACTCTACGGCCAGGTAGACCAGTTGAAGCCTATAGATATCAAAGCAAGACATTAATTGAGAACAATCAATATTATTGTACCAAGTGGGAATTAGACAACATAGTCAAAGTATCCAAATCAGGCATTGAAAATCATTTGCACTAGCTTTTTAATCACTTTGATGTTTGGGTTCCACATAAGTTACATGAAAAAAAAGAAAAAAAAAACCTTCTTGATTGTATTTCCACATGTTGATTCCCTACTTAAATGTAATGAAAATGTTTCATTTTTAAAACAAAGTTTGATGTGTTATGAAAAGTGGATACTGTACAATAATGTGTAATGGAAGAGATCATGGAGCAAGCTAAATGAACAACCACCAGCCACACCAAAGGCTGGTCTTCATCCACAGAAGGTGGTGTTGTGTATATGGTAACATTGGAAGGGAGTTCTCTATTATGAGCTCCTGGCTTCCCTGGTAGTTAAGATGGTAAAGAGTCTGCCTGCAATGCAGGATACCAGGGTCCCATTCCTGGGTCAAAAAGATTCCCTGAAGAAGGGATTGGCAATCCACTCCAGTATTCTTGCCTGGAAAATTCTATGGATAGAGGAGGCTGGAGGGCTACATTTCATGGGGTTGCAAAGAGTCAGACATGACTGAGTGACTAACAACATTTCAGGAAATCCAAACAATTAATTCCAACAAGCACTGCTCCCAATTAGACCAACTGAAAGCAGCACTCTACAGAAAGTGTCTGAAATTAGTTCACAGAAAACACATAATCGTCCATCAGGATAACCCAAGACCACATGTTTCTTTGATGAAGGGTGAAAACTTATGGGCTTCCCTGGTGGATCAAATGGTAAAGAATTTGCCTGAAATGTAGGAGACCCAGGTTCAATCCCTGTATTGGGAAGATCCTCTGGAGAAGGGAATGGCTACCCACTCCAGTATTCTTGCCTGGACAATTCCATGGACAGAGAACTAGACTGGTGGGCTACAGTCCATGGGATCACAGTTAGACACAACTGAGTAGTTAGCACTTTCACTTTTTTTCACTCGAAAACTGTTACAGCTTGAAGTACTGATTCATTCACAGTATTCACCAGACATTACACCTTTGGATTTCCATTTATTTCAGCCTTTACAAAATTATCTTAACCAAAAAAAGTCAATTCCCTAGAAGACTCTAGAAGACACCTGGAACAGCTCTTTGTTCAGAAAGATAAAAAGTTTTGGGAATATGGAATTAGGAAGTTGCTGGAAAAATGGTAGAAGGTACTGGAACAAAGTAATGAACATATTTTTCAGTTAAGTTCTTGGTGAAAATGAAAATGCGTGTTTAATTTTTTATTCATGTTGATGTATGGCAAAACCAATACAGTATTATTAAGTAAAATAAAGTAAAATTTTTAAAAAAAAGGGAAAAAAATTAAAACCAAAAGAACATTTTGGCCTTAAGAAGAGAATGCCCTTGGGATGTTCACCCAAAATCACAGTAATCGTCATTTTCTCATAGCGTACTGTAGCCAACAAGTGGACCCTCTTGTACGGGAATTTCCCTACCTTTTACCTTGGAAGGATACAGCCAGTGTCCCTTGGGTTAATACTACTGTAAAAGTTGTCTTGGGATTTCCTTTAACCAGTTTGTACCTCATGCAGTAGAAGCTCTCCTGAATTCTCATCACACTTAACAGTTTTCAGTTAGCTGTCTCAAATCCTATGAAGTCCTTTTGTTAACTGCTTCTCACTTAACTCTTTGAAGTTGTGGTAACCTTAACCCTGCTATTCTTCTTCCTTCCATCACCAGTAAAGTCCCTCATGACTGCTTAACATTGATGGACTACCTCCAAACTCCTCAGAATGAAAGGCAGAAAATTCACTTGCATAATGCTAACTTCTCATGGGTCACTGATTATTCTTATTTAAAAGGTGACAGTGGCAAACACTGTGTGGGGTATGCCACTGCAACTCCTTTTCATGTTGTTGAGGCAGCATCTTTACCTCTGTCTACTTCAGTCCATCAGGCAAAATTATAAGCTATCATATGAGCTTATTCTTTAGTCAAGGACAAAACTATCAATATTTATACTAATAGTAGATATGCTTTTAGAGTATCCCAAGATTTTAGAATTTTAAATTTTTGTTAATTCTTGTTTTGTTTCTTAAAATTAATGTTAATGGCCCTTATGTTTAGGAATTATTACATACAATACTTTTACCTACTGTTTAGCTATTATTAACATTCCATTCTAGAGCTTTCTAAATGTGATTTTCTGGAAACTAAGAGAAAAGCAGTTTGCTTATATTTCTGCAAGGAATGCTACTCTTAAAAGGGACCAGCTGCAGCCAAACCTCTGTCATGGTCCAAAGGGACATTTCCTCAAGTTTATAGCTAAAAAATAAACAGGTTAGAGAAGCCGAACAATTTGTCTCAGAAAAAGAAAAACAAGAGTAGACTTCCCAAAATTGTTGGTTTGATAAAAAGAGAAATTATTTACTAAATGCTGAAGCAACCAAATCCTGCTATAAGTAGGGAGCTTCTAAGGATACGAGGCCAGGGGCAGTAGCCAGGAGGAGCTACTCCATGTCCAAGGAGCAGTGGCTGTGTGGGCACAGGAGGGCCTAGAGGAGCTACTCCACATTCAAGGTCAGGAGGGGTGGCAGTGAGGAGATACCCCTTGTCCAAGGTAAGGAGCAGTGGCTGCACTTTGCTGGAGCAGCCGTGAAGAGATAACCCACGTCCAAGGTAAGAGAAACCCAGTAAGATGGTAGGTGTTGCAAGAGGGCATCAGACTGCAGACACACTGAAACCATAATCACAGAAAACTAGTCAATCTAATCACACTAGGACCACAGCCTTGTTTAACTCAATGAAACTAAGCCATGCCCTGTGGGGCCACCCAGGATGAGCAGGTCATGGTGGAGAGGTCTGACAGAATGTGGTCCACTGGAGAAGGGAATGGCAAACCACTTCAGTATTCTTGCCTTGAGAACCCCCATGAACAGTAGGAAAAGGCAAAATGATAGGATACTGAAAGAGGAACTCCCCAGGTCAGCAGGTGCCCAATATGCTACTGGAGATCAGTAGAGAAATAACACCGGAAAGAATGAACGGATGGAGCCAAAGCAAAAACAAGACCCAGTTTTGGATGTGACTGGTGATATAAGTAAGGTCCGATGCTGTAAAGAGCAATATTGCTTAGGAACCTGGAATGTCAGGTCCATGAATCAGGCAAACTGGAAGCGATAAAACAGATGGAAAGAGTGAACATCAACATTCTAGAAATCAATGAATTAAAATGGACTGGAGTGGATGAACTTAACTGAGATGACCATTATATCTACTACTGCAGGCAGGAATCCCTTCAAAGAAATGGAGTAGCCATCAGAGTCAACAAAAGAGTCTGAAATGCAGTACTTGGATGCAATCTCAAAAACGACAGAATGATCTCTGTTCGTTTCCAAGGCAAATCATTCAATATCACAGTAATCCAAATCTATGCTCCAACCAGTAACGCTGAAGAAGCTGAAGTTGAACGGTTCTATGAAGACCTACAAGACCTTTTAGAACTAACACCCAAAAAAGATGTCCTTTTCATTATAGGGGACTGGAATGCAAAAGTAGGAAGTCAAGAAACACCTGGAGTAACAGGCAAATTTGGCCTTGGAACACGGAATGAAGCAGGACAAAGACTAATAGAGTTTTGCCAAAAGAATGCACCAGTCATAGCAAACACCCTCTTCCAACAACACAAGAGAAGACTCTACACATGGACATCACCAGATGGTCAACACTGAAATCAGACTGATTATATTCTTTGAAGCCAAAGATGGAGAAGCTCTATTCAGTCAGCAAAAAGAAGACAGGGAGCTGACTGGGGCTGGGGTCATGAGCTCCTTATTTCCAAATTCAGACTTAAATTGAAGAAAGTATGGAAAACCACTAGACCATTCAGGTATGACCTAAATCAAATCCCTTATGATGATACAGTGGAAGTGAGGAATAGATTTAAGGGGCTAGATCTGATAGATAGAGTGCCTGATGAACTATGGAATGAGGTTCGTGACATTGTACAGGAGACAGGGATCAAGACCATCCCCATGGAAAAGAAATGCAAAAAAGCAAAATGGTTGTCTGGGGAGGACTTACAAATAGCTGTGAAAAGGAGAGAAGCAAAAAGCAAAAGAGAAAAGGAAAGGTATAAGCATATGAATGCAGAGTTCCAAAGAATAGCAAGGAGAGAGGCAAAAGCCTTCCTCAGCAATCAATGCAAAGAAATAGAGAAAAAGAACAAAATGGGAAAGACTGGAGATCTCTTCAAGAAAATTAGAGATACCAAGGGAATCTTTAAATGCAAAGATGGGCTCGATAAAGGGCAGAAATGGTCTGGACCTAACAGAAGCAGAAGATATTAAGAAGAGGTGGCAAGAATACACAGAAGAACTGTACAAAAAATCTTCACAAGCAAGATAATCACGATGGTATGATCACTCACCTAGAGCCAGACATCCTGGAATGTGAAGTCAAGTGGGCCTTAGAAAACATCACTATGAACAAAGCTAGTGGAGGTGATGGAATTCCAGTGGAGCTATTTCAAATCCTGAAAGATGATGCTGTGAAAATGCTATACTCGATATGCCAGCAAATTTGGAAAACTCAGCAGTGGCCACAGGACTGGAAATTGTCAGTTTTCATTCCAACCCCAAAGAAAGGCAATGCCAAAGAATGCTCAAACTACCGCACAATTGCACTCATCTCAAACGCTAGTAAAGCAAGACTCAAAATTCTCCAAGCCAGGCTTCAGGAATACGTGAAACGTGAACTTTCAGATGTTCAAGCTGGTTTTGGAAAAGGCAGAGGAACCAAAGATCAAATTGCCAACATCTGCTGAATCATCGAAAAAAGCAAGAGAGTTCCAGAAACACATCTATTTCTGCTTTATTGACTATGCATAAACTGTGGAAAATTCTGAAAGAGATGGGAATACCAGACCACCTGACCTGCCTCTTGAGAAACCTATATGCAGGTCAGGAAGCAACAGTTAGAACCAGATATGGAACAACAGACTGGTTCCAAAGAGGAAAAGGAGTACGTCAAGGCTGTATATTGTCACCCTGCTTATTGAACTTATATGCAGAGTACATCATGAGAAACGCTGGGCTGGAAGAAGCACAAGCTGGAATCAAGATTGCCAGGAGAAATATCAATAACCTCACATACTCAGATGACACCACCCTCATGCCAGAAATTGAAGAGAAACTAAAAAGCCTCTTGATGAAAGGGAAAGAAGAGAGTGAAAAAGTTGGTTTAAAGCTCAACATTCAGAAAACGAAGATCATGGCATCTGGTCCCATCACTTCATGGGAAATAGATGGGGAGACCTTGGAAACAGTGTCAGACTTTATTTTTGAGGGCTCCAAAATCACTGCAGATGGTGATTGCAGCCATGAAATTAAAAGACGCTTATTCCTTGGAAGGAAAGTTATGATCAACCTAGATAGCATATTGAAAAGCAGAGACATTACATTGCCAACAAAGGTCCATCTAGTCAAGGCTATGGTTTTTCCAGTGGTTCTGTATGGATGTGAGAGTTGGACTTTGAAGAAAGCTAAGCACCGAAGAATTGATGCTTTTAAACTGTGGTGTTGGAGAAGACTCTTGAGAGTCCCTTGGACTGCAAGGAGATCCAACCAGTCCATTCTAAAAGAGATCATCCCTGAGTATTCTTTGGAAGGAAAGATGTTAGAGCTGAAACTCCAATACTTTGGCCACCTCATTGGAAGAGTTGACTCATTATAAAAGACTCTGATGCTGGGAGGGATTGGGGGCAGGTGGAGAAGGGGACGACAGAGGATGAGATGGCTGGATGGCATCACCGACTCGATGGACGTGAGTTTGAGTGAACTCCGGGAGATGGTGGTGGACAGGGAAGCCTGGCGTGCTGCAATTCATGGGCTCATAAAGAGTCAGACAGGACTGAACGACTGAACTGAACTGAACTGAAAAAGAGAAAGCTCTGGTTTGAACCAAATAATAACCCACTCTTCCCAAAGATTCTAAAATTCTCATTTCTCACCACTGTACATCCTTAAGCTGCTGGTTTATTGAGAAAATATTAGCATTTATAAATCAATATTTGTGGGAAACATTCACCCAACTGCAAAAAGTGCGTGTTTCATTCATTCTACTTGTTCAACATCCAACTCAGGGAAGCCTGTGTATACTACTACTTGATATTTTAAACTACCTAATGGACTATTTGAGATTTGATAGGTAAATTTTATACAACTTCCCCTGTGACAATATACAGCTTTGACATACTTCTTTCCCAATTTTGAACCAGTCCGTTGTTGCATGTTCTAAGTAAGTGCTTACAAATAAAACAATTCTAAATTCAAGTAAAATTAAACTTAATGAATTTCAGGCTCAAGTGAACTGGGAAATATTCACTATTAAATTGATATGAACTTTTAAGGAATAAAAGTGCAAATGAAAAAAGAGTTTTGGATGATTTATGTTTTGCAATCTATAGAATGATGATATAAAATACAGTTCATGTTTGCTGAAGGAAAGGAGGATCCACGTTTTTAGTAAAAAAAAAAGTATAAGGAATAGAATTATATTTTATTAAGGGAAAAGGAAGTAAGACTGAACTTACAGGTGGCTGTTCTCTGAATGGGCAAATAAAATGATGAATATAGAAAGTGGAAAAAAAAAAAAAGCTTTGTGGGAAGTCGAATCTGAGAAGAGAGTTTTGTGCATGGTACATGTTTCTTAAGACATTAAACTGCATTTGAAATATTTTACTGTTACTTTGACTAAGTGAATAACTACTGTTTCACAGTGAATATAAGCTGGTATCAAGCCGGCATTTGGTTTCTCTCTCTGTTAAAAGAATAAAGTTTTGTTGGACTGTGGCTTTCAATAATCGACTGTGTAAATGTCTTTGCCTTTAAGTGAGTTATATTTGTTTTTAAAATCTTTTAACTTTGCAAAGTGAATAAGTATTATTTCACAATGATCTATGTAGTCTATGACACACATAGACAAAGCTCATTCTGCTTCTGCAAAAACTAACCCCTAATCTACTCCTAAATCAATTAATTTAAAATAGATAAACAATGGCTGTAAATCAAACAATCAGGGTTATGGGAAATCCAAGACAGCTGCTTGGCTCTTCCAGTTCCCTGACAAACCTCACTTTTATTTGATGAGATAAAGTCTTTCCTGGCTGCAGAGTTGATGCTGTCACAATAGGGGGAAAAAAAAACAAAAGATTAAAAATATGTCTTCCACTTGGATATACTTTCTACAATCTCCCGTGATCAATCCAGCCACTTGATCTTCACTGGATGAATCATAATATAAAACTTCACACACTTCTTAAAACCTATAACTTGCACTATCATCCTCAATCATCAGATGAGGACAACAGAACAGAAATTATTTGCATGAGATTAAATAAACTGTAAATACAATTAACATTTTGATGATTTTTTTTTTTGTCCAACATATTCCTGGCTTCTGATCTTTGTTTTCAGATATAAAAATGTTCTTCTCCTCAAGATATTTATGGTTTAAAGCAATTTGATAATCAACGTCTGTGGGTAAAATTAAAACATTTTTTCTCTCTGCCTTATCCCTCCAGAAATTCGTGACACTTGAGCTCTGAATAGCCTTATCAGGTAAGCAAAAAGGCTGTCTCCTGACATATACAGAAATCTCAAAGTATAGTGGGGACCTCTAGGGAAAAAAAATCCACCTCGACAAAAACTGATGACAGGTCTATGACATCTAAAGTTAATAGTCCAAATTTACTCAGCCATTAAAAAGAATACATTTGAATCAGTTCTAATGAGGTGGATGAAACTGGAGCCTATTATACAGAGTGAAGTAAGCCAGAAAGAAAAACACCAATACAGTATACTAATGCATATATATGGAATTTTAAAAGATGGTAACGATAACCCCGTATGCGAGACAGCAAAAGAGACACAGATGTATAGAACAGTCCTTTGGACTCTGTGGGAGAGGGAGAGGGTGGGATGATTTGGGAGAAGGGCATTGAAACGTGTATAATATCATATATGAAGGGAATCGCCAGTCCAGGTTCGATGAATGATACTGGATGCTTGGAGCTGGTGCACTGAGACGAGCCAGAGGGATGATACAGGGAGAGAGGAGGGAGTGGGGTTCAGGATGGGGAACACGTGTATACCTGTGGCAGATTCATGTTGATGTATGGCAAAACCAATACAATATTATAAAGTAATTAACCACCAATTAAAATAAATAAATTTATATTTAAAAAAGAAAACACTACTAATAACAAGCAACATACATTTAGTATTTTTTGCAACTACCTCTGCATGCTTCAATATTTTAAAGAAGAAGGAAAACATTCTGACTCTTCCCTTGCTAAAAATTCAGAATATTGAATACATGCTAAATTGAGAAGGCTTACAAAGGATACTTATGAGGACAACTGCCTTGCATAAGTAAGTAATAAATATTTATTGGTTTGGTTTAAAAAAAAAAAAGACAAGTTAGTCTTAGGTTTGTTCAATAAAAATGGGGGTAATTTTTTTAATGTTTTACTAGATATTAAATTCTGGTTTTGTTTGTGTTTACTAAGATTCACTTCTGAGATAATTCTTTGTTATAAAATTTAATTAGATTAATAAGAGGACACTCTAAGTTTGTTTCTAAAGCCTAACTTCACAGTCAATCTTTGGATAAAGACCAGATGCACCATGATCTACAACCAGTAGATTAACACCAGACTATAGGCATTCAACAAACTAAGTCAGACAACACGTTATACACTGCTGCAGCTGCTGCTGCTGCTGCTAAGTCGCGTCAGTCGTGTCCGACTCTGTGCGACCACATAGACGGAAGCCCACCAGGCTCCTCTGTCCCTGGGATTCTCCAGGCAAGAACACTGGAGTGGGTTGTCATTTCCTTCTCCAATGCATGAAAGTGAAAAGTGAAAGTGAAGTCACTCAGTCGTGTCCGACTCTTAGCGACCCCATGGACTGTAGCCTGTGAGGCTCCTCTGTCCATGGGATTTCCCAGGCAAGAGTACTGGAGTGGGGTGCCATTGCCTTCTCCGGTTATATACTGAGCTGCACCTAATAAAAGTTCTTAAATTCTTACTTATGGCATTACTATTACTGCCTGAGAGCTCACACTGTAAAGAGTCTGCTTGCAATGCAGGAGATCTGGGTTCAATCCCTGGGTTGGAAAGATCCCTTGGAGAGGGAAATGGCAACCCACTCCAGTATTCTTGCCTGGAGAATCCCATGGATGGAAGAGCCATGGGGTTGCAAAGAGTCAGACACAACTGACTGACTTACACTTTCACTTTTCACTTTCATATTGTTTTCTGTATCATGTTTTACAAAATTGTTGTCTCTAACATTACCAAATGTATGACTGAGTCTCTAATAATATAATGATATATAGTTCCATATGAGATCAATGATAATAATAATGTAACTAAGTATGAGAAGGAACAACAAGAGGGACTATTTTCCTGGACTGTAAGAAATTACTAGTAAGGCAGGTATGGACCAGGACTTTTGCTACTTTCATGGCCTAGTCCAGTGATGACACATTGAGTGATCTATCATAAAAATCTTTACTTGACCTGAGAATGAGCATTCCTAGCAACATGGAACAAAATGGGCATGAGTTGCCCCTTAAACCATGTAAAATCTATGGCCTTGAAGGGGCCCTGATGATGGGAAACTGACACTTGCCATTTGTCTCTACAAAGATTAAATCCAGAGTGACTATACCTGCTGACCGTCAACATTCCCTGAAAAGAGTTCAGGGTAGAAATCAAGAATGAGGCATTCTGTGCTCTGGAAAAAAAAAAAAAAAAAAAAACTGGCAGGACAGACCTTCAGACAGTTAAATGTTTTCAGGTAAAGATTGCCATGCACCCCAATTCTTGCATCTTCTCATACTTAGAGAAAAAACAATATCACAGACCAATGTTTGGCTCTGGTTTGCCCAGCTAGCCCTTCTTCCAGCCCCCTTGGCAGCTTTCTAGTTCTATAAATCTCTGGGCCATGTAACTTTAAACTTCTGTTAAGTTTGTTTCTTCTAAAACACACACACACACAAAAAAATCTCCAAATGCTGTTACAAGGATACCAGCTGGTTAACTCACAGACTACATTGGAACAAGTGGTTTTTATCATTTCGTGGACTCTCATCTCCTTCCATAAATGGACCTCGACTGAGAGCAGGCTTTGGGACCCAGGATTCCATGACACCCCTGTCCAGCCAGAAGAAGCCAGAGCAGTCCCTGCCCTTTTCCCAATGACCTTGGTCCCTGTGTTCTGAGAAGGGGAGAGGCAGGTAGTTAGACATGGGCAGGGTGCTAAGGAGCCAAAGATTTGGCCCACTTAAAAAAAAAGAGGGAGGAATGTTGAGTCCGCCCCCAAGGCCACAGGTGTGAGGCTTTGCACCAAGGCCACAGAGATGGAACCCAGAACCAAGATCACCTCCAAAGCTGACTGAGCCCCTTTGTAACAGTTGCCATAAGCCCCTTCCTGATCATCACTAACAAGCTTCCTGACTCCAAATTAGGTAAAGATGCCCACTCCAGTAAACACCCTATAGTGCCCAAACTAATCACCTAACACCAACTTTCCAGCAGGAATTTTGTCTTGAAGGTATAAAAATTTAGTTTATAATTCATCATAACTCATGAAACCTGTCAACTCTCCCTGGTCTATCAGGAGTTGTCAGCCCTCTGTGCTTGCAGCACCCACTTTATCTCTACTCTTTGTTCTTAATAAACTCATTGCCTTCTGAAAAACTCTATGTCTAGAAACTCTTTTCCAAACTGCAACTCATACTGCCTCAACATATAGCACAGGGAATTATAGCCATTATCTTATAATAACTTTTAATGGAAAAATACTGAGTCACTATGCTATATACCAGAAACAAATATTGTATTGAAAATCAATGATGGAGAGGGTGGGATGATTTGGAAGAATGGCATTGTAACATGTATACTATCATGTAAGAATCGAATCGCCAGTCTATGTCCGACGCAGGATACAGCATGCTTGGGGCTGGTGCATGGTGATGACCCAGAGAGATGTTATGGGGAGGGAGGTGGGAGGGGGGTTCATGTTTGGGAACGCATGTACACCCGTGGTGGATTCATGTCAATGTATGGCAAAACCAATACAGTATTGTAAATTAAAATAAAGTAAAAAATAAAAATAAAAGAAAATCAATGATGTATGGCAAAACCAATACACTATTGTAATTAACCTCCAATTAAAATAAATAAATTTATATTAAAAAAACTTCAAAATGAAGTTTTAAAAAAGGTATCTATGTTATATATATATATATGTGTGTATATATATATATATATATATATATATATATATATATATTTAATTATGGTCTACAGAAAGAAATACATTTTACCTTTGATTCCCTTTACCACCAAAATGTAGTTGAAATAATTTTGCAGTGAATCCCCATATATCTACCATTTATGTTATACAATTAGCTTTTTACAATACTTATCACATATCTATTTCTCCATTTGTTTATCCATCATTTTTTGCTGCATTTCTAAATAAAATGAAGCTATCAGTAGTTTCATTTGAAAAAAAAGAAATAATGGACAACAGTGTTCTGCTGAGAAGAGTAGGAATTCATGAATGTTTGATTTGAGAAAGCAAGCTCTAAATCTCAAGGAAACCTTAAATAAAAGTGCTCTAAGCTGTCCTTCCTAAGTGTCCTTAGTGTTTCTATATTGTAAAAGTGGAAAAGTTTATATAAAGTCATTGGTTTCAAAGGGCCATTTTCTGTATGGCTTAATTCATCTCTTGTACTTCCAAAAAGTGATTCCTGTGGCAGAAACTCATATCTGGTATGCATGGCCATCCAGCATCACACCACATTTGGCATGTAAGGAAATGCAGTGTAGCATGGTAAGAATGGAGAATAATTATAAATGTGGAGTCTATGGGGGTAATAATCTGGTAATAAGAAAATTATTAAACTTTTATTGTGAGCCAATCTCTGTGTGAGACACTTACATAAATATTAACCTATTTAGTTATTACAAGTATCTGCCAGACAAGTATTGTTGTTTCATTTTTATAAACGGGAGAACAGAGACCTTGCCCAATAGATGACCCCTGGACAAGAGCTTGTAGGAAAGGTGCCTATTCCCCAATCTGCCACTTAATTATTGAGTGATCTTGGGAAAGCTGCTTATTTTCTGTCATCAATGTAGACTTGGCCCTTATGATGCTGAAGTCCTGACCAGCTCTGACATTCATCACTCTAGTTTATACTATTGCTCACTATTCTACTCCATACACAGGCCAGAGACACTGCTGGCAGATATTGTATTTTCCTTCTCATTTATGTGATCCTAGTTTACAAATATACTTATTCTATAAGCATGCCAACTGCTTTCTTCAGAATACACCAAAATCCAATACCCTACCAGAAGTTGACTCTGAAAATGCTCCAGAGGCTGCTCATAGCTGCCTTGGAAACCCATTCTCTGAAATAAACCAATTTACTCCACAAGAGAGAGAAGACCTTCTGTAAAGTGGGACACAGGCATCGTGTGCTGTTCTTTTTTAAATACAAAGATAATTTTCAACATGACATTTTTGAGGCCAACCAAAAGCACTGGAGTTATTAATCATTAATACAATAAGTGCAATCTTCAGATTATATACCTAAAGGGATTAAACCAGCTAAAGCAGTCACTAATACCAATTGTGCAATTCAGGCGGCAGCAGGAGCCTCAGTTTCCCTGGAGAAAGGACCAGCTTTCCTCCTTCATAGCAATCTTCACTCAGCCAGGAGGTTTCCTATCAGCACTTTGTGGCACTCCTTATATTCACATATGACAATTTATCTTTCACCAACAGAATGTGGTTTCTAAGACAGCAGTCTTACCAACTATCAGTGTCCTGAGGAGTACTTCATGGGGACTAGCTTGTACGTCCCATCTATATGTTTATACTTTCAATGTTAGCTCTTACAGAAGCTAACATGTCAGCTCTTAAAGAAGGCACATTTGTGTGACAGGTTTGAAGAGATCTATAAAGTTTCAGTCTTCCCTCATAGCTCAGTTGGTAAAAAATCCACCTGCAACACAGGAGACCCTGGTTTGATCCCTAGATCAGGAAGATCCACTGAGGAAAGGAGAGGCTACCCATTCCAGCATTTTTGGGCTTCCCTTACAGCTCAGCTGGTAAAAAATCTGCCTGCAATGTGGGAGACCTGGGTTTGATCCCTGGGCTGGGAAGATCCCCTGGAGAAGGGTAAAGCTACCCACTCCAGTATTCTGGCCTGGATAATTCCATGGACTGTATAGTCCATGGGATGACAAAGAGTTGGACACGACTGAGCAACTTACACTTTCATAAAGCTTCTATGAGGCTATTTATTTACTTTAATAAATATGAGGAGGAACAAAATGCTTGAAAGAGTTTTAAATATGTGTAACTCTTATTATTCCTAAAGTTCATCTTAGTGGATAAAATGAGATGGCTACTCAAGATTTCTCACACCCCCAAAAATATGTATTATAAATATATATATATATGTATACTACATTTATATGATAACAATATAAAATGCTTTTCTTTAAAATAATGTACACTATATATGTATATCTGTAATATATGTATGATCATGATCATTTATATAAAACATAAAATATATTTAAAATATATAATTATATGTAAATATTCAAAAATATATGGTTTCAGTTGTGCATCATGATGACATATACTTGGTTAACATAGGTCTGTGGTTTCTTTGAATGAACCTGTTATCTACTTTGACTAGGTAATAGGGTCAGGCAGACTCAGGAGAAAAATAGATAGCAAATATGTCAAAATATAGTTAATCCTTTCAATTCTTTGACTTTCAAAAAATGGTCATATGGTTTATTTTACCTGAAACCTCCAATGGTCTATTAGTAGTGTTACTGGGTAGGGAGGGTGGAAGAGGATCTTCCTTTGTAGGCTTCAGTTCTTGGTGTTGGAGAAGACTCTTCAAATTCCCTTAGACTGCAAGGAGATCAAACCAGTCAATCCTAAAGGAAATCAGTCCAGAATATTCATTGGAAGGACTGATGCTGAAGATGAAGCTTCAATACTTTGGCCACCTGATGTGAAGAACTGACTCATTGGAAAAGGCCCTGATGCTGGGAAAGATTGAAGGCAGGAGGAGAAGGGGATGACAGAGAATGAGATAGTTGGATGGTATCACTGACTTGATGGACACGAGTTTGAGCAAGCTCTGGGAGTTGGTGGTGGACAGTGAAGCCTAGCATGCTGTGATACATGGGGTAGAAAAGAGTCAGACATGACTGAGTGACTGAACGGAACTGAAGGACAGAAAGAAGAATCTGAGGTAGGCCAAGCCAAGAGAGGTACTGGCACAGGAGTGATGAGGTCGGGGGTGGGGGGGGCGGGGGTAGTGGTGGGGGAGGTTTACAGACTGGGCTTTTACATTTTCATTTAGGTGGGCATAGACTGACACTTTTGACTGACAGTTGCAAGTTACATAACAACAGGCTCTATTGCACAGGTCTTCTCCATAATTCAGTCTGTTATAATCAGATGCATGTATGTATGGAGGAGGGCATGGCAACCCACTCCAGTATTCTTGTCTAGAGAATCCCATGGACAGTGGAGCCTGGTAGGCTGTAGTACATGGGGTCACAAAGAGTCGGACATGACTGAAGCAACTAAGCACAAGCAGCATGTATGTATGGAATACTTAATATGTCCTCGGCTGACTAAGGTCACAGCTTTACATCAAGGGCGCATGTGCCAGAGTTTGAGAAGCCCCTGTGGTTATTTTGTATTTATCAGGTGCCTAGGGTGCATGCTCTGGAGTTGGAAAGGTCTCTTAGGTTATTTTGTAGCATATCTGAGAGCTATCTTGGGCTGCACTGGGGCGTGTCTAGGGTGGGGTTTAGAGATCAGCTTGCCTCCTTATCGGCTAAGCCACCCCTCATTGCTTATGCCTAACTTCCTATCTAATGTTGCCAACCTTGCATAGTTATTGAGATTAAATAGAAAAATATAAAACTGCACAGTATGGTAGATGCTGAATAAATGGTAACTGCAACTAATATTTTACAGCAAAGGAAATGGAATAAATGGCCTTAAGTAATAGATTTGTGGCATTAATAAACTCATTAATAGTTCATAGTATCCAAAATCATTAACAGACTCACTAAGAAAACTTATTTTCCCCAAGTTGTTCTCCTTGTTTCTCAGGTCGAGTAATTAAAAAAAAAAACAACAACAACAATTTGCATTGAAATAGTCTTCCATTTACAAAACACATTCATATTCATTATGTTATTTAATCATCATAATACCTTTGACAAATGAATAATAATTTTACAGAAGATCTTTTACAAGGGATGCATTGGAGTTCTAAAAACTTGACATAAAGATCACAAAGTTGGTAAATTAGACCTATTATTCAAAAGCAGTCTTGGACTCTCATCTTAGGGTTCTTCCCACTATACAACAGCTGTTGTTCCTTGCATGCATGCTAAGTTGTTTCAGTCATGTCCGACTCTTTGCGACCCTATCGACTGTAGCCTGCCAGGCTCCTCTGTCCATGGGATTCTCCAAGCAAGAATATTGAAGTGGGTTACCATTCTCTTCTCCTGGGGCTCTTCCAGACCCACAGATAGAGCCCACATCCCTAGGTCTCCTTCATTGGCAGGCGGGCATTTCCTTAACCACTAGCACTACCTGTGTTGCTCCTTAAATAGCTGATATTCCTTTCTAAACCACATTTAAGAATAAGGATATAAACATTTTTTCTGCTTCCCAATTAGTGCTGGAAATTTTTTGTAGAGTCATATTATTAGAAAAAATATATGAATCCATACGTTATTAAATACAACTTCTTTACAGCACATTGTTTTCTGGCAGTTGCTTAGTCATTCTCTGCCTCAACATTTCCAATATTTGGTCCCAGATCCACCATGTGAAATCTTAAAGAACAAGTCTAATGCTACTTATAAAAGCCAGCCTTCCAACACTTTGAATTGTTCTTTTTTTAATATATACATATATAAAATAGAAGTATAGTTGACTTATAATGTTTCAGGTGCACAGCAAGGTGATTCACTTATACAAATACACATATATTATTTTTTAAATAATTTTCCATCATAGGATATTACAAGATATTTACTGTAGTTCCCTGTGCTATACAGTAAACCTTTCTTTCTTGTTGCATACCTGTTTTTTAATTAGGAATCTAGCATTCTATCTATACTAAGTCAAACAAGTGGAATCAAAATGTTATAAATTTTTTAGTTAGGCAAAAATTCAAAAGTTTTCTAAAATACATATTATACATATTTATGTAAATATCACTGCAGATGGTGACTGCAGCCATGAAATTAAAAGACGCTTACTCCTTGGATGAAAAGTTATGACCAACCTAGATAGTTATATTCAAAAGCAGAGACATTACTTTGCCGACTAAGTTCCGTCTAGTCAAGGCTATGGTTTTTCCTGTGGTCATGTATGGATGTGAGAGTTGGACTGTGAAGAAGGCTGAGCGCCAAAGAATTGATGCTTTTGAACTGTGGTGTTGGAGAAGACTCTTGAGAGTCTTCTGCAAGGAGATCCAACCAATCCATTCTGAAGGAGATCAGCCCTGGGATTTCTTTGGAAGGAATGATGCTAAAGCTGAAATTCCACTACTTTGGACACCTCATGAGAAGAGTTGACTCATTGGAAAAGAATCTGATGTTGGGAGGGATTGGGGGCAGGAGGAGAAGGGGACGAGAGAGGATGAGATGGCTGGATGGCATCACTGACTCGATGAACGTGAGTCTGAGTGAACTCTGGGAGATGGTGATGGACAGGGAGGCCTGGCGCGCTGCGATTCATGGGGTCACAAAGAGTCGGACACGACTGAGTGACTGAACTGAACTGAACTGAACTGATACAAAAGCTTTTCTACTACACTTGATAAAGGCTTGAGAAAGAACCTAAAAAAAAAATGGAGATATTGGAAAACATAAAGTAAATGAAATGAGAGCACTGAATATGAAACAGAAAAACTGAAACAGCCTAGATAAAAGTTTGATAATAAAAGATCATCATATAGTCCAGTTGTTTTTAAACATGACTGCTTATTAGAAACATATGTGGAGCTCTGGAGGAAAAAAGCAATACCTGAGCATTTGTATTTTTCAAAAAATTTCAAGATAATTCTGATATGCATCTGGATTTTAAAAAGTGATTACAGGTTTTTCTATTAGGTCCTAGATTTGGTGATATAGAGTTCTATTATTTTTCTGTTGATCAATCATGATACAAGGGTATTAAGTGAGTAATAGGTAAATAGTCACAATAGTAAAAGATGTTTATCAGTTTTCACAATCCATAGCCAGACAAAAAATAAACAATAATTATAATTGCAAGCTATAATGGGTACATGATTAACCTAACAATATAAAACAATTACATACAATTTCAGGGGGCGGGGGTCAAGCAGAGTGATATGATAAGTGCAAGTGCATATATGCACATGTTTTCATCCATCCAGCCAGTCTATGTCTTTTGGTAGGTGCATTTAATCCATTTACATTTAAGGTAATTATTGATGTATATGATCATATTACTGGTTCCAAATAGGAAAACGAGTACTTCAAGGCTGTATACTGTCACCCTGCTTATTTAACTTCTATGCAGAGTACATCATGAGAAACGCTGGGCTGGAAGATGCACAAGCTGGAATCAAGATTGCCGGGAGAAATATCAATAACTTCAGATATGCAGATGACACCACCTTTATGGCAGAAAGTGAAGAGGAACTAAAAAGCCTCTTAATGAAAGTGAAAGAGGAGAGTGAAAAAGTTGGCTTAAAGCTCAACATTCAGAAAATGAAGATAATGGCATCTGGTCCCATCACTTCATGGGAAATAGATGGGGAAACAGTGGAAACAATGTCAGACTTTATCTTTTTGGGCTCCAAAATCATTGCAGATGGTGACTGCAGCCATGAAATTAAAAGACGCTTACTCCTTAGAAGGAAAGTTATGACCAATCTAGATAGCATATTCAAAAGCAGAGACATTACTTTGCCAACAAAGGTCCATCTAGTCAAGGCTATGGTTTTTCCAGTAGTCATGTATGGATGTTAGAGTTGGACTGTGAAGAAAGCTGAGCGCCGAAGAATTGATGCTTTTGAACTGTGGTGTTGGAGAAGACTCTTGAGAGTCCCTTGGACTGCAAGGAGATCCAACCAGTCCATTCTAAAAAAGATCAGCCCTGAGTGTTCTTTGGAAGGAATGAAGCTAAAGCCGAAACTCCAGTACTTTGGCCACCTCATGTGAAGAGTTGACTCATTGGAAAAGACTCTGATGCTGGGAGGGATTGGGGGTAGGTGGAGAAGGGGACAAGAGAGGATGAGATGGCTTGATGGCATCACTGACTCGATGGACGTGAGTTTGAGTGAACTCCGGGAGATGGTGATGGACAGGGAAGCCTGGCGTGCTGCAATTCATGGGCTCGTAAAGAGTCAGACAGGACTGAACGACTGACCTGAGCTGATTACTGTTTTGTTAACAGTTTGGGGGTTATTTTCTGTAGGTCTTTTCCTTCTCTTGTGTTTCCTGCCTAGAGAAGTTCCTTTAGCATTTGTTGTAAAGCTGGTTTTGTGGTGCTGAATTCTCTTAACTTTTGCTTGTCTGGAAAGCTTTTGATTTCTCCATCAAGTCTGAAGGAGAGTCTTGCTGGGTAAGGTATTCTTGGTTGTAGGTTCTTCCCTTTCATCACTTTAAGTATATCATGCCATTCCCTTATGGCTTGTAGATTTTCTGTTGAGAAATCAACTGATAGCCTGATGGGAGAGACATTAAGAAATCCAGAGATTGGAATTCCTTGTGTATGTTATTTGTCATTTTTCCCTTGTTGCTTTTAATATTTTTATCTCTGTCTTTAATTTTTGTCAGGTTGATTACTATGTGTCTCGATGTGTTTCTCCTTAGGTTTATTCTGCTTGGGATTCTCTGTGCTTCCTGAACTTGGTTGCAATTTCCTTTCCCATGTTAGGGGAGGTTTCAGCTATTATATTTTCAAATATTTTCTCAGATCCTTTCTGTCTCTCTTCTTCTGGGACTGCTATAATGCAAATGTTGGTGCATTTAATGTTGTCCAAGAGGTCTGCTATGTTGTTTTCATTTTTTTTTTTCATTCTTTTTTCCATATTCTGTTCTGTGGCAGTGATTTCCACCATTCTGTCATTTATCATCCAAGTCATTTATCAACTCTCCTGCCTCAGTTATTCTGCTATTAATTCCTTCTTGTGTATCATTCATCTCTATTTGTTTGTTCTGTAGTTCTTCCAGGTCTTTGGTGAACATTTGTTGAATCTTCTCAATCTTTGCCTCCATTCTTTTCCCAAGATCCTGGATCACAATCACTATTCTGAATTCATTTTCTGAAAGTTTGCCTATCTCCACTTCTTTTAGTTGTTTTTCTGGGGTTTTATCTTGTCCCTTCATCTGAGACATAACTTTATGCTTTTTCATCTAGATTAACTTTCTGTAATGTGGTTTTTGTTTAAGCCACTATGAGACTGTGCTTCTTGATTCTTCTGCCTGATCTCTGATAGCTGAGTCTAAGAGGCTTGTGTAAGTGTAAGCTTGTGTAAGCTTCCTCCTCCTTGATGGGAGGAATTGGCAATGGATAAAGTTGGGTCTTGCTCTGTGGGGTTACTGCTCCTCTTTTCTGGGTCTTAGTCTGTGAAAAATTTTGTTTGTGCCCTCCATGACTGGAGTCTCTGTTTCCCCCAGTCGTCTGGAAGTCCTATAATCAAATCCCACTGATTTTCAAGGCCAAATTCCCTGGGGATTCCCAGTCCCTTTGTCATACACCCAGGCTGTTAAGCCTGCCATGGTGTTCAAAACATTCACAACAGTGCAAGAACTTTGATCTATTCTTCAGTCTATGGGTCAACTACCCAGTGGGTATGGGATTTGATTTTATCATGATTTCACACCTCCTACTGTTTCACTGTGGGTTCTTCTTTGTCTTTGGATGTGGGGTATCTTTTTTTTGGTGGGTTCTGGCATCCTCCTGTCAATGGTTGTTCAACAGCTAGTTGCAGTCTTGGTGCTCTCTCAGGAGATGAGTGCACTTTCTTCTACTCCGCCATCTTGAACCGGTCTTAATGGTTCTTATTTACTCCAGGCTTGGTATCTTACAGTCCTTTTGGCTGTACTTCACATAAAATGTTTTATTATCCTGATCATTTTATATAGACATACTCCACATAATCATTTAGCTTGCATAAAAATGTGCTAAGAGTTCTACACAGTTCACATAGAACAAATGTCCTTAACCATGAGTTGTATCTGAATTACATGCAGAGATTTTGAAAGTATACAAAACTGAGACATCTCTTCAAGAGATTTGGATTCAACACTTCTGGAACTAAGCCAGGATGCAGGATTTGAACAAGTTCTCCTTGAAATTATATTGTGCAGTCACAATTAAGGAATCACTTTTCAGAAAGAAGTTCTTTCTTACAATATGGAAATTTTGATTCTATAGACTAAAGTCCATAGAGTCAACAGAGTGGGAATTGCAACAGAGAAGGGTAACAAGCCACTCAAACTAAAAATCATGTACTCTGGGTTTATTTGTATATGGGTTTTGAGTGACTGGGACAGTGCATGCATGCTAAGTCACTTCAGACGGGTCCGACTCTGTGACCTTATGATCTCCAGCATACCAGGCTCCTCGGTCCATGGGATTCTCCATGCAAGAATACTGGAGTGAGTTGCTATGTCCTCCTCCAGGACTGGGACAGTAAGTAAGGACAAATGCACAAAGAAGCAAACAAAAAAATGTGATCCTGTACATGGAATGGTAAAGAGTAAGTACAGAGTGAAGCTGATAAAAGCAATTGAGAGTTATTAATGATAGCTTCTCATTGTCTGATTTCTTGTTCCTTTTGGGACACTCAACTTAACTCAGACTCTAGGGTTTCCTAATATTCTCCTAAATATTGGTATTTAATTCTCCCTGTTTGGATACATTAACCTTAGTTGGTTTCTGATGCTCGTTAATAAATAGCCTTAAATTAAACAGTAGAATCTTCAGGTTCCAGGGAAATTATTTTTAGAGTGCCTGGTATTGATCCCTCCCAAGCTTCCCTTGTGGCTCAGCTGGTAAAGAATCTTCCTGCAATGTGGGAGACCTGGGTTCGGTCCCTGGGTTGGGAAGATCCCCTGGGGAAGGGAACAGCTACCCACTCCAGTATTCTGGCCTGGAGAATTCCGTGGTCTTCATAGTACATGTTGTCAAAAACAGTCGGACATGACTAAGCAGCTTTCACATACTCCCTGGAGGAGGGAAAGCCTACCCAATCCAGTATTCTGTCCCGGAGAATTCCATGGACTGTATAGTCCATAAAGTGGCAAAGTGTTAGACACAACTGAGTGACTTTCACTCACAAGCAATTTGAGCACCCATTTATAGAGAAAATGATTAATGAAAGATATATATTTTTAAAGTACATTCCACAACATTGAAGCATTTTGAGAACAACTTAAGTATGGTCAGCTTACATATGTGGGTTTGAAATTTCATCTTGCTTAAATTTTAGTATTAAATCAATTGGAATGTATAGATTCTAACAACATATTATTGCTTCCTAAAAGCATGGATGTTTTGAGTGACATCTTTCAATGGTACATTGAAATATTGTGTTCTGCCTGAAATGATGTCTTCTGAAAACATGCAACACAAAACAATACATGCAGTAGAGGAGTGGAGTTAAAGAGGAAGCAGTTCACCAAATGAGTCAAAGACAAAATCTTGTTTGTATAAAAGTTTCTGTGCAGCAAAGTAAGTTGTTTGGCTGACAAGGAATTTGAAAAAAGCTAAATAAAAGTGGAAGATGTTCTTTTGGCACATTCAGGAGTGCAAGAAATCTTGCATTTGCTTAGATTAGGTGACTAATAGAACATGAAAAATTTAGAGAAATCCAAGATGGTGGAAGAGTAGGTGGACATGGAGTACATCTTTATCCAGGGATACATCAAGAATACACCTCCAGGCATAGAAAATCTTGCACAACACAAGCTGAGAGTGGGCAAAAGTATCTGACCACCAGAAAACAAAACAAAACAAAAAAAAAAAAAATATATATATATATAGAATGACACAATACTTGGTAGGACAAAGGAAGGAAGACAAAAAAGAAGGGAGTAAGTAGGACTGGATTTGCACCTGGGGGTGGGGGAACTAAGTAGGGGTCAGATCCCCAAATCGGGGCAACTATTTGGGACAGAGGTAAAGTATATGGGGCTGCTGGAGAGTGCAGCAACTGATCTGTGAATGGAGTGAGACTCACACAGACAATTCTTACTGCAGCCCTATATACCATGGATAGGACACAAGCACCCTAGAAAGCGCAATGGTTGGGAGCTGGAGCACAGAGATTAGAGAGCAATTCTAGAGAAAGTCTATTGTTAACTACAGGGAGATGGCCTGAGGGGACCTTAGGGAGGAGTTCACAGTAGGAAATGTTTGTGAAAGAAAGCCAGGCAAACACGGAGGCAGAGTGATGCTCCTGGGTCACACACAGGGGTGGAGCCATCACTAGAGCCTCTCTCTCCCCACATGTCAGCCAAGCAGCTGAAAGACTCTGGAGAAGGTGGCCCTTTACGTATCTGATGCACCGAACAACAGAGAAAGACCCTAGCCAGGATGGCCCTCTAAGTGCCTGATGTGCCAAACAACAGAGAAGGACCCCAACTGAGGAGGGGGAGGGGTATATGTAAGTGCCTAAATAGGCCAAGCAACAGAGAAGGACCAGCCAGAGTCCCTCTGATCACCAGAGGCTAGAAAAACACTCTGATAGAGTCATAGCTCCTGCAGCTCAAGCAGTTGGTGTCCTTGCACACTTGGTGCTGCCAGGGATCCCATGATCCAAGCAGCTGTGCTACCTCCATGCTTAATCCTCACTAAGGCAGAGCTGCCAGAAGCTAGGAAAAACGCTAATAGCACCATACTTCCTGTGACAATAGACACAGCAGCATGCCTGTGTATCCAGCATTGCCAGGCTCCCTGTGATCTAAGTTCCTGTGCTACCTCCATGCTAGAATCCCTGGGACAGAACAACCAGAGGCTAGTAAAAACCCCAAGAGCACCATATTTCCTGCTGTCCTAGACACCAGCTCCTCTGAGTACCTGGTGCTGCCAGGGCCCTGGTGATCCAAGTAGCTGTAAAACCTCCACACTCTGTCCTCACTGGGGCAAACTCAAGTCCTCCAGGGCAGCCTCAGGAACAAAAACCCTGTGGATGACTCAAATGCAGAGGTGGGGATAACATCACAATTGAAACCCAGGGGCAGTGTCGCTAAGAAAGAGAACCCCAAACCTTCCCATTAGTGGTACAAGCTACAGATTAAATTCACACAATCAACTAGGCAGACTTTGTAGCTATGGAACATATATAAAGACAATGAAAGTTCCCATAAAAGAAAACACACTACCTCTGGCAGATGTGAACATTGGACTCACAAACACACAGGAGTATGAGCAGATTGGAGTCTGAGCTGCCCCCAGGTCCAGAGACCAGCCCAGTAGTGGAGGACATCCTAGGGAGGGGAGGTGGATTGTGACTCACAGTGAGGAAAAGGATATTGACCGCTGAAATCCAAGAAAAACATTTATTATTCTTATAGTTTAACTCGTTTGGTAGTTGCTTCTGGATTTTTAAGAATCCCCCCCCCCAACCTGTTGCTATAGTTGTCAATTTTATTAGTACTATCAAATCTATTTACATTTTTGAGAAAAAAATTTTAAGTTACATGTCTTATTTCCTTAAATTACATGTCTTATTTCCAACTGTCTCTATGTTGGACTTTAGCGGTATTGAGGGGTTTCTTCTTTTCTATCTTTTTTAATTTTTAAAAATTTATTACTATTATTTTTCTACATATATTCTTTTGTTTGCTTTTCTTATGATTTTATTGTTGTAGTTATTCTTTAATATATATAAATATTCTTTGTCTACCTCTATTTAACTTTACTTTCCTATTTTTTCTTTCTTTTCATCCTTTTCTCTCTTTCGCTCAACACGGTTATTAGTCTGCTTTGCCTTTGTTGCTTTATTCCTTTGTTGGTACATTGCTTTGGTTTTGTTTTCCAGTTTATGCTTTAATTAGTTTTATTTTTAACTGATTGATATCATTTTTGTTTTCCTTTGCTTGCTGGGCCAATTTCCTTTACTCTTTCTTTCTTCTTGCAGTGTTTTGGTTTTGTTTATGAGGGTATATTCTGTATATATATTCCATTGTTTTTGTTGGTATGTGCCTGATTTTGTATTTTTCATTTGTCTGGGGTTTGTCTTTTGTTTCTTGCTTCAGTAAGTTTGTTTTAATCCCCTTCAATGCCAAACGAACCACCTTCGGAATCTCAGGCCCAGAGACCAGGCCCTGAGCCTTTGGAGTGGGAGCACTGACAGCAAGTCTCTAGACTGCCAGAAAACTCCTAACCCTAGGGAGTGTTAATTAGTGAGAACTCCCACAAAGGCCTGTATACAATACCAGCAGCATGCATTGCAGGAGGCCTCATCCAAACAACAAACAAGACAAAAACACAAACCAAATCATCAGCAAACAGGATTACCACCTCACACAGCCTTACCCATCAGAGAGGGGGAGGGGAAACTAATCTCCTCCCATCAGAATGCAAGCACAAGTCACACCCAGCAGAACCTAGACAAACCACTGGAATAACCTTACCCAGCAATGGCAGAAACCAAAGGAAGAAGGAATTCGACCTCAGAGTCTGAGAAAAGGAGACCTCAAATACAACAACTTTTTTTTTTAAGGAAAAGGCAGAGACGTATTGAACAAAGGAAGGAACAAACTAAAAACACACAAGACCAAATAAACAAAGAGGAACTAGACAAACTATCTGAAAAAGAATTCAGAGTAATGAAATTAAAGATGTTCTAAAATCTCAAAAACAGAATGGAGCAAATGCAAGAAGCAATCAACACAATTAACAGAATTAACAAGGACATAGAAGAAATAAAGAATAAACAAACAGAGATGAATAACACAATGGCTGAAATTAAAAATACTCTAGGAACCAATAGTAGGTTAACTGATGCAGAAAAAATTGATAAGTGAGCTGGAAGATAAAATGGTGCAAATAACTGTGAAGAGAAGAATAAAGGGAAAAGAATGAAAAGAATTGAGGATACCTCAGAGAACTCTGGGACAATATTAAATACACCAACATTCCAATTACAGGGGTCTCAGAGAAAGAAGAGAAAATGAAAGGCAGTGAGAAAATTTTTGAAGAGATTACAGTAGAAAACTTCTCAAAATGAGAAAAGAAATAGTCAATGAAGTCCAAGAAGCACAGAGTGTCCATACAGGATAAACCCAAGGAGAAACATGTTGAGACATTAATCAAGCTAACAGAGATTAAACCCAAAGAAAGAATATCAAAAGCAGCAAGGGAAAAGCAACACATAACATACAAGGGAAAACCCATATGATTAACAGCTGATTGTTCAGCAGAAACTCTGCAGGCCAGAAGGAAATGACAGTATATAAGTACTAAAAGAAAAAAAAAAATCTACAACTAAGATTACTCTATTCATCAAGGATCTCATTAAAAATTGATGGAAAAATCAAAAGCTTTACAGACAAGCAAAAGTTAAGAGAATTTGGTATCACCAAGCCAACTTTACAACAAATATTAAAGGGACTTATATAGGTAATAAACACAAGAGAAAGGAAAGGTTTACCAAGACAAACCCAAAACAATTACAAAAATGCCAATAGAAATACACACACACACACACACACACACACACACACACACACACACATATAATTACTTTAAATGTAAATGGATTAAATACTCCAACAAAAAGACATAGACTGGCTGAACGGATACAAAAAGAAGACCCATACATATGTTGTCTATAAGAGACTCACTTCAGACCTAGAGACACATACAGACTGAAAGTAAAAGGATGGAAAAAGATATTTCATGCAAATGGAAATCAAAGGAAAGCTGGAGTGGCAATTCTAATTTTGGAAAAAAAATACTTTATTTTTTTTTTCCTTTTTATAAAAAAAATTACATTTTAATGTAAGGATAATTGCTTTAGAATTTTGTTGTTTTCTGTCAAACCTCACTATGAATCAGCTATAAGTATACATATGAACCCTTCCTCTCGAACCTCCTTTCTATCACCATCCCCATCCCACCCCTCTAGGTTGATGCAGAGACCCTCCTTGAGTTCCCTGAGACATACAGCAAATTCACATTGGCTATCCATTTTAAATATGGTAATGTAAGTTTCCACGTTACTCTCTGCATACATCTCACCCTCTCCCCCCTCCACATGTCCATAAGTCTTTTTTCTGTTTTTCCATTTCTGCCATGCAAACAAATTCTTCAGCACTATCTTTCTAGATTCTATATAAATGTGTTCAGTTCAGTTCAGTCACTCAGTCGTGCCCAACTATTTGTGACCCCATGAATCACAGCACGCCAGGCCTCCCTGTCCATCATCAACTCCCGGAGTTCACTCAGACTCATGTCCATTGAGTCAGTGATGCCATCCAGCCATCTCATCCTCTGTTGTCCCCTTCTCCTCCTGCCCCCAATCCCCCCCAGCATCAGAGTCTTTTCCAGTGAGTCAACTCTTCGCATGAGGAGGCCAAAGTACTGGAGCTTCAGCTTCAGCATGATTCTTCCAAAGAAATCCCAGGGCTGATCTCCTTCAGAATGGATTGGTTGGATCTCCTTGCAGTCCAAGGGACTCTCAAGAGTCTTCTCCAACACCACAGTTCAAAAACATCAATTCTTTGGCACTCAGCCTTCTTCACAGTCCAACTCTCACATCCATACATGACTACTGGAAAAACCATAGCCTTGACTAGACGGACTTTAGTCGGCAAAGTAATGTCTCTGCTTTTGAATATACTATCTAGGTTGGTCATAACTTTTCTTCTTAGGAGTAAGTGTCTTAATTTCATGGCTGCAATCACCATCTGCAGTGACTTTGGAGCCCCCAAAAATAAAGTCTGACCCTGTTTCCACTGTTTCCCCATCTATTTCCCATGGAGTGATGGGGCTGGATGCCATGATCTTTGTTTTCTGAATGCTGAGCTTTAAGCCAACGTTTTCACTCTCCTCTTTCACTTTCATCAAGAGGCTTTTTAGTTCCTCTTCACTTTCTGCCATAAGGGTGGTGTCATCTGCATATCTGAGGTTATTGATATTTCTCCCGGCAATCTTGAGTCCAGCTTGGGCTTCTTCCAGTCCAGCGTTTCTCATGATGTACTCTGCATAGAAGTTAAATAAGCAGGGTGACAATATACAGCCTTGACGTACTCCTTTTCCTATTTGGAACCAGTCTGTTGTTCCATGTCCAGTTCTAACTGTTGCTTCCTGACCTGCATACAGATTTCTCAAGAGGCAGGTTAGGTGGTCTGGTATTCCCATCTCTCTCAGAATTTTCCACAGTTTATTGTGATCCACACAGTCAAAGGCTTTGGCATAGTCAATAAAGCAGAAGTAGATGTTTTTCTGGAACTCTCTTGCTTTTTCCATGATCCAGCAGATGTTGGCAATTTGATCTCTGGTTCCTCTGCCTTTTCTAAAACCAGCTTGAACATCAGGAAGTTCACAGTTCATGTATTGCTGAAGCCTGGCTTGGAGAATTTTGAGCATTACTTTATTAGCATGTGAGATGAGTGCAATTGTGCGGTAGTTTGAGCATTCTTTGGCATTGCCTTTCTTTTGGATTGGAATGAAAACTGACCTTTTCCAGTCCTGTGGCCACTGCTGAGTTTTCCAAACTTGCTGGCATATTGAGTGCAGCACTTTCACAGCATCATCTTTCAGGATTTGAAACAGCTCAACTGGAATTGCATCACCTCCACTAGCTTTGTTCATAGTGATGCTTTCTAAGGCCTACTTGACTTCACATTCCAGGATGTCTGGCTCTAGACCAAGCTCAGTAAACCTTTAATCCAATTTTCTGTTGATGGGTGGAGCCGTGTTCCCTCCCTCTTGTTTGACCTGAGACCAAACTGTGGTGGAGGTAATGAAGATAATGGCAAACTCCTTCAAAAGATCCCATGTGGGCACTGCCACATTCAGTGCCCCCAACCCTATAGCAGGCCACCATTAATGCATAGCTCCTCCAGAGACTCGTGGACACTCACAGGCAAGTTTTGGTCAGTCTCTTGTGAGGTCACTGCTCCTTTCTCCTGGGTCCTGGTGTGCACAAGGTTTTGTTTGTGCCCTCCAAGAATCTGTTTCCCCAGTCCTGTGTAAGTTCTGTAATCAAATTCCACTGACCTCCAAAGTCAAATTTCCTGGAGGTTCTCAGTGTTTTTGCCAGATTCCAGGTTGGGGAATCTGTTGTGGGTCCTAGAACTTTCTCAACAGTATTATGTCTTAAAATTCATGAACATGACATGTTTTTCCATGGACTTGGCTCTTCTTTAATTTCTTTCTGAAATGTTTTTGTAGTTTTCAATGCACAGTTCAGTTCAGTCGCTCAGTTGTGGCTGACTCTTTGCAACCCCACGGACTGCAGCACTCCAGGCTTCCCTGTCCATCACCAACTCCCAGAGCTTGCTAAAACTCATGTCCATCAAGTCAGTGATGCACAAATCTTGCACAAATAACTTTCAGTGCACAAATAATTTCCTTGGTTAAATGTATTTCTAAGAATTTCAATCTTTTTAATGTTATTTTAAGTGGGATTGTTTTATTACTTTTTCTGGGTTGTCTATTGATATTATATAAAATGCAATTGATTTTTGTCCAATATTCTGCTATTTTTCAAATTGATTTATTAGTGCTAATAGCTTCTTTGTAATTCTTTATGAATTTATGTACATAAAACCTTGGCATCTGAGATACAGATAATTATACTTCTTTTCAAAAGTAAGTGGTTTTTATTCCTTTCTCTTGTCAAAATGGTCTGCCTAGAAAGAACTTGCAGTACGATAATGAATATAAGTGGTGAAAGCTACACCATTGTATTGCTCCTGATCTTGAGGGGACATTTTTCATTCTTTCACCATTCAGTATAATGTCAGCCATAGGTAATTCCATATGTGTGGTATGTCATAATGAGGCATTTCCTTTCTAATTCAAGTTTATTAGTGTTTTTTTTTTGGGGGGGTGGTCATGAAATGATACTGGATTTTGTGAAATGTTTTTTATGCATCAGTCGAGATGATGATGTAGGGCTGCTTACTGTGAGTTTGTCATATAGGCTTTTACTATCTTAGATAGGTTCCCTCTATGCATTTTCTGGAGAGTTTTTAATCGTTGAAAGCTTTACCTGCATCTATTTAGATGGTATGTCTTTTATCTTTCAATTTGTTAATATGGTATATCATTGATTTGTATATATTAAGGAATCCTTGTACCCCTAGGATAAACCCCACTTGATCATGTTGTATGATACCTTTAGTGTGTTGTCGGATTCTGTTTGCTAGTATTTTGTAGAGGATTTTTGTATCTATGTTCTTTAGTGATATTGATCTGCAATTTTCTGTTTTGTGATATCTTTTCTTGCTTTGGTATCAGGGTGATGGTGTCCTAATAGAATGAATTTGGTAGTGTTCCTCCCTCTGCCGTATTTTGAGAGTTTGAGAAGGATAGGTGTTAGCTCTTCTCTAAATATTTGAAAAAATTCACCTGTGAAGCCATCTGGCCCTGGGTTTTTGTTTGCTGGAAGATTCTTAATCACAGTTTCGATTTCAGTGCTTGTGATTTGTCTCTTTATATTTTCCATTTCTTCCTGGTTCAGTCTTGGAATATTGTACTTTTCTAAGAATTTGTCCTTTTCTTGCAGGTTGTTTCTTTTATTGCCATATGGTTGCTAGTAGTACTCTCTTTGATAGTTCTGCAGTATGGTTGTAAGTTCATAAGTTCTCCTTTTCACTTCTAATTTTATTTGTTTAAGTCCTCTCCTTTTTTTTTTCTTTCTTAACCAGTCTGGCCAAGGGTTTATAAATTTTGTTTATCATCTCAAATAACTAGCTTTTAGTTTTATTGTTCTTTGCTATTAATTTCTTCATTTCCTTTTCATTTATTTCTGCTCTGATCTCTATAATTTCTTTCTACTAAATTTGCATTTTGTTGTTGTTGTCATTCTTTCTCTAATTGCTTTAGGTGTAAGGTTAGGTTGTTTGAGATTTGTCTTGTTTCTTGAGGTAGGATTGTATTGCTATAAACTTCCCTCTTAGAACTGCTTTTGCTACATCCCATAGGTATTGAGTCATTATGTTTTCATTGTTATTTGTTTCTAAATATTTTTTACTTCCTCTTTGATATATTCAGTGATCTTTTGTTTACTTAGTAGCATATTGCTTAGCCTCCATGTGTTTGTGTTTTCACATTATTTTCCTGTAATTGATATCTAATCTCATAGCATTGTGGTGAGAAAAGTTGCCTGATATGATTTCAGCTTTCTTAAATTTACCAATGCTTCAGAAAACTAATTTCTTCAAAAAAGCAAAAACTAAAAGAACTCACCAAAACGAAATATATAAATACATGTGTGTATAAATGAATGACTTTGCTGTATACATGAAACTAACACAATATTGCCAATTAACTATACTTCAATTAAAATGGATATATTGTAGAATTCAGTGAATATACCCACTATTTTATAATAATTATAAATGGAATAGTACCTTTAAAAATTGTGAGTCACTACATGTTTACCTGAAATATATAATGTTGCATATTAACTACACTTCAATTTTAAAAGTAAAAGAAATATCATATATATAAGGAAGTAATAATATGCATTTAAAATGCACTCAAATTTAAGGAACCATTATCTTCTAATAGACTGCTATATAAGTAGATCATTATATCAATATATAAACCACATGGTAAACACAAAGCAAAGAAACCTATAATAGAGACACATAAACGTAGAGAGAAAAGAATACAAACATAACACTTAAGAAATTCATCAAATCACAGGGAAAGGAACACAAGAGAAAAAAGGAGCATATAATAACTACTAAAAATAGAAAGTAATTAAAAAATTACAATACATGTAATACATGCTTAGCAATAACTATGATAAATATAAATGCACTAAAGGATTTCTCAAGGCATATATTTATGCTGCCTACAAGAGACTCACTTTGGATCTACAGAAACACACAGTCTGAAAGTGAAGGAATGGAAAAATATATTTTATGCAGGTGAAAACAGCAACATAAAAGGTCTGGAATAGCAGTACGTATATGAGACAAAATAGATTTTAAAACAAAGACTGTAACAAGAGACAAAGAAAAGAACTTACATAATAATAAAGGTATCAATTAAACAGAAGGATGTGCCAATTATAAATATCTCTTCATTACAGGAGCACCTAAATGCATAGAAAATATTAACAGACAGAAAGTGAGGAACTGACAATACTACAATAATTAACAAGGGATTTTAACACTTCACTTTAATCAATTAATGAATCCTGGAGGCAGAAAAGCAATAAGGAAACGTTGGCACTATATGATACCTTAAAGCATATGAACTTAATATATATACAAAGAGTATTCCATCCCCAAAAAGCAGAATACACATTCTTTTCTAGTGCACATGGAGTACTCTCCATTATAGATCATATTTAGGACATGAAAGAATTCTCAGTACATTGAATAAGACTGAAATCATGCTAAGCATCTTTTCTGACCAAGGAAGTATTAAACTAGAAATTAATTTTTTTAACAAAACTATGTAAGAAATAATCATAGAGAGGCTAAATAACCTGTTCCTATCTAACTAGTGGGTCAAAGAATTAACAAAAATACCTGAGATAAATGAAACATAAACACAATGTTACAAAATCTAGGAGACACAGCAAAAGAACTTTTAAGAGGGAAACTAATAGTAATAAAGGCCTACCAGAAAAACAAGAAAAAACTCAGTAGATATTCTTTCTAGAAAGAAGCAAATAGTAAAGATGAGAGTGGAAATAAATGAAGATTGAAAAAGTCCAGAAAAGATCAATGAAACTAAGACTTGGTTACTTTAAAAGATAAACAAAAGATAAAACTTTAGATAGACTTGAGAAGGAAAAAGAGGAAAGATTCAAATAGATAAAATGAGAAATAAAAGAGAATTTACAATTGATACTATGGAAATAAAAAAAGACCACAAGAGATTCAGTTCAGTTCAGTTCAGTCACTTAGTCGTGTCTGACTCTTTGTGACCCCGTGAATCGCAGCACGCCAGGCCTCCCTGTCCATCACCAACTCCCAGAGTTCACTCAGACTCACGTCCATTGAGTCAGTGATGCCATCCAGCCATCTCATCCTCTGTCGTCCCCTTCTCCTCCTGCCCCCAATCCCTCCCAGCATCAGTCTTTTCCAATGAGTCAACTCTTCGCATGAGGTGGCCAAAGTACTGGAATTTCAGCTTTAGCATCATTCCTTCCAAAGAAATCCCAGGGCTGATCTCCTTCAGAATGGACTGGTTGGATCTTCTTGCAGTCCAAGGGACAAGAGATTATTACCAAAAATTATACACTGCTAAAATGAACAGGTTAGAAGAAATGGATAGATTCCTAAAAATATACAATCTCCAAATACTGGATCATGAAGAAATAAAAAAAAAATATGAACAGACTAGTTACCAGTATTAAAATTGAATCAGCAATGTGAAAAACATTTTCAAGAAACAAAAGTCCAGGTTGTGATAGCTTCACCATTGAATTCTACCAAATAGTTAAAGAATGGGTAACACCTATCCTTGTTAAAACATTACAGAAAACTAAAGAGGATGAAATGCTTCCAAAATCATTCTATGCGGCCAGCATTACTCTGACACCAAATCAAACACATTATGACAAAAAAATTATAGGTCAATATGCCTGATCAAGTGGGCTTCCCAGTTAGCTTAGTGGTAAAGAACTTGCTTGCCAATGCAAGAGACAAGAGACATCGGTTCTATCCCTGGGTTGGGAAAATCCCCTGGAGAAGGGCATGGCAACCTACTCCAGTATTCTTGCCCAGAGAATCCCATGGACAGAGCAGTCTAGCGGGCTATAGTCCATAGAGTTACAGAGTCAAACACAACTGAAGTGACTTAACATGTATGCCTGATCAACATAGATGCAAAAATTCTCAATAACATATTAGCAAATAAAATTCAACAGTACATTAAAAGTTTCATACATCACAATCGAGTGGGATTTGTTCCGTGGATGCAAATATGGTTCAACATGCAAAAGTCAGGCAATGTGATACACCACATTAACATACTGAAAAATAAAATTCATATGGTCATCTCAATAGATGCAGAAAAATAATTTGACAAAATTCACCATGTGTTTAAGACAAAAAAAATCAACAAAGGGGGTATACACCTCAACATAATACTTTCATACACAACCAACTCACAGCTAACATCATACTGAATAATAAGAAACTGAAAGTGTTTTGTCTAATATCAGGAACAAGGCAAGGATGCTCACTCTCGCCACTTTTATTCAACATAGTATTGGAAGTACAGTTCCCAGCAAACAGAGAAGAAAACACAACAAAAAGAATCTAAATTTTAAAGAAAATAAGTAAAACTGCCACTATTTGCTGATGACATATAATATACAGAAAATGCTAAAGACTTTACAAAATAGCTAATAGAATAAGTGAATTCTGAATAGTTGTGAGATACAAAATCAATACGTAGAAATCTGGTGTGTTTCTACTCACTAAAATAAACTATTGGAAAGAGATATTAAGTAAATTCCTTTTACACTTTCATTGGAAAGAATAAAATACCTAGGAATAAGTTTAACCAGAGAGGTTTAAGACCTGTACACTGATAATCGAGAAGTACTGATCTAAAAAATTGAAAAAAAAAACACACAAATAAATGATGAGTTATTCTGTGTTCATGTATTGGAAGCATTAACATTGTTTAAAAGTCCATATTATTCAAGACAATCTATAGATTCAATGCAATACTTATCACAATTCTAGTAGCATTTTCACAGAAATAACAGTCTTAATATTTGCCAACAAAGGTCTGCCTAGTCAAGGCTATGGTTTTTCCAGTGGTCATGTATGGATGTGAGAGTTGGACTGTGAAGAAGGCTGAGCAGCAAAGAATTGATGCTTTTGAACTGTGGTGTTGGAGAAGACTCTTGAGAGCCCCTTGGACTGCAAGGAGATCCAACCAGTCCATTCTAAAGGAGATGAGCCCTGGGATTTCTTTGGAAGGAATGATGCTAAAGCTGAAACTCCAGTACTTTGGCCACCTCATGTGAAGAGTTGACTCATTGGAAAAGACTCTGATGCTGGGAGGGATTGGAGGCAGGAGGAAAAGGGGACAACAGAGGATGAGATGACTGGATGGCATCACTGACTCGATGGATGTGAGTTTGAGTGAACTCCGAGAGTCGGTGATGGACAGGGAGGCCTGGCGTGCTGCGATTCATGGGGTTGCAAAGAGTTGGACACGACTAAGTGACTGAACTGAACTGAACTGAATATTTGTTAATACATGACCAAACAATCGGAGAAGGCAATGGCAATCCACTCCAGTGTTCTTGCCTGGAGAATCCCAGGGACGGAGGAGCCTGGTGGGCTGCCATCTTGGGGTCGCACAGAGTCGGACATGACTGAAGCGACTTAGCAGCAGCAGACCAAACAATACCCACAAAAACCAAAGTTACCTTGTGAAGGAACAAAGCTGGAGGCATAATAATTCTTGATTTCAAACTATATTACAAAGCTGAGGTAGTCAAAATAGCATGGTATTGACATTAAAACAGACACATAGATCAATATCATGGAATAGAGAGCCCAGAAATAAACCCACACATATGTAGTGAATTAATTCTTGAGAAAGAAAACAAAATTATAAAATAGGGAAAGGACACTCTCTTCAATGAATGGTTTTTGGAGATGTGTACAAAAGAATGAAACTATACAACTTCCTCAAACTATACACTAAAAAAAAAGCCCTCAAAATTGATTATAGACTTAAATGTAAGACTTAAAGCCATAAGAAACTTAGAAGAATACATCAGAGACTCTTGATGAGAAGACTCTTAAGAGTCCCTTGGACAGGAAGGAGATCGAACCAATCAATCCTAAAGGAGACCAACCCTGAATATCCACTGGAAGGACTGATGCTGAATGTGAAGCTCCAATACTTTGGTCACCTGATGCAAAGAGCTGACTCACTGGAAAAGACCCTGATGCTGGGAAAGAATGAAGGCAAAAAGAGAAGGAGGCAACAGAGGAAGAGATGGTTAGATAGCATCACCAACTCAGTTGACATGAATATGAGCAAACTCTGGAAGATAGTGGAGGACAGAAGAGCCCGGTGTGCTGCAGTCCATAGGAACGAAAGTGTTGGACATGACTTAGAAACTGAACACCAACAAACTTTGTATAGGGATGGATGGTTACTAAACTTACTGTTGTGACCAATTCTGTGTATGTGTGTGTGTGCTCAATCGCATCTAACTTTTTGCTACCCCATGGACTGCAAGGTTCCTCTATCCATGGAATTTTGCAGGCAAGAATACTGGAGTGGGTTGTCAATCCCTCCTCCAGGGGATCTTCCTGTTCCAGGGATTGAACTGACATCCCTTGCATCTCTTACATTGGCAGGCAGATGCTTTACCACTAGCGCCACTTGGGAAGCCCCGTGATATCATAATGTATGCAAATAAATCATTATATCATAGACATGAACCTACATTTTAGTAACAAAATAAATAAAAATAAAAATATTTTTACAATATATAAAAGGAAGGAAATTTAAACACATCCTACAACATAGATGAACCTTGAGAACATTATGCTAAGTGAAATAATTCAATAAGACTAATATTTTATTATTCTATTTATATGAATTAATACTCTAGTGGTATGCATGTAGAAAGAAAATAGAATGGTGGTTGCCAGGGGCTATGGGCAGTAGGGAATGGGAAGTTGTTGTTTAATGGATGTAACATTTCAGTTTTGCAAGATGAAAAGAGTTCCAGAGATTGGTTGTATAACAATGTGAATGTACTTACTACTACTACTTTTTAAATGGTCAAGATGGCAAACATCACCTCAAATGAAAAAAAAAAAAAATATAGTAAACTTTATGTTATGTGTGTTTTTATCATAATAAAAATATAAAAATAAAAAAGGATGAAGTACATTGCATAGTCTCATGAACCTTGGAAATACTGTGCTTGGTGAAAGAAACCAGACATATAAGACCATATATTGTGTGATTCCATTTGTATGAAATGTTCAGAATAGACAAATCCATTGAGACTGATAATAGATAGTTGTTTCTAATGGCTGTGATGAGGGGAGATTGGGAGTAACTGTTAATGAGTACATGGTTTCTTTTTGGGGTGATGAAAATGTTCTGGAATTAGTGATAACAGATGCATAATTTTGTGAACATACATTAAAATACTGAATTGTATGTTATTAAAAGGTGAATTCACAGTATATGGATTAATTTTTAATTTAAAGAATTGGAATAACCAAAGTGTTCATAAACATACGCAAATAGAGAATTAATTAAATAAAAAATTATGGTAAGTCCATACAATAGGATTGTATGCAGCTATTAAAAGGATATTTATAAATGAGAACAAAGAACATGTTATATGGAAAAGTCACCAAGCTACATGGTTAAGTTTAAAAAAAAAACTACAAAAATGGTGACTATATGATCACTTTTGTGAAATGAAAAACAACAGCTATGCAAGTAGATGAAACTCTCACACATATCTGTTGTATGTGTATGTTTGTGCAAACATATACAAATTTATATTCTGCCCCTCTCCCATGTAGTAATTACTAAAATGCAGCTAAAATGACCAACTTTGGATATTTTTACTTTTTATTTGATCTTTCAGAAGTATGAATTTTTTTCCAAATTTATACTATTTTATCTCTTATACCTTAATGTTTTGAATGTTTAGAGCCTATCTATGCAGAGAGATAATAGATCTTATTTTCTTTGCATTTCATAGAATTCTAAAAAATCTTAGTGAAATATTACATAAAAAACCTGAAGTAAAACACACATTAAAAAAAATACATGGCGTCTTCCTCCAAATCATTCTTATTTTTCATTTTATGAGAATGTTATATGACTTCCATGGTTCTTATCCTTAGATTTGTAGTTAAAAACAATTAACAGAGAAATTGTTTATATTTGTACAAGGAAGTGAAAAATTCTTGGCCTTAAGTGAAAGCTAATTTCCAAAGAAACACAATGAATCAACCAAGTTCTCAATTAAAAAAAAATAAATGAAAACAGATTACTACTACTCAGAGGCAGATTCAGTTTTGTTCTCTGTTGTCATCCTCTAAGCTCTTGAAATTATGAAAGGAATTCAGATCTACACTACTCAAATTTGATACAATAGTCCTTCAACTTAATAGTGCCCTCTTCTGGTGCCACGTTTCACATGCAACTACTTGTTTAGTTGCCAGTGGTGTCTGACTCTTTGACACCCTATGGACTGTAGCCCCTCCAGGCTCCTCTGTCCATAGGATTCTCCAGGCAAGAATACTGGAATGGACTGCCATTTCCTTCTTCAGCAGCTACTTAATCACTGTTAACAAAAAGGGAGGGGGGCTGAACTTGGAAAAGATGTTTGAGAAAAGCCATTCTGAAACCTGGAAGTAAAATGTTTTAGTCTTCTATTCTAATAAAACAAAAATAACCAAAAATTCAGTTGTGAGTATAATGGGGGTTGACAGGGCTGTGGAGAGAGGAAAATGGGAAGTTTTTTGCAGTAGCATTGCATTGCTAGTTGCTCAGTCATGTCCAGGGATCAACCCAGGTCTCCTGCACTGCAGGCAGATTCTTTACCATCAGAGCCACCAGGAAGATCCCAGAAAGTTATTTAATGGGCATAAAAAATTCTGGACTTTGGTTGTACAACACTGTGAATATACTTAGCATTACTGCACTGTACAATTAAAATGGTTAAGTTGGTAAATTTTAGGTTATATGCATTATAACACAATTTAAAATAAAAATAAATAAATCCATTTGAAGTATAAATAGTTCGGGTTGGTGTCAGCAGCTCTAAGTTGAGACTGTTTTCACCTCTAGTCAAATATTTACCATAAACCAAACCCATGTGGATTTGATACAATTTTTAATTCCAGTCATTTTACTAAAATAGGCACGTTTCTCTTAATTTACTGAGACTATAGCTATAAGACAACTTAATTTCCACTTTAACTCTTGAAATCTGTAATCTTTCAACATAAAAAGATTGTGAAAATGGTATGGTTTTTCCAGTAGTCACGTATGGATGTGAGAGTTGGACTATAAAGAAAGCTGAGCACTGAAGAACTGATGCTTTTGAACTGTGGTGGTGGAGAAAACTCTTGAGAGTCCCCTGGACAGCAAGGAGATCAAGCCAGTCAATCTTAAAGGAAATCAGTCCTGAATATTCATTGGAAGGACTGATGCTGAAGCTGAAACTCCAATACTATGGCCACCTGATGCGAAGAAATGACTCATTGGAAAAGACCTTGATGCTGGGAAAGATTGAAGGCAGGAGAAAAAGGGGACAATAGAGGATGAGGTGATTGGATGGCATCACTGACTCGATGGACATGGGTTTGAGCAAGCGCGGGAGTTGGTGATGGACAGGGAAGCCTGGCATGCTGCAGTCCATGGGGTTGCAGAGAGTCGGACACGACTGAGCAAGTGAACTGAACTACTTCATTTATTTCAGGAAATAGTAAAATAGTGATATATATATATATATATATATATATATATATACACACACATGCATGCTCAATCACTTCATTCATGTTTGAATCTGTGCGACTCCATGGACTGTACTCTGCCAGGCTCCTCTGTCCATGGGACTCTCCAGGCAAGAATACTGGAGAATCTGTCTGCCAAGAGACCTAAGATACTCCAATTCAATCCCTGGGTCAGAAAGATCCCCTAGAGGAGGGCATGGTTACCTACTCCAGCATTCTTGCCTACAGAGTCCCATGGACAGAGGAGCCTGGTGGGGTACAGTCCATGGGGTCGCAAAGAGTTGGACATGACTGGAATATACACACACACTCTAAGGTTTGAATTGTACAGCTGGGTAGAAGGTTTAATATTCACTGAAATGAAGACTAGGAAAGGAGCAAGTTTGGAGGATTAGGGATAGACCAACTGTTCTCAGAAGGTATTATCCTACCACTGTGTCCTCCCTTGTCACTCTCTCACCCTGCCCAGGGGATATTTGAGAGTACCTGGAGACATTTTTGGTTATCATACCAGGAGGCAGTTGGAGCAGGGTTGCAGGACATGCTACTGGCCCGGGTTGGCATACTGCTAAACATCCTACAATGCATAGGACAGGGTCTCAGTACAAAGAATGATCTGGCCTCAAATGTCAATAGTGCCAAGACCAAGAAACCTTGGGTTGGAATCTTTTCTTCTGAATTTGTCCATTCTTTCTCAGTCTTTACCACAGGCTTCTCCTGTTCTGACCCTAATTACTTAATAGTCTGTCCTTAGCAACCCACTTCTTTTTTCTCTACAGCTTCTCTTTGGAATATCACCCATAACTTCAACTACCACATCTGTGTTACTGACTTGAACAATTTTGTCTAGTCCCAACTGTTCTAGCTCTAGAGCATTGTTTCTTTTGATTTCACTTTACATTTTTTCATTAACTTACTGCTACATCTCTTGTCTTTATAAGTAGCATCTGATAGAAAACCACAGGGTCATTTATTTCCTAAACTAAGTATCTAGTTTGTGCAAAGGGCAACACTAGTACTCAGAGTAAGGTAGTGATGGTGATGAGAGGTAATCATGGTAATTACTTTAAATGCATTATCCTTGTAAAGCAATTATCCATCAGTTAGAAAAAAAATTCATTCAATGCATTATCCCTGATTCAGTCAGTTCAGTCGCTCAGTCATGTCCAACTCTTTGCCACCCAAAGAACTGCAGCACACCAGGACTCCCTGTCCATCACCAACTTCCGGAGTTCACTCAAACCCATGTCCATCAAGTCAGTGATGCCATCCAACCATCTCATCCTCTGTCGTCCCCTTTTCCTCCTGCCCTCAATCTTTCCCCGCATCAGGGTCTTTTACAATGAGTCAGCTCTTCACCTCAGGTGGCCAAAGTATTGGAGTTTCAGCTTCAACATCAGTCCTTCCAATGAACACCCAGGACTGATCTCCTTTAGGATGGACTGGTTGGATCTCCTTGCAGTCCAAGGGACTCTCTAGAGTCTTCTCCAACACCACAGTTCAAAAGCATCAATTCTTCGGCGCTCAGCTTTCTTTATAGTACAACTCTTACATCCATATATGACCACTGGAAAAACCATAACCTTGACTAGATGGACCTTTGTTGACAAAGTAATGTCTCTGCTTTTTAATATGCTATCTAGGTTGGTCATAACTTTCCTTCCAAGGAGTACGCGTCTTTTAATTTCATGACTGCAGTCACCATCTGCAGTGATTTTGGAGCCCAGAAAAATCCCTGATTATAACAATAGTTTTACAAGGAAAAAATTATTATCTCCTGGGAAGGAAAGGTGCAAGTGTTTAATTAACTACTTAAATATAACAGTGTTTGTAAATAGAATATTTTAAAAGTGAGTTCTATTTTGACATTAAGGATTGCATTCTCTCCATTAAAAAACACTGGGAGCAGAGCTGGAAAGGTGTGTCCATAGTCACAGAGAGGTGGATGTGAATGATGAAGGTCTAAGAAGTTCCGCCTGTCTGTTTAGTTGCATCTGACTCTTTGTGAACCCATGGACTGTAGCCCCCAGGCTCCTCTGACCACGGGATTCTCCAGGCAAGAATACTGGAGTGGATAGCCAATCCCTTCTCCTGGTGATCTTCCCAACCCAGGGATCAAACCAGTGTCCCCTGCATTGCAGGCAGATTCTTTATCATCTGCGCCACCAGGGAAGCCCTAAGACATTCTGCTGCTGCTGCTGCTAAGTCGCTTCAGTAGTGTCCGACTCTATGTGACCCCACAGACGGCAGCCCACCAGGCTCCCTTGTCCCTGGGATTCTCCAGGCAAGAACACTGGAGTGGGTTGCCATTTCCTTCTTCAGTGCCTGAAAGTGAAAAGTGAAAGTGAAGTCGCTCAGTGGTGTCCGACCCTTATTCTAAGCCACAGTGTACCTGCTTTGGTTACTTACCACATATCACAGAATATAATACACCAGCCATAGTAGGATGAATCATTATTTTCCTTAACTGTAGAGAAGGAAAAAAAGGACAATGAAAGTATGACATACTGTCAATTGTCAGAGATTTCCTAGATGTTGACATATTTTAAAAAAGATAAGCCTTCAGAGATTTCTAATTTGTTAAAATATGAAGAAAAAACGTGATCTTAGATTCTGTGACATACGGTGAATTTGTTTTCCACATTCAATTTCCATGGTCGGTGCCTGTGTGCCAACTGCACTTCAGTCAAGTAAGACGTTTGTATATCGCTTTCTAAAGCGTCGTAGGTAGTTTTATGACTGTTGTGCTTCTACAATTAGAAAGTAAAGCTCTTAGCTTTTCAATCACCTCTTTGTTCTCCACACAAACACTCCCGCCCCTACACGCAGCGCCTTTCCACAATCTATGCAGATGTTTGTTTCCATTTAAGAGTAAACCTGAATTTGTTCTAATCTTAGAATTGCATAGATAGTATAGGACTGTCCACAGATTTAGTTACACTGGGGGCGAGGGAGACATTCTACTAAATAAACGCTTCTTTTTTTTAAGACCCATCCTCGCAGAAACGTTAAAATAGGGTGGGGTAGGGAGCGGGGGCGGAGGCAGAGAGGGGATATACGTTTCAGGATACAGGAAATACGGAAAAAGCGAAACCCAGAGGAAGCTCTGTGCCTGGAGGGGACCCGCCGCCATCTCAGGTCTCTGCCTCGCCAGGGCCCACTGGAGAGAGCTGACACCCAGGTCCTATAATCCTTATGGGGGACCAACCTTGTACCTCCGGGAGATCCACGCTCCCACCTGGAAACACGCGGGAAACGAAGCCTCCAAAAAAGCGCTGCCTTCTAGCTCCACGTTGGGATTATCCTGAAGGAACCGCTAACGGAGGTAACACCACTCTCCCTTCCACACCTCCTCCGGCATCACCCGGCCTGAAGTCGCATCCACCTCCTCCAGAGAAGTAGTGCAATATACTTCTTCCACCGTAAACGAGGTCAGATTCTTTCTCATTTGGGACAACCAGGCTCTCTCAAACTTAATTATGCATTTCCGCAGATCTCCTTCTTCCTTTCCCTATTCTTTTCGCGATTTCAAAATTTTTTAAAAAAATGCAGGCATTAAATAGCTCTTTCACAAAATATGTGGGGGTGAGTTTATGGATATTTAATAACGTTAAGTAATTATTTTTAAATATATTTTTCAGTAGACGTATCTGTTGATTTGCTTGAAAGTCAGTTGGGCCCAGGTGAGGGGTACAAATGTTAATGACTTGATAATTGTTAAAGCTGAGTGATATATATATGGGATTCATTAAACTGTTCTTGCTACTTTTGTATATATTTGAAGCTTTTCCGTTCAAAAAATGCCTGAATCAAGATCAATAACACCATTGTATTGAAGGCCTAATTCCTATAGCCATAGCTTTGTGCTAACAGAGTATTTTAAAGTGAACCTTCAGAGTTGTGTATTTCTCTGTGTATAACAGGAGAATTTAATGATTTAAAAAATATAATATGGTAAATCAAACCCAAGTACCATAATATTTGCTTGCTCAAGGTATTCAGGGAGCTTGGGGGATGGACCTTGAGCCATGAAAGAGGAAGGGGTAACTTTGGGTGGGCCTTAAAGGATGAGTGACATCTGCCTTGTGGAGGGGGTGGGAATGCTTTTCTGGCCTAGCTTTTCCAGAACAAAAGCCCCAAGCAGGTTTGTGCTAGGAATAGCTTGTCTATAATTCTGGATGTATGAGAAAAACTAGGAGGTAAGATAGTGTTGCAGGGATTGAATACTTATGGTAAGGAGTATGCAGTTTAATCCATAAGCAGTGGAAACCATTGAAGATTTTCAAGGAAATGGTATATTTTAGGAGTCTGGTTTTTACTATCAGGAAAACAATCTTCAATTTAGATGATCTTACAGAATGCAAAAAATAAGGTCTGACTCAAAACTCATAGATTCTTGTACTCCAAATGAGACAAGGCATACTTTCTTCATTTATGCAATAAACCTTTAAGGAACTGTTGCAATGGACTAAGCATTATGCTGGGAACTGTAGGGGTTAGATAACTAAAGCACATAGGAGGGAAACAGATATTGAATGAATAGGTCAATGATTGATGGGATTACAGTGGCAGCTTAAGGAAGTTCTGGACTTGGGGCTTGGTGGTAGTGCATAGTAAAAGAATGAGCTCTGTTGTGCTTGAAAGCTTCACTCAGTCATTCCTTACTGCCCAACTTTACCTCTCTGTTCAAAGGGGTAGAGTTGGGGTAAAGGGGAACCATAGGAATAGGAGTGCTTAAATAGAAAACAAAAGAGGTTGTATAGGGCAAAAAATGCAAGAAATATATAGTTTCCTCCAGTGATTCAAATCATTGAAACTATAATAACAAACATTTACTCAACATCTTATGTGCCAGACACTGTTCTTCAAAACTTCCCAGTGCCTATGCTCTTAATTGCTGTGCAATAGATCCCTTCTAATTCTGTCTGTATAACTTTTTCAGGAATACATAACTGAAATGGGGGTATGGTAGAACATAAGAACTTGAGGAGGCCATGGGTAAGAGAGGAACAGTAAAAGAAGAAATGATTTAACCTTATTTTATTATTTTTCAGTCTATGAGGGATTGCAGTATGACTCCATTTCCTTGGTGTATTCATAAAATAGTTCACTCAGTGAAGACAGTGAAGATTATTGGCATTGCCACCCTGGTTTTTCTGATGTCCTGCACCAGGAAGTTGTAATTTTTAAGGTAATCTCTTCACTAAAAACTTATTAAAGAAGGAGGAGGAATACCAGTTGATTATAACACATTACAGTAGTTAAAGTTAGCACCAGTGATAAATTGGAACCATTTTCTACATTATATGAAACTATATATACCATATAATAATAATGCTATTTATAAGCTGTTTTGTTATATTCACTCCTAATTACCTTATAGTTTTTGGTATCACGGTGAAATGTATCTTTTAAACCACATTTTCAGATTATTGCTGGTAAATGGGAATGTGATATTGTAACATACTGATTTTATATGCTGTGAACTTTCTGATTTATATTTGTTCTAATAATATTTGTAGATTCTTTGTATTGTCTGTTAATTAAGTATATTGTAAATAATGGAAATTTCTTCCTTTCCAATATTTATTTTTTAATTAGTCTTAGTGTGTTAGCTAGGATCTTTGGTATAGCAAACTATAGTAGCAGTGATAGAGGATTCTTTTGCTCCTGAATTTACAAGGGAATTTTTATAAATGTTTCACCATTTTTAGTATTTTCTTTCTCAGGTTATGTAAGTTCTTTTATATTCTTCGTTTGCTAAGAGCTTTTATTACGGATGAGTATGGAGCTTCTCCAAATACTGATCACATGGAGTTTTTTTCTTCATTAACATGACACTGAGACTATGTGATAAATTACAGTATTCAGTTTTCTAATATGTTTCTTGCTTCTGGTTTCATCAGGTCTTACCATTGAATATTCTGTCTCTTATTTTAATAATTTTTCCTTTTATTTTCTTTTTGTTTGCTCTTTTTCTAATTTATTTGGACCAGTAGCTCAGTAATTTTAAATTTTCTTTCCTAAAATAATTTATAACCATAAGTTTTCTACTATGTACTACTTTAGAAGAATTTCATAGGTTTTTATATGGAGTATTTTTATTATTATTCAATTATTATTTTATAATTGCTCTTAAGATTTATTTTTGACTCATGAGTTATTTGGGTTTTTTAAATTTACAAACATGGATCTATTTTTTAGAAATCATACTGTGAAATCATTAATCCAATTACCATTAAACATTTTATTTTCTATTTTAAAATATTTAATGTTTTTTATTCTTGTAGCAAAAAGCAAAATTATACACTGGCTCCTCATCTCAATAGATTTCAGCAATATAAAACTTTTTCTTTCATTAAATACATAGGAAAACTGTGATTGATTATGCTGTTCAATGATGGAGTTATTGCTGATATTTATACTTGTGGTTTTCTCTTTTTTTATATAAATTTATTTATTAATATAAATTTATTTATTTTAATTGGAGGTTAATTACTTTACAATATTGTATTGGTTTTGCCATATATCAACATGAATCCACCACAGGTATACACGTGTTCCCCATCCTGAACCCCCCTCCCTCCTCCCTCCCTTTGGCTCCTCTCAGTGCAGCAGCCCCAAGCATCCAGTATCATGCATTGAACCTGGACTGGCGATTCGTTTCATATATGATATTATACATGTTTCAATGCCATTCTCCCACATCCCACCCTCTCCCTCTCCCACAGAGTCCAAAAGACTGCTCTATACATCTGTGTCTCTTTTGCTGTCTTGCATACAGGGTTATCATTCCCATCTTTCTAAACTCCATATATATGCGTTAGAATACTGTATTGGTGTTTTTCTTTCTGGCTTACTTCACTCTGTATAACAGGCTCCAGTTTCATCCACCTCATTAGAACTGATTCAAATGTATTCTTTTTAATGGCTGCACAATACTCCATTGTGTATATGAACCACAGCTTTCTTATCCATTCATCTGCTGATGGACATCTAGGTTGCTTCCATGTCTTGGCTATTATAAACAGTGCTGCGATGAACATTGGGGTACACGTGTCTCTTTCAATTGTGGTTTCCTCGGTGTGTATGCCCAGCAGTGGGATTGCTGGGTCATATGGCAGTTCTGTTTCCAGTTTTTTAAGGAATCTCCACACTGTTCTCCATAGTGGCTGTACTAGTTTGCATTCCCACTAACAGTATAAGAGGGTTCCCTTTTCTCCACAACCTCTCCAGCATTTATTGCTTGTAGACTTTTGGATTGCAGCCATTCTGACTGGCATGAAATGGTACCTCATTGTGGTTTTGATTTGCATTTCTCTGATAATGAGTGATGAGCATCTTTTCATGTGTTTGTTAGCCATCTGTATGTCTTCTTTGGAGAAATGTCTATTTAGTTCTTTGGCCCATTTTTTGATTGGGCCGTTTATTTTTCCAGAATTGAGCTGCAGGAGTTGCTTGTATACTTTTGAGATTAGTTGCCAGTTGCTTCATTTGCTATTATTTTCTTCCATTCAGAAGGCTGTCTTTTCACCTGGCTTAGAGATTCCTTTGTTGTGCAGAAGCTTTTAAGTTTAATTAGGTCCCATTTGTTTAGTTTTGCTTTTATTTCCAATATTCTGGGAGGTGGGTCATAGAGGATCATGCTGTGATGTATATCAGAGAGTGTTTTGCCTATGTTCTCCTCTAGGAGTTTTATAGTTTCTGGTCTTACGTTTAGATCTTTAATCCATTTTGAGTTTATTTTTGTGTATGGTGTTAGAAAGTGTTCTAGTTTCATTCTTTTACAAGTGGTTGACCAGTTCTCCCCGCATCACTTTTTAAAGAGATTTTTTCTCCATTGTATATTCTTGCCTCCTTTGTCAAAGATAAGGTGTCCATACTTGTGGTTTTAAATCTTTTATTTTTATCTAATTCTACACCTAAAGAAAAATTGTGAGAATATTACAAAGAACTCCTATACACTTTTTATCCAGGTTCACCAATTACCATTTTGCCATGTTTGCTTTATAATTCTTTATTTCTGTTTCTCCCTCTCATTCCCCTTTTCTCTTTCCCTTTACTGTTGTCTACCTCCCCCACCCCTTGGTCTGTTTTCTACCTCCTCCTCTTCCTGTCTCCTTCTCTCTCTGTGAGCTGTTCAAGAGTAACTTGGAGACTCCAAGCATTTTTACTTGTAAACACTTCAGTGTATATTCTTTCAGAATAATACCTTTTTCTTTCATAACCTCAGTTGCTGCTGCTGCTAAGTCACTTCAGTCATGTCCGACTATGTGCGACCCCATAGACGGCAGCCCACCAGGCTCCCCTGTCCCTGGGATTGTCCAGGCAAGAACACTGGAGTGGGTTGCCATTTCCTCCTTCAATGCATAAAAGTGAAAAGAGAAAGTGAAGTCGCTCAGTCATGTCTGACTCTTAGCAACACCATGGTCTGCAGCCTACCAGACTCCTCTGTCCATGGGATTTTCCAGGCAAGAGTACTGGAGTGGGGTGCCATTGCCTTCTCCCACATAACCTCAGTACCTGTACCAAAAGAGAATTTGGACCTCGTTCCAATTTTTGTTTCATAAACCTTTATTGTCAGGATTATACACTCATATTTATTGAAAAAGGGATGACTTTGGGAGAACATATATTTCAAGTGGACAATGTAAGCTCTATTATAGTTCTTTTTCTCCTAGCTTTATTGAAATATATTTGACATATAACAGTGTAAGTTTAAAGTGTACAGTACAGTGTGATGATTTGCTATATGTGTATATTACAAAATGATTACCCACAATAAGATTAGGTAAGGCATCAGTCATTTAATATAATTAATCTTTGTTTGTGGGATGAAAACTTGTAAGATCTACTGTCCTAGCAACTTTTAAGTATACAATACAGAATTGTTAACTATGCTCACTATACTATAGTATTAATTATACTATAACAGTAGTTATGTAACTATATATTGATACTATAACTATAGTGTTATAGTATAATTTACATCATGCTGTAGATTAGTGCCTCCAAATTTATTCCTGTAACTGAAAGTTTATATCCTTTGACCACCTTTATACATTTTTCCTACCTTCCCATCCCTGGAAACCACCAATTTACTTTGTTTCTATGAGTTCAGTTTTTTTTTTTATTTTTAATAAGATTCCATGTATAGGTAAGAGCATTCAGTATTTATCTTTTTCTGTCTGATTTAACCTCACTTCGCCTGATACCCTCAAGGTTTATCACTGTGTCATAAGTCCCTTCTTTTTATAGCTGAATAATGTTCCAGTGTAGTGTGTGTGTGTGTATCACGTTTTCTTTGTCCATTAATCTGTCAGTGACACTTAGATTGTTTCCACATCTTGCTTATTGTAAAGAATGATGCAATAAAATTGGGATTGCAAGTATCTCGTGATCGTGATTTCATTTCCTCAGAAGTGGAATTGCTGGACCATATGGTAGTTCTATTTTTAATTCTTTGAGGAACCTCCATACTGCTCTCCATAGTAGATATTTCACTTCACATTCCCATCAAGGAATATGCAAGGGTTCACTTCTCTCTATATCATCACAGGCATTTTTTTATCTCCTGCCTTTGTTAATAGCCATTCTAAAAAGTGTGAGATATCTCGTTGTGGCCTTGATTTCCTTTTCCTTGATGATTAATGATGTTTAGTACCTTTTCATATACCTGTTGGTGATCTGTATGTCTTTGGGAAAATGTCTATTTAGGTCTTTTGTACCTTTTTGAATTAGATTATTTGTTTTATTGATAGTGAGTTGTATGAGTCCCTTATATATTTTGTATATTAATTTCTTATCAGATATGTGTTTTAAAATGTTTTTCCCCATCCACAGATTCCTGTTCATATTGATCTTTTTTTTTTTTTTTTTTTGCTGTGCAGAAGGTTTTTGTTTGATGTAGTCCCATTTGTTTATTTTTTGCCTTTTTTGCTTATGTTTTGGGTCATATCCATAAAATCATTGCAAAGACAAATGTCAACAAGCTTTTTACTTGTTTGCTTCTAGGAATTTTAAGTCTTTAATCTATTTTGAATTAATCTTTGCCAGTGGTGTAAGACTGGGCTCCAGTTTTATTCTTTTTCATGTGAATATTCAGTTTTCTCAGCATTGTTTATGAAATAGACTATCTTTTCTCCATTAAGTACTCTTGAATCCCTTGTCAAACATTAGTTGACTGTGGGGCTTTCAATTCTGTTCCAAGGCCTATGTGTTTGTTTTTAATGTCAGCACCATGCTCTTTTGATTACTATAGCTTTGTAGTATATCATAAATTAGTATTCCAATGTTATTATCTAGACCATATTGCACTTTGACCAGTTTGTTCCAATAATGTGTTTTATAGCTGTGTTATTTTCTTGATCAAAGTTTCAATCGAGGATGATGTGCTGCATTTAGTTTCCATGTTTCTTCAGTTTTCTTTAACCTGGCACAGTTCAACCTTTCTTTGTCTCTGATGACAATGACAGTTTAAAGATTTCTGGACAGTTGTAGACAATTGTTTTATAGGTTGTTCCTAAACTTAAATCTGTGTGCCCATTCCTCATTATTATATTTAGATTATGGAATTTGGCAGGAATGTCAGAGAAGTAATGTATTGTTCTCAGGGCAGCATATCAGTGGCACATAATGCTGATTTGACCCCTTAGGAGAAATGTTAACCTTGATTACTTGGTTAAGATGATGTTTACTAGATTAATCCACTCTAAGTTTCCATTTTCTGCTTTATAGTTAATAAATTTGCTTGGGGTACTTTGAAACTGTGTAGGTATCCTATTCCTCCTCAAACTAAAATCTGCTGGCTTTAATATCCATTGATAATTCTTGACTGAATCAGTTATTACCATGTTGCTGCTGCTGCTGCTGCTAAGTCGCTTCAGTCATGTCTGACTCTGTGTGACCCCATAGATGGCAGCCCACCAGGCTCTTCTGTCCCTGGGATTCTCCAGGCAAGAATACTGGAGTGGGTTGCCATTTCCTTCTCCAATGCATGAAAGTGAAAAGTGAAAGTGAAGTTGCTCAGTCGTGTCCGACTCTTCACGACCCAATGAACTGCAGCCTACCAGGCTCCTCTGCCCATGGGATTTTCCAAGCAAGAGTATTGGAGTGGGTTGCCATTGCCTTCTCCGAGTTATTACCCCTAATGGCTGCAAAATGGTCATTTTCTTTCTTTCTGGCTGCACTGGGTCTTTGTTGCTTTTGTGTGAGCTTTCTCTAGTTGCGGTGAGCAGGGGCTACTGTTCATTGCAGCACCTGGGCTTCTCAATGCCATGGCTTCTCCTGTTGCAGAGCATAGGCTTTAGGCTCACAGGCTTCGGTGGTTGTGGCACACAGGCTCAGTAGTTGTACTCTCGGGCCCTAGAGCTCATGGGCTTCAGTAGTTGCAGCACACGGTCTCGGTAATTGAAGCTTGTGGGCTTTAGAGCGTGGGCTCAGTGGTTGTGGTGCATGGGCTTAGTTGCTTTGCAACATGTGGAATCTTCCTGGGCTAGGGATCTAACCTGTGTCCCCTGCCTTGGCAGGTGGATTCTTACCCATTGTGCCACCGGGGAGATCCTAAAATGATCATTTTCAAATGTCATCTTTTCACTACATTTATTACTTTGTATTCTGCTTCAAGGAAGAGGTTTTTTCCTCCTCCACTTATTTATTTGTTTATATTGGTTTGGACACATAGATTTTTATTTTATTTCATGAGTATGCTATTGCTATCATTATTTATTTTAATGCTCAAATTGTCCCAGTGGCAACCTATTCAAGCTGGATTCTCTGCCCATTTGACATATTCCCACGATTAATACATACTAGACTTCAGCCATTTCCTTACTTTTTAACTTTTATGCTTGTTTTGTATTCCCTGCTTCATTGCCAATTTATTTATGGATCTCTGGTACCTTTTTGTGGGAGATGGTATTTGGAAACCAAGATGTGGGTACATGGATATAGTTTGAAAAAAACTTTAAACATTTTAAAGATTACTTTCCAGTTACAGTTATTACAAAATATTGGCTATATTTGCCATGTTGTATGATATATCCTTGAGCCAATCTTATACCCAATAATTTGTAACTCCCCCTTCTCCCTACTGGCAACCACTAGTTTGTTCTCTATATTTGTGAGTCTCTTCTTTTTTTGTTATGTGTGTATGAACTGTAGCCCACCAGGTTCCACTGTCCATGGGATTTTCCAGGCAAGAATACTGGAGTGGGTTGCCATGCCCTCCTTGAAAGGATCTTCCTGACCTAGGGATTGAACCTGCTTCTCCTGCATTGGCAGGTGGATTCTTTGCCACTAGTGCCACTTGAGAAACCTCTTTTTGGTTATATTCACTAGTTTTTTTTTTATTTTTTAATTTTTTTTATGCTACATATAAGTGATACCATACAGTATTTGTTTTCTCTGTCTGACTTATTTCACTTAGCATAATACCCTCCATGTCCATCTGTGTTGCAGTAGATGCACTTTTTTTTTTTTTTTATGGCCGAGGAGTAGTCCACTGTGGTCTTCCCTGGTGGCTGAGTAAAAAATCTGACTGCCAATGCAGGAGATATTGGTTTGATCCCTGGCTTGTGAAGATCCCCTGAAGAAGGAAATGGAAACCCACTCCAGTATTCTTGCCTGGGAAATCTGGACAGAGAAGCCTGGTGGGCTACAGTCCGTGGGGTTGCAAAAGAGTGGAACAGGACTTAGAGTCTAAACAACAGCAACAATAGTAGTTCTATTTTTTGTTTTTTGAGAAACTTTCAGACTGTTTTCCACGGTGTCTGTGCCAATTTCTGTGCCCACCAACAGTGTACAAGGGTCCCTTTTCTTCACATATTCTCTGACATTTTTTATTTGTGTTTCTTTTTGATGATAGCCCTTCTGGCAGGTATGAGGTGATATCTTATTGTGGTTTTGATTTCCATTTCCCTGATGGTTAGCAATGCTGAACATGTTTTCCTGTCCCTGTTGGCCATCTGCACTTCCTCTTTGGAAAAATGTCTATCTTATTCTTCCCATTTTTCAGTTGGGCTGTGTTTATGATGTTGAATTGTATAAGCTATTTATATATGTTGGATATTAATCTCTTATTGGTCATATCATTTGCAAATATTTTCTCCTATTCAGTAGCTTGTCTTTTCATTTTATTGATAGTATCCTTGGCTGTGCAAAAACTTAAATTTGATTAGCTCCTATTTGTTCATTTTTGCTTTTGTTTCCTTTAAGAGACAGATTAAAAAAAATGTTGCACAATTTATGTCAGTGTTTTGCCTGAGTCTTTCTCTAGGAGTTTTATAGTATCCAGTCTTACATTTAGGTCTTTAATCCATTTTGAGTTTATTTTTGTATATGATATTAGAGGATGTTGTGATTTGATTCTTTTACATGTAGTTGTCCAGATTTCCCAGTACCGTTTATTGAAGAGACTATCTTTTCTCCACTGTGTATTCTTGCCTCCTTTGTCATTGATTAATGACTGTGACTGTGTGAGTTTGTTTTGGGGTTTTCTGTCTTGTTCCATTGATCTACACATCTGTTTTTGATTACTGTAGCTTTGTAATATAGTCTGAAGTCAGGGAGCATGTTTCTCTGTTCTTTCTCAAGATCATTTTGACTATTTGGGACCTTTTGTGTTTCCATACAAATTTTAAAATTTTTTTGTTCTAGTTTTGTGGAAAATGCCATTGATATTTTGATAAGGAAATGCATTGAATCTGTAGACTGCCTTGGGTAGTATAATCATTGTAATAATACTTATTTTTTCAATCCAGGAACATAGTATATCTTTCCATCTATTTGTCTTCAGTTTCATCAGTGTCATAGTTTTCAGAGTACAGGTCTTTCACCTCCATAGGTGGGTTTATTCTAGGTATTTTATTCTTTTTGATGCAATAGTGAATGGGATTGTTTCCTTAATTTCTGATAGTTCATTATTAGTGTATAGAAATGCAATGAATTTCTATATATTTATATTGTATCCTGCAACTTTACTGACAATTGACGAGCTCTAGTAGTTTACTGGTGGCATCTTTAGGATTTTCTACATGTAGTATCATGTTATCCTCAAACAGGGATAGCTTTATCTCTTCCTTTGGAGCACATGGTTATTTTTTAGCTTAGCATTTTGTTACTCTTTTCCATTTAATTGCACTTAATACAGACAACATGGTTTACATGATACTGATTATTTAGTATATGTTGAGATATGCTTCATGTTTTAAAGAACATGATCAATTTGTGTTTCATGTGTGCTTGAAAATATTTTGTATATTCTAATTGTTTCATGTAGTATTCTGTAAATGTCTGTTAAACATACTGATTGTATTGGGTGTCTTCTATATCACTATTAATTCTGTTTACTACATCTATCAATTATTGAGACCAATTTAAAATCTTCCACTGTAGTTGTATAAATTCTTGTACTTTATATATATTCAAGAGTTTATTATTATGTGCATACAAGTCTAAAATAGATATACCTTTTTATCATTTTTAGTGACTCACTTGAATTTAAAATCTATTTTGTCTGATAGACTTCTTTTTGGGTGATATTTCTTTTTTCCATTCTTTTACTTAATTCTTTTTTTTCCCTTTATTTTTCAGAAAATTTTATGCCAAAAAATTGAATACACTGGCTTATTTCTGAATTTACCATCAGGATTTATAGTTAGAATTAAGGATAAGCTTTATAGCTTCAAACATTATTTTCTTCACAATTTTTTTAAAATTTTATGAAACTCCAACTCTTCAGGAATGTCAAAAGACATCATTCATGTAGATACATCATTTGTTTTTCTACATATGTTTTTCTTTCTCTTTCTGTGTATATATATATGTATGTATATATGTATATATATACACACACACACATACATACACACACACACACTAACCATTTGGAAGTAACTTGCAGATATCATGACACTTAAGCCTTAAACACATCAAAGAGTATCTCTTAAGAACAAGGACATAATATTCAGAAAAATTCAACTTTGATACAATTATCTAATATACCATTGATGTCAAAGTTCCCTCATTGTCCTAACAATGTCCTTTATATCTTTTTATTTGTTTTGATCCAGGATCCAGTCAAGAATCATGCACTGTATTTAGCTGTCATGCCCCTTTAGTCTTTTAAAATCTAGAATAGTGCCTTCTCATTCTTTTCTTTTTGGAGAAGGAGATGGCAACCCACTCCAGTATTCTTGCCTGGACAAGCCCATGGACAGAGGAGCTTGGCAGGCTACAGTCCTTGGGGTTTCAAAGAGTCAGAAACAACTGAACGACTAAGACAGACAATTTTTTTCTTTATATTTTTCATAACATTGGCAGTTTTGACAAGTTCAGGCAGTTGTCCTGCATTCATCCCACAATCTGAACATGTCTGCTTTACCAAGATTAATTTGAACATTTTTAGTAAGAAGACTACATAGGTGATGCTGTGTCCTTGCTGTTGCATCACATCAGGAGACACAAAATGCCATTTGGTCCCATTTATTATTGATGATGCTAAGTTAGTTGACTTTGTTCAAACCACACAACCTACTTTCCTTAAGCAACCATAAACTATCTTCTACACCAGTATTCTATAGATTAGTAAACATAAATACCAATGATTTCTAAAAGCATGTGCTTTCTCAAAGAGAATATCTCAGGGTGGCATCAAACTCTGTTTAGTAATTGATACCTCAGTATCTTATTTTATTTGGGCATGACCTAGCTATTCAGTAAACTTCCGTTGCTTAATTTAGAACAACTCTAAATATCAAATAAAATTTCAATACCTAGAGATTATATTTCAAAAAAAATTTATTGGAGTATAGTTGATTTAAAATATTGTATTAGTTATTGGAGTTGGTGATGGACAGGGAGGCCTGGCGTGCTGCAATCATAGGGTTGCAAAAAGTCGGACATGACTGAGCGACTGAACTGAACTGATTAGTTTATGTATACCAAGGTGAATGAGTTACACGTACACATATATCCTCTTTTATAGATTTTTTCCATCTAGATCATTACAGAGTATTGAGTAGAGTACCCTGTGCTATACAGTACATGTTTGCTGGTTATTTGTTTTATATATAGTAGTGTGTATACATTGATCCCAATCTCCCAATTTAACCCTCCCCCCATAGACCTTGGTAACCATAAGTTTGTTTTCGACACATGAGACTCTATTTCTGTTTTGTAAATATGTACATTTGTGCCATTTTCATAGATTACACAAATAAGTAATATCCTATGATATCTTTCTTTCTATGTCTGACTTACTTTAGTCAGTAGGACAATCTCTAGGTTCATCCATGTTGCTACAGATGACATTAATTCTTTTTTATGAGTATTATTCCGTTGTACATATGTACCACATCTTCTTTATCCATTCCACTGTTGATGGACATTTAGGTTGCTTCCATATCCTGGCTATTGTAAATAGTGCTGCAGTGAACACTGGATAGCATGTATCATTTTGAATTATGGCTTTCTCTAGATATATGCCTAGAAGTAAGATCACTGGATCATATGATAGTTCTGTTTTTAGTTTTGTAAGGAAATTTCATATTGATATCCATACTGACAGTACCTATTTACATTCCCACCAACAGTGTAGGAGAGTTCCCTTTTTTCCACGCCCTTGAAACCGTGCACCTCAGACTGGAACTTGAACCCATGTGCTGGGACTTGAACCTGCCCAAAACCCTGATTGAGACTTGGCCTCATGGTGTTTTAATTAGAATCACTCACCTGGTGTCTGGATGAACTGAGGGTCAGGTTCTTTGTTTCTCAGTGCAGAACAAATTCAGCAAGAGGCAAAGTGATAGGCATGAAGTAGGTTTATTAATATAGAAGGTTTGGGAGAGATACAAGCTGACAGGTGAGCATGCTCTGTCCTGAGGATTGTGTGGGCTGCAATTTTATAATCAAAGGAAAATGGGGAAGAGAAAGACTGCCTTTGAGTAGACTTGAGAATAATAATATCACTAGCTTCTCTGTTGTAACAGGCAGAAGAGTGTCTGACCCTGTGAGATCAAACAGTTCACTCACTCAGTCATGTCTGAGTCTGCAACTGTATGGACTGCAGCATGCCAGTCTTCCTTGTCCGTCACCAAATCTTGGAGCTTGCTGAAACTCATGTCCGTCAAGTCGGTGATGCCATCCAACCATCTCATCCTCTGTCATCCCCTTCTGCATTCACCAACCATCTCATCCTCTGTCATCCCCTTCTGCATTCAGTCTTTCACAACAGCAGGGTCTTTCCTAATGAGTTATTTCTTCATATCAGGTGGCCAAAGTATTGGAGGTTCAGCTTTAGCATCAGTCCTTCCAATGAATATTCAGGAATGATTTCCTTTAGGACTGACTGGTTGGATCTCCTTGCAGTCGAAGGGACTCCTAAGACTCTTCTCCAAAACCAAAGCATCAACTCTTCAGCGCTTAGCTTTCTTTATGGTCCAAATCTCACATCCATACATGACTACTGGAAGAATCATAGCTTTGACTATACAGACCTTTGTTGGTAAAGTAATGTATCTGCTTTTTAATATGCTGCCTAGGTTTGTCATAGCTTTTCAACCAGGGAGCACGCATCTTTTAATTTCATGGATGCAGTCACCATCTGCAGTGATTTTGGAAAACAAGAAAATAAATTTTGTCACTGTTTTCATCGTTTACCTATCTATTTGCCATGAAGTAATGGCACTGGATGGCATTATCTTAGTTTTTTGAATGTTGAGTTTTATGCCAGATTTTTTTTTATATTTTCTATAAGTTTAAACGTAATTTTATTTTATTATTTTTTTTAATTTTTATTTTTAGTTTATTTTGCTTTACAATACTGTATTGGTTTTGCCATACATTGACCTGAATCAGCCATGGGTGTACATGAGTTCCCAATCCTGAACCCCCCTCCCACCTCCCACCCCATATCATCTCTCTGGATCTTCCCCATGCACCAGCCCCAAGCATCCTGTATCCTGTATCGAACATATATGCCAGCTTTTGCACTCTCCTCTTTCACCTTCATCAAGAGGCTGTTAAGTTCCTCTTCACTTTCTGCCATAAGGGTAGTGTCATCTGCATATCTGAGGTAATTGCTGTTTCTCCTGGTAGTCTTGATTCAAGCTTGTGCTTCGTCCAGTCTAGCATTTCTTATGATGAACTCTGCATATAAATTAAATCAGCAAGGTGACAATAATTAATAGCCTTGACATACTCCTTTCCCAATTTGGAACCAGTCTGTTGTTCCATATCCAGTTCTAACTGTTGCTTCTTGACCCATATACAGGTTTCTCAGGAGGCAAGTAAGGTGGTCTGGTATTCCCATCTCTTGAAGAATTTTCCAGTTTGTTGTGATCCACCTAGTCAAAGGCTTTAGCATAGTCAATAAAGAAGTAGATATTTTTCAGGAACTCTGTTGTTTTTTTGATGATCCATTGGGTGTTGGCAATTTGATCTCTGGTTTCTCTGCTTTTTCCAAATCCAGCTTGAACATCTGGAAGTTCTCAGTTCACATACTGTTAAAGGCTAGCTTGGGGAATTTTGAGCACTACTTTACTAGCATGCATGGTGAGTGCAATTGTGCAGTAGTTTGAACATTCTTTGGCATTGCCTTTCTTTGGGATTTGAATAAAAGCTGACCTTTTCCACTCCTGTGGCCACTGCTGAGTTTGTAAAATTTCCTGGCATGTTGAGTGCAGCACTTTAACAGCATCATCTTTTAGGGTTTGAAATAGCTCAGCTGGAATTCCATCACATCCACTAGCTTTATTCATAGTGATGCTTCCTGAGGCCCACTTGACTTCACACTCCAGGATGTCTGGCTCTAGATGAGTGATCATGCCATCATGGTTATCTGGGTCATGATGATCTATTTTGTATACTTCTGTGTACTCTTGCCACCTCTTCTTAATATCTTTTGCTTCTGTTAGGTCCATATCATTTCTGTCCTTTATTGTGCCCATCTTTGCATGAAATATTCCCTTGGTATCTCTAATTTTCCTGAAGAGAACTCTAATCTTTCCCATTCTATTGTTTTCCTCTATTTCTTTGCATTGATAACTTAGGAAGTCTTTCTTATCTCTTCTTGCTATTTTTTGCAACTCTGCATTCACATGGGTATATCAAACTAGGATTATGTTAATGCAGATTCAAGTCAGTAGAAGGGGGTCAACATTTTTCTATCACCTAATGGACTGGGGCATAGCTCATAATTTTATTTATGGTTTTATAGATAACAAAGCCTGCTTCATTCCACGACATTCCAATAGCTTTCCTGATCCATCATTAACTTACAGTGGTCTTCCAAAGTTTCCTAGATTTCCCTCTCTATCTATAATCCCCTACTGGGACCTGTATAACTATTTGGTTCTTGTAACTGAGTCCACACTCATTGTGCTCACTGCACAAAAGGCCAGTGAATCCAAGAGATGAGGTGTTGAGGCAAGGATTATGACTTTATCTGGAAAGCTAGCTGACCAAGAAGATGGCAGACTAATGTCTCAAATTAAGCATCTTTTCAGGGTCTGGATGCCAGGTTCATTTATAGAATCAGAAAGAGAAAGAGAGAGAAAAGCAATGAGGAACTGAAGTCAAAAGGCAGAATAGAGAAGGAGAGGCAGTGAGAAGTAAAATAAAAAGGTTCTTCAGTCTTACAAAACATCTCCAAGAGTCAGCCTCTGGAAAGAATGTGTTCAGTTCAGTTCACTTGCTCAGTTGTGTCCCACTCTTTGTGAACACATGGACTGCAGCATGCCAGGTTTTCCTGTCCATCACCAACTCCCAGAGCTTGCTCAGACTCCTGTCCATCGAATCGGTGATGCCATCCAACCATCTCATCCTCTGTTATCCCCTTCTCCTGCCTTCAATCTTTCCCAGCATGAGGGTCTTTGTCAATGAGTCAGTTCTTCGTACCAAGTGGCCAAAGTATTGGAGTTCCAGCTTCAGTATCAGGATGTGTTAACAGGCCGGAAGGGCCTGATTATCTCTCTATGAGCTGGACAAAGGCACATTAGTTTACATTCAGGCAGTGGTACACTCAATATGCTAACAAATTTTCAAAATTCACCATTAGCCACAGGACTTGAAAAGGTCAGTTTTAATTCCAATCCTAAAGAAGACAATGCAAAAGAATGTTCAAACTACCATACACTTGCACTCATTTCATATGGTAGCAAGATGACACTCAAAATCCTTCAAGCTAAGCTTTGATAGTATATGAACCAAGAAATTCCAGATGTACCAGCTGAATTTAGAAAGAGCAGAGAAACTAGAGATCAAATTGCCAGCATCCACTGGATTATAGAAAAAGCAAGGGAATTCCAGAAAAACATCTACTTCTACTTTATTGACTATGCTAAAGCCTTTGACTGTGTGGATCACAACAAACTGGAAAGTTCTTAAAGAGATGGAAATACCAGACCACCTTACCTGTCCCTTGAGAAACTTGTATGTGGATCCAGAAGTAGCAGTTAGAACAAGGCATGGAACAGTGGACTGCTTCAAAGTTGAGAAAGAAATACATTGAGGCTATATATCATTACCCTGTTCATTTAACTTATATGCAGATTTTGTCATGTGAAATGCTGGACTGGATGAATCACAAGCTGGAATCAAGTTTGCTGGGAGAAATATCAACAACATCAGATATGGAGATGATACCACTCTAATGGCAGAAAGTGAAGAGAAACTAAAGAGCCTCTTGAAGGTGAATGAGGAGAGTAAAAATGCTAGCTTGAAACTCAACATTCAAAAAAACAAAACTCATGGCATCTGGTCCCATGACTTCATGGCAAATAGATGGGGGAAAAGTACAAACAGTGAGATTTTATTTTCTTGGGTTCTGAAACCATTGTGGACAGGGACTGCAGCCACAAAATTAAAAGACACTTAACTTCTTGGAAGAAAATCTGTGACAAACCTAGACAGCATATTAAAAAGCAGATACATTACTATGCCATCAAAGGTCCTTATAGTTGTAGCTATGCTTTTTCCAGTAATCATGTATGGATGTGAGAGTTGGACCATAAAGAAGGCTGTGTGCTGAAGAATTGGTGTGTTCTAATTGTGGTTCTAAAGGAGACTCTTGAGAGTCACTTGGACTGCAAGGGGATCAAACCAGTCAATCCTAAAGGAAATCAATCCTGAATATTCATTGGAAGGACTGATGCTGAAGAAGTTCCAATACTTTGGCCATCTGATGGGAAGAGCCAACTCATTGGAAAAGATCCTGATGCTGGGAAAGATCAAGCACACAAGGAGAAAGGGGCCACAGAGAATGAGATGGTTGGATGGCATCACCCACTTAGTGGACCTGAGTTTGAGCAAACTCTGGGAGATAGTGAAGGACAGGGAAGCCTGCTGTCCTGCAGTCCATGGGGTCACAAAGAGTCAAACACGAGTTAGTGACTGAACCACAACATTTATGTATGATCGTAATAACAAAAGCAAGTCAAAGAAATATTTCCATTATGGAGTCAGAATTGGATTCTTTGCAACAATTCCACACTGTCAAAGCCCATTCCACAATCTTGTGGGAAAAAGGGGTGATGACCATTTTGCTTCATCAGATGAATCTTTCTGGGAGTGTCTGCCATTAGTGCCAATGTTTCACATGTTAAGATTTGTCTTCATTTTGTTCCTCTTTGGAAAGTGTCTACTTTACACTTGTAGACTTTAGAAATACTGATCTTCAAATCCAGGAGGCAGCATTTCAAATTAAAGGAATATAGTACTTTTCTAAATATAGGAAGATGCAAGAGTCAGGGCTCATTAAAATTATTTTCTTTATATGTACCTCAGCTATCTGGGGGCTTCCTTGGTGGCTCAACCTTTAAGGAATCCGCCTGCAATGCAAGAGACCTGGGTTCTCTCCCTGGGTTGGGAAGATCCCCTGGAGAAGGGAACAGATACCCACTCTAGTATTCGTGCCTGGAGAATTCCACAGACAGAGGAGCCTAGCAGGCTGCAGTTCATGGGGTCACAAAGAGTTGGACAAGACTGAATGACTAAGGACAGCACAGCACAACTGCCTAGGGGTCTGTAATCCTGTATTCTCAGAGTTTCCTCAGGGTTCACCATAGGAAGTGGCAGCAGTGTGATGACTGCTGGATGGCAGGTATTCTCCTTCCTCGGGTTCCACTGGCTCATGTTGAAGGGCTGCAATTGCTGATTCAATTCCTTAGGTCTTCCCTTCTTGGTCATGAATTTGACCAATGTTTGGAAGACATTTCATGATCAACTTTTGTCCCACAGCACTGGCTGGGAGGCTTATCCTAGTTCAGGCAAAATTCTTGATATGCCGCTCCAGGCCCCATCAATAATTAAAAATTGTCTGGATTCTGTCTAGCTATAATCCAGGCGACATTTTCCCTTGTTGCTTCTTTCCATACCTAGAATCACACTATTACAGTCATTTTATGTTTATATGTGATTTTCTCAAAATATTTAGCCACACAAATATTTTTGGAGGTCTGATTACACATTGGTTACTGCAAGAGACAACAGTCTTATAAATTAGGGAGGACATAAGTAATGCAGCTAGTAACATTGACAATGACATAGTGCAGCAGGGAGACACAAAGCACTATTTGAAAACAAAAAATTTAAACAATGATTTGTATAACTAATTGTAATCCAGTTGTAGTAATTGAGTGACCAAAGGAGCTGTAACTGATTTAATGACCTATTTGCAGTTCCATTGTACTGGCCATGCACATTTATGCTTGGCTTAATCTTTTGAGACAAGCATATGTTACTGGCAGAATCAACCAGGTAGAGAGAAAAAGATAAATGTTCCATTCTGCTCACAAAAGGCATAATCTACCAAATTACTACAAGTCATAATTAAATGAAGAAGAAAATTTTTCTTACACCTGAAAAACACAAACCGGTAGTCCTTTTAGATAGAAACCACAAAAATTACAACCATATTTACCCATTTACTCACTCCTGTGTAACTAATCTTTTTTGTTAAGGGCTTTATGAAGTCATCAGGTGTTCTAGTAGAATTCTTCAATTTTCAGTTCAGCATTGTGTTTGGAAAGTTAGGAACTTGTATTTCTCCAAAAGTCCTTTTTAATAAATTTTTAAGAGGAGGCATTTTTGCAATGGCATTAGAGTGAAACCATAACTGTCTTCAAAAAGACTTAAGAAAGCACATTTAAATCTAATTACAATGCAATTGATAAAGCAACCCAGTTGCTGCTGTGACATATGATACTTTCAGAAAATAGCTTGAATTATGACTGATAATATTCTACCTGGACATATCAGACTCTTAGGAACTCTATATAATCTCTAGCAACTTAAAATTTATTACTCACTTGGCAATACCTCTCTATTAACATATCAAGTGAACCTAATTAGTTTAATGTCTCCCTTTGGGGTGACTCAGGGGTTCTTTGAAGCACCCCAAAGTTAGCTAGAGGGGTCACTGTGAAACTTAGCCAAAGTGGCTATACAAAATTTGAAAGGCAAATACATTCTTTAAAAGGTAAACTTAAATATCAAACGCAGTTTAGCATGTTAAGAAAACTTGTATGTTTTAACAGAGAAAAAAGCCAAATTTACATTTTGCACCTGTTTACTTTAAAGTTTCATTTACTCAGTTAAACTTGTTTGAAACTTTGTCAGTCCTGACTGATCATGTACATAACCCTTTTTGGGGTCCATTTTCCATAAACCTCTCATTACTTTATTTGTTTTAACAAATTTTACCTTTTAAGTTGTAGAATATCTGGAGAGATCCTAAAACATCTATTTCTAAAAGTTCACTTAAAGCTTATATCCCATTTGTATTTTCTTAAAATTTATCTAGAAAGCTGTTGTTTCATTTACACTTCTTTATCTAAATGTTTCTTTACATTGAATTGGGTCACCACCCAGTTGTGGGTGCCTCACTTAGCTTCCTGATGTGTTACAAAGAGCATGTACTGCGGCTCAAGGTCTAGTGGAAATGGACTAGTCTACCATGTTGGACCTGTTTGCTTATAATCAGCCTTGTAATGTCCTAGGGTTATGTCACTCTTTCAAAGGTTGTTCCCTGCCCTCTTCCCTCCTGTTTCATTTCCCGTCTCAGAGATTTTACTCCCATATTGTTATGGGAAGCAGGGGAGGATGGTCTTATCTTCTGTAACTGTTTCAAGTCTGAGTAGTGGCATGGACTCTGTTGGTCAGGAAATAAAAGTCTTTGGATACCTGATATAGGGCCCCCAGGTGCAGGACAGCTCCTTGTTTTAATCCATATGGGTTGGAATTCTTGAATAGCCATCATTTTGATGTGGAACTATTTTAAGTACTTCCATAGCCTTCCTGTGAATCTCCTTGATAATAAAGCCCATTTTGTAACAGCATCAGAATACAGATGTATCTATAAATGACAAAAGACTTAAAAGTCATAGTTAAACATCTGGTCAATTGATAAAGTAAGTTGGATAACCCTTATTCCTTAAGCAAAGTAACCAGAGATCTCAAAGGCAAATACAAAGCACTTAAAGGCAAAGAAACTCATATAATGTGTTATCAAAAATGGCATTCCAAGAATACTTTTTTCTCTGAACAGAAAGAAAAAGCCAAATCCAAGTCTTAGCTTACTCCCAACATGATTCATTTACTCAACTAAATTCAATCTAGTCTTAGGAAATCCTGATCATGCATAGTTCTTTTCAGCAATTTTTAAAAAAAAATTCCTCATACCTTCTACTGAAAACACGTATTTTGATATCCCTACAGTTCCCCCCCCCACCCCCACATTGAGGTACTTTTCTTGCTGACAAATTTTTGACAGATATAATACCTTATTTAGCTTATGTTAAGCCTAGGCAAAATGAAAGTCTTGTGCTTAATATTATAGTTAATTTGATGGTGACTCAGGACACGTCTATATCATTAAAATTAGATCAACAAACTTAAACACTAATACCAGCTACCAATTTAATATTAAATATTTCCCAGTTCATGTGAGCCTGAAAATCATTTTTAAATTTCTCTTACATATGAGTTGATTGGTTTGTCAGTATTTATTACTTTTATTTAAGCCAATTAAATAGAGCTCTTTTTACAAATCAACTGCAGCAATGTTATCCAAAAACAAAGATACATGTAAATGCACATTGAGGCCTCACTTCTTCAAGGTTTCTGTCCTGAATCAGGCACAGCAATAATGTAAAACCCAGTTTACAGAAAAGGTTGGATTTAAATTGGGTTTCTCACAGGTGGAACAAATGAAGCTCACTTGGCTAGATGGCTCAATATTAATATTTGCATAAAAAGCAATTTCTAATTACCTTGGATGAGACAACTTCTGAATTACTTTACCCTCTCTAAAGAAAGGCATTGCAAGAGAATGTTCAAATTACCATACAATTGCACTTATTTCATGTGCTAGCAAGATTATGCTCAAAGTCCTTCAAGCTTGGCTTCAGCAGTACATGAACTGAGAACTGCCAGGTGTACAAGCTAGATTTAGAAAAGTCAGAGGAACCAGAGATCAAATTGCCAGCATTAACTGGATCATATAAAAAAGCAAGGGAATTCCAAAAAAGTATCTACTTCTGCTTCATTGACTATGCTAAAACCTTTGTGTGGATCACAACAAATAGTGGAATATACTTAAAGAGATGGAAATACCTGACCACCTTTCCTGCATCCTGAGAAACCTGTATGCAGGACAAGAAGCAACAGTTGGAACTCAACATGGAACAATGGACTGGTTCCAAGTTGGGAAAGGAGTACATCAAGGCTATACATTGTCACCATGTTTGTTTAACTTATATGCAGAGCACATCATATGAAATGCTGGGCTGGATGACTCACAAGCTAGAATCAAGATTGCCAGGAGAACTATCAACAGCTACAGATATGCAGATGATATCACTTTATTGACAGACAGTGAAGAGGAACTAAAGAACCTCTTGATGAAGGTGAAAGAGGAGAGTGAAAAAGCTGGCTTAAAATTAAACATTCAAAAAAAGAAGATCATGGCATCTGATCCCATCACTTCAGGCAAATAAATGGGGAATAAGTGTCAGATTTCATTTTCTTGGGCTCCCAAATCACTGTAGATGATGACTGCAGCCACGAAATTAAAAGACTCTTGCTCCTGGGAAGAAAAGCTATAACAAACCTGAATGGTGTATTAGAAAGAAGAGACATCAATTTGCCGGCAAAGGTCTGTATAGTTGAAGCTATCATTTTTCCAATAGTCATGTATGGATGTGAGAGTTGGACCTTAAAGAAGGCTGAGTGCTGAAGAAGACTCTTGAGAGAGTCTGTTGGACAGTAAGGAGAGCAAACCAGTCAATCCTAAAGGTAGTCAACCCTGAATATTCACTGGAAAGACTGATACTAAAGCTGAAGCTCCAGTACTTTGGCCACCTGCTGGGAAGAGCCAACTCATTGGAAAAGACTGATGTTGGGAAACATTGAAGGCAGGAGGAGAAGGGTGCCATAGAGGACAGGATGTTTGAATGGCATCACTGAAGTTTGCTCAGTGATGCAAGTTTGCAAGTTTGCAAGTTTGAGCAAACTCAGGGAGATAGTGAAGGACAGGGGAGCCTGGCATGCTGCAGTTCATAGGCTTGCAGAATCAGACAGGACTTAGGGACTGAACAACAATAACTCTAAAATTTACATTAAAAAAAAGCAGAGATAATGGTTTTTGAGAAGACCAGAGAAGACATTTGCTTCTCAGTGATACAGGCAATTTCTTCCTAGGATGACTTTGTTTCCCCCCTTTAAAAATATTTACATGACTCTTAAGATGAACAGGCAAGATTTTGGAAGTGGTAAAAGGACTTTTTGAAGCCTCCCCTCTGGTGCTATAAAAACTACATTGTAAAACAAGTTTTGTTTTTTCCTTTTTATTTTTTATTTTTGAAAGAATTGAGTGGCTACCTTAGGAAAGTTTCACCCCTCCTTATCTCTCGTAGGGGAGAAGGCCTCCTGGGATGGCCGAGTGACAACATTCAAGCTTCTGCAAAATTAATCTGGACTGAGGCGGAAAGAGGTGAAGGCAACAGGGAAGACAGGCTGAGGAATCTGCCTTGTAGTCCTACTGGGAACTTGTCCATCAGGGGAGTGGGCTCGGTGTTTTGCTTGAACCAATATTTATCTGAGTTTCACAGAAGTTGTCTTGTTGGGGACAGATACTCTAATACTGTAGTCCATTCCATGATTCCTTTATCCTGTCACTGGAGTCTGCAAGTGGCAGGCACTCTAATGGCTTTTCTCTGCCTGACTTGTGCCCACATGATATTAATTGGCCTGGTCTTCAGCTTAAGGGAGGGAAAGGAAAGGAGAGCCCTCGCCTGCTTAGGTGGCAGCTACTGGGGCACCGTGACCTGTGGGCCTTCAGAACACACCAGAGAGGAACCCTGGCTAGAGTTCCTCAATTGCTTCCATAGCCACTCACCTGTTTGCAGAGGGTTTGAGCAGATAGAAGCAAGAAGATGTAGAGGAAGCCGTAGAGGAAGCCTTAGAGGAAAGAGTACCAGATATCTATGCATTACCAAAGTACCAGAATATACCGAAACCTAGCCAACCAGAAAGTCACATTAATGTGACTTTCTAGTCCCATTAGACCTGTGATCTTTGTCCAAATGGTCTGAGTTTTCCCTCACAGGGGGAGCTCCCTAAACTGGAGCTGATGCTCCCCACTGTCAAAGTTACCTGGGGCTCCTGTAGAGGAACTAGAATCAGATGCCTCAGGTCCAAGGGAGCCCTAGGGCCTCTTCATTTTCAGGGTGTTTCTTTCCTTTGTGCTTCTGTCTGAGAGACTGTATAATTGTGAGCCATTCCGGGGCCATTGCTCTTCTGATCTTAGTATATCTAATATATGCCCTAAAGAGCTATCCTTAGGGATAGATTAAATATTCCCCATTTTTATAAGTTTGATAACACCAAAACACAAAAGACATGTGCAAATTCCAAGAAAGATGGCACAAACAAATTCCAGCATTGATGCACAGATGAACCGGTTCCAAAATCAGGTAGATAAATTTACCCTATGAAACAAATGAACTAATTCCAATGAGGGTAGGCTTGTCTTTTACAAGAAATAATTCCCCAATGAACTGGTTCAATGTAGAGTCAAACAACACTTCCCCTTTCCAACAGGGTAACCCAACCAAATTGGCTTTTCTCATAAAGGAAAAACCCAAATTGAAGGCGAGAATATATTCCTGGTGTGTATAGCAGAGCAACTTCACCTCCAAAATTGAGCCCACTGACTAGTAACACAAAACGGCAGATAAACAAGCAAACTGGCTATCAAATTGGGTAGATTTACCCTTGAAAAAAATCAAGTCTGTTGACTTTTAGAAGTTTGTTTGTTCCTTGTCTCAATTCCCACGTGCTGGGGCAGCTGGTGCCGCTTCAGGGAATCTTGAAGAAAAGACCCTCAGGACAAATGGTCCCAGAAGCTGCTTAGGGCCTTGTCTCAGTATTCCCTGATTGGGGCCAGCTAGCCATGAGCAGTAAGGCTCCTGTGCTGCTTCACCAAATTTGTTTCCATGTCCAAGCTTACTGTACTTGCTGCATAACAGGGCAATGAATCCAAGAGAGGTGTTGAAGCAAGGAATACCACTTTATTTGGAAAGCCAGCTGACCAAAAAGATGGCAGACTAATGTCTCAAAGTAACCATTTTGTTGGCATCTGGATGCCAGGTTCTTATATACAGCCAGAGAGAAACAATGAGAAACTAAAGTTAAAAGGCAGAATTGAGAGGGAGGGGCAGTGAGGAAGTAAAGTAAAAAGGGTCTTCAGTCTTATAAAACATCTGAAGGGTCAGCCTTTGGAAGGGATGTGTTAATCTCTTCTATTCACAAGTGGGCAGGGTCTGATTGTCTTTCTATAAGCTGAACAAAAGGCACATTAGTTTATAGTCAGGCAGAGGAACAGGGTCCTTTAAATCAGGCCATTATGTATGATTGTAATAACAAAAGCAAGTCAAAGAAACAGTTCCAGCATGGAGTCAGTATTGGCTTCTTTGCAACATTCTATCCCTATCACCCAGGAGAGCTTATGTTTAAGTAGATATTCCTAAAACATAATTACTTCTAAAAAGTTCACCTAAAAGTTCTTACTTCACTTGCATTTAATTCAGTTATAAAAATTTCATCATACCAAGTTATTTTTCTTGCTGTCAGATTTGTAACAGATATAGAAAGGTCTCATTTGAGCTCTAGTAAACCTAGGTACAACATTTTATTTTTTAATTCGAGGAAAATTGATTTTACAATGTTGTGTTGATTTCTGCCATGCAACAACAAAAATCAGCCATAATTACACATATATCTCCTCCCTCTTGAGCCCCACTTCCCCTGCTTATCCCACCCCTCTAGGTCATCATAGAGTGCCAGGCTGAGCTATCTGTTATATAGCAACTTCTCACCATCTATTTCACATGTGATAGTATATAAAGACATTTATATTAAACTAAAAGTTTCATATTAGATATTAATATAATACTGAATATTTTTTTAGATCACATGAACATGAAATTTACTCTCAGTAGTTTCCTTCATATTTATGAGTATTTATATACAAATCAAGGTCACCTATCTAGGTTGAATCTTTTTTTTACTGGCATTTATGAAGAATACACTGAAGACATTTATTTGTCCTCGACAAGTTCCAAATTACCTACCCTTTTTCAAAATTTGTATTGTAAAAAGATGGCAGAGATAGGGTTCCTCTAGAAAAACAGGTAGAATATTTTCATTTCAAAAGCATGAGAGGAGAAAAGCAAGTTCTTCCTTGATGATTTTGTCCCTCTTTTGTTCAATACTTACAAGCTTCTGAAGACAAATAAGGAAGGTTTTAGGAATGATAAAAGAATTGATGGGCTTTGGATTATTTTGGGCGCCACCCATTTGGTCTTCTTTTCCATTCTAAGATCTCCGTTTCCATACCCTGGTTTGGACCATTACCATTTTTCTCCTAAATGACAATAATAGTTTTCTAACTGACCTCTAGTATGTTCCACTACTGCCTGTTGACCCGTGGCACAGCCTCTAGAATAAATACTTAACCATATTTTTCCCTATTCAAAATTCTTTAATGACTTCCTTTATTATATTTTATATAATAAAATATTAGCATGATCTAAGATTCTCTGATAAGCCTCTTACTCTAGCCTTGCTTGTTGCTTTTAATTTCTACACTCCATCCTGGACTTCTCCAGCCCTCTTCTTGTATATTATATTCCACTAGGCTTTCCTTGAACATATTTTGTTATTTCATTCCAATCTTTTGTACATTTGGCTCTCTCTAATACCTTTAGACCCGTGTCTACCTCATGGACTTTGTTCTTCAAGCTCTGCTCAGTTGTGCTAGTCTCAGGGAAATATTTCCTCATTTCCTGTCCTCTGCTTCTAGAGGTGACTAATTCCTCTTTGCTACTTCTCTGCCTGGTATACATATCATATATACACTTGATAGGTGCACATTGATTTCAGTCGAATTCCCAGTGTAGTATCTTGTCATCTGGTTGATTAGGAATGTAAAAGAAAAATAAAGTACACAACAGGAATCCATAGGTTTGTTGTATTTGTTTTACTTATTAATTGAGATATAACTTATAGTAAAGTAATATATCTTAAGTATGTAGTTCAATGAATTTGTGTATATATATGTATATATATACACACACACTTGTAGAAATATCACCACTTAAAATATAGACCATTTCCAATAACTCTAAAGGCCCATTTTTGCCTGTTCCAAGTTAATACCCTTGAGAAGTAACCATTATTGTGACTTCTATCACCATTGATTAGTTTTGCCTGTTCTTGAAATTTGCATAAATGGAATCACAGAATATGTGCTCTTTTGTCTGACAGGTTTTTATGTGAAGCCTTATAAAAACCATAATGGTGCCTATGAGGGCACAATATACTGAAACAGCCCATGAGGGTAATGCTCAAAGAGGGAAACAAAGACTTTAACAACTCTTAAATCAGTAGAATCAAAAAGTCTAAGAACATTTGGATGGGTATCCTCACACTGAAATAAAATAATCTGGCACATGGCTTCCCAGGTGGCACTAGCAGTGAAGAACCCACCTGCCAATGCAGGAAACATAAAAGAGATACAGGTTCTGTCCCTGGGTCGGGAAGATCCCCTGGAGGAGGGCATGGCAACCCACTCCAGTATTCTTGCCTGGAGAATCCTATAGACAGAGGAGGCTGGTGGGCCATAGTCCATAGGGTTACAAAGAACCAGACATGACTGAAGTGACTTATCACAGCACAGCACATATATTATTTATGATAATGCAAAATTAAATATAAAAAACTTTGAAGGAACTGTAGAAGAGATCTTCACATTTTTCTGGGGTAGAGAAGATATTAATTTTAAGCTAATTCAGTTCTATTTTTTAAATTTCTTTTTTCTATTTTTCTTTTACACAAATGTAAAAAGCTGATAAATTTAAAGATTATAAAATTAGTTTATTGTAAAAGCAATTCAAGAATACCCAGTTAAAATCTTATTCCAATGCCACCCAATACAAACAAGAAGCAGTTAAACACTTTTACATTAGGAACAAGGACAAAAAACAAGAAAGACCACATCAAAGCTGTAATTCAAACTCAGAAAGAGAAAGGCTTAGGTCTCCTTCAGGTCAGTACAACATGTACGATTAGGTCAAAGCATCATTTTCTTTAGACACCATGGTGCTACTACAACACTGAGGTATAACTGATTCTATTTAATCAATACTTACTGAGAACTTACTGTGTGTTGGATACAGAGCTCACTATACCATGCATCTGCCTTAAAGATCCTACAGTCCAGTGCTGGAGAAAAAATCATCTTGTAAGGGAGAAGATAAAGATAGGAAGCACAAAGCAGGGATTATAAGCTCTAAGAGAAGGGTTCTTGGAAGATATAATGTTTGAATTAAACTTACTTTATAATTGGGGGACACCCAGGTGAAGAATGGGACACCCTCGGCAGGAAGGGGACTCCGCGACTTCCAGACCTTCACCGTTTCTCCGATCCTAGCCCTGTGGGGTTGCTGGGGACTTAGAGTGTCTGCTGGTGATGGCCGCGACCGTCGCTATGGAGACAGATGATGCTGGAAATCGACCGTGGTTTCAGTTGCAGTTGGAATTTGTACAGTGTTTAGCCAACCCAAATTACCTTAACTGTACCCCTCAGTGTTTACACATGTTAGAACTGCTCCAGTACAAACACTTCTGCAAGGAGCTGGTGAAAGCTCAGTGTGTGAAATTTATTGATGAGCAGCAAATTCTGCACTGGCAGCACTATTCCTGGAAGCAGATGTGCCTTCAGCAAGCCCTGGCGGAGCAGCAACAGCAGAATAACACATCAGGAAAATAAAAAGCTGGATCCTGACCAGGCTCCTAAAACATGTATATATTGCTTTTGTACAGTGAAGACAAAAAAACTGTTCCTATGTACCTTTATTATGGTAGCAGCCAGAACCATTAGTGTGCTTATTTAATTGAACTTTTTTTGTTACGAGATTATTTCTGTTAAACCAGAATTGTTTTACTTTGATTTCCCTGTGGATTTGTAAGCTTTTATTAGTATTTAACACAGAAATGTCTGAAGAACAGAAATGTTAGGTGCTACAGACCCATTTAAGGCAGTGGGGCATGAGGTAAGGGGAGGGCCACCAAGCCAAACCCTGCTCCTCATGTACAGTGGGGCCTTGGACAGGTCTCAGAGAAGGCAATGGCGCACCATTCCAGTACTCTTGCCTGGAAAATCCCATGGATGGAGGAGTCCATGGGGTCACTAAGAGTCAGACACGACTGAGCGACTTCACTTTCACTTTTCACATTCGTGCATTGGAGAAGGAAATGGCAACCCACTCCAGTATTCTTCCCTGGAGAATCCCAGGAATAGGGGAGCCTGGTGGGCCTCCGTCTATGGAGTTGCACAGAGTCGGACACGACTGAAGCAACTTAACAATAGCAGCAGGTGAAGAAAGTTGACAAGCTATTTCATTTTCATCCATGATGAATTTGAGATACCTGTGGGATATTCAAGTGTGCATGTTCATTAGAATGTCAGCATTGTAAGCAAGGAATGTATATTTGGATGTTATCAGCATATGATGGAAGTTGTTAGCAAATATATGGGAGCTGCAGTCATGAGGAATGTATATTGTGAGAAGAAAGCAAGAATTGAATTCTGAAAAACACCAGTGATGAAATGACTGACAGAAGAAGAAGATCCTGCAAAGGAACTGAATAGGCAAAGAAGTAAGGAAGGAAAGCAGGAAATGAAGTGTCTTGAAACCTGAGGGAAGACATTACCCCAAGAAAAAAGAAATAATCAACAATGTCAAATAGTTTTGTCATTTTGCTTAGTCACTCAGTCGTGTTTGACTCTTTGCAACCCCATGGACTGTAGCCTGCCAAGCTCCTCTGTCCATGAGGATTCTCCAGGCTAGAATACCGGAGTGGGTTGCCATGCCCTCCTCCAGGGGATCTTCAAAACCCAGGGATCGAACCCAGGTCTCCCACATTGCAGGTGGGTTCTTGACCATCTGAGCCACCAGCGAAGCCCAAGAATACTGGAGTGGGTAGCCTGTCCGTTCTCCAGGGAATTTTCCCGACAAGAACTGAATAGGTATCTCCTGCGTTGCAGATGGATTCTTGACCATCTGAACTATCAGGGAAGCCCACTTAAAAGTGTCCATTGAGGTAGGGGAAGAAAGGAGACAACAATCACTGATTTTGTCGAAAGATGTTTTTGACTTTGTCAAGAGAAGATTCACTGAGCAGACAGAGAAAAGATTGTAATAGGTAGAGAAATTTGTGGAGGGAATGTGAGGAAGTGGTCAAAGAGAGGGCTGACAGTGCTTTCAAGAATCTGAGCTATGATACATAGGAAGAAAGAGGAAAAGTTATAACTGAAGGGGAATATAAGGTAAAGGGTAGTTTTTTTTAAGAGGGAAAAGATGAGCATATTTAAATGTTTATGGGAAAGATCAAATAGAAAGAGTGCTAGGAGAAAGTGGTTACAATTAATAGTCTGACAGAAGTGAGATCATAGAAGATCAAGAGTGGAGATGGGAAAGTATGCTGTAAGAGAGGAGAGAATTGAAGGGAGGAATAGACAGTAATAGTTGGAGAAAAATACTCTACTCTCAATAATTAATAACACATGTAGATAGAAGGCCAATAAGGAAATAGCAGACTTACACTCCACTATAAACAAGTAGACCTAACAGACAAATGTATCACACTGCTTGCAACAATAGCAGTGTACATATTTCTCTCAAGTGCCAGGAACATTCTCTAGGATCGGCCATGTGTTACTTCACAAATTTAAATCATACAGTGTATCTTCTCCCATGACAATGTAATAAAACTACAAATCAGTAACAGGGAAACTAATGTAGAGAGAGAGAGAGAGAAAAATAGATTTATTATACATCATGACGCAAAGAAAGGCAATCCCAAAGAAAAGGGATTCCCAAGGAAAGGCAGTGCCAAAGCATGTTCAAACTACAACACAATTGCACTCATTTCACATGCTAGCAAAGTAATGCTAAAAGTTCTCCAACCTAGGCTTCAATAGTACATGAACCAAGAACTTCCAGATATTCAAGGTGGATTTAGAAAGGACAGAGGAACCAGAGATCAAATTGCTAATATCTGTTGGATCATAGAAAAAGCAAGAGAATTCCAGAAAAAAAATCTACTTCTTCATTGACTATGCTAAAGCCTTTGACTGTGGAACACAATAAATTGGAAAATTTTTCAAGAGATGGGAATACCAGAACACCTTACCTGCCTCCTGAGAAACTTGTATGCAGGTCAAGAAGCAACAGGTAGAACTGGACATGGAACACCAGACTGGTTCCAAATTGGGAAAGGAGTACTTCAAGGCTGCATATTGTCACCTTGCTTATTTAACTTATATGCAGAGTACATAATGAGAAATGCCAGGCTGGATGAAGCACAAGCTGGAATCAAGATTGCCAGGAGAAATATCAATAAATTCAGATATGCAGATGACACCGCCCTTATGGCAGAAAGCAAAGAGGAACTGAAGAGCCTCTTGATGAAAATGAAAGAGGCTAGTGAAAAAGCTGGCTTAAGACTCAACATTCAGAAAACTAATATCATGGGATCCAGTTCCATCACTTCATGGCAAATAGAAAGGGAAAAAATGGAAACAGTGACAAACTTTATTTTCTTCCAAAATCACTACAGACTATGACTACAGCCATGAAATTAAAAAACACTTGCTCCTTGGAAGAAAATCTATGACCAACCTAGACAGCATATTAAAAGGCAGAGACATTATTTTGCCAACAAAGGTCCATCCAGTCATGTGTGGATGTGAGAGTTGGACCATAAAGAAGGTTGAGCGCCAAAGAATTGCTGTTTTTGAACTGTGGTATTGAAGACTCTTAAGAGTCCCCTGGACAGGAAGGAGATCAAACCAGTCAATCATAAAGGAAAGCAATCTTGAATATTCATTAGAAGGATTGATGCTGAAGCTGAAGCTGAAGCTCCAGTACTTTGGATACCTGATGTGAAGAGCTGACTCATTAGAAAAGACCCTGATGCTGGGAAAGATTGAAGGCAGGATGAGAAGGGGATGACAGAGGATGAGCCGTTTGGATGGCATCACCTACTCAATGGTCATGAGTTTGAGCAAGCTCTGAGAGGTGGTGAAGGACAGGGAAGCCTAGTGTGCTGTAGTTCACAGGCTCACAAAGAGTTGGACATGGCTGAGTGACTGAACAACAGTACACTATGACGAAGTGGGATTTATCTCAGAAATAAAGAAGGGTGGTTCATTATAAGAAAATCAATCATTATAACACATCACACTAACAAAATGAAGAAAGGAAATAATAATCACAATTGATGCAGAAAAAGCATTTGACAAAGTCCAATATTTCACAATTGGAAAAAAAGTCAGAAAACTAGGAATAGCAAGAACTTCGTCAATGTAATAAAAAGCATCTATGAACCCCAGGTGGCTCAGTGGTAAAGACTCTGCCTGACAATGCAGGTGACATGTGTTTGATCCCTGGGTCAAGAAGATTCCTGGAAGAAAATGACAATCCACTTCAGTATTCTTGCCTGGAGAATCTCATGGACAGAGGAGCCTGGGGGCTACAGTCTTTAGGGTTGCAAAGAGTTGGAAGTGACTGAGAGACTGAGCATGCACACACATATAAACAACAAACAGCTAACATCATTGTTAATAATAAGTGGGTAAAAACATTACTCTTTAGATCAAGAAGACAAGGATGCTTCCTTTCACCACTGCTGTTCAACATTGCACTGGATGTTTTAACCAAAGCAATTGTGAAGAAAAAAGAAATAAAAGAAATCCAAATTGTAAAGAAAGAAGTAAGACTGTCTCCATTTGCAGATCACATAATCCTCTATAAAATCCCACAGGATTCTCACACCAAAAAGAAACCCTGCTAGAGCTAACAATTCAGTAAAGTTGCAGAATACAAAATCAGCACACAATGTTCAGCTAAGTTTCTCTATACACCAGCAATGAACAATCCAAAAGGAAAATCGAGAAAACAGCCCTCTTTACAATAGTATCTCCCCAAAATAAATACATAGAATAAACTTAACCAAGTAGGTGAAAGATCTGTACACTCAGAGCTACAAAATATTGATGAAAGAAATTAAAGAAGACAAATGGAAAGATATTCCATGTTCATGGATTGGAAGCCTTAATTTGGTTAAGATATCCATACTACTGAAAGTGATATACAGATTCAATCCAGTCTCTATCCAAATTTGAATGGCATTTTTTTTTTTTTTGGCAGAAATAGAAAAAATGCATCCTAAAATTTGTATGGACTCTTAAAGGAATCCCAAACAGCTTGAATAGTTTTGGAAAACAACAAAGTCATAGGACTCACACTTCTTGATTTTAAAACTATAGTAATCAAAACAGTGTAGTACTTGCATAAAGATAGACAAATAGACTAGTAGTATAGACTAGAGAGTCCAGAAGTAAACCTGTATGGGTCAGATGAACTTCAACAAGGGTGCCAAGACCACTTAGTGGAATAAGCACAGTCTGTTGGGCAAAGGATGTTGGGAAAACTGAATATCCATGTACAGATGAATATAAGAAATTCAATTCAAAATCAATTAATGACCTAATTACAAGAACTAAACATAAAATTTTTAGAAGCAAATATAAATCTTCTTTACCTTGGATTTGATAATGTTTGAATAGGACACTGAAAGCAATAGCAATACAAGAACAAAAATAGATGGATTTATCAAAATTGAGAATTTTTGTTCAGCAAAGGTCTATAAAAAAGAGAAGACAGCCTATAGAATGGCAGAAAATATTTGCAAATCATACATCTGATAAGGGCCCATATCCAGAATATGAAAAAAAAAATTTTTGCAACTCAACGATAGAGCAGTGAACAGTATAATTTTAAGAAGGATGGAGAAACTCGAATTAGACATTTCTCTAAAGATATACAAATGGTCAATAAGACTTTAAAACATGCTGAACATCATTAGTCATAAAGGAAATACAAATCTAGACCATAACTTTACAAACCCACTAGGATGGCTATAATTGGGGTTAAATAAAGGAAATAAGTGTGGGGGAGGACATAGAGAAATTGGAATACTGATAAAATTGCTAATAGAAAAATGAAATGATGCAGGTGCTATGGGAAAAGTTTTCCTGTTTCTCTAAAAGGTAGCATAGAATTGTTATTCAACCGAGAAATTGCATTCCTAGATGTAAACCCAAAAGGGTTGAAAGATACTGAAACAAATTCTTTCACATTAATGTTCAGAGCAGCACTATTAACAATAGCTAAAAGGTGGAAACAACTCAAATGAAGAAACAAATTGATAAAGAAATTGTGGTATATACCATAAAATCAAATATTATAGTTTGTGGTCAGTTGCTTCAGTCATGTCTGACTCTTTGGGACCATATGGACTGTAGCCCACCAGGCTCCTCTATCTATGGGATTTTCTTGCAAAACTGGAGTGGGTTGCCATGTCTTTCTCCAGGGTATCTTCCTGACCTAAGGATCGAACCCACGTCTCCTGCATCTGCAGGTGAATTCTTTACCACTGAGCCACTGGAGAAGATCCAAATATATTCAGCTGTAAAAAGGAATGATGTTCTTATACATGCTACAACATGGATGAACCTCAAAAGCGTAAGTAAAAGGATGTAGACAGAAAAGGTCACTTACTGTATGATTCACTGATATGAGATGTCCAGAATGGGTAAATTTGTAGAGGTGGAATGCAACTAGGGGTGGGTGGTGAGTAGGGAAGTGGCAAACTGCTTAATGGATAGGGAATTTCCTTTTCCTGCTAAAATGTAGGGATGGGGAGGGAGGTGGGAGGGGGGGTTCAGGATGGGGAACACATGTACACCCATGGCTGATTTATGTCAATGTGTGGCAAAACCACTACAATATTGTAAAGTAATTAGCCTCCAATTTAAATAAATAAATTAAATAAATTAAAATAAATTAAAAAAAATAAGATACAGGTGGAGGTCACACAACATTGTGAATGTGATAGATGCCACTGTTCACTTAAGAAGTAGTTACTTTTATGATACATGAATTTCACCACAATTTAATAAAGAAGAAATAAAATAGTAACTATTTGAAAAAGAAAACTCTTCAGTAAGGCAGATATATAAATCAGAAATCAAAAAAGAAAAAAAAGTAACATTTAACAAACTAAATCATGAGAAGACTTACTCTAGGAAACACCTGAGAAAAGACAAGCAAGTAGGAAAGAGCTAGAGTCATGTCAAAGCCAGTAGGGTCCAGGGCTCCTAGACCTCCTGTCTTTCCCATGGTGGGGAGGGTGTCCCCTTAGGCTTCTGAAAGTTACTTAGGCTTTTACTTCTCCCAAAAGCAGGCGTGAAGAAAAAGAAATGGGTTGGAGGCAAAGAATAGGGAAAGACCTGCGGGATGTCCAGCCTCCTCACCAGTGGTCATTCTATCCTTTTCTCCCCTCCTTCACGGGGTTGTCTGTGTTGGTCTGATAGTGGTTTTGCCTTGGAAGGGGAGGAGGACCAAGGTCTGATGGGATGATGGAGGCAGGGTCCTGCCCTCGGTTGGCATTTGTGGACCCATGCTGCCATCAAGCGGAGCTTGTTTCTGTCAAAGCCAGTTACCTGGGCACAAGTGATGGAGCCATGGATTGGGAAGAAACTGGCCCTGTGGGGGTTGAGGAGGGTAGGGATGGGTGTTGGGGCATCCTGAGGGTGCGCCTGGACAACGGGCTCCCGGTTGTCCCTTCATCTGTGCTCCATGGGAGACTGGACCATGGTTCCGCAGTTGTGGAAGGCCCTCAGATACCCCGGGGCAGCCCGAGATGCCTGCCACTGGGAGTGCCAAGTGTAACTGGCCCCAGTCCCAGAACCTCAAAGCCTCTCAGCTCCCAGTGAGGAAAGGGGCCGCCTGACCCCCAGTGTGGTCCCAGGCAGGGCACCCCGGCACTCTCCAGCAGGGACACCACTGGAAAAATTGCAGAATCCCTCTGGGTCCAGCCCAAAATGGCAGACGGGAAGCTCCGCCCTCTGAGCTGGTCCTTCCCGGTGCTGTCGGCAGGGTCCAAGGCTCCTAGAGCTCCTGACTTTCCCGTGGCGGGGCAGGGGTCCCTTTAGGCTTCTGAAATTGTGGGGGTTGGGGTGGGGTGGGGGAGGAGAACCTCCAGCTTAGGCAGAGGTCAGAAGACCCAGCACAGCCTTGCTGATCCCTGGAGGCCTGGCAGAAGACAGGTGTCTGCTGCATGGACTTTTGAGATACGCGTTCTGCTGGATGGCACTGTGGCTCCAGAAATGGCAGTCGCCCCTTTCCCAGTCCCCAGCAAGCCTTCCTCTCCTTCCTTTAGCCACCAGAGTATGGGATGGGGGTGGAGATGGGGAAACGCTCAGGTCACCTTCCTCCTCCTCTTCTTGCTTCTCCCACTACCTCCCTTCCTCCTCACTCCCCCCATCATCCCCATCATCACCATCATCACGAGCAGCAGCAGGACCAATATCCCAATATCCTCATCACCGTCGATAGTCCAGCTCATACAGTACCCAGCTCTGTTTCAGCTGGGCTCCTCATAACCTTGGCCACTTTGGGATAACCTGCAGGTGTAGCTAGGCTGTTCTTGACTGCCTTCACGTGAACACCAATAACCCTCCAGAGATCCCACCAGTAGGCTTGCAGTTTTTTCTTTGTATCTTCAGCTCCTCCTAGCCTCTCTTGCTTGTCTGCACCATGCCTTTTCCTAGGCAGCAACCCCTGTTTTCCCGAGGATCTGGTGGGACAGAGGCAAGCAGGTCCCAGGGAGGTCCAGAAGTTTTTGACCCCTTCTGTAATAAGGGGGAATCTTTCCACGAGTCTCGAGGGTCCAGAAGAGGCCACCAGGCTGCCTCCCTGCGTGGTACCTCTGAACACTCATTCTGTGCCCATGGGTGGGACTTTGGGGGATGACATGGATCACACAGGTGGAATCTTTGGGAATGCTCCACTTGGCCTCGCCTATATTTGTCCACAGGTTTGCCATCTGGGTCTTTTCTGCCAACAGGCCTTGGTAGCCAGGCTCTCGCAGGCTTCAGTTCTACACCAGGGACCCGTCCGCACGTCACCTTCAGTCTTTCCAGGTGCCCTCCCCCCCCCCCCCCCCCCCCCCCGCTAGCAATCCTATTAATTTTTATCCTCTGGGAAGTAGGTGGAGTTTAGGGGGAAGGGAGAGAGGAGGCAGGCTTGGGGATTTGAGGGGTCAGGTGGCAAGAAGGGAGCTTGGTGGGTTGATTTGCCATGTAGATCTCTCAGCTTCTCAACCTAACTGCTGACAGTAGCTTAGTATTCACCCTGGAAGCTCACCCCCACCCCCGGGGAATTATGGATCCCCCCTTAAACACACACACACACACGCACGCACGCACATAAGTGGGCATGGCAGGCATGACAAGGGAATCAGGGCCTTTATCCAGAGAGTTTTGGGATGTGTGCAAAGAAGGAAAACACACAACCTGAAAGCTGACAGTTTCCTTTCATTCGGGGACCTTCCTGAGGGGTACAGCCACTCTGATAGCTCTGAGGAAAGGTTTCCCTAGAAGTAAGAGGAAGGAGCCAGCCTATTTTAGGAGTTTTTGTTGAAAAAAAGCAAAGAAAAAATTAAAACGTGGGGAACACTGAAAGGTTACTGCTAGTCCACTGCCCACCCCCCCATTCCAACCCTCCCCCACCCCAGGCCAGCGAAAGCCAGTAAACATACATACGTACATACATATATACACAGAAAACAGCCAGACATCTCATTCTCTGTGTGGGAAGGTTCCAAAGTCTGCGCCCATTGAAATCATTCCTAGATTCACATCTGAACTATCCAGGCCCTGTATCCTGCTCTTCCCCATCCTGAATCCCTCTCGGGGACACCTTTCGGGGCAGCTGCAGCGGCTGAGGGCAGGGCCACAGTCTTTGTTCATGGTAAAGGCCAGGGACATTGTTTGGTCCACGGGTGCAAGGGAAAGCAAGTGGTCACCGTGGCGTGAGTGTTTAAGGATGTCATGCCCATGCCACCCAGTGCCTCGCGAGAGACCAGCGTGGAAGGTGATCCCGAGTCTCTTTTGTAAGTTCCTCAACGGTTCCTTTCTTTGCTCCTTTAAAGTCTTCCTAAGTGTGTAACCCAAACAGGAGGGAGCTCCAAAGGAAAGCAAATCCACATCCCAGGGATTTCCCACACTCGGAAGTATCTTAAGGACTCTTAGAATTGAGGAGTGGCAGTTTCGGACATTCTTCTACTTATGCCAAGCTGTCCCAAGAGGTAGGCCAACATTTGAAATTGGTGAGAGAAACTAAACACAGCAAACAACCCACTAAAACCAAAGTCACCACCTTCCTATCAGGTAGGACCTGAGGTGGATCTTTCCCAGGCATTAAACATCAGGACTTGTGGGACACTTACTTGGGGAAGATGCAGGGAGGAAGGAAAGAGGGCAGGGATTGGGACCAGCAAGTGGTGGAATCCCTACTCTCAGCATCACTTCACACCTTCCCCTGCCTTTGCCCAGGCTTACTTTCCTGAACTGGGGCACACACCCACACATAGGGTTGCATTCCTGAAAACATGCCTGTGCAGGCCCCACCACACGCCAACCCCCATGCTGGCACCCATTCCACCAAGTCTCGGCTGACCCTATGGTTGCCTTTCCTTCCTTGTTCCCTATCCTTCCTCCTTGTTCCTTTTCTGTTTGTCTTTCCACTTCCCGGTTGGGCACTAGGGCATCACAGAACAGGCCTCTCTCTGGATGGGGTTCAGCCCCTTGCCTACATGGCTGAGGCTCTGCCCTGGCTGATGGCTCTGCCCTGGCTGATGGCTCTTGTCAAGAGGCCACGGTTGGTTCCACCTACCTACTTGGGACACAGTGCACTGGAGACCCCCTTCACACTTCACCTCCATTGTGATTCTTTCTTGTGCTTTCAGTTTGCTCTCCAGTTTCAGCTCCTCCCTTTTGATTTTTCCCTGTGTCCTGAAGGCAGGGTGCCTGGGAGCATCAACACTGCCGACACTTTTACTTTTCCTGTGGGAGTGAGGGGCATTCCCTCACAACCTTCCTTTAATTGCCATCGGAGATTATTACCTCATCCCTCTGGTGTGTGCCCTTCACCTCCCACTTTTAACCTATAGTTCCCGGATTCCTCCCTAGCCTTTCTGAGCCTGGCGTGCATGCCCCGGGCTCTTGAGCCCTGACATGCTCAGGGCATCCAAACTTGGCCACGCCTCTCCTTTTGCCTTCTGGAGGCCCGCCAGGCCTACTGCCCGGGTGGTTGGTTGGTTTGTCGGTTGGTCAGTCTGGAGCCCTGGAAGGCACTCAGGAGGGACCACTTCTGACAAGGGGCTGCCTGGCAGCATGTCCTTTGGCTTCCAGGCAGCTTGTGTTTCCCTTTCACTCCTTGTGTATGTTGTATGAGAGAAACAGTGAGGCGCCCTTGCACAGGGCCCAGGGGCAGGCAGTGTTGGAGCTTGGAGCTTGGAGGTGGCATGGCCACGGAGGTGGTCTTCCCACTCTGACTTTCAGTTTCTCTTAGCTGGCCTAGTGTCCTCAGTGTCCTTGCCATTCTGCTCTTAGGTTAAGGGGTAGGTACAGGTGTAGGAGAAAGCAGTAAGTAGTGTGGTTCAGTTTCCACTCTTCCCCTGCATCATTGACATCTCCTCCCTTCTCTGGTGGTGATCCCTGCCATCCTCCAGAAAACCCCCAAGAACTAAACATAAATACATATACACAATGGAGTATTACTCAGCCATAAAAAAATATACATTTGAATCAGTTCTAATGAGACGGATGAAACTGGAGCCAATTATACAGAGTAAGCCAGAAAGAAAAACACCAATACAGTATACTAACACATATATATGGAATTTAGAAAGATGGTAACGATAACCCTGTATGTGAAACAGCAAAAGAGACACAGATGTATAGAACAGTCTTTTGGACTCTGTGGGAGAGGGAGAGGGTGGGATAATTTGGGAGAATGACATTGAAACATGTATAATATATAAGAAATGAATTGCCAGTCTAGTTTCAATGCAGGATACAGGATGCTTGGGGCTGGTACACTGGGATGACCCAGAGAGATGGTATGGGGAGGGAGGTGGGAGGAGGATTCAGGATTGGGAACACGTGTACACCCGTGGCGGATTCATGTTGATGTATGGCAAAACCAATACAGTATTGTAAAGTAAAATTAAAAAAAATCTTCAAAAGAAAATAAAAATAAACATGAATAAAACTGAAGGTGTTCCACGAATTACTTGGCACTGAAACAGCAAAAGAAGCTCAAGGCTTGCAAAAATATCTCTTGACTTTGCACTCCTTACAGCTGTCATGCTTATGGGAGCTCTTAAAGTCCAGAGGTGAGCCAGTAGGAGCCTCTCTGCAAGTCGCACCCTGCTCCCTTTAGGTTCCCAAGACCAAGGGCATGAAGGAAACAATACACATTTCACTGTATTCTTACAGGCTGTTGCCTCCATATCCAGGAGCCTGGCTAGGCTGGTTTTTAAAATCATTTTCAATTTTTTACTTGTCATTGATCTATTCAGTTTCTCTGTTTTCCTGTTTCAGTCTTGATAGGGTGTACGTTTCTAAGTATTCATTTCTTCTGGATTGTTTATTTCATTCCCATATATTTGCTTGCAGTAATCTTTTATGATTTTTTTTAATTTGTGTGGTTTCCATTGTAACTTCTTTTTTTAACTTTCTACTTTTATTTATTTGAACCCTTTTTTTTCTTGAGTCTGACCAGAAGTTTATTATTATTTTTTTTATCTTCAGAGAACCAGCTTTTAGTTTCTTTTATCTTTTGTATTGTTTTCTTCATATATGTTTTGATATTTATGATTTCTTTCCACTAACTTTGTTTTTTGGTTGTTCTTTTTCTAGTTGCATTAGGTATAAAGTTAGGTTATTTATTGTGGATATTTTTGCATAAACACTAATTATTTTTCACTATTGTGTCAACTATTACTTTCCTTTTTGGCAAAATATCCAACTGATTTTCATAAAAATTACAGAGAACTTCACCTTGAAATTTATTTGGAACACTCTATCATCCATTCCCAGAGTTAATTAATATCCTGTAAATAATCCCTTCTGCATAAAGCCATTGAAAGAAGTTTACAGTGTTGAAATTGTCATTATCCCTTGCACTTGCTAGGGTAACACTCATTTTACAATTGATAAAACCTAAGAGCTGAGTCTTGAACTTTATTTGCAACCTTTATGGAGATAACAACATTGTTATTCCTATGGTGTATAATCCTCATACATTACTAAAGTCCATTCCTATTGGAAATAAATTCTTTACCGTAATGGATTTATCCAGTGTATTCTTTACTTTTCCAACTAATGAAAGTATGTACTCAATAGCTTTTTGCCTTTACTTGGGAGCGGAATCAATTTTCTGGACAGTAATGCTTCAGGGTTATACTGAGTGTCCTTATTCTTCACACATCCTGTTGGCTGTTCTGGAAGACATAAAGTTCCATAGAGATTTTACTTTGTTTTCAAATACAGATGATATGCTTCTTTGCTCTCTTTCTCATGCTTCCTCACAGAAAGACAACATCCACTTGCTAAAGCTTTTAACCTTTAAGTGTCATAATGCTGCAAAAGAAAAACTGCAGGTTTCCCAAATCCATGTTTGAGAAAGCTATCTTGAATGCTGCCTCCAAGGCTTGAATTCCTCAGGAAGGGTTTCTGATGTTAGAAAAAGGGTTTCAGCTAGATTTAGATAGACTTTAAGTTGCCCTAATTTTTCTAAAACCTCATACAATGCACCAACACCAAGGTTTTCTCTGGTTAGTTGTTGCTGATATTGGATTGCAGTTTCTCTCTTATGGCCAAATGTCCATATTTTTACTCAGCTGTAGCTATTTGGACCCAGTTTTATAGAACTAGATCATGAAGCTTTCAAGGCCTTAAGGTAGAATTTGATGAACCCACCTAAACTTGGGCATCCCAATTATCATATTCTTTTTTTCCTTTCTCTATATGAAAAGATAGGGGATGCCCTTGAGGTAGTCACCTATAAACAGAGGATTCACCATAGATCCACAGGGTATTATAGCCAGCATCTGGATCCTGTGGCAAAGGGATACCCCATTTGTGTTAGAGTACTTATGGTCACTGCTTTTTTGGTGAACACCAATGAGAAAACTGTGAATTATTCTTTAACCTTTTTTGTACCTCTTGTAGCAGAAGCACTCCTGAAATCTAATCAGACTCAACCTTTTCTCAAGTAGCTGCTTCACCTCCTGTGAAGTCCTTTTGTTTCCTGCCGTCCACCTAAACGTTTTACATTGTAAGAACATTAACCCAACTATTCTTCCCTGCATCACCAACATATTCTTTCACAACTGTTTGATCCCTGGATCAGGAAGATCCCCTGGAGAAGGGAACAGCAATCCACTCCAGTATCTTGCCTGGAGAATCTCATGAACAGAGGATCCTGGCGGGCTACAGTCCATAGGGTCACACAGAGTCAGACATGAATCAAGCAGACTTAGCACGCACGTATGTCTTTTGACGTAAAATAATTATGGATATTATATACTTATTGCCATTTAATTACATGTTTTTCCAGTTGTTTTTTTGTAGTTCTTCCTTTTTCTGTATTTTGTAGTTCAGTGATTTTCTTTAGTAGTATGCTTGCATACCTTTCTTATTTGTTTTTGTGTATGTATCATAGATTTTTGATTTGTGCCTACCATGGGATTCATATGTGTTGATCTATAACTATATCTGCTTGTTTTAAACAGGTAGTGCTCGAAATTCAAGCAAGTACTAAAGGACCTAAATTTATTAATATTACTATCTTCCACTATACTTTATGTTTTTGATGTTACATTTTACATCTTTGTGTTTGTCCCTTTACTGATTATTACAGTTATATTTGATTTTGTGTTTTATTTTTAATTTTCATACTGGCTGATTTAAGAGGTGGAATCTTACTCTTTGCCATATATTTGCCTTTAGTTGTGAGATTTTTCATTTTGTCTAGGTACTTCTTATTAAACCCTTTTCTTTTCTACTTAGATAATACATGTTAACATTCTTGTAAGGTGAGTTTAGTATAGAAGAAATCTTATTTATTTCTTCTCCGACAAGTTCTTTATCTCTTCTTCAGTTCTAAATCATAATCTTGCTGGGTAGATAATCCTAGGTTGCAGGTTTTTTGTTTGTTTGTTTTAGCACTTTAAATATTTCATGCCACTCCTTTCCACCTTGTAAAGTTTGTGCAGAAAAATCAGCTGATAGCCTTATGAGGGGTTCCCTTGTATATAAATCTATTTTTTTCTCTTGCTACCTTTATAATTTTTTTCTTTTTTTTTTCCTTTTTAAAAACTTTTATTTTATATTGAAGCATAGTTGATTAACAATGTTGTGTTTCAGTTGGATAGCAAAGTGATTCAGTTATATATAAACATGCAGTTATTATTTTTCATTTTCCGCCATTTAGGTTATTACAGAATATTCAGCAGCATTCTCTGTGCTATACAGTAGGTCCTTGTTGGTTATCTATTTTATATAGAGTAGTGTGTACATGTCAATCCCAGATGCCCAATCTATCCCTGCCCTGCACCCTTACCCCCTGGTAACTATAATGTTGTTCTCTAAGTCTGAGTGTGTTTCTGTTTCATAAATAAGTTCATTTGTATCATTTTTTTAAGATTCTGCATGTAAGCAATAATACTTATATTTGTCTTTTTCAGGCTGACTTACTTCATTTAGTATGATAATCTCCAGGTCTTATTGCTTAAAATGGCATTATTTTGTGCTTTTTAATGGCTAAGTAGTATCCCCTTGTATATGTGTACCACATCTTCTTTATCCACTTCGGCTGATGGACATTTAGGTTGCTTACATATCAGGACTGCAAAGAACATTGTGTGGATATATCCTTCCAAACCATGTTTTTCTCTGGATATATGCCTAGGAGTGGAATTGCAGTAGCATGTGTTGGCTCTGTTTTTAGTTTTTTGAGGAACTACCATATTATTTTCTACTGCGGCTGAACCAATTTATATCCCCTCCAGCAGTGAAAGAAGGTTCCCTTTTTACCACACCCTCTCCAGCATTTAATGATGTAGACTTTTTAATGATGGTCATTCTGACTGTTGTGAGGTGATATGTCATTGTAGTTTTTTTTTCTTTTTTAATTTATTCATTTTTAATTGGGGCATAAATGCTGTAAAATATGGTGTAGTTTACCGCTATACATCAACATGTTTCAGCCATAGGCCTACATATGTCCCCTTCCTCTTGAACCTCCCACTCACCTCCCACCCTATAGCACCCCTCTAGGTTGTCACAGAGCACCAAGTTTGACCTCCCTGGGTCTTACAGCAAATTCCCACTGGCTGTCTATTTTACATATAGTAAAGTATATGTTTCAATGCTACTCTTTATTTGTCCTACCCTCTCCTTCCTCCTTTCTGTCCAAAAATCTGTTCTCTAAGTCTTTGTCTCCATTGCTGCCATGAAATATGTTCATGAGTACCATATTTCTAGACTGCACATATATGTGTTAATATATAATATTTCTTTTACACTTTCTGACTTACTTCACTCTGTATAATAAGCTCTATGTCATCCACTTCATTAGAACTGACTCAAATGCATTCTTTTATGACTGAGAAATACTCCATTGTATATGTATGTACCACAGCTTCTTTGTCCATTCATTTGTCAGTAGACATCTAGGTTGCTTCCATGTCCTAGCTATTGTAAATAGTGCTGTGATGAATATTGGGGTACATGTGTCTTTTTTTAAAATATAAATTTATTTTAATTGGAGGTTAATAACTTTACAATATTGTATTGGTTTTGCCATACATCAACATGAATCCGCCACAGGTATACACGTGTTCCCCATCCTGAACCCCCTTCTCTCCTCCCTCCCTGTACTATCCCTCTGGGTCGTCTCAGTGCACCAGCCCCAAGCATCCAGTATCATGCATCTAACCTGGACTGGTGATTTTGAATTATGGTTTCCTCAGTGTATATTTCCAATACTGGTACTGTTGGTTCATGTGGTAGTGGTAGTTTTATTCTCAGTTTTATTGGTGTAAAGTGATACCTCATTGTAGTTTTGATTTGCATTTCTTTAATAATGAGCACTGTTGAGCATCTTTTCATGCATTTATTAGCCATCTGTATGTCTTCTTTGGATAAATGTCTGCTTATCTGCTTAGGGATTTTGCCTACTTTTTTATTAGGTTGTTTGTTATCCTGGTATTGAGCTACATGAGCTGCTTGTATATTTTGGAGATTAATCCTTTGTCAGTTCTTTCATTTGCTTTTCTTGTATTCTGAGGGTTGTGTTTCCACCTTGTTCATAGTTTCTTTTGCTGTGCAAAAGCTTTTAAGTTTAATTAGGTCCCATTTGTTTATCTTTATTTCCATTTCTCTAGGAGGTGGGTCATAAAGAATCTTGCCATGATTTATGTCAAGGAATGTATGGCCTATGTTTTCCTCTGAGAACTTCATAGTTTCTGGCCTTATATTTGTGTATGGTGTAATATTAGGAAGTTCTAGTTTTATTCTTTTACATGTAGCTGTCCAGTTTTCCCAGCACCACTTATTGAAGAGGCTGTCTTTTTTCCATTGTATGATCTTGCCTCCTTTGTCAAAGATAAGGTGCCCTTAAGTGCGTGTGTATCTCTGGGCTTTCTATCTTGTTCCATTGGTGTATATTTCTCTTTTTTGTGCCAGTACCATACTGTCTTGATGACTGTAGCTTTGTAGTATAGTCTGAAGTCAAGAGAGTTGATTCTTTCAGCTCTGTTTTTCTTTTTCAAGATTGCTCTGGCTTTGTTGTTGTTGTTCGTTTGCTCAGTCTTGTCTGACTTTTTGTGACCCCGTGAACTGCAGCATGCTTTTCTTCGTTTCGGGTCTTGTGTTTTTCGATACAAATTGTGAAAAATTTTGTTATAGTTCTATTTTGGAAGTTCTAGCCATAGCAATCCAGAGAAGGCAATGGCAACCCACTCCAGTACTCTTGCCTGGAAAATCCCATGGATGGAGGAGCCTGGTAGGCTGCAGACCATGGGGTCGCTAGGAGTCAGACACAACTGAGTGACTTCACTTTCACTTTCACTTTCATGCATTGGAGAAGCAAATGGCAACCCACTCCAGTGTTCTTGCCTGGAGAATCCCCGGGATGGGGGAGCCTGGTGGGCTGCCATCTCTGTTGTCACACAGAGTCGGACATGACTGAAGTGACTTAGCAGCAGCAGCAGTAATAACAATCAGAGAAGAATAAGAAGAAGCCAGATTGGAAAAGAAGTAAAACTCTCACTGTGTGCAGATGGCATAATAGTATACATGCTGCTGCTGCTGCTAAGTTGCTTCAGTCATGTCTGACTCTGTAAGACCCCCTAGACGGCAGCCCACCAGGCTCCCCCATCCCTGGGATTCTCCAGTCAAGAACACTGGAGTGGGTTGCCATTTCCTTCTCCAATGCATGAAAGTGAAAAGTGAAAGTGAAGTTGCTCACTTGAGTCCGACTCTTAGTGACTCCATGGACTGTAGCCCACTAGGCTCCTCCATCCATGGGATTTTCCAGGCAAGAGTACTGGAGTGGGGTGCCATTACCTTCTCTGCATAAAAAATCCTAAAGATGAAGGAAACCAAAAAATTGCTAGGTCTAATCAGTGAATGTAGCAAAGTTACTAGATACAAAATTAATGCACAGAAATCCCTTGTATTCCTATATACTAACAATGAAAAATCAGAAAGAGAAATTAAGGAAACAATCTAATTCACCATTTCTACAAAAGAATAAAATACCTAGGAATAAACCTACCTAAAGAACTGTATGCAGAAAACTATAAGATACTGATGAAAGAAATAGAAGACAACACTAACAGATGGAAAGATACACCATATTCTTGGATCAAAAGAATCAATATTGTAAAAATGACTATACTACCCAAAGCAATTTATAGATACAATGCAAACCCTATCAAACTATAAATGGTATTTTTCTCATTGTAGTTTTGGTTTGCATTTCTCTAACTGTTAGTGGTGTTAAGCATCTTTTCTGTGCTTCTTGGCCATCTGTTTGTGTTCTTTGCAGAAATATCTGTTTAGGTCATCTGCTTTTTTTTTGTTTACTGAGTTGTGTGTGTATGAGATTTATTGAGCCGCATGAGCTCTTTGTAAATTTTAGGGAATAATCCTGTTAGTTGCTTCATTTGCAAATATTTCTTCCATTCTTTAGTTTTCCTTAATGATTTCCCTATCTTTGCAAAAGTTCCTGCGTTTAATGAGGTCCAAATTGTTTCTTTTCATTTTTCTTTTCATTTTTCTAGGAGGTGGGTTCACCAAGATATTACTGCAGTTTATGTCAAAGAATGTTTTGCTTGGGTTTGCTTCTAAGAGTTTTATAATATTCCACCCAACTTTTAGGGCTTTCATTCATTTTAAATTTATTTTCATCTAGGGTGTTAGTGAGTGTTCTAATCTCATTCTTTTACATGTAGCTGTCCAGTTTTTCCAGCACTTATTGAAGGGATTGTCTTTTCTGCATTGTATATTCTTAACCTCTTTTGTCATAGATTAATTGGCCATGAGTGTGTGATTTTATTTTCAGCTTTCTTTTTGTTCCATTAATCTATTTTTTGGTTTCTATGTCAGTACCATACTCTTTTGATAACTGTAGCTTTGTGGTAGAGTCTGAAGTCAGGGAGCCTGATTTCCTCCAGCTCTGATTTTCATTCTTAAGATTACTTTGTCTCTTCAGAGTCTTTCATACCTCCATACAAATTTTAATGTTTTTATTCCAGTTCTGTTAAAAATGTCATTGATAATTTGATAGGGATTGCAATGATTCTGTAGATTGTTTTGGGTAGTATAATTATTTTGACAATATTGATTTTTCTGTTTCAGGAGCATGGTATATCTTTTCATTTGTTTGTGTCATCTTTAGTTTCTTTCATTGGGATCTTATAGTTTTCAGCGTACTAGCCTTTGCCTCAGACTGGTTTAATCCTAGACAATTTGCTGTTTTTGATATGATGGTAAATGTGATTGTTTCTTTTATTTTTCTGTCTGATCTTTCATTGTTAGTATATAGAAAAGCAACAGATTGTTTGTATTAATTTTAAATCCTGCAGCTTTACTCAGTTCACTGGTGAATTCCACTAGTTTTCTGATGCCATCTTTTGAGATTTTCTATGTATAGTTTAAAGCCTTCAACAAACAGTGACAGTTTTACTTCTGATTTTCCAATTTGCAATGATTTTATTTCTTCTTTTTCTCTGATTGCCTTGGCAAGGACTTCCAAAACTGTTGAATAAAACTGATGAGGGTGGTCATCCTTGTCTTGTTCCTCATCTTAGAGGAAATGCTTTCAGCTTTTCACCATTGAATATAATGTTAGCTGTAGGTTTGTCATATATGGCTTTTATTATGTTGAGGTAGGTTTCCTCTATATCCACTTTCTAGAGAGTTTATCATAATTGTGTGTTGAATTTTGTCAAAAGGTTTTTCTCTATCTTTTTGCATGATCATATGGTTTTTGCTTTTCAATTTATTGATACAGTATATCACATTGGTTGATTTGCAAAATCAATATTTAAAAATCTTTGTATCCCTGAGGAAAATTCCACTTCAGCATGGTGTCTGATTATTTTAATGTATTGTTGGATTTGGATTCCAGTATTTTGTTGAGAATCTTTGCATCCATATTCATCACTGATATTGGCCTGTGATTATCTTTTTTGTGTTATCTTTGTCTCGTGTTGATATCAGGATGATGGTGGACTCATAGAATGAATTTGGAAGTATTACTTGTTTTCAAATTTTTGGAATAGTTTCAGATGGGTAGGTGTTAACTCTTCTATAAATGTTTGATAGAATTAACCTCTGAAACCACTTCTGTTCATTGGAAGTTTTAAAGTCATACTTTCAATATCAGTACTTGTGATTGGTCTATAAATATTTTCTAGTTCTTCTTGGTTCTGTCTTGGGAGACTGTACCTTTCTAAGAATCTGTCCATTTTTTCCTGGTTGTCCATTTTATTGACTTACAGTTACTTGTAGTATCTTATGATCCTTTGTATTTCTGTGATGTCCATCGTAGCTTCTCCTTTTTCATTTCTAATGTTATTGATTTGAGCCTTCTCCCTCTTTTCTTGATGAATCTGGCTATAGGTTTATCAGTTTTGTTTATCTTTTCAGAGTCAGATTGTAGTTTCATTGATCTTTTCTATTGTTTTCTCCATCTCTATTTCTTTGATCTCTTCTCTAATCTTTATGATTTCTTTCCTTTTACTGTTTTGGGGTTTTGTTTTTTTCTCTTCCCCTAGTATCTTTAGGCATAAGGTTAGGCTGTTTATTTGAGATTTTTCTTGTTTCCTGAAGTAAGGTTGTATATAACTTCCCTGTTAGAACTGCTTCCCATAGGTTTTGGATAATTGTGCTTTCATTTTCTTTTGTCTCTGTGTATTTTATTTTATTATTTATTTTTTTTCTTTTTTTTTTAAATTTTTATTTCTACTTTATTTTACTTTATAATACTGTATTGGTTTTGCCATACATTGACATGAATCCACCACGGGTGTACATGCAATCCCAAACATGAACCCCCCTCCCACCTCCCTCCCCACAACATCCCTCTGGGTCATCCCCGTGCACCAGCCCCAAGCATGCTGTATCCTGCATCAGCCATAGACTGGTGATTCGATTCTTACATGATAGTATACATGTTTCAATGCCATTCTCCAGAATGATCTAATTTGGTCTCTGGGTATTTTAAAAAATTTTCTTTGATTTCTTCAGGGATCCATTGGTTGTTTAGTTGTATATTGATTCCCCTCCATGTATTTGTAGTTTTTACCATTTCTTTTTCCTTGCAGTTGATTTCTAATTTCAATAATTCTGTGATCAGAAAAAGATTCTTGATAAGATTTCAATTTTCCCACTAAGTCCAAAAGACCTTTGTTTACATCTGTGTCTCCTTGCTGCCCTGTAAATAAGATCATCGGTACCACCTTTCTAGATTTCATATATATGCGTTAATATATGGTATTTGTCTTTCTCTTTCTGATTTATTCCACTCTGTATAATAGGCTCTTGGTTCATCCACCTCATTAGAACTAACTCAAATGAATTCCATTTTATAGCTAAGTAATATTCCATTGTGTATATGTACTACAACTCCCTTATCTATTCACCTTCCAATGGACATCTAGGTTGCTTGCATGTCCTAGCTTTTGTAAATAGTGCTGGAATGAACATTGGGGCACATAAGTATTTTTCAATTCTGATTTCCCCAGCGTAAATGCCCAGTAGCAGGATTGCTGGGTCATATGGCAGTTTTATTCCTAATTTTTTAAGGAATCTCCATGCTGTTCTCCATAGTGATTTTATCAGTTTATATTGCCACCAACAGTGTAAAAGTGTTCCCTTTTCTCCACACCCTCTCCATCATTTATTGTTTATAAACTTTGATTATGGCCATTCTGACCAGTGTGAGATGATTCTTCATTGTGTTTTTGATTTGTAGTTTTCTAATTATGAGTGATGTTGAGCATCCTTTCATGTGTTTATTAGCCATCTGTGTGTATTCTTTGGAGAAATGTCTGTTTAGGTCTTCTGCTTACCTTTTGATTGGGTTGTTCATTTTTCTGGTATTGAGCTGCTTGTATATTTTGGAGATTAATTCTTTGTCAGTTGTTTCATTTGCTATTATTGTCTTCTATTCTAAGGGCTGTCTTTTTACCTTGGTTATAGTTTCCTTTTTTGTGCAAAAGCTCAGTAGTAGAAGGAGATTGTGGGATGATTTGAGAGAATAACATTGAAACATAGATATTACAATATATAAAATATATGACCAGTGTGAGTTTGATGTGTTAAGCAGGCCACCCTAAGCTGGTACTCTGTGACAACCTGGAAGGATAGGGTTGGAAGGGAGGTGGAGGGGGTTCAGGATGGTGGAGACACATGTATACCTATGGCTAATTCATACTGACATATGACAAAACCATCACACTTTTAATTAGCTTATATATAAAATAAATATTTTAAATGATTTCAACTTTCTTAAATTTACCAATGCTTGATTTGGGTCCCAAGATGTGATCTATCCAGGAGAATGTTCTGTGTACAATTGAGAAGAAAGTGTATCCCTCTGCTTTTAGATGCAATATCCTATAAGTATCAATTAAGTATATCTGATCTAATATGTTATTTAAAGCCTGTGTTTTCTTATTGATCTTCTGTGTGACTGATCTTCCATGATGAAAGTGGGATGTTAAAGATAAAAGTGCCACTGCTATTGTGTTACTGTTGACTTCTTGTTTAATGGCTATTAGCTTTTGCCTCATACATTGGGATTCTATGTTGGGTGCATGCATGCATACACAGTTGCTACAGTCATGTCTGACTCTTTGTGATCCTATGGATTGTAGGCTGCCAGGCTCCTCCATGGGATTCTCCAGGTAAGAATACTAGAGTGGGTTACCATGCCTTTCTTCAGGGATCTCTCCCACCCAGGAATCAAATCCAGGTCTCCTGCATCTTCTGCATTGCAGGTGGATTCTTTATGTTGAGCCACTGGGGAAGCCCATGTTGGGTGCATATATGTTTTCAATTTACAGTCTTCTCAAATTGACCCCTTGATTTTTATGTAGTTTCCTTCTTTGTCTCTTATAACAGTTTATTTTAAGGTTTATTTTGTCTTATGACAGCATATATGTGGGTCTTGTTTTTGTATCTATTCAGCCAGTCTGTGTATTTTGATGGAACATTTAATCTAGTTACATTTAAGGTATTTATTGATATGTATGTTTCTGCCACCCTTTTGTTAATATATATGTTTGCATTGCCATCTTGTTAGTTTTGTTAATTTTTTTCAATTTGTTTTGTAGGACTTTTTCTTCCCTTCCTCTTTTGTTCTCTTCTGTTTTGATTTGATGATTAAACTTAGTTTTGTGTTTATAGTGTTTGTTTTCTTTTTTGTATGTATATCTAGTGTGGATTTTCAGTTTGTGGTTACCATAAAGTATTAATATAGCAGTCTGTATATAAATGGGATTGTTTTAAAGTATTGGTCTTTGATTTATTTTTTAATTGAGGGATAATTGCTTTACAATATTGTGTTGGTTTCTAACATACAACAATGCAAATGAGACCTAACTATATATATATATAACTTCTGCAATGCAGAAGACCCAGATTTGATCCCTGAATGGGGGAGATCCCCTGTAGAAAGGCATGGCAACGCACTCCAATATTCTTACCTGGAGAATCCCATGGACAGAGGAGCCTGGCAAGCTATAGTCCATAGGATCGCAAAGAGTCAGACATGACTGAAGCAATGTGTGTGTGTGTGTGTGATCTCTTGAGCTTCCCTCCAACCCCATGCCCCATCCCACTCCTCTAGGTCATCACAGTGCCAGACTGGACTCCCTGTGTTATATAGTAGCTTCCCATTAGCTATCTATTTTACACATGGTATTGCGTATGTGTCAATGCTACTTTCTCAATTTGTCCTATTCTCTCCCTCCCCTACTGTGTCCACAAGTCTGTTTACTACATCTGTGTCTCAATTGCTTCCATGCAGATAGGTTCATCAGTACTGTTTTCTATAGATTCTACATGTATGCTTTACTGTATGATATTTGTTTGTTTGTTTTTTTCTTTCTGACTTCCTTCATTCTGTGTAACAGGCTATATGTTCACCCATCTCAGTTCAACTGATTCACATTTATTCCTTTTTATGGCTGAGTGATATTCCACTGTATATACATATCACGACTTCTTTGTCCATTCATCTGTCAATTTACTTCTGTGTTACTTTCATGTCTTGGCTATTGTAAATAGTGCTGCAATAAACACTAGGGTACAGATGTCTGTTTGAATTGTGGTTTTCTCAGGATATATGTGGAGAAGAAAATGGCAACCCACTCCAGTACTCTTGCCTCGAAACTCTCATGGATGGAGGCTCCTGGTAGGCTGCAGTCCATGGAGTCGCTAAGAGTCGGACACGACTGAGTGACTTCACTTTCACTTTCCACTTTCATGTGGAGAAGGAAATGGCAACCCACTCCATTGTTCTTGCCTGGAGAATCCCTGGGATGGGGGAGCCTGGTGGGCTGCCGTCTATGGAGTCGCACAGAGTTGGACACGACTGAAGCGACTTAGCAGCAGCAGCAGCAGCAGCAGGAGGGTATATGCCTGGTAGTGGGATTTCTGAGTCATATGGTAGTTTTCTAAGGATCTCACATACTTTTTTCCATTGTGGCTGTATCAGTTTATATATATTCTTACCAACATTGCAAGAGTGTTCCCTTTTCTCCACATCCTCTCCAGCATTTATTATTTGTAGATTTTTTTTGATGATGGTCATTCTGTTTGTGTTTTAATTTTAAATACATTTCCAGTATCCTGCATTTGTACTCTCCTCACAATTGCTTGTTTTTATATCATATTTTTGTGTAGTTAATTTCCTAACTTTATTCTTGTCTTTATCCATCAACTTTTTCATTTGTAATGGTCTTACTTTCTGTAGCGGACTTTTCTTTTCTATTTACAGAATTTCCTTTAGCATTTGTTGCAAATGTAGTTTGGTTTTGCTGAATTCTCTTAACTTTTTCTTGTCTATAAACTTTTGATTTCTCTGTTGCATCTTAATATGCACCTTGCTAGGTAGAATATTCTTGGTTTGTAGGTTCTTCCCTTTCATCACTTTAAATATACCATGCCATTCCCTTCGACCTGCAAAGTTTCTACTGGGAAATCAGCTGATTACCTTATGGAGTTCCCTGGTATGGTATTTGTTGCTTTGCCTTTGTTGCTTTTAATATCTTTTATTTGTTTTTAATTTTTGTCACTTTGACTAAAATGTAACTCTCTGTTCCTCCTTGAGTTTATCCTGCCTGAGGTTCTTTGTGCTGCTTGTACCTGGGTAACTATTTCCTTTCCCATGTGGGGAAAGTTTTCAGCTATTATCTCTCCAAGTATTTTTTCAAGTCATTTCTCTCTCTGTTCTCCTTCTGGGATCCCTATAATGCCAATACTCATACATTTAATGTTATCCTAGAGGTCTCTTTGACTGTCGTTATCTTTTTCTCATTCTTTATTCTGTTCCACAGCAGTCGTTTCCACCATTCTATCTTCCAGCTCACTGCATTTCTGTTCTTGTCACTCAGTTCCTCTGATATTGATTCTTTCTAGTATATTTTTAATTTAATTATTGTATTGTTCATCTCTTTGTTTTTTATTTATTTTTATTGAAGGATAATTGCTTTACAGAGTTTTGCTGTTATCTGTCAAACCTCAACATGAATCAGCCATAGGTATACATATATCCCCTCCCGTTTGAAACTCCCTCCCATCTCCCTCCCCATCTTACCCCTCTAGGTTGATACAGAGCCCCCGTTTGAGTTTCCTGAGCCATACAGCAAATTCCTGTTGGTTTTCTATTACATATGGTAATGTAAGTTTCCATGTTACTCTTTCCATACATCTCACTCTCTCCTCCCCTCTCCCCATGTCCATGAATCTATTCTCTATGTCTGTTTCTCCACTGTTGCCCTGTAAATAAATTCTTCAGTACCATTTTTCTAGATTCTGTATATATGTGTTAGAATACGGTTAGAATACGGTATTTATCTTTCTCTTTCTGACTCACTTCACTATGTATAATAGATTCCAGGTTCATCCACCTCATTAGAACTGACTCAAATGCATTCCTTTTTATGGCTGAGTAATATCCTATTGTGTATATATATCACAAGTTCTTTATCCATCATGTGTTGATGGACATCTAGGTTGTTCCCATGTTCTAGCTATTGTAAATAGTCCTGCAGTGAACAATGGGATATACTTGTCTCTTTCAGTTTTGGTTTCCTCAGGGTATATGCCTAGGAGTGGGATTGCTGGATCATATGGTGGTTTTATTCCTAGTTTTTTAAGGAATCTCCATGCCATCTTCCATAGTGGCTGTATCAATTTACATTCCAACCAACAGTAAAAGCGTGTTCACTTTTCTCCACACCCTTTCCAGCATTTACTGTTTGTAGACTTTTTGATGAGGGCCATTCTGACCAGTGTGAGGTGATATCTCATAGTTTTGATGTGCATTTCTCTAATAATGAGCAATGTTGAGCATCTTTTCACGTGTTGTTAGCCATCTGTATGTCTTCTTTGGAGAGATGTCTGTTTAGGTCTTTTTCCCACTTTTTGATTGGGTTGTTTGTTTTTCTGGTATTGAGTTGTATGAGCTGCTTGTATATTTTAGAAATTAATCCTTTGTTAGTTGTTTCATTTGCTATTATTTTCTCCCATTCTGAGGGTTGCCTTTTCACTTTGCTTATAGTTTCCTTTGTTTGCTTTTAGTCCTTCTGCATCTTTGTTAAACATTTTTTGCATCTTCACAATCTGTACCTCCACATTCTTTTCCTGAGATTTTGGATTATCTTCACTATCATTACTCTGAATTATTTTTCAGCATATTGCCTATTTCCACTTTATTTAGTTATTCTTCTGGGGTTTTATCTTGTTCCTTCATTTGGGATATATTCCTCCCTTCATTTGGGATATATTCCTCTTTCATCTTTTTTTGTCTAACTTTCTGTGATTGCAGTTTCTTTTCTGCGAGCTGTTGGATTGTAGTTCTTTCTTCTATTGTCTACATTCTGTTGGATGAGGCTATCTAAGGGGCTTTTGCAGGCTTCTTGGTGAGAGGATCTGGTTTCTTCCTGCTCATGGTTGGAGCTGGGTCCTGTCTCTCTGGTTGGCAGAGCTCTGCTCAGGAAGGCTTTACCAAGCCTGTGAGCTGATATGTGGGACTCTGTTCCTTCCCTGTTGGTTGTTTGGCCTGAGACGTCCCAGCATTGAATCCTACAGGCTGTTAGGTGAGGCTAGGTCTTGAGTAGATAATGGTGTTCTGCAGGAAGGCTTGTACCAATGAGTACTTTCCAGAACTGTTGTCTACCAGTGTCTTTGTCATTGCAGTGAGTGACAGCCACCGCCAGCTCCACAGCAGACCCTCCAATACTGACAGGTAGGTGTGATCTAGTCTCTTATGAGGTCACTGATTTTTGCCTATGTGTCCTGATGCTCACAGGGTCTTGTTTTCCCCCTCCAATAGTGCAGTTTTTCTTTCTTCCTGTCTCATGGAATTCCTGTGATCACCCTCACTGTCCATCAAAGCCAAATTCTCTGGGGTCTCCTTCTCTTGTTGGCAGAACCCCAGGCTGGGAATCCTGATGTGAGGCTCAGGACTTTGACTCTGTCTCATTGCCACTTCTGTTTTGTCTTTGGATACTGGGTACCAATTTTTGGTAGATTCCTGTGTTTTTTTCTCGATTGTTCTTTAGCAATTAGCTGTGATTTTCATGTTTTAATGAGAAGGCGTTGCTTATGTCCTCCACTCTGTCATTTTGTCAGCCATCTGTATAGCCTTTATCAAGGTCACTTTGGCAGTACATATGAGGCTTGTTTTGGGCACTACATGATGAACAGACCACACTGGCTGCCAGAATTTTATAATGTATATGAAGGTTTTAATTGGGTTCAGTCTTGTATATAGATCATCCAGATAGTCCCAGAAACATATTATGCTCACAAGACCATATCCTTGGAGGATCTTCTAGTGAAGGGATGACAAGTGGATGCATATTCCTGGGATAGAGAGAAAGAAGGGGCCTCCAGCAAGATCTTCCAACAGTTTCATTCACTCCGTGACCTAGAATTATTTATCTTTGACTTTAGCCATTTTAATTATGACTGTGTCTTGCTGTGGGTCTGTTTGGGGTCAATCTTTGTTTTCCTATACCTGAATATCTTTCCTTTTCCAGGTTTGGGAAATTTTCTGCTGTAATTTTATTAAATGCATTTTTACTCCTTATCTATCTCTTCTCTTTCTGGGACCCCTATAATGTGAGTGTTTGTATGCTTGATGTTATCCCCAAAATCTCTTAATCAGTTTCCATTTTTTAAAATTTGTTTTTCTTTTTCCTGTTGTGTTGTACTGCTGATTTCTGTTCTAAATACATTCTTCTGTATGCATTCTTCTGTATCACCTAGTTTGCTGTTCATTCCTTCTAGTGTGTTTTTTATTTATTTTATTTTTACTTCTTAAAAAAATTCATTTATTTATTTTTGTTTGTGCTAGGTCTTCATTGCTTAGTAGGCTTTTCTCTAGTGGTGTTGAGTGGGGGATACTCTAGTTATGGTACACAGGCTTGTCATTTTAATGGCCTCTCTTGATGCAGAGTATTGGCTCTAGGGTGGATGGGCTTCAGTAGTTGCAGCATGTGGGCTCAACAGTTGTGGCTCTGGTTTCTAGAGCACAAGCTCAGTGATTGTGGCATGCAAGCTCAGTCGTCCTGCAGCATGTGGGATCCTCCCAGACCAGGGGTCAAACCCATGTCTTCTTCATTGGCAGGTGGATACTCTACCACTGAGTCACTAAGGAAACCTTATTCTTTACTTCTGACTGAATATATATATATATATATATATATATATATATATGTATGTATTTTTTATGCTTCCTTGTTAAAATTTTCATTGTGCCCATCTATTCTCTTATCTAATTTAGTTAGTATTGTTATTACTAATGCTTTTAATTCTTTATCTAGTAAATTGTTCATTTCTATTTTATCGGTTCCTTGTTTTCTTTTTCAATTGAGAAAAATTCTTGTCTTCTCAATTTGCTTATTTTTCTCTGTCTCTATGAAATTAAGTAAATCAATTATCTTGAAGGGATGTCCTTATATGTGAGTCTATGTGTGACCAGTAACTTTGGTGATAGAGCTAGATTTGATATGAACACAAGTCACATCTTTCCTCAGGGTGTGCTAGCATCTATCATCATGGTAGAAGATGGGGCTGGAGAGTTGGGCTAGGGCAGAAGGCAGATGTAAGGAGGGACTTTCCCTCTGTTCAGTGACTGTCCCCACCCTATTAGGGGTTGGGTCAGATCTCAGGTTGCTGGAACAGAAACCCTGAGGGTTGAGTCTGAAGTACTTCAGTTCCCTTGAAGTGTGTATTCTTCTACTTTCCAGCACAGGCTCCCTTAGCCCCAGAGAAGAGCAGTGCTGGGGCAAGAGGTAATGGTGTGGGTACTGAACAAGGGTCAGGGCACAGAGTATGGTATGGCAGTCTAGCCACTTTCAATGATCTGGTCTTCCTGTGATGTGCTGTCTGTGCTATCAACCACAATGGTTGCCCAGTCCCTGCTCAGACATGCTTAGTATCTGAGTCACTGTGGCATCTTATAGCTGAGCTCTTTCTGCATTTCTGACTGTTTTTGCTTTAGTGGGGATCTTCAGTGTGAGCCAAATGGGGCTAGAGTGTTTGCTTGATTCAGGCTGGGGCACACATCAGATTGGTCACAGGAAATGAGTCAACAATCTGTGTGGTTTCAATTCAACCTTTCCTGCCGTGTTTGGGAGCAAGCAAGCATTCAAGTGCTCATCACAAAGAGTCAAGGCTTCCCACAGCCCTCTTGTTAGTCCCACTGAGCCTCCAATCAGCCAAGGGGGCGCTTCCATTTGTCAGACCCCAGGGGTGGGTCATCCAGTATGTTGCTCAAACTACACAGTCTCCAGTGAATAGACAATATGTGTGTAGTCTCTGTTTTCCTCTGAATCTTCTCCCAGAGGCACAAGTCCTAATCTGATCATTTCCCTTCCTACCCAACTCTTCATGTATCTTTCTTACAACCTTGATTGTTCAGGAGTCTTTCTGCTAGTATTCAGTTAGTTTTTAGTGAGAATTTTTTCCACTTGTAGATGTATTTTTGATATGTTCATGGGGGGAGGGCCACATCCTCCTACTCCACCATCTTGATGTGAGTCCTTAAAACACTCTTATATATAACACAGAAATACAAATAACTTGATAGAAAAATGTTCAAGGAACAGACAGTTCTTAGAAGGCAAAATATTAATGACCAATAATGATCATTAGTTAACTTCCTTATTAATCATAGAAGTACAATTCAAGATATCATTTTTAGCACATCACATTTGCAACAATCAAAAATCTGTGTAATCTGTTTTAGGGAGGATGTGGTGATATATACACTGGTTATGAGAGTGTGTATTTTTATATTAGCAGCATTAAAACTTTAAAAAGTGTGTACTTTTTGACACATAATTTACCTATGGAGTCTATGGGAAAATTCTTACATATAGACAAATATGCTTTTTTATTATAAAGAAAAATTTCAAAGATAGGAATTCCTTTTGAGAGAGGAATGACTATTCTGTCATGCAGTATAATATTGTGAGCTGTTGAAATATGTAGATAGATATATTTTGATAAAGAAAAATCATGATATTGTATTCAGTGGGTTAAAGTGAATTAAAACAAATTGCAGAATGAACTAATTTATATTCAAACTGTCTAAATTTTATATTACTGTAAGTACTATCTGTATGGACATTTAAATGCATAGAAAAGGATTTAGAAAGAACTGATACCTATGATTTCTTTTAGAAATAAAACTGAAGAAAAGTAGAAGTTTGGTGACAAGGATAATTTTGTCTATGTTGTTTGAATTATATACTGTTCAATTATAAACATGTATTACTTCTGTAAATAAATACAGAATTTCTGGAGAATAAAAGAACGTGTTGATGGGTAATGGGGTCATAATGGGACCAGTTGATCAATTATGGCAGTCTAAAAAAATAAGTAATACAGAGGTAGACATCCTCGAACTTTTCTGAGGGAAAAATGCCTTGGGTAATGGAGACATCTGGTCTATGTGTCAGATAAATCTTCATTGTGCAGGCAAATTTACATCAGGTATAAATAAGAATCCCGTTATCAGCATCTTATGACTTTGATTTAATGTTTATGAAGAAATACACTAATAACTTTGCTTCCTTTATAATCTATCTAGAAGGAAAGATAGGATGTTACCTTCTCAAGAGACATATCTAATCTGGATGATTATTGCATTTCTCAATATAAATGAATAAATTGTCCTCTTTTATATCTTTCAGTCTTATGATATAATCATCGAAATTTCACCTCCTGTATTTGGATGGATTCTGGGACATGACCAGTAGATCTCTAAAATTGAAGACCCCAGCCTGGATTGTGGTGACCTCACCAAAGCAAATAATGCCTGTGAGGTGGTCCTGCAGCAGCCAGTCAATGCTCTCTTTTGGTGACACTCAGTCTTTGCTGTATAACTGAATTCTTATAAATCCATTAAGTTTCCAATAAAGTTTTTCTCTCATTTGCTGTTAGTTCTGTATGACTACGATCTAGTAAATTTTGAATTTTCAGTAAAGGTTTCATAGTAATTCCAAGCATCAGGAAAATTGGTATCAAAGTATGAGCTTCTTCCTAAGAATTACCATTCACTCATTCTTTATAGTGTGAAAATACCAGAAGAATGAGGGGGGAGGATTGAAGGGAAATATGAAAAATAATTAAATTCCCAGCACATTCTCTTTACTGTCAACTATTCTATGGTATCTCATCTATTCTGTGGTATTTCTTATTCTTCTACATCTTGACTGCTTTCTTGGTCAAGATCGCTGCTATGCTTTTTATTTGCTATTTTCCAATTTACTTCTAAAACACTCAGTATTAAACAAATAGATTATCTTAATTAAAAACATTAGTAAAAATTATGATAAAAAATAAAAGGAGAATGGGAAAATTTCAGTCAGCAATTTTTAGTATTTTCACATTGTTCATGTATTTTTCCATAAATCATAGAAAAAAATAAAGTTACATTTTGGGAGATCTTTATGTATATTAAATAATATAAAAATGATACAATAATTAAAACAATCTATTATTTATGTAGAAATGTGTACACAAGTCAATATCATAGGATATAAACCCCAGAAATGGACACATATAAGACTTTAAAGGTAGTATTTCATACGAGTGAGGAATGGCAGAATCATTCATTAAATTGTGTAAAGAATATCTGACTGATCATATGGGGAAAACACAGATTAGATCTCCCCCCTCATACCACAAATTTAAATTAAATACGTCAAATCACAAAAATATTAGAAAAAAAAACTTTGGTGAATATTTATATTATTGTGCAATGAGCATGCCCCATGCATAATAATTTAGTTTTTCAAAAAGTGATGTTTAAATATTTATGATGTAATAAATGCTGCAAACTATGGAAATATGAAGGTAAGTAAGACAGTAGTCAGTGTAGCTTGAAGTCTAACAGTAAAGGCAGTTAATTAAACAAATTTATAAAGCGAGTCTGGATCTACATACGGAAGCTGCTTTCAGTGATCTCTCCTCACCTTTCAGTTCAGCATTCCTTTGCTTACTTCATTTTCAGCTTTTTTCTTCATATTGACAAAGATGGTACCTCAGTACCTTCAGAATTATATTACATTAAGCTCACACACTCAGAAGGAGAGGCAATCTCTTTTCCAAGTCCCCATATTAAGAGCTCCAAAAGTACTCAGTTTGACCTTGCTTGGATCACATATGAATTTATGGACGAATCACTATCCACTAGAATGGGTGCTCTGATTGGCCAGTTTAAAGATTATATTCTTGCCTCTATGGAGAGGAAGGTAGGGTTCCTGATCAACAGTCTCACCAGAGTCATACTGAATCAGGAAGTGGCAATTTCCAAAAGGAAGAGACACAAGACAGATTAAAAAGTAGTATATATATATCCACTAAGCTAGAAAATACTTCCTACTTGACAAATTAAAAAATAATTTAGCTAAACTATAAATGTTTTTGACCATACCATGTGGCATGTGGGATCTTAGTTCTCCCACCAGGGACTGAATCTGTGCTCCCCACAGTGGAAGCATGGAATCTCACCCACTGGACCACCAAGGAAGTCCCTAACCATTTTTTTTTAATTGGAGGATAATTGCTTTACAATAATGTGGTCTCTGCCATACATCAACACGAATCAGCCATTGTACATTTATACATAGTTAATATGCAGTTGTCACCACCATCCATTCTCAAGAATTTTTCATTTCCCCAAACTGAAATTCTCTATTCATAAAACAGTAACTCTCCATTCCTCCCTCCCCCCAGTTCCTGGAAACCACCATTTTATTTTTTGTTTCTATGAATTGAACTATATGTACCTCATATCAGTGGAATTATACAATATTTGTATATAGCTTATTTCACTTTGTATAACCTCTTCAAGTTTCATCCATGTTGTAGCAATGTATCAGAATGCCTTCCCTTTTTTAAATTGTGGTAAAATATGCACAACATAAAATTATAATTTCTAACTGTACAGCTTAGTAGTGTTGAATATATTTGTATCATACAATCCATCTCAAATCCCTTTTCATCTTGCAAAATGAAAATTCTATGCACATTACATAATAATTCATTTACCTCTATACCAAGCCACTGGCAGACAACATTTCACTTTCTGTTTCTATGAGATTGACTACTCTAGATACCTCATATAAGTATAATAATACAGTATACATATTTTTGTGATGTGATTAGCTTATTTCATTTAGCATAATGTCCTCAATTGATGTTGCACCATGTGACAAGACTTCCTTCTTTAAAAGATTATTTTTTGTAAACACTATTTTTTTAGAACAGTTTTAGGCTCACAGAAAAATTAAGTGTAAAGTATAGAGTTCCCATGCATTCCCACCCCAATAGGTGCATAAACTCCCCCATCATCACCCACTAGAGTGGTGTATTTGTCACAACTGATGAACCTAAATTGACCCATTGTAATCCACAGTTTACACTAGGATTCTCTCCTAGTGTTTTACAATAAGTTTTACATTCTGTGGGTTTGGTCAAAGGTATAATAATATGTGTACATCATTATAGTAGTGCACAGAGTATTTACACCACGCTAAAAATCACCTGTGCTCCACTGATTCATCCCTCCTCTCCCTACCACCAAATCCTGACAACCACTTTTTACTGACTCCGTAGATTTGCTTTTTCCTGAGTGTTATGTCCCTGGAATCATACAATATATACTCCATTCAGATTGGCCTTTTTCACTTAGTAATATGCATTTAAGTTTCTTTCATGTCTTCATGGCATGATAGCTCATTTATTTTTATTGTGAATAATATTCAATTGTTTTGATGTACGACAGTTTATAAATCCATTCACTTATTGAAAGACTTCTTGGGTGCTTCCAAGTTCTGGCAATTATGAATAAAGCTCCCATAAACATCCTTGTGCAGATTTTTGTTTGGACATAAGTTTTCAGTTCTTTAGGTAAACATCAAGAGTGCAATTGCTGAACTGTAGGAAAAGAATTGGATTAGTTTTGTAAGAAATCACAAACTGCTGACCAAAGTGGTGGTACAGTTTTGCATTCCAACAAGGGATGAATTAGTGTTCCTATTGTTCTTCATATCCTAGCCAGCATTAGCTACTTTCTGTGTTCTGTGTTTTGGTCATGCTAATAAGTGTGTAGTGGTATCTTACTGTTGCTTAAACTTATATTTCCCTGATGACATATGATGTGGAGCATTTTTTCATATGCTTCTTTTTCATGTGTATATCATCGTTGATGCTATGTCTGATAAAGTTTTTGCCTCATTTTTTAATCATGTTTTTTGCTGCCTTATTGGTGAGTTTTAATTATTTGTATTGTTGAGTAACATTCCTTGATTACATGTGTTTTTTTTTTTCTTGTGGAGAGCTCTAAATTTCTTGTATTTAAAGTGACACTGGTTTATAACATTGTGTAAGTTTCATGTATACAATATTATATTTCAACTTCTTTATACTATAGCCTGATCACCACAAAAAGTTTAGTTTTCATTTATCATTATATAGTTGACCACTTTACCAATTTCATCTTCCCCCACCCACCTCCCCCACTGGTAACTATTAATATGTTCTCTGTATCTATATGTCTAATTTTGTTTGTTCATTCAGGAGCAGACCAATCATCTTGTGCTCAAGCTGCAGCTCAGCCAGTCAGATCAAGTGTCTCTGAGGGTGTTGGTGTGGCCATTTTCCCTAAGGTAGGAGATTTACAACACAAGAGCCCAGTTCCCAACTGAAGGCCTGTTTTAGATGGACAATCTCTCAGCCTGGGGAAGGGGGGGAGTCTAGGGTCCATGTCCCATGCCTGGCAATTCCAGTTATTCTCAACTGAAAAAAACGTCTGGGAAGGTCAGAATGAAAGCAAGTTTATTAGTCCTCATCCACCTCCACCATCCCAACCTCCACCTATTGATTCAAGGGCAAATATATTCTTTTCTTATTTTGTTAACTCTTTGGGAATAGGAACTCCTTTAAAACCTCCAAGGAAAGCATGGACCTTACCCCTTGAAAAGCACCCATTCTGCTTCGCCTTCACAAGGATCTCTCTTGACCCTTCTCCCCCTTGGAGGCCCAGACATCACGCTGGTTCTGATTCCCTAGTAAAAGGTTGCAGGTGGCCCCCATCCAAGCACCATTGCATTTTAAGTTTTATTCACTGTGCAGGCATGATGAAAGAACTTGTAGGAAAAGAGGACCTCAGGGCCTGCCAAATCCTGGGGAAAGCAGAGCAATCAGGGAAGGCAACTGGGTTCTGAACAGTCTTTGTGAGGAAAGGCACATTTAAAAGACTAGCGTTTCAGGATATCTCATTCTTTAATGTGACAAATAGTCGAGCTCTCCTTTTTCAAGGCTTGGGCTCTGCTGAATCCACTCTTTTACAGTCCAGGCTCAAAACCATCTCCAAGAAAAAGAAATGCAAAAAGGCAAAATGGTTGTCTGAGGAGGCCTTACAAATAGCTGAGAAAAGAAGAGAAGTGAAAGGCAAAGGAGAAAATGAAGTGAAATGTGAAAGTCACTCAGTCATGTCTGACTCTGCAAACCCATGGACTGTCCATGGAATTTTCAGGCCAGAATACTGTAGTAGATAGCCTTTCCTTTCTCCAGGGCCTCTTCCAATCCCAGGGATCAAACCCAGGTCTCCTGCATTGCAGGTGGATTCTTTACCAGGTGAGCCACAAGGGAAGCCCATCTGAATGCAGACAAGATATGTCTTGGTTTACCTATAGACTTCCTTTGTGTTGAGCTATCCTGAGGCAGTACCATTGTAAATGACTGTGTGGAATATCTTTGGGCACAAACCTGTTGTGCTTTTCAGAATAATTTTTGCTTTCATTTTGTTTTTGTAAAATAGAGCTCCCTAGGGGGCCTTATTGGGAAGAAGCCAGTGATTATTTTTGAAGTATCTGGTTTACAGGGTACTTTTAACCTAGGCCTGCTTTTAACTTCCTCTATTGTCCTAAGACTTTTATAGGGCTAGTTTGCAGTAATTTGCATTTTTTGGTCTTAGATCCATTGTCTTGCCTGCTCTTGTGATTGAAATGTAATGAAGTAGTTAAAGCACATTATTTCACATTTGTCGAACTGTGAAAAAGCTTTATTGATATGGACTCTAATAATAGATGGTGTGGCAAAATAGAGAAAAGAGAAAATTCCATGTTTGAATTCAGTTTCTAAGTGAGAGTGTGGCTTAGAAGGACTCTGACCTGCAAGACACTCATAAAATGGCACCCCCACTCTTGAATGAAGACTACTTTCTCAGCTTGACCTCTAATGCTCTTGATGACTTGCTTTCCAGCTTCATTATTTACTACTCTTGAACTATTTACTACCATTTCCTGCTTCTTATGCTACAGGCCATTTCCCTCAGAATTCCAATTTATCTCATTGTTTATATTTTGACAGTGTGTTTCCTTTTTGCTTTCTCTTCAATTTCCTGTCTCATTCTGAACTGGTAGATAAAATGTCAGCTTGTTAGTTAGATACACACAAAAGTGTTATTACTAACTGGGTACATGGAAATTAAGGCATTAAGCATACACAAACAAGAAACTGCTGCTGCTAAGTCACTTCAGTCGTGTCCATCTGTGCAACTCCATAGACGGCAGCCCACCAGGCTCCCGCATCCCTGGGATTCTCCAGGCAAGAATACTGGAGTGGGTTGCCATTTCCTTCTCCAGTGCATGAAGGTGAAGTCGCTCAGCCGTGTCCGACTCTCAGTGACCCACATGGACTGTAACTTACCAGGCTCCTCTGTCCATGGGATTCTCTAGGCAAGAATACTGGAGTGGATTGCCATTTCCTTCTCCATTGGTGAAAACAGAACAATAGAATTCTAGAGCTGTTTGGGCCTTTGCCAATTATTTTGTTCAAATCCTTATTGTACTGAGTACTAAACCAGTCTAGAGAGACAAAAGGATTTAGAACACATAGTACTATCCTCTAAGGAAAAAAAAAAACAAACTGAAAATTTGTCTCACAGTCGTGTCTGACTCTTTGCAATCCCATGAACTGTAGCCTGCCCAGTTCCTCTGTCCATGGAATTCTCCAGGCAGTAGTGATGCAGTGCATTGCCATTTCCTTCTCCAGCGAATCTTCTCAACCCAGGGATTGGACCCAGGTCTCCTGTACTGCAGGCAGATTCTTTATCAGCTGAGCCAGGCCTTAAATGAATATTTCTTGATTCCTGGGCCTAGGTGCTACTGCTGCTACTTTTCTCCTCCCTCATTTTTTATTTCAAAAGGAAAATGTTTGAGATGTAGCCCTTATTATGTGCTTTACACATATGAAGAGATAAGAAAGCTTTCTTCAGCGATCAATGCAAAGAAATAGAGGAAAAGAACAGAATGGGAAAGACTAGAGATCTTTTCAAGAAAATTAGAGATACCAAGGGAACATTTCATGCAAAGGTGGGCTCGATAAAAGACAAAAATGGTCTGGACCTAACAGAAGCAGAAGATATTAAGAAGAGGTGGCAAGAATACACAGAAGAACTGTACAGAAAAGTCTTCATGACCCAGATAATCACGATGGTGTGATCACTCATATAGAGCCAGACATCCTGGAATGTGAAGTCAAGTGGGCCTTAGAAAGCATCACTACGAACAAAGCTAGTGGAGGTGATGCAATTCCAGTTCCGCTGTTCCAAATCCTGAAAGATGACGCTGTGAAAGTGCTGCACTCAATATGCCAGCAAATTTGGAAAACTCAGCAGTGGCCACAGGACTAGAAAAGGTCAGTTTTCATTCCAATCCCAAAGAAAGGCAATGCCAAAGAATGCTCAAACTACTGCACAATTGCACTCATCTCACATGCTAGTAAAGTAATACTCAAAATTCTCCAAGCCAGGCTTCAGCAATACGTGAACCGTGAACTTCCTGATGTTCAAGCTGGTTTTAGAAAAGGCAGAGGAACCAGAGATCAAATTGCCAACATCTGCTGGATCATGGAAAAAGCAAGAGGGTTCCAGAAAAACATCTATTTCTGCTTTATTGACTATGCCAAAACCTTTCACTGTGTGGATCACAATAAACTGTGGAAAATTCTGAAAGAGATGGGAATACCAAACCACCTGACCTGCCTCGTGAGAAATCTGTATGCAGGTCAGGAAGCAACAGTTAGAACTGGACATGGAACAACAGACTGGTTCCAAATAGGAAAAGGAGTACGTCAAGGCTGTATATTGTCACCCTGCTTATTTAACTTCTATGCAGAGTACATCATGAGAAACGCTGGACCGGAAGAAACACAAGCTGGAATCAAGATTGCTGGGAGAAATATCAATAACTTCAGATATGCAGATGACACCACCCTTATGGCAGAAAGTGAAGAGGAACTAAAAAGCCTCTTGATGAAAGTGAAAGTGGAGAGTGAAAACGTTGGCTTAAAGCTCAACATTCAGAAAACAAAGATCTTATCATCTGGTCCCATCACTTCATGGGAAATAGATGGGGAAACAGTGGAAACAGTGTCAGACTTTATTTTGGGGGACTCCAAAATGACTGCAGATGCTGACTGCAGCCATGAGATTAAAAGACTTTTACTCCTTCGAGGAAAAGTTATGACCAACCTAGATAGTATATTCAAAAGCAGAGACATTACTTTGCCAACTCAGGTCCATCTAGTCAAGGCTATGTTTTTTCCTGTGATCATGTATGGATGTGACAGTTGGGCTGTGAAGAAGGCTGAGCACCAAAGAATTGATGGATTTGAACTGTGGTGTTGGAGAAGACTCTTGAGAGTCCCTTGGAGTGCAAGGAGATCCAACCAGTCCATTCTGAAGGAGATCAGCCCTGGGATTTCTTTGGAAGGAATGATGCTAAAGCTGAAACTCCAGTACTTTGGCCACCTTATGCGAAGAGTTGACTCATTGGAAAAGACTCTGATGCTGGGAGGGATTTGGGGCAGGAGGAGAAGGGGATGACAGAGGATGAGATGGCTGGGTGGCACCACTGAATCAATGGACGTGAGTCTGAGTGAATTCCCAGAGCTGGTGCTGGACAGGGAGGCCTGGTGTGCTGCGATTCATGGGATCGCAAAGAGTCAGACACGACTGAGTGACTGAACTGAACTATACTACTTATACTGCATTTTTTTTCTTTACAAGATGCATTTAACTATTAAATTATTTCCCAGAATAATGCACCATCTAGTGACATGTGGACAACTGCTCTGATATCTTTGAGATAACTTAGGCCTTAGATCATCTACAATCATCTAAAAGTCTACTATTGGTACTGCAGTTTAGAAACAATTACACTATAGTCACATGGTATAAATATGTGTCCATACAGTGGTGTTTATCTCTGATTAATAGAGTTTTTATATTTCATTGTTTTGACAAGGAAATTTTCTACCTGTAACTTCATCTTTAACATGACACTCTTTTGACCTGCTGTCAAGATTCTCTCCTTGACAAAAGTCTACTCAGGCTCTTTTGATCTCTCTTCTCAACTAGACCTTGACTTTTGGGCTTCCGTATTTATCTCTGTATTATCAGTTTTAGCAAGAAATCTTGCTAAGTAAGTTTAGCCAGAATTCCCAGCCTCAATATCTAAGTGGGTTTCTCTTCCCACACATCTCCCACATGATGTCTGATCATGCTGGCCTGCCTTCAGCAAGAATCCTGTTTGGTCAGTTTAGCCAGAATCCTCTTCTTACTTCTGATGTTTCTTCTTATTGATTTTACATCCACTGACCACTCCCCTCCCATCATCGCCACCACCATGTCCCTTGGCTTAAAATTCACATTTTTCCTTGCTGTATTCAAAATTAAGTCTAATCTCCCTCCTCCACTGCAAGACACCATTACAGTGATCCCTATACTTACCACGATAGTCCTCCATTGAATTAAATTTTTCTTACCATATAAAACAAGGGCCGTGAATAATTTTTTCTTTAACCGTTATGGTGCCCAAACCCAGATGGGATCAGATTTATCACTGGATCCCCAGATCTCACTCAGGACTCTAAGTGAGTATGTTTGCAGCCTTTGGCTTCACTTCTGATGGACTGGTCAGGTGTCCATTGGTCAATCTGACTCCTAAACCATTGCTCTGAACAAATATCTGTTGAAGTTGGTAAGGACAGATTTTGATTCTTAACATTCTGAGTAATATTCTAAAAGTCGAGTAGAAGTCCCAGACAGAGGTTGCATTTAAGTACTAGGATCTCTATAATAAACAGATTAGAATCCCAGGTTTCTTTGTTTGAAAGATACCTGCTAGGCTAAAAGTCTTTCTTCCTGGCTCTCTTCTTAATTGGGGGATTATTCGCTCACTCACTAGGGTGGAAGTTCTTCTGGGTCCTTTTTAAAAAATTAATTTATTTTAATTAGAAGCCATATATCGACATGAATCAGCAGTGGGTGTACATGTGTCCCCCCATCTCGAACACCCCTCTCGCCTCCCTCCCCATCCCATCCCTCTGGGTTGTCCCAGAGCACCAGTTTTGAGTGCCCTGCTTTCTGTATCAAATTTACACTGGTCATCTGTTTTACATATGGTAATATACAGGTTTCGATGCTATTCTTTCACATCATCCCACCCTCGCCCTCTGCCACATAGTCCAAAAGTTTGTTCTTTACATCATTGTCTCTTTTGCTGTCTTGCATATAGGATCATCTTTTCTGTCTTCCTAAATTCCACATATATGCGTTAATATACTGCACTGTTGTTTCTTTTTCTGACTTACTTCACTCTGTATAATAGGCTCCAGTTTCATACACCTCATTAGAACTAATTCAAATGCTTTCATTTTTATAGCTGAGTAATATTCCATTGTGTATACATACCACAATTTCCTTATCCATTCATCTGCCAATGGACATCTAAGTTGCTTCCATTTCCTAGCTATTGTAAACACTGCTGCAATAAACATTGGGTCATATGTGTCTCTTTCAATTCTGGTTTCCTCGGTATGCATGCCCAGCAGTGGGATTGCTGGATCGTATGGCAGTTCTATTTCCAGGTTTTTAAGGAATCTCCACACTGTTCTCCATAGTGGCTGCACTAGTTTGCATTCCCACCAACAGTGTAAGAGGGTTCCCTTTTCTCCACACCTTCTCCAGCATTTATTGCTTGTAGACTTTTGGATCGCAGTCATTCTGACTGGTGTGAAATGGTACCTCATTGTGGTTTTGATTTGCATTTCTCTGATAATAAGTGATGTTGAACATCTGTCCATGTGTTTCTTAGCCATCTGTATGTCTTCTTTGGAGAAATGTCTAGTTCTTTGGCCCATTTTTGATTGGGTCATTTATTTTTCTGATACTGAGCTGCATGAGTTGCTTGTATATTTTGGAGATTAATTCTTTGCTAGTTGTTTCATTTGCTATTATTTTCTCCCATTCTTACAACTGCCTTTTCACCTTGCTTATAGTTTCCTTTGTTGTGAAAAATCTTTTAAGTTTAATCACGTCACATTTGTTCATTTTTTGTTTTTATTTCCATTACTCTGGGAGGTGAGTCAAAGAGGATTTTGCTGTGATTTATGTCAGAGAGTGTTCTGCTTATGTTTTCCTCTAAGAATTTTATAGATTCTGGTCTTACATTTAGATCTTTAATCCATTTTGACTTTATTTTTGTTTATGGTGTTAGAAAGTGTTAGTTTTATTTTTACCTTTGCCCCCTTTGTGTCTGGCTCCTTGTTTTGATTAGGTTTCTTTCCCTGACATCTGGACTGGAAGGCTTTCCCCTAAGCTCCTTGCTTCAAGTTCAGTTATCTCCCTCCTTCCTGGGTTGGGTTTTTTCCTGACTCTTTGTGAAACCATTCTGTTCTCTCATTGATACTGCTTTGCCAATGGGAACTTCCCAGTTAATTGAAACCCCTTTCTTGAGTATCTGCTCAGTATATGTCCTGCCAACTCTGTCCACCTCTTTCTTGTTGGCATGATTTTGCTGATAATAATTTGGAAGTTTTTTTTACCTCCTTGGGAATTTTGCAATCTCCCACAGATTTCTCTTAAGATCTCTCTCTTCCTGTTACTTCTGCTCCTCCTCCTTTCTTTTACCACCTTCAATCTCCCCTCCAGTTCCTTTGAATCCTTTGACATGTTCGCCTTCAAAGTCCTCCCCTCTTCATTTCTTCTATCCATATATCCCTGACAGACTTTTTCCTTCTCACTTCAGCTCCTTACAATCACTTTTGCCCTGTACTCTTCATTGGGTACTGTCTAAGCATTCATGTATCCCTGCTGGCAACCACCTGAGGCTTCTGAAAAGAGCAAAAAGGATTAACTGCAAATAGAACTGGATGTTTCCTTCACTCATGACCTTTGGAGATATCTAAGCAACTGGTATGTGTTTATCTTTTCAGTCTCTTAAAATTTAGTCCACATCCTCTATATTGCTACCCTCCATGGCAAAAAAAAAAATGAAATCTACTGCACAGTTTTTGATAAAAGTATATTTTTTTGTTATTTTTCTTTAATCAATTCAAATAAAAACAAAAGGTAGATATAAACTAGTGAATTTTTGTTACTATATTTTGCTGACCACTAAAATTCATAATGAAAGCTATAAGGTATCAGCATGGATTAGTGTGTATGTTTTTACATATGTCCGTGTATTTGTTATTTATTTGTAATATTTTTCTGTCTCTGGATGGTTCAGTTCAGTTCAGTTCAGTCACTCAGTTGTGTCCAACTCTTTGTGACCTCATGAATTGCAGCATGCCAGGCCACCCTGTCTGTCACCGACTTCCAGAGTTTACCCAAGCTCATGTCCATTGAGTCGGTGATGCCATCTAGCCATCTCATCCTCTGTCATCCCCTTCTCCTCCTGCCCCCAGTCCCTCCCAGCATCAGTGTCTTTTCCAATGAGTTAACTCTTCACATGAGGTGGCCAAAGTATTGGAGTTTCAGCTTCAGCATCAATCTTTCCAAAGAACACCCAGGACTGATCTCCTTTAGGATGGACTGGTTGGATCTCCTTGCAGTCCAGGGGACTCTCAAGAGTCTTCTCCAACACAACAGTTCAAAAGCATCAATTCTTCAGTGCTCAGCTTTCTTCACAGTCCAACTCTCACATCCATATGTTACCACTGGAAAAACCATAGCCTTGACTAGACGGACCTTTGTTGACAAAGTAGTCTTTGCTTTTGAATATGCTGCCTAGGTTGATCATAACTTTCCTTCCAAGGAGTAAGCGTCTTTTAATTTCATGGCTGGAATCACCATCTGCAGTGATTTTGGAGCCCAATAAAATAAAGTCTGACACATTTTCCACTGTTTCCCCATCTATTTCCCATGAAGTGATGGGACCAGATGCCATGATCTTTGTTTCCTGAACGTTGAGGTTTAAGCCAACTTTTTCACTCTCCTCTTTCACTTTCATCAAGAGGCTTTGTTGGGTGCATATATATTTATAATTGTTGTATCTTCTTGGATTGATCCTTTGATCATTATGAAGTGTGCTTCTTTGTCTCTTTTCACAACTTTTATTTTAAAGTATATTTTCTCTGATATTAGTACTGTTACTCCTGGTTTCTTTTGGTCTCTATTTGCATGGAATATTTTTTCCAGCCCTTCACTTTCAGTCCGTATGTGTCCCTTGTTTTGAGGTGAGTTTCTTGTAGACAACATATATAGGGGTCTTTTTTTTTTTTTTTTTAAATCCATTCAGCCAGTCTTTGTCTTTTGGTTTGGGCATTCAACCCATTTACATTTAAGGGAATTATTGATAAGTATAATCCCTTTGCCATTTACTTTGTTGTTTTGGGTTCGAGTTTATACACCCTTTCTGTGTTTGCTCTCTAGAGAAGATCCTTTAGCATTTGTTGGAGAGCTGGTTTGGTGGTGCTGAATTCTCTCAGTTTTTGCTTGTCTGTAAAGCTTTTGATTTCTCTTTTTAAAGCTTTTGATTTCTCTTTCATATTTGAATGAAATCCTTGCTGGGTACAGTAATCTGAGCTCTAGGTTATTTTCTTTCATCACTTTTAAGTATGTCCTGCCATTTCCTTCTGGCCTGAAGAATGTCTGTTGAAAGATCAGCTGTTATTATTATGGGGATCCCATTGTGTGTTATTTGTTGTTTTTCCCTTACTGCTTTTAATATTTGTTCTTTTTGTTTGATCTTTGTTAATTTGATTAATATGTGTCTTGGGGTGTTTCACCTTGGGTTTATCGTGTTTGGGACTCTCTGTGTTTCTTGGACTTGGGTGATTATTTATTTCCCCATTTTAGGGAAGTTTTCAACTATTATCTCCTCAAGGATTTTCTCATGGTCTTTCTTTTGGTCTTCTTCTTCTGGGACTACTATGATTTGAATGTTGTGGTGTTTCACATTGTCCTGGAGGTCTCTGAGAATGTCCTCACTTCTTTTAATTCTTTTTTTCTTTTTTCCTCTCTGCTTCATTTTTTTCTACCATTCTATCTTCCACCTCACTTAACCTATCTTCTGTCTCCATTATTCTACTGTTGGCTCCATCCAAAGAGTTTTTTTTTTTTTTAATCTCATTTATTGCATTATTTATCATATATTGACGTTTTTATTTTTTTTTTTAATTTAAAGTTATTTATTTTAATTGGAGGCTAATTACTTTACAATATTGTATTGGTTTTGCCATACATCAACATGAATCCACCAGGGGTATACACGTGTTCCCCATCCTGAACCCCACTCCCACCTCCCTCAGATGTATAGAACAGTCTTTTGTATTTCTTCTAGGTCCTTTTAAAACATTTCTTGCATCTTCTCAATCCTTGTCTCCATGCTATTTATCTGTAACGCCATTTTGTTTTCAAGATTTTGGATCATTTTCACTATCATTATTCTGAATACTTTTTCAGGTAAATTCCCTATCTCTTCCTCTTTTGTTTCATTTGGTGGGGATTTATCCTGTTCCTTTACCTGCTGGGTATTTCTCTGCCTTTTGATCTTGTTTATATTGCTGTGTTTGGGGTGGCCTTTCCATATTCTGGCAGTTTGTGGTTCCTCTTTACTGTGGAGTTTCCTCACTGTGGATGGGGTTGGACGTGTGGCTTGTCAAGGTTTCCTGGTTAGGGAAGCTTGTGTCATTGTTCTTGTGGGTGGAGTTGGATTTCTTCTCTCTGGAGTGCAATGAGGTGTCCAGTAATGAGTTTTGAGATGTCAGTGGGTATGATGTGACTTTGGGCAGCCTGTATATTGAAACTCAGGACTATGTTTCTGTGTTGCTGGAGATTATGCATGATATGTCTTGCTCTGGAACTCGTTGCTTCTTGGGTGGCCTTGGTTTCAGTGTAGGTATGGAGGCTTTTGGATGAGCTCCTGTTGATTAATTTTCCCTGAAGTCAGGAGTTCTCTGGTGTTCTCAGGTTTTGGACTTAAGCTTCTAGCCTCTTGTTTTAAGTCTTATTCTTAAAGTAGCCTCAAGACTTCTCCATCTGTACAGCACCAATGATAAAACATGTAGGTTAATAATGAAAAGTTTCTCCACAGTGAGGGACACCCGGGGAGGTTCACAGAGTTACATGGAGAAGAGAAGAGGGAGGATACAGATCAAGGTGACCAAAAAGAGAATGGGGGAATCAAAAGGGGAGAGAGCAAGCTAGCCAGTAATCAATTCCCTATGTGCTCTCCACAGTCTGGACCCCTCAGAGATGTTCATAGAGTTACACAGAGAAGAGAAAAGGGAGGAAGGAGACAGAGGTGACCAGGAAGATAAAAGGGGGAATCAAAAGGAGAGAGAGAGATCCAGCCAGTAATCAGTTCCCTAAGTGTTCTCCATAGTCCAGAACACACAAAAAGATTCACAGAGTTGGATAGAGAAGAGCAGGGGTAGGGAGGAGATAGAGGCGACTTGGTGGAGAAAAAGGAGAGTCAGAGTGGGAGAGAGCAATCAAGCCAGTAATCACACTCCCAAGTAAAAATGAGTACTGAAGATTGGGTCCATAAAGGTACAAAATTGATAACAAATACCAGAAAGCAAAGATTAAAAATCTAAAGTAGAGGTTAGACTCAAAAATACAATATTAAAAAAAAATCACATAAATTATTAAATATACATATATGAAGTTTGCTTTAAAAATAGGGTTTTTTTGCAAGATAATAGTAGGTTATAAAAATGAGTATTAAAGGAGTAATAGAGGACTTAAAATTAAAAAAATAAATTAAAAAAATGATAATAGTAAAAATATATCTAGAAATTTTTCTGGAGCTGTTGTTGACAGTGTGGGGTCAGTTCAGTTTCAGATAGTTCCTTGATGCAGCTTATACTTCTCAAGATCTATAGGTCCCTTCCAATGTAGATGGTGCTAACTACAGGGTTTTAATCTGTTGCACCTGTCACTTCCAAAGTGGTTCCCTCTGTTTATTTTAGCTTCTTCTGTTTGCTGGTCTCTTCAGTGTCTAATTTCTGCCCTGACACAAGGGAAGAATGGTGATCATTTATTTAGTCTCACTTGTTCAGTCGTGCTGTGGGGAGGGAGGAACACAGCAAACAAATATCACTGGTGTGTGTGGGGAGTGGTCACAGTGGTTCAGCCGCACTGGGGTTGCCCCTGATCACGGTGTGTGTGCTTTCATGGTCTACACTTCTCAGACTCTAGGTTGCTCTGCCGGAAACTGTCTGAGGTGGGCCCTGGGTTGCCTGCACTTCCCAGGTCTAAGCCACTCAGGTTCAGGTTCTTGGGTGCTCCACAAAGGTACAGACTCATTTGGGCCTGCGTTTTGTGCCCTTCCCAGGTCCAAGTATCTCAGGTGACCAGGTGCTTGGTGAGCACAGTCACCCCCAGGTGGGTGGTGTATCTTATTGCCTCCCCCGTCCCAGCCACTCAGTTTTCTGGGTGTACAATGGGCACGCCTTCTCAGGTGTGCCATGTGTCTCTTCTGGGAAGCTGATCTCTGGCTGCAACCCTCCTGGTGGATGTCAACCATCCAGAATGCCAAGAAGTCTTGGTTAACAATGAAGCCTGCTTGCAGTTTAGTAGAGGATGCCTCTCTGGGGCCACGATTACCTCCTTCCAGCTCTGGCTGCCCCTGCCTGCCTGTCTCCAGCAGGGGATGGGCTGGTCCGCAGCCTGCTAGCTCTCCTCTGGTATTCACTCAGTCCTTTGTTTAGTAGCGGGCCTGGCAATGTCTTAGGTTAGGGCTTTTCATGGGATAGTTCTCTCTCTCTCTCTCTCTCTCTCTCTCTCTTTCTCTCTCTGGCTATCCCACATTTTGAGTTGCTATCTCAGGTTAGTTCCCTTAGATTGCCCTCAGGGCATTCAGGCCTGGTCCTTAACCCTAAGCAATGCAGCCTGTGCCTCCTTGTTCAACCCCCACTTGCTCGTCGGGGCTTGAGCACTGGGAGTTGCCCTTAGGCACATAATCTGTGGGGTTTAATTATTTATTTATTTTTCTTCCTGGTTATGTTGCCCTCTGAGATTCCAAGACTGCCCACAGATCCACCGGTGAGAGGGTCTCCTGGTGTTTGAAAACTTCTCTTTTAAGACTCCCTCCCCAGGATGGGTCTCCATCCCTAAATCTTTTCTCTCTGTTTTTATCTTTTATATTTTGTCCTATGTCCTTTCAAAGACAGTGGGCTGCCTTTCTGGGTGCGTGATGTCCTCTGCCTGCATTCAGAAATTGTTTTGTGGAATTTATTCAGTGTTCAAATGTTCTTTCAATGAATTTGTTGGGGAGAAAGTGGTCTCCTGTCCTATTCTTCCACCATCTTAGGACTGCCCCTCTCCTTTGATCATTATGTAGTGTCCTTCTTTATCTCGTAATGATCTTTATTTTAAAGTGTATATTTTATCCTATATATATTGCTACTTCTGCTTTATTTTGATTTCCATTTGCATGGAATATCTTTTTAGACCCTTGCACTTTCAGTCTGCATGTGTCTCTCTTTCTGAGGAGTCTCTTGTAAACAACATATATGGGGTCTTATTTCTGTGCATCTATTTAGCTAATCTGTATATTTTGGTTGAAGAATTTAACCCATTTACATTTAAGGTAATTATTGATATATATGATCCTATTTCAATTTATTTTATTGATTTGAGTTTGTTTTTGTAGACTCTTTTCTTCTCTTGTGTTTCTAGACAATTTCCTTTAGTATTTGCTGTAAATATGGTTTGGTGGTACTGAATTCTCTTAATTTTTGCTTATCTTTAAAGTTTTTGATATCTCCTTTGAATTTGAATGAGATACTTGCTGGATAGAGTAATCTTGCTTGTAAATTTTTCCTTTTATCACTTTGAGTATATTTTGCACCTCCTTTCTGGTCAGCAGATTTTCTGTTCAAAGATCAGCTTTAGCCTTATGGGGATCTCCTTGTATGATATTTGTTGCCTTTCCCTTGCTGCTTTTAATATTTGTTCTTTGTGTTTAATTTTTGTTAGTTTGATTAATATGTGTCTTGGAATGTTTGTCCTGGATTTATCCTGAATGGGACACTCTGGGCTTCTCATATTTGGGTGGCTATTTCCTTTTCTATGTTTGGGAAAATCTTAACTACACTCTTCACAAATACTTTCTTTTTCTCTTCTTCTTCTGATACCCCTATACTTGGAATGTTGGTGCACTTAATATTGTCCAAGAGGTCTCTGAGACTGTCATCATTTCTTTGTATTCTCTTTTCTTTCCTCTGATCTGCTTCAGTTATTTCCAACTTCCAGCTCACTTAGTCATTTTCCTGACTCAGTTATCCTGTTATTAGTTCCTTTGTGGGTATTTTTAATTTCAGTTATTGTGTTGTTCATTGCCATTGTCTATTCTTCCAAATCCTTGTTAAAGATTTCATGTATTTTCTTTTTTAATTAAATTATTTTTTATTGAAGGATAATTACAGAATTTTGCTGTTTTCTGTCAAACCTCAACATGAATCAGCCACAGGTATACATACATCCCCCCACCTTGAAACTCCCTCCCATATCCCTCCCCATCCCACCCCCTCTAGGTTGCTACAGAGCCCATGTTTGAGTTTCCTGAGCCATACAGCAAATTCCCGTTGCCTATTGCTTTTACATATGGTAATGTAAGTTTCTATGCTACTCTTACCATACATCTCACCCTCTCCTCCCCTCTCCTCATGTCCATAAGTCTATTCTCTATGTCTGTTGCCCTGTAAATAAATTCTTCAGTACCATTTTTCTAGAGTCCCTATATATGTGTTAGAATACAGTTAGAATACAGTATTTATCTTTCTCTTTCTGACTCACTTTACTATGTATAATAGATTCCAGGTCATCCACCTCATTAGAACTGATTCAAATGAATTCCTTTCTATGGCTGTGTAATATTCCATTGTGTATATATACCACAACTTCTTTATCCATTCATCTGTCAGTGGACATCTAGGTTATTTCCATGTTCTAGCTATTGTAAATAGCACTGCAGTAAACAATGGGATACATGTGTCTCTTTCAATTTTGGTTTCCTCAGGATGTATGCCTAGGAGTGGGATTGCTGGATCATATGGTGGTTTTATTTCTAGTTTTTTAAGGAATCTCCATGCCATCTTCCATAGTGGCTGTATCAATTTACATTCCCAACAAAAGTGCAAGAGTGTTCCCTTTTCTCCACACCCTCTCCAGCATTTACTGTTTGTAAACTTTTTGATGACCAGTCTGAGGTGATGTATCATTGTAGTTTTGATTTGCATCTCTCTAATAATGAGTGATATTGAGCATCATATTATGTGTTTGTTAACCATCTGTATGTCTTCTTTGGAGAAATGTCTATTTAGGTCTTTTTCCCACTTTTTGATTGGGTTGTTTGTTTTTCTGATATTGAGTTGTATGAACTTCTTGTATATTTTGGAATCCTTTGTCAGTTGTTTCATTTGCTATTTTCTCCCATTCTAAGTGTTGCTTTTTCATCTTGCTTATAATTTCCTTTGCGGTGCAAAAACTTTTACACTTAATCAGGTCCCACTTGTTTATTTTTGTTTTTATTTCCATTACTCTAGAAGGTGGGTCATAGAGGATCTCGCCTTGATTTTTGTCAGAGAGTGTTCTGCCTATGTTTTCCTCTAAGAGTTTTGTAGTTTCTGGTCTTACATTTAGGTTCTTAATCCATTTTGAGTTTATTTTTGTTCATGTTGTTAGGAAGTGTTCTAATTTCATTCTTTTATGTGTAGCTGTCCAGTTTTCCCAACACCATTTATTGAAGAGGATGTCATTACCCCATTGTATATCCTTGTCTTCTTTGTCAAACATAAGGTACCCATAGGCGCATGGGTTTATTTCTGGGCTTTCTATCTTGTTCCATTGGTCTATATTTCTGTTTTTGTGTCAATACCATAATGTCTTGATGACTGTAGCTTTGCAGTATAACCTGAAATCAGGAAACTTGATTCCTGCAGCTCCATTCTTCTTTCTCAAGACTGCTTTGGCTATTCAGGGTCTTTTATTTTTCCATATGAATTGTGAAATTTTTTGTTTTAGTTCTGTGAAAAAATGGCATTGGAAATTTGATAGGGATCGCATTAAATCTGTATTGCATTTGGTAGTATAGTCGTTTTCACAATATTGATTTTTCCTACCCAGGAACATGGGATATCTCTCCATTTGTTTATACCATCTTTGATTTCTTTCATGAGTGTCTTATAATTTTCTGTGTACAGTCCTTTCATCTCCTTAGGTAAGTTTATTCCTAGATAGTCAATTATTTTTGTTGCGATGGTAAATGGGATTGATTCCTTAATTGCTCTTTTTGATTTTTCATTGTTCGTATATAGAAATGCAAGTGTTTTCTGTGTATTGATTTTCTGTCCTGCAACTTTGCTAAATTCACTGATTAGCACTAGTAATTTTCTGATGTTATCTTATGGTTTTCTGTGTACAGTAACGTGTCATCTGCAAACAGCAAGAACTTCACTTTTTCTTTTCTGATCTGGATTCCTTTTATTTCTTTTTCTTCTCTGATTGCTGTGGCTAAAACTTCCAGAACTATGTTGAATAACAGTGGTGAAAGTGGACACCTTGTCTTGTTCCTGATCTTAGGGGGAGTGATTTCAATTTTATAGCATTGAAAATAATGTTTGCTGTAGGTTTATCAGATATGGCCTTTACTGTGTTGAGGTAGGTTCCTTCTATGCCCATTTTTGAAGAGTTTTAATTATAAATGGGTTCTGAATTTTGTCAAAGCCTTTTTCTGCCTCTATTGAGATGATCATATGGTTTTTATCTTTAATTTTGTTAATATGGTGTATCACATTGTTTGATTTGTGTATACTGAAGGATCCTTGCATCCCTGGAATAAATCCAACTTGATCTTGGTGTATGAGCTTTTTGATGTGTTGCTGAATTCTTTTTGCTAAAATTTTGTTGAGAAATTTTTCATCTATGTTCATCAGTGATATTGACCTGTAGTTTTCTTTTTCTATTGTCTTTGTCTGGTTTTTGTATCAGGGTGTTTGTGGCCTCATAGAATGAATTTGGAAGTGTTCTTCCTCTGCAATTTTTTTGAAAGATCTCTAGAAGGGAACACGTTCGCTGTTTTCTAAACGTTTGATAGAATTCTCCTGTGAAGCCATCTGTTCCTGGGCTTTTGTCTTTTGGGAGATTTTTGATCACAGCTTCAATTTCAGTGCTTGTAATTGGGTTGTTCATAATTTCTATTTCTTCCTGGTTCAGTCTTGGAAGATTGAACTTTTCTAAGAATCCATCCATTTCTTTCAAGTTATCTATTTTATTGCCATTTAGTTATTCATAATAGTCTCTTATAATCGGTGGTATTTCTGCATTATCTGTTGTAACTTCTCCTTTTTCATTTCTAATGTTCTTGATTTGATTCTTCCCTCATTTTTTCTTGATGAGTCTGGCTAAGGGTTTGTCAATTTTCTTTATTTTCTCAAAGAACCAGCTTTTAGTTCTTGTAATCTTTACTACTACTATTTCTTTCATTTCTTTTTAATTTATTTATGCTCAGATCTTTATGATTTCTTTCCTTCTACTAATTTTGTTTTCTTTTTTCTTTCTTTATCCAGCTGCTTTAGGTGTAAAATTAGGTTCTCTATTCAATGTTGTTCTTGTTCCTTCATGTAGGATTGTATTGCTGTAAACGTCCCTCTTAGAACTGCTTTTGCCGCATCCCATGTGATGCTGGGAGGGATTGGGGGCAGGAGGAGAAGAGGACATCAGAGGATGAGATGACTGGATGGCATCACTGACTCAATGGACGTGAATCTGAATGAACTCCAGGAGTTGGTGATGGACAGGGAGGCCTGATGTGCTGCGATTCATGGGGTCACAAAGAGTCGGACACAACTGAGTGACTGAACTGAACTGATAGGTTTTGAGTTGTGTTTTCATTGTCATTTGTTTTTAGAATTTTTGTTTTTATTTCCTCAGTAACCTGTTGGGTTATTTAGAAACTTGTTGCTTAATATCCATGTGTTTGTGTTTCTCATAGTTTTATTCTTGTAATTGATATCTAGTCTCGTAGCATTGTGTTTGGAGAAGATGCTTGATATGATTTGAATTTTCTTAAATTTACTGGCGTTTGATTTGTGACCCACGATGTGGTCTATCCTGGAGAATGTTCCATGCGCTTGAGAAGAAGGTGTATTCTTCTGTATTTGAATGAAATGTCCTAAAGATATCAATGAGATCTAGCCCATCTAATGTATCATTTAAGACTTTTGTTTCCTTATTAATTTTCTATTTTGATAATCTGTCCATCACTGAGTGGGGTTTTAAAGCTTCCTACTATTAATTTGTTACTGTCAATTTATCCTTTTATGTCTGTTAGTGTTTGTCTTATGTATTGAGGTGCTCCTCTGTTGGGTGCATAGATATTTACAATTGTTATGTCTTCCTCTTGGCTTGATCCCTTGATTGTTTTGCAGTGTCCTACCTTACCACTTCTAATCTTCTTTATTTTAAGGTCTATTTTGTCTGATATGAGGATTGCTACTCCAGCTTTCATTTGCTTCCCATTTGCATGGAATATATTTTTCCATCCTCTCACTTTCAGTCTATATGTGTCTTGAGGTCTAAAGTGAGTTTCTTGTAGACAGCATATATACGGGTCTTGTTTTTGTATTCATTCAGCCAGTCTGTGTCTTTCGTTGCAGCATTTAATCCATTTACACTTAAAATATTTATTGAGGGTGGTCCTAAGATGGTGGAGGAATAGGATGGGGAGACCAATTTCTCCCCCACAAATTCATCAAAAAAACATTTAAACGCTGAGTAAATGCCACAAAACAACTTCTGAATGCTGGCAGAGGACATCAGGCACCCAGAAAAGCAGCCCATTGTCTTCAAAAGGAGGTAGGAAAAAAATATAAAAGACAAAAAAAGAGACAAAATAGGTAGGGACAGCGCTCCATCCAGGGAAGGGAGTCTTAAAAAGAGAGAAGTTTCCAAACACAAGGAAACACTCTCACTGCCGAGTCTGTGGTGAGCCTTGGAAGCACAGAGGGCAACATAACAGGGAGGAAAAATAAATAACTAAAACCCACGGATTATGAGCCCAACAGTAACTCCCCTCAGCAGAGAAGCAGTGCAGACACCTGCATCTGCCACTAGAAAGCAGGGGCTGAGCAGGGAGGCGCGGGCTGCATTGCTTAGAGTAAGGATCTGGCCTGAATGCCCCGAGTGCAATCTGAGCGAACTAACTTGGGCTAGGAAATCAGACTGTGGGATAACTACCATGCAAAAAGCCTGCCCTAACCTAAGACACCACCAGGCCCATGCACAGAACAAAGGACTGAACAGAGATAGCCAGCTGCAGACCATCCCGCTCTGGTGACAGGCAGCCAGAGCCAGAAGGGGGCAATTGCAGCCTCAGAGAGACATTATCTGGAAAACTGTAAGCAGGCTTCTTTGGTAATTAAGACTTCTTGGGGTTCTGGACGGTCAACATCCACCTGAGAAAGTGTGCCGGTTGTATACCCAGAAAACCTAGTGGCAGGGATGGGGGAGGTGATAAATCGCAGTGACCGTGTTCACCAAACACCTCGTCCCCTGAGCTGCTCGGACCTGGGAAGGGCACAAAACGCAGGCCCAACCGAGTCTGTGCCTCTGAGGACTACCCGAGTGCCTGAACCTGAACAGCATAGACCTGGGAGGTGCATGCAGCCCAGGGCCAGCCTTGGATGGTTCCCGGTGGAGCAACCTAGAACCTGAGCAGTGTGGGCAGGGAGGGTACACGCACCATGAGCAGGGGCAGGCCCAGTGTGGCTGAGGCACTTCGAGCACATGCCAGTGTTATTTGTTTGCAGTGTCCCTCCCTCCCCACAGCGCGACTGAACAAGTGAGCCTAAAAAAGTGTCCACCACCGCCCCCTTTGTGTCAGGGCGGAAATCAGACACTGAAGAGGCCAGGAAACAGAAGAAGCTAAAACAGAGGGAAAGGTCTTGGAAGTGACAGGTGCAATAGATTAAAACCCTGTAATTAGTACCAAATACATAGGAAGGGGCCTATAGATCTTGAGAAATATAACCCAGACCAAGAAACTATCCGAAAATGAACTGACCCCACAATACCCACAACACCAGAGAAAGTCCTAGATATATTTTTTACTATTTTTACGATCATTCTTTTTTTTTAATTTTAAGTCCTCTATTACTCCTTTAATGTTCACTTTTATAACCTACTATTACTTTGCAAAAAAAGACCCTATTTTTAAAAGCAAACTTCATATATATATATATATATATATTATAAATTTTGTGACTTTTTTTTCTTTTTTTCTTGTTTTCTTTAATATTGTATTTTTTAAATTCCAAAGTCTACTCTAGATTTTTAATCTTTGCTTTCTGGTATTTGTTATCAGTTTTGTACCTTTAAGAACCCAAACTTCAGTACCCATTTTTACTTGAGAGTGAGATTACTGGGTTAACTGCTCTCTCCCCCTTTAGACTCGCCTTTTTCTCCATCAGGTTGCCTGTGTCTCCTCTCTGCCCCCTCTCTTCTCTACCTAACTCTGTGAATTTCTGTGTGTTCCAAATGGCAGAGAACACATAGGGAATTGATTACTGGCTAGATCTGTCTCTCTCCTTTTAATTCCCCCCTTTTATCCTCCTGGCGGCCTCTGTCTCCTCCCTCCCTCTTCTCTGTATAACTCCATGAACATCTCTGAGCGGGCCAGTTGTGGAGTGCACATAAGGAAGTGATTACTGGCTAGTTTGCTCTCTCCTCTTTTGATTTCACCTCATCTCATTCACGTCACCTCCAACTCCCTCCTTATTCTCTTCTCCATGTATCTCTGTGAGCTCTCTGGATATCAACCACTGTGCAGAAACTTTTCATCTTTAACCTAGATGTTTTATCAATGGTGAAGTATAGAAGGAGAATCTTGAGACTACTGTAAAAATAAGACTGAAAACCAGAAGCAAGAGGCTTAAGTCCAAACAATGAGAACACCAGAGAACTCCTGACTCCAGGGAACACTAATTGACAGGAGCTCATCAAACGCCTCCATACCTACACTGAAACCAAGCACCACCCAAGGGCCAACAAGTTCTAGAGCAAGACATACCACACAAATTCTCCAGCAACACAGGAACGCAGCCCTGAGCTCCAATATACAGGCTGCCCAAAGTTACTCCAAACCATTGACAACTCATTACTCATTACTGGACACTTCATTGCATTCCAGAGAGAAGAAATCCAGCTCCACCCACAAGAACACCGACACAAGCTTCCCTAAGCAAGAAACCTTGACAGGCCACCTGTACAACCCCACCCACAGCGAGGAAACTCCACAATAACGAGAACTCCACAAACTGCCAGAATATAGAAAGGCCACCCCAATCTCAGCAATATAAACAGGATGAAGAGACAGAGGAATACCCAGCAGGTAAAGCAACAGGATAAGTACCCACCAAACCAAACAAAAGAGAAAGAGATAGGGAATCTACCTGAAAAAGAATTCAGAATAATGATAGTGAAAGTGATCCAAAATCTTGAAATCAAAATGGAATCACAGATAGACAGCTTGGAGACAGGATTGAGAAGATGCAAGAAACGTTATCAAGGACCTAGAAGAAATAAAAAAGAGTCAATATATAATGAATAATGCAATAAATGAGATCAAAAACACTCTGGAAGGAAAAAACCGTAGAATAACCGAGGCAGAAGATAAGATTAGTGAAGTGGAAGACAGAGTGGTAGAAATAAATGAATCAGAGAGGAAAAAAGAAAAATGAATTAAAAGAAATGAGGACAATCTCAGAGAACTCCAAGACAGTGTTAAACCCCCCAACATTCGAATCATAGGAATCCAAGAAGAAGACAAAAAGGAAGACCATGAGAAAATCCTTGAGGAGATAATAGTTGAAAACTTCCGTAAAATGGGGAAGGAAATAATCACCCAAGTCCAAGAAACCCAGAGGATCCCAAACAGGATAAACCCAAGGTGAAACACCCCAAGACACACATTAATCAATTTAACAAAGATCAAACACAAAGAACAAATATTAAAAGCAGCAAGGGGAAAATAACAAATAACACACAAGGGGATTCCCATAAGGATAACAGCTGATCTTTCAACAGAAACTCTTGAAGTCAGGAGGGAATGGCAAAACATACTTAAAGTGATGAAAGAAAATAACCTACAGCCCAAATTACTGTACCCTGCAAGGATCTCATTCAAATATGAAGGAGAAATAAAAAGCTTTACAGACAAGCAAAAGCTGAGAGAATTCTACACAACCAAACCAGCTCTCCAACAAATGCTAAAGGATATTCTCTAGACAGGAAACACAAAAAGGGTGTATAAACTCGAACCCAAACCAATAAAGTAAATGGCAATGGGATCATACTTATCAATAATTACCTTAAATGTAAATGGGTTGAATGCCCCAACAAAAAGACAAAGACTGGCTGAATGGATAGAAAAACAAGACCCCTACTTATGCTGTCTACAAGAGACCCACCTCAAAAGAGGGGACACATACAGACTGAAAGTGAAGGGCTGGAAAAAGATTTTCCATGCAAATAGAGACCAAAAGAAAGCAGGAGTAGCAATACTCATATCAGATAAAATAGACTTTAAAACAAAAGCTGTGAAAAGAGACAAAGGACACTACATAATGATCAAAGGATCAACCCAAGAAGAAGATATAACAATTATAAATATATATGCACCCAACATAGGAGCACCACAATACATAAGACAAATGCTAACAATTATGAAAGAGGAAATTAACAATAACATAATAAGAGTGGGAGACTTTAATACCCCACTCACACCTATGGATAAATCAACTAAACAGAAAATTAACAAGGAAAAACAAACTTTAAATGATACAATAGACTGCTGCTGCTGCTGCTAAGTCGCTTCAGTTGTGTCCGACTCTGTGTGACCCCATAGATGGCAGCCCACCAGGCTCCCCCATCCCTTGGATTCTCCAGGCAAGAACACTGGAGTGGGTTGCCATTTCCTTCTCCAAAGCATGAAAGTGAAGTCGCTTAGTCGTGCCCGACTATAGCGACTCCATGGACTGCAGCCCACCAGGCTCCTCCATCCATGGGGTTTTCCAGGCAAAAGTACTGTAGTGGGGTGCCATTGCCTCTCCGATACAATAGACTAGTTAGACCTAATTGATATTTATAGGACATTTCACCCTAAAACAATGAATTTCACCTTTTTCTCAAGCGCACACGGAACCTTCTCCAGGATAGATCACACCCTGGGCCATAAATCTAGCCTTGGTAAATTAAAAAAAAAATGAAATCATTCCAAGCATCTTTTCTGACCACAATGCTGTAAGAGTAGATCTCAATTACAGGAGAAAAGCTATTAAAAATTCCAACCTATGGAGGCTGAACAACACGCTGCTGAATAACAAACAAATCACAGAAGAAAAAAAAAATCAAAATATGCATAGAAGCGAATGAAAATGGAAACACAACAACCCAAAACCTGTGGGACACTGTAAAAGCAGTGCTAAGGGGAAAGTTCATAGCAATACAGGCATACATCAAGAAACAAGAAAAAAGTCAAATAAATAACCTAACTCTACACCTAAAGCAACTAGAAAGGGAAGAAATGAAGAACCCCAGAGTTAGTAGAAGGAAAGAAACCTTAAAAATTAGGGCAGAAATACATGCAAAAGAAACAAAAGAGACTATAGCAAAAATCAACAAAGCCAAAAGCTGGTTCTCTGAAAGGATAAATAAAATTGGGAAACCATTAGCCAGACTCATCAAAAAACAAATGGAGAAAAATCAAATCAATAAAATTAGAAATGAAAATAGACAGATCACAACAGACAACACAGAAATACAAAGGATCATAAGAGACTACTATCAGCAATTATATGCCAATAAAATGGACAACAGGGAAGAAATGGACAAATTCTTAGAAAAGTACAACTTTCCCAAACTGAACCAGAAAGAAATAGAAAATTTAACAAACACATCACAAGCACGGAAATTGAAACTGTAATCAGAAATATTCCAGCAAGCAAAAACCCAGGTCCAGACAGCTTCACAGCTGAATTCTACCAAAAATTTAGAGAAGAGCTAATACCTATCCTACTCAAACTCTTCCAGAAAATTGCAGAGGAAGGTAAACTTCCCAACTCATTCTATGAGGCCACCATCACCCTAATACCAAAACCTGTGATAAAGATGCCACAAAAAAAAAAAGAACTACAGGCGAATATCACTGATGAACATAGATGCAAAAATCCTCAACAAAATCCTAGCAATCAGAATCCAACAACACATTAAAAAAATCATACACCACGACCAAGTGGGCTTTATCCCAGGGATGCAAGGATTCTTCAATATCTGCAAATCAATCAATGTAATGCACCACATTAACAAATGGAAAAATAAAAGCCATATGATTATCTCAATAGATGCAGAGAAAACCTTTGACAGAATTCAACATCCATTTATGATAAAAACTCCCCAGAAAGCAGGCATAGAAGGAACATATCTCAACAAAATAAGAGCCATATATGATAAACCCAGAGCAAACATTATCCTCAATGGTGAAAAATTGAAAGCATTTCCCCTAAAGTCAGGAACAAGACAAGGGTGCCCATTTTCACCATTACTATTCAACATAGTTTTGAAAGTTTTGGACACATCAATCAGTGCAGAAAAAGAAATAAAAGGAATCCAAATTGGAAAAGAAGAAGTAAAACTCTCACTGTTTGCAGATGACATGATCCTCTACATAGAAATCCCTAAACAGTCCACCAGAAAATTATTAGAGCTAATCAATGAATATAGTAAAATTGAAGGATAGAAAATCAACACACAGAAATCCCTTGCATTCCTATACACTAATAATGAGAAAATAGAATGAGAAATTAAGGAAACAATTCCATTCACCATTGCAACAAAAAGAATAAAATACTTAGGAATATATCTACCTAAAGAAACTAAAGACCTATATATAGAAAACTATAAAATACTGGTGAAACAAAACCAAGAGGACACTAATAGGTGGAGAAATATACCATGTTCATGGATCGGAAGAATCAATATAGTGAAAATGAGTATACTACCCAAAACAATCTATAGATTTAATGCAATCCCTATCAAGCTACCAACGTTGTTTTTCAGAGAACTAGAACAAATAATTTCACAGTTTGTATGGAAATACAAAAAAACTCAAATAGCCAAAGCAATCTTGAGAAAGAAGAATGGAACTGGACGAATCAAGCTGCCTGACTTCATGGTCTACTACAAAGCCACAGCCATCAAGACAGTATGATACTGGCACAAAGACAGAAATATAGATCCATGGAACAAATTAGAAACCCCATAGATAAATCCATGCACCTATGGACACCTTATCTTTGACAAAGGAGGCAAGAATATACAATGGAGAAAAGAAAATCTCTTTAACAAGTGATGCTGGGAAAACTGGTCAACCACCTGTAAAAGAATGAAACTAGAACACTTTCTAACACCATACACAAAAATAAACTCAAAATGGTTTGAAGATCTAAACGTAAGACAAGAAACTATAATACTCCTAGAGGAGAGCATAGGCAAAACACTCTCCAACATAAATCACAGCAGGATCCTTTATGACCCACCTGCCAGAATAGTGGAAATAAAAGTAAAAATAAACAAATGAGACCTAATTAAACTTAAAAGCTTCTGCACAGCAAGGGAATCTCCAAGCAAGGTGAAAAGACAGCCTTCAGAATGGGAGAAAATAATAGCAAATGAAGCAACTGACAAAGGACTAATCTCAAAAGTATACAAGCAACTCCTGCAGCTCATTTCCAGAAAGATAAATGACCCAATCAAAAAATGGGCCAAAGAACTAAATAGACATTTCTCCAAAGAAGACATACAGATGAGTAACAAACACATGAAAAGCTGGTCAACATCACTCATTATCAGTTCAGTTCAGTCGCTCAGTCGTGTCCGACTCTTTGCGACCCCATGAATTGCAGCAGGCCAGACCTCCCTGTCCATCACCATCTCCCGGAGTTCACTCAGACTCACGTCCATTGAGTTAGTGATGCCATCCAGCCATCTCATCCTGGGTCGTCCCCTTCTCCTCCTGCCCCCAATCTCTCCCAGCATCAGAGTCTTTTCCAATGAGTCAACACTTCGCATGAGGTGTCCAAAGTACTGGAGCTTCAGCTTTAGCATCATTCCTTCCAAAGAAATCCCAGGGTTGATTTCCTTCAGAATGGACTGGTTGGATCTCCTTGCAGTCCAAGGGACCCTCAAGAGTCTTCTCCAACACCACAGTTCAAATGCATCAATTCTTCAGCACTCAGCCTTCTTCACAGTCCAACCCTCACATCCATACATGCCCACAGGAAAAACCATAGCCTTGACTAGACGGACCTTAGTCGGCAAAGTAATGTCTCTGCTTTTGAATATGCTATCTAGGTTGGTCATAACTTTTCTTCCAAGGAGTAAGCGTCTTTTAATTTCATGGCTGCAGTCACCATCTGCAGTGATTTTGGAGCCCAAGAAAATAAAGTCTGACACTGTTTCTATTGTTTCCCCATCTATTTCCCATGAAGTGATGGGAGCAGATGCCATGATCTTCGTTTTCTAATGTTGAGCTTTAAGTCAACTTTTTCACTCTCCTCTTTCACTTTCATCAAGAGGCTTTTTAGCTCCTCTTCACTTTCTGCCATAAGGGTGGTGTCATCTGCATATCTGAGGTTATTGGTATTTCTCCTGGCAATCTTGATTCCAGCTTGTGTTTCTTCTAATTCAGCGTTTCTCATGATGTACTTCACTCATTATCAGAGAAATGCATATCAAAACCACAATGAGGTACCATTTCACGCCAGTCAGAATGGCTGCAATCCAAAAGTCAACAAGCAATAAATGCTGAAGAGGGTGTGGAGAAAAGGGAACCCTCTTACACTGTTGGTGGAAATGCAAACTAGTACAGCCACAATGGCACCCCACTGCAGTACTCTTGCCTGGAAAATCCCATGGATGGAGGAGCCTGGTGGGCTGCAGTCCATGGGGTCGCTAAGAGTTGGACACGACTGAGCGACTTCACTTTCACTTTTCACTTTCATGCATTGGAGAAGGAAATGACAACCCACTCCAGTATTCTTGCCTGGAGAATCCCAGGGATGGGGGAGCCTGGCAGGCTGCCTTCTATGGGGTCGCACAGAATTGGACATGATTGAAGTGACTTAGCAGCAGCAGCACAGCCACTATGGAGAACAGTGTGGAGATTCCTTAAAAAACTGGAAATAGAACTGCCTTATCACCCAGCAATCCCACTGCTGGGCATACACACCTAGGAAACCAGAATTGAAAGAGACACGTGTACCCCAATGTTCATCGCAGCACTATTTATAATAGCCAGGACATGGAAGCAACCTAGACATCCATCAGCAGACGAATGGATAAGAAAGCTGTGGTACATATACACAATGGAGTATTGTGCAGCCATTAAAAAGAATACATTTGAATCAGTTCTAATGAGGTGGATGAAACTGGAGCCTGTTATACAGAGTGAAGTAAGCCAGAAAGAAAAACACCAATACAGTATACTAATGCATATATATGGAATTTAGAAAGATGGTAACGTTAACCCTGTATGTGATACAGTGAAACAGACACAGATGTATAGAACAGTCTTTTGGACTCTGTGGGAGAGGGAGAGAGAGAGGGTGGGATGATTTGGGAGAAGGGCATTGAAACATGTATAATATCATATGTGAAATGAATCGCCAGTCCAGGTTCAATGTCTGATACCGGATGCTTGGGACTGGTGCACTGAGACGACCCAGAGGGATGGTATGGGGAGGGAGGAGGGAGGGTGGTTCAGGATGGGAAACACATGTAGACCTGTGGCGGATTCATGTTGATTGATGTATGGCAAAACCAATACAATATTGTAAAGTAATTAACCTCCAATTAAAATAAATAAATTTATATTAAAAAAAAAAGAACCTGCCTGGCAATGTAGGAGGCTCATTTAAAAAAACAGAAACAAAAACAAAACAAAACAAAAACTCAACATTCCAAAAACGAAGATCATGTCATCCAGTCCCATCACTTCATGGCAAATAGATGGGAAAACAATGAAAATAGTGAGAGACTTTACTTTTTTGGGTTCCAAAATCATTGAATATGGTGACTGCAGCCATGAAATTAAAAGACATTTGCTCCTTCGAAGAAAAGCTATGAGCAACCTAGACAGCATACTAAAAAGCAGAGACATTACTTTGCCAACAAAGGTTCGTCTAGTCAAGGCTCTGGTTTTTCCAGTAGTCATGTATGGATGTGAGAGTTGGACTATAAAGAAAGCTGAGCACTGGAGAATTGATGTTTTTGAACTGTGGTACTGGAGAAGACTCTTGAGAGTCCCTTGGACTGCAATGAAATCAATCCAGTCAATCCTCAAGGAAATCAGTCCTGAATATTTATTGGAAGGAGATGCTGAAGCTGAAACTCCAATATTTTGGCCACTTGATACGAAGAACTGACTCATTGGAAAAGACCCTGATGCTGGGAAAGATTAAAGACAGGAGGAGAAGGGGACGACAGAGGATGAGATGATTGGATGGCATCACCAACTCGATGGACATGAGTTTGTGTAGGCTCTGGGAATTGGTGATGGACAGGGAAGCATGGCATGCTATAGTCCATGAGATCTCAAAGAGTCAGACAAGACCAAGCAGCTGAACTGAAGTCATAGAGATAGGAAGTAGAATGGCAACTGGCAGAGTCTGGGAGAGGGGAGAAAGGGGGGGATTGTTTATTGGGTACATAGTTTCAGTTTTGCAAAATGAAAACATTCTGGAGATGGATGGTGGTGATGACAAGGTTACACAACAATGTGAATGTATTTATGCCACTGAAATGCACATATAAAAATGGTTAATATTTTTTTAAGTTAAGTACAAATAAACAAGTCAGCACATGAAAAAAAATCAATAAAGTAATTATTGATATATATGTTCCTATTGCCATTTTCTAATTGTTTTGGGTTGATTTTTTAGATCCTTTTTCTTCTCTTGTACTTCTTGACTATTTAATTTCGTGTAACATTTGTTGTAAAGCTGTTTTGGTGGTTTTGTTTTGGTGGTACTGAATTTTCTTAGCTTTTGCTTGTCTGAAAAGCTTTTTATTTCTCCATCAATTTTGAATGAGATCCTTACCAGGTACAGTAATCTTGGTTGTAGATTTTTCCCTTTCAGTCCTTTAAATATATCCTTCCATTCCCTTCTGGCCTACAGAGTTTCTGCTGAAAGATCAGCTGTTAAGCGTTTGCGGTTTCCCTTGTATGTTACTTGTTGATTCTCCCTTGCTCTTTTAATATTCTTTATTTCTGTTTAGTCTTTGTTAGTTTGATTAGTATGTGTCTTGGCATGTTTCTCCTTGGGTTTATCCTGTGTGGGACTCTTTGTGCTTCTTGAACTTGATTGGCTATTTCCTTTTCTATGTTGGGGAAATTTTCAACTATAATCTCTTCAAAAATTTTCTCGTACCTCTTCTTTTTCTCTTTTTCTTCTGGTGCCCCTATAGTTCAAATGTTGGTGTGTTTGATATGGTCCCAAAGGTCTCTGAGACTGTCCTCAGCTATTTTCATTCTTTTTACTTTATTCTGCTGTTCAGAAGTTATTTACAGCTCACTGTCTTCCAGATCACTGATTTTTGTCTTCCAGGTCACTGATTTATTCTTCTGCTTCAGATATTGTGCTATTAACTCCTTCTAATGTATTTTAAATTTCAGTGATTATGCTTTTGTCTCTGTGTGCTTATTCTTTAATTCTTCTAGGTCTTTGTTGATCGATTCTTGCATTTTCTCCATTTTGTTTTCCGGGTTTTTTTTATTATCTTTATTATCATTATTCTGAATTCCTTTTCAGGTAATTTTCCTATTTCCTTTTCATTTATTTGGACTTCTGTGTTTCTAGTTTTTTCCTTCTTTTGTGCAGTATTTCTCTGCCATTTTATTTTTTTTTTAAGTTATTGTTTTTGAGGTCTCCTTTTCCCAGGCTTCAAGGAAAGTTGAATTCTTTCCCTGAAGAAGGTTGAATTATTTCTTCCTTTTTGTTTCTGCACTCCTAATTTTGGACCAGTGGTTTGTGTGAGCTTCATATAGGGTGAAATTTGTGCTGAGTTTTTGTTTTTTCATTTGTTTTTTCCTCTGATGGGCAAGGCTGACTGAGGTGGTACTCCTGTCTGCTGATGATTTGGCTTGTATTTTTGTTTTGTTTGTTGTGTAGATGAGGCATCCTGCACAGGTGGTTGTGTAATGCTAGGTCTTGTATTCAAGTGATTTCCTTTGTGTGGGTTTTCACTATTTAATACTCCCTACTGTTAGGTCTCTGGTAGTCTAGCATCTTGGAGTCAGTGCTCCCACTCCAAAGGTTCAGGTTTTGATCTCTGGTCAGGAACGAAGATTCCACAAGTGGTTTGTTTTGTCATTAATGGAGAGTAAAACAAATATCCAAAAATGAGAAACCAAAGATGAACCCCAGACAAATGGCAGTTACAAAATCAGGCATATAATTAGTTAAATAGTGGAATATACACATATACATATACACCCATGATCAAAGTGAAAACAGTCCAATGATGATAAAGTATAGTAGATTGATCTGGTGAACAAAGGAAATCAAAAATTATATTTACCAGTTAAGAACAAAACTAACTTAAGCACAAACTGGAAAACAAAACTAAAGCAAGGTGCCAAGTGGGGAATAAAGTAATGAAAACAAAACTAACTAATAACGTTGAGAGGAAAGGAAAGAAAGAAAAGAAAGAATTGATATGCAATGTTAAATAGAGGTAGATGATGAAGATTTATATACATTAAAGATTAACTACAAGGAGAAAAGAACAGTAGAAAAGGCAAATAAAGGAATAAATGTAGAAAAAATATAATAGGTTTTAAAAATTAAAATTATAGAAAAGAGAAAAAACAAAGAAAAGAGGGGGAAAAGAATGAAAACTCCACAGAACTGTGAAAGCCCAATGTAAAGGCAGAGGTTTATAACAACAGTAGGAAATGTGACTGAATATACACATCTACAAATACATAAGCAAAATCAAAACAGTACAACAAAAATTAAGTATGATAGATTGACCTGGTGAAGAAAGGAAACCAAAAATGATATCTACCAGAACAAAACTAATTAAACCACAAACTGGAAGACAAAACTAAAGCAAAGTGACAATTGGGGAATAAAGCAATGAAAATAAAACTAACAAATATGTTGAGAGGAAAGGAGAGAAAGAAAAGAAAGAAAGAATAGACATGCAAAGTTAAATAAAGGTAGATAATAAGATTTATATACATTAAAGATTAACTGCAAGGGTGAAAGAACAGTCAGAAAAGCAAACAAAGGAATAAATGTAGAAAAAATAACAATAGGTTTAAAAATTGGAAAACACCACAGAACTGCAGAAGCCCAACGTAGAGGCAGAGGTTTATGACAACAATAAAAAAAAAAAAATGTGACTGAGGAAAAAGAAAAAAGCTCAAAAGCTTAATTTGATTTCTCAGTGCCAATAAAATCGACAACTACAACAGAGGGGGAAGAAACGGGAAAAAAAAAAATCCAAAATAATCTACAGAACAAGTCAAAAAATAAGAATAATAAATATTTTTCTTGAGTCACTGCTGTCAGAGTCCTTTCCTGTGCTGGGAATCACAGTCCACTTTACCTCTCTAGGATGCCCTTCAACACTGTACTGATCTCTGGACCTGCTATGGGGGCTGCTCAGATTCTAATATGGTCCTGCTCCTGTGTGTTCTTGCCTCCAGTGTCCACAGCTATCAGAACTAGTGTGTTTTCTTTTGTGGGAGCTCTCAATGGCCTTTTATATATTCCATAGACACAGAGTCTGCCTAGTTGATCTTGTGGATTTAATCTGCAGCTAGTACAGCTGGTGGGAAGATTTTGGGGTTTTTTTCCTAGTCACACTGCCCCTGGGTTTCAATTGTGGTTTTATTTCCACCCCTACAAGTGGGTTGTCCACTGGGGTTTAGCTCTTGAGGCTGCCCTGGAGGGCTTGGGTTTTCCCCTGTGAGGGCCAGGTGTGGAAGCGGTGCAGCTGCTTGAGTTGTAGGGGTTCTGGCAGCACCAGGTACTCAGGGGGTTGACGGCTAGGGAAGCAGGAAATATAGTGCTCTCGAAGGGTATGGCAACCAGTATTGGCCAATACACTCCAGTATTCTTGCCTGGAGAACCCCTTCTCTGACAGAGAAGCCTGGCAAGCCACAGTCTATAGGGTCGCAAAGAGTCGGACAGGACCAAAGCGACCCTGCATGCATAAACACAAGACTTTTTATTTATTTATTTATTTATTTGCCTGTGGCAGCTCTGCCCCAGTGAGAGTTGAACGTGAAGGTAGTGCAGCTGCTTGGCTTGTGGGGACCTTGGCGGCGTCAAGTGTTCGGGGACAAAAACTGCCTCTGTGGCATGAGTTATGGCCCTATCAGAGTCTTTTATTGAGCCTCTTGAGGCTGATGATCAGAAGGCCTCTTTGGCCTGTCTTTCTCTGTAGCTCTGCCTTTCAGACACTTAGAGGGATCCCTTGCTTGGGGTCGTTATCTGCTGTTCAGTGCTTCAGGCACACAAAGGAGCCCCCCTGACTGGGGTCCTACTCTGTAGATCAGTGCATCAGGCACTTGAAGGGGCACCCTGGATGGGGTGGTACTCTGTAGCTCAGTGCATCAGGCCTTTGATGGGCCAACCTCTCTATTGTTCAGCAGCCCAATGCTGGTGTGTGGAGAGAGAGGCTATGATGATGGCTCCACTCCCTACATGTGACTCAGCAGTACCACCTTGCTTCCATGGCTGCCGGGCTTTTCTCCACATGCATTTCCCACCACGATCCACTCCCTCACATCCTCTCGATCCGTCTTTCCACAGTCAACAGCAGCCCTCACACTGGGATTGCTCCACAATCCCTAAACTCCAGCACCCAGCTGCTGCCCTTCCAGGAGACCATGTTCCTGAACAGTGTATGTATGACTGCGACTGTGGCAAGAACTGTCTAATTCTCATTACCTTTAGACTGCCACAGATCAGCTGTTTCACTCTCAGCCTTAAATATTTCTCCTCTTAGTCAGACAATTGCCCCGCTATGGGGATTGGACCCCTGATTCAGTTCCCCCACCCATCAAGGGCAAGTACAGTCTTACTAACACTCCTGTTTCTCCCCCTAGTCCCTTCATCCTACCAAGTTTTTTGTGGTTTCATATATTCTTTTCCACTGGTCAGGTACTCCTGTCTTCTCTCAGCTGGTGTTCTGTATGCACTTCTGTGTCTGATGTATCTGTGGAAAGAGATGTACTCCACATCCACCTACTCCTCTGCCATCTTGTTCTCCCTCATGTATCTTCTTGATCCGTGTCTCCAGTCTCTTTATCTGTGCTTCCATTTTATTTTCAAGATTTTGAATACTCTTTACTATGATTACTCCGAATTCTTTTTCAGGTGGACTGCCTATTTCCTCTTCATTTGTTTCATATTATGGGTTTTTACCATATTCCTTCATCTGCTACATGTTTATTGTCTTCTCATTTTTCCGTGGGTCTGCTGGACCAGTGCATTATGAACATTTCTTGGTTTTGGGGGCTTGTGCCACTGTTCTCATGGATGGAGCTGGATCTTGTCTCTCTGAAGGACAGCTGTGTCCAGTAGTGTGTTTTGGGATGTATTTGGGCTTTATATGGCTTTAGGCAACCTGTCTGCTAATGTGCAGTTTTGTATTCCTGTTTTGCTGAAAGATTGGCATGAGACATCAGGCACTGGAGCTTGCTAGCCTTTGGATGGGGCTTGGTCTTAGTGTTGAGATGGAGGCCTTTGGGAGAGGTCTTTCTGATTAATATTCTGTGGGGTTGGGAGTTGTCTGGTGGTCCAAAGTCCTGGACTTGGTTCTCCCATCTTGGGGATTTAAGCCTGATTGCTTACTGTGGCAGCAAGACTTCACAGGCCACATAGCACAGAAGACAAAACCCCAAGACTAGTGGTGAAAGCAACAGTCAACAACCTAGAACCCCAAAGAAACACATTCAGATGTCACTTTCCTTCACTCTTCACTCTCAGGTTGATGTACTGGAATCTTTCTTTCAGATTGGGTCATTCGTGCCTAATTCTCCTTCCAGCATGTTACCATGCCTTTCTAATCACCTGCTGAGGTGATTTTCCTATGTGATCAGTCTGGTTTCACTTACTCACAGGTACTGCATGCAGGGGCCTGGCATTTGGTACTTCATAACCATTTCTTTATCTTTTAAGCTACCTGCCTGAGAAAAAAAGTTTTTATGATTTAGAATGGTTTTCTGTACTTGATGTAATCTTTATTAGGTCTTTAATTACTTAAGAAAATTGGTTGCTTTTAATATTAAAAGAGCTAAGGATTTTTTGTTTGCCTTATAAGCACATAACCTTCTGAGAGAAGCAGATGATATTAAGACAAGGTCGCAAGAATACACAGAACTATACCAAAAAGATCTTCATGACCCAGATAACCATGATAGTGTAATCACTCACCTGTAGCTACACATCCTGGAGTATGAAGTCAAGTGGGTCTTAGGAAGCATCACTAGGAACAAAGCTAGCTGAGGTTATGGTATTCCAGCTGAGCTATTTAAAATCCTAAAAGATGATGCTGTTAAAGTGCTCCACTCAATATGTCAGCAAATTTGGAAAACTCAGCAGTGCCCACAGGACTGGAAAAGGTCTAATTCTAATCTCAAAGATGGGCAATACCAAAGAATGTTCAAACTACTACACAGTTGTACTCATTTCACATGCTATCAAAGTAATGCTCAAAATTTTCCAAGCTAGGCTTCAAAAATGCATGAACTGAGAACTTCCAGATGTTCAAGCTGGTTTTAGAAAACGCAGAGGAACCAGAGATCAAATTGCCAGCATCTGGTGGATCATAGGAAAAGCAAGAGAGTTCCAGAAAAACATCTATCTCTGCTTCATTGACTATGCCAAAGCCTTTGACTGTGTGGATCACAACAAACTGGAAAATTCTGAGAGAGATGGAAGTACCAGGCCACCTAACCTGCCTCCTGAGAAAACTGTACGTGGGTCAAGAAGCAGCAGTTAGAACTGGACAACAGACTGTTTCAAAATTGGGGAAGGAGTACATCAAGGACGTATGTTGTCACCCTGCTATTTAACTTATATGCAGAGTACAGCATGCAAAATGCCAGGCTGAATGAAGCACACTCTGGAATCAAGATTGCTGGGAGAAATACCAACAACCTCAGATATGCAGAAGACACTACCCTTATGAGAGAAAGTAAAGAGGAGCTAAAGAGTCGCTTGATGAATGAAAGAGGAGATTAAAAAAGCTGCTTAAAACTCAACATTCAAAAAACTAACATCATGGCAACCAGTCTCATTATTTCATGGCAAATAGAAGGGGAAAACAATGGAAACAGTGACAGACTTTATTTTGTTGGGTTCCAGAATCATTGCAGATGGTGACTGCAGCCATGAAATTAAAGACCTTTGCTCTTTGGAAGAAAAGCTATGACAAACTTAGACAGTGTTTTAAAAAGCAGAAACGTTACTTTGCTGACAAAGATCCATATGGTCAAGGATGGTTTTGCCAGTAGTCATGTGTGATGTAAGAGTTAGACCATAACGAAGACTGAGTGCTGAAGAACTAATGCTTTTTAACTCTGGTGTTACAGATGACTGATGAGTGTCCCTTGGACTTCAAGATTAAGCCAGTCAATCCTAAAGTAAATAAACCCTGAATATTCATTGGAAGGACTGATAAGTTGAAGCTCCAATACTTTGGCCACCTGATGCAAAGAGCCAACACATTAGAAAAGACCCTGATGCTGGGCAAGATTGAAGGCAGGAGGAGAAGGGGATGACAGAGGCTGAGATGGTTGGATGCATCCCCAACTCAGTGGACATGAGTTTTGACCAAGCTCTGGGAGACAGTGAAGAACAGGGAGGCCTGGTGTGCTGCAGTCCATGGGATCACAAAGAGTCAGACATGACTGAGTGACTGAACAACAACAACAACCTTCTATATTAAAGTTTAAAATTTTTTTGTAACTTTTATCAAATTGATAGTCATCTACCTGTGATCCTATTTAGTCAACTGTTCCATCTTTTTGACAATTTTGAAACTTCTCAAAATAAAATTCTGAATTGAGCCTTTTCATCTGCAAACTAACTTCTAGGTTTCCCAGAAGGCCCCTGGAAAATCTTGAAGTATTTTTCCCTCACCTTGTAAAACAGAGGTATATTTAGGTTTATCTGATATGTCAAATTACATGGAGAGCATTGTCAAAAAGGAAGTAATGATGAACTGTCTTTCATTATATATGTACAAATATACGTTTTTAATGTAGATATTTCAGAATTAATATGAAGTTCATAGAAACATGTTGATATTCTTGTTGTTCAGTTAGTATGTTAACATGTTGTATGCCACAGAAGTAACTAGAATTCCTCCACAAATTAACTTACATCAGATCTTTAGCCATGGTCATTTTTTTATCTTTCATCATTTTCAGTTACTACTATATTGTAATTATTCTCTGAAAGTATTTGTAATTAGCCGCAAATAAGAATGCTCCATGATGGCATGCCTTCAATAACTTGAGGACTATACCACTGAACTGTATAAGAATATCCAGAACTAATGAAGAAACTCATGAATTTATATACTTCCCAGCCTGAGATCAAGAAAAATAAGAATTAGTTACATTTGACTAAATGAACTGCTATGTATTTTTGGAATTTTTAGAATATAACTTCTTGTTTGATATATTGCTGGTTAAAGCATTTAATATTTTATTTTCCAGATTTAAGGAAACATATTTTCCTCTTGAGCTATTTATCTGCTGTGGTGTCCTTAGTTGCTCAGTCGTGTCAAACTCTTTGTGACCTCATGAACTGTAGCTCATCAAGCTCATCTGTCCATGGGGATTCCCCAGGCAACAAAACTGTAGTGGGTTGCCATGCCCTCTTCTAGGAGAGCTTCACGACCCAGGGATCCAACCCAGGTCTCCTGCACTGCAGGTGGATTCTTTATCATCTGAGCCACCAGGGAAGCACAAGCATACTGGAGTGGGTAGCCTATACCTTCTCCAGGGGATCTTCTCGACCCAGGAATCGAACTGGGGTCTACTGAATTGCAGGTGGATTCTTTACCAAGCTACCAGGGAAGCCCAAGCTATCTGTAACTTAGAGTAATTTGGTAAATTATATCTTTGTAAACAAAATTCAACCTTTTATCATTTCCTCTTAACTGATACCTCAATAATTTGAAAACTTTTAGTGAATATTCTTATTTTAATGGAAATATAGTTATTTGCATCAGTTCAGTTAGTTTTCCTTGTAACAGAACACAATTGCAAACATAAATTTATTACCACTGCTTTGAATGGAATGTTATATTTTAGAATGATGTACAATAAATCAGATGACCATTGACTTTAAGGCACCAGTGCTTATAAAGCCAGGCTTCCCAGGTGGTTCAGTGGTAAAGAATCCACCTGCCAGTGCATGAGACAGAGGAGAACTGGGTTTGATCTCTGGGTCAGGAAGATCTGCTGGAGTAAGAAACAGCAACCAGCTACAATACTCTTGCCTGTAAAAATCCCATGGAAAGAAGAGCCTAGAAGGCTACAGTCCATTGGGTCACAAAAGGTCGGACATGAGTGACTGAGCACATAGGCATGCTTATGAAGTCACCCCTTAGAAAAACTGTCTATACCTAGACCATAGGCTTTCTTGCCTTACAAGTAAGGAATGTCACTTCCTGGCAGGTTGAGGACGCTCATGATATTTCAAAGACCTGAAGAAAGAGAAATACACTTAAATCCATAGGTATTTCAGGCAAAATCTGGTGATGAGTTTTTGCTTTGTTTTCCTAGTCTCAAGAGGCTTTAAAAGCCCAATCTGAGATTCCATATGTAAAGTTCCAGCAAAGCAAACTTAAAAAGGGCCCATGTGGGCAATTGCTGTGCCTCAGTTATGTAAAGAGTAAAACCAATGAAATTTAATGAAATTAACTTATTTTGTAAACCAATGAAATTTGATGAAATTAACTTATTTTGTAAACAAATTAGTCTTATGAATACTTTGATCATTTTTGATAAAAATGGAGGTGATTGCAGAGGGAACTTTTTTAAAATTGAAAACTATGGTGTACCCATGTGGATTTCATCTTGCACATTTTGTCAGTTCTTACTCAATCCTTCTTTTCTCTTGTATGCTGCTACAACTGTCCAAATTAAAGTTTCCACTCCCCCACCTTCTGACTTAGAGTCATTCAGGACTGAAACTCTCCTTTGCTTAAAGTCTTGCAAGCTGAAACTGATGACTTCTTATAAAGTTAAATAATTGCCACATCATTTTTTTAATAGGCAGCCTTTGAGCCTACTGCTGTATGGACAACTCAGAAAGTTTACCAGAACACCTGATTTTTCCTCACAGTATTTTTCTCTTCCATGGAATACCCACTTTTCTATCCCATGGTTGGAGTTGAAACCAGTTTCTCTCCCCCACTGTAAAAACCCACTGTAGTTGTTATTATACCTATCTCAACTGTCCTGAATAAAGTCTGTCTTACTATCTTTAACAAGTGTCACTGAATATTATTTTCTTTAATAGTTATCAAGACACCTTGTTTGGTATTTTAAAACTGACTTTAAATTGCTTTGCTCCCTCTTTTATTGTCTTAACTCTTTTATAGGGGCAGTCAGTAATAACCTGCATTTCCTTTTGTCTTAGATCTATTGTCTTATCTGCTTTTGTAATGAGGATACAATGAAGGAGTTATTATAGAATGCATTCCTTTACATTTGTCCAATTGGATATGCTGAACTTATATAAAATTAATATTTGGTATGCTAATGCATGTGAAAATCCAAACTCATATACTTTCAGTTTTTTTTTGTTTGTTTATGTAACTTTATTGAAGAAAAATAAATCAATTATTAGCAGAGCTATTATTCGATCACTCATCCATTGGCAACTTGCAGCATTTATTCAGTGCTATATTAAACAGTGTATTAGAAGATACACTAACTAAGAGCTCCAAGCCTCCTAACAATTTAAGTGAAAATTAAAAAAAATGTTTGAGATGCTATTTTGGAATAGAAAGGGTGTTTGACTTCCAATTTTTATTCTATGTAGAACAAAAACAGGTCATTCTTTTATTGACATGCATAAAATACATCACATTTTCTGTTCTGCTGATGATATAAATTCAATACCAGTTCTCCAGCCACATCAGTTATGAGCATAAAGTGTATCATGTAACCTCAAGTCTTTAACAGTGGAAGGCTTAAATGGATGCTGCTAGAATAATGCTGCTTCCTATGATGTGACAACTCAGCATCCATCTTCCTCCCTCTCAGATGACTCTTCAGCATGTTAGAGCAATTAGGAATGGTTTAATCTTACAACCAAGACACTGGCCACAAAATACACATGCTCCATCAAAAAAAAAAAAAAAAAACTCCTAGAGGAAAACATAGGCAAAACACTCTCTGACATAAATCACAGCAGGATCCTCTATGACCCACCTCCCAGAGTGATGGAAATAAAAGCAAAAATAAACAAATGGGACCTAATTAAAATTAAAAGCTTCTGCACAACAAAGGAAACTATAAGCAAGGTGAAAAGACAGCCTTCTGAATGGGAGAAAATAATAGCAAATGAAGCAACTGACAAAAAAAATAATAATAATCTCAAAAATATACAATCAACTCCTGCAGCTCAATTCCAGAAAAATAAATGACCCAATCAAAAAAATGGGCCAAAGAACTAAACAGACAGTTCTCCAAAGAAGACATACACATGGCTAACAAACACATAAAAAGATTCTCAACATCAGTCATTATCAGAGAAATGCAAATAGAAACCAATGAGGTACCATCTCACGCCAGTCAGAATGGCTGCTATCCAAATATCTACAAACAATAAATGCTGGAGAGGGTGTGGAGGAAAGGGAATCTTCTTACACTGTTGGTGGGATTGCAAACTAGTATAGCCACTATGGAGAACAGTGTGGAGATTCTTAAAATCTCAAAATAGAACTGCCATATGAACCAGCAATCCCACTGCTGTGCATACACACTGAGGAAGCCAGAATTGAAAGAGACACATGTACCCAGTGTTCATCGCAGCACTGTTTATAATAGCCAGGACATGGAAGCAACCTAGATGTCCATCAGCAGACAAATGGATAAGAAATCTGTGGTACATATACACAATGGAATATTACTCAGCCATTAAAAAGAATGCATTTGAATAAGTTCTAATGAGGTGGATGAAACTGGAACCTATTAAACAGAGTGAAGTAAGCCAAAAAGAAAAACACCAATACAGTATACTAACACATATATATGGAACTTAGAAAGATGGTAACAATAACTCTATATGTGAGACAACAAAAGAGACACAGATGAATAGAACAGTATTTGGACTCTGTGGGGGAAGATGAGGGTGGGATGATCTGAGAGAATAACATTGAAACATGTACATTATCATATGTGAAATGGATCACCAGTCCAGGTTCCATGTATGAGACAGGGTGCTCAGGGCTGGTGTACTGGGATGACCCAGAGGGATGGGATGGGGAGGGAGGTGGGAGGGAGGTTCAGGATGGGGAGTCCCTGTAAACTCATGGCTGATTCATATCAATGTATGGCAAAAACCACTACAATATTGTAAAGTAATTAGCCTCCAACTAAAATAAATATTTTTTTTAAAAAAAGAGAGAATCTACACCAAATTTTTTTTTTAATTAAAAAATTCTGAATCTTGGACAACTGTTCTCTTGTAAATACTTTAGTTTCTAAAAACATTTATTGTCCAAAGCTGGAAGAACTCAAGTCTTATCAGTTGAGCATGTGAATGAATGGAGGAGGTAGACAAAAAATAAAATTATAAAAGATGAGGTCCAAAAGGGGAGCAGCCAGATAAGAAAATTTAAAAACAAGGAACAGTAATTTATGTTTATTACAGCTATAATGCAGGTTATTCTGACTTTAAGGTAGCATCACATGGCATACTGATGACTCCATTCCTGAGATATTTTGTTGTACCTATCTCTGTTTTATAGATCTGTGCAATCTCTGGCACTAGGGGGGTCATCTGGGTTTGAATCACATAGCAGTGAACAAATGGATAAAAAAAAACCACTTTAGAAATAGTTAATGCAGGAGACCATTGTGATTTTAGAATATTAAGACAAATGCTGCCATTACTGTTAATATTTGGATGATAAATTATTGTTGTAAATGCAACCTTAGGTGGTTTGAAAGGGTTCAGTTCAGTTCAGTCACTCAGTCGTGTCCGACTCTTTGCGACCAAATGAATCACAGCACGCCAGGCCTCCCTGTCCATCACCAACTCCTGGAGTTCACTCAGACTCACGTCCATCGAGTCAGTGATACTATCCAGCCATCTCATCCTGGGTCATCCCCTTCTCTTCCTGCCCCCAATCCCTCCCAGCATCAGAGTTTTTTCCAATGAGTCAACTCTTCACATGAGGTGGTCAAAGTACTGGAGTTTCAGCTTTAGCATCATTTCTTCCAAAGAAATCCCAGGGTTGATCTCCTTCAGAATGGACTCGTTGGATCTCCTTGCAGTCCAAGGGACTCTTAAGAGTCTTCTCCAACACCACAGTTCAAACGCATCAATTCTTCTGTGCTCAGCCTTCTTCATAGTCCAACTCTCACATCCATACATGACTACTGGAAAAACCATAGCCTTGACTAGACAGACCTTAGTCGGCAAAGTAATGTCTCTGCTTTTAAATATACTATCTAGGTTGTTCATAACTTAGTCTGAAGGAAAATGAATTGTCAAAAATACACCGCCTTGAAATGGTTGTTATTAGGTTCCACAATTGTGGCTTGCCAGTAAATGGCACAGGCACAGGAGGGCCTAGAGGAGCTATCCCACTTTGAAGGAAAGGAAGGAGATACACTTCGTCCAAGGTAAGGAGCAGTGGCTGTGCTTTGCTGGAGCAGCTGTGAAGAGATACCCCACGCCCAAGGTAAGAGAAACCCAAGTAAGATTGTAGATATTGCAAGAGGGCATCAGAGGGCAGACACACTGAAACCATACTCACAGAAAACTAGTCAACAAAAGAGTCTGAAATGCAGTACTTGGATGCAATCTCAAAAACGACAGAGTGATCTCTGTTCATCTCTAAGGCAAACCATTCAATACCACAGTTATCCAAGTCTATGCCCCAACCAGTAATGCTGAAGAAACTGAAGTTGAACGGTTTTATGAAGACCTACAAGACCTGTTAGAACTAACACCCAAAAAAGATGTCCTTTCCATGAAAGGGGGCTGGAATGAAAAAGCAGGAAGTCAAGAAACACCTGGAGTAACAGGCAAATTTGGCCTTGGAATGCAGAATGAAGCAGGGCAAAGATTAATAAAGTTTTGCCAAGAACAAGCATTGGTCATAGCAAACACCCTCTTCCAACAACACAAGAGAAGACTCTACACATGGATATCACCAGATGGTCAACACCGAAATCAAATTGATTATATTCTTTGCAGCCAAAGATGGAGAAGCTCTATACAGTCAACAAAAACAAGACCAGGAGCTGACTGTGGCTCAGATCATGAACTCCTTATTGCCAAATTCAGACTAAAATTGAAGAAAGTAGGGAAAACCGCTAGACCATTCAGGTATGATCTAAATCAAATCCCTTATGATGATACAGTGGAAGTGAGAAATAGATTTAAGGGCCTAGATTTGATAGATAGAGTGCCTGATGAACTATGGAATGATGTACGTGACACTGTACAGGAGACAGGGATGAAGACCATCCCCATGGAAAAGAAATGCAAAGAAGCAAAATGGCTGTCTGGGGAGGCCTTACAAATAGCTGTGAAAAGAAGAGAGGTGAAAAGCCTAGGAGAAAAGGAAAGATATAAGCATCTGAATGCAGAGTTCCAAAGAATAGCAAGAAGAGATAAGAAAGCCTTCTTCAGTGATCAATGCAAAGAAATAGAGGAATAGAACAGAATGGGAAAGACTAGAGATCTCTTCAAGAAAATTAGAGATACCAAGAGAACATTTCATGCAAAGGTGGGTTTGATAAAGGACAGAAATGGTCTGGACCTAACAGAAGCAGAAGATATTAAGAAGAGGTGGCAAGAATACACAGAAGAACTGTACAAAAAAGATCTTCATGATCCAGATAATCATGATGATGTGATCACTAATCTAGAGCCAGACATCTTGGAATGTGAAGTCAAGTGGGCCTTAGAAAGCATCACTACAAACAAAGCTAGTGGAAGTGATGGAACTCCAGTTGAGCTATTTCAAATCCTGAAAGATGATGCTGTGAAAGTGCTGCACTCAATATTCCAGCAAGTTTGGAAAACTTAGCAGTGGCCACAGGAATGGAAAAGGTCAGTTTTCATTCCAATCCCACAGAAAGGCAATGCCAAAGAATGGCCAATCTACCGCACAATTGCACTCATTTCACATGCTAGTAAAGTAATGCTCAAAATTCTCCAAGCCAGGCTTCAGCAATACATGAACCGTGAACTCCCTGATGTTCAAGCTGGTTTTAGTAAAGGCAGAGGAACCAGAGATCAAATTGCCAACATCCTCTGGATCATGGAGAAAGCAAGAGAGTTCCAAAAAAACCATCTACTTCTGCTTTATTGAATATGCCAAAGCCTTTGACTGTGTGGATCACAATAAACTGTGGAACATTCTGAGAGAGATGGGTATACCAGACCACCTGACCTGCCTCTTGAGAAATCTGTACGCAGGTCAGGAAGCAACAGTTAGAACTGGACATGGAACAACAGACTGGGTCCAAATAGGAAAAGGAGTACATCAAGGCTGTATATTGTCACCCTGCTTATTTAACTTATATGCAGAGTACATCATGAGAAAAGCTGGACTGGATGAAACACAAGCTGGAATCAAGATTGCTGGGAGAAATATCAATAACCTCAGATATGCAGATGACACCACCCTTATGGCAGAAAGTGAAGAGGAACTAAAGAGCCTCTTGATGAAAGTGAAAGAGGAGAGTGAAAAAGTTGGCTTAAAGCTTAACATTCAGAAAACGAAGATCATGGTGTCTGGTCCCATCACTTCATGGGAAATAGATGGGGAAACAGTGTCAGACTTTATTTTTTGGGGCTCCAAAATCACTGCAGATGGTGATTGCAACCATTAAATTAAAAGACGCTTACTCCTTGGGAGCAAAGTTATGACCAACCTAGATAGTATATTCAAAAGCAGAAACATAACTTTGCCGACTATGGTCCATCTAGTCAAGGTTATGGTTTTTCCAGTAGTCATGTATGGATAAGACAGTTGGACTTTGAAGAAGGCTGAGTGCCAAAGAATTGATGTTTTTGAACTGTGGTGTTGGAGAAGACTCTTGAGAGTCCCTTGGACTGCAAGGAGGTCCAACCAGTCCATTCTGAAGGAGATCAACCCTGGGATTTCTTTGGAAGGAATGATGCTAAAGCTGAAGCTCCAGTATACCTCATGCGAAGAGTTGACTCATTGGAAAAGACTCTGATGCTGGGAAGATTGGGGGCAGGAGGAGAAGGGGATGACCAAGGATGAGATGGCTGGATGGCATCACAGACTGGATGGACGTGAGTCTGAGTGAACTCCGGGAGATGATGATGGACAGCAAGGCCTGGCGTGCTGCGATTCATGGGGTCGCAAAGAGTCGGACATGACTGAGTGACTGAACTGAACTGAATAAATGGCAACCCACTCCAGTATTCTTGCCTGGAAAATCCCATGGACCTGGTAGGCTACCGTCCATGGTGTCACAAAGAGTCAGACACAACTGACCGACTTCACTTTCACTTTCTAATGAAATGTATCACCTCCAAATCGACCTGCATGTGCTAGAGGGTCACGGGCCAAATCACTACGTTCATTATTAATCCATTTCAGTGCCCTAGTCTGTGCCATAGTCTGGCTCCTCCCTATCTCACTCAGTGCGTGCCCAAAGATCCTGCAAAAACCCTTGATTATACCAGCAGCTGGGAAGGATTATCTCTTGCTCTTCCATCGGCTCTGCCAGACAGAGGCTTTTGGTATTGAGGTGGAATTCGTGAGAATCTCAGGGCTGGTTAACAGGAGCTGTCATGCTGCAATGACTAAAGGGCTATTTTGTGCATTCCTCCTGACGGGAGCCTGTCTCCCGTCTTCAATTTTATTATAGTAACTGATGAAAGTATTAAACTTTTTCTCAAAATGTAGCCTTTAAAATCATGAGCAAATATCAAATCTGACTTTTGAAAAATATATTTCATAATGCTATCTCTTTTATGCTCCGCTTAATTTTTTTTTTCATCACCACTCCAGCCTTTTCAAACACACACCATATATAGTCTCATTCCTTTAGGAAACATTAATAAACAGGAAGATGGAAAATAAGACCAAGAAATCTAATCCCATCTACTATCTATTTTCATAAATAAAGTTTTATTGGAACACAGCCACATACCATTGTTTACATGTATCTACAGTTACTTTTGCTACAAAGACAACTGAGCAGTTATGACTGAGGCCATGTAGTCCACACAGCTTAAAATATATATTATTTGCTCACTTTAAAAGCTTTTCAGACCTATTATAGAATACTGAGATATTGTTAAGTCTTCTTTATCTCTAAGAATATCCTTTGTAAATGATTTTTATATTGCATAATTTTATTGGGCTGCCTGTTTTCTTTTTAAAAAATTAATAGCATATCACAATGTAAGAAAAACTGAAGAATTAAACTTTAAGAACTATGATAATGCCTACCTAAGATTTGTTTTAAGAATTAAATATGAAATGTCTAGAGCATAAAGGTTAGATTATCATGAATCTAGACATAAATCAGTCTTCCACTGGAGAGGAATTTAGATTGTAAATGGGCAAGTCACCCTTGTAGGATCTTTAAGGGTTATTCCAACATGGTAGTGAAAACTACAATCAGAAAAGAGTACAAAAATAAAAGATTTATTACATATGGGTTCTAGAAAAGAGAGGTATGTCACATCATACAGGATACAAGAGGAGTGCCAAAAGAAAGAACTCAACTAAGCAGATGGGGAGCTGGGAGAGCATAAATACTGCTGGGCAAGTGCCTTTAAGGGTCGAGGTGGAGTATACAAGCAAAAGGCATGAGAAAATTTCACTGGTGCATTTATATGTCCTGAGATCACAGACAGGGGGAGGCAAAAAGGGGAACTTGTAGCTAGAAACAGTTTTGGTGCACTCAAACATCTAGAAGTGTTCACAGCCCAATGCTGAGGAATCAAGACAATGTGAATTTTAAAAATGTACAATATTAAATTACACTTTGGAAAAACAATTTCATAGTAAGAAAGAAATACAGAAGAGGTCTAGGCCTACCTACCTAGAGCTTCCATTTATATTTACTTGGCAATGTGACTGGGTGCTGAAAGTGGATGGCCAGTATTACAGAATAAAATAATATTAATAATAAAATAAAAGCTATTCATTCAAGGCACTTATTAAGGACAGAAAGTCAGAGCCATTGAGATAAGTATCAGGACCACTGCCAACGGGGTCTTGTGGTGGGGGAGAATATAAAGCAAGGAAAATTGAGAAGGTATAACCGAGGAGTGAGTTAGGGAGTCTGTGGATGGAAAATTACTAAGAGCAAACATCAGGTGTAAGGAGATATTCTGGTTAAACTGATCTAACAGGATTCCTAGTGAAGACAGGTGAGGGTGCTATCATCACCTGAGGGATAGTGGAGGATGAGGAACCCAATCAGATATTAAGGGTGATCAGATATCAAGAATGGAGGAATTCTAGTTAATCTTACTTAGCTAGAATTGCTAATTTTGCTTATTGCAATCTTTCTAACATTGACAATGCAGAGACAAACACAGAAGCCCAAAAAGTCAGGGCCTAATTGGGAAGAAAGTCTGAAGAACCTGAGTATAGTCTGGTGAAGGATTTTTGTCAGTCCCTCTTCTTATTCAAAGAAGAAAAAAGACATCCTTCTTTGCTCTGAGCAATATAATTCCATTTCTTATAAGTTGCCGTTTCTTCATTAAGGGTGAGCTGACCTCAGATATGCAGATGACACCACTTTTATGGCAGAAAGGGAATAGGAGCTAAAAAGCCTCTTGATGAAAGTGAAAGAGGAGAGGGAAAAAGTTGGCTTAAAGCTCAACATTCAGAAAACGAAGATCATGGCATCTGGTGCCATCACTTCATGGGAAATAGATGAGGAAACAGTGGAAACGGTGTCAGACTTTATTTTTCTGGGCTCCAAAATCACTGCAGATGGTGACTGCAGCCATGAAATTAAAAGACGGTTACTCCTTGGAAGGAAAGTTATGACCAACCTAGATAGCATATACAAAAGCAGAGACATTACTTTGTCAACAAAGGTCCATCTAGTCGACTATGTTTTTTCCAGTGGTCATGTATGGATGTGAGAGTTGGACTATAAAGAAAGCTGAGCACCGAAGAATTGATGCTTTTGAACTGTGGTGTTGGAGAAGACTCTTGAAAGTCCCTTGGACTGCAAGGAGATCCAACCAGTCCATCCTAAAGGAGACCAGTCCTGGGTGTTTATTGTAAGGATTAATGTTGAAGCTGAAACTCCAATACTTTGGCCACCTGATGCAAAGAGCTGACTCATTTGAAAAGACCCTGATGGTGGGAAAGATTGAGGGCAGGAGGAGAAGGGACCACAGAGGATGAGATGGTTGTATGGTATCACCACCTCGAAGGACATGGGTTTGGGTGAACTCCGGGAGCTGGTGATGGACAGCAAGGCCTGGTGTGCTGTGGTTCATGGGGTCGCAAAAAGTAGGACACGACTTAACTGAACTGAATCATTTATTGCAACTTGGTAGCAGAGGTGTTTGCTGGATGGTTCCGTTAGGTATTTAGTGAAGGGATAGTCTCTGAAAACAAAACAAAAGATTAAGATTTGAAAACCTAGTTGCTGAGTCCAGAAGGTAGACTATACAGAATATTTCTAAACTTGAGATGAAAGCATGTTTTGATGATAGAGTTAAGAATGGCAGTGGCAATCTGATAAATTTCTTGATTTGAAGTTTGAATTTCTTTGGTGATGGCAGACATATCACTGTTGTTGTCATGATTATTTGTAGGAGCAGAGCATGGAAGTATCTAACTTCAGTTCAAATAAGCTTCTTTAGATGGTTCTCGTAAGTGTGTAAGTGGGCACGTTTCAGTTATCAGTGGTGCTAAGGCAAAAAGATGGGAGAAAATATGGAAATGTTAGTTCAGTGAGTTATAGACCAATGGAATAAACCAGAAGAACTGAGAACCCATAAGGGTGTGATATAGTTTTACACTGAAACAAAATTTCTCTATACAGTCACCTCACTTTTGATTTTTGTTTATAGAATAAGTCGTCTCATTAAATTTAACCTGATTATTTGCATGAGGCAGAAAGCGAAGAAGAACTAAAGAGCCTCTTCTTGAAAGTGAAAGAGGAGAGTGGAAAAGTTGGCTTAAAGCTCAACGTTCAGAAAACTAAGATCATGGCATCTGGTCCTGTCACTTCATGGCAAATAGATGGGGAAACAGTGGCTGACTTGATTTTTCTGTGCTCCAAAATCACTGCAGATGGTGATTGCAACCATGAAATTAAAAGATGCTTGCTTCTTGAAAGCAAAGTTATGACCAACCTAGACAGCATATTAAAAAGCAGAGACATTACTTTACCAACAAAGGTCCGTCTAGTTCATGGAGGAAGGTGGGAGGGGGTTCAGGATGGGGAACACGTGTACACCCGTGGTAGATTCATGTTGATGTATGGCAAAACCAATATAATATTGTAAAATAATTAGCCTCCAATTAAAATAAATAAATTTAAATAAAAAAACAAAACTATTTTTTTTTTCAGTTGTAATGTATGGACATGAGAGGTGGACTATAAAGAATGCTGAGTGCCGAAGAATTGATGCTTTTGAACTGTGGTTTTGGAGAAGACTCTTGAGAGTCGCTTGGAGTGCAAGGAGATCCAACCAGTCCATCCTAAGATCAGTCCTGAATGTTCATTGGAAGGTCTGATGCTGAGGCTGAAACCCAATACTTTGGCCACCTGATGGGTATAACTGACTCATTGTAAAAAAAACCCTGATGCTGGGAAAGATTGAAGGCAGGAGGAGAAGGGGACAACAGAGGATGAGATGGTTGGATGGCATCACCGATTTAATGGACATGAGTTTGGACAGGTTCTGGGAGTTGGTGATGGACAGGGAAGCCTGGCATGCTGCAGTCCATGGGGTTGCAAAAATTTGGACATGACTGAGTGACTAATCTGAACTGAATCTGCATCAGTGCAGCAGCTGCTGCTGCTGCTGCTAAGTCATTTCAGTCATGTCCGACGCTGTGCGACCCCATAGGCGGCAGCCCACCAGGCTCCCCCGTCCCTGGGATCCTCCACGAAAGAACACTGGAGTAGGTTGCCATTTTCTTCTTCAATGCATGAAAGTGAAAAGTGAAAGTGAAGTCGCTCAGTCCTGTCCGACTCTTGGCGACCCCAATGACTACAGCCCACCAGGCTCCTCCATCCATGGGATTTTCCAGGCAAGAGTACTGGAGTGGGGTGCCATTGTCTTCTCTGATAAGTGCAGCAAGAATCGTAATTGAAAACATAAGCCCTTTTCAGTTTGCTTTACTGGAGCATTTATAAAGAATCTCAAATTAGCCTTTTAAAAAGCCTCTTGGTGGTAGGAAGCCAAGCCAAGAATATAACTCCTGATTTCATCTTCAGTACATATAGATTTGAGTGAATCCTTCTCTCATCTTCAGTATCTATTGATTTGAGTGAGTTCTTCTCTTCTTGAAGTTTCCCACATACCTTGTGTTTCCTATATCTTTCAGGAAGCAACATTCCTTATGCACCTATAAGGCTGTGAACACTGTAAGTCAAGAGTCATAGATTCCATAATATCAATCTTGGTTCTTTAAAGCTGTCTAGTCATATCTAATTCTATTCATCATTCTTAAATATCAAATTTTAGTGAAAGTTTTGGAAATATAAACGTTTCCAATTATGTACTGTTACAAGGAGAGCTTTTTTTTCTTGAACTTATACAAATAAATATATTGCATGAAAATAAGTACACTCAATATGAGTTTCTGAATTCTGGAAAGATCAGGTAAGGAGAAAAGATAAATGTTTCATTTTATTTGCAAGCATTTTCAGAAAAGAATTAGAGTAAAACAAAAATTATATTGGATGACAACAAAGCATTTTAATACATGTCTATAGTTAAACAGTAGAGAAGGCAATGGCACCCCACTCCAGTACTCTTGCCTGGAAAATCCCATGGATGGAGAAGCCTGGTAGGCTGCAGACCACAGGGTCGTTAAGAGTCAGACACGACTGAGCGACTTCACTTTGACTTTTCACTTTCATGCATTGGAGAAGAAAATGGCAACCCACTCCAGTGTTCTTGCCTGAAGAATCCCAGGGACGGGGGAGCCTGGTGGGCTGCCGTCTATGGGGTCGCACAGAGTTGGACAGGACTGAAGCGACTTAGCAGCAGCAGCAGCAGCATGGTTAAACAGAGAAGCCTGGCCAGCTATAGTCATTAGGATCGCACACAGTCAGACATGACTGAAGCATATTAGCATGCACTCACGCTATGTTTAAATATCTAATGAGAATTCATTAGACAAGAAATTTTAGTTATTTTTGACATATTAAGATAAAAACTGGTATTATTACTGAAAAAAATTATATAAAGGATAATCATGTATTAAAAAGTGTATGACATATTTCTATGGACTTCATATAATTTCTGAAATATGCTTAGTAATAACGTTTACTATATGAACATAATCTGGGGTAGTTTAAGTTCGCTACTTATTTGAAAATGCTTTTCCATGAAATTAAAGATATCAAATAAACACAATTACTTATTAATTTACTTTTTTCTCCTTACAAGATGAAAGGACAAACCCTCCAAGATTTTTCAGGGGCCTTCTTCTGGGCAATCTTAAAGTCAATTTGAGGAGAATAAAATTTATTTTAGCTTTTCCTTTGGAGAGGTTATCAAGAAAGTCAAAATATTTGAACATCTGATTAAGTTGGTTCACATATCACTGTGAAACAAAAGTTCCATTCTGTTAAGAAATCTAGAACATGATTAATGTTAGCATAAGGTGGAAGAAATTATTCTGTTAAAATTAAGAATATTTCCTAAGCAGTTTATTTAAAAGGTAAAGAAAAACCTTTTACTATCTCTTATTAAGAAAAGATCAATAATCCAATAAAAGAGTCATTCTACTATTGTATCAGTACACTTTTGATATTAAGGCTCATTTAAAAGCATATAAATCAATGCATTCAAATATTAAAATAACACACACATAAAAATCCATAGCCAAGTTTCCTTTTTCCACAAGCTTTGCACAATTAAAAAAAAAATCTATTGTGTTTCCCCCCTATATCTTCCCTTTTCTTATTCTGGAAGAAGAAATGCTAGTTAAGAATAAAACTACATTCTTGTGGAAAACCAAGGTGGCAGAGAAGTAGAAGGCATGGAGTGCATAGTGCATCTCTCTCCACGGATGCATCAGGAATACATCTACGGGCACAACAGCTCTCGCAAAACACCAGCTGAACACTAGCAGAAGACTTTGGTCACCAGTAGGAACTATAATGATTCTTGTATAACTTGGTAGGAAGAAAGAAGAGAAGAGGAGAAGAAGTGTAACAAAACCTGCACTCTGTAGAGGGGCATGCTGAAGGAGAAGGGAGATTCCCACATCAGGGGAAGCCCCCTCACCAAGGCGGAAATCAGTTGATCAGGACAGAAGAGAAGCTTTTGAAGTTCTTGGAGGATGGTGAAGTGGCTGATCTGTGGCAGAGGCAACAGAGTGAGAACTATACAGATGGACCATGTTGCGGCCCTATGTGCCCTGGACTAGGGTGTGTGTCTACCAGAGCACACAGGGGTTGGGAGCTGGATTGTGGGGATTAGAGACCAAAGCCAGGGCAAAGACTGCTTTCGGTTGTGGCAACCTGAAGGGACATGAGGGAGGAAATTCGGAATGGGGAATGTCTATGGAAGAAAGCCAGACTGCCATGGAAGCAGGGCCCTACTGCTGAGTAACATGCAGGGAGTGGAGCCACCTGCATTTGTAGTCTTCTTTCCTCATATGCCAGCACCTGCTGCTGAGCAATAGAAAAAGGCTGGCCAGGGCTGGCCCTCATGTGCCTGCCATATGGTGCTAGAAAATGATCCCAGTAGGACCATATCTCTTACACCTGTGGCCACTGGTTTCTCTGCACACCTAGCACACAAGGGATCTTGCAATTTAAGCAGCCATGCCACCTCTGCACCCTGTCCTCACCAGGGCAGACCCAATTATTCCAGGGCAGCCTCAGGAGCAGAGTCTCATGGATGGCCCAAATACAGAGGTGGGGATAAAATCACAGCTTAGCCCTAATGGTGAGGTGATTAAGGAAGAGGATAGAAAGTCTTTCCATCAGCTGCATAAGCTGAATATTAAATCTCTGTAGTCAGTCAGTAAACCCTGCATCTATGGAATATCTGAATGGACAATAAGTAATCCCCAAAATGAAATAGTCTAGTTATGGCAACTGTGGACCTTGAGGGCAAGCACATGTGGGAGTTGGGCCAGACCAGAATCTGAGCTGTCCCTACAGGTCCCACAACAGGTCCAGAGACCAGCCTAGAGGCACTGGAGGGCCTCCTCTGAAGGCAAAGGTGGTGGGCTCTGACTCATGGTGTGGGCAAAGAAACTGAGAACTGAGACACTAGGAAAACATTATTATTGCTGTTGCTTTTATTAAGCTTTGATTCATTTTGTTGTTGGTTCTGGTTTTTTTTGTTGTTGTTGTTGTTGTTTATTATTTTTATTCAGTCTTTCGGGGTTTAAAAAAGTTTTTTTTTTAATATTTATACTTTTACTTTACCTTTCTGTTGTTCTGTGAAGTATTTCTTTGTTTTTAATTTCTTTATATTTCCATTTTTATTTGCTGTCTGCTTTCCTTTGTTTTTCTCCCTTTTAAAAATCATTTTTGTCTGGTTTGTTTTCTTTGCTTTATTCTTCAATTTTTACTTTGCTTTGACTTTGTTTTCTGCTTTTGCTGTTTTGTTTTCAATGGTATGATTTTATTTTGGGCTTCTTTTTTCTGGTTGGTTGGTCTCTTGTTTTTCTCCTTTGGTTCTGTTTTGTTTCTTGTATGTGTATGTGTTTCTGTGATTTTGTTTTTGTTTGATTTTACCATTTGGGGTTTTGTTTGCCTTTTCTTTCTTTTTCCTCTTTAATCCCCTTTATTGCTGTGATGAGAGATTTGTGGGATCTTGTTACCAAAGTGGAAGTCAGGCCTGAGCCTCTGGGGTGGGAGAATCAAGTTGAGGATGCTGGACTGCTAGGAAATTCCCAGCCTCAGAGAATTTAATCAGCAACAGTTTTCACAGAGGCCTCCATCTGAATCCATAACTTGGCTCTACCCAACTGCCTGCAGCCCCAGTACTGGACACATCATGCCAAACAATAAGAAAGACAGGAACACACCCCACCCATAAGCAAACAGGCTGCCTATAGCACAAAGATCAAAGACATCCCAAAACGCACCGCCTGAGATGGCCCTGCCCATCAGAAGGAAAAACTCAGCTCCACTCACCACAACACAGGCATCAGTGCCTACCACCATGAAGCCTCCACAAATCACTTGACCAACATCACCCACTGGGGGTAGGGACAACAAGCAAGAGAAATTATGACCCTGCAGCCTGGGGAAAGGAAACCTCAAACACAGTAAGCTAGACAAAATGAGAAGACAGAGAAATACCTCACAGACAAAGGGGCAAGGTAAAACCCTACAAGACCAAATAAATGAAGAGTAAATAAGCAGTCTATGTGAAAAAGAATTCATGGTAATGATAGTAAAGATGATCAAAAATCTCAAAAATAGAATGAAAAAATAAAGAAATGGTTTAAAAGGACCTATAAAAACTAAAGAACATATAGTGCTGAACAACACAATAATTGAAATAAAAATGATACTAGTAGGAATCATTAGCAAAATACTTGAGGCAGAAGAATGGGTAAGCGAGGTGAACGTTGGAGTGGTGGAAATAACTGTTGAGGAGGAGAATAAAAAAGAAAGGTGAAAAAAATTGAGGATAGACTTAGAGACCTCTGGGACAAAATTAAATTCACCAATATTTGAATTATAGGGGTCTAACAAGAAGATAAAGTGTCTGAGAAAATAATTGAAGAGATTATAGGCAAAAATTTCCCTAACACAGGAAAGGAAATAGTAGATCCAGTCCAGGAAGCACAGAGAGTCCCATTCAGAATAAACAGAATGAGAATAAACACAAGGAGAAGATACAATTAAGAAGATACAAATTTGTGTCTTATTTTTGGATACAAAAGTAAGACCCATATATATTCTGTCCATAAGAGACCCACTTCAGATCTAGGGACACAAACAGACTGAAAGTGAGGGGATGGGATGAGATATTCCATGTAAATGGAAATCAATAAAAGCCAGTGTAGATATTCTCATATCAGACAATATAGACTTTAAAATAAAATCTATTACAAGAGACAAGAAAGAACATTATCTAATAATCAAGGGATCAATTCAAGAAAACATAACAATTATAAATATTTATGCACTCAACATAAGTGCACATCAATACATAAGCAAAGGCTAACTGCCATAAAAGGGGAAATTGATAGTAACACAGTAATAGTGGGGGACATTAAAACCCCCACTTATACCAATGGAGTGATCATCCAGACAGAAAATTAATAAAGAAACTCAAACTTAAAGCACATTATACCAGAAGGACTTAACTGATATTTATAGAACATTCCATCCAAAAGCAGCAAATACGTTTTCTTAAGTGCACACTGAACATTCTCCAGGAGAGACCACATCTTGGGTTACAAATCAAAGCTTGATAAGTTTAAGAAAATTTAAATCATATCAAGCATTCTTTTCCAACTATAAGAAACTAGATATCAATTACAGGTAAAATAATGTAAAAAACACAAACACATGGAGAATAACCAATACAATACTAAATAACCAAGAAATTACTGAAGAAATCAAAGAGGAAATAAAAACTACATAAAAACAAATGACAATGAAAACTCAGCAGTGCAAATCCTGTGCGATGCAACAAAAGCAGTTTTAAGAGGGAAGTTTATAGCAATACAGTTTTACCTCAAAAAAATCCCCAAATCTCAAATAATCAACCTAACCTTACAACCTAAAGCAATTAGAAAAACAATAACAAGCAAAACTCAGTCAGTAGAAGGAAAGAAATCATAAAGATCAGAGCGTAAATAAATGAAAAAGAAATAAGAAACAGTAGCAAAGATCAATAAAACTAAATGCTGGTTCTTAGAGAAGAGAAACAAAATTGATAAACAATTAGCCAGACTCATCAAAAAACAGGGAGAAGACTCAAACCAATAAAATTAGAAATGAAAAAGGAGAAGTTACAACAACACAGAAATGCAAAGGATCATAAGAGGGTATTACAAACAACTATACGCCAATCCTCAAATAAATGGACAAATTCTTAGAAAAGTACATTTCAAGACTAAACCAGGAAGGAAAAGAAATTATGAACAGACAAATCAGATGTACTGAAATTGATACTGGAATTTAAATTTTTCCAGAGAAAGAAAGCTAAGCGCCAGATGGCTTCACAGGTGAATTCTATTAAACATTTAGTGAAGAGCTGTCAACTGTCCTCCTCAAACTCATCCAAAAAAAAAAAAAAAAAAAATGAAGAGAACACTCCGAAGCTCATTCTACAAGGCTCTGATCATGCTAATACCAAAACCAGAAAAAGAATCAGAAAAAAAAAAAAAAAAACCCACAGGCCAATATCACTGATGAACATGGATGCAAAAATTCTTAACAAATAATAGCAAGTAGGATACAATAAGATATTAGACAACATACACCATTATCAAGTGGGGTTCATCACAGGGATCCTAGACTCTTTAATACATGCAAATTAATCACTGTAATACACCATATTAACAAATTGAAGGAGGAAAGCTATATGATCATCTCAATAGATGCAAGGAATGCATTTTTAAAAAATCAACACCCATTTATGATTTAAAAAAAAAACAACAAAAAACAAAAAACAAAACCTCTCCAGAAAGCGGGCAGAGAGGGGAACATAGCACAGTCTAATAAAGGTCATATATGAGAAACTCACAAAAAAAAACATTATTCTCAATGGGTGAAAAACTGAAAGCATTTCCTCTAATATCAGGATCAAGACAAGGCTGCCCACTGTCGCTGCTGTTATTCAAAATAATTTTGCTTGTTCTTGCCACAGCAATCAGAGCAGAAAAAGAAATAAAATGGATCTATATTGGAAGAAGCACAAGCTGGAATCAAGATTGCTGGGAGAAATATCAATAACCTCAGATATGCAGATGACACCACCCTTATGGCAGAAAGTGAAGAGGAACTAAAAAGCCTCTTGATGAAAGTGCAAGAGAAGAGAGAAAAAGTTGGCTTAAAGTGCAACATTCAGAAAACGAAGATCATGGTATCTGGTGCCATCACTTCATGGGAAATAGATGCAGAAACAGTGGAAACAGTCTCAGATTTTATTTGGGGGGGCTCGAAAATCACTGCAGATGGTGACTGCAGCCATGAAATTAAAAGACTCCTTGGAAGGAAAGTTATGACCAACCTAGATAGCATATTCAAAAGCAGAGATATTACTTTGCCAACAAAGGTCCATCTAGTCAAGGCTATGGTTTTTCCAGTGGTCATGTATGGATGTGAGAGTTGGACTGTGAAGAAAGCTGAGCATCGAAGAATTGATGCTTTTGAACTGTGGTGTTGGAGAAGACTCTTGAGAATCCCTTGGACTGCAAGGAGATCCAACCAGTCCATGGTGAAGGAGATCAGTCCTGGGTGTTCATTGGAAGGACTGACACTAAAGCTGAAACTCCAATATTTTGGCCACCTCATGTGAAGAGTTGACTCATTGGAAAAGACCCTGATGCTGGGCGGGATTGGGGGCAGGAGGAAAAGGGGGTGACAGAGGATGAGATGGCTGGATGGCATCACCGACTCATTGGACGTGAGTCTGAGTGATCTCCGGGAGTTACTAATGGACAGGGAGCCCTGGCGTACTGCGATTCATGGGGTCACAAAGAGTCAGACACGACTGAGTGACTGAATTGAACTGATATTGGAAAAGAATAAGTAAAACTGTCACTGTTTGCAGATGATGCTACTATACATTGAAAATCCTAAAGATGCTACCAGAAAACTACTAGAACTCATGAATGAATTCAGTAAAGTTGTGGATACAAAATTAATGTACAGCAATCTCTTACTTTCCTATACACTAACAATGAAAGATCAGAAGTTAATGAAACAATTCCTTTAATCTTTACAACTGAAAGAATAATATACCTAGGAATGAACCTATGAAAAGAAGGAAAAGAAGTAAGCAGGAAAACAGTAAGACTGATGAAAGAAATCAAAGACAACACTAACAACAGATGGAGAGATATATCATCATTGTGAAAATGACTATACTACTCAAAGCAATCCACAGATTCAATGCAAGCTGTATCAAATTACTAATGACACTTTTCACAGAACTGGAACAAAAAATTTTATAGTTTGTAATGAAACAGAAAACACCCCAAATAGCCAAAGCAATCTTGAGAAAGAAAAATAGAGCTGGAATAATCAGGCCCCCTGACTTCAGCTTATACTACAAAGCTACAGTAATCAAGATGGTATGGCACTGGCACAAAAAGAGAAACACAGCTCAGTTGAACAGGATAGAAAGGTCAGATAAACTCACACACCTTTGGTCACTTACCTTTAACTGAGAGGGTTAACGCTTAGGCAATGTAGGGCCCATTAACGAGCAGGTGAACATTCTCATTCATGCTTTCCTCAAGCCTTGTGCAACAATGTATCTTACCCAAGAACTAGTCTTTCTTTAGTAGCTTATCATCAAACCGCACATAATAACATACTCATGGAAATGCTTTTCTTAGATTCTATGTTAATAATTATAATTGTAACAAATCTTGCCGGAGAGCCTGTTTCTCAGCAATTAGTACATCTGGCCTAGAATCACATTGCCTCGAACATGTTCCTTCTGGCTGGTTAATCTTTTACTGAAGTTATCTCAGGACATATGCCTTGGGAAAGGGTCTAATGGAACTTGTACAGCCTTGAACTGTTCTTTTTTTAAAAAATAAATTTATTTATTTTAATTGGAGGTTAATTATTTTACAATATTGTATTTGTTTTGCCGTACATCAACATGAATCCAACACGGGTATACACGTGTTCCCCATCCTAAACGCCCCTCCCTCCCTCCCCTTACCATCCCTCTGGATCATCCCAGTGCACCAGCCTCAAGCATCCTGTATCATGCATCGAACCTGGGCTGGCGATTCATTTCATATATAATATTATACATGTTTCAATGCCATTCTCCCAAATCATCCCATCCTATTCCTCTCCCACAGAGTCCAAAACATTGTTCTGTACATCTGTGTCTCTTTTGCTGTCTCACATACAGGGTTATTGTTACCATCTTTCTAAATTCCATATATACCTAGTAAAGTAATGCTCAAAATTCTCTAAGCCAGGCTTCAGCCAGCAATACGTGAACCAAGAACTTCCTGATGTTCAAGCTGGTTTTAGAAAAGGCAGAGAAACCAGAGATCAAATTTCCAACATCTGCTGGATCATCGAAAAAGCAAGACAGTTCCAGAAAAACATCTATTTCTGCTTTATTGACTACGCCAAAGTCTTTGACTGTGTGGATCACAATAAACTGTGGAACATACTGAAAGAGATGGGAATACCAGATCACCTGACCTGCCTCTTGAGAAATCTGTATGCAGGTCAGGAAGCAACAGTTAGACCTGGACATGGAACAACAGAATTGTTCCAAATAGGAAAAGGAGTACGTCAAGGCTGTACATTGTCACCCTGTTTCTTTAACTTCTATGCAGAGTACATCATGAGAAACACTTGGCTGGAAGAAACACAATCTAGTCAAGGCTATGATTTTCCAGTGGTCATGTATGGATGTGAGAGTTGGACTGTGAAGAAAGCTGAGCACTGAAGAATAGATGCTTTTGGACTGTGGTGTTGGATAAGACTCTTGAGAGTCCCTTGGACTGCAAGAAGATCCAACCAGTCCATCTTAAAGGAGATCAGTCCTGAGTGTTCATTGGAAGGACTGATGCTGAAGCTGACACTCCAATACTTTGGCCACCTCATGCGAAGAGTTGATTCATTGAAAAGACCCTGATGCTGGGAAGGATTTGGAGCAGGAGGAGAAGGGAATGACAGAGGATGAGATGGTTGGATGGCATCACCGACTCAATGGACATGAGTTTGGGTAGACTCCGGGAGATGGTGATGGACAGGGAAGCCTGGCGTGCTGCGATTCATGGGGTCTCAGAGTCGGACACGACTGAGTGACTGAACTGAACTGAATTGATGATAGTCATGTTTTTAACTTTTTGAGATATCTCCAAACTGTTTTCCAAACTGACTTCCCCAATTTACATTCCTTACGAACAGAGTACAAGAGTTCAATTTTCTCCACAAACTCTCCAAACAGCACTATTTGTAGACATTATTTTATAGTAGCTATTTTGACAGGTGATATCTCATTGTGGTTTGGATTTGCATTTTCATGATAGTCAGCAATGCTGAGTACCTTTTCAGTTGCCTATTGCCCATCTGCATGTCTTCTTTGGAAAAATATCTATTCAGTTCTATTTTCAAACAGATTGTTACTTTTTTTTATGTTTAGTGGCATGAGCTCTTTTTATATGTTGAATACCATATATCACCTTAATTATGTGGAGGTATGTTCTCTCTGTACCCACTTTTTGAGAGTTTTTGTCATAAATGATGTTGAATTTTATCAAAAGGTTTTTCTGCCTCTATGGGGATCCTCATGTGGACTTTGTTCTTCAGTTTGTTAATATGGTGTATCACATTGTTTGGATTGCACATATTGAAGAATCCTTGGAATCAGTTCAGTTCAGTTCAGTTGCTCAGTCGTGTCCGACTCTTTGTGACCCCATGAATTGCAGCATGCCAGGCCTCTCTGTCCATCACCATCTCCCGGAGTTCACTCAGACTCATGTCCATTGAGTCGGTGATGCCATCCAGCCATCTCATCCTCTGTCGTCCCCTTCTCCTCCTGCCCCCAATCCCTCCCAGCATCAGAGTCTTTTCCAATGAGTCAACTCTTCGCATGAGGTGTCCAAAGTACTGGAGCTTCAGCTTTAACATCATTCCTTCCAAAGAAATCCCAGGGTTGATTTCCTTCAGAATGGACTGGTTGGATCTCCTTGCAGTCGAAGGGACTCTAAAGAATCTTTTCCAACACCACAGTTCAAAAGCATCAATTCTTTGGCACTCAGCCTTCTTCACAGTCCAACTCTCACATCCATACATGACCACAGGAAAAACCATAGCCTTGACTAGGCGGACCTTATTCGGCAAAGTAATGTCTCTGCTTTTGAATATACTATCTAGGTTGGTCAAAACTTTTCTTCCAAGGAGTAAGCGTCTTTTAATTTCATGGCTGCAGTCACCATCGGCAACGATTTTAGAGCCCCCCAAAATAAAGTCTGACACTGTTTCCACTGTTTCCCCATCTATTTCCCATGAAGTGATGGGACCGGATGCCATGATTTTCGTTTTCTTAATGTTGAGCTTTAAGCCAACTTTTCCACTCTCCTCTTTCACTTTCATCAACAGGCTTTTTAGTTCCTCTTCACTTTCTGCCATAAGGGTGGTGTCACCTGCATATCTGAGGTTATTGATATTTCTCCTGGCAATCTTGATTCCAGCTTGTGTTTCTTCCAGTCCAACCTTTCTCATGATGTCCTCTGCATATAAGTTAAATAAGCAGGGTGACAATATACAGCCTTGACGTACTCCTTTTCCTATTTGGAACCAGTCTGTTGTTCCATGTCCAGGTCTAACTGTTGCTTCCTGACCTGCATACAGATTTCTTCAAGATCTTTTAGAACTAACACCCAAAAAAGATGTCCTTTTCATTATAGGGGACTGAAATGCAAAAGTAGGAAGTCAAGAAACACCTGGAGTAAAAGGCAAATTTGGCCTTGTAATGCAGCATGAAGCAGGGCAAAGACTAATAGAGTTTTGCCAAGAAAATGCACTGGTCATAGCAAACACCCTCTTCCAGCAACACAAGAGAAGACTCTACACGTGGAAATCACCAGATGGTCAACACTGAAATCAGATTGATTATATTCTTTGCAGCCAAAGATGGAGAAGCTCTATACAGTCAACAAAAACAAGACCAGAAGCTGACTGTGGCTCAGATCATGAACTCCTTATTGACAAATTCAGACTTAAATTGAAGAAAGTAGGGAAAACCGCTAGACCATTCAGGTATGACCTAATTCAAATCCCTTATGACTATAGAGTGGAAGTGAGCAATAGATTTAAAGGCCTAGATCTGATAGATAGAGTGCCTGATGAACTATGGAATGAGGTTCGTGACATTGTACAGGAGACAGGGATGAAGACCATCCCCATGGAAAAGAAATGCAAAAAAGCGAAATGGCTGTCTGGGGAGGCCTTACAAATAGCTGTGAAAAGAAGAGAGGTGAAAAGCAATGGAGAAAAGGAAAGATATAAGCATCTGAATGCAGAGTCCCAAAGAATAGCAAGAAGAGATAAGAAAGCCTTAAAGAACACAATGGGAAAGACTAGAGATCTCTTCAAGAAATTAGAGATACCAAGGGAACATTTCATGCAAAGATGCGCTCGATAAAGGACAGAAATTGTCTGGACCTAACAGAAGCAGAAGATATTAAGAAGAGGTGGCAAGAATACATGGAAGAACTGTATAAAAAAGATCTTCACGACCCAGATAATCATGATGATGTGATCACTAATCTAGAGCCACACATCTTGGAAAGCGAAGTCCAGCGGGCCTTAGAAAGCATCACTACGAACAAAGCTAGTGGAGGTGATGGAATTCCAGTTGAGCTATTTCAAATCCTGAAAGATGATGCTGTGAAAGTGCTGCACTCAATATGACAGCAATTTTGGAAAATTCAGCAGTAGCCAAAGGACTGGAAAAGGTCAGTTTTCATTCCAATTCCAGAGAAAGGCAATGCCAAAGAATGCTCAACCCTTGAAATAAATCCCCCTTATTCATGGTTTATGATACTTTTAATATGTTGCTCAATTTGATTTACTCGTATTTTGTCAAGATTATTTTTTGCATCTATTTTCATCAGTGATAGTTGCTGGTAATTTTATTTTTTTGTTGTATTTTTGTCTGGTTTTGGTATTGCGTGGTGGTGACCTCATAGAGTGAGTTCAAATTGTTCCTTTTTCTGCAACTTTTTTGGAATAGTTTCAGAAGAATAGGTTTTAACTCTTCTCTAACTGTTTGGTAGAGTTTTCCTGTGAAAACATCTGGTTCTGGATGTTTGTTGGGAATTATAAAATTACTGATTCAGTTTCATTGTTGGTAATTTATGTGCTCCTATTTTTTGTTTCTTCCTGGCTCCAATTTAAGAGATTGTACTTTTCTGAAAATTCGCCCATTTCTTCAATGCTGTCCATTTCATTGGTGTATAGTTTTCCATAGTAGTCTCTAATGAAATTGTGCATTTCTGTGTTGTCAGTGGTAACTTCTCTTTTTGTGTTTCTGATTATACTGATTTGGGCTCTCCTTTTTTCATGATGAGTCTAGGTAAAAGTTTATAAATAATGTTTATCTTTTAAAAGAACTAACTTTTCATTTCATTGATGTTTTCTATTGAATTTAAATTCACTTATTTTACCTCTGATATTTATAGTTTCTTTCTTTCTGTCAACTTTGAGTTTTGTTTCTTTTTCTTTCTTTAGTAGCTTTAGGTGAATGGTTACATTGCTTATGTGGGATTTTTCATGTTTTACAAGATAAGCTTATATCAGTATAAACTTATAGAACTGCTTTTGCTCCATCTCGTAGGCTTTGAATTGTTGTGTTTATGTTTTACTTTGTCTCTGAGTGGTTTTATTTTTTTCCTCTTTAATTTCTCCAGTAATCCATTAGTAGTTTAGTAGCGTATTGCTTAGCCTCCATATGTTTGTGACTTTTATTGTTGTTATATTGTTTTCTTGTAGATAATTTTTTGTTTTTAGTATTGTGGTTGGAAAGATGCTGGAAATGATTTCAATTTTCTTAAATACAACAAGACTTGTATTGTGGCCTTGTTATGTGTGATCTGTTTTGGAGGATATTCCGTGTTAACTTGAAAAGAATGTGTATTTGACTTTCAGATGGAATGCTTTCCATAGATCAATTAAGTCCATTTACTCTAATGTGTCATTTAACCCTTTGTTTCCTTATTGATTTTCTGTGTGAACGATCTGTGCTTCTGATGTAAGTGGGGTGTTGAATTCCTCTACAGTTGTGTTACTCTTGATTTCTCCTTTTAAATGTGTTAATATTTCCTTATATATTTAGATTATTTTATGTTGATTGTATGTTTATTTACAACTATTATATTTTATTCCTGTATTGATCCCTTACTCATTATGTAGTATCTTTATTTGTCTCTTGTAATAGTCTTAGGGCTTCCCTGGTGGCTGAGTGGTAAAGAATCAGCTTGCAATGCAGAAGATTTGGGTTCAATCCCTGGAATGAGAGGATCACTTGGAGGAGGGCATGCAACCCACTCCAGTATTCTTGCCTAGAGAATCCCATGGAAAGAGGAATCTAGTGAAAGAGTCAATTCCTACATAGGTTGATAACAAGTCCAGGGTTCCTGATGAGGAGAAAGTAGTCCAGAGCACTCGAGAAGGAGAAAGGGGTCTGGGGATCTCAAGGAGAAAAGAACAAATGTTCTTTTCTACATTGCTTTGTCTTAGTCAATATAACAATATGTTTTACTCAAGGACAGGTTTCTCCTTAACAAGAACTTTCTGACTGATCTTATCACATTAAAAAGTATATTATGATTATGCATATTATGATTAGTGGGTCTGGTAAGATCTTTCTATTGTTTGTTCTAATCTTGTTAGTTTAAGATGAATGTTGTGGGAGTAGGTCTGAAAAAAAGGGAATAAAGCCTTGATAAGACTAGCTAGGGGAACATTTTATAGTTCCCTTTTGATTTCTATGTAAGAGGCTTTCTCTGTCCCTTTCCCTACTTTAATAAAACTCTCCTACACATAAGCTCTTGGGTGATCAAGTCTGGTCCCTGGTCCCGAAGCTAAATCTTCTTCTTCAGAGATCATGAATCTGACATCATTCACTGTAAGCTATAATCTTGGGGCTTGTTTGCGATCTTCAGGACAAGGTAAGAACACTCAGAGTGGTGGCCTCTTTGCTTTCTCAGTATACACATTTTCTGATTTATTTTACTAATGCTAAGATGTGCTTGTGTGAATGGAAGACACGCCGTGAGTGAAGTGAGCATTGAGCCTTGCTCTGCACTTTTATGGTGCCTCCTAATTACTGAAATTCAGTTCAATTCAGTTCAGTCGTGTCTGACTCTTTGCGACCCCATGAACAGCAGCACACCAGGCCTCCCTGTCCATCACCAACTCCCGTAGTCCACCAAAACCCATGTCTATCGAGTCGGTGATGGCATCCAATCATCTCATCCTCTGCCGTCCCCTTCTCCTCCTGCCTTCAATCTTAATATCAGGGTATTTTCAAATAAGTCACCTCTTCGCATCAGGTGGCCAAAGTATTGGAGTTTCATCTTCAACGTCAGTCCTTCCAATGAACACCCAGGACTGACCTCCTTTAGGATGCACTGGTTAGATCTCCTTGCAGTTCAGGGGACTTTCAAGAGTCTTCTCCAACACCACAGTTCAAAAGCATCAATTCTTTGGCGTTCAGCTTTCTTCACAGTCCAACTCTCACATCCATACATGACCAATGGAAAAACCATAGGTTTGACTAGACAGACTTTTATTGGCAAAGTAATGTCTCTGCTTTTGACTATGCTATCTAGGTTGATCATAACTTTCCTTCCAAGGACTAAGCATCTTTTAATTAAATGGCTGCAGTCACCATCTGCAGTGATTTTGGAGCCCAGAAAAATAAAATCTGACACTGTTTCCACTGTTTCCCCATCTATTTCCCATGAACTGATGGCTCCAGATGCCATGATCTTCGTTTTCTGAATGTTGAGCTTTAAGCCAACTTTTTCACTCTCCTCTTTCACTTTCATCAAGAGGCTTTTTAGTTCCTCTTCACTTTCTGCCATAAGGGTGGTATCATCTGCATATCTGAGGTTATTGATATTTCTCCCGGGAATCCTTATTCCAGGTTGTGCTTCTTCCAGCCCAGCGTTTCTCATGATGTACTCTGCATAGAAGTTAAATAAGCAGGGAGACAATATACAGCCTTGATGTTCTCCTTTTCCTGTTTGGAACCAGTCTGTTTTTCCATGTCCAGTTGTAACTGTTGTTTTCTGACCTGCACACAGGCTTCTAAGAGGCATGTCAGGTGGTCTGGTATGCCCATCTCTTTCAGAGTTTTCCACAGTTTACTGTGATCCACACAGTCAAAGGCTTTGGCATAGTCAATAAAGCAGAAATAGATATTATTTTCTGGAACTCTCTTGCTTTTTTGATGATCCAGCAGATGTTGACAATTTGATCTCTGATTCCTCTGCCTTTTCAAAAGTGAACTTGAACATCTGGAAGTTCACAGTTCATGTATTGCTGAAGCCTGGCTTGGAGAATTTTAAGCATTACTTTACTAGCATGTAAGATGAGTGCAATTGTGTGGTAGTTTGAGCATTCTTTGGCATTGCCTTTCTTAGGGATTGGAATGAAAGCTGACCTTTTCCAGTCCTGTGGCCACTGCTGAGTTTCCAAACTTGCTGGCATATTGAGTGCAGCACTTTCACAGCGTCATCTTTCAGGATTTGAAATAGCTCAACTGGAATTCCATCACCTCAGTTAGCTTTGTTCGTAGTGATGCTTCCTAAGGCCCACTTGACTTCATATTCCAGGATGTCTGGCTCTAGGTGAGTGATCACACCATCTTGATTATCTGGGTCATGAAGCTCTTTTTTGTACAGTTCTTCTGTGTATTCTTGCCACCTCTTCTTAATATCTTCTGCTTCTGTTAGGTCCGGACCATTTCTGTCCTTTATTGAGCCCAACTTTGTATGACATGTTCCCTTGGTATCTCTAATTTTCTAGAAGAGATCTCTAGTCTTTCCCATTCTGTTGTTTGCCTCTATTTCTTTGCATTGATTGCTGAGGAAGGCTTTCTTCTCTCTCCTTGCTATTCTTTGGAACTCTGCATTTAGATGCTTATATCTTTCCTTTTCTCCTTTGCTTTTCACTTCTCTTCTTTTCACAGCTATTTGTAAGCCCTTCTCAGATAGCTATTTTGCCTTTCTGCATTTCTTTTCCATGAGGATGGTCTTGATTCCTGTCTCCTGTACAATGTCACAAACCTCCATCCATAGTTCATCAGGCACTCTATCTATCAGATCTAGGCCCTTAAATCTATTTCTCACTTCCACTGTATAGTCATAAGGGATTTGATTTAGGTCATACCTGAATGGTCCAGTGTTTTTCTCCACTTTCTTCAGTTTCAGTCTGAATTTAGCAATAAGGAGTTCATTATCCGAGCCACAGTCAGCTCCTGGTCTTGTTTTTGCTGACTGTATAGAGCTTCTCCATCTCTGGCTGCAAAGAATATAATCAATCTGATCTCGGTGTCAACCATCTGGTGATGTCCATGTGTAGAGTCTTCTCTTGTGTTGTTGGAAGAGGGTGTTTGCTATGACCAGTGCATTCTCTTGACAGAACTCTATTAGCCTTTGCCCTGTATCATTCTGTACTTCAAGGCCAAATTTGCCTTTTACTCCAGGTGTTTCTTCACTTCCTACTTTTGCATTCCAGTCCCCTATAATGTAAAAGAATATCTTTTTTGGCTGTTAGTTCTAGTAGTTCTTGTAGGTCTTCATAGAACCATTCAACTTCAGCTTCTTCAGCATTAGTGGTTGGGGCATAGACTTGGATTACCATGATATTGAACGGCTTGCCTTGGAAACAGAGATCATTTTGTCGTTTTTGAGATTGTATCCAAGTACTGCATTTTAGACTCTTTTGTTGACTCTGATGGCTACTCCATTTTTCCTAAGGGATTTCTACCCACAGTAGTAGATATAATGATTATGTGAGTTAAATTCACCGATTCCAGTCCATCTTAATTCACTGATTCCTAGAATGTCAATGTTCACTCTTGTCGTCTCCTGTTTGACCACTTCCAATTTGCCTTGATTCATGGACCTGACATTCCAGGTTCCTATGCAATATTGCTCTTTATAGCATCAGACTTTTCTTCTATCACCAGTCTCATTCACAATTGGGTGTTGTTTTTGCTTTGGTTCCATTTCTTCATTCTTTCTGGAGTTAATTCTCCACTGATTTCCAGTAGCATATTGGGCATCTGCTGACCTGGGGAGTTCCTCTTTCAGTGTCTTATCTTTTTGCCTTTTCATACTGTTGATGGGGTTCTCAAGGCAAGAATACTGAAGTGGTTTGCCATTCCCTTCTCCAGTGGACCACATTCTGTTAGACCTCTCCACCATGACCTGTACATCTTGCGTGGCCCCATATGGCATGGCTTAGTCTCCTTGAGTTAGACAAGGCTGTGGTCCATGTGATCAGATTGGCTAGTTGTTTGTGATTGTAGTTTTCGTCTGTCTTCCCTCTGATCCCCTCTCTAAGTGCCTACCCTTTTCTTTGGGTTTCACTTACCTTGGACGTGGGATCTCTCTTCATGGCTGCTCCAGCAAAGCACAGCCACTGCTCCTTACCTCGGATGCAGGGTAGCTCCTCTCGGCCACTGCCCCTGATCTCAGGCACGGGGTAGCTTCTCTTGGCCGCTACTGAATGACTGAAGGCAGCCCCCAAAAGGGAAGCCTTGTTATGCCTCTATACCGACCTGCCAATGCCAAGAGACACCGTCCCCCTGTGAGGGGAGCGGCCAGAGATGTGTGAAGCATGTGGACTGAACTTTCCTGTCTCAGTCACCTTTTCCTGGTCTCTTTGACCATTTTGTAATTGTGTGGGAATTAGAACTACTAACATAATCTGTTGGATCATAGACTTTCAAGGGACTTGTGATACATGCTGTTATTGTGTACTTTTATTTAGACCCCATGTATGGAAGCCCTTAGCCTTTTTAGACTAGGCAAGCCTTGCTAGAAAGTTACTAGGAGTTACTAGGAACTCTAGCTCCAGGAAAGTCTCTCAGGCTAGAGGTTACTCTTGGTTGCCTGTCTCAGGGGCCAGCGACCTAAAAGTGAGTCTTTGTCATGGCTATGCCCCCTATCTATACAGATAGAAGCATTGCTGGTGAGCATGAGGTTTCTAAGAACATAGGTCGAGAATCCCAGATTGGAAGTACCGTCAGCTTCTTCTTTTGGTAGTGCTACCTCTTAGTGGACCAGATGAGGCTCTCTGGTGGCTTTTGTCTCAACTCCCTAGATATTTCTTTTGTGTAATCTGTGTAAATGAACTGGAAGGATTGGCCCTAGTAACTTGAGGATAAAAACCACTTTTTCCTCACTGGCCAACCCTCCAAAATTTATTTTGCTATCACATATACTGGCGTGGTGACACTCAGAAGGGACATATTGGCTGTTGTTCATCTCTTTATGATTCACCACTTCTATTATGGTCAGGACTGTACTCAGGAATGTACATAGGCACATGGAACATGGATGCTTCCCCTAGGAGTCCTAACTTGGAAAACATTATGGGAAAACTACTCTGCTCCACCCTGAGTGGCATCAGAGGAAAAGGGAAAAATCAAACAAAGGTCTTGGTGGTAAGGAACTTGACGTCAATCTGGGATGCTATCAGGTCTACCCCTGGTGCATCTCCACTCTGCCTCAGTAGTAGAACCTGGAGGGACGAGTAAGATGCCTGCATTGGTAAGGGACAGACTAAGTCCAACCAGGGAAGAAAAGTTTCGGTGGAAAGTCTGTCTACATCCCCATCTAGAGCAGAGAAGGATGATTCCGGTGGAAAAAAACAGCCATGGCTGTGAATGCCATTTTTTTTTTCCCCCTCTGTTACAGATGGAAGCTAGCAGTTCCAAAACCACTCCTTTAAAATATATTTAAAAAACAAGCTGGGACAAGTTTGATCCCCAGAGTTTAAAAACACATGCCTGACCTTCTTCTGTGATACTGAATGGGCACAGTATTCTTTGGAAGATGGGGCATGCTGACCTGTTGAAGCATCTCAATTACTGCTATTTTACAACTAGACTGGTTCTGTAGAAAATAAGGAAACTGAGTATAAGTGCCTTATGTGTTGTTCTTTATCTTCCCTGCAAGACATGCCAGACTTATGTCCTAAGGGTGCAGATTTGGATGTGAAACCTTCAGCTCCCTCCTGTTCTCTCACTTTGTCCCTTTATCTGGGGCTCCTAACTGAACAGGCTGAGAGTTAGGGCACCTTTCCAGGAGGGGCTGCCTCAGTCTCAGTAGAATTTCAAACAGTACCAATTGCAATCTAGGCTATCTAGAAGATAGTCTAAAAAGTACATAGAAGTATGTGTCTAAAAAGTACATAGAAGCCTTTACAGTACTAACTTTATGAGCTTACTTGAAGAGATACAATGTATGTCTTGGGACAGACACTGACTCCTAACTCGAGAGCTTGAGTTTTGGGGGAAGCTACTACTTTTGGAGACGATTGGCTTGAACTTGAGACAAGAGGAAAGAGGGAGCATGAAATAGCCCTCCTCCCTACTGGGAGCCAAGTGGTTTCAATAACAGAGCCACTTTGTCAGATATATTCTTGAAGGACTCAAGTGAGCACACATACTGAGAATTTAAACAATGTAAGTTGGCTGACAGAGAACAGGGAGAGAAGGAAACTCCTGGTAAATTCCTAGATAGACTATGGGATACTCTCCACAAGTTTACTGATGTTGATCTTGAAAGTTCAGAGGGAGAAATGATCTTAAATGATAGATTTCTCACTCAGTTGGCTCCAGATATCTGCCCTGAGTTAAGAAAACAGGCGTTTGGACCAAATCAGTCTCTAGAAAAACTGTTGCAGCTGGCTCAGATGGTATAGTATGGTAGAGAATGCTGCTGCTGCTGCTAAGTCGCTTCAGTCGTGTCCGACTCTGTGCGACCCCATAGACGGCAGCCCACCAGGCTCCCCTGTCCCTGGGATTCTCCTGGCAAGAACACTGGAGTGGGTTGCCATTTCCTTCTCCAATGGCAGAGAATATGAGGAGGAAAATATGAGGCAAACGAAAAAACAAAAACAAAAACAAAAAACAAAACAGACTGAAGCTTCAACAATGGCTGTTAGACCTGCTCTGAAACAGCTTGAGGAAAAATGCCCAGAGGGACCTAGGTGAAAGGGATGAGCTTGTTATTATGGTGGAAAGGAGGGGCATCTCAAGTGGGATTGCCCTCAGGCATCCAAGTTGCCCTTGGCTCCATGTCTGTTTGTAAAGGACCACACTGGAGAAGAGACAGCTTTCCAAGGCATAGGCCCCAGGGGTTGGATTCTGAAGGCAAATGGGACTGAAGGTGCCCAGGGATCCCCACACAAGCCCTGATCCTAAAAACATCTGAGGAACCCTGGGTATTAACAACTGTGGAGGGCCTATAAGTTGATTTTCTTTTGGACACTGGGGCAGCTTTCTGCTCACTAAAACCCCTGATCTGCTTTCCTCCAGATCACCACTACTGTAATGGGGCTGTCAGGACAAGACATACACTATTGTTTCAGCCATCATTTAACTGGGACTGCAACTGGGACTCTGTGCTATTTTCTCACGAATTTTTATTCATGCTAGAGTCTCTCTCATCCCTTCTGAGGAGGGATATACTGAGCAAGGCCCAGGCCTCTGTTTTCATGAATATGGAGCCTGCTCTTTCTCTCTCATTAATTGAACAAAATATAAATCCTAGAGTGTGGGCTGATGGAAAAACTGTGGGTCAAGCACAAAATTCTGTTCCTGTCTTTATCAAGCTCAAAGACCCTCACCTATTTTCACATCAAAAGCAGTATCCATAAAAGCCTGAGGTGTTAAGGAAGGGTTAAAACCCATCATTGAGAATTTAAAGGAGCAGGACCTATTAATTCCCTGTAACAGTCCATACAACACTCCTATTTTGGGTGTAAAAAAGTCAAATGATAAATGGAAACTTGTTCAAGATATACAAATAATAAGTGTCTAATCCTTATACTTTATTGTCTGAAATTCCTAAGCAAGCCAAATAGACTTTAAGACAATTGAGAGGATTCTTGGGCATTACAGGCTATTGCACATTTGGATCCCAGATTATGGGAAACTTGCCCAGCCTTTATATAAACTTATAACTGAAACTCAGTAGGCCCAAACCAACAAGCTGGTTTGGTCCCCAGAGACTCAAAAGGCTTTTAAGATTCTGCAAACTGCTCCCTTACAGGCTCCAACTTTGATCTTGCCCACAGGATAAGAATTTATCTTGTTACTGAAAAAAGGCTATGGCCACATTGCTTAAGGTTAATTGTTACTATTGTTTTGCTAATGCCTAAAGCTCATAAGTTTACTAATGGGCAAAATTTTATTGTACTGACTTCTCATGATGTAAGTTGTATCTTAAGCTCTAAAGTTCAGAGTGACAATGGCTCCATCTTTAAAGGTGCTGTAACTCAAGGGGTATCAAAAGCTCTAGGAATAGAATATCACACTGTTTCCGGAGACCCCAATCTTCAGAAAAAGTTGAAAAAGCTAATGACATTATTAAAAGACATCCATGTAAGCTTACTTAGGAAACACAAGACAGTTGGTTTACAGTTCTACCCATAGCTTTAATGAGGGCTCGAACTGCCTCCTTCCACCAAAGAAGGGACTGTCTCTATAACAGCCTGTTTTTGTGCACAGATATTGTCATAGATCCCAAAGCGTTAAAATTAAATATGTAACTCAGCTTTTAGCTTTTCAACAGACATTATTGGGAGGTTAACTTCTGACCCAGACTTTCACTCAAACAAGCTGCTGTTTGAGCCAGAAACCGAGATGGGCCTGAGAATCTAAGTGGGCTTGCTTCTACTAACTCCAAAAGTCCTGAGTCTGCTGTTTGACCCTCAAGACAACGCCTTCCTGTCCTGGACTCATCCCTATGCCACATTTCACAATTGACATAATTGCTGGGTCTGCGGAGCACTCTTCCACCTCATCAATTGAAGACTTCCCATGATGGGTTTCTGCATTTCAAGGAAAAGACTTTCGTCAACTCTCTGATGACATCTAGCAATCCTGAGATGGACTGGTATAACATATTATACCTTAACTATGGACACAATGTGACTTTTAATTTTGATTAGGTTTTAACTTGGTTTAATGACTATTTTGCCTTTCATCTGTAACTGTAAAATGGGGTTTATTTCTAACCATCTGAAAGCTTTTACATCACAAATGGTTGTCCAGGCTATTATAAATGTCACAGCCTCCTCCAACTATTACTTGGGACCCCTGGATCAGAGATCCTCAATATGAGGGTTGGGAGAATATGTTGCCTCAACAATTTAGGGATGATGCCCCTCAACATCAGGAGATAGTTATGGAATAAAATGACGCCCCTTTCCCTTGGCAACATAATTCTTCTAAAAGAAAAGGGGGGGAATGAGAGAGTCAATTCCTAGGTAGGTTGATAAGAAGCCCAGGGTTCCTGACGAGGAGAAAGGAGTCTGGAGCCCGCGAGAAGGAAAAAGGGGTCTTGGGCTCTCAAGGAGAAAAGGACAAATGTTCTTTTCTGCATTGCTTTGTCTTAGTCAATATAATAATGTATCTTTCTCAAGGACAGGTTTCTCCTTAACAAGAACCTTCTGACTAATCCTGTCATCTTAAAATGTATATTATGATTAGTGGGTCTGGTAAGATCATTCTATTGTTAGTTCTAATCTTGTTAATTTATGATGAATGTTGTTGGAGTGGGTCTGAAAAAAGTATATAAGGCGTTGATAATAATAGCTAGGGAGCATTCTCTGTTCCCCTTCTGATGTCTATGTCAGAAGTTTTCTCTGTCCCTTTTCCTACTTTAATAAAACTCTGCTACATAAAAGCTCATGAGTGATCAAGCCTGGTCCCTGGTCCCAAAGCTAAATCTTCTTCTTCAGAGATCACAAATCCAACATTGTTCACCATAAGCTGTCTCTGGCAGCTATAGTCCATAGTGTTGCACATAGTTGGACATGACTAAATGAGTGTGTGAGATCGAGTGAGAATAGTCTTTATTTTAAATCCCATTTTGTCTGATGCAGCATTGATAGCGTGGCTTTCTTCTGATTTCTATTGATATGCAAAATCTTTTACCATCCCCACTTTCTTCTGTATGTGTATTTATATGTGTACTTAGAACAAAGCTAGTGGAGGTGAAGGAATTCCAGCTGAGATATTTCAAATCCTAAAAGATGATGCTGTTAAAGGGCTGTACTCAGTATGCCAGAAAATTTGGAAAACTCAGCCATGGCCACAGGATTGGAAAAGGTCAGTTTTCATTCCAATCCCAAAGAAAGGCAACGCCAAAGAATGTTCAAACTACCACAAAACTGCACTCATCGCACAAGGTATCAAAGTAATGCTCAAAATGCTCCAATGCAGGCTTCAACGGTACATGAACTGAGAACATCCAGATGTTCAAGCTGGATTTAGAAAAGGCAGAGGAACCAGAGATCAAATTTCCAACATCCCTTGGACCATAAAACAAAACAAAACAAAACACACAAAACACAGAATTCTAGAAAAACATGTACTTCTGCTTGATTGACTACATCAAAGCCTTTGACTGTTTGGATCACAACAAACTGTGGAAAATTCTTAAAGAGATGGGAATGCCAGACTACCTCATCTGCCTGTGGGGAGTTTTGGAATCTCAGAGGGCAACATAACTGGGAGGAAAAAAATCAAAACCCCCTACAAACTATGCTCCTAACCACAGTTGCCAGTGGAGAAGTAGTCCAGACGCTCACATCAGTTACCAGCAAGCAGGGACAGGATAGGGAGGTGTGGGCTGCATAATCAGTGCTTAGGGTAAGGACTGGGCCTGAATGCCCTGAGGACAAACTGAGGGAGCTAAGGTGAGATAGCAACCCAAACTGTGGCAGAGAGGGGAAAAAAAGAGAGAGAGAGAGAACTTTCCAGTGAAAGGCTTTAACACGCAGCCTGGCCCCTGACAGAACAAAGGATTGAGTGAATACCAAAGCAGAGCTAGCCAGCTGTATACAGACCCCTCCTTTATGTTGGAGGCAGAGAGACAGGTGCATGACAGCCAGAGCCAGAAGGCAAGGGGTTGCTGCAATCTTGGTAACAGAGACCGGCATCTTCCACCAAACTGTGAGCAGGCTCCCAGTTGCTAACCATGTCTTCCTGGGATACTGGATGGTGGACATCTTCCAGGAGGGTTGCAGCCTGAGATCAGCTCCCCAGAGGAGAAACACAGCACAGCTGAGACAGTGCTTTTGTGGCACATCTGGGAAACCAAGCAGCCAGGGCTGGGTAGGTGATGAAGACACATGGTCCACCTGGGACAATGCACACACCAAGCACCTGGTCAGCTGAGATGCTTGGACCTGGGAAGGGCACAAAATGCACACCCAACTGAGTCTGTGCCTTTGTGGAGTACTTGAGAACCTGAATAACTAAGACCTGGGAAGTGCATAAAACGTAGGCCCACGTTGGACAGTGCTCCTGCAGAGCACCCTGGAGCCTGAGCAGTGTAGACCCAGGAAGCACACACCACCTTGAGCTGGGTCAAACCCAGTGTGGTCCATCCACTGTGAGCACTCTCCACACACACCACCGATATTTATTTGCAGTGTCCCTCCCTCCCCATAATACAAGTGAACATGTGAGCCTAAAGTGATCACCTTTGGCCCCTTGTGTCAGGGCAGAAATTAGACACTGAAGAGACTTGCAAACAGAGGAAGCCAAAATAAGAGGGAACTGCTCTGGAATTGACAGGTGCAACAGATTAAAACCCTATAGCTAACATTGGCTAAGCACTGGAGGGGGGTCTATAGACCTTGAGAACAACTACAAGCTAGAACAAGGGACTATCTGAAAATAAACTGACCCCACACTACCCACAACAGCTCCAGAGAAATTCCTAGATAAATGTTTACTTTTCTCACTTAATTATTTTGTTTAAGTTCTTTATTACTCCTTTAATTTTCATATTTATAACATACTACTACCTTGCAAAAAAGATCCTATTTTTAAAGCAAATTTCATATATATGTATATATATTTTATAATTTTTGTGATTGATTTTGTTTTCTATTTTTAGTATTGTATTTTTGAGAGTCTAACCACTCTAAATTTTTTATCTTTGCTTTTTGGTATTTGTTATCAATTTTCTACCTTTAAGAATCTAATATTCAGTATCCATTTTCACTTTAGAGGTTTTATTACTGGCTTGATTGCCCTCTCCTCTTTTGACTCTCCCTTTTCTCCCCTAGGTAACCTCTATCTCCTCCATCCCCCTTATCTTCTCTACTTAACCCTGTGAATCTCTCTGGGTGTTCTGGGCTGTGGAGAACACTGAGGGAACTGATTACTGGCTAGATTGGTCCCTCCCTCTTTGACTCCCCCTTTTCTCCTCCTGGTCACCTCTATCTCCCTCCTCCCTCTTCTCTTCAACATGTAACTCTTTGAACCTCTCTGGGTGTTCCTTGCTGCAGAGAATTGTTTCACCATTAACCTAGATGTTTTATCAGCTATGCTGTATGGATGGAGAAGTCTTGAGGCTACTATGAGAATAAAACTGAAAGCCAGAGGCAGCAGGCATAACTCCAAAACTTGGGAATATCAGAGAACTCTTGATTCCAGGGAACATTAATTGACAAGAGCTCACCCCAAAGCCTCCATTCCTACACTGAAACAAAGCTTCACCCAAGAACCAACAAGTTCCAAAGCAAAACATACCACACTTATTCTCCAGCAAAGCAAGAACACAGCCCTGAGCATTAAAAGACAGGCTGCCCAGAGCCATGCCAAACCCATAGACACCACAAAACTCACTACTGGACACTTCATGGCACTTCAGAGAGAAGAGAACCATTTACACCCAGCAGGACACAAAGGCAAGCTCCCCTAACCAGGAAACCTTGACAAACCACGAGTTCAACTCCACCCACAGGGAGGACAATAAGGAGGAACTACAAACGTCCTGCCTACAGAAAGGGCACCCGAAACACAGCAATCTAAACAAAATGAAAATTTGCAGAAACGTTCAGCAGGTAAAGGAACATGATAAATGCTCACTCGACCAAAAAAAAAAGAGAGAGAGAGAGAGAGAAAGTGAGAGAGTCTACCTGAAAAAGAATTCAGAATAATAAGAGAAAAGATGATCCAAAATCTTGAAAACAAAATGGAGTTACAGATAAATAGCCTAGAGACAAGGATTGAGAAGGTGTAAGAAGTGTTTAACAAGGACCTAAAAGAAAAAAGAGTGAATCAATAAAGAATAATGCAATAACTGAGATCAAAAGCACTCTGGAAGGAACCAACAGTAAAATAAATAAGGCAGAAGCTAGGATAACTGAGATTGAAGATAGAATGGTGGAAATAAATGAAGTAGACAGGAAAAAGAAAAAAAAAAAACAAGTATTAAAAGAAATGAAGACAACCTCAGAGACCTCTGGGACAATGTTAAACACCCAAACATTCAAATCATAGGTGTCCCAGAAGAAGAAGACAAAAAGAAAGGGCTTGAGAAAATGCATGAGTAGATAATAGTTGAAAACTTCCCTAAAATGGGGAAGGAAATAGCCACCAAAGTCCAAGAAACCCAGAGAGTCCCAAACAGCATAAACCTAAGGCAAAACACCCAAGACACATATTAATCAAACTAATGAAGATCAAACATAAAGAGCAAATATTAAAAGCAGCAAGGGAAAAGCAACAAATGATACACAGGGATATTTCCATAAGGATAACAGCTGATCTTTCAATAGAAACTCTTCAGGCCAGAAGGGAATGGCAGGACATACTTAAAGTGATGAAAGATAAAAACCTATAACTCAGATTACTATACCCAGCAAAGATCTCATTCAAATATGAAGGAGAAATCAAAAGCTTTACAAACAAGCAAAAACTGAGAGAATTCTGTACCACCAAACTAGCTCTTTAACAGATGCTAAAGTCATGTATGGATGTGAGAGTTGGACTGTGAAGAAGGCTGAGCACTGAAGAATTGATGCGTTTGAACTGTGGTGTTGGAAAAGACTCTTGAGAGTCCCTTGGACTGCAAGGAGATCCAACCAGTCCATTCTGAAGGAGATCAACCCTGGGATTTCTTTGGAAGGAATGATGCTAAAGCTGAAACTTCAGTACTTTGGCCACCTCATGTGAAGAGTTGACTCATTGGAAAAGACTCTGATGCTGGGAGGGATTGGGAGCAGGAGGAGAAGGGGACGACCGAGGATGAGATGGCTGGATGGCATCACTGACTCAATGGATGTGAGTCTGAGTGAACTCCAGGAGTTGGTGATGGACAGAGAGGCCTGGCGTGCTGTGATTCATGGGGTCGCAAAGAGTCAGACACTACTGAGCGACTGAACTGAACTGAACTGAAAGGATCTTCTCTAGACAGGAAGCACAGAAAAGGTTTATAAACTCAAACCCAAAACAACAAAGTAAATGGCAACAGGATCATACTTATCAATAATTACCTTAAATGTAAATGGGTTGAATGCACCAACAAAAAGACAAAGACTAGCTGAATGGATACAAAAACAAGACTACTATTTATGCTGTCTACAAAAGACCCACACAAACCAAGGGACACATACAGACTGAAAGGGAAGGGTTGGAAATAGATATTTCATGCAAATAGAGACCAAAAAAAAAAAAAAAAAAAGGAAGGAGTAGCAATACTCATATCAGATAAAATAGACTTTGAAATAAAGTCAGTTATATGAGACAAAGAAGGACATTACCTAATAATCAAAGGATCAATCCAAGAAGAAGATATAACAATTATAAATATATATGCACCCAACATAAGAGCACCACAATATGTAAGGCAAATGCTAACAAGTATGAAAGGGGAAATTAACAGTAACATAATAGTAGTGGGAGACTTTAATACCCCACTCACACCTATGGATAGATCAGCCAAACAGAAATTTAACAAGGAAACACAAACTTTAAATGATACAATGTACTGATTAGACCTAATTGATATCTATAAGACAATTCACCCCAAGACGATGAATTTCCCCTTGTTCTCAAGTGCACATGGAACCTTCTCCAGGGTAGACCGCATCCTGGGCCATAAATATAGCCTTGGTAAGTTCAAAAAATTTAAAATCATTTCAAACATCTTTTCCTATCACAATGTGCTAAGATTAAATGTCCACTAAAGGGAAAAATCCATTAAAAATGCAAACATATGGAGGCAAAACAACACACTTCTGAATTACCAACAAATCACAGAAGGAATAAAAAAGGAAATCAAAATATGCATAGAAACGAATGAAAATGAAAACACAACAATGCACAACCTAAGGGATTCAGTAAAAGCAGTGCTAAGGAGAAGGCCTGTAGCAATACAAGCTTACCTCAAGAAACAAGAGAAAAATCAAATGAACAGCCTAACTTTACACCTAAAGCAATTAGAAAAGGAAATGAAGAACCCTAGTGTTAGTAGAAGTAAAGAAATCATAAAAATTAAAGCAGAAATAAGTGAAAAAGAAACAAAGGAGACTATAGCAAAAATCAACAAAACTAAAAGCTTGTTCCTTGAGAAGATAAGTAAAATAGACAAACCATTACCCAGACTAATGGTTTCATGAATAAAAAGGGAGAAGAATCAAATCAACAAGATTAGAAATGAAAATGGAGAAATCACAACAGACAACACAGAAATACAAACGATCATAAGATACTACTATCAGCAACCATATGCCAATAAAATGGACAACTTGGAAGAAATGGACGAATTCTTAGGAAAGTATAACCTTTTAAAGCTAAACGAGGAATAATTAGAAAATTTTAACAGAACCATCACAAGCACAGAAATCAAAACTGCAATAAAAAATCTTTCAACAACAGAAGCTCAGGACCAGATGGCTTCACAGATGAATTCTACTAAAAATTTAGAGAAGAGCTAACCCCTATACTACTTAAACTCTTCCAGAAAACTTCAGAGGAAAGTAAACTCCTAAATTCATTCTATGAGGCCACCATCACCCTAATACCAAAACCAGACAAAGAGCCCACAAAAAGGGAAAACTACAGGCCAATATCACTGATGAACATAGATGCAGAAAACCTCAAAAAACAAACAAACAAACAAACAAAAAAAAAAAACAAGCAGAATCCAACAACATATCATACATCATGACCAAATGGGTTTTAACCCCAGGGATGCAAGGATTCTTCAATATTCACAAATCAATCAATGTGATACACCACATTAACAAATTGAAAGATAAAAAACATATGATTATCTTAATAGATTCAGAGAAAGCCTTTGACAAAATTCAATACCTATTTATGATAAAAACTCTCCAGAAGGAGGCATAGAAGGAACATAATTCAAAATAGTAAAAATCATATATAATAAGCCCACAGCAAACATGATCCTCAATGGTGAAAAATTGAAAGCATCTCCCCTAAAGTCAGGAACAAGACAAGGGTGTCCACGCTCAGCACCACTATTCAACATGGTTTGGGAAGTTTTAGCCATCAGAGAAGAAAAAGAAATAAAAGGAATCCAGAGTTAAAAAGAAGTAAAGCTCTCACTATTTGCAGATGACATGATCCTCTACATAGAAAACCCTAAAGACACCACCAGAAAATAATAGCAAATGAAGCAACTGACAAAGAATTAATCTCTGAAATATACAAGCAGGTCATGCAGCTCAACACCAGAAAAATAAACGACTCAGTCCAAAAGTGGGTCAAAGAACTAAACAGACATTTTTCCAAAGAAGACATACAGATGGCTAACAAAAATATGAAAATATGCTCAACATCACTCATTATCAGCGAAACGCAAATCAAAACCAAAATGAGGTACCATCTCATGTCAATCAGAATGGCTGCTATCCAAAAGTCTACAAACAATAAATGATGGAGGGGTGTGAAGAAAAGGGAACCTTCTTATACTGTTGGTGGGAATGCAAACTAGTATGACCACTATGGAGAACAGTGTGGAGATTCCTTAAAAAACTGGAAATAGAACTGTCATACAACTTAGCAATCCCACTGCTGGGCATAGACATGAGGAAACAAGAATTGAAAGAGACACATATACCCCAATGTTCATCACAGTACTGTTTACAGTAACTAGGACATGGAAGCAAGCTAGATGTCCATTGGCAGATGAATGGATAAGAAAGCTTTGCTACATATACACAGTGGATATTACTCAGCTATTGAAAAGAATGCACTTGAATCAATTCTAGTGATGTGGGTGAAACTGGAGCCTGTTATACAGAGTGAAGTAAGTCAGAAAGAAAGACACCAATACAGTATATTAACACACATATATATGAAATTTAGAAAGATGGTAATGACCACCCTATATGTGAGACAGCAAAAGAGACACAGAGATAATGGACAAACTTTTGGGCTCTGTGGGAGAAGGCCAGGGTGAGATGATTTGATAGAACAACATTGAAACATGTATATTACCATAAGTGAAATAGATGACCAGTTCAAGTTTGATGCATGAAACAGGGCACTCAAAGCGGGTGCACTGGGACAACCCAGAGGGATGGAATGGGGGGGGTGGGGATAGGAGGGGACTTCGGGCAGGGGGACACATGTACACCTGTGGCTGATTCATGTCAGTGAATGGCAAAAACCACCACAATATTGTAATTAGCCTCCAATTAAAATAGCTAAAATGATTTTTAAAAAAAGAATATTGGACTGTGTGTATCTCTTCAAATTATGATTTTCCCCAGATACATGTCCAGTAGTAGGATTACAAGATCATATGTTAGCCCTGTTTTTAGTTTTTTAAGTAACTTCCATATTGTTATCCATAGTGGCTGTACCAATTTACTTTCCCACCACAGTGTAGGAGGGTTTTCTTTTCTCCACACCCTCTCTAGCAGTTATTGTTTGTAGATATTTTAATGATGGCCATTCTTAATGATGTGAGGTGATACCTCATTGCAATTTTATTTGCACTTCTGTAATAATTAGTGACAAATTTCCTCTTCTTGGGCTCTAAAATCACTGCAGATGGTGACCGCAGCCATAAAATCAGAAGATTACTTCTTGGCAGAAAAGCTGTGACAAACCTAGATGGTGTGTTGAAAAGCAGAGACATGACTCTGCTGACAAAAGTCTGTATAGTCTAGGCTATGGTCTTCCCAGTGGTCACCTATGGTTTTGAGCTGGACCATAAAAAAGACAGAGTGTAAAATAATTGATGCTTTTAAACTGTGGTTCTGGAGAAGACTCCTGAGAATTCCTTGGACAGCAAGAAGCTCAAACCAATCAATCTTAAGGGAAATCAACCCAAAATACTCATTGGAAGGACTAATGTTGAAGCTGATGTCCCAATATTTTGGTCACCTGATGAAAACAGCTGACTCACTGGAAATGTCCCTGATGCTGGGATAGATTGATGGCAGATGGGGAAGAGGGCATAAGATGATGAGACGGATGGATGGCATCACCATTGCAATGGACATGAACTTGGGCAAACTTCAGGAAATGGTGAGGGACAGGGAGGCCTGAGTTGCTGCAGTCCATGGAGTCTCAAAGAGTTGGACATGACTGAGTGGCTGAACAAAACAAAACAATGATTAGTGATGCTGAGCACAGCATCTTTCCTTGTGATTCTTGGTCATCTGTATGTCTTCTTTTCAGAAATGTTTAAATTTTCTACCCATTATTTATTGTATTGTTTGTTTGATATTGAGCCACATGAACTGTTGGTAAATTTCAGAGGTTAATTCCTTGTTGATTGCTTAATTTGTAAATATTTTCTCCGTCTGTGGGTTGTCCTTCTGTTTTATGATTTATTTTGCCCATATTTTAAGTTTGATTAAATCCTTTTTTTTAAATTTTTTTTACTTTCATTATTCTAAGAGGTAAAACAAAAAAGATCTCACTGCAATCAATGTCAGAGTGTGTTCTACCTATGTTTTCTTCTAAGAGTTTTATAGTATCTAGCCCTACGTTTCAGTCTCTAATTCATTATGAGTTATTTTTGTGTATGGTTTTAGAGAGTGTTCTAATTTCATTCTTTTACATGTGTCTGTCCAGTTTTCCCACCATCACTCATTGAAGAGATTATCTTTTGTCTATTATATATTCTTGGCTCCTTTGTCATGTTAGTTGACCTTATGGGTGTGGGTTTATCTCTGGACTTTCTATTCTGTTCAATTGGTCTGTATTTCTGTTCTTGTGCCATTATCATATACTGTTTGGATTAGTGTAGGTTTGTAGTATAGTTTTAAATCAGAGGGCCTGATCACTCCAGGTCTGCCTTTTCTTTTCAAGATTGCTTTGGCTGTTCATAATCTTTTGCATTCCCATACAAATTGTAAAATTTTTTGGCTCTAATTCCATGAAAAATGCCATTGGTAGTTTGATAGGGATTTCATTGAATCTGTAGATAAGTTCGAGTTGTACAGTCATTTTGACAAAATTGATTGGAACATGGTATGCCTCTCCACCTGTTCGTGTCATCCTTGAATTCTTCACTAATATCTTATAATTTTCTGAGTACATGACTTTTGCCTCCTTTAGGTAGGTTTGTTCCTAGGTATTTTATTCTTTTTCACCTGATGGCAAAAGGAATTTTTCCTTAATTTCTCTTTCTGATTTTTTATTGTTAGTGTATAGGAATGAAAGTTACTTCTGAGCATTGATTCTGTATCCTGCAACATTAAAAAATTAACTCATGAGCTCTAATAGCTTTGTGATAGCATTTTTAGGATTTTATATGTAAAGTATCAGCTGCAGTGACAGTTTTACCTCTTTCTTCCATTGTGGATTACTTTTATTTCCTTTTCTTCTCTGATTGATGTGGGTAATACTTTCAAAACTATGTTGAATAAAACTGACAATAGTGGTTATCTTTGTCTTCTTCCTTATGCTAAGGAAAATAATTTTAGGTTCTCACCATTGAGAATGATATTTGCTGTGGATTTGTCATATATTGTCTTTATTATGTTGAGATATGTTCTATGCCTACATTCTTGGACAAGGGGTATCTCCTTACCACCACCGTTCCTGACCTTCAATGTGGGATAGCTCCTCTAGGCCCTCCTGTGCCTTCCAAGCCACCACTCCTCGGGTTGCTCCTCCCAGCCACCAGCCCTGGCCTTGGGCATGGGTGGCTCCTCCCAGCTGCCGCCCCTGGCCTCGGGCTCGGGGTGGCTCCTCAAGGTCAGCTCCCCTGGCCTCTGGCACGAGGTGGCTTCTCCTGCCCGCCCCTGATCTCGGACGTGGGGTGTCTCCTCCCAGCCACCACTGACCTCGGACACTGGGTAGCTCCTCTTGGCCATTCCTGCGTCGTCGCAGCCTGTCACTCTAGGCCGCTGTCCCTGACCTCAGACGTGGGGTAGCTCCTCTCAGCCGCGTTTAGTGAGCCGGCTCGCAGCCGCCTGCGTTTAGTGAGTCAGCTCGCAGCCGAGTGGCTGTGCTTTGCTGGAGCAGCTGTGAAGAGATACCCCACGCCAAGGTAAGAGAAACCCAAGTAAGATAGTAAGTGTTGCAAGAGGGCATCAGAAGGCAGACACACTGAAACCATACTCACAGAAATCTAGTCAATCTAATCACACTAGGACCACAGCCTTATCTAACTCAATGAAACCAAGCCATGCCTGTGGGGCAACCCAAGACGGGTGGATCATGGTGAAGAGGCCTGATAGAATGTGGTCCACTAGAGAAGGGAATGGCAAACCACTTCAGTATTCTTGCCTTGAGAACCCCATGAACAGTAGGAAAAAGCAAAATGATAGGATACCAAAAGAGGAACTCCCCAGGTCATTAGGAGCCCAATATGCATCAGTGGAGAAATAACTCCAGAAAGAATGAAGGGATGGAGCCAAAGCAAAAACAATACCCAGCCGTGGATGTGACTGGTGATAGAAGCAAGGTCCGATGCTGTAAAGAGCAATATTGCATAGGAACCTGGAATGTCAGGTCCATGAATCAAGGCAAATTGGAAGTGGTCAAACAAGAGATGGCGAGGGTGAACGTCGACATTCTAGGAATCAGCGAACTAAAATTGACTGGAATGGGTGAATTTAACTCAGATGACCATTATATCTACTACTGTGGGCAGGAATCCCTCAGAAGAAATGGAGTAGCCATCATGGTCAACAAAAGAGTCTGAAATGCAGTACTTGGATGCAATCTCAAAAACGACAGAATGATCTCTGTTCATCTCCAAGGCAAACCATTCAGTATCACAATTATCCAAGTCTATGCCCCAACCAGTAATGCTGAAGAAACTGAAGTTGAATGGTTTTATGAAGACCTACAAGATCTTTTAAAACTAACACCCAAAAGAGATGTCCTTTTCATTATAGGGGACTGGAATGCAAAAGTAGGAAGTCAAGAAACATCTGGAGTAACAGGCAAATTTGGCCTTGGAATGTGGAATGAAGCAGGGCAAAGACTAATAGAGTTTTGCCAAGAAAATGCACTGGTCATAGCAAACACCCTCTTCCAGCAACACAAGAGAAAATTCTACACATGGACATCACCAGATGGTCAACACCAAAATCAGACTGATTATATTCTTTGCAGCCAAAGATGGAGAAGCTCTATACAGTCAACAAAAGCAAGACCGGGAGCTGACTGTGGCTCAGATCATGAACTCCTTATTGCCAAATTCAGACTCAAATTGAAGAAAGTAGGGAAAACCGCTGGACCATTCAGGTATGATCTAAACCAAATCCCTTATGATTATACAGTGGAAGTGAGAAATAGATTTAAGGGTCTAGAACTGATAGATAGAGTGCCTGATGAACTATGGAATGAGGTTTGTGACATTGTACAGGAGACGGGGATGAAGACCATCCCCATGGAAAAGAAATGCAAAAAAGCAAAATGGCTGTCTGGGGAGGCCTTACAAATAGCTGTGAAAAGAAGAGAGGCAAAAAGCAAAGGAGAAAAGGAAAGATATAAGCATCTGAATGCAGAGTTCCAAAGAATAGCAAGAAAAGATAAGAAAGCCTTCCTTAGCGATCAATGCAAAGAAATAGAGGAAAAGAATACAATGGGAAAGACTACAGATCTCTTCAAGAAATTAGAGATACCAAGGGAACATTTCATGCAAAGATGGGCTCGATAAAGGGCAGAAATGGTATGGACCTAACAGAAGCAGAAGATATTAAGAAGAGGTGGCAAGAATACACAGAAGAAGTGGACAAAAAAGATCTTCACGACCCAGATAATCATGATGATGTGATCACTAATCTAGAGCCAAGCATCTTGGAAAGTGAAGTCAAGTGGGCCTTAGAAAGCATCACTATGAACAAAGCTAGTGGGGGTGGTGGAATTCCAGTTGAGCTATTTCAAATCCTGAAAGATGATGCTGTGAAAGTGCTGCACTCAATATGCCAGTAAGTTTGGAAAACTCAGCAGTGGCCACAGGACTGGAAAATGTCAGTTTTCATTCCAATTCCAAAGAAAGTAAATGCCAAAGAATGCTCAAACTACTGCACAATTGCACTCTTCTCACATGGTAGTAAAGTAATGTTCAAAATTCTCCAAGCCAGGCTTCAGCAATACGTGAACGTGAACTCCCTGATGTTCAAGCTGGTTTTAGAAAAAGCAGAGGAACCAGAGATCAAATTGCCAACATCCGCTGGATCATGGAGAAAGCAAGAGAATTCCAGAAACACATCTATTTCTGCTTTATTGACTATGCCAACACCTTTGACTGTGTGGATCACAATAAACTGTGGAAAATTCTGAAAGAGATGGGTATACCAGACCACCTAACCTGCCTCTTGAGAAATCTGTATCTAGGTCAGGAAGCAACAGTTAGAACTGGACATGGAACAACAGACTGGTTCCAAATAGGAAAAGGAGTACGTCAAGGCTGTATCTAGTCACCCTGCTTATTTAACTTATATGCAGAGTACATCATGAGAAAAGCTGGACTGGATGAAACACAAGCTGGAATCAAGATTGCCAGGAGAAATATCAATAACCTCAGATATGCAGATGACACCACCCTTATGGCAGAAAGTGAAGAGGAGCTAAAAAGCCTCTTGATGAAAGTGAAAGAGGAGAGTGTAAAAGTTGGCTTAAAGCTTAACATTCAGAAAACAAAGATCATGGCATCTGGTCCCATCACTTCATGGGAAATAGATGGGGAAACAGTGGAAACAGTGTCAGACTTCATTTTGGGGGGCTCCAACATCACTGCAGATGGTGATTGCAGCCATGAAATTAAAAGATGCTTACTCCTTGGAAGGAAAGTTATGACCAACCTAGATAGCATATTCAAAAGCAGAGAATTACTTTGCCGACTAAGGTCCACCTAGTAAAGGCTATGGTTTTTCCTGTGGTCATGTATGGATGTGAGAGTCAGACTGTGAAGAAGGCTGAGTGCCAAAGAATTGATGCGTTTGAACTGTGGTGTTGGAGAAGACTCTTGAAGGTCCCTTGGACTGCAAGGAGATCCAACCAGTCCATTCTGAAGGAGATCAGCCCTGGGATTTCTTTGGAGGGAATGATGCTAAAGCTGAAGCTCCAGTACTTTGGCCACCTCATGAGAAGAGTTGACTCATTGGAAAAGACTCTGACGCTGGGAGGGATTGGGGGCAGGAGGAGAAGGGAACGACAGAGGGTGAGATGGCTGGATGGCATCACGGACTCGATGGACGTGAGTCTGAGTGAACTCCGGGAGATGGTGATGGACAGGGAGGCCTGGCGTGCTGCGATTCATGGGGTCCCAAAGAGTCGGACATGACTGAGCGACTGAACTGAACTAATGCCTACATTCTCAAGATTTTGTATCATAAATGTTGAATTTTACTAAAAACTTTTTCTGCATCTATTGGGATAATCATATGAAATTTATACTTCAGTTTGGTAGTATGGTGCAGCACATTGATTGATTTCCGTATAATAAAGAATCCTTGCTTCCCTGAGATAAATCCCATTTGATTATGGCGTATAATGCTTTTAACGTATTGTTGGATTTGGATTCCTAATATTTTGTGGAGGGTTTCTGTGTCTATGTTCCCCAGTGATATTGGTCTGCAATTTACCTTTTGGTTTTTTATTTGTATCGTTTTGATAATTGGGTGATGTTGGCTTCATAGAATGTGCTTTGATGTGATCCTTTCTCTGCAATATTTTGGAATAGTTACAAAGTAATGGTGATAACTCTTCTTTAGATGTTTGAGAGAATTTATTTGTGAAGCCATCTGGCTCTAGACTTTTGTTTGTTTGAAATATTTAAATCCCAGTTTCATAATCACTATTGTGATTGATCTGTTTCTATTTTCTATTTCGTCCTGGTTCAGTCTTAGAAGAAGTTTGTACCTTTCCAAGAACTTGCTCATTTCTTCTGGGTTGTCTATTTTGTTGTATTGTTGCTTGTAGTAATCTTTTATGATCTTCTGTATTTCTTTGGTATCTGTTGAAGCTTCTCTGTTTCAGTTTCAAATTCAATTCATTTGAGTCCTCTCCCTCTTTTCTTCATAAGTCTAGCTAAAGGTTTCTCCCTCTTTTCTTCATAAGTCTAGCTAAAGGTTTATTATATATATTTTTTTATCTTCCCAAAGAACCAGATGTTTAATTTCATTGGTCTTTGTTATTGGTTCCTTCATTTCTATTTCATTTATTTAAGCTTTTGTCATTAATATTTTCTTCCTTTTACTACTTTTGGGTTTTGTTTATTCTTCTTCTTTTTTTTTTTTTTAGTCGCTTTTAGGTATAAGGTTACGTTATTTTTGATTTTTCTTTTTTGCTGAGGTAAAATTATATTGAATTTTTTCCAGAGGTAAAATTTCCTCTTAGAACATCCTCTGATGCATCCCATGGGTTTTGGATTTCTCTGCTTTAAATTTCCTTTGTCTCTAGGTTTAAAAAAATTTTTTTCTGTGGTTTTGTTAGTGATCCATTGGTTTTTTAGTAGAATATTGTTTAGCCTCCATGTTCTTGACTTTTTTACATTTATTTTTTGTAGTGAATTTCTAGTCTCATAGAATTGTATATGGAAAAGATGCTTGATTTGATTTCAATTTTCTTAAGTTTACAAAGGCTTGCACTGTGGTCCAGCATGTGCTCAGCCCTGGAGAATGTTCCATATGCACTTGCTGCTACTGCTGCTAAGTCACTTCAGTTGTGTCCGACTCTGTGTGACCCCATAGATGGCAGCCCACCAGGCTCCCCCATCCCTGGGTTGCCATTTCCTTCTCCAATGCATGAAAGTGAAAAGTGAAAGTAAAGTCACTCAGTCGTGTCCAACGCTCAGCGACCCCATGGACTGCAGCCTTCCAGGCTCCTCCGTCCATGGGATTTTCCAGGCAGGAGTACTGGAGTGGGGTGACATTGCCTTCTCTGATATGCACTTGAGTAGAATATATATTCTGCTGCTTTTGAATTAAATGCTCTATAAATAAGAATTAAGTTTGTGTCTTGTCGTTTAAGCCTTGTTTTTCCTCATTGTCTATGTGGATGGTCTCCATTGTTGTATGCGGGGTGTTGAAGATACCCTCTAGTATTGTGTTACTGTTGATTTCTCTTCTTACGGCTCTTAGTGATTGTCTAATATATTGAGTGCTCTGATGTTGGATGCATATATATGCACAATTGTTATATCTTCTTTTGGAATTGATTCCTTTATCATTAGGTAGTTTCCTTCTTGTCTCTTGAAACAGTTTTCATTTTAAAGTCTATTTTGTCTCATATGTTATGCCAGCTTTCTTTTAATTTCCACTTGAATGGAATATCTATTTCCATCCTCTCACTTTTGGTCTGTATGTGTCCCTATATCTGAAGTGTTTCTCCTGTAGACAGCATATATATGGATCTTGTTTTTCTATCTCTTCAACCATCTATGTCTTTTGCTTGGAACATGTACTTTATTTACAGTTAAGGTATTTATTAATTTTGTTTGGGACTCTCTCCTCTTCCCAGACCTGAGTGTTTCCTTTCTCATGTTAGCCTAGTTTTTGGCTATAATATCTTCAAATATTTTTTCAGGTGCTTTCTTTTTCTCTTCTCCTCACATCCCCATAATATGAAGGTTGTTGCATTTAATGTTGTCCCAGAGGTCATAGAGACCGTCTTCATTTTTTTCATTCTTCCTTTATTCTGTTCTGTGGCAGTGTTTTCTACTACTCTGTCTTCAGTTCACTTATTTTTTCTTCTGGCTCAGTAATTCTGCTATCAATTCCTTCTTGTGAATTTTCATTTCAGCTACTGTATTGTTCAACTGCTTGTTCTTTAAATCTTCTATCTCCCTGTTAAACATTTCATGTATATTGTTGATCTGTGCCTCCGTTCTTCTTCTGAGATTTGGATCATCTTTACTAACATACTTCGTATTCTTTTTCAGGTAGATTGTATATCTCATCTTCATTTAGTTGTTCTTTTGGTTTTGCATCTTTTTCCTTTCTTTTGCAACATATTTCTCTGTCATCTCATTTTATAACTTTCCATGTTTGTGGTCTTCTTTCTCAAGCTGCAGAATCACAGTTCTTGCTTTTGGTGTCTGCCCCATGGTGGATGTAGTTGGTCCATGGGTTTTTGTAGGCTTCCTGATGGAAAGAAATGATAAATGTCCTATGGTGTGTAGAGCTGGATCTTATTCCTCTGAGGGATAGGGTCATGTCAAGTGGTGTGTTTTGAGGTGTTTGTGAGCTCAGTATGACTTTATGCAGCCTGTCTTCTGATGGTTGGTGTTGTGTTCCTATCTTTGTTGTTTGTCCTGAGGCTTTCCAGCCTAGAACTGCAGGTCGTTGGGTGGGGCCAAATCTGGGTGCTGAAATGCAGGCCTCTGGGAAAACTCGCTCTGATCAGTATTCCCTGGGGCTTTTACTACCAGTTCCCTTGCCCTTACATTGAGCTACAGTCAAACTTTGCCTTCCCAGAAGACATTTCAAGACCCCAGGTAGGTTTAACCTGGGGTCCTTTAGAATACTGTTTTGTCCTGGGTCCCAGTGGATGTGAGATCTTGTGTGCACTCTCGAAGAATTGAGTGTGTGTTTCCCCCATCCTTGTGGAGCTCCCACACTCATGCTCTGCTGATTTTCAAGGCTAAATGCTCTGTGGGTTCTTCTTCCCAATGCAAGACTTGCATGCTATCTTGAAGGGATACTTTTATGGGGAAAGTCCCTGTATGGACTGTGTGGGATTTATATTTTTGGTGTGAGGGCTGCTTTTAGTATAGATGTCTGCCACCTCTTTCCTCAGTGTATGCTGGAAGTTTTCCTCTTGATAGAACCTGTGATTGATATTGTGGTGACTAGAACCTTCACTCTATATTGGGAAGGGCATCCTCTTTTCTCTGTGGTTGTCACTGCCCTGTCAGAGGTTTGGTCTGCTCGCTAGTCGTTGCAGTAGGGCCCCCAGATCTGTTTCTTAGCTGTTTCTCTGATTTGTGGTGTGAAGTAGGTGGGATTTTAGTACCCCTACTTGGAGGGAAACCACTGTATTCCTCCCATGGTTCTGTTACCTGTGGGTGTGTTCTGTTATGTCATCTTTAACCTGTTGTGCAAGCTCTCAGATTACAGTGTTGTTGGCACTGCTTTCGGCCCTAGCTTAACTGTGGGTTTGCTGGCAATTGGCCCTGATGTTTCTCAGATGTTGTTTTTACCAGGCCATCAGCACAGATCCACTGAAGTCAGATTCAAGAGTTGCAGTAATATGAATATGGACCTGCTGTGGGCACTATGTGGTGCTTAGACTCTGGCCTGACACAACTCTTGCATGTATATTACCACAAAGTCTACAAGTGCTAAAACTAGGCCCATCTTGGCTACAAGAGCACTCATTATCTGTTTGATGTTTTGTCAGCTCTGAGTTTACAAACCCAGTTGTGGGGATGTCAATTCACAAGTAGCTGTGAGAAGATATTTCAGCTTTTCTTCCTTAGTTGCAGAGCCCCTGAGGCTCTGCTATATTTTCAACATCACCTCTGCATGTGGGTGCCCACAAGGGTCTGCTTCTGAGGCTTCCCCAAAGCACATGAGTCCACCTCAGTGAGGATGGGGCATGGAGACAGTGGCAGCTGGAGTTGCAAGAGTGCCAACCATGGCAGGGAAATTGTTCAGGGGAGAAGGTGGTGGTTAGCAGGGTCACAGAAATACATGCTGTGGCCAGGACATAGTGTGGAGGAGGAGGTGGTGTTCATCAGCATCACAGGAGCCCCCAGTCGGGATGGGTTTTGTTGCATAGCCAGCCCTGGTGGGTACGGGTGACATGGGAAAGGTGGTGGACAAGGGAGCAAAAGAGCTGGCCCTGGCAGGAGCCCTTTCTTGTTCATCCTATCCAAAAAGCTGGGATTTGCTTGTGGAGAAAGAGGAAAAATGGCATCACCGCCTATTGTGCATTACTCCACAATGGCTCTTTACTTCTATGGAAGTTCAAGTTTTCTCCACAAGCATTCCCAATTGTGGATTTTCTCATTCCCATCTCCTCAGACTGTCTCCTTACATCTCCAAGAGTCCTCTTCTAGCGTTTGTTCTCCAGACCTCATGTTTCAACATCCAGCCCCTGTCTGCAGCAGTGGACACACGTCTTAGGATAGTGCATGTAGGGTTGTGGCATGAACCATCTGTGCACATCTCATTCTGTCCTGCTTGCCACAGACCATTTGCCATGCTCTCCTCCAATTCTGTTCCAAATGATCTCCTACTGGTGAAGGTGTTTCCCCAGATGTGATAATCTTTTTTCTCCTTCAACTCTCTCTCTAGAGGCACAGGTCCTTTCCTGCTTCCTGTCCTCTTCCTTTCCTCTTCTTTCTTTCATCTTACCCAGTTATACAGGGATTCTTTTTATCCTTTTAGGTATCCAAGGTCCTCTGTTAGGGTTATGCTAGAGCTCTGTGGGAATTGCCCCATTTATAGATGTGTTTTTGATACACTTGTGGCAGAGATGAACTCCATGTCCTCCTACTCCTCCACCCTCTTGACTCAATCAAATACATTTTAAAAACCCTGCAACTGTACTCTCCTCCCCTCTTGATTATTTTTGATATCATATTTTACATCTAATTGTTTTGTGTATCCCTTAACTACTTACTGTGAATATAGATTCTTGTACTACTTTTGTCTTTTAACCTCCCTACTAGCTTTGTATGTTGATGACTTCCTACCTTTACTGTGTGTTTGCCTTTACTGATGAGCTTTTTCATTTTGTAATTTTCTTGTTTCTAGTTGTGGTCTTTCACGTTCACCTAAAAAAGTTCCTTTAACATTCGTTATAAAGTCAGTTTGGTAGTGCTAAACTCTTTTAGTTTTTGCTTGTCTGTAAAGCTTTATATTTCTCCATAAAATCTCAACAAAAGCTTTGCTAGGTAGAGTATTGTTGGTTGTAGGCTTTTCCATTTCATCAGTTTAAATATATCATGCACTCTTTTCTGGTTTGCAGAGTTTCTCCTGACATATCAGCTGGAGTTCCTTTTTCTGTTTTACCCTTGCTGTTTTTAATATTCTCTCTTTATCTTTCATTTTTTCATTTTAATTAAAATGTATCTTGGTGTGTTCCTCTGAGTTCAAACCGGGGCTCTCTGAACTTGTGGACTTGAGTTACTTCCCCCATCCACCCCCAGGTTAGGGAGGTGTTCAAATATGCCCTCAAATATTTTCTCAGGCCCTTTCTCTTTTCTTTCTGGGGCCCCTATAATGCGAATATTAGTGAACCTGATGCTTTTCCAAAAGTTTCTTAACATTTCCTTAATTTTTTCATTTATTTTTCTTTTCAACTGGAGTGATTTCCACTACTCGGTCTTACACTTCACTGATCCATTCTTTTGTTTTATTTAGTCTACTATTGATCCCTCATAGTGTATTTTTAATTTCAGTTATTGTATTCATGTCTGTTTGTTCTTTGTATTTTCTATCTCTCTGTTAAAAATCTTCTTAACTTTTTGCTCTGTGTAACCAGTCTCCTCCTTAGTTCTTTGATCATCTTTCTGATCACTACCCTGTACACTTTCCTAGGTAGATTGCCTATCTCCACTTCCCTTAGTTTCTCTTCTGGGGTTTTGTCTATTTCCTTCATGTGGGACATAGTACTCTGCCACCTCTCTTTGTCTAAGTTACTATTTGTATTTTTATGTATATTAGTTATGTTTTTTGATAAGTAGAGTAGCTTGTTTAAGAGACATCCTATGCATCCCAGCAGTTTTCTCCCCCACTTGTCATTCAGCTGTAAACTTGAGGGATTCCTCATAAGAGGGCCACATGGGTCCTTCTGTTGTGGCAGGCTGACTATCTGCACAGTCTGGTAGACTTGGTTGGCCCCTAACATGGTTGGTTGCCAGGCTTTGCTTTATGTGGTTGCTGCCAGCTACTGTTTCAGGGTCAGGTCACAAGAAGGCTGCCTGCAGAAACCTAGGGGGACATTGGTCTAGTGCTGGATCCCTGATGTGTGGATTCTGGGTCTTAAAACTCCAGGGCTATTGTCCTCCCACTGGTGGGTGAAGTCAGATCCTTGGGTTAGTTAGTGCTGAACAACTAGCAGACAGAGACAATTCCTGGCTGCAGAGCCTAGGAGTCCCAGAGCTTGTTTCAGAGAGTTGGTTTAGGGGATGGTTCCTAACAGTTAGGTATGTGTTCTGATGTGTCCCAAAGCCTGCATTGGTCTGCTAATGGGCTGGCCAGGGTCCCTCTGGTCCTAAAGTAGGTTTGACTTCCATAGGAGTCCTGGGTTTGCAGCTTACCATATAATGGTTTTCTTGCATCTGGTATCTGCCCCCTGGCAGGTGAAGCTCATGAAGAGTTCCTGAGGGCAGGGCTCATGTCTGCCCACTGGTGGGTAAAGCTGGGTATTAATACTCTTGTGGGCATGGCTATGGCTAGGGACAGGTCTAGAGGCAGCTGAGGGATCAGAAATCCTTTAGCCAGCATGTCTACTAATGGTTGAAACAGTATCCCTGCCCTTTTAGCTGAATGGCCTGAGATGTTCCAGCACTGACACTTATAGGCTCTTGGGTGGGGCCAGGTTTTGGTGCTAATGAGCTGGAGGGATGACACCAAAATGGAAGCTTCTAGCACCAGTGTTTATATGGTAGAATGTTCCAAAATATGCCTGACACCAGTGTCTATGTACCCAGGGTATGCTGCAGCTATCCCCCTACCACCACCTTTCTGGGAGACTCTCTAAACCCAACAGGCAGATGTGACCCAGGCACGTATTAAATTACTGCTTTTGCCATGAGTCTTGGTGCATTTGAGATTCTGTATGCACCTTTTAGACAAAGCTGTGGTCCTAGTGTGATTAGATTGACTAGGTTTCTGTGAGTATGGTTTCAGTGTGTCTGCCCTCTGATGCCCTCTTGCAACACCTACCATCTTACTTGGGTTTCTCTTACCTTGGGAGTGGGGTATCCCTTCATGGCTGCTCCACCAAAGCGCAGATGCTGCTCCTTAACTTGGACGAGGGGTATCCTCACTGCCGCCCTTCCTGACAATCAAAGTGGGTCATGGTGGAGAGGTTTGACAGAATGTGGTCCACTGGAGAAGGGAATGGCAAACCACTTCAGTATTCTTGCCTTGAGAACCCCGTGTTCAGTATGAAAAGGCAAAATGATAAGATACTGAAAGAGGAACTCCTCAGGTCAGTAGGTGCCCAAAATGCTACTGGAGATCAGTGGAGAAATAACTCCAGAAAGAATGAAGGGATGGAGCCAAAGCAAAAACAATACCCAGCCGTGGATGTGACTGGTGATAGAAGCAAGGTCCGATGCTGTAAAGAGCAATATTGCATAGGAACCTGGAATGTCAGGTCCATGAATCAAGGCAAATTGGAAGTGGTCAAACAGGAGATGGCAAGAGTGAATGTCAACATTCTAAGAATCAGCGAGCTAAAATGGACTGGAATGGGTGAATTTAACTCAGATGACCATTATATCTACTACTGCGGGCAGGAATCCCTCAGCAGAAATGGAGTAGCCATCATGGTCAACAAAAGAGTCTAAAATGCAGTACTTGGATGCAATCTCAAAAACGACAGAATGATCTCTGTTCATCTCCAAGGCAAACCATTCAGTATCACAATTATCCAAGTCTATGCCCCAACCAGTAACGCTGAAGAAGTTGAAGTTGAACCATTCTATGAAGACCTACAAGACCTTTTAGAACTAACACCCAAAAAAGATGTCCTTTTCATTATAGGGGCCTGGAATGCAAAAGTAGGAAGTCAACAAACACCTGGAGTAAAAGGCAAATTTGGCCTTGGAATGTGGAATGAAGCAGGGCAAAGACTAAAAGAGTTTTGCCAAGAACAAGCGCTGGTCATAGCAAACACCCTCTTCCAGCAACACAAGAGAAGACTCTACACATGGACATCACCAGATGGTCAACACCGAAATCAGATTGATTATATTCTTTGCAGCCAAAGATGGAGAAGCTCTATACAGTCAACAAAAACAAGACCAGGAGCTGACTGTGGCTCAGATCATGAACTCCTTATTGCCAAATTCAGACTTAAATTGAAGAAAGTAGGGAAAACTGCTAGGCCATTAAAGTATGACCTAAATAAAATCCCTTATGATTATACAGTGGAAGTGAGATATAGATTTAAGGTTCTAGAACTGATAGATAGAGTGCCTGATGAACTATGGAATGAGGTAGAACTGATAGATAGAGTGCCTGATGAACTATGGAATGAGGTTCATGACATTGTACAGGAGACAGGGATCAAGACCATCCCCATGGAAAAGAAATGCAAAAAAGCACAATGGCTCTCTGGGGAGGCCTTACAAATAGCTGTGAAAAGAGAGGTGAAAAGCCTAGGAGAAAAGGAAAGATATAAGCATCTGAATTCAGAGTACCAGAGAATAGCAAGAAGAGATAAGAAAGCCTTCTTCAGCGATCATTGTAAAGAAATACAGGAAAAGAGCAGAATGGGAAAGACTAGAGATCTCTTCAAGAAAATTAGAGATACCAAGGGAATATTTCATGCAAAGATGGGCTCGATAAAGGACAGAACTGGTCTGGACCTAACAGAAGCAGAAGATATTAAGAAGAGGTGGAAAGAATACACAGAAAAACTGTACAAAAAAGATCTTCATGACCCAGATAATCATGATGGTGTGATCACTCATCTAGAGCCAGATATCCTGGAATGGGAAGTCAAGTGGGCCTTAGAAAGCATCACTACGAACAAAGCTGGTGGAGGTGATGGAATTCCAGGTGAGCTATTTCAAATCCTGAAAGATGATGCTATGAAAGTGCTGCACTCAATATGCCAGCAAATTTGGAAAACTCAACAGTGGGCACAGGACTGGAAAAGCTCAGCTTTCCTTCCAATCCCAAAGAAAGGCAATGCCAAAGAATGCTCAAACTACTGCACAATTGCACTCATCTCACATGCTAGTAAAGTAATGCTCAATGTTCTCCAAGCCAGGCTTCAGCAATAGGTGAACTGTGAACTTCCAGATGTTCAAGCTGGTTTTACAAAAGGCAGAGGAAACAGAGATCAAATTGCCAACATCTGCTGGATCATGAAAAAGCAAGAGAGTTCCAGAAAATCATCTCTTTCTGCTTTATTGACTATGCCAAAGCCTTTGACTGTGTGGATCACAATAAGCTGTGGAAAATTCTGAAAGAGATGGGGATACCAGACCACCTGACCTGCCTCTTGAGAAATCTGTATACAAGTTGCCGGGGTCCAGGCCCAGTGCCTCCAGGGTGATTTGAAGGTGGGAATGGAGTCGGTGTCCTTGGAAAAATACATATTTAATTACAGAGATATAGAGAGATTAGAAATGGATAGTGTAGTAGGAAAATTAGTGGAGTAAAAGAGGCTGAATAACTTGGTTTACGTGGAATAGCATCCATGCTCCAGATTGGAATTCAGCCAGAAAAATGGGGAGTAAGAAAGAACGATATGGGGGTATCAGTCTTTCCGGAAACTGATCCGATTTCTTTATTTTTGGATTTGCTTATATACCTTTTGTTACACATAGGGATGAATACAGAGTCACGCGGGGGTCAGCAGTCCTGACCTTTATCAAAATCAGGTGCTTCACATAAAAAGGTCTTAGGGATTTTACTTCATCTTCTGGCCATGAGACCTGCTTACATTTTATGATCCTTTCTTTCTGATAGCCAAAAAACTTATTTCTTCCAAGTGTGTTTTTTCTTAAACAAGGCACCACCCTCCAAATAAAGTTATATTCCTATAGGGTGAGGGTATAGTGAGTTACAGTCAAGAAAGGAATTTATTTAACCCAAAGTTAACATGATTAATCTTAAAGGTTAATACTTATTTCTCCTATATGCTAGTTATAGTCATTATAAGGGCAGGGAACATGGAGATTTAGCAGCAAACATCAACCCAACAAATGAAAATCCTTTCACCAATGTTCCCCTTAAGATCTATTTAGTCTTAAGATAGTGATAAAGTTACATTTTTACATAGCAAGGACACAGTGATTTATAACAAAGTACCGTGATCTATTACAAAACAGAAAATTCATTAACTCAAAAAGTCTAGTATTGCTAACCTTAAAAACTACTATATTTCCTTTTCTATATTCCAAATACATTAATATATTCCCAGGTGCCTAAGGATATGGAGGCCTGGCGGCAATCATTGACTCAACAATGAGAAAAACCCTATGCTAATTAAGACTCTCAAAATACTCCAAAACTCTCTGTGCTGTTTATGGTTGAGAGGTAGTAAACAATCATGTGCATAGTGGCAGGAGTATGGATAATCCTGTCACAGAAGCTAGCCTGTCAGCAGAGAGGTTTGACCTGAAACACCCTTGTCACACCCAGGGCAGGGAATTAGCAGCAATTATTGGCACAACAAATGAAAAACCCTTCACCAATATAATTCCTAACCAACCCACTATACTAATAACTTCCAACTCCCCAAAAGAATTTGCCTTTAGTAAGTCTAAAACATCTCGTGCCTCTCAGATTGGGAGGCTGTAAACAATCACATGTGGCCTGATGAACCTATACAGGCAGGCTAGATAACCTTCAGAAGAGTCCGTAAGCTGAAACACTCTTGTCATGCCCAGGAATTTTTATTGACTTGGAGCTGCACGTTAACTCCTTCTCCGAGAGAAACGGTTATGGGGGAGAGCCCCCCGGTAAAGTCAGAGGTGTAGGTGAGAGCATAAAACAGACTCTGGTTTTGGGGTAGATACTCTGGAACAGGGGGTTTCCTGAGGCTTGATCATGCCTTCGCATATGCCAAGCCTCCTTCCTCATGACCTTTGCCATGGGTGGAGTTCCTCACGCTGGCCCCCGGCAGGTCAGGAAGCAACAGTTAGAACTGGACATGGAACAACAGACTGGTTCCAAATAGGAAAAGGAGTACGTCAAGGCTGTATATTGTCACCCTGCTTATTTAACTTCTATGCAGAGTACATCATGAGAAAACCTGGAATGGAAGAAACACATGCTGGAATCAAGATTGCCAGGAGAAATATCAATAACCTCAGATATGCAGATGACACCACCCTTATGGCAGAAAGTGAAGAGGAACTAAAAAGCCTCTTGATGAAAGTGAAATAGGAGGGTGAAAAAGTTGGCTTAAAGCTCAACATTCAGAAAACGAAGATCATGGCATCTGGTCCCGTCACTTCATGGGAAATAGATGGGGAAAAAAGTGGAATCAGTGTCAGACTTTATTTTTCTGGGCTTCAAAATCACTGCATGTACTGACTGCAGCAATGAAATTAAAAGATGCTTACTGCTTAGAAGGAAAGTTATGACCAACCTAGATAGCATATTTAAAAGCAGAGACATTACTTTGCCGACTAAGGTCCATCTAGTCAAGGCTATGGTTTTTCCTGTGGTCGTGTATGGATGTGAGAGTCAGACTGTGAAGAAGGCTGAGTGCCGAAGAATTGATGCATTTGAACTGTGGTGTTGGAGAAGACTCTTGAGAGTCCCGTGGACTGCAAGGAGATCCAACCAGTCCATTCTGAAGGAGATCAGCCCTGGGATTTCTTTGGAAGGAATGATGCTAAAGCTGAAACTCCAGTACTTTGGCCACCTCATGAGAAGAGTTGACTCATTGGAAAAGGCTCTGATGCTGGAAGGGATTGGGAGCAGGAGGAGAAGGGGACGACAGAGGATGAGATGTCTGGATAGCATCACTGACTCGATGGATGTGAGTCTGAGTGACCTCCAGGTGTTGGTGATGGACAGGGAGTCCTGGCATGCTGCGATTCATGGGGTTGCAAAGAGTTGGACACGACTTAGTGACTGAACTGAAATGATGCACCTTTTAAGCATAAATTCTCTATTTCCCCCATTCCTGTGAGATTTCAAAAATTAAGCCCCACTGGACTGTAAAGCCAAATGCTCTGTGGGCTTGTCTTCTCGGTGCAGGGCCCCCAGACTGGGGAGACTAATGTGGGATTCAGTAATCTCACTCCTATTGGAAAATTTCTGCAATGTATTCTTCACTTTTTAGGTCACCCACATGGGGGTATGGAATTTGATTATAGTGTGAGTCCACCACTCCTACCTGTCTCCTTTTGGTTTCTTCTTTATGCCTTTACTTGTAGATCTTTTCTGGCAAGTTCCAGTTCTTTTCATTGATGATTTTGAAAATATCTGTGATTTTGTTTTGCTTATGAGAGGAGGTGAGCTCAGGATCTTTCTACTCCACCATCTTGCCTGATCTGTTCCATTCACTTGCTCAGTTGTGTCTGACTCTGTGACCCCATGAATCACAGCACACCAGGCCTCCCTGTCCATCACCAGCTCCCAGAGTTTACCCTAATTCATGTCCATTGAGTCATTGATGCCATCCAACCATCTCATCCTCTGTCCTCCCCTTTTCCTCCTGCCTTGAATCTCTCCCATCATCAGGGTCTTTCAAATGAGTCAGCACTTTGCATCACGTGACCAAAGTATTGGTGTTTCAGCTTCAGTATCAGTTCTTCCAATGAACACCCAGGACTAATCTCCTTTAGGATGGACTGGTTGGATTTCCTTGCAGTTGAAGGGACTCCCAAGACTCTTCTCCAACAGCACAGTTCAAAAGCATCAATTGTTCAGCGCTCAGCTTTCTTTATAGTCCAACTGTCACATCCATACATGTCTACTGGAAAAACCATAGCCTTGACTAGATAGAACTTTGTTGGCAAAGTAATGTCTCTGCTTTTTAATATGCTGTCCAGATTGGTCATAACTTTCCATCCAAGTAGTAAGTGTCTTTTAATTTCATGGCTACAGTCACCATCTGCAGTGATTTTGGAGCCCCCTGAAATAAAGTCAGCCACTGTTTCCACTGTTTCCCCATCTATTTGCCATGAATTGATGGGACTGCTATCCCCCTCTAAATATTTTTTAAATAGCTGACTTATGCCTTTAAGTCCAATCGTTGCCCTTCCTCAGGGACAATGTATACTTATTACTCTTTTACTTATTATGGTATATAATTTCTTGTTTTTTTTTACGTTTTGTATTTTTGTTTGAGAACTGGATTTTTTTTTCTTTTTTAAAAAAAATTATTTATTTGTTAATTGAAAGATGATGCTTATAGTATCTTGTTGTTTTCTGTCAAACACCAACATGAATCAGCCATGGGTGTGCATATGTCCCCTCCCTCTTGAGCCTCCCTCTTGAGCCTCCCTCCCACATCCCTCCACATCCCACTCCTCTAGGTGGATACAGAGTCCTTGTTTGAGTTCCTTGAGACATACAGCAAATTCCCACTGGCTATGGACTCAAAAAGGTCAGTTTTCATTCCACTCTCAAAGAAAGGCAATGTCAATTAATGTTCAAACTACTATACAATTGCGCTCATCTCACAGCTCAGTTGGTAAAGAATCTGCAATGCAGGAGACCCCAGTTCGATTCCTGGGTCAGAAAGATCCGTTGGAGAAGGGTTATGCTATCCACCCCAGTATTCTGGCTGGGAGAATTCCAAGGACTGTATAGTCCATGGGGTTGCAAAGAGTTGAACACGACTGAGCAACTTTCACTTTCACATGCGAGCAAAGTAATGCTCAAAATCCTCCAAGCCAGGCTTCAACAGTACATGAACCAAGAATTCCAGATTGTCAAGCTGGATTTGGAAAAAGCAGAGGAACCAGAGATCAAATTGCCATCATCAGTTGGATCATAGAAAAAGCAAGAGAGTTCCAGAAAAAACACCTTCTTCTGCTTCATTGACTATGCTAAAGCCTTTGACTGTGTGGATCACAACAAACTGTGGAAAATTCTTCAAGAGACGGGAATATTAGACCACCTTACCTGTCTCCTGAGAAATCTGTATACAGGTCATGAAGCAACAGTTAGAACTGGACACAGAACAATGGGCTGGTTCCAAATTGGGATAGGAGTATGTCAAGGCAATATACTGTGACCCTGCTTATTTAATTTATATGCAGAGTATATCATGTGAAATACTGGGCTGGATGAAGCACAAGCTGGAAGATTGTCAGGAGAAATATCAATAACCTCTGATATGCAGAAGACACCATCCTTATGGCAGAAAGTGAAGAGGAACTATAAAGTGTCTCTTGATGAATGTGAAAGAGGAGAGTGAAAAAGCTGGCTTAAAACTCAGCATTCACAAAACGAAGATCATGGCATCCAGTCCCATCACTTCATGGCAAATAGATGGGAAAACAATGGAAACAGTAAGAAACTATATTTTCTTGGGCTCCAAAATCACTGAAGATGGTGATTTCAACCATGCAATTAAAAGACACTTGCTCCTTGGAAGAAAAGCTATGACCAAACTAGACAGCATATTAAAAATAGAGACATTCCTTTGCTGACAAAGGTCCATCTAGTTACAGCTATGGTTTTTCCAGTAGTCATGTATGGATGTGAAATTTGGACCATAAAGAAAGCTGAGTGCTGAAGAATTTATGCTTTCAAACTGTGGTGTTGAAGAAGATTCTTGTGAGTCCCTTGGACTGTAAGGAGATCAATTCAATCAGTCCTAAAGGAAATCAGTCCTGAATATTCTCTGGAGGGACTGATGCTGAAGCTGAAGGTCCAATATTTTGGTCACCTGATGTGAAGAGTCGACTCATTTGAAAAGATCCTGATTCTGGGACAGATTGAAGGCAGGAGGAGAATGGGACAACAGAGGGTGAGATGGTTGGATGGCATCACTGACTCAATGGACATGAGTTTGAGCAAGCTCTGGGACTTGGTGATGGACAGGGAAGTGTGGTGTGCTGCAGTCCGTGGAGTCACAGAGTCGGACCTGACTGAGTAACTCTACTGAACTGATCTATTTTACATATGGTAATGTAAGTTTCCATGTCACTTTCTCCATACATCTCATCCTCTCCTCCCCACTCCCCATGTCCATAAGTCTATTCTCTATGTCTGTTTCTCCATTTCTGCCTTGCAAATAAATTCATCAGTACCATCTTTCTAGATTCCATATATATGCATTAGTATACCATATTTATCTTTCTCTCTCTGACTTACTTCATTCTGTATAATAGACTCTAGGTTTATCCACATCATTAGACCTGACTTAAGCAGCTCATCTCAATACTAGAAAAACAGGCCAATCAAAAAGTGGGAAAAAGACTTAAAAAGGCATTTCTCCAAAGAAAACATACAAATGGCTAACAAACACATGAAAAGATGCTTATTATTAGAGAAATACAGACCAAAACTACAGTGAAATATCAGTTCACACTGGTCAGAATAGCCATAATCAAATAGTCTACAAACAATAAATGCTGGAGAGGGTGTGGAGAAAGGGATCCCTTTTGCATTGTTGCTGGGAATGTACATTGATACAGCCACTATAGAAGATGGTATGGAAATTCCTTAAAAACTAGGAATAAAACCACCATATGACCCAGCAATCTCACTCCTAGGCATATACCCCAAGGAAACCAAAATTGAAAAAGACACATGTACCCCAATGTTCACTGCAGCACTATTTACAATAGCTAGAACATAGAAGCAACCTAGATGTCCACTGACAGATGAATGGATAAAGAAGTTGTGGTACATACACACAGTGGAACATTACTCAGCCACAAAAAGGAATGCATTTGAGAACTGGATATTTAATATAACATAATATGGCAATGTTAGAATTCTTTCTCCCCCATCCTAGGTCTGTTTTATTGTTGTTTGTTTTAATAGTTGTTTGTTTCATGACTTTTCTGAGCTAATTCTGTAATTTTCATGTATGTCTATTGAAGTCTCAAATTCAATGAGCTTTGCAGTAAACAAATAATCTGTCAGTAAATTCCTTAATCACTTGTTATAAATAAGTGTTGCAGGCACTTTTTGTATGTTGAGGTATGTAGAACCATGCAGTTTACCACTCTGTCTTATTTTTCATTTACTATTTTCAGAGAGCCTAAAGGTCCACCATAAAAATGAGAGTTTAGGGGAATAATGTCTTTTCTGATCATGCACCAAGTCTGACACATAAAGGTGGCCTTCCATATCCCCAGGAATATGCCAGAGATTTTCAAAGCCCCTAAGGATACTTCATTTCTCATTTATCTTAAGTTATTTTGCCTATTGTTTGCCTCAAATTTTTATCCATTGTTTTAGGCAGCTATCCTGTTAAAAAGTTGAACAAATGTTATTCCTACTCCCCTAAAAGCTATTAGTATTGGATGATTTTGAGTGAGGTAGAATAAGAACAAGTCTTTTGACTGACATCTTCAATGGTACCACCAAACAAGTCAAATTATGTCTTTTGGGGGAAAGCTCCAGTAGGGCTTCCCTGGAGGCTCAGCTGGTAAAGAACCTGCCTGCCAATGCAGAAGATGAAAGAGATGCAGGTTCAATTCCTGGCTCAGGAAAATCCCCTGGAGAAGGAAATGGCAACCCACTCCAGTATTCTAGCCTGGGAAATCCCTCAGACAGAGGAGCCTGATGGGCTACAGTCCATGAGGTTGCAAAGAGTTGGACACAACTGAGTTACTGAACAACAATAACATTGCTAATTTACTGTATGAATTCGCCTATCTAGATATTCCTTATGAATGAAATTAATAGTATTTAGCCTTTTTCTGTCTGGCTTTTTTCACTTAGCATAGTTTTTTATGGTTCATTATCATCACAGCATGTATGAGAACTTTATTCCCATTTCTTATTGAGTAATATTAATATTTCATTATAAGTATATATTATTCATCTTAGTCAATTCAGGCTCCTATAACAAAATACAATAAAGTGTTCATCATATAAACAACATAAACTTCTTGTAGTTCTGTTGGCTGGAAGTCCAAGGAACTGAGCATGGAACTCAGTATGGTTGGATTCTGGTGAGGGTTATTTTCTAGGTCTCTTATTTTCATTCATATGTGTGCTACTATGTTTTTAGTGTATGGTTAATTCTAAAAAAAAACTGCATTGTCTTGAATATTTTGGAAATTTTATTAATGTTGACTATCTGCAACAGGTATATATTGCTTCCCTTTGTTAGTGATTCCAATTGGATAGTCACCAATCCCAGAGACTTAATCTCAAAGGGGTCATTACATTTGTGGGGCCCTAAACATAGAGTATGATACAGTTTGTTGGACAATATCCATAGCAGGACATTGTTTTGGGCCACATTTAAAAATGGTGATGTGTGAGTACCTGATATAAAGAACCAAACACAATACCCAAGCAATCAGTTTTCAATATCCAAAGGATCCAGTTAGGTACTGGGCCTCCTTTTTGGTGGGGAAGGGTGAAAAAGACAATATTTTTTTGACTATTTGAAGAACTAAGTATTATAAATGTAGCTCACATAGTACTGAGAAGCAATAGTTGGTATGAAGACTCTTGAAATTTGTTGGGGATTTTTAACCACTCTGTCTAGCTTGGGCTGTGAAGACTAAGGCTACTATCAACCATCAAGATATCATGTATTTAGAAATTTTTGAAAATCAGAATGTAGAAGCACTTGTGACATACCCAATTTTGGGAAATGCCAGTGGAGTTTAAGTAACCCTGAAGGAGTACAAGAAAAATATATTGGAGACCTTTTCACCTGAATGTCAAAAGATCTTGATCTTCAGATGCCAGTAGTATGGGAAAGATGTTGTCAACATCTAAAAGTGTATCACATATCATTAGCCTGTGTAATGGATTTAACTAGAGTTACATTGTCTGCAACAGTTTAGAGTATAGGAGAAATAAGTGAATTTGAAAATAGTCCCCTCTAAGCTTGAAGCTTTTTTGCACATGGCTGTCCTTAAACTTCTAACCACATGTGCTTCCTTCAATTCCTTAAATTTTGGCTGTGAACTTTTTTCTCTTGGGATGCACCCAGAAGGGGACAGGGAGGTTGGTGGGAAAATGATTTATGTGCCTCACCAATACTGCACTATGGCTGAATCTCATTTGGCCCCTAGAGGGTAGGGATATACGAGTATCTGTTCCCACTATATATTCATATTAGAGATAATACATAGACTGCACAGAATTGGCCCCAAAGTTTTCACTCTCAAGGTCATACTGTCTTCTTTTGCACTTTAAACACAGTCCAATTTTCATTAGCTCATTTTTTATATCTCTTCCACAGGTTTGGGTAAAACAGTGACTTGAGTGTCCATATCTAACAGGTCCACTGAAGTTTGACTCTTTCCCTTCCCTCAAATTTTCCATCATACTCAGAGAGGTCCATGTGAACTTTGACTCCACTGGGGACAAGGCATCTTCAGCTCTCTTCCTGCAACTGCTTCCCTGATTCCACCTCATTAAAAGATGGAGGACTATTTATGCATAGTTTATTTGTACATTCACCATCATTTGTCATAAAGTACCCTCAAATTCCATTAATTGGCTCTTGAGGTCCTCATTCCTCCTCTTGCAGAAACCATGTTTCTGTCAGTATTTTATCCTCATTACTCTAATTATCAAGAGTGAAGATTATGAAGTTGAAAAACATCCATTTCTGCTTTATTGAATATGCCAAAGTATTTAAGTGTGTGGATCACAATAAACTGTGGAAAATTCTGAAAGAGATGGGAATACCAGACCACCTGACCTGCCTCTTGAGAAATCTGTATGGAGGCCAGGAAGCAACAGTTAGAACTGGACGTAGAAGAACAGACTGGTTCCAAATAGGAAAAGGAGTACGTCAAGGCTGTATATTGTCACCCTGCTTATCGAACTTGTATGCAGAGTACATCAGGAGAAACACTGGTCTGGATGAAGCACAAGCTAGAATCAAGATTGCCGGGAGAAATAACAATAACCTCAGATGAGTCATTGTAGATGACACCAATCTATGGCAGAAAGTGAAGAACTAAAGAGCCTCTTGATAAAAGTGAAAGAGGAGAGTGAAAAAGTTGGCTTAAAGCTCAACATTCAGAAAACGAAGATCATGGCATCCGGTCCAATCAGTTCATGGGAAATAGATGGGGAAACAGTGGAAACAGTGGCTGACTTTATTTTTGTGGGGCTCCAAAATCACTGCAGATGGTGACTGCAGCCATGAAATTAAAAGACGCTTGCTGCTTGGAAGGAAAGTTATGACAAACCTAGACAGCATATTAAAAAGCAGAAACATTGCCAACAAAGGTCCGTCTAGTCAAGCCTATGGTTTTTCCAGTAGTCTTGTATGGATTTGAAAGTTGGACTATAAATAAAGCTGAGCACCAAAGAATTGATGCTTTTGAACTGTGGTGTTGGAGAAGACTCTTGTGAGTCTCTTGGACTACAAGGAGATCCAACCAGTCCATCCTAAAGGAGATCAGTTCTGAATGTTCATTGGAAGGACTGATGTTGAAGCTGAAACTCCAATACTTTGGCCACCTGATGTGAAGAGCTGACTCATTTGAAAAGACCCTGATGCTGGGAGGGATTGCTGGCAGGAGGAGAAGGGGACGACAGAGGATGAGATGGTTGGATGGCATCACTGACTCAATGGACATGAGTTTGAGTAAACTCCAGGAGCTGGTGTTGGACTGGGAGGCTTTGCGTGCTGTGGTCCATGGGGTCATGAAGAGTCGTACACGACTGAGTGAGTGAACTGAAGTGAATCCTGTTTGTGAGCTAACAAGTTACCTGTCACAGTTTTTTGGATGCCAGTAGAATACATGAGATTTTTGGTCATAGACAAAGAATAGTTTATTACTCACATTAATAAAAATAGTCTGAGTATCAGTGTTTTTACCCTATAAGCCTGAGTCCCACTCCTTACAGGGTGATGAAGAATGACATGACACATACATATAAATTAAGTTGCATTACAAAGGAGGAAACCTCAGTTTGGGATCCTTAAACTTTTATAATGGGCAATAAGAATCCCTTTCCATTGTTCTTAAGAGACATTATCTTCATTATATTGGAGTAAGCATTCCTGCCCTTTGTTCCAGAGGAAATCACTACCTTCCAAAGACTCTATGCAGTCCTGCTTTTTACTTCAGATGGAGATCCTATTCTGTCTTTGAAAGCTGTTTACCATTCAAACATCTCTCAAAAAATTGCTCAAAACAAAGAATTGTCAGTGTTTTGCTCACCAGATATACAGTAACATGTGAGACACATGCAGAATTGTCTTTCAACAATACATAAGAATGAAACTGCTGGAAATGCAACATCTTCTATCTAGGCTATCTCTAGATAATGGCAGATTTCTCTCTGACAAACTCTCACCTAGAATGTATGGATCTCCCACTTCTTTAACTGGTCAATGAATATTTTCAGACTTCACGTGTTGCTGATCTGATGTATGTGAGATCATGTTACTTTTTCATTTTCCTAGGTTACTGATGAGATTCATATAGTTAACAGATGTTTATTACACACTTACAGTATGCCAGGCACTCTTTTAAGGAAGAAAAATCATGCACTTTCAGGGTTTACATTCTGGTAGGGAAACAATAAATGTATTAACTAAGTAAACTATATATTATGTTAGCAGATGGCCTATTATGGACAACATACAATAAGTTAATGGGGAACTGATTAAGGAAATGTGTATTTATTGACTGATCTACTTGTGATTGCCTAGTTTGCCAAGTTTTCTATAGGTTGTGATATTTCCTCAAGAATACATTTTTATTTAATTCATTTTAACTATCACAGTTTGTAACATAATCTCTCTAACTCCACTTTGAATATGATGATTTTGATATTAGGGGCATCCATATCTTCAAACGATCAAAAGTTTCAAACTTTTCCTACACCACTTGTGCATTTTTTGCATGTAAAATAAATCTTTCCCATTTCTATAGGGGAAAAAAAAAACTGAACAGTCACTTCTTATTCTAAAAGTTTTATAAATATTGGCTTCTAAATTTAAGTAATAACATTTACATCCATGAAGAATTTGTGTGTAGGATGTGATGAAGGGATTTAAGCTCATTTATTGTCATATGGAAAACAGATTAATGCAGAATCATTTATTGAATAAAATGTCTTTTCATCATTTATCTGAACTACCACCTCTATTATGATTCAAATTTCCTGTTTGTAAATGTTTTCAGGTTGCTCTTCTGTTTCACTAGTATATGTGATCTCCCTTTTCCCAAACTTGACCACAAACAGATTACACTCCAGAGTCTCCAGAATGATCCTGTGAAAAATATAAAACAAATCATACCCAGCCTCTGCTAGAAATACTAGAATGACTCCCTACCACACTCACTGGAAAAGCCAAATTCCATTCTAGCACCTTCAAAACTCTAAGCTATCTGTTTTGGGATCCCATCACCTCTTTGAAACCACTTCCTGATATTCTCTACCTTGCTCATTCAGCTTCAGCCACACTGGTAACCTCAGTGTTATTTGAACATGACAGTCCTACTCCTGCCTTGAGAGCTCAGCATTTGCTGTACCTCTGCCTGGAATGCTCCTTCCCCAGACAGCCACAGGGCCAGTTCTCTTATTGTCTTTAGGCCTTTACTCAAAAGCTATCTTCTAAGTGAAGCCCTCTCTTACTTCATAATCTCCCCAACTTCAGCCTCCCTAGGACTTCCATAGCCCATTCTTTATTTTTCTACTTAACATTATCATTTTGAAAATAATTTATCCTTTTATTTTATCTTGACTACTCTCTCCCACACTACAATGAAAGTTCCATGAGGGTAAGATTATTTTATTTGTTTCTTTTCTTTATTACCATAGGTTCCTCCTGTGTCTAGAAGACTGACTGGCTAAGAGCCCACCTGAAGTAAGCAATGGTGAGATGAAGATAAAGCAAATAAATTAAGAAGCAAAGGCAGTCAGAGTAAGCCAAAGAGGAGTTTAGCAGTTTCCCCTGAGTCTAACCCCAAAGTGACCAATTCAAATGCTTCCAGAGGACATCTGGACATTTTATTACAGTGAAGCAGGCCATCTGGGGGCATGGCCCACTTGAGAGGGCATTCTGAGTTTAAAATAGGCTGAGCCTTTCCTCAGAGTCAACTGCTTGTGTCCTTGTTGGAATGTGGGCCCTAACCCTTGGTCTATTGTTTTGTTTTTTAAGGTAAGCCAGAAATGTGGATTTTTGAAATGTGAAATCCCCCAAATGTCTATATAGCTAATTTTAAGATGGAGAATGATAAAAACATGAAGATCAACCAAAATATGAGAGTGGGCTGAAACTGGTCCATGAGTGGCCTGCAGGTGTTTGCTAGACTGAATTATGTGATGAATGAAACAAAATCTATCCCTGCTCTGGTGAGGTGGGCTCACCTTGTGTAGTTCTTGAGGCAAACAGCTTCAGGTCATGTTGGATGGAGAGAATAAACTGGAATTACCAACTTCTTTCCACTCTGGGAAGCTCCCTGCCTTCCCCTCTGTCTGCTATGCCTGGAGTTACTGGGCAGAAGAGAGATAGCAGCACTGTTTCTGTGAGGGCAGTGAAGAATGTGGAGTGGGAAAACCAGAGAGAGTTTTGAAGGGAACATCCGCAGCTGGACTGGGGGAAGGAAAGGAAGAGAGGACAAAGACCCATGTATTGGGACAGCATACTTCAGAGGGAATTTATTGGGAGTTACCACACCCTCTTCCCACCAATGACCCATGTGGTAGTATACAGTCAAAGGACTTAGTTATACAAAGTCACAACTCCCCGCCCAACTGCCCATGCCACCTATCTCACCTGAAAATATAACTGCACACATTTCTAGTACACTTTCCTGTGTGCTTGAAGTGGGCAAGACTAGTCAGGAGGTACCTGTGAAGAGTCAGTAGGCGTTCTTTTTGTTGGGGTATTTCCAGAATGGGGTTTCTGGAGGCAGCAGACCTCCATCTGGTGAAGCACTGAGGGAAGATACCTGTGGTTTCAGGCAGCTGCTGAGAGAAGCATGGACAGTCAAGTATTCCCCCATGCCCTGGAGAGAAGCATTAAGCTCAGTCCTCTGTAAGGAGGCAAGGTATAGTTCAGGAAGTTGAAGAACAGTGAGATGAGTATAGTATCTGGGTTGAGCAAGTTTCCTTTTTTTCTGGATAAAATGCTTTCCAAATGCAAGGTGGCACATCTCTTAAGTTCTGAGAACTCCACTGACTCATTCTCGAAGAAATCATTTATTCAGTGTAGAGGAAGTGAACCAAGAACTTCAGGTCTGAGATTTACTGCCCCTGGGTCCTCTGGAAAATACAAGGTAACTGCCTACAGCCCCCTACTATGGAGCACCATGCTAGTGTGTTTAGGCTGAGGGCTGGGCTCTGCTCAGCAGGTGTGGCATGAACTCCCTGATATAATAAAAGCCTTTTATGCATAGACTTGGCTCCTGCTTAACTCCTGAGACATTCCTGTAAAAATTTCCCTCTAGAGAAGCTCCAATCCATCTGGTTGCTTTGTTGCCATATTCTTTGTGCACAGAGCTAGGGAAGGCAACTTGGATACTGCCAGAAGTGCTATTTTTCTGGGGTCTTCCAATCTCTCATGGACCCCACACCTCATGCCCTGTTTTCTCTATTTTCACTCCCTCTGTGGAAGGAGGAGAATTCTTCCTCAGTGTTCCTCCCCTTCTGGAGTATCCTTTTAGCTTCTCCTCAGATCTCTGCCAACTTTATCTTTGTCTCCCTTGCTCTGAACTTCTTCTAAATGTATTTGTGTCCCACTTTACTCAGTTTATCCTGATTTCCTCTTAACCCCAAGATTTCACTCTCTGTCTGTTATTCTTCAACCCCCACAGTTGGCTGCCTCCCCCTCTTAGGTTATCCCTCCCCCTAGAAGCCTCTCCATTTCTGACCCCTTCCCACCTCCTTTCTTAAGCAGCCATCTCTCTTCCTTTCCCCCCAAATCCATCTCTAGTTCCTTCTCCTCTCCTCTCCTTAGACCAGACCAGCTAAGTCCTGTTCCATTTTTAAATGACTGATTATGATACTAGCTGAATTTTATTCACAGCCTGAATTTACACTTGTTCCTTCCTTTCATGTCCCCTCAACCAAACACACCCAACCTTTTCACCATGACAAATTCCTTACACACAGCATGTCATAGCTACATAGACTTATATTTTTCAGAACAAAACAACAGTTTTGCTGGCAATGATGATAGGTTATTAGGGACCCCTATACTTTCAGTACACTGAAAAGCAACATTTTTTGTGTTTCTCCAAATCATACATTTGCCTACATACACGTGATAATGTTTACCCTAACCGTTACGACTTTTTCACCAAATCATAGACATAGATATGGAAATCATCATCAAACTTGATGAAGTACACAGAAGGTTTGGCTTTAACTTGGTGAATGACTTTGCCTGTCCTTTTGGAGCCATCTTCTTTGGTATATTCTACATGTTTACCTATGAGGCCATCTATAACTCCTTCTGGCTCTCTTTCTTTTGGAGAAGACTTACTCGACTCTGGCATGATATGGAGGTCACCTTCTTTATAATCATCTAAAAGCTGGTACATGTACAAAACAGGATCTTTCTCATAGGTAATATAAAACCAGGCTTTCATGATGGGTGCTTGGGCTAAGACCATCCCCCTCCATCCATCCTTAGAACCATGGTCACCCTCAAACATATGTTCCACAGCTTTACCAATTATGGTATTTGCAAGATGCACATCTCTGACTGGAGAAAATGGCACTTTATCAGGAAGGATTTTAAGCTTTAAAATCCTTTTATCTCTGTGAAGTTCCAGTCCATAGACACAGTCAATTCCATCATATTTCACCAGATAAAGAGAGGGATTTATAGGCACCTGATCCAGAACGGTTCCTTTCCACTGGGTGATGGGCTCATCGCCTTCCTTCCATCCATGTGAAATTCTGCAGCCCACGATGTTCCTGCGGGGCTGGAAGGAAGGTCTGCCCCTCTGTTTCTTTTGAGAAATCTTTTTCTTCCTCATACTTGCAGACAAGGTGTGGCCATCAACAATTTCCCTGGTTTGCTGCCTTGCAGTTGCCTTTTTGTGAGGTGTCTTCATACCTGCAAGGGGAGGAAAAAGGCTAGGGAGAAACATTTAGTGTACTGTAGTGTGAAATTTTATTTCTCTGCATTGCAAATTCCCTGGGCATCAGGTATATGTATTACCATCCAAGTTATTGGATGTCCAGCAGAGATGCTGCCTATTAAAATATCATTGTATGCTTGCCTGCAGTGTCCTCCCTCCAAACTTATTTGGCTGCGCTGCAGGGTTGGAAAGGTGGTAGTTTGGGTTTTTGAGCCCCCAGCAAGAGGAAGCAGGCTCCTTTGGTTAATACTTCTGTTGCCATCTTAGACTCCCCATACCAAATACAAATATTCATCATTTATTAGCTCTCACTCAGTCTCTCCATTTAGATTAACACAGTACCCTTTCCGCTTGCTCACTGTCATCTGCTCTTCATCTGTCTTGCCTCCCATCCCCATTCCTTCTGCCTGTTGTTCAACTCTCTTTCATATCTCTTCCTGGTCTACCCCATTTTGCTGCTGGGTGCCCAGAACAAATCTCTTTCTCTTTCTGGGGCCACCTTTATATACCACCCAGGTGCTCTTCGGCTCTCCCTCCCCCCACCCCCCCATCCCCAAATCACCTTTCTCAGTCTCCCTCATCTTCCATTCCAGGACAGAACCCAAATTTTCCCTCTTGGCACCCACCAACCCGCATCCTCTGATTCTCTAGTCCAGCGCCCACCTCCCCAAGTCCGGGGACCGCAGGTCTCACGTGTCCAAATCGGACACCTCTCTGCTGCTTCCTCACTGCTGCCTCCGCTGTGAACCTGTGGTGAAAGAGGATCAGCAGGCGACCAGTTCGGAGTTTGCAAGAGCTGGGAGGGAAGGATCCTTAGGCGAGGAGCGTGTCTAGGAAGACAGCTGGGCTGACGAAGAGGATGGCGGCCGTGTCTCCAACACCGGCCTCGCGGGCCCTCCACCTCCTTGACGGTGACGGCCTCTCTGCCACATCGGGATCCCAGAAGCCGCTGCCGCAGCCGCAGTCTCCTCCCTCTTACCATCGCGCAGCTTCCTGACAGGAGAGAGGCCGCCCCTTCCTGCCAAACACTGCCACCCCCCGCCCCCCGCCTCCTCCACTCTCAGGCCCATCTCTGCCCTGTGCCTGGGAGGCGTTTCTATCTCCCGGCCCCACGCCTTTCCAAAATCTGGAGGCGCCTTGCTAAACCCACAACGCCCCACCCCAACCAGCTTTGCGTTCTGTCTCCGGATCAGGGGCCCCCATTTCCCCCACCCTACCCTTACCGCAGTGCCCGCGCCCCATCTGTTTTCCCATTTTCCAAGAATTTCCCTTCTCTTCCCCTCCTGTGCCCTTCCGATGTTAGTCTCTATATACGGAAAAGGGCGTTTCTTGCCATATAAGAGGATAGGACGAGAGAAATGAGCTTATGCTTATTTGCATCTTGATACAATCTCTAGGGAATTTTTACTCTCTGGTCATTTCCAGACTTCTTGAAAAAAAAATGTATATATATATTTCCTTTTCTTCTTTTTCACAGATTGAAAAGAATTGCATGTACTATGTGGACTCCGTAAAATTCAGAAGATTCACTTGAAGAAAATAATCTACCTAAAACCACTATAAATCTCATTCCCCAGTGTTTCAAGCAAAATATGAACCCTCTTTTTCTTTTATATTTTTTTCTACTCTTTTAGAGATCTAGGGTCATTTTGCAGATTCAATTCTTAAAAATTTTTTATAATATCATTTTGAAAATACAGTGTATATAGCAATATTACAAGTAATAAGTACTCTCCATTAAAATTTTACCTGTTTTTATTGAAGCATTTTAAAATTAAAATAGTATCAGTAAAATGTAATTCTCTTTTATTCTCTAATCCTGATCCTATTCTCTTCTTCCTCTCTGACGCTAAAAATCATCATTCAAATTTTGCATGTTCTAACCATCTTTATGGAGAAGGCAATGGCACCCCACTCCAGTACTCTTGCCAGGAAAATCCCATGGATGGAGGAGCCTGGTAGGCTGCAGTCCATGGGGTCTCGAAGAGTCGGACACGACTGAGCGACTTCTCTTTCACTTTTCACTTTCATGCACTGGAGAAGGAAATGGCAACCCACTCCAGTGTTCTTGCCTGGAGAATCCCAGGGACGGGGGAGCCTGGTGGGCTGCCGTCTATGGGGTCGCACAGAGTCGGACACGACTGAAGCGACTTAGCAGCAGCAGCAGCAACCATCTTTATATTCATACCTATATTATTTACAAACGGATATTATTCATTTTGTTTTTCATATTTATTTTTTAAATGTCCATTATGAAGGATAATTATTTACTCCATACTGTGAGGGGAAGATAATAATTCTCTTTCAGTGGCCCACAAGACATTTCTGGGAGATGGCTATGGGTTCCTATGACCCAGCTATATATATGTACTGTGCAACTGATAAGATTATGACATCTCTGCAGTTTTTAAAACTAACCAATCATGTACTCAGTTGAACAAGCTTATTTAGCACTTCCTTTAAAAAGTATATGTATGTATCCACTCTTACAGATATTCAAGAAAATGTTTTGGCTTTTTTTTTTCTTAAAAAAGCCTTGTCATCAAGCCTGAAACAGAACTCTGATATGTCTAATAATTTAATTTCCCTGAAGTTTATTTTGAACATAAGTTTAATCATGAGTATGTTATTTTTTTGCATCTTGCTTTTGTTACTCAATATTTTGTTTTTAAATTTCTCCCTGTTATATCTCTAACATTCCTTATTATCTTCAACTCTATTGCAGAGTATACGTATATAACATTTTTGTCATCCATTGAATAATATAGTCAAGCACCCATTCTCTTGATGGTCATTTAATTCATTTCAACATTTCATTATTACAATCAATGATACAATGAATAGTTTCCTGGACTTGTTCCAGAGTTTCTGCAGTGTATACACTGGAAAAAGAAATACTGAGTTGTAGGTATAAGCTATTCAAAATTCCTAAATGTTGCCAAATTCTTACATTAATTCACTGAACCAAATTATGGTATAATCAGTGCTATAGGTATTTCATCTTCTCCACATTCTAGTCAACTCTTGATATTTTCATATTTTTAATGTGGGCCAAATTAGTGAGTGAGGATTGGTAGCTCACTGCTTTAGTTTATTTATTTCTGATTAGTGAGTTTCAACTTATTTTCCTGTGGGGTCTTTTTGCCACTCAGTAGTCCTATTGTGTGTTTCTCTTCATATCTTTCTTTTAAATTGTTTATCTTTCTAAAATTTATTTTTATATTTTTGATTCTAAAATTATCCAGTTTCATATATATTTTATATGTATTTTTATTTACACATAAAATATTGGCATCCATTCCCCTTTTAAATCATTAGACTATTGCAAATAAATATTTACAACATTCACAGTCAACATTCACAATAAATATTTACAACATTCACAGAGTCACTGTGGCTCTATGTATGCCCCAGACTGTTATCTCTGTCATGAATTTACTGATTTGCCTTCTCTACTTGTATACTCATAGAAAATATATTTTGGATATCATTTAATATAACTACTGTTAATTTTGAGAAAAGTTTGTGTACCATTAAAAAAGAAAATGACCACAATTAAACTATAATAAGCTGTGAAATAACAGATATATGGCACATTTAGAGATGTTAAATGTGAAAAATAAAAATGTAAAAAAGGAAAAACATAAGGAAAGTAAATGGAAATAGTAAATGCTATTTTTTTCCTCCACAAATATGTGAAAATCTTGGTCACAGATGAAATATGGTATTATTGGTGAATTTTTAAGCATAAATTATGCCATATTGTTTATATTTTCTAGAACTTATGTTTGCATTAAGCAATGTGTTTTAGGGTTATATCACCATAAGAACATGGTTTCAATTTTTTCCCATCTCAAAAATACCCTCTTCTGATTTCACTTACTGTTTCAGCTACCACCTCATATTTCTACTCTTTTGCAACAAAACTCCTGAAGGTGTTTCCTATCCATTGTCTTCAATATTTCCCTCTCATTGTCTCTAAAACCTACTCCTACTCTAGTCTGGTTCCCCTGTTCACTCCCCCGCCACTCCATGAAAGCTGTTTTTCTTAAGAGTCATCAATGACCACCAATTTTCATTTATTAATCTCCATCTTACTTTACCAGGCTTCTGTGGTGGCTCAGACTGTAAGAGAATCTGCCTGCAATGAGATTCCCTGGAGAAGGGAATGGCAACCCATTCCAGTATTCTTGCCTGGAAAAAAACCCATTGACAGAGAGCCTGGTGGGCTACAGTTCATGGAAACAGAGTCTGACACAAATGAGTGATTTTCACTTCCATTTTACATCTTAGTTTATGGCTTAAATGGTAAAAGCATGTGCTTACAATGCGGGATGCCTGGGTTTGATCCCTGGGTTGGGAAGATCCACTGGAGAAGGAAATGGCAACCCGCTCCAGTATTCTTGCCTGGAAAATCCCATGGACAGAGGAGCCTGGCAGGCTACAGTCCATGGGGTCGCAAAGATCGGACACGACTAAGCGACTTCACTTCACTTCACTTATCTATCATTGGCCTTTGATCATTCCATCTGCTTTACAAAACTATTTTCTACACTAAGGATCCCATACTCCAAGGTTTTTCTGGTAACTCACTGAGTACCTCTTATAAATTCACCTTTGTAAATATGTTCCTTCTTATCAAGCCCATCTTTTAATGTTATTGTTTCCCAGCTCAATCAGTAGATACCTTCTCTATCCACATTCTCTCCTTTGGTGATCTCATCCAGGGTTATGGCTTTAAATGCCATCTAGAAGTTGAAAAGTCTCAAATTAATATATCTTGTCTGACCTCTCTTTGCACTCCAGACTTGTAAATCCAGTTACTTAATAGACATTTTCATGGGGGCTGTTTAACAAAGTCAATACATTCATGCTAAGAGTCATATTTCCCCTAAAACCTGCTTCACCTGCAGATGTATCACCCCATTGCAGTAAATGGCAACTCCATCTTTCCCGATTCAAAGGCTACTAACTAAACGTCATTCTTTCTCACAGCCCATATTTAACTCATCATGATTATGTTGGCCGTACTTTCAAAATTTGTCTAAAGTCTTACCATATTTATCACATTCACTACTACTATCTTAATTTTAGCCATCCTCATTTCATGACAAGCTTATAGTAGACTGGTTGCTTGTGCTCTTGTTCCTTAATAGCCTGATCACTTATATCAGTCAAAACTTATAATGAATCCTCATTTCACTCAGAAGAAAAGTAAAACTACAAAGAGTTTCTTACAAGACTATATTTGATCCAATCTTTCCCCCCTAGTCTGTTATATCTCTTTCTGATATCTTCTACCATTCCAACTCATAACACTGAAAAATATAAAATTTCTATGTTTATAGGTTGTAATAGATTCAATTCTAAATGGTCAACCTATCATCTAACTGTGCTCCTTCCACACTGGAATCATTAGTACTCCTCGAACAAACAAAATGTTCTCCAACATTCAGGTTTTTGTGTTTGCATTCTCATTTAATGTTCTTTTTCACTATCTATAGTCACAATGGGAGCCTCATTGAGGACTTAGTTTAAAATTCTTGTCCAAATGCTCCCAGTCCTCTTTATCTTTATTAACTCTTTCCCATACTACTTGTATTAATCAATATATGCTTGCTGCTTCTACAAATACCATCCAAATGTTAGTAGTGCAATGTTAAAAATAATTTTCACACATGAAACAGTACAATGCAGGCATTTCTAGTCAGTAGGCAGCTTTCCTAGAATTGGTAATTCAAAGAAGAAAGTATCTTAGGCTCATCATACTTATAATTTTGTCTCTCAGAACCAGATCTTCTCTATCCAGCTTTCCAAGAAACAAAGAGAAAGAGTTTTCTAGAGCAGTGCTAATACAAATATAAACATAAGTCCAATGTGCAAGGGAGCCAAAAATACACAATGGAGAAAAGATCGTCTCTTCAATAAATGCTGCAGGGAAAATTGGATATCCAGATGCCAAAGAATGGGTTTCCCTGGTGGCTCAGCTCGTAAAAAGTCTACTTGTAATGTGAGAAACCTGGATTCATTCCCCAGGTTGGGAAGATTCCCTGGAGAAGGGAATGGTTACCCAGTCCAGTATTCTGGCCTAGAGAAATCCATGGACAGAGGAACCTGACATGAGGTTGCAAAGAGTCAGACATGACTAAATGACTTTCACCTTCACTTTCATGCCAAAGAATGACACTGAACCCCAGTCTTACACTTTTAAGAAAAATGAACTAAAAATGGATTAATGACTTAAATATGAGACTTGATATCATAAAATTCCTAGAAGAAAACTCACAAAGAAAATTCATTTTTTTTTTTTTTACTATGACACCCAAAGCAGAAGCAACAAAAGCAAAAGTCACATGGACTACATTAAACTGAAAATCTGGACAGCAAAGGTAACAATCAATTCAATGAGAAGGCAACCTACATAATGGGAATAAATATTTTCAAGCCACATATCTGATAAAGGGTTAATTTCAAATATATATAAAGAACTCATACAACTCAGTAACCAGCAAAGAAACACCAGAATACTATTTCAAAAGTCAGCAAAAGAATTGAACAGACAATTTTCCAAAGAATATCTTCAAATGGCCAATAGGGACACGAAAAACTGCTCAACATCACTAATTTTCAGTGAAATGCCGATCAAAGCTCATGAAATATCACCTCACACCTGTTAGATTAGCTATTATAAAAAAGACAAGAGATAGGGCAGTCCCAAGACGGCAGAGAAATAGGAAGGGGAGATGACATTCTCATCCACAAATTCATCAAATGACCATCTGAAAGTTGAACAACTTCCACAAAACAACAATGCTGGCAGAGGACACCAGGAAACAAGAAAGGCAGCCCAATCTCGTCAAAAGGAGTCTTGAGGCTATTGTAAGAGAAGGACTGAAAGCTAGAGGCAGGAGGCTTAACTCCAAAACCATAGAACATTTGAGAACTCTTGACTCCAGACAACATTAATAGACAGGAGCCCACCCAAAAGTCTCCATACCTACACTGAAACCAAGCTCCACCCAAGAGCCAACAAGTTCCAATGCAAGACACACCACAATAATTCTCCAAGTAAACAGGAACACAAACGTGAACATTAAAAGACATGAACCAAAGCCATACTAAACCCATAGACACCCCCCTCAAATTCACCACTGGACACTTCATTGCACTCCAGAGGGAAGAGATCCAGCCCCACCCACCAGAACACAGATCCAAGCTCCCCCAACAAGGAAACCTTGAAAAGCCACTGGTCCAACTCCACCTACAGGGAGCAGACTTCACAATCAAAAGGAACCATGAACTTCCAGCCTGCAGAAAGGGCACTCCAAACACAGAAATCTAAACAAAATGAAAAGGCAGCGAAATAGTCAGCAGATGAAGGAACATGATAAAAACCCACCAAACTAAGTAAGAAAAGAGGAGACAGAGAGTCTACCTAAAAAAGAATTCAGGATAATGATAGTAAAGATAATCCAAATCTTGGGGAAAAAAATGTAGTTGCAGATAAATAGACTAGACAAGGATTGGGAAGATGCAAGAAATGTTTAACAAGGACCTAGAAGAAATAAAGAAGAGACGATCAATAACGAGCGATGTAATAACTGAGATTAAAAGCACTCTGGAGGGAACCCACAGTAGAATAACTGAGGCAGAAGATAGGATCAGTGAGGTGGAAAATAGAATGGTGGAAATAAATGAAGCAGAGAGGAGAAAAGAAAACAAAGTAATTAAAGAAATGAGGACAACCTCAGAGACATCTGGGACAATGTTAAACAACTCAACATTCAAATCATAGGTGTCCCAGAAGAAGAAGACAAAATGAAAGGGCATGAGAAATACTTGAGGAGATAACAGTCAAAACCTTCCCTAAAATGGGGAAAGAAGTAGCCACCAAATTCCAAGAAACCCAGGGAGTCCCAAACAGGATAAATTCAACGCAAAACACCCCAAGACACATATGCACATAAGCACAAACATATGGAGGCTAAAGAACACACTTCTGAATAACCAATAGATCACAGAAGAAATCAAAAGGAAATAAAAATATCAATCTAAATGTAAGTTGCTCAGTGATGTCTAAATCTTTGCAAGCCCATGGACTATACAGCCCATGGAATTTTCTAGGGCAGAATACTGGAATGGGTAGCTGTTTCCTTCTCTAGGGATCTTCCCCACCCAGGGATAGAATCCAGGTCTCTGCATTGCAGGCAGATTTTTAAACAGCTGAGCCACCTCAGCTGCTAATAAAATAATGCAGAGAAACAAGTGAAAATTAAAACACAACAACCCCAAACCTATGGGATTTAGTAAAAGCTGTGCTAAGAAGGAGGTTCATTGCAATACAAGCCTAAATCTAGAAACAAGAAGAATATCAAATAAATAACCCAACTTTACATCTAAAGCAACTAGAAAAAGAAGAACAGAAGAAACTCAAAGTGGGTAGAAGGAAAGAAATCTTAAAAATCAGGTCAGAAATAAATTAAAAAGAATGGAGACTATAGCAAAAATCAGCAAAACTAAAAGCTGGTTCTTTGAGAAGATAAATAAAATAGAAAACCCGTTAGATTCATCAAGAAAGGAGAAGAATCAAATCAATAAAATTAGAAGTGAAAATGGAGAAATCACAACAGACAACACAGAAATACACAAGATCATAAGAAACTACTGTGAGCAATTATATGCCAATAAAATTGACAACTTGGAAGAAACACACAGATTCTTAGAAAAGTATAACCATCCATAACTAGGAAGAATCAGAAAATCTTAACAGACATATCACAAACACGGAAATAGAAACTATTAAAAAATCTTCCAACAAACAAAAGCCCAGAATCAGAAGGATTCACAGGTGAATTCTACCAAAAATTTAGAGAAGAGCTAACACTTATTCTACTCAAATTCCTCCAGAAAGTTGCAGAGAAAGGTAAACTCCCAAGCTCATCCTATGAAGCCATCATTACCGTAATACCAAAACCAGACCAAGATGCCACACACACACACACAAACACAAAACCTACAGGCCAATATCACTGATGAATATAGATGCAAAAAACTTAAAAAAAAAAAAAGTCTAGCAAACAGAATCCAAAGCATATTTAAAAGAACATACATCATGATCAAATGGGCTTTATCCATGGGATGTAAGGATTCTTCAATATTCATAAATCAATCAATGTGATACATCATATTAAAAAATTGAAAGACAGAATCCATATGATTACCTCAAGACAAAGTCTTTGACAAAATTCAACATGCATTTATGATAAAAACTCTCCAGAAAGCAGGCATAAAAGGAACATATCTCAAAATAATAAAAGCCATATATTACAAACCAACAGCAGACATTATCCTCAATAGTGAAAAATTTAAAGTATTTCTTCTAAAATCAGGAACAAGACAAGGGTGCCTTCTTTCACCACTACTATTGAACATAGGTTTGGAAGTCCTAGCCACAGCAATAAGAGAAGGAAAAGAAATAAAAGGAATCCAGATTGGAAAAGAGGAAGTAAAATTCTCTCTGTTTGCAGATGACATGATCCTCTACATAGAAAACCCAAAGATAGCACCAGAAAACTATTAGAGCTAAGCAACGAATGTAGTAAAGTTGCAGGATATAAAGTTAATACACAGAAACCCCTTTTAGTCCTATTCACTAACAATGAAAGAAGAGAAAGAGAAATTAGGGAAACAATCCCTTTCAACACTGCAACAAAAAGAATAAAATACTTAGGAATTCAGTTCTGTTCAATTCAGTCACTCAGTCGTGTCTGACTCTTTGAGACCCCATGAATTGCAGCACATCAGGCCTCCCTGTCCATCACCAACTCCTCGAGTTCACCCAAACCCATGTCCATCAAGTCGGTGATGCCATGCAGCCATCTCATCCTTTGTCGTCCCCTTCTCCTTCTGCCCCCAATCCCTCTCAGCATCAGAATCTTTTCCAATGAGTCAACTCTTCACATCAGGTGGCCAAAGTATTAAAGTTTCAGCTTTAGCATCAGTCCTTCCAATGAACACCCAGGACTGATCTTTAGAATGGACTGATTGGATCTCCTTACAGTCCAACGGACTCTCAAGAGTCTTCTCCAACACCACAGTTCAAAACCATCAATTCTCCAGCACTCAGCCTTCTTCACAGTCCAACTCTCACATCCATACATGACCACTGGAAAAACTATAGCCTTGACTAGATGGGCCTTTGTTCGCAAAGTAATGTCTCTGCTTTTTAATATGCTATCTAGGTTGGTCATAACTTTCCTCCAAGGAGTAAGCGTCTTTTAATTTCATGGCTGCAATCACCATCTGCAGTGATTTTGGAGCGCAGAAAAATAAAGTCTGACACTGTTTCCACTGTTTCCCCATCTATTTCCCATGAAGTGATGGGACCAGATGCCATGATCTTCGTTTTCTGAATGTTGAGCTTTAAGCCAACTTTTTCACTCTCCTCTTTCACTTTCATCAAGAGGCTTTTTAGTTCCTCTTCACTTTCTGCCATAAGGGTGGTGTCATCTGCATATCTGAGGTTATTGATATTGCTCCCAGCAATCTTGATTCCAGCTTGTGTTTCTTCCAGTCCAGTGTTTCTCATGATGTACTCTACATATAAGTTAATAAGCAGTAAATTTATCTAAAGGAAAAAAAAAAAAAGACCTGTATATAGAAAACTATAAAACACTGATGAAAACTATCAAAGATGAAACAAATAGATGGAGAAATATACCAATTTCTTCGATTGGAAGAATGAATACAGTGAAAATGAGTATAATACCCAAAGCAATCTATGGATTAAATGCAATCCCTATCAAACTACCAATGGTGGTTTTCACAGAACTCCAACAAATAATTTCATAATTTGTATGGAAACACAAAAAATCTCAAATAGCCAAAGCAATCTTGAGAAAGAAGAATGGAACCAGAGGAATCACCCTTCCTGATTTCAGACTATACTACAAAGTTACTGTCATCAAGAGAGTATGATACTTGTGCAAAGGAGAAAGATAGATCAATGGAACAAAATAGAAAGCCCAGAGAAAAATCCACACACCTGTGGACACCTTATCTTTGACAAAGGTGTTAAAAATATACAATGGACAATAGACAATCTCTTTAACAATTGGTGCTGGGAAACTGGTCAACCACCTGTAAAAGACTGGAGCTAGAACACTTTCTAACACAAAAATAAACTCAAAATGGATTAAAATTCTAAATGTTAAACCAGAAACTATGAAACTCTTAGAGGAAAACATAGGGAGAGCACTCTCTGACATAAATCACAGCCAGATCCTCTATAACCAACCTCCCAGAGTAATGTAAATGAAAGCAAAAATATACAAATGGGATCCAATTAAACTTAAAATCTTTTGCACAATCGAGGAAAATGTAAGCAAGCTGAAAAGGCAGCCTTCAGAATGGGAGGAAATAATAGCAAAAGAAGACATTGGCAAAGAATTAATCTCCAAAATATACAAACAGCTCATGCAGCTCAATATTAGAAAAATGAACGACCTAATCCAAAAGTGGGTCAAAGAACTTAACAGACATTTCTCCAAAGAAGACACACAGATGACTAACAAACGCATGAAAAGATGCTCAACATTGCTCATTATTAGAAAAATGCAAATCAAAACCACAGTGAGGTACCATCTCACACAGTTCAGAATGGCTTCCATCAAAAATCTACAAAGAGTAAACGCTGGAGAGGGTGTGGAGGAAAGCGAACCCTCTTACACTATAGGTGTGAATATAAACTAGTACAGCCACTATGGAGAACAGTGTGGAGATCCCTTAAAAAAACTGGAAATAGAACTGCCATATCATCCAGGAATACCACTGTTGGGCATACACACTGAGGAAATCAGAATTGAAAGAGACACATGTACCCCAATGTTCACTGCAGCACTATTTACAATAGCTAGGACTAGGAAGCAACCTGGATGTCCATTGGCAGATGAATGGATAAGGAAGTTGTGGTACATATACACAATGGAATATTACTCAGCATTAAATAAGAATGCATTTGAGTCAATTGTAATGAGTTGGATGGAACTGGAACCTATTTTACAGAGTGAAGTAAGTAAGAAAGAGAAACACAAATACTGAATATTAGAGCATGTAAATGGAATTTAGAAAGACAGTAGCAATGACCCTACATGCAAAACAGCAAAAGAGACACATATGTAAAGTACAGGCTTTTGAACTATGTTTGAGAAGGCAAGGATGGGATAATTTGAAAGAATAGCATTGAAACATATATATTACCATATGTAAAACAGATGACCAGTGCAAGTTCAATGCATGAAGCAGGGCACTCAAAGCCAGTGCTCTGGGAAAACCCAGAGGGATAGGGTGGGAAGGAAGCTGGGAGAGGTGTTCAGGATAGGGTGACACATGTGCACGCGTGGCTGATTCATGTTACTGTGTGGGAAAAACCAGCACAATATTGTAAAGTAATTGGCCTCTAATTAAATAAAAAATAATTTGAAAGAAAGACAAGAGATAACAAGTGCTGACAAAAATGTGGGAAAAGGGGAATATTTGTATACTGTTGATGGGAATGTAAGTTGTTATAACCACCATTACAAAATATGGAGGGTCCTCAAAATATTAAACTTGGAGTGATCATATACTTTAGCTATTACATTTCTGGGTATATATTTCAAGGGAAGGAAACAAGTTGTTGGAGAGATATATTATTCCTTTGTTTGTTGAAGCATTATTCACAATAGCCAAGTAATGAAAACGTTCTAAGTGTCCATCAACAGATGAATGTATAATGAAGATATAAAATGAAATAGTGTTAAGCTATGAACAAAGGAAATTCTGGCATTTACAACACAATGGATGGACCTTGAGGACATTATGCTAAGTGAAATTAAAGAAAGACAAATACTGTGTGATTCCACTTATATATGGAACCTGAGAAACCCATAAAAAACAGAGAACTGATTGGTGGTAGGTTTGAGGGATGAGATGTGAGTAGAGGAAATGACTGAAGGTGGTCAAAGGGTACAAACTTCCAGTTATAAGATTAATAAGATTTGGGGATTTAATGTACAGCATGGTAAGTAGAGTTGAATATGTTGTACATGTATCTGAAAGCTGTTGAAGTAGATTTGAAAAGTTCTCACCACATATATAAAAACATGATAACTATGTGAGGTTATGAATGTATTAACAAACTTTATTGCATGTTATTTTGCAATATGTACACATATAAGAAATCATCTTAACCTATACAATGATATACATCAATTGCATCTCAGCAAAGCTTGAAAAAAAAGATGAGTCACATATTTTTTAGTATTTATCAATTATCACATTAAAAAGCAAAAGGAAATAGGTAAAAGCTAATTTTAGTAATGCACTTAGCCCAACATACTTCAAATATTACAACTTTTAAATTCAATCAATATAAACATTATTAATGAGATATTTAAAGATATTTTTCATACAAAGTTTTCAGAGTCTAGTGTGTATGTTGCACTCATAGCACATCTCAATTCACCCTAGCCATTTTTCAAGTGCTCAACAGCCATATTTGGTTAAAGGAAATTGTATTGGATGACATGTTGTTGTTCAGTTGCTAAGTAATGTCCAGCTCTTCATGACCCCATGGATTGCAGCACTCCAGGCTCCTCTTTCCTCCGCTATCTCCCAGAATTTGCCAAAATTCATATCTGTTGAATTGGTGATAACATTCAACCATCTCATCCTCTGTCATCTTCTCTTTCTGCCTTCAATCTTTCCCAATATCAGGGTCTTTTCCGATGAGTTGGCTGTTCACATCAGGTAGCTGTTCACATTAGTATTTGAGCTTCAGCATCAGTCCTTCCAATGAATACTGAGGGTTGATTTCCTTTAGGATTGACTGGTTTGATCTCCTTGCTGTCTGAGGGACTCTGAAGAGTTCGAAAGCATCAATTCTTCCATGCTTTGCCTTCTTCATGGTCCAGGTGTCATATCTATACATGACTACTGGAAAGACCATAGCCTTGAATATATTGACCTTTGTCAACAAAGTGATGTCTTCACTTTTTTAACACACTGTCTAGTTTTGTCATAGCTTTTCTTCCAAGAAGCAAGAGTCTTCCAATTTAATGACAGCAGTCACTGTCTGTTATGATTTCCAAGCCCAAGAAGAGGAAATCTGTTGCTGCTTTCACCTTTTCCCTTTCTATTTGCCATGAAGTGAGGGAACTGGATGCCATGATCATATATATATTTTTTTAATATTGAGCTTTAAGCCAGCTTTTTCACTCTCCTCTTTCATTCTCATCAAGAGGTTTTTTAGTTCCTCTTTGTTTTCTGCCATGCGGGTATCATCCGCATATCTGAGGTTGTTGATATTTCTCCTAGCAATCTTGATTCCAGCTTATAAGTCATCCAGCCCAATATTTCTCATGATGTACTCTGCATGTAAGTTAAATAAACAGGGTGACGATAAATAGCCTTGCCATACTCCTTTCTCAATCTTCAACCAGTGAGTTGTTCCATACAAAATTCCATCTCTTGCTTCTATTTTTTTTAATTTAATTGGAGGATAATTAATTTATAATATTGTGATGGTTTTTGCCATACATCAACATGAATCAGCCACAGTTGCACATGTGTCCTCCTATTTTGAACACCTCTTCCACCTCCCTCTCCTACCCATCCCTCTGGGTTGTCCCACAGCACCGGCTTTGTGTGCTCTGCTTCATGCATTGAACTTGCACTGGTCATCTGTTTTACATATGACAATGTACGTGTTTCAATGCTATTCTCTCAAATCATCCCACCCTTGCCTTCTCCCACAGAGACCAAAAGTCTGTTCTTGGCATCTATGTCTCTTTTGCTCCCTTACATATAAGATTGGCATTACTGTCTTTCTAAATTCCATATACATGCGTCAATATCCAGTATTGGTGTTTCTTTTTCTGACTTACTTCACTCTGTATAATAAGCTCCAGTTTTGTCTGCCTCATTAGAACTGACTCAAATGTGTTCCTTTTTATAGCTCAGTAACATTTCATTGTGTATATGTACCACAACTTCCTTATCCATTCATCTGCTGATGGGCATCTAGGTTGCTTCCATGTCCTAGCTACTGTAAACAGTGCTGCAATGAACATTGGGGTACATGTGTCTCTTTCAATTCTGGTTTCCTCAGTGTGTATGCCCAGCAGTGGGATTCTTGGATCACATGGCAATTCTATTTCCAGTTTTTAAAGGAATTTCCACACTGTTCTCCATAATGGCTGTACCAGTTAGCATTCCCACCAACAGTGTAAGAGAGTTCCCTTTTCTACAGACCCTCTCCAGAATTTATTGTTTGTAGACTTTTTGATGGTGACTATTCTGACTGGAGTGAGATGATACCTCATTGTGGTTTTGGTTTGCATTTCTCTAATTATGAGTGATATTGAGTATCTTTTCATGTGTAATTATTAGCCATCAGTTGTGCTGTGGAGAGAGAGGGACACTGCAGATGAACCCTGCTGACATTTGTGGGCAGTGCTTGCAGTGGATGTACCACACTGTGTTTGCCACAGTCCAAGGTGGTGTGTACTTCCTGGTTCCACACTCCTCATGCTCCAGGATGCTCCACAATGACATTGTCCCACGTGGGCCTTGTATTTCACTCATTTCCCAGTTCTAAGCCACTCAGGTTCTTGGGTTCACTGCAAGGGCACTGACCCAGATGGACTGTATGTTTTGTGCTCTTCCCAGGTCCAAGCTGTTCAGGCAACTGGGTGCTTGGGGAGCACACTATCCCAAGTGGGCTATGCATCTTATGTATCTCCCCATTCTTGGCCACTTGGTTTCCCAGGTACACCATGAGGGCACAGTCCCAAGTGTGCTATGTGTCTCCTCTGGGGAGCTAATCTCAGGCTGTGACCCTCCTAGCCAATGTGAACTGTCCAGGATGCCAGGAAGACATGGTTAGCAACTGGAAACCTGTGCAAAGTTTGGCAGAAGCTTTGGTCTCTGGGGCCCAGATTGCAGTGGCCCCTTGCCTTCCAGCTTTGGCTCTTGTACACCTGCCTCTCTGCCTCTGGGGAGGGAGGGCCCTAAAGGGCAGTTGTCTTGCTCTCCTTTGGTATTTTCTAGGGCACAATCCTTTGTTCTGTGAGCATGTCAGGGTCTTAGAACCTTTCATGGGAAAGATCCTTTTATCTCTTTTTTTTTTTTTATATTTCTCTGGTGATCCTATGGTTTGGGTTGCTATGTCACATTAGCCTCCTCAGATTTTCCTCAGGGCATTCAAGCCCAGTCCTTACCATAAGGACAGACAATGCAGCCTGTGCCTCTGCTCCCAGCCCCCACTGGCTGCTCACAGACATTAGCATTTGTGCCTCTTCTCTGCTGATAGTTGCAGTTAGGCATGTAGTCTGTGAGGTTTCTTTCTTTCTTTTTTTTTTTTTGGGGGGGGGGGGAGGGGGTGTTATGTTGCCCTCTGAGGTTTCAAAGCTCCCCATTGACATGCCTGTGAGAGGGTTTCCTATCGTGTGGAAACTTCTATTCCTTCATGACTCCCTGCCCAGGACAGGTATCCATCCCTAAATATCCCCTAAATATTTTGTCTGTTTTCATCTTATATATTTTGTCCTACCTCCTTTCAAAGAGATTGGGCTGCCTTTCTGGGTGTCTGGTGTCCTCTGATAGCATTCAGTTTTGTGGAAGTTGCTCCACATTCAAACGATCTTTTGATGAAATTGTGGGAGAGAAAGTGGTCTCTCCATCCTAATCCCCTGTCATCTTGGGACTGCCCCCCACCCTGAATGTTGCTTTTTAACTGGCACACAGGTTTCTCAGGAGACAGGTAAGATAGTCTGGTATTCCCATTTCTTTAAGAGTTTTCCAAAGTTTCTTATGATCCACACAGTCAAAGTCTTTAGCGTAGTCAATGAATCAGAGGTAGAATTTTTTTTTCTGGAGTTCCCTTGCTTTTTCTGCTGCCGCTGCTAAGTCACTTCAGTCATGTCCGATTCTGTGTGACCCCATAGATGGCAGCCCACCATGCTCCCTCGTTCCTGGGATTCTCCCGACAAGAATACTGGAGTGGGTTGCCATTTCCTTCCCCAATGCATGAAAGTGAAAAGTGAAAGGGAAGTCGCTCAGTCCTGTCCGACTCTTAGAGACCCCATGGACTGCAGCCTTCCAGGCTCCTCCGTCCATGGGATTTGCCAGGCAAGAGTACTGGAGTGGGGTGCCATTGCCTTGTTCTAGCAAATGTTGGCGAATTGATCTCTGAGGGTTCCTCTGCCTTTTCTAAGCCCAGCTTGAATTTCTCTGTTCAAATAATGCTGGAGCCTAGCATGCAAGATTTTGAGTGTAACCTTACTAGCATCAGAGATTAGTGCAATTGTCTGGTGGTTTGAACATTCTTTAGTACTGCCCTTCTTGGGAACTGAGATGTGGATTTTTTCCAGTCCTGTTGCTACTGCTGGGTTTCCCAAATGTACTGACATACTGAGTGCAGCATCATCTTTTAGGATTTTTAAAGAGCTTTGCCAGATTTCCATCACTTCCACTATCTTTATTGACAGCAGTGCTTCCTAAGGCCCACTTGAATTCATACTCCAGGATATCTGGCTCTGGGTGAGTGACCACACCATCATGGTTATCTGAGGCACTAAGATATTTTATGTACAGTTATTCTGTGTATTCATTTCATCTCTTCTTCATCTCTTCTGTTTCTATTATATCTTTACAATTTTTGCCTTTTATTGTGCCAATCTTTGGATGAAATGTTCCTTTGATCTTTACAGTTTTCTTGAAGAGATCTCTATTCATTTCCCTTGTGTTGTTTTCCTCTGTTTCTTTGCAGTGCTCATTGAAGAAGGCCTTCTGTCTCTCCTTGCTGTTCTCTGGAACTCTGATTAAACTATGAGCCATGCCATGTAGGGCTACCCAAGGTGGATGTGTCATGGTGGAGAGTTCTGACAAAATATGGTCCACTGGAGAAGAGAATGGCAAACCACTTCAGTATTCTTGCCTTGAGAACCCCATGAACAGTATGAAAAGGCAAAAATATAGGACACTGAAAGATGAACTGCCCAGGTCAGTAGGTGCCTAATATGCTACTGGAGATCAGTGGAGAAATAACTCCAGAAGAATGAAGAGACTGAGCCAAAGTAAAAACAACACCCAGTTGTGGAAGTGACTGGTGATAGAAGCAAAGTCCCATGCCGTAAAGAGTAATATTGCATAAGGACCTGGAAAGTTAGGTCCATGAATCAAGGCAAATTGGAAGTGGTCAACCAGGAGATGACAAGAGTGAACATCAACATTTTAGGAATCAGTGAGCTAAAATGGACTGCGGTGCATGAATTTAACTCAGATGCCCATTATATCTACTATTGTGGGCAAGAATCCCTTAGAAGAAATGGAGTAGCCATTATAGTTAACAAAAGAGTCTGAAATGCAATACTTGGATGCAATCTCAAAAACAACTAAATGATCTCTGCTCATTTCCAAGGCAAACCATTCAATATGATGGTAATCCAAGTCTATGCCACGACTGGTAAGGATGAAGAAGCTGAAGTTGAACAGTTTTATGAAGACCTACAAGACCTTCTAGAAATAACATCCCCAAAAGATGCCCTTTTCATTATAGGGGACTGGAATTAAAAATAGGAAGTCAAGAAACACCTGGAATAACAGGCAAATTTGGCCTTGGAGTACAGAATGAAGAAGGTCAAAGGCTAATAGAGTTTTGCCAAGAGAATGCACAGCACACACCCTGTTTCAACAGCACAGAAGACTCTACACATGGACATCAGCAAATGGTCAATACCAAAATCAGATTGATTATATTCTTTGTAGCCAAAGATGGAGAAGTTCTATACAGGCAGTAAAAACAAGACCAGGAGCTTACTGTAGCTCAGATCATGAACTCCTTATTGCCAAATTCAGACTTAAATTAAAGAAAGTAGGGACACCCTCTAAACCATTCAGGTATGATCTAAATCAAATCCCTTACAATTATACAGTGGAAGAGACAGATAGACTCACAGGATTAGATCTGATAGAGTGCCTGATGAACTATGGATGGAGAGTCATGACATTGTACAGGAGACAAGGATGAAACCACCCTCAAGAAAAAGAAGTGCAAAAAAAGCAAATGGCTGTCTGAGGAGGCCTTACAAATAACTGTGAAAAGAAGAGAAGTGAAAAGCAAAGGAGAAAAAGAAAGATACACATTTGAATTCAGAGGTCCAAAGAATAGCAAGGAGAGATAAAAAGCCTTCCCCAGTGATCAGTGCAAAGAAATAGAGGAAAATAATAGAGTGGGAAAGACTAGAGATCTCTTCAAGAAAATTAGATATACCAAGGGAACATTTCATGCAAAGATGGGCTCAATAAAGGACAGAAGTGGTATGGACTTAACAGAAGCAGAAGATATTAAGAAGAGGTGGCAAGAATTCACAGAAGAACTATACAAAAAAGATCTTCATGACCCAGATAACCACAATGGTGTGATCACTCACCTAGAGCCAGACATCCTGGAATGTGAAGTCAAGTGGGCCTTAGGAAGTATGACTATGAACAAAGCTAGTGGAGGTGGGGCGGTCCTAAGGTGGCTGAGGAATAGGATGGGGAGATCACTTTCTCCCCCACAAATTCATCAAAAGAACATTTGAACACTGAACAAATTCCACAAAACAACTTCTGAATGCTGTCAGAGGACATCAGGCACACAGAAAGGCAGCCCATTTTCTTCAAAATGGGGTTGGAAAAATATAAAAGATAAACAGAGACAAAAGAGGTAGGGATGGAGATCCGTCCCAGGAAGTGAGTCTTAAAAGAGAGAAGTTTCCAAACACCAGGAAACACTCTCACCAGCAAGTCTGTGGTGAGCCTTGGAACCTCAGAGGCTGACATAACAGGGAGGAAAAATAAATAAATAAATAAAATCCAAAGATTACATGCCTAAAGGCAACTCCCAGGGGAGAAGCAACCAGGATGCTTGCATCCACCACTAGCAAGCAGGGACTGGACAGATAGGCTCGGGCTGCATTTCTTAGGGTAAGGATCGGTCTGAATGCCCCGAGGGCAATCTGAAGGGACTAACTAGAGGTAGCAACCCAGACTGTGGGATAGCTATCATGCAAAAACCCCTAACCTAAGACACCACCAGGCCCGCTCACAGGCCCGCTCACAGGCCCGCTCACAGAACAAAGGACTGAGAAGAGTTAGCAGGCTATGGACGGGCACATCCCCCGTGGGAGACAGGCAGGCAAGAGCAGCCAGAGCAGGAAGGGGGCAATCATGGCCCCAGAGAAGCATCATTTACCAAACTGCAAGCAGGCTTCATTGCTAACCAAGACTCCTTGGGATTCTGGACGGTTGACATCCTCCAGGAGGGTCGCAGCCAGAGATCAACTCCCCAGGAGAGACACACAGCACACCTGAGAAGGCACACCGGTTGTACACCCAGAATACCAAGCGGCTGGGACTGGGAAGGTGATGAGTCACAGCAATTGCACTCGCCAAGCACCTGGTCACCTGAGCTGCTCAGACTGGGGAAGGGCACAAAATGCAGGCCCATTCAAGTCTGTGCCTTTGTGGAGTACCCGAGAACCTGAACCTCAATGGCTTAGATCTGGGAAGTACACTCAAACTAGGGCCCACCTCAGGCAGTTCCTGGCAGGGCAACCTAGACCCTGAGCAGTGTAGACTGGTAAAGCACACACACCGTGAGCAGGGGCAAACACAGTGTGGCTGAGACACTGGGAGCACTCCCCACAGACACTAGTGATATTTGTTTGCAGTGTTCCTCCTTCCCCATGATTGAAGAAGTGAGCCTAAAAAAGTGACCACCACCACCACCCTTGTGTCAGGGCAGAAATTAGATACTTAAGAGGCCAGCAAACAGAAGGAGCTAACATAAACAGACGGAACCACTTTGGAAGTGACAGGTGCAATATATTAAAACCTGCAGTTAGCACCAACTACGTAGGAAGGGGCCTATAGATCTTAAGAAGAGTAAGCTGGATCAAGGAACTATCTGAAAATGAACTGACCCCACAATGTCCACAACAACACCAGATAAAGTCTTAGATATATTTTTACTACTATCATTTTTTAATTAATTTTTTTTATTTTTTAAGTCGTTTATTACTCCTTTAATTTTCATTTTTATAACCTACTATTACTTTGCAAAAAAAAGACCCAATGTTTAAAGCAAACTTTAAATATATATATATATATATATATATATATATATATATATATATATATATACTTTATACTTTTTGTGACTTAGTTTTTTCCTTTAATATTGCATTTTTGAGAATCTAGCCTCTACTCTAGATTTCTATTCTTTGCTTTTTGGTATTTGTTATCAATTTTGTACCTTTAAGACCCCAATCTTCAGTACCCATTTTTACTAGGGAGCAAAATTACTGGTTGGATTGATCTCTCACCCTTTGAACTCTCCTTTTTCTCCACCAGGTTGCCTTTATTTCCTCCCTCCCACTTCTCTTTTCTACCCAACTCTGTGAATCTTTTTGTGTGTTCCAGGCCATGGAGAACATGTAGGGAACTGATTACTGGATGGATCTGTCTCTCTCCTTTGATTCCCCCTTTTATCCTCTTTGCCACTTCTGTCTCCTTCCTCCTTCTTCTCTACTCTGTGTAACTCCGTGAACATCTCTGAGGGGTCCAGACTGTGCAGAGCACATAGGGAAGTGATTATTGGCTAGCTTGCTCTCTCCACTTTTGATTCACCCTTTTCTCCTCCTGGTCACCTCTATCTCCCTCCTCCCTGTCCTCTTCCCCATGTAACTCTGTGTACCTCTCCTGGTGTCCCTCACTGTGGAGAAACTTTTTATCATTAACCTAGATGTTTTCTCATCAGTGCTGTATAGATGGAGAAGTCTTGTGGCTACTGTAAGAATAAGACTGAAATCTATAGGCAGGAGGCTTAAGTCCAAATCCTGAGAACACCAGAGATCTCTTGACTCCAGTTCAGTTAAGTTCAGTTCAGTCGTGCAGTCGTGTCCGACTCTATGTGACCCCAGGAATCGCAGTACACCAGGCCTCTTGTCCATCACCAACTCCTGGAGTTCACTCAGATTCACGTCCATCGAGTCAGTGATGCCATCCAGCCATCTCATCCTCTGTCGTCCCCTTCACTTCCTGCCCTCAATCCCTCCCAGCATCAAAGTCTTTTCCAATGAGTCAACTCTTCGCATGAGGTGGCCAAAGTACTGGAGTTTCAGCTTTAGCATCATTCCTTCCAAAGTAATCCCAAGGCTGATCTCCTTTAGAATGGACTGGTTGGATCTCCTTGCAGTCGAAGGGACTCTCAAGATGCTTCTCCAAAACCAAAGTTCAAAAGTATCAATTTTTCGGTGCTCAGCTTTCTTCACAGTCCAACTCTCACATCCATACATGACTACTTGGAAAAACTATAGCCTTGACTAGATGGACCTTAGTCGGCAAAGTAATGTCTCTGCTTTTGAATATGCTATCTAGGTTGGTCATAACTTTTCTTCCTAGGAGTAAGCGTCTTTCAATTTCATGGCTGCAATCACCATCTGCAGTGACTTTGGAGCCCAAAAAAGTAAAGTCTGACACTGTTTCCACTGTTTCCCCATCTATTTCCCATGAACTGATGGCACCAGATGCCATGATCTTCGTTTGCTGAATGTTGAGCTTTAAGCCAACTTTTTCACTCTCCTCTTTCACTTTCATCAAGAGGCTCTTTAGTTCCTCTTCACTTTCTGCCATAAGGGTGGTGTCATCTGCATATCTGAGGTTACTGATATTTCTCCCAGCAATCTTGATTCCAGCTTGTGTTTCTTCCAGTCCAGCATTTCTCATGATGTACCCTGCATAGAAGTTAAATAAGCAGGGTGACAATATACAGCCTTGACGTACTCCTTTTCCTATTTGGAACCAGTCTGTTGTTCCATGTCCAGTTCTAACTGTTGCTTCCTGACCTGCATATAGATTTCTCAAGAGGCAAGTCAGGTGGTCTGGTATTCCCATCTCTCTCAGAATGTTCCACAGTTTATTGTGATCCACACAGCCAAAGGCTTTGGCATAGTCAATAAAGCAGAAATAGATGTGTTTCTGGAACTCTCTTGCTTTTTCCATGATCCAGCGGATGTTGGCAGTTTGATCTCTGGTTCCTCTGCCTTTTCTAAAACCAGCTTGAACATCAGGAAGTTCACGGTTCACGTATTGCTGAAGCCTGGCTTAGAGAATTTTGAGCATTACTTTACTAGCATGTGAGATGAGTGCAATTCTGCAGTAGTTTGAGCATTCTTTGGCATTGCCTTTCTTTGGGATTGGAAAGAAAACTGGACTTTTCCAGTCCTGTGGCCACTGTTGAGTTTTCCAAGTTTGCTGGCATATTGAGAGCAGCAATTTCACAGCATCATCTTTCAGAATTTGAAATAGCTCAACTGGAATTCCATCACCTCCACCAGCTTTGTTCGTAGTGATGCTTTCTAAGGCCCACTTGACTTTACTTTCCAGGATGTCTGGCTCTAGATGAGTGATCACACCATCATGATTATCTGGGTCATGAAGATCTTTTTTGTCCAGTTCTTCTGTGTATTCTTGCCACCTCTTCTTAATATCTTCTGCTTCTGTTAGGTCCAGACCAGTTCTGTCCTTTATCGAGCCCATCTTTGCATGAAATATTCCCTTGGTATCTCTAATTTTCTTGAAGAGATCTCTAGTCTTTCCCATTCTGTTCTTTTCCTCTATTTCTTTGCATTGATCACTGAAGAAGGCTGTCTTATATCTTCTTGCTATTCTTTGGAATTCTGCATTCAGATGCTTATATCTTTCCTTTTCTCCTTTGCTTTTTACCTCTCTTCTTTTCACAGCTATTTGTAAGGCCTCCCCAGAGAGCCATTTTGCTTTTTTGCATTTCTTTTCCATGGGGATGGTCTTGATCCCTGTCTCCTGTACAATGTCACGAACCTCATTCCATAGTTCATCAGGTGCTCTATCTATCAGATCTAGGCCCTTAAATCTATTGCTCACTTCCACTATATCATCATAAGGGATTTGATTTAGGTCATACCTGAATGGTCTAGCAGTTTTCCCTACTTTCTTCAATTTGAGTCTGAATTGGTAATAAGGAGTTCATGATCTGAGCCATAGTCAGCTCCTGGTCTTGTTTTTGCTGACTGAATAGAGCTTCTGCATCTTTGGCTATAAAGAATATAATCACTCTGATTTCGGTGTTGACCATCTGGTGATGTCCATGTGTAGAGTCTTCTCTTGTGTTGCTGGAAGAGGGTGTTTGCTATGACCAGTGCATTTTCTTGGCAAAACTCTATTAGTCTTTGCCCTGCTTCATTCTGCATTCCAAGGCCAAATTTGCCTGTTATTCCAGGTTGTTTCTTCACTTCCTACTTTTGCATTCCTATTCCCTATAATGAAAAGGACATCTTTTTTGGGTGTTAGTTCTAAAAGGTCTTCATAGAACCGTTCAACTTCAGCTTCTTCAGCATTACTGGTTGGGGCATAGAGTTGGATTATCATGATATTGAATGGTTTGCCTTGGAGACGAACAGAGATCATTCTGTCATTTTTGAGATTGCATCCAAGTACTGCATTTCAGACTCTCTTGTTGACCATGATGGCTACTGCATTTCTTCTGAGGGATTCCTGCCCACAGTAGTAGATATAATGGTCATCTGAGTTAAATTCACCCATTCCAGTCAATTTTATTTCGCTGATTCCTAGAATGTCAACGTTCACTCTTGCCATCTCTTGTTTGACGACTTCCAGTTTGACTTCATTCATGGACCTGACATTCTAGATTCCTATGCAATATTGCTCTTTACAGCATTGGACCTTGCTTCTATCACCAGTCACATCCACAGCTTGGTATTGTTTTTGCTTTGGCTCCATCCCTTCATTCTTTCTGGAGTTATTTCTCCACTGAACTCCAGTAGCATATTGGGCACCTACTGGCATAGGGAGTTCCTCTTTCAGTATCCTATCATTTTTCCTTTTTATACTGTTCATGGAGTTCTCAAGGCAAGAATACTGAAGTGGTTTGCCATTCCCTTCTCCAGTGGACCACATTCTGTCAGACCTCTTCACCATGACCCGCCCGTTTTGGGTTGCCCCGTGAGCATGGCTTAGTTTCATTGAGTTAGACAAGGCTGTGGTCCTAGTGTGATTAGACTGACTAGTTTTCTGTGAGTATGGTTTCAGTGTGTCTGCCCTCTGATGCCCTCTTGCAACTCCTACCATCTTACTTGGGTTTCTCTTACCTTGGGCATGGGGTATCTCTTCACAACTGCACCAGCAAAGTGCAGCCACCGCTCCTTACCTTGGATGAGGGGTATCTCCTCACCGCAGCCCCTCCTGACATTCAACATGGGATGGCTCCTCTAGGCCCTCCTGCACCCATGCAGTCACCTCTCCTTGGACGTGGGATTGCTCCTCCCAGCTGCTGCCCTTGGCCTCAGGTGTGGGGTTGCTCCTCCCGGCCACTGCCCCTGGCTTCGGGTGCTGCCCCTGGCCTTGGACGCGTGGTGCCTCCTCCCGGCCACTGTCCCTGGCCTGGGACACGGGGTAGATCCTCTTGGCCATCGCTCCTGACCTCGGACGCGGGGTAGCTCCTCTCGGCCGTTCCTGTGCCATCGCAGATCTGACTCCAGGGAACATTATTGATAGGAACTCATCAAACGCCTCCATACCTTCACTGAAACCAAGCACAATCCAAGGGCCAACAAGTTCCAGAGAAAGACATACCATGCAAATTCTCCAACAACACAGGAACATAGCCCTGAGCTTCAATATACAGGCTGCCCAGAGTTACACTAAACCCACTGACATCTCAAAACTCATTACTGCACACTTCAATGCACTCCAGAGAGATGAAATCCAGCTCCACCAAACAGATCACCAATAAAAGCTTCCCTAGCCAAGAAGCCTTGACAAGCCACCCATCCAACCCCACCCACAGCAAGGAACCTCCACAATAAAGAGAAACCACAAACTGCCAGAATATGGAAAGGCTACCCCAAACACAGCAATATAAACAAGAACAAAAGGCAGAGAGATACCTAGAAGGTAAAGGAACAGGATAAATCCCCACCAAATCAAACAAAAGAGGAAGAGATAGGGAATCTACCTGATAAAGAAGTCCAGATAATAATAGTGAAAACAATCCCAAAAGTCAAAAACAAAATGGAGTTACATATAAATACCCTGAGGACAAGGATCAAGAAGATGTAAGAAAGGTTTAACAACGACCAAGAAGAAATAAAAAAGAGTCAGTATATAATGAATAATGCAATAAATGAGATCAAAATACTCTGGAGGGAACCAACAATAGAATATCTGAGACAGAAGATGGCATTAGTGAGGTAGAAGATAGAATGGTAGAAATAAATGAAACAGGAAAAAAGAAAAAAAGGATTAAAACAAATGAGGACAACCTCAGAGACCTTTGGGACAATGATAAACACCCCAACATTCGAATCACAGGAATCCCAGAAGAAGAAGACAAAAAGAAAGGCCATGAGGAAATACTTGAAGAAATAATAGTTGAAAATTTTCCCAAAATTGGGAAGGAAATAGTTGCCAAGTCCAAGAAACCCAGAGTCCCAAATAGAATAAACCCAAGGCGAAACACCCCAAGACATGTATTAATCAAATTAACAAAGATCAAACACAAAGAACTAATATTACAAGCAGTAAGGGGAAAAACAAACAAACAAACAAACAAATAACACACAAGGGGATTCCCATAAGGATAACAGCTGATCTTTCAATAGAAACTATTCAGGCCAGAAAGGAATGGCAAGACATACTAAAAATGATGAAAGAAAATAACCTACAGCCCAGATTACTGTACCCAGCAAGGATCTCATTCAAATATGAAGGAGAAATCAAAAGCTTTCCAGACAAGCAAAAGCTGAGAGAATTCAGCACCACCAAACCAGCTCTGCAACAAATGCTAAAGGATCTTCTTTAGACAGGAATCACAGAAAGAGTGTATAAACTCGCCCAAAACAATAAAGTAAAAAGCAATGGGACCATACTTATCAATAATTACCATAAATGTAAATGAGTTGAATGCTGCAACCAAAAGAGAGAGACTGGCTGAATGGATGCAAATATAAGACCCCTATATATGTTGTCTACAAGAGATCCACCTTGAAACAAGGGACACATAGAGACTGAAAATGAAGGGCTGGAAAAAGATATTTCTCACAAATAGAGACCAAAAGAAAGCAGGAGTAGCAATACTCATATCAGATAAAATAGACTTTAAAACAAAGGCTGTGAAAAGAGATAAAGAAGGACATTACATAATGATCAAAGGATCAATCCAAGAAGAAGATATAACAATTATAAATATATATGAACCCAACATAGGAGCACCGCAATATGTAAGACAAATGCTAACAAGTATGAAAGGGGAAATTAACAATAACAATAATAGTGGGAGACTTTAATATCCCACTCACACCTATGGATAGATCAACTAAACATAAAATTAACAAGGAAACAAAACTTTAAATGATATAATAGACCAATTATACCTAATTGATATCTATAAGACATTTCACCGCAAAACAATGAATTTCACCTTTTTCTCAAGTCCACACAAAACCTTCTCCAGGATAGATCACATCCTGGGCCATAAATCTAGCCTTGGTAAATTCAAAACAATTGAAATCATTCCAAGCATCTTTTCTGACCACAATGCAGCAAATTTAGATGTTGGAGAAAAGTTATGACCAACCTAGATAGCATATTCAAAAGCAGAGACATTACTCTGTCAACTAAGGTCCGTCTAGTCAAGGCTATGGTTTTTCCAGTAGTCATGTATGGATGTGAGAGTTGGACTGTGAAGAAGGCTGAGCACTGAAGAATTGATGCTTTTGAACTGTGGTGTTGGAGAAGACTCTTGAGAGTACCTTGGACTGCAAGGAGATCCAACCAGTCCATTCTGAAGGAGAACCGCCCTGGGATTACTTTGGAAGGAATGATGCTAAAGCTGAAACTCCAGTACTTTGGCCACCTCATGCGAAGAGTTGACTCACTGGAAAAGACTTTGATGCTGGGAGGGATTGGGGGCAGGTGGAGAGGGGGACGACAGAGGATGAGATGGCTGGATGGCATCACTGACTCGATGGACGTGAATCTGAGTGAACTCCAGGAGTTGGTGATGGACAGGGAGGCCTGGGGTGCTGTGATTCATGGGTTTGCAAGGAGTCAGACACGACTAAGTGACTGAACTGAACTGAACGGACAGGAGAAAAACTATTAAAAATTCCAAATATGGAGGCTGAACAACACGCTGCTGAATAACAAACAAATCAAAGAAGAAATCAAAAAAGAAATCAAAATATGCATAGAAATGAATGAAAATGAAAACACAACAACCCAAAACCTATGGGACACTGTAAAAGCAGTGCTAAGGGGAAGTTTCATAGCAATTCAGGCTTACCTCAAGAAATAAGAAAAAAGTCAAATAAATAATCTAACTCTACACCTAAGGCTCTAGGTGAGTGATTGCACCATCGTGATTATCTTGGTCATGAAGATCTTTTTGTACAGTTCTTTGTATTCTTGCCACCTCTTCTTAAAATCTTCTGCTTCTGTTATGTCCATAACATTTCTGTCTTTTATCGACTAAAGTTTTACTAATAATTAAAATTTTTCTTATAACTTTTGAATGCTCCAATCATTCGCCTTCCTTGGGATTCTACAATAAGTCCTTTTTATTTATTTTTTGGGGGGGGGTGTTAATACTCCTATTAGATGTATTAGACCTAAAAGAATGCCATCCCATCATGAATATGAGAGTTTCTAGTATTTTTGACTGGTTTACTCTAGATTGGGACATAGAAGCCCAAAGTTGATTAAAACCTGAGATGCTAGAAGTGAGATTGAATCGTCTTCTGGGATACTTCTATTATTTTAGTCTCATATTGTCATATCTTTATTTTCTGCTAAGAACAGAATGATCCAAGATCCATTTAGATTATGAGTCAACCACTGTAATATTAATAATTTTCCAGCTACAAAATTCTTTTGCCATATAAGGTAATGTTCACAGTTTTGGGAGACCAAGATATGTACATAAAGTGAAGGTATGCTACTACCTCAGGCTGGAGTCTGTAGCCTCAGGATCCACAGTCATTTCATGTACAGAATGCATTCATCTCATCCTAACATCACCAAAAGTGCCTACCCATTGAAGTCTCATCTAAATTTCCTTAGCTCCAAAGTCTCCAATCTCATTGTGTAAAATCAGTATGAGTGAGTTCTGGGTATGATTCATCCTGGGACAAAACTCCTATCTCTTTTATAGGAGGTTGTTTTTTTTTTTTTTTCTTCCTGTCAAGTTTTATAACTTGCTTGCTTCTCAGAATCAGTGGGAGATGCATAAGACACCAGTAATAAGACATAGGACACTGCCCTTCACAATGGGAGACCATATAAGGAAAATATATCACTGGTTTCAACCAGTTACAGAATTTAGCAGCACAAACACTGATAGGTTTAAGGGCCTGAGCATGTCATCTGGGTTTGAGCTGCCTCCTCAGGAGCCATCTGTTCTTTTCCCTGAAGGATAGTGCCAGTAGTCATGTTTGGATGTGAGAGATGGACTATAAAGAAAGTGGAGTGCTGAAGAATTGATGCTTTTGAACTGTGGTGTTGGAGAAGATTCTTGAGAGTCCCTTGGATTGCAAGGAGATCAAACCACTCAATCCTAAGGGAAATCAGTATTCCAATATTAATCAATATTCCAATCTGAATATTTATTGGAAGGACTGATGCTGAAGCTGAAACTCCAATACTTTGGCAACCTGATGTGAAGAACTGACTCATTGGAAAAGTCCCTGATGCTACGAAGGATTGAAGACAGGAGAAGGGGACAACAGAAGATGAGATGGTTAGATGGCATCACTGACTCAATGGACATGAGTTTGAGCAAGCTCTGGGAGTTGGTGATGGACAGTGAAGCCTGGCATTCTGCAGACCATGGGGTCTTAGAGTCGGACACAACTGAGCAACTGAACTGAACCGAACTAAGTCCCTGTTTATATCTGTGTTCTTTAATCAGCCTGTTTCCTGCCCCTAGAATTTTGGGAGTTCAACAGCCCTCTTTTGTTTTGCCCCTTCTCTGTCTCTCACTGTCCAAGCTGGCAGTAGTTCTACTGGTGTGAAATCTTCAACCTTGGGAGTCTCTTGTGTGTGTCATGGGAATTGACTTCATTAGACAAGAGGTTTCTCCCCAGATATTTTCTGGGTAATCCATCTCTATCCCTGACTTCTGCTAAGATGGTTGAAAGTGGCTGTCAGCCTGGAAGCTGCTGCTGTTGCTGCTAAGTCACTTCAGTCGTGTCCAACTCTGTGTGACCCTATAGACGGCAGCCCACCAGGCTCCCCCATCCCTGGGATTCTCCAGGCACTGGAGTGGGTTGCCATTTCCTTCTCCAATGCATGAAAGTGAAAAGTGAGAGTGAAGTCACTCAGTCGTGTCTGACTCTTAGTGACCCCATGGACTGCAGCCTACCAGGCTCCTCCATCCATGGGATTTTCCAGGCAAGAGTACTGGAGTGGGGTGCCATTGCCTTCTCCATCAGCCTGGAAGGAAATCCCCCAATTCTCATAATACTTCTATTTCTTTATTCAAGATAGCTGTTCCCATAGTCACCAGACAGCAGAAAATGGAAAAGGGCAAGACAAATCCATGCTTTTCAGGGCACTGCCTAAGTGACTCACATCCTTTCATTCAATTCCCATTGGCCAATATTTACCGGCAAACCCACATCTAGCTGTCAGGGAGGTGGGAAGATGGAGTCCAGCAGGATGGCCTGAACTTTTAAGAAGGAGACTTGTCACGGTTTAGGCATAATCCCCTGATGTCTATTCTAAGTACTTGTCTGTCCCATCTGATCCTAAATCACATACTTCAGCTGGTTCCAGCATTGGTCTGAGCTTCCCAGTTGCAGCTGAAGTACTCAGCATGGGCTAGGCCCTGCCATGGAAGAAGTTGCCACAGCAAAGCCCAGTACTTGCAAAAGAGGAGCTGCTGGAACTGGCTGAAGAAGCCACAGGCCCCTGCCTGAATGTCACAATATGGTTCATTCCATTGCCCACACCCTGTGAGAGGAGCCACCAGGACCATCCCTGCTGCTGGCCTCTTCCTTGCCTTCCTAGTCCTGGTCTAAGGCCCTCCTGACCTCTGCAACATGCCCAGCACACATTGACTGACCACCCATCTCTCAACAGCCTCCTGCAATAAGTGGCCTTTTCTCCCCTCGACCTTACATTTCTTATTTTAAAAGGGTGGCTTCAAGCCCTCTCCAGCTCAGACAGACTTCTCAATTCCAGAAGGAGAAAAATCTTGCAAAAGCACAGAAAATGAAAATGAAAGCGTTAGTCACTCAGTTGTGTCAGATTCTTTGCAACCTGATTGACTGTTGCCTGCCAGGCTCCTGTTTCCATGGAATTCTCTAAGCAGGAATACTGGAGTGGGTAGCCATTCCTTTCTCCAAGGGATCATCCTGACCCAGGGATCAAACAGGGGTCTCCTGCATTAAGGGCAGATTCTTTATGGTCTGAGCTACTAGGGACACCTCAGGAAAAGCACAGGCCCCATGTAAATGGCTGGGAAGTGACAGAGAGCTGGCCAGGCCTGGCCACCTCCAGGCCCTGGTGAGCATACAGGCAGTGGAAGGGCCCTCTCCAGGGGCCACATCCACTCAGAGGTAACTTATACAGGGTGTGTCTGCTCTCCCAGAACCCAGTGAAGCAGGAGGAATGCCCGCCTACAGATGCAACCACATTTGGGCAATTATTAATAAAGCTGCTGTGCACATTTGTATGTAGGTTTTTGTGAGTTCAAAAGTTTTAAAGTCATTTGGGTAACTACCAGGAAGTTTAATTGTTGAACTGCATTGTAGAAGTATGTTTATTTAGTAAGAAACTGCTAAACTGCCTTCCGAAGTGGTTGTACTATTTTGTATTCCCACCAGTAATACAGGAGTGTGCCAGTTGTTTCACGTTCTCAACAGCATTTTGTGTTGGCAGTATGCTGAATTTTGGCTATTTTAATAGTTGTGCAATATTGACAATATTTTTCCCAGTGTGTGCATTGTCTTCTCATTATTTTAACAGTGTAATTGGCACAGCAAAATTTTATAATTTTAAAGAAACCGAGCTTATATATTTTTTTTTCATGGATCTTGCCTTTAATGTTGTGTCAAAAAAAACCTTTGTCAAACCCAAGGTCATCTAGATGTTCACCTATGTTATATTTCTGAAGCTTGAGTTTTGCAATTAACTTAGGTATGAGATCCACTTTGAGTTAATCTTTGTGAAAAGTGTAAGGCCAATATCATTTCTTTTTAACATATGAATGCGCAGTTGTTCCAGCCCTGTTGTTTAAAGATTATTCTTTTCCCATTGCATTGCCTTTGCTCTTTTATCAAACATCAGTTGACTGTAGTTAAGTATGTGTATTTCTATTTTTTCTACTCTACTTCATTGATCAATTTGTCTATTCTTTCAACAACACTGCATTTTTAATACCTTAATCTTGTTGTCAAGAAGGGTGTTTTATGACTTCCAAATTTTTCTTGAATATTTCATTGGCTAATCTACATTTTGAATTTCCATGTAAATATTAGAATCCTTTAAAAATTATATTCACAAAGTAACTTGCTATAATTTTGATTGCCATTGTGAATCTATAGATCAAGTTGGGAAGAAATGACACCATAACATATTGAGTTTTCTTTTCCATGAATATGCAGGATATCTACATGTATTTACACTTTCTTTAATTTCTTTCATCAGAGTTTGGTAATTTTCCTCATATGGATTTTGCACATATTTTGATAGATTTATGACTAATTTTTTTTGTATTAATGTTAAGGTGTTGTGTTTTAATTTCTAATTCCAATCATTCTTTGATGGTATATAAGAAACCAATTGTTTTTCTTTTCTTTTTTGTATCTTAACCTTGTATTCTCAGTTCAGTTCAGTCGCTCAGTCGTGTCCGACTCTTTGCGACCCCATGAATCGCAGCACGCCAGGCCTCCCTGTCCATCACCATCTCCCGGAGTTCACTCAGACTCACATCCATCGAGTCAGTAATGCCATCCAGCCATCTCATCCTTGGTCGTCCCCTTCTCCTCCCGCCCCAAATCCCTCCCAGCATCAGAGTCTTTTCCAATGAGTCAACTCTTCGCATGAGGTGGCCAAAGTACTGGAGCTTCAGCTTTAGCATCATTCCTTCCAAAGAAATCCCAGGGTTGATCTCCTTCAGAATGGACTGGTTGGATCTCCTTGCAGTTCAAGGGACTCTCAGGAGTCTTCTCCAACACTACAGTTCAAACGCATCAATTCTTCGGCGCTCAGCCTTCTTCACAGTCCAACTCTCACATCCATACATGACCACAGGAAAAACCATAGCCTTGACTAGATGGACCTTAGTCGGCAAAGTAATGTCTCTGCTTTTGAATATGCTATCTAGGTTGGTCATAACTTTCCTTCCAAGGAGTAAGCGTCTTTTAATTTCATGGCTGCAGTCAACATCTGCAGTGATTTTGGAGCCCCCCAAAATAAAGTCTGACACTGTTTCCACTGTTTCCCCATCTATTTCCCATGAAGTGATGGGACCAGATGCCATGATCTTTGTTTTCTGAATGTTGAGCTTTAAGTCAACTTTTTCACTCTCCTCTTTCACTTTCATCAAGAGGCTTTTTAGTTCCTCTTCACTTTCTGCCATAAGGGTGGTGTCATCTGCATATCTGAGGTTATTGATATTTCTCCTGGCAATCTTGATTCCAGCTTGTGCTTCTTCCAGCCCACCGTTTCTCATGATGTACTCTGCATATAAGTTAAATAAGCAGGGTGACAATATACAGCCTTGACGTACTCCTTTTCCTATTTGGAACCAGTCTGTTGTTCCATGTCTAGTTCTAACTGTTGCTTCCTGACCTGCATACAGATTTCTCAAGAGCCAGGTCAGGTGGTCTGGTATTCCCATCTCTTTCAGAATTTCCCACAGTTTATTGTGATCCACACAGTTAAAGGCTTTGGCATAGTCAATAAAGCAGAACCTACTACAGTAGTTCATAAGCTCAAGAATGTTATTTTTATATTATTATTCTTAGGAATTTTCTACATAGCTATGTCACAAAGATGGTTATATTTCTTTTTTCCAAAGTATCTGTATTTTTCTCTGCTTCTCTAATTTTATTAGATAAGACTTCTAGTACAATGTTGGACAAGTGATGAAAAGAAATATCCTTGCTTTGTTCCCCATCTTAGAGGTAAAACATCTAGTTTGATATATTTTATTTGAATTATAGTTGATTTATAATATTATATATAATATTATGTCACTTTCAGGTGTATAGAATAATGATTCAGTATTTTTGTAGAGTACACTCCATTAAAAGTTATTAGAAGATAATACTAATAGTTCCCTGTGTTAGCAGTTTTTAATCTTTTAATCCCATACCCTTATTTGCCCCTCCCTTCTTCTCTCTCCACTTTAGTAAACATTAGTCATTTTTCAAAATATCTGTGAGTGTTTTCTTTATTCATATACATCCATTTGAATTTTTTGAGTAATATTCCATGACATATATGCTCATGGAATATTGTATCTATACCACAACTTCTACATCCATCTATCTGTTGATGGACACTTGGATTGCTTCCATATTATCACTATTGTAAATACTGCTTCTATGAGCATTGAGGTGCATGTATCTTTTCAAAATAGTGGGTTTTATCAAGATATATACCTAAGAATGGAGTTGCAAGATCATTGTTGTTGTTATTCAGTTGCTATATTGTGTCTGACTCTGAGCAACCCCATGAACTGCAGCATTCAAGGCTCCCTTGTCCTTCAGTATCTCCCAGAGTTTGCTCAGATTCATGTCCATTGAGTTGGAATTGTAGGATCATATGGTAGTTTTATTTTTAGTATTTTGAAAAGACTCTGCACTGTTTTCCATACTGGCTACATCAGTTTACAGTCCCAAAAAGAGTGTACCAAGGTTCACTTTTCTCTATATTTTGCCCAACATTTCCTACTGCTATTTGTAGACATTTTGATTATAGGCAAGGCATTCTGACAGGTGTGAGGTGACACTTCATTTGTTGTTTTGATTTGCATTTCCCTGTTAAATAGAGGTGGTTAATATCTTTTCATGTGCCTATTAGGCATCTGTATGTATTATTTTAAAAAAATTTTATTCAAGTCTTCTGCCTATTTTTGATTGGATTGTATATTTTTTAAAAATATAGACTTATTGGAAGTTTATATACTTTGGATATGAATCCAAAATTTTGGATATTTATAATTTTGGACAAAGTTTTGTTTATAAATTTGGATATTTGGGTAATTAATAACCAAAACATATAAATGCCTTGTAGGTCATATCATTTTCAGATATTTTCTCTTATTCATTAGGTTTCCTTTTGATTTTTGTCAACCCTTTCCTTTGCTGTATAATAGCTTTTAAGTTTGCTTAGACCCCATTTGTTTATTTTTGCTTTAATTTCTTTTTTTTTCTTTGAAAACTTTCAAATTTATTGATGACTAGAATGTCAAATCCTAATTAAATAATGCAATTTTCAATATAAAAAACCAAACCTGTTACTCTATAAATGAACTCATATAGACTACCAAGATATACTAAATATAGAAAATAGCACTTTTATCCTTGTTCACACTGTGTACATGAAACAAACATATCCTGAAAGACATAAAATACCCTATCACCCTTAAGAAAAAAGAGCAATAGTTTTAAAATGCTGAAGATGAGGAGAAAAGGCCTCACAGCATTCAGTTTTTCAAAGTCTGCAATACAAATATATAAAAAAACACTTTAGTCCCAAAGAAAAAACTGTTGTTCTTTTTAAGAAATGGGTCTTCTTGAGTTATAAACTTTGACACCATTTTGCATTGAAGATCGAGCATATTTTGTGAGCAGTGCACCAACGGTTTGCTTCTCTCTGCACAAATCTTGAATATATGGAGCAATATCTTCTTCCGTCCACTTCTCTCTCAGATAGAACAGACTACTGAACCGTTCCTGATCCCCCTCAGGCAAGTCTTCCACTTTCAGCAGAAATATGATTTCTGGTCTTGACTGTCTATCTACCAAGGCCAAACCCTGAAGCTGATCAAGCCTCGTTGTCATTCCTTCGGGAACACTCTGTTGCCATACCTCCTGAAACTCAGCGAGGTTGAATTTCACTGCGTTCTGAAGTAGCATCTGTGCTGTGGCTCTGCATATCTTATCTTCCTCTGTGTATTTCTTTCCATAACATCTAAGACAGTGTTCAATCATTTCCTCTGGTTCCAATGGTCCAAGTTCCTGAAGGCACATATTCAAAGGAACTTTGCTAACCACAAGCTGAGTTATATGATTCAGAAGTTTCATCTCATAATCAAATTCGAGGATCCTCCAATAACCTCCAATCTCACAGGCATTGAGAACTTGTAACTGGGTCATTATTTCTTCCTCACTTGCCTGAATTTGATCAAGCAAATCTTCAGTCGTATATTTTAAGTGACTGGAATCCTTTTCCTTTTCACTGCCAGGCCCTTCATAGGTATTTTCCATCAAAAGTTTCTTTAACTTCTTTAGTTTAGGTCTGCATCTTCTTAATTCCCAGTAGTTGTTAGAAAAACCAAAGATCTCAGTGTGAATAATGTTACTGTGTGTTTCTTCCATCTTCAGCTGCTCTGGAATTTTACAACCGGGAATAAAAAACAACATATTGGAAGTGTCTGCTACTTTCAAATCGTATGTTTTGTCTTCACTGCACAGAACGGCCTGCTCATCCTTATCACCACGAATCTCTAGACTGTGCCCCGCCTGCAGCCGCCTGCACAGCGCGGGCTCCAGCTCCAGCAGGCACATGTCGCCGGCGGCCGCGGGCCCGAAGCACAGGCAGTGCGCGGTGGTCAGCAGCTCGGCCGCGTCCAGCTTGGCGGTCTGCAGTGTCGCGTCCACCTCGGCGCGGGTCCTCTCCATCACCGCCGGCGGCCGGGGGGCGACAGAGCCGAGCCCAGACGCAAGAAACGGCGCGGGAGAAGCGCGGCCTCTGCGGGCGGGCGGGCATTTTTGCTTTAATTTCATTTGGGTTAGGACAGGGTTCCAAAAAATATTGTTATGATATATGTCAAGAAGTTTTCTGCCTATGCTTTCTTCAAAAGTTTCACGGTTTCAGTTCTTACATTTAGATCTTTAATTTTTTTTTTTTGAGGTTAGTTTTGTATGTAGCATGAGGAAATATTCTTATCTCATTGTTTAACCTGTAGATACCCAGTTTTCCCCACACCATTTACTAATTACACTGTATTTTTTTAAATTGTATATTCTTCCTTCCTTTGTCATGGATTAGTTTACCATAGGTGTGTGGTTTATTTCTGGTCTCTCTATTCTCTTGCATTGAGCTATTTTTCTGTTTTCATGCCAGTACCATGCCACTTTGATGACTGTAGCTTTGTAGTATAGTCTGAAGGAGGGTGGTACCTCCAGCATTGTTCTTTTCCTCAAGTTTGCTTTGAAAATTCAGGGTCCTTTTTTGTTCCATACACATTTTTAATTAATTTATTTATTTTAGTTATAGGATAATTACTTAACAATACTGTGATGGTTCTTGCCATACATTGACACGAGTCAGCCACAGGCACACACGTGTCTCCTCATCCTGAAACTCCTCACACTTCCCTCCTCACCCCATCCCTCTGAGTGTTCCAGGGTACTGGTTTTGGGTCCCCTACATCATGCATCGAACTTGCACTGGTCATATGTTTTACATAAGATAATATATATGCTTCAATGGTATTCTTTCAAATCATCCCACCCTCACTTTCTCCTACAAAGTTGAAAAGTCTGTTCTTTACATTCATGTCTATTTTGCTGCCCTGCATATAGAATTGTCATTACCATCTTTCTAAATTCCAAATATATGCATTTATTTACAATATTTGTGTTTCTCTTTCTGACTTCACACTGTATAATAGGCTCCAGTTTCATCCACCTCATTAGAACTGATTCAAATGAATTCCTTTTTATAGTTGAATAATAGTCCATTGTATATATGTACCACAACTTCCTTATCCATTCATCTGCCAATGGACATCGGGGTTGCTTCCATGTCCTAGCTATTGTAAATAGCTCTGCAATGAACACTGAGGTACATGTGTCTCTTTTAATTCTAGTTTACTTGGGGTGTATGCCTAGCAGTGAGATTGCTGGGTCATATGGCAGTTCTACTTTCAGTTTTTAAAAGGAATCTCCATCTTGTTCTCCTTAGTGGCTGTTCAGTTCAGTTCAGTCATTCAGTCGTGTCCAATTCTTTGTGACCCCATGGATCACAGCACACCAGGCCTCCCTGTCCATCACCAACTCCTGGAGCTCACTCAGACTCGCGTCCATCGAGTCAGTGATGCCATCCAGCCATCTCATCCTATGTCATCCCCTTCTCCTCCTGCCCCAAATCCCTCCCAGCATCAGAGTCTTTTCCAATGAGTCAACCCTTCGCATGAGGTGGCCAAAGTACTGTAGCTTCAGCTTTAGTATCATTTCTTCCAAAGAAATCCCAGGGTTGATCTCCTTCAGAATGGACTGGTTGAATCTCCTTGCAGTCCAAGGGACTCTCAAGAGTCTTCTCCAACACCACTGTTCAAAAGCATCAATTTTTCGGCACTCAGCCTTCTTCACAGTCCAACTCTCACATCCATACACCAGCTCACATTCCCACCAACGGTGTATGAGTGTTCTATTTTCCCCACAAGCTCTCCAGCATTTATTGTTTGTAGACTTTTTCATGATGGCCATTCTGACTGGTGTGAGATGATATCTCACTGTGGTTTTGATTTGCATTTTTCTAATAATGAGTGATGTTGAGCATCTTTTCATGTGTTTATTAACCATCTGTATGCTTTCTTTGAAGAAATGTCTGCTTAGTTCTTTTGCCTACCTTTTCCTTGGTTGGCAGTTGTATTTCCAGTTTTTTTAATATAAATTTATTTATTTTAATTGGAGGTTAATTACTTTACAATATTGTATTGGTTTGGCCATACATCGACATGAATCTGCCACAGATATACACGTTATTCCCATCCTGAACCCCCCTCCCACCTCTCTCCCCATACCATCCCTCTGGGTCATCCCAGTGCACCAGCCCCAAGCATCCTGTATCCTGCATCAAACCTGGACTGGTGATTCATTTCTTATATGATGTTATACATGTTTCAATGCCATTTTCCCAAATCATCCCACCCTTGCCCTCTCCCATAGAGTCCAAAAGACTGTTTTATACATCTGTGTCTCTTTTGCTGTCTCGCATACAGGGTTATTGTTACCATCTTTCTAAATTCCATATATATATATGCATTAGTATACTGTATTGGTGTTTTTCTTTCTGGCTTACTTCACTCTGTATAATCAGCTCCAGTTTCATGCATCTCATTAGAACTGATTCAAATGGATTCTTTTTAATGGCTGAGTAATACTCCATTGTGTATATGTACCACAGCTTTCTTATCCATTCATCTGCTGATGGACATCTAGGTTGCTTCGATGTCCTGGCTATTATAAACAGTGCTGCGATGAACATTGGGGTACACGTGTCTCTTTCAATTCTGGTTTCCTCGGTGTGTATGCCCAGCAGTGGGATTGCTGGATCATAAGGCAGTTCTATTTCCAGTTTTTTAAGGAATGTCCACACTGTTCTCCATAGTGGCTGCACTAGTGTGCAGTCTTACAGTGTAAAAGGGTTCCCTTTTCTCTGCACCCTTTCCAGCATTTATTGTTTGCAGACCTTTTGATTGCATCCATTCTGACCAATATGAGATGGTACCTAATCGTGGTTTTGATTTGCATTTCTCTGATAATGAGTGACGTTGAGCATCTTTTCAAGTGTTTGTTGGCCATGTGTATGTCTTCTTTGGAGAAATATCTGTTTAGTTCTTTGGCCCATTTTTTGATTGTGTCATTTAGTTTTCTTGTATTGAGCTGCAGGAGCTTCATATATATTTTTGAGATTAATTCTTTGTCAGTTGCTTCATTTGCTATTAATTTCTCCTATTCTAAAAGCTGTCTTTTCACCTTGCTAAAAGTTTCCTTCGTTGTGCAAAGGTTTTAAAGTTTAATTAAGTCCCATTTGGTTATTCTTGCTTTTATTTCCATTACTCTGGGAAGTGGGTCATAGAGGATTTTGCTCTGATTTATGTCAGAGAGTGTTTTGCCTGTTTTCCTCCAAGAGTTTTATAGTTTCTGGTCTTACATTTTGATCTTTAATCCATTTTGAGTTTATATTTGTGTATGGTGGTAGAAGTATTCTAGTTTCCTTCTTTTCACGTGGTACACCAGTTTTCCCAGCACCACTTGTTAAAGAGATTATCTTTTCTCCATTGCATATTCTTGCCTCCTTTGTCAAAGATAAGTTGTCCATAGGTGTGTCAATTTATCTCAGGGCTTTCTATTTTGTTCCAATGGTCTATATTTCTGTCCTTGTGCCAGTACCATACTGTCTTGATGACTCTAAATTTGTAGTATAGTCTGAAGTCAAGCAGGTTGATTCCTCCAGTTCCATTCTTCAGTCTCAAGATTGCTTTGGCTATTCTAGTTTTTTTGTATTTCCATACAGTTTGTAAAACTGTTTGTTCTAGTTCTGTGAGAAATACCATTGGTAGTTTGATAGGGACTGCATTGAATCTTTAGATTGCATTGGGTCGTATACTCATTTTCACTATATTGATTAATACACATCTTTGACCTGCTCCCAGTAACTCAAATGGTTTCCCAGGTGGCTCTAGTGTTAAGAACAGGTGCATTCTATGAAAAATTTAGAGAAGAGCTAACACCTATCCTATTCAAACTCTTCCAGAAAATTGCAGCAGAAAGTAAACTTTCAAACTCATTCTATGAGGCCAGCATCACCCTAATAACAAATCCAGACAAAGATGTCACCAAAAAAGAAAATTACAGGCCAATATCACCTATGAGCATAGATGCAAAAATCCTCAAGAAAATTCTAGCAAACAGAATCCAACAGCATATTAAAAGGATCATGCATCATGACCAAGTGGGTTTTAGCCCAGGGATGCAAGGATTCTTCAATATTCACAAATCAGTCAGTGTGATACACCACATTAAAAAATTGAAAGATAAAAACCATATGATTATCTCAATAGATGCAGAGAAAACCTTTGACAAAATTCAACACCCATTTATGACAAAAATTCTCCAGAAAGCAGGCCTAGAAGGAACATACCTCAACATATTAAAAATCATATATGATAAACCCACAGCAAACATGATCCTCAGTGGTGAATAATTAAAAGAATTTCCCCTAAAGTCCGAAACAAGACAGGGTGCCCACTCTCACCACTACTAATCAACATAGATTTGGAAGTTGTAGCCACAGCAATTAGAGAAGAAAAAGAAATAAAAGCAATACAGTTTGGGAAAGAAGTAAAAGTTTCCCTGTTTGCAGATGACATGACCCTCTACATAGAAAACCTTAAAGAACAGAAAATTACTAAAGCTAATCAATCTGCTGGATCATCAAAAAAGCAAGAGAGTTCCAGAAAAACAACTATTTCTGCTTTATTGACTATGCCAAACCTTTGACTGTGTGGATCACAATAAACTGTGAAGAATTCTAAAAGAAATAGGCATACCAGAGCACCTGACATGCCTCTTGAGAAATCTGTATGCAGGTCAGGAAGCAACAGTTAGAACTGGACATGGAACTAGAGACTGGTTCCAAATAGGAAAAGGAGTACGTCAAGGCTGTATATTGTCGCCCTGCTTATTTAACTTATATGCAGAGTACATCACGAGAGATGCTGGGCTGGAGGAAGCACAAGCTAGAATCAAGATTGCCAGGAGAAATATCAATAACCTCAGATATGCAGATGACACCACCCTTATGGCAGAAAGTGAAGAAGAAATAAAGAACCTCTTGATGAAAGTGAAAGAGGAGTGAAAAAGTTGGCTTAAAGCTCAACATTCAGAAAACGAAGATCATGGCATCTGGTCACATCACTTCATGGCAAATAGATGGGGAAACAGTGGCTGACTTTATTTTCCTGGGCTCCAAAATTACTGCAGGTGGTGACTGAAGCCATGAAATTAAAAGACGCTTGTTTCTTGGAAGAAAAGTTTTGACCAACCTAGACAGCATATTAAAAAGCAGAAACATTACTTTGCCAACAAAGGTCCGTCTAGTCAAGGCTATGGTTTTTCCAGTAGTCATGTATGGATGTGAGAGTTGGACTATAAAGAAAGCCAAGTGTAGAAGAATTGATGCTTTTGAACTGTGGTGTTGGAGAAGACTCTTGAGCGTCCCTTGGACTGCAAGGAAATCTGACCAATCCATCCTAAAGGAGATCAGTCAAAGGTGTTCATTGGAAGGACTGATGTTGAAACTGAACCTCCAACACTTTGGCCACCTGATGCAGAGAGCTGACTCATTGGAAAAGACCCTGATGCTGGGAAAGATTGAGGGCAGGAGGAGAAGGAGACAACAGAGGATGAGATAATTGGCTGGCATCAATGACAAAATGGACATGGGTTTGGGTGGACTCCAGGAATTGGTGATGGACAGGGAAGCCTGGCGTACTGCAGTTCATGGGGTCGCAAAGAGTGGAACACAACTGAGTAAGTGAACTGAACTGAACTGAATCAATAGATATCGCAAAGTTGTAGGATATAAAATTAACACAGAGAAATCCCTTCCATTCCTATACACTAACAATGAGAAAGCAGAAAGAGAAAATAAGGAAACAATCCCATTCACCATTGTGATGAAAAGAATGAAACATCTAGAAATAAATCTAACTTAGGAAACAAAAAATCTATATATAGAAAACTATAAAACACTGATGAAAGAAATCAAAGAGAACACAAATAGATGGAGAAATATACCATGTTCATGGATCGGAAGAATGAATATAGTGAAAATTAGTATACTACTCAAAGCCTTCTATAGATTCAATGCAATCCCTATTAAGCTAACAACGGTATTTTTCACAGTACTAGAATAAATAATTTTGCAATTTGTATGGAAATACAGAAAACATAGAATAGCCAAAGCAATCTTGAGAATGAAGAATGGAACTGGAGGAATTACCCTGCCTGACTTCAGACTATACTACAAAGCTACTGTCATCAACACAATGTGGTACTGGCACAAAGACAGAAATGTAAACCAGTGGAACAAAGTAGAAAGCCCAGAGATAAATCCATGCACCTTTGGGCATCTTATCTTTAATAAAGAAAGTAAGGATATACAATGGAGAAAAGACAATCTCTTTAGCAAGTAATGGTGGGAAAACTGGTGTACCATGTGAAAAGAAGGAAACTAGGACACTTTCTAACACCATAAACAAAAATAAACTCAAAATGGATTAAAGATCGAAATGTAAGACCAGAAACTATAAAACTCTTAGAGGAAAACATAGGCAAAACACTCTCTGACATAAATCAGAGCAGGATTCTCTATGACCCACCTCTTAGAGTAATGGAAATAAAAGCAAAGATAAACAACTGGGACCAAATTAAACTTAAAAGCTTTTGCACAACAGAGGAAGCTATAAGCAAAGTGAAAAAACAGCTTTCAGAATGGTAGAAATTAATAGCAAATGAAGCAACAAAGAATTAATCTGCAAAATATACAAGCAGCTCATGCAGCTCAATTCCAGAAAAATAAATGACTCAATCCAAAAATGGGCCTAAGAACTAAACAGATATTTCTCTGAAGAAGACATGGAGATGGCTAAGAAACACATGAAAAGATGCTCAACATCACTCATTATCAGAGAAATGCAAATCAAAACCACAATGAGGTACCATCTCATGTTGGTCAGAATGGCTGCCATCAAAAAGTCTACAAACAATAAATGCTGGAGAGGGCACAGGGAAAAGGCAAACCTCTCACACAGTTTGTTGGTGGGGAAAAGGGAAACCTCTTACACAGTTTGTTGGAATGCAAACTAGTACAGCCACTATGGAGAACAGTGTGGAGATTCCTTAAAAAACTGGAAATAGAACTGACATACGATCCAGCAATCCCACTGTTGGGCATACACACCGAGGAAACCAGAATTGAAAGAGACACAGGTACCTCACTGTTCATCTCAGCACTGTTTAAGATAGCTAGGACATGGAAGCAACCTATATGTCCATCGGCAGATGAATGGATAAGAAAGCTGTGGTACATATACACAATGGAATATTACTCAGCTGTTAAAAAGAATGCATTTGAATAATTTCTACTGAGGTTGATGAAACTGGCGCCTATTATACAGAGTGAAGTAAGTTAGAAAGAAAAGCATCAATACCATATATTAACACATATATGGAATTTAGAAAAATGTTAATAATGACCCTATATGCAAGAGACCAAAAGAGGGACAGATATAAAGAACAGACTTTTAGACTCTCTAGAAGGAGAGGGTGGATTGATTTGAGAGAATAACATTGAAACATGTATATTACTATATTTGAAATAAACGACCAGTCCAAGTTTGATGCTTTGAACAGGGCACTCAAAGCTGGTGCACTGGGACAACCCAGAAGTACAGGATGGGGAGGGCGGTGGGAGGGAAGTTTGGGAAGGGACACATGTACACCCATGGTTGATTCATGTCAACGTATGGCAAAAATCACCAAAATATTGTAAAGTAATTTTCCTCCCATTAAAATAAATAAATATAAAAAATAAAATAAAAAGAACACACCTGCTGATGCAGAAGATGTCATAGACCCTGGTTTGAGCCCCGGATCCAGAAGATCCCTTGGAGGAAGGTGTAGCAACCCATTCCAGTATTCTTGCTTGGAGAATTCCCATGGACAGAAGAGCCTGGTGGGCTACAGTCCATAAGGTTGCAAAGAGTTGGACACAACTGAAGCGACTGAGCACACGCATGCATACAGTATGCTTTATTTTCAATATTTTTCAAGATTTAAATATATATATATAAAGTTATTATAAAATATTGGCTATGTTTTTTGTGCTGTACATTACATCCAGTATTTTATTTTATGTATAATAGTTATTTTTTTAATAGGTGGGAAATTGCTTTACAATATTGTGTTAGTTTCTGCCATATAATGTGAATCAGTCATAATTATGAATATTTGACTCCTTCTTGAACCTCCTTCCTACTCCCCCATCCTACCCCGCTACGTCATCAGAGAGTACCAGGCTGGGCACTGTGTGTTGCACTGAACATTCTACTATCTGTTTTACACATGATGGTGGCTATATGTCAATGCTACTTTCTCATTTTGGCCTACCCTCTTCCTTTATTGTTTCCAAATGTCCGTTCTCTACTAGGTTCATCAGTACCATTTTCCTAGATTACATATATATGCATTACTTTTGATACTTGTTTGTCTCTTTCTGACTTCACTCTGTACAAGAGGCTCTAGGTTCATCCTCCTCACTACAACTGACATCGCAGTTCAAATTCGTTCCTTTTTATGGCTGAGAAATATTTTATTTTATATATGTACACCTTTTTTTGTTCATTCATCAATGGATACATATAGATATATAGAGATAGAGATATTAGTGGATTTCTAGGTGGCATACATGTCCTGGCTATTGTAAATATTCCTGCAATGAACATTAGGGGTACATATGTCTTCTAGAATTGTGGTTCTCTCAGGGTATATTCCCAGTAGAGGGATTGCTAGGTCATATGGTAGATTTATTCCTAGGTTTTTTTTTTTTTTTTTTAAAGAATCTAGATACTGTTCTCCATAATGGCTGTATCCATTTACATTCATACTAACAGTGCAAGAGTGATCCCTTTTTCCATATCCTTTCCTGCATTTACTGTTTGCAGATTTTTTTTTTTTTTTTGATGATGAGCATTCTGGTTGGTATGAGGTGATACCTCATTGTAGTTTCAATTGGCATTTATCTAATAATGAACAATGTTGAGCACCTTTTCATGTATTTATTGGTCATCTGTATATCTTCTTTGGAGAAGTGTCTGTTTAAGTCTTCTGTCCATTTTTTGATTGGGCTGTTTGTTTTTCTGATATTGAGCTGCATGAGCTACTTGTATATTTTGGATGTTAATCGTTTGTCACTTGTATTATTTGCTACTCAGTTTAGTTCAGTTAAGTTGCTCAATCACATCTGACTCTTTGTGACCCCATGGACTGCAGCATGCCAGACTTCCCTGTCAATCACCAAATCCCAGAACCTGCTCAAACTCATATCATCCAATAACCTCATCCTGTGTTGTCCCCTTCTCCTCCTGCCTTCAATCTTTTCCAGCATCAAGGTCTTTTCCAATGAGTCAGTTCTTTGCATCAGGTAGTCAAAGTATTGAAGATTCAGCTTTAGCATCAGTCCTTCCAATGAATATTCAGGACTGATTTCCTTTTGGATTGACTGGTTTGATCTCCTTGCATTCCAAGGGATTCTCAAGAGTTTTCTCCAACACCACAGTTCAAAACCATTAATTCTTCAGGGTTCAGCTTTTTTTTTATAGTCCAACACTCACACCCATACATGGCTACTGGAAAACCATAACTTTGACTAGATGGACATTTATCAGCAAACTAATGTCTCTACTTTTTAATATGCTGTCTTGGTTTGTCATAGCTTTTCTTCCAAGGAGCAAGTCTCTTTCAATTTCATGGCTGTAGTCATCATCTGCAGTGATTTTGGAGCCCAAGAATATAAAGTTTCTTACTGTTTCCATTGTTTCCCCATCCATTTGCCATGAAGTGGTGTGACCAGATGCCATGATCTTTATTTTTTGAATGTTTAGTTTTAAGTCAGCTTTTTCCCTCTCCTCTTTTACTTTCATCAAGAGGCTCTTCAGTTCCTCTTCACTTTCCATTATTTGCTACTATTTTCCCTCATTCTGAGAGCTGTGTTTTCACTTGCTTATAGTTTCCTTTGCTGTGTGAAAGTTTTTAAGTTTTATTAGGTCTCAGTTATTTTTGTTTTTCTTTCCATTAATATAGGAGGTGGATAAGAATCAATCTTACTTCAGTTTATGTCAGAGAGTGCAGTGCCTTTGTTTTCCTCTAAGACTTTTATAGTTTCTGACCTTACACTTAGGACTTTAATCCATATTTTTGTGTATGGTGTTAGGAGAAGTTTTCCAAGTTTTCCAACATTATAACTGTTTTCTAAGAACAACTTATTGAAGAGGCTGTCTTTTCTCCATTGTATGTTCTTGCATCCTTTGTCAAAGATAAGGTGCCAATAGTTGTGTGGGTTTGTCTCTGGGCCTTCTATTATGTTCCTTTAGTCTATATTTCTGTTTTTGTGCCAGTAACACATTATCTTGATGACTGTAGCTTTATAATATATTCTGAATTCAGGGAGGTTGATTTCTACAGCTCCATTTTTCTTTCTCAATATTCATTGCCTTTTTTGTTACCATACAAATTGTGAATTCTTTGTTCTAGTGCAGTGAAAAATGCCATTGGTAGTTTAATGGGAATTGTATTTAATCTGTAGATTGCTTTCTGTATTATAGTCATTTTGACAATACTTATTCTTCCAATGCAAGAACATGGTGTATTTCTCCATTTGTATATGTCATCTTTGATTTCTTTCATCAGTGCCTTATATTCTCTGCATACAGGTCTTTGATCTCTTTAGGTAGGTTTATTCCTAGATATTTTATTCTTTTGGTTGTAATGATGAAAGTGATTGTTTCTTTAATTTCACTTTCTGATTTTTTTCTATTGTGAGTGTATAGAAATGCAAGAGATTTCTGCATATAAATTTTATGTACTGTGACTTTATTAAATTCATTGGTTATCTCTAGTAGCTTTCTGGTAGCATTTTTAGTCTTTTCGGCAGCTGTGACCGGCACACTAAGAGCAGCAAGAGGAGCTACCCCACGTCTGAGGTCAGGGGCAGAAGCTGGGAGGACCCCATGCCCGAAGAGCAGCAGCCAAGAGGAGTTACCCCACGTCCGAGGTCAGGGGCAGCGGCCGAGAGTGCCAGGCTGTGATGGTGCAGGAACGGCCACACTGAGAGGGGCGAGAGGAGCTACTCCGCGTCTGAGATCAGGGGCAACAGCCTGGAGGAACTACCCCGCTTCGGAAGTCAGGGGTGGCAGCCGGGAGGAGCTACCTCACATCTGAGGTCAGGGGCGGGTGGGAGGAGACACCCCGTGCCCGAGGCCAGGGGCAGCGGCCAGGAGGAGCAACACCACGTCCAAGGAGCAGTGGCTGTGCGGGCGCAGGAGGGCCTAGAGGAGCTATCCCACGTTGAAGGTCAGGAAGGGCAATGGTGAGGAGATATACTTCATCCAAGGTAAGGAGCAGTGGCTGCACTTTGCTAGAGCAGTCGTGAAGATATACTACACGCCCAAGGTAAGAGAAACCCAAGTAAGATGGTAGGTGTTGCAAGAGGGCATCAGAGGGCAGACACACTGAAACCATACTCACAGAAAACTAGTCAATCTAATCACACTAGGACTATAGCCTTGTCTAACTCAATGAAACCAAGCCATGCCCACAAGGCAACCCAAGATGGGCAGGTCATCATGGATAGGTCTGACAGAATGTGGTCCACTGGAGAAGGGAATAGCAAACCGCTTCAGTATTCTTGCCTTGAGAACCCCATGAACAGTATGAAAAGGAAAAATGATAGGATACTGAAAGAGGAACTCCCCAGGTCAGTAGGTGCCCAATACGCTACTGGAGATCAGTGGAGAAATAACTCCAGAAAGAATGAAGGGATGGAGCCAAAGCAAAAACAATACCCAGCCGTGGATGTGACTGGTGATAGAAGCAAGGTCCGATGCTGTAAAGAGCAATATTACATAGGAACCTGGAATGTCAGGTCCATGAATCAAGGCAAACTGGAAGTGGTCAAACAAGAGATGGCAAGAGTGAACGTCAACATTCTAGGAATCAGTAAACTAAAATGGACTGGAATGGGTGAATTTAACTCAGATGACCACTATATCTACTACTGTGGGCAGAAATCCCTCAGAAGAAATGGAGTAGCCATCATGGTCAACAAAAGAGTCTGAAATACAGTACTTGGATACAATCTGAAATCCAACAGAATGATCTCTGTTCGTTTCCAAGTCAAACCATTCAATATCACAGTAATCCAAGTCTATGCTCCAACCAGTAATGCTGAAGAAGCTGAGGTTGAACGGTTCTATCAAGGCCTACAAGACCTTTTAGAACTAACACCCCAAAAAGATGTCCTTTCCATTATAGGGGCCTGGAATGCAAAAGTAGGAAGTCAAGAAACACCTGGAGTAACAGGCAAATTTGGTCTCGGAATGCGGAATGAAGCAGGGCATAAACTAATAGAGTTTTGCCAAGAAAATGCACTGCTCATAGCGAGCACCCTCTTCCAACAACACAAGAGAAGACTCTACACATGGACATCAACAGATGGTCAACACCAAAATCAGAGTGATTATATTATTTGCAGCCAAAGATGGAGAAGCTCTATACAGTTGGTGAAAACAAGACAAGGAGCTGACTGTGGCTCAGATCATGAACTCCTTATTACCAAATTCAGACTCAAATTGAAGAAAGTAGGGAAAACTGCTAGACCATTCAGGTATGACCTAAATCAAATCCCCTATGATGATACAGTGGAAGTGAGAAGTAGATTTAAGGGCCTAGATCTGATAGATAGAGTGCCTGATGAACTATGGAATGAGGTTCGTGACATTGTACAGGAGACAGGGATCAAGACCATCCCCATGGAAAAGAAATTCAAAAAGCCAAATGGCTCTGTGGGGAGGCCTTACACATAGCTGTGAAAAGAAGAGAGGTAAAAAGCAAAGGAGAAAAGGAAAGATAAAAGCATCTGAATGCAGAGTTCTAAAGAATAGCAAGAAGAGATAAGAAAGCGTTCTTCAGCAATCAATGAAAAGTAATAGAGGAAAGGAACAGAATGGGAAAGACTAGAGACCTCTTCAAGAAAATTAGAGATACCAAGGGAACATTCCATGCAAAGATGGGCTTGATAAAGGACAGAAATGGTCTGGACCTAACAGAAGCAGAAGATGTTAAGAAGAGATGGCAAAAATACACAGAAGAACTGTACAAAAAAAGATCTTCACGGCACAGATAATCACGATGGTGTTATCACTCATCTAGAGCCAGACATCCTGGAAAGTGAAGTCAAGTGGGCCTTAGAAAGCATCACTATGAACAAAGCTAGTGGAGGTGATGGAATTCCAGTGGAGCTATTTCAAATCCTGAAAGATGATGCTATGAAAGTGCTGCACTCAATATGCCAGCAAGTTTGGAAAACTCAGCAGTGGCCACAGGACTGGAAAAGGTCAGTTTTCATTCCAATCCCAAAGAAAGGCAATGCCAAAGAATGCTCAAACTACCACAGAATTGCACTCATCTCACATGCTAGTAAAGCAATGCTCAAAATTCTCCAAGCCAGGCTTCAGCAATATGTGAACCATGAAATCCCTGATATTCAAGATGGTTTTAGAAAAGGCAGAGAAACCAGAGATCAAATTGACAACATCCGCTGGATCATGGGAAAAGCAAGAGAGTTCCAGAAACACATCTATTTCTGCTTTATTGACTATGCCAAAGCCTTTGACATTGTTGATCACAATAAACTGTGGAAAATTCTGAGAGAGACGGGAATACCAGACCACCTGACCTTCCTCTTGAGAAATCTGTATGCAGGTCAGGAAGCAACAGTTAGACCTGGACATGGAACAACAGACTGGTTCCAAATAGGAAAAGGAGTACGTCAAGGCTGTATATTGTCACCCTGCTTATTTAACTTATATGCAGAGTACATCATAAGAAACGTTGGACTGGACTGAGAGAAACACAAGTTGGAATCAAGATTGTCAGGAGAAATATCAATAACCTCAGATATGCAGATGACACCACCCTTATGGCAGAAAGTGAAGAGGAACTAAAAAGCCTCTTGATGAAAGTGAAAGTGGAGAGTGAAAAAGTTGGCTTAAAGCTCAACATTCAGAAAACGAAGATCATGGCATCTGGTCCCATCACTTCATGGCAAATAGATGGGGAAACAGTAGAAACAGTGTCAGAGTTTATTTTTTGGGGCTCCAAAATCACTGCAGATGGTGACTGCAGCCATGAAATTAAAAGACGCTTACTCCTTAGAAGAAAAGTTATGACCAATCTAGATAGAAGATTCAAAAGCAGAGACATTACTTTGCCCATTAAGGTCCATCTAGTCAAGGCTGTGATTTTTCCAGTGGTCATGTGCGGATGTGAGAGTTGGACTGTGAAGAAGGCTGAGCGCCGAAGAATTGATGCTTTTGAACTGTGGTGTTGTAGAAGACTCTTGAGAATCCCTTGGATTGTAAGGAGATCCAACCAGTCCATTCTGAAGGCGATCAGCCCTGGGATTTCTTTGGAAGGAGTGATGCTAAAGCTGAAACTCCAGTACTTTGGCCACCTCGTATGAAGTGTTGACTCATTGGAAAAGACTCTGATGCTGGCAGGGATTGGGGGCAGGAGGAGAAGGGGACGAGGGAGGATGAGATGGCTGGATGGCATCACTGACTCGATGGACGCGAGTCTGAGTGAACTCCGGAAGTTGGTGATGGACAGGGAGTCCTGGTCTGCTGTGATTCATGGGGTCACAAAATGTCGGACACTGAGCCACTGAACTGAACTGAACTGGGGAGGTGGGTCATAAAGGTTCTTTCTGTGACTTGTCAGCGAGTGTACTGCCTTTGTGTTCCTCTAAGAGTTATACAGTTTCTATTCTTACATTTAGATCTTTACTTCATTTTGTATTTATCTCTGTGTATGAAGTTAATAAATGTTCTAATTTCATTCTTTTACATGTAACTTTCTGGTTTTACCAGCACTGCTTATTGAAGAGACTGTTTTTTCTCCATTGTATATTCTTGCCTCCTTTGTCAAAGATAAGTTGCCCATAGGTGTGTGGATTTATCTCTGGGCTTTTTGTCTTGTTCCATTGGTCTATATCCCTGTTTTTGTGCTAGTACCATACTCTCTTGATGACTGTAGCTTTGTAGTATAGGCTGAAGACAGAAAGATTGATTCCTCCAGTTCTATTCTTTCTTCTCAAGACTACTTTTGTCAGTTGAAGTCTTTTGTGTTTCCATACTAATTGTGAGATTCTTTTTTTTAGTTCTATGAAAAATACCATTGGCAGTTTGATAGGGATTGCATTGAATCCATAGATTGTTTTTGGTAGTATAGTAATTTTTACAATATGGATTCTTCCAATCCAATAATATAGTATATCTTTCCATTTTTTTGTGTCCTCTTTGATTTCTTTCATGAATGTCATAGTTTTCTGCATACAGGATTTTTATCTGTTCAGTAGGTTTATTGCTAAGTATTTTATTCTTTTGTTTGCAATGGTGAATGGGATTGATTCCTTAATTTTCCTTTTTTATTTTTCATTGTTAGTGTATAGGAATACAAATGATTTCTGTGTATTAATTCTATATCCTGTGTCTTTATTATATTCATTGATTAACTTTAGTAATTTTCTAGTGTTATCTTTAGGGTTTTCTATGTATAGTATCAGGCTTCCCAAGTGGCACTAGTGCTAAAGAACCTGCCTGCCAATGCAGGAGATGTAAGAGATGTGGGTTTGATCCTTGGGTCAGGAAAATCCCCTGGTGGAAGGCGTGACAACCCACTCTAGTATTCTTTCTTGGAGAATCCCCATGGACAGAGGTGCCTGGCAGGCTACAGGCTATAGGGTCACAAAGAGTTGGACATGACTGAAGTGACTTAGTACACACACACATGTATAGATTCATGTCATCTAAAAACAGTGAGAGTTTTATTTCTTTTGCAATCTGGATTCTATTTACTTATTTTTCTTCACTGATTGTTCTGGATAGGACCTCGAAAACTATGTTGAATAACTGGCGAGAGTGGGGACTCTTCTTGCTCCTGGTTTTAGAGGAAATGCTTTCAGTTTTTCACCATTGAGAATAATGCTAGTTGTGGGTTTGTGGTACATGGCATTTATTATGTTGAGGTATGTTCCTTCTGTGCCTACTCTTTGGAGAGGTTTTTTTTTTTTTTTCCATAAATTGGTGTTGAATTTTGTCAAAAGCTTTCTCTGCATCTATAGAGGTGATCATATGGTTTTTATCATTCAATTTGTTATTATGTTGTATCACACTGATCAATTGCTTGTATTGAAGAATTCTTGCATCCTTGGAATAAAGCCTATTTGATCATGCTCTGTTTTGTAGCATTGACTTCCACCATTCTGTCTTCCAGGTCACTTATACATTCTTCTGCCTCAGTTATTCTGCTCTTGATTCCTTCTAGTATATTGTTCATCTATGTTTATTCTTTAGCTCTTCCAGGTTTTTTGTAAACATTTCTTGCATATTCTCCACTCTTTTTCTGAGATCCTGAATCATCTTCACTATAATTATTCTGAATTATTTTCAGGGAATTTGCTTATCTCCACTTCATTTAGTTGTTTTTCTGGAGATTTATCTTGATTTTTCATCTGGAACATAATCCTATTTCTTTTCATTTCACATAAATTATATAGCTTTCTATGACTGTGATATTAGTTCTGGAGGCTGCTGGAATTGCAGTTCTTATTTCTTCAGTCGGCCCTCTGGTGGATGTGGGTAAGAGGCTTGTGCAAGCTTCTTGATGGGAGGGACGGTCTGTGGGGAAAACTGGGCCTTGCCCTGGTGGTTAGGGCCATGCTCAGTAAAACTTTAATTCAATTGTCTGCTGATGGATGGGGCTTTGCTCCCCCATTAGTTATTTGGCCTGAGGCAACATAGTTCTGGGGTCTACAGGCTCTACTGTAGGGCTATTGGTAAGCTCCAAGAGGATTTACCCCAAGACACATCTCCCTGGACTGCTGCTGCCAGTGCCCCTGTCCCATGGCAGACCCCTGCCAATCCACATCTCTGCAGGAAACCCTCAAACACTCACAGGTAGGACTGACTCAGCCTCCTGTGGGGTCACTGCTGCTTTGCCCTGGGTCCTGGTGTGCGCAAGATTTTGTTTGTGTCCTCCAAGGGTCTGTTTTCCCAATCCTGTGAATGCTCTGTAATCAAATCACAAAGGCCTTCGAAGTCAAATTCCCTGGGGATTCCCAGTCACATGGTCTGGTCCTCAGGCTGGGAAGCCTGATGCAGGGCCTAGAACCTTTACAACAGTGTGAGAACTTCTTCGGCATTATTGTTTCCCAGTTTGTGGTTTACCCACCTGGAGGGTATATGATTTGAATTTGTCATAATTGTGCCCCTCCTACCATTTCATTGCAGCTTCTCCTTTGTCCTTGAATGTGGGGTATCTTTTTTGTGGTGGGTTCTAGTGTCTTCCTGTCAATGGTTGTTCAACAGCTAGTAGTAATTTTGGTGCTTTGGCAAGAGATGAGCACACATTCTCTACTCCACCATCTTGAACCAATCTCCAAAGCTCATTTAATTATGATGTATGATCTTTTAAATACGTTGTTGAATTCTGTTAGCTAGAATGTTCATCGGTGATATTGGCCCATAATTTTCTTTCTTTGTGGCATCTTTGTATGGTTTTGATACCAGGGTGACAGTGGTCTTGTAGAAAGAGTTTGGGGGCTTTCTTTCCTCTGCAGCTTTCTGGAAGAGTTTCAGAATGATAGATGTTAGCTATTCTCTAAACTTTTGATAGAAGCTGCCTGCAAAGTCATCTGGCCCTGGGCTTTTGTTTGTTGGAAGATTTTTTATTGCAGTTTTCATTTCCATGGTTGTGATTGGTCTGTTCATGCTTTCTATTTCTTTCTGATTCAGTTTTGAAAGGTTATATTTTTCTAAGAGTTTGTCCATTTCTTCCAAGTTGTGCCTTTTATTGATGCACTGTTGCTCTTAATAGTCTCTTGTGATCCTTTGTATTTCTGCATAGTCTGTTTTAAATTGTCCTTTCTCATTTCTAATTTTATTGATTTGAATATTTTTTCTGTTTTTCTTGATGAGTCTAGCTAACGGTTTGTAGATCTTGTTTGTCCTATCAAAGAACCAACTTGTAGTTTTATTGGGTTTTGCTATTGTTTCATTCATTTGTTTTTCATTTACTTCTACTCAATGTTTATGATTTCTTTCCTTCTACTAACTTTGGATTTCTTGTTCTCTTTTTTTGTGGTTGCTTTAAGTGTAAGGTTGCTTATTGGATGTTTCTCTTGTTTCTTAAGGTAGACTTTCATTGTTATAAACTTTCCTCCTAGGACTGCTTTTATTTTGTCCCATATGTTTTGAGTTATCATGTATTTATTGTCATTTGCTACTATGTAATTTTTACATTTTCTCTTTGATTTCTTCAGTGACTTCTTGGTTATTCAGCAGGGTATCATTTTCCCTGTGTGTGTATGTGTTTTTTATATTTTTTGCCTTCCAGTTGATTTTTAATATTTTAGTGTTGTGGTCAGAAATGATGCTTGACATTATTTCATTTTTTTTTCTTTTAAATTTAGCAAAGCTTGATTTGTGACCCAAGATATGATTCATCCTGGAGAATGCTCAATGTGCACTCTAGAAAAATGTGAAATCTAATTGTTTGGGGTTGAAATGTCCAGTAGATATCAATGGGTCAAACTGGTCCAATGTATTGTTTTAAGCTTGTGTTTCTTTATTAATTCTCTCTCTAGGTGATGTGTCCATTGGTGTGAGTGGGTATTAAAATCTCCCACTATTATTGTGTTACTGTCAAGTTCCCCATTAATAGTTGTTAGCATGTGCCATATGTATTGAGGTGCTCCTATGTTTGGTTCATATATATTTATAGCAGTTATAGCTTCTTCTTGGATTGATCCTTTGATCATTAAGTACTGTCCTTTATTGTCTCTTGTAATGGTCTTTATTTTAAAGTCTATTTGTCTATAACGGACTTTTGGACTCAGAGGGAGAGGGAGAGGGTGGGATGATATGGGAGAATGGCATTCTATCATGTATACTATCATGTAAGAATTGAATTGCTAGTCTATGTCTGACGCAGGATACAGCATGCTTGGGGCTGGTGCATGGGGATGACCCACAGAGATGTTATGGGGAGGGAGGTGGGAGGGGGGTTCATGTTTGGGAACACATGTAAGAATTAAAGATTTTAAAATTAAAAAAATAAAAAAAACTTTATACAAAAAAAAAATAAAATAAAAAATAAAAGAAATAAAGTCTATTTGTTTTCTGATATAAATATTGCTGTTCTCACTTTCTTTTTATTTCTGTTTGTATGGAATATCTTTTCGCAGGCCCTCACTTTCAGTTTGTATGTGTCCATAGGTCTGAGACGGGTTTCTTGTAAACAGTATATATAGGAATCTAGTTTCTTTTTCTTTCTTTTTTTTTCTTTTTAATCCATTCAGCCAATCTGTGTCCTTTTGTTGGAGCATTTAACCCATTTACATTTAAGGTAATTCTTGATATATATGATCCCATTACCATTTACTTTACTGTTTTTGTAGGCCTTTTCTTTCTCTCATGTTTCCTGGATAGAGAGGTTCTTTTAACATTTTTTGTAGAGCTGGTTTTGTGGTATTAAATTCTCTAAATTTTTCTTGTCTTAAAGCTATTGATTTCTCCTTTGAATCTGAATGAGGTCCTTGCTAGATAGAGTAATCTGAGTTGTAGTTTTTTTTTTTTTTTTTCTTCTTCTTCTTCCTTTCATCCGTTTAAGTATACTCTGTCTCTCCCTTCTGGCCTGCAGAGTTTCTTTTCAAATAGCTTTTAGCTTTACAGGGATTCCCTTGTATGTTATTTTTTTGATGTTGCCTTGATGCTTTCAATATTTGTTCTTTGTGTTTCATTTTTGTTAGATTAATACGTGTCTTTGTGTGTTCCTCCTTGAGTTTATCCTGTATGGGACTCTTCATGCTTCCTGGAATTGGGTGGCTATTTCCTTTCCCATGTTAAGGAATTTTTTGACTATAATCTCCTTAAAATATTTCTCATATTCTTTCCTTTTCTTTTCTTCTTCTGGGACCCTGAATATTAATGCACTTAATACCATCCCAAAGGTCTCTGAGACTGTCTTCATTTCTTTTAATTAATTTATTTATTTTATTATGTTCTACCTCAGGTATTTCCACCATTCTATCTTCCAGCTCACTTATACATTCTTCTGCCTCAGTTATTCTGCTTTTGGCTCCCTCTGTTGTAGTTTTAATCTCATTTATTATTTTACTCAGGCTTCTTTCATAGCTCAGTCAGTAAAGAATTTGCCTGCAATGCAGGAGACCCAGGTTCGATTCCTGGGTTGGGAAGATCCCCTGGAGAAGGAAATGGCAACCCACTCCAGTATTCTTGCCTGGAGAATCCCATGGACAGAGGACTCTGGCAGGCTATAGTCCATGGGGTCTCAAGAGTCGGACATGACTTAGCAACTAAACTACTACTAGTACTATTATGTTGCTCACTGCTTATTTTCTATTCTTTAATTTTTTCTAGGTCCTCCTTGATCTGTGCCTCCATTCTATTTTTCTGTGCCTCCATTTTATTTCCAAATTTTTGGATCATTTTTACTATCATTATTCTGATTTCTCTTTCAGGTAGATCGCTTATTTCCTATTCGTTTGTTTGGTTTTGTGGGCTTTTTTGTTTTCCCTTTATCCACCCCATGCTTCTCTATCTTTGAATTTTGTTTAATTTACTGAGTTTGTTGTCTCCTTTCTGCAGTCTGGAAGGTCAGAATTCCTCTTAATTACGAAGTCAGCCCTCCATGGGTGAGGTTGGTCCAGTGTGTTGTGAAGATTTCCTGGCTGGTGGAACTTGTGCTTGTGTTCTGGTGGATGGTGCTGGATCTTGTCTCTCTGAAGGTCAATGCTTTGCCCTGTAGTGTTTTGTCCTGTCTATGGGCTTGTTATGGCTTTGGGTAGCCTTTCTGCTGCCAGGTTTGTCAGCCTTTCTACCTGGTAGGTTTGTGTTCTAATTTTGCTAAAGGTTTGACATGAAATGTCCAGCACTGGAACTTCGTAGCCTTTGGGTGGGGCATTGTCTTGGTGATGAGATGGAGACTTTTGGGAGGGTTCTCACTGATTAATGTTTCACGGGACTGATAGTTATCTGGTGGTTCGAAGTCCTGTAATTACATCTCCCACCTCAGTGGTTCAGGCCCAACCCCTTGTTGCAGCAACAAGACTTCACAGACCACACAGCACAGAAGACAAAACCCCAAGATTAATGGTGAAAAAACACTCAAACAGCTAAGAGAACCCAAAGAAACTCACACACTTATAAAAGAAGATAGACAAAAGAAAAAGAAAAAAAAAGATAAAAGTAGAAGTCAAAAAGGAAGACAGCAATCAAGCCAATAAATACCCAAATGAAAATGTATAATAAGAACTAGACTAGCAAAAATATAAAATAAAAAACATGGGAAAATGCATTATAACTAAACAGTACTGTAAAAATAGGAAAAGTAGAAATAAAATAAATTTATTTAAAATAAGATGCTTTAAAATAGGAAATGTATGTTATAAAAATTAATGAGATGATAAAGAAAGAACAACATTAGAATAATATGAAAAAAAAAGAAATTATATACAGAGTGGTAGTAAGAACAATGTCCTTATGGTTCCTCCATTTTTCTCTCCACACAGTGTGCTCCAGTCACTCTGCCTATGCAGAAAGCCCTCCAATATTTCCAGGAAGGTCTCTGGGCCTGTTGTGGGAAGTGTTAGGTCAACTGAGGCTCAGATCTTGCCTTACTTCATTTGCACTTGCCCCAAAGTCCACAGTTACTCCTAAAGTCCACGGTCTTGAGCTAATTGCAGGGATTTAATCCACTGCACTTGCAGCTTCAGGAGATAATTCCCCTCCTCTTTGGTCACACATCTCCTGGTGTTCTGCTTTGGTTTTGGCCTCACTTCTGCTTGTACACCTTGCCCAGTGTTCATTCTCTGACTAGATAAGAGGGGATGAAGCCCGAAGCTGGAGGTTTATTAGTGCTCACTTGCTCAGTTAGGCTGGGGAGAAGGAGGGTATGATAGCCATAACTGGAATGTACCAGGGAGTGCCTGGGGCACTAGAGGCCAATGGGATGTTATTACAGTCTGAGGCAGGTCATGAGCTCTCCCAGAGGAACTGGCCCCTTGTCATGTTTCCCTAGGAAAAGCCAAGTTGCTTAGGCTCCCAGCAATGTATGGGCATTAACTTGTGCTTTTTCACAACTTGGTAGTAGCTGCCACCTCTGGGGTTCTGACTACAGTGGTGGTGTTTTGTCTGCTGCTTCAGGGACTCTCCCTGCCTTTGGCAGTGGCTTATGTTTCCCCCTCTGCAGTCACATTTAGTTCCACCACTGGCACTGGTGGTCCTCATATCTTTGGTGATGGTTGCTGGGTGTATAACTGCTGTCTGTGAGCATGAAGAGTTAGAGTGCCTTGGTGGCTGTAATCTCTTGCCTCTCTGTGAGACCCAGGCTTTTCAATGAACTCCCTCAGCTGTGTTGTACTAACCCCCTCAGAGTATCTTTATGGTTGTCAACACCAGTCCTCTCCCTTGGGTCCAACCCCTAAAGCCTGAGAATTCAGCTCCCACTCACTATGGATATGTGTGTGTGCATGAAACTTCTCAGCTGGGAAGTGCTGTTTAGCATCAATCTTTGTGGTGAATTTTCTGTTTTGCTCCTCAAGCAACTGTTGTTGCATTCCCCCACTGATGTTCTGAAGCTCTCCTTCCCTGACCCAACCCATGAAGGGGTTTCTGAGTGTTCAGAAGCTTTTCCTCCTTCATGACTCCCTCCCCAGGGCTCTGGTCCCTGTCCCCAAATCATTTGTCTCTTTTTTATCTTTATCTTTTGCCCTATCTCATTCTGAGGAAATTAGCTTGCTTTTTTGGAAATCTGGGGTCTTTTGCCTGCATTCAGAAGTTGTTCTGTAGGAGCTGTTCCACATGCAGATTAATTTTTGATGTATTTGTGTGTGTGTGTGTGTGTGTGTATGTGTGTGTGTGTGTGTGTGTGTGTGGTGGGGTGATCCCCCTGTCTTATTCCTCCTCCATCTTGAAAGCATATCAAGAATCAGCTTCTAGTGTTGTTACTATTTTCTATTGCTTTCTTGTTCTCTCTTTTACTTATTTATTTTCTAATATTTATTAATTCTTCCTTCTTCTACCATTGAGCTCAGTTTTTTTTCTTTTTTTTAGTTCCTTGAGGCATAGATATGTTTTTTATTTAATATCTGTCTTATTCTTAATGTAGGCATTTATTTCTGTGAACTTCCCTCTTGAGCTGCTTTTGCAGAATCCCATAAATTCCAGTGTGTTGTGTTTTCATTTTCCTTTGTCTCTAGATATTTTTATATACCCCTTTAGTTTATTCTTTGATTCACTGGTTGTTCAGGAGATTATTGTTTAGTTCTGTGAGTTTTTTGTTTTTGTTGTTGTTGTTGTCATTGTTTGTTTGTGAGTTCTTTTTTTTTTTTTTTTTAGTTTTCCTCATGTTGTAGATGTCTAGTTTCATACAGTTGTAATCAGAGAAAATATTTGGTATAATTTCAATCTTGTTGAATTTGCTAGACTTGAGGTCTAATATATGATTTACCCTAGAATGTATTCCAGGTGTGCTTGAGAGAAAATATATATTATGTGGTTTGGGGATCGAATGTTCTATGTATTGTAAGCCTTGGAGAACTGCACTCTGAAAGGAACACTCAGGGACAGCCTCTAGTGGACTGACAAAGTTTATTATCCAGCTGTGCAGTTTTATGGTCTCAGGGAACAGAGCATAAGGCAGAATTGCACGTAGCCTTTCTTGATAAACATCAAAGCATTCAAGCATAAAATACAGCTCCCACTACCCAAGACATAACATAACTTCAGTGAAACTCTAAAGGGAGTCTTATTGAGAAACAACAGTCCTTGCTCCAAGAAACAGATGGTCAAATGGAAGCCTTTGAATGCTTCAAGGCCGGGCATATGACCCTTCGTCATCCATTCCCAGACTCAGGCACTCGATGAATGCTCATAACCCTTTGTTATGCTCGTTCCAGCTCCCAACCTTCGTCATGAGTGGAGCAAATACATTTTCAGTATTTGCTCAAAGCCTTCCAGCTCCTCCACAATGTATGACTGTTATGTCCATTTGATCTGTGGTGTTTTTCATATTCGTTGTTTCCTTATTGATTTTCTGGCTGGAGGATCTGTCCATTGTTGAGATGAGGTATAAAATTCCCCAGCTATTACTTTTTAATTAATATATTTTTAATTGAAGGATAATTGCTTTACAATATTGTGTTGGTTTCTGTCATATATCCACATGAATCAGCCATAGGTAAACATATCTCAACCTTGAACCTCTCTCCCACTTCCCACCCCATCCCACCCCTCTAGGTTGTCATAGAGCCCTGGGTTGAGTTCTCTGAGTTGTGTGGCAAATTCCCATTGGCTATCTATTTTAAATATAGTAGTGTATATGTCTCCATGCTACTCTCTCCATTAACAGCACCCCCTCTTGCCCTCTCCCCCTCTGTCCATAAGTCTGCTCTCTATGTCTGTGTCACCATTGCTGCCCTACAAATTAGGTTCATCAGTACCAGCCTTCTAGATTTCATATATATGCATTAATATACAATATTTATTTTTCACTTTCCTACTTACTTCACTCTGTATAATAGGCTCTATGTTCATCTACCTCATTAGCACTGACTTAAATGCATTCTTTTTTATGACTGAGTAATATTCCACCACCCGTATGGCAGAAAGTGAAGAGGAACCAAAAAGCCTCTTGATGAAAGTGAAAGAGGAGAGTGAAAAAGTTGGCTTAAAGCTCAACATTCAGAAAACTAAGATCATGGCATCTGGTCCCATCACTTCATGGGAAATAGATGGGGAAACAGTGGAAACAGTGTCAGATTTTATTTTTCTGGGCTCCAAAATCACTGCAGATGGTGATTGCAGCCATGAAATTAAAAGACACTTACTCCTTGGAAGGAAAGTTATGGCCAACCTAGATAGCATATTCAAAAGTAGAGATATTGCTTTGCCAACAAAGGTCCATCTAGTCAAGGCTATGGTTTTTCCAGTGGTCATGTATGGATGTGAGAGTTGGACTGTGAAGAAGGCTGAGCACCGAAGAATTGATGCTTTTGAACTGTGGTGTTGGAGAAGACTCTTGAGAGTCCCTTGGCCTGAAAAGAGATCCAATCCGTCCATCCTAAAGGAGATCAGTCCTGGGTGTTCATTGGAAGGACTAATGTTGAAGCTGAAACTCCAATACTTTGGCCACCTTATGCGAAGAGTTGACTCATTGGAAAAGACTCTGATGCTGGGAGGTATTGGGGGCAGGAGGAGAAGGGGACGACAGAGGATGAGATGGCTGGATGGCATCACCAACTCGATGGACATGTGTTTAAGTAAATTCCAGGAGTTGGTGATGGACAGGGAAGCCTGGCATGCTGTGATTCATGGGGTCACAAAGAGTCGGACATGACTGAGCGACTGAACTGAACTAAACTGAATATTCCATTTTATATATGTACCACATCTTCTTTGTCCATTCATCTTTTGATAGACATCTACGTTGCTTCTATGTCCCAGCTATTGTAAATAGTCCCAGCTGTTATTGTATACTTTTTTTTTCCCTCACTTTAGTTGGTTAGCTTTTGCTTTATATATTTATATGCTGCAATGTTTGATGCATAAATGTTAACAACTGTTATATCTTTTTGAAATATTAACCTGCTTATTGTTGGAGAATGTCATGGAGAGGACATGACCATTGATTGACCCACGAGGTGGACCCAGGTATCAGAGTTTCCTTACCTCATCTCTATAATTTGGAATGCATGTTGCACCCACTGTTCTCACACTGAGCGCCATTTCAAAGATTAAACCTTGAGATAGTAGTATTTTGTTGAGGACATCTGGACTGTATACATGCCTGAATCCCATTAATTTCCCTATATAAACTTCTAAGATTTTTGTGGGCAGGTTTGGAGATCTACTAATCTTGCAGCCATATAGGACAAATCTCATATACAAATTGCCTTGCTATTCAACCTGCTACCTATCAATCTGGAGTGGTCTCCAGTCTCTCCTTCCCCACCATGTAGAGAGGTCGGTTTTGAATTTCACCTAGGAAATTTCTGATGATGCAAACCAACACTTGGTGAAACAGTCAGGAGACTGAAGATATGGGTTTTGTGAAAGAGGAATCTGTGGTTGATACACTGTGTTTGCTATGTGGGCATGAATGGCCTGCATGTTACATGTTTGTGAATATTGGTATGCCCCCAAATGCCAATTTATTTAGAATATTATGGAACTTGGCATCACACGCTGTGGCCAAGAAGGAAAATGAATGGCTGCTTCAACAGACTGGCCTCTACTGTGGAGTTTAGCTAGTCACTGATGCCCAACTAGAAGCTGAGGCTCCAGTTAGAAAGTTGGAAGAAGAGCTGAGGGTAGAGAAGGAGGTGTAGTCATCTACTATTTTTCTGGCTTCAGGCTGAGCTGACAGGGTGACATATTAACAGCAACAAATTAATTTGAAGACTTTAGTATGCTGTTTTGCAAAGCCAGGATGGTGAAGTCTGCTATGGCTTAAGGCCTAATAGTGCTCATGAAAAAGCCTTATTGTGACACTAGAAGGTGAACTCCCTGGAAAAGTGAGAAGAGCAGAGTGGAAGATGCTATAGTAATTCACACTGAAACAGATAAAACGCCTCATGCCATCAGACCCCTAATACAGAGGAAAGAAAAGGCACAACAACTCTAACCAGTGGGGCATACACAACTCAAGAACATTCATCATAAGAGAACATACATCCACCGAGTTACTGGCATAGATGCTAATACCCCCCCCACCCCAAAAGCCAGGGATAGTATCCAGGCATGGTTAGTGAAGTATAGGGTATGGGAGATGATGGCATTCCTCTGACTAGGCAGAAGGTAGAGAAAATGAGCAATCTTACCACCCACCCTTCCCACCAGTAGCACCTGTATGGCACTCAGGGAGTCCAAGGGACTCACTCCCTTATAGGTTGTATTATTCTGTTCTGCAGGAAAATTATAAGCAAGGAGAAAATACAGCCCTCAGAATGGGAGAAAATAATAGCAAACAAAACAACTGACAAAGAATTAATGTCCAAAATATACAAGCAGCTCATGCAGCTCAATACTAGAAAAACAAACAACTCAATCAAAACGTTGGCAAGAGATCTAAACAGACATGAAAAGATCCTGAATATCACTCATTATTAGAGAAATGCAAATCAAAACAACAATGCATTATCATCTCCCACCAGTCAGAATGGCCATCATCAGAAAGTTTATAAACAGTAAATGTTGGAGAAGGTGTGGACAAAAGGGAACTCTCTTACACTTTAGTGGGAATGCAAACTGGTACAGCCACCATGGAGAACAGTGTGGAAATTCTTTAAAAAACTAGGACTAGAACTGTCATATGACACAGCAATCCCACTGCTGGGCATACACCCCAAGGAAACCAGAATTGAAAGAGACACATGCACTCCAATGTTCATTGCAGCACTGTTTACAATAGTTAGGACGTGGAAGCAACATAGATGTCCATTGGCAGATGAATGGATAAGGAAATTGTGGTACATATACACAATGGAATATTACTCAGCTACAAAAAGGAATTTGAGTCAGTTCTAATGAGGTGGATGAACCTGGAACCTATTATACAAATTGAAGTAACTAAGAAAGAGAAAGACAGACACTGTATATTAATGCATATATATGGAATGTAGAAAGATGGTACTGATGATCTTACATGCAGGGCAGTAAAGGAGACACAGATGTAAAGAATAGACTTTTGGAATCAGTGGGAGAAAGCAGGTGTGGGATGACTTGAGAGAAGAGCATTGAATCGTGTATATTACCATATGTAAAACAGATGACCAGTGCAAGTTTGATGCATGAAGCAGGGCACCCACAGCTGGTGCTCTGGGTAGAGTGGGGAGGGAAGTGGGAGAAGGGTTCAGAACGAGGGTACAAATGTATACCTGTGGCTGATTCATGTTGATACATGGCAGAAACCATCACAATATTGCAAAACAATTATCCTGCAATTAAATTACTTAATTAAAAAAAAAGAAATCTATCCATAGCATTTAGGGTGGGGGAGTCTCCTTATACGTAACTTTTCTTGTTTATTTCAAAAAATTATTTTCTTCACTTTTAACAATTTAATTATAATGTGTCTCAGCATAGCTTTATTCAAGTTCAATATATTTGGGGTCTTTTAAGCCTCATAAATCTGGATGTTCATCTTTCTCCTCAGGTTTGGAAAGCTTTTAGCCATTTTTGCTTTTACTAATAATACACTTCTTGCCCTTTTATCTTTCTTTTTTCCTTGTGGAATTCTCATAATGTAAACATTGTTTCTTTTGTTTGTGTCCCATAAGTCACAATGGCTTTCTTCACTTTTTAAATTCTTTTTTTTTTTTCATTTTGCTCCTCTGGATAATTTTTAAAGTTCTGTTTTCTAGATCACTGATTCTTTCTTTTATATGTTCAAGTCTGTTTTTGAAGCTCTCTATTGAATTCCTCACTTTTGTCATTGTATTTTGGAGCTCCAGGTTTTCTGGTTTTTGTCTTTTTAGTAGTGTCTAATTTTTTGTTAAACTTCCTGTTTTGTTCATACATTGTTTTCTTAATTTCACTTAACTGTATATTTTTGTAGTTTACTAAACTTCTTTAGGAGATTTATTAACTTTTTGTCTGGTTGAGAAGCAATATTTAGAACCAGACTTGGAACTGTAGGTTCGTTCAAAGTTGGGAAAGGAGTACATTAAGGCTGCATACTGTTACCCTGCTTATTTAACTTATTTGCATAATGAAGTGAAGTGAAGTTTCTCAGTCATGTCTGACTCTTTGTGACCCCATGGACTGTAGCCTTGCAAACTCCTCTGTCCATGGGATTTTCCAGGCAAGAATACTGGAGTGGGTTGCCATTTCTTTCTCCAGGGGATCGTCCTGACCCAGGGATCTAACTCAAGTTTCTTGCATTGCAGGCAGACTCTTTACTGTCTGAGCCACCAGACAGGCCCCTTATATACACAGTACACCATGCAAAATGCCAGGCTGGATGATTCACAAGCTGGAATCAAGATTGCTGGGAGAAATATCAACAACCTCAGATATGCAAATGATACAACTCTAATGGCAGAAAGCAAAGAGGAACTAAAGAACATCTTGATGAAAGTGAAAGAGGAGAATGAAAAAGCTGGCTTAAAACTTCATTTCTTTAGGTCATTTATTGGAGATTTATTATTTTCTTTGATGTTATCCCCCTGGAGGAAGGCATGGCAACCCACTCCAGTATCCTTGTCTGGAGAATCCCTATAGACAGAAGAGCCTGGGGGGCTATAGTTCATGGGGTCTCAAAGAGTCAGACACAACTGAACAACTTTCACTTTCACTTTGATGTTATCGTGTTTTTCTAATTTTTTTTGATCCTTGATTTCTTATGTTGGTATCTGTGTGGTTGGGTAAGCAGTTTCCTCTTCCAGACTTTATAGGTTCTCTTTGAAAGAGACAGTTATTTTTCAGTAAGTTCAGCTTGGGTTTCTGTACATATCTGCTTGTTATAGCCTCAGGCATATAGAGTCTGCTACCAAGGTCTGTTTTGGGGTAAGGCCACTGCCAAGCTTGGAGGTTAAGGTGGGTAATACTGACTGAGAAAAGTTGTATATGATTGCTGGCTCTATTTTTGGTTCAAGCAAGGCTGTATGTCAGGCTCTGCAATTGCCTGTGTTCTCTGGTCAAGCTTCATAGCTCACCAGGACTCAGTACCATACTCAGCAGTAGGTGAGACAATAAATGTTTCCCTGCCAGGGCAGCTGAAAAGGCTCCAAGTTCTGCATGGTTCATTGTTTAGGAACCTGAATTATGCAAGACTGTGCACTGAATTCGCTGACCAGAGATGGTCACAAGTTTTTCTCTGAAGTTGGGAAAAATCACAGTCTCTGGTCTCTGTTCAAGTGCAACCATAAGCAGGATGTTGGATGAGCTAGAGCATTACCTCTGTGCTCTATTAGGCTCCCTTGTTGGGAAGACTGAATACTGTATTCAGCAGTGGGTGGGGCTATGACTTTGCTTTCCTGCCTGGGCAAAGTGGGAAAACTCACTTCACAGTCAACAAGACTCTGTGGTCTTTACTCAAGTGGACACATGCCCCAATTCTCTGGCTGAACTGAAATACTGATTTTTCTCAGTGGATGATCAACTCTCTTGCTGGGCTCTCTGATCAAGTGTTGCTGGGCTACCAAGCTCTCCAGGTGTTCTGTCCAGGTTTTCTTGTTGGGTGGAGCTGGGAGTTTCACTCAGCTCTATGTGAGGCAATTAATTAGCTCCTCAGCTGATGGTGCAGGGAAGTTGGGTCCAAGAAGCCTGCCAGGTGCTCCTAGTTATGCTTCCTGCTCAGGAAATGGCCAGTAGCTACACTCAGTCATGGGCTGGGCTATGACTATCTGCCCTATCTGGGTAGAGGGTGAGCAGAATTCTAGATCCAGAAAAACTTTTTGTTTAAGGACTTGAATCATTCAGATCTGTACCCAGTCAAGTTTCCTGGTCAGACTGCGCTACAGTCTGCTTTCTGCAGATGAGAATATCTGCTGATTGGGATGACTACATAGGTGCTATGGGTAGGACCTTAGTCTGCCAAGATCCATGCAGTGGTTGTTGAAATCCTCCCCACTTCTCCTCACAACTAGAGTCTCAGTGGGCAAGCCATGCACATTTCTCCACAATCCCTGTGAGGCAGGACCAAAATGGGGACTCCCAAAATGCAATCTATAATGCTGGGACCGGGGTACCTACCCTGGGGACTCTTTCTCACTAGAGGGACTTCAGTCTTCGGGAAATCTCTCAGTGTAGTACAGTGCCAGCCTGAAGGACTGGCAATGCAATCAGCATGTAGTTACTTCTTTTAACCTTCTAGCGTGGACTGTTTTGGTCTCTGTGGTACAGGAAGGGTGCTTCAGTCTTATTCATGTTCTATTATTTTCTCAGTCGTGTTTTATCCATGAGTAATTGTTCTTCTTGTGAGTGGGAGTGAAGTTGGGACAATCTGTCACCATCTTGGTAGTATCATTCCTCTGATTCTATAGTTTGAAGTCTTCAGTCTACAAGTCTGTAACTTTCCAAGTGGTAGACCAAAAACTAGGCTATTGGTAATACATCATGAGTCATTAAAATATGACAAACTTCCTCTAGAGTAGTACCAAGACCTATGCAAATGCCCTTCAGTCTGAACACTGAGGACAGTGACCACGATCTGCTTTCAATTCTGTTTAGCTGGTAGTGAGATTAAACATACATAGCAGCATAGTAGACACCACTAGGTTTCAACTTATCCAAACCATCAGTGAACCAGGCCTAGGGATTAAACGAATCAAGACCTCACTTAGCTAGCAGTTTTACTTCAAGTGGCAGTGTGTTTAATAGAGCTTCCCTGAAGGTGTAGTACCCACTTTTTCATGTAAAGTCCATATACCATTGGGTTGAGGCCAGGTAAGTATCAAATATACTATTTACCTCTGACAAGCAAGACTTATATTTCCCCACCATTATAAATGTTAAGTTGGAATTGTCTATCACAAAAAGGGAAAAACAGGCTAGAGAGACACAAGGTCTCCATGGTGTAGGTGTTCAGTTTTGAAAACAGATGCTTTCTATAGGGATATATTTAACATACATATCAAGGAGAAGCTAAGTCTAAAATCCCAAAAGCACACCTCCTGGCAGAGAATGTTTCCCTCTGCCAGAGACTCCAATCGGAAAATCATCAGTTACAGGGCCTTAAATCTCAACTTGGTCAGTATGAATGTAGGGTCCCAAAGATACAGAGTATAACACAGCTTGAGAGACAGTTTCCACAGCAGAATGTTGTTTTGGGCCCCACTCAAAAGATGGTAATTTATGGGTTAGCCAATATATAGGACCAAGCAGAATTTTCAAAGAATCACAAACTCTTCAATATCTGAGGGGTCCAGCTTAATGATAGTTCTCCTTTTTAGTGGTAGGGGGCTGAATAGACAACAAATTTTCCTTGACTGCCTAAGGACTTAGTATTGTGAATCTGCCTGCAAAGTCCCAAGAAACATTACTAGGCAAGCAGGCTACTGAATTCTGTTGAAGGTTTTAAAGCACTCTTCCTAGGAAACTAACACTTTTAAAACTGAAGCTTTTGAAAGCCAACCATCAGGACACCATGCATATATGTGAAAACTTTATAAATCAGAGTCCTTACTTATAGTGAAGGGCAGGGAAGCCTTGCATGGTGCAGTCCATGGGGTCGCAGAGTCAGACACAACTGAGTGACTGAACGACAATAAATACATTAAATTCTAAACTATCTGATTTTCACAAAAGGCAAAGAAAATTAGGCAACCAAGAGGAGTACAAGAAAACATATATGAGATGCCTTGTCACATAAATGTGAACAGATCTTGATCATCAGGTGCCAATAGTATGGCAAAGAAGGTGCTGCCATTGTTCAAGACAGTGTGTGTAATAGATTCAGTTAGAGTCACATTGTATGCAACAGTTGAGATGACAGAAGAAACAATTGAATTTACCTGACAATAATCCACTATATACCTTCAGCTCTTCTTAGACTGTGCATGCATGGCTTTTCTATACAGATCCTGCATTTCTTACTCCCATTGCTTCCTTTAGGTAATATTTAATCATGGCTGTGATTTTTTTTTTTTTCCTCCCGGGATTCTATACTCTGTGTATGAAACCACCCAGGATGAGCCAGAGAGGCTACTGGTGGAACAATTTGTGTTTCTCTAATATTTTTCTACATGTGGCTGAGTTTCATCTAGCACTTATGGGACAGGAAAATACAAGCATTATTTCCTACTATATATTCAGATATGAAGGTAACACTGAGACTGCACAGAATTGGCACAAGTGGTTTCATTCAAGTTTTATATTCAAGTTTTCCCTATTCTAAACCCGGGCAAAACCTATAACACAAATCTAGATGCTGTTCCCTTCCATGGGTCCTGTACAATAGTAATTTGGACATCCATATCTACCAGAGCCTTCAAATTTGATTCTCTCTCCTCACCAAAATTCTCCAGCCTACTCAGGTAAGTGCGTATGACATCTAATTTCCATTAGGGACAGAGAGGACTCAGTGTCATCTCTAATAATTTTTCTACTTATAGCAGCTGTGGTTGAGTGAGCCAGCTGTTTACATTCTTCATTTACAATAATTGTTTATCCAGCCCTCTCATATCCTAAGCCAACTATCAAAAGTTCCAAGGATTCTCCAGTTTGTGCTTAGGGTGCTTGTGCTTTCCTTCCTTTAACTCTGGGTCGCTGTGTATCTCTGTCAGTGTTATATGAAAGGATACAAAAACTTCTGCTTACTTAGGATTAACCTTAGGACTCTTTGTTGTAGTGGAGTGGACCTGAGGTTAATGACTAGATTGAGGAACAACTTTCAACTGGAGTTGAATTATCAAGAAATAATGCATGAATATATTAATGCATAAGTAAAGAATCTAGAAAGATAGTACTGATGATTCTACTTGCAGGCCAAAAGCAGATGCAGACATAAAGAACAGACTTTTGGATACAGTGGGTAAGGAAAGTGTGGGATGATTTGACAGAGTAGCATTGAAACATATTACCATATGTAGAATAGATAGCCAGTAGGAATTTGCTGTATAACACAGGGAACCAAAAGCCGGTGCTTTGTGACAATCTAGAGGGATGGGATGAGTAAGGAGATGGGAAGGATGTTCAAGAGGGAGGGGACATATGCATATCTATGACCAATTCATGTTGATGTATGGCAGAAGCCATCACAATATTGTAAGTTATCTTGTAATTAAAAATTAAAATTAAGAAAAAAGAAATAATGCATGATTACAGCCTGTCTTTGTATGTACTTCCTGGTTCTCATCTTGCAACAATTTCCTCAATTACTCCTCATTAACATCTTATTATTCACAGCAACAGTTACACTCAAACTTATCAGCAGTTTTACTCTAAATCCCTGAGTCCCACTTATCACAGGGTGACAGTAAGTGGTGACACAGGGCACATATATTCACAGTAGATAGCATTAGAGGAAAGGAAACTATTTTAATTAACTTAATCTTTTATAATGGGCAGTAAATATGTCTTCCTCTTATTGTAGAATAAGACATATTTATTATATTGCAATAAGCATTCCTGCTCATTGCTATAGAAGGAACCACTATTCCATCTCAAAAAGATATTTGTTATTCAAACATCCTTCAAAGGAAAGTGGCAAGCCAAAACTATTCATTTCTTTGCTTGCAAAATGTAGAGAGGGATCCATAGAGAACTGTCCTCCAACAGTAAAAACTGTTGGAAATATGCCATCTTCAAACTCACTAGATAATGGCAAACTTATTTCCAACAGAACTCCTAGCAGTGGATGGGATCTCTCACTTTTTTATTTGATTGACAACAAACATTTTTCAACTTCATGAATGTTGTTGATCCGATGAATAGAAAGGTATATAGCATAACAATTTCCACTGTAGAGCGTGATTTTTGTCAGATTAGAGGATTCATATTTTATATGATGATATTTACCAAAATTTCCATTAATATGTCATTATTGTAGTTATTAAACAAAGTTTCACCATTTCCATAGGAAAAATATAAATACTTTCTTCTACTTTATTCTAATATTTTATAAATGCTACTTCCTAAATTGAGTACTAACTTTTTATCCATTCAGAACTAATTTTGTGTGCAAGGTGTGAAGGGATTTGAGTATATTCCCTGGCAAATGGAAAATAGATTAATCCTGCACTGTTTATTGAGGCTTCCCAGGTGGCTGTGTGTGTGAATGCATGCTAAATTGCTTCAGTCATGAAGACTCTTTGTGACCCTGTGGACTAGCCTGCCAGGATCCTATGTCCATGGGATTCTCTATGCTAGAATATGGGAGTAAGTTGCTATGCCCTCCTCCAGGGGATCTTCCTAACTCAGGGATCAAACATGCATCATTTACGTCTCCTGCATTGGCAGGTGGGTTCTTTGCCACTAGCAAGGTGGCTCTCATGGAAAAGAAAACACCTGCAATGCAAGAGAAATAACAGATGTGGGTTTGATCTCTGAGTCAGAAAGATTCCATTGGAGAAGGAAATGCAAATGACTCCAGTATTGTTGCCTGGAGAATCCCATGGAGAGATGAGCTCGGGGTCCTACCATCCTGGGCATCACATATATTTGGACAGGACTAAAGTAGAACTGGACATGGAACAACAGACTGGTTCCAAATACGAAAAGGAGTACATAAAGGCTGTAGATTGTCACCCTGCTTATTTAACTTATATGCAGAGTACATCATGAGAAACGCTCGGCTGGAAGAAGCACAAGCTGGAATCAAGATTGCTGGGAGAGATATCAATAACATCAGATATGCAAATGACACCATCCTTATGGCAGAAAATGAAGAGGAAATAAAAAGCCTCTTGATGAAAGTGAAAGGGGAGAGAGAAAAAGGTGGCTTAAAGCTCAACATTCAGAAAACGAAGATCATGGCATCTGGTACCATCACTTCATGACAAATAGATGTGGAAACAGTGGAAACAGTGTCAGACTTTATTTTGGGGGGCTCCAAAATCACTGCAGATGGTGATTGCAGCCATGAAATTAAAATCTGCTTACTCCTTGGAAGAAAAGTTATGACCAACCTAGATAGCATATTCAAAAGCAGAGACATTACTTTGCCAACAAAGGTCCGTCTAGTCAAGGCTATGGTTTTTCCAGTGGTCATATATGGATGTGAGATTTGGACTGTGAAGAAAGCTGAGCACTGAAGAATTTATGCTTTTGAACTGTGATGTTGGAGAAGATTCTTGAGAGTCCCTTGGACTGCAAGGAGATCCAACCAGTCCATTCTGAAGGAGATCAACCCTGGGATTTCATTGGAGGGAATGATGCTGAAGCTGAAACTCCAGTACTTAGGCCACCTCATGCGAAGATTTGGCTCATTGGAAAAGACTCTGATGCTGGGAGGGATTGGGGGCAGGAGGAGAAGGGGACGAGGGAGGATGAGATGGCTGGATGGCATCACGGACTTGATGGACGTGAGTCTGAGTGGACTCCGGGAATTGGTGATGGACAGGGAGGCCTGGCGTGCTGCAATTCATGGGGTTGCAAAGAGTCAGACACGAGTGAGCGACTGAACTGAACTGAACTGAAAGTGACTAAGCCAACGCACATGCACACTTATTATTGAAAAAAAAATCTGTCCTTATTCATCTAAAATGTAACCTATATTAAACTTTCAGTTTCTATAGGCAAATATAATGTATTTCACTGAAATATTTGATGTTCCTCTCTCTGTCCTTGTACCCCATTACAGATTATTCTCAAGAGTTGCCAAAGTATCCTGGTTAAAAAATGAGAGAAAAAACATTGTGCCTCTGCTGAAAACACTGAATGGTTCCCCATCACACACAGCATAAAAGTCAAATTCCGTTCTTCTCCCAGATCTGCATCACTTCTCTGCACTCACTTCCTTGATATTCTCTACGTTGTTCACTCAGTTCCAGCCATGTTGGTATCTCAATATGGCTTGAACATATCAGGCCTACTCTTGCCTTGGGCCTCAGCAGTTGACCCTCTTGCTGGAATGCTCCTTCCCTAGACAACCACAGGGCTAGTTCTCTCAATGCCCTCAGGTCTTTACTCAAAAACTGTGCTCACAGTGAGGCTCTCTCTGGACTCCCTATCTATCCAAGTTCAGCTTCCTCCCTGGAATTCCAGTTCCCCTATTCTTTGCTTTATCTTTTCTTTCTTAACATTTATCAGTGTGAAAATACTTTATATTTTACTTTTTGTCTCTTGGCTACTGTCTGTCTCCTACACTACAATGAAAGTTCCATGAGGGTAAGATTACTTTATCTTTTTTAATGACCATATCCTAAGCTCCTGTCTAGAAGACTGCCTGGCAGAGAGCCCCTCTGAAGTAAGTCTTGGTGAGATGAAGATAAAGCAAATAAAATAAAAAGCAAATGGGGTTAAAGTTAGCCAAAGGGGGGCTAAGCTACCAATGCAAATTCTTCCGGGGACATCTGGGCATTTTATTAGAGTGAGGCAGACCATCTGGGGGCATGGCCTACTCGAGAGAGTATTCTGAGTTTAAAATGGGCTGAGCCCTTCCTCAGAGTCAACTGCTTATGTCCTTGTTGGAATGTGGGCCCCAAACCTTGGTCTATTGTTTTGTTTTCTCAGATAAGCCAGGAATGTGGATTTTTGAAATGTGAAATCCCCCAAATGTCTATATAGCTAATTTTAAAATGGAGAATGATAAAAACATGAAGATCAACCAAAATATGACAGTGGGCTGAAACTGGCCCATGAGTGGCCTGCAGGTGTTTGCTAGACTGAATTATGTGATGTATGAAAGAAAACCTATCCCTGCTCTGGTGAGGTGGGCTTGTCTTGTGGAATTCTTGAGGCAAACAGCTTCAGATCATGTTGGGTGGAGAAAATAAACTGGAATTACCAACTTCTTTCCACTCTGGGAAGCTCCCTGCCTCCCCCTCTACCTGCTATGCCTGGAGTTATTGGCCAGAAGAGAGACACCAGAATTGTTTCTTTGAGGGCAGTGATGAGTGTGGAGTGGGAAAAACAGAGAGTTTTGAAGTTTTTCCCACAGCTGAACTGGGAGAAGGAAAGAAAGAGAGAAGGACAAAGACCCATGTATTGGGACACCATACCTCAGAGGGAATTTATTGGGAATTACCACACCCTCTTCCCACCAACCACCTATGTGGCACTATACAGTCGAAGGACTTAGTTATACAAAGTCACATCTCCCTGCTCAACTGCCCATGCCACCTATCTCACCTGGAAATAGAACTGCACACATTTCCAGCACAGTTCCCTGTGTGCTTGAAGTGGGCAAGACTAGTCAGGAGGTACCGTGAAGGGTCAGTAGGCACTGGTTTTGTTGAGATATTGCCAGAATGGGATTTCTGGAGGCAGCAGACCTCCATCTGGTGAAGCACAGGCTGGGGGGACGGGGGTGGGATACCTGTGGCTTCAGGCAGGGGCTGAGAAGCATGGGCAGTCAAGTATTCCCCATGCCCTGGAAAGAAACATTAAGCTCAATCCTCTGTTGCCTCTCCTCTGTAAGGATGCAAGGCATAGCCCCGGAGGATGAAGAACAGTGAGATGAGTGCAATATCTGGATCAAGCAAGTTTCCATTTTTCTGGATAAAATGCTTTCCAAATGCAAGGTGGCACATCTCTTATGATCTGAGAACTCCACTAACTCATTCTTGAAAAAATTGTTCATCCACTGTAGGGGAAGTGAACCAAGAACTTCATGTCTGAGATTTCTTGCTCCTGGGTCCTCTGGAAACTACAAGGAATCTCCCCACAGCCCCTCTGCTATGGAGCATCATGCAGTGTGTTTAAGCTGAGGGCTGGGCTCTGCTCAGCAGGTGTGGCATGATATCCCTGATACAATAAAAGCCTTTTAAATATAAACTTGGTTCCTGCTTAACTCTTGAGACTGTCCTGTCAACATTCCCCTCTAGGGAAGCTCCAATCCATGTGGTTTGTTTGTTGCCACATCCTTTGTGCACAGAGCTAGGGAGGGCAACTTGGATACTGCCAGAGGGCCTAGTTTTCTCGGGTCTTTCCATCTCTCATAGGCTCTACACCTCATACCCTTTTTTCTCTATTCTCATTCTCTTTGTCAGTCTTTCTTAGAATTCCTCCTTCCTCTGTGTCCCTTCCCTTCTGGAGTGTCCCTTTTTTCCCCTCCTCTGATCTCTGCCAACTTTGTCTTTCTCTCCCTTACTCTGGACCTCTTCCAAACGTCTTTGTGTCCCTTTTACTCAATTTATCCTGTCCATTTTCCTCTTAGCCCCAAGATTTCACTCTCCCTCTGTTATTCTTCACCCTCTTCCAGTTGGCTGCCTCCCACTCTTAGGTCCCCCTCCTCTTAAGAGCCTCTCCATTTCCAGCCCCTTCCCACGTCCATTCTTAAGCAGCCACCTTCCCTTTTCCTTTCCCCCACAGCCCATCTCTAGTTCATTCTCCTCTCCTCTCCCTAGCCCAAACCAGCTAAGTCCTATTCCGTTTTTATTTGGCTGATTATGATACTAGCTGAAATTTATTCACAGCCTGAATTTTACAGCTTCTCTTTCCTATCATGTTCCATCCACCCAACCTTTCCTGTTCCATCCACCCAAACACACCCAACCTTTTCAACGTGACAAATTCTTTACACACAGCATGTCATGACCACATACATTTGTATTTCTTAGAACAAGACAATAGTTATGATGGCAAAGATGTTGAATCAACATGGACCCTAAAGCTTTCAATACATTGAAAAGTAACATTATTTTGCATGTCTACAAACTACAATTTTGTTTTCACAAATGTGGCAAAGTTTATCCTGACAGTTAGGACTTTTTCACCAAATCATAGACATAGATATGGAAATCATCATCAAACTTGATGAAATACACAGAGGGTTTGGCTTCCACTTGGTGAATGACCATTCCGATCCGTTTGGAGCCATCTTCTTTGGTATATTCCACATGTTTACCTATCAGACCATCTACAACTCCTCCTGGCTCCCTTTCTGTGAGAGGAGACTCGTTGGACTCTGGCATGATACGGAGGTCTCCTTCTTTATAATCATCTAGAAGTTGGTACATATACAAGACAGGGTCTTTCTCATAGGTAATATAAAACCAGGCTTTCATGATCGGTGCTTGGGCTAACACCATTCCTCTCCATTCGTCCTTAGAACCATGCTCATCCTCAAACATATGTTCCACAGCTTTACCAATTATGGTATTTGCAAGGTTTGCATCACTGACTTGAGTTGATGCCACCCTGTCAGAAAGAATTTTAAGAGACAAAACTCTTTCATCTCTGTGCAGTTCCAGTCCATAGACACAGTCAATTCCATCATATTTCACCAGATAAAGAGAAGGATTTATAGGCACCTGATCCAGAACAGTTCCTTTCCACTGAGTGATGGGTTCATCACCTTCCTTCCATCCGTGTGAAATTCTGCAGCCCACAATGTTCCTGCGGGGCTGCGATGAAGGTCTGCCTCTCTGCTTCTTTTGTGAGGCTTTTTTCTTCATCATGTTTGCAGACCCAGTGGCCTTTCCTGCAACAGCCCTGGTTTGCTGCGCTTCAGCCTCCTGTGAGTTGGGGGTTTTCATGTCTGCAGGAGGAGGAGAGAAGATAAGAGAGGAACACTGAATATGCCATAAGGTGAAGTTCTGCCGACAGAGACGTCTCGATGTGCCCCGCGCCAGCGCCTTAAATTTCCCTATGAGCCTGGCAGTAATGCTGGAAATCCTGGCTATGTGCCTGAAAGTGCTCTCCATTCTAGGTTCGCTGAGGTTGCGGTGAAAGGCTGCAGCGGCAGCAGCGACAGCAGCAGTGGTACTGCCTGAGGTTAGGAACTCTGCAGGAGGGGGCAGACTAAGTCCTGAGACCTCAGCCTCTGTCACCTCCACTGACGCCCAATGTGAATCCCCTGCAAAACCTCTGTCCCTCCACAGCCCTGACCCACATGTCCTCACTCACTGTCGTCCTGCTCAGAACACCCCAGTAGTCTGCTACTCACACGCCCCCTGTCTACCTCCACTCGCTTTCTTGGCCCCCAGTGCCCTCGCCTCCCTGTGCTCATCTTCAATATCTTGCCTGCTTCCTAACGCTATGCCCCTTTCCTATTGCCCATTGCACTCCCCCTTCCTACCCTAGCCTCACCCGGTGCCTGCCTCCACCCCTTATCTCTGGCAGGAATCCATCCCAACCCCCTTCTCTGTCCTGGCGCCCACCAATGGCCTTTTCTTTCCTGGCGTCCACCGCCCAGATCTCAAGCTTCACGTGTGCAAATCGGACACCTCGCGGCTTCCTTTGCGGTGAGTCTGTTTGCAAGCAGGATAGGCAGGCGATGAGCTGGGTTCTTGCAAGAGCTGGGAGGGAGGATCCTTAGTCGAGGAGCTCTTTCAGAAGGGCGGAGGAGTAGGAGAGGAGGATGGCGGCGGTGTCTTCAGCACTCTGTTCTGAGGCCCTCCGCCTCTTTCTTGGTGGCGGCTGCCCCTCTGCGACATGGGGATCCCACCAGCCGCTACTGGTGCAGTAGTCTCCTCCCTTTTTCCGTAGCGCAGCTTCCTGCCAGGAGAGAAGCCTCCCCTTCCTGCCAAACACCGCCTGCCCCACCTCAACTCTTAAGCCCACCACTGCCCTGAGCATGGGAGGTGCTACTTGTCTCCTGATCCCGCCCCTTTCCCAAATCTGAAGCAGCTGGACCTATAAATCCTCCTCCCTATTGCCCCCTCCTCTTTCCTCCCCGTTTCAGGGTCCTGTTTCTCCTGTGCTCACCTCCACCTCCATCCTGTAAGCGTCCCTGCTCCATCTGCTTTCCATCTACTAGGAATTTGTCTTTACTTTCCCCCGGTGCACTTATGTAGTTATTTTTCATACTAAAATGTGCCTTTCCTGTCATTAACAAAGATTTTTGGTAGAAAGGGAGAAATGTGCTCAATCTGCCATCTTGACCCAATCTCTATATAAGCTTTCCTTGTAAGTAAATGTGTGAGCTCAGTGGTGTGTGACTCTTGGAGTCCCCATGGACTGTAGCCCACCAGGCTGCTCTGTCAATGGAACTTTCCAAGCAAGAATACTGGAGTCAGTTGCCATTTCAGACTCCCTTCCCTACCAAGGTTTGGAACTCCTGCATTAGCTGGCAGATTCTTTACCACTAGAACAACCTTACTGGTCATTATTGGACTTGATTTCTTAAGTCTCTTTTCTTTTACTTTTACTCTATTGCAAATGAATTTCCTCCACAATGTTAACATGGTGGAAATTTTCGAAAATTGATATGAAGAAAATAATCAGCTGCAATTCTAGCACTCATTCCCTAGGGTTCCCAGCCATATACTACCACTCACTATTTGTTTTGTGATTTTTTCTAGGCTCTTACAAAACTAGGATCACTTTACACAGGCAAGTTAATACCCTGTTTTTTTTTTTTTCCTTATTGATTATGCATTTTCTTAAAATATTAAATATTCTGAAAATCATTATTTCTCTTATTCATTATTAATTATTTATTGAGCACTTATTGCATGTATGGCTTTTGGTCCATGAAACTCAGTTTTACAGGGGCCACAATTTAATTTCTCCCATTACTGAATATTAGGACTATGTTTCCACAATAGCTGGTAATTTAGTCTATTTATCAGAAAAGAGAGCTTCAGGAAAAAATAATTTATGAAAACCAATTTAAAAAAAACCAATTAGATAAAATGATGGAGAATCAATGAAGAATTATTCTTTAAGGAATGCTGGAATGATTCTTTAAAAATTTGAGGAAAATTTTTACACTAAATTTATTCTAATATCAATAGATTTATTAAAACGTAAAATGCAACAAAATAAACAACTCAAAACCAACTAAACAAACTCAATGTTTAGTGGTTATTAAATACAGATAATATCTGAATCAAGTGATAGATTGAATGTTAACAAAGCAACAGAGCTTAAAATAATTACTAAAAAAGAAAGATTAATAAAATTTTGATTCAATTATCAAAGTAGAAAATATTAATATCATCAATTATGAAAAAAATTGTCATATCTAAAACTGATGCAAATAAAAGTTCATACAATTTTTTTTAACAGAAGGCAAATTTCAGACATGCTTTAGTTCATGGGAGAGTTTATTTCTGGCTAACTTTTATTCCTTGGAGTCCCAACCAAAAATTAATGGGATATGCCAGGACTCTGGATTCCAATTATCCTTAGCTTCAACAGGGTATCATAACCTCTTCTGAGATAAGCTTTTCAGCAATTCCCTCTAGAGTGGTTTCCTCAGTGGAAAAACATCCACCAAATTCTCTGTCTCTTGGACCTGTTGTCCTCTATACCTTGGTTGGGAAATTATTTACTATCATTTTACTTTTCATATCAACTATTTATAATAGCTCCACACTGGAAATCACCCAAATTTCCATAAATGGTAGACAGCATATTTTGTGGTATATCCATTCATACAATGGGCTATCATACAGGATTGAGAATGAGCAAACTACAACTGCATGCAACAATTTGAATGAATCTACAAATATGTTGTTAAAAAGAAGAAACAAAAGGGCACACATTTTCTTTCCAATTTATTTAAATTTCAAAAATCAATAGTCTATTGTCTTAAAATTAAAAAAAAGCAGTTATTCTTACAAGGATGTTTTCAAAATAGATAGTAATAATTCACATTTCACTGGTAATTGATGAAAGAATGCATGGAGGCTTTTAAAAAATTTTTCTCCTTTCCACTTTTATTAATAAATTTTAAGAGCTTTATTGAGGTATAATGACTTACAATAAACTTTCATTTTTAAAGTGTACAATTTGATGAGTTTGACACAGGTATACATCCATGAAACCATATCCACAGTCATGATAGTGAACAAATCCAAATCCTTAACTTTCCTCATGCCCCTTTGTTTATCCCACCATCCCACACTTACTTACTGCCTCCTCTGCTTATCTGCTTGCTGTCACTGTAGATTGAATTTCATTTTCTACAATTTTTAAAATTTGTATGGGGATATAGTTGTTTTGCAATGTTGTTAGTTTCTACTGTACAGCAAAGTGAATCAGCTATTCATATACAGATATGCCCTCTTTTTTGGATTTCCTTCCCATTTAGGTCATCACAGAACACTGAATGGAGTTCCCTGACTTATACAGTAGGTTGTCATTAGTTATTGATTTTATATATTGTATCAATAGTTATATATGTGAATCTCAGTCCCCCAATTCATCCAAGCCCCCTTTCTCCCCTTTGGTATCCATACATTTGTTCTCTATATCTGTATATCTATTTCTGTTTTGCAAATAAAATGATCTATACCATTTTTCTTGATTCCACATAAATGTGTTAATATTTTTTTTTCTTCTCTTTTTGACTTACTTCACTCTGTATGACAGTCTCTAGGTCCATCCATGTCTCTGCAAATGACCCAGTTTCATTCTGTTTTAGGACTGCATAACATTTGACACAATGGAGACATATTTGAACATGTATATATAGCAAGAATGCTTCATAAGGATGATATGCAGCAAAATGCGTTGAATTGTAACACATTGCAGCCTAGCATTCATCACACTTTTTCTGGTAATAATATGTCCTTCTTCCTCTTGGGAACAACCTAAGTCTGACCTTTCAGAGCACTGAAATACTGTCCAAGTGATTGTTTTATGACTAGGTATCCAACCTAGTCAGAGTCAATGAAGCACAATGCTATTTTTCACAAACTGCTGGGTGTGAAGTAAATGATCTTGTCCACTGGACATGAGTGAACCTGAGAGGATATGAAGATTGAGCTGCTCTATTCACCCCACCATGGTCTGGAGACTGAGGACAAAGCTGCACAGAGAAGAGATCACAGCAAACTAAGCAAAAGAGGGAGACTGTTGTCCTAATGACACATTCTATACCTATAGGTGGTCATGGCCACTGATTTCCCAATATTCATCCCACTCTAAAAGTTTACTCTAAGCTATTCATGGTAATGCTACTCCCCCTGCAAGTGGTTGGCTTAGCATTTGGCATATGATCTAATCTTGGCCAATTAAACATGATGAGGTACTTCTGAGGGAAAAAAAAAATATTCTTAAGGGAAACAAAATATGGTGTTTCCTTTTCTTCTTTAGGGCAATGCTATTTCTGTATATGACTGTTGGACTCTGTAATCAGCCTGAGGACAAAACCAGCACATTGAATATGGCCTAGGAGGAAATGAAAATACTCTGAGCTCTTTGTAATTTCATTTAGCTGCTGATCATACCATTCCTGGAGTCTTAGTTCTGACTCCAAGTTACGAGATAAGAAACTTCTTTATAGGTAAAGCAATTTGAGTCTGGGTTTTAATAATAACAATACTTGAAATAGAAGGTATCTGAAATGGCAGAGTCTATTTAATAAATGTATGTGCATCTGTGTTTTACACATAAAAAATACACTCATACATAAAAAATAGTAAGTCTTATGTAGGGTTAAGAATAAATAAAATTTGAAGGTAAAAGTTAAATTTAAAATTTGCAAACTATTAGCATGTAACTTTATATTTGTTGAGTGGCTTAATGAAATGTATTTACTTACATGAATTATAATGTATAAAATCTGCAAATTAGCTATATATATTTATATCAGTATAATCAAACTTTACAAAATACTTCAAAACCTATTTTTCTAGACAAAGCAGAACACTTGAAATTTTACGTTTCTTAGAAGTATTTTCATTGAATTTGACTTTTAATGTTTACTTCATATGAGAAAATAAGTTTTAACTAGCTGTTAGATGTTCATTCATATATTATTGACATTTTTTATTTTCATCATTTGACATAATAAATGACATGCTTTAAAACCAATACAATATTGTAATTAGCCTCCAATTAAAATAAATAAATTTAAATTAAAAAATGACATGCTGAATAACTTTTGTAGAATTAAATAAATACTATTTTTATTTAACTCTCAAAGCCCAAGTCATATTCAAGGACATAGAGGACAATATATAAAGGCCTTCAATGGCAGCCAATAGGCTCACATAGGTCACTTCTCAAGATATGACTTCAGAAATGAGCAATGATTTGAAGCTCTCCAATCACAGCCATTATTTTTGCTAGTATTTTGTAACACTGATCTTGCATACACCTTGTATAGTTCTATATACTCAATGTCAATGTTGCACATGCTATATCTGAGAAAACCCAGTGAGAGTAACTGAATTCTAAAGAATAAGATTTTGTCAGATACAGTTAAGCTTTGGAAGGCCACAAACCATTCTAAAGCTAAGATTTTCTTTTTCATCTCCCAAACAAAGAGTCAGTTTCTTCCCTTTTGTGGGCAATATCATTCTGGTTGAGAATGCATGATCTAGAGCTTGCAGGATAAAGCAAGGAGATTGGGTTGTATGTCAACTGTAATAGGAAGCTTTTGGAGAGTTTTAAGGAAGGTGATATAATCTCAATTATATTTTTAAAATCTTACTCCAGCTATTATGTTGAGAACTGAAAAGAAAGCAAGGAGATCTTCATTCCCAACACTCAATTTAATCAGGCTTAAGGTTTTATATTCTACTCTAAATCCTTTAGTTACTGAGATAACACATTTCTCTGCCTAGCTGCGAAAGCATCAGGTCATATGCTTACTGCTTTTGTTTTCAGTTTGTTCTTCATCATTGGTTCTGGGGGTTTTCCTCACAATCTTTAAAGTTCAGCTATAAATTTAAAAGGAGAGCTGTAATATTTCATCCAATATTTTAAAGTGATTTAATAGAAGAGTTTTCCTCTACCTACACTTTATTCTTTTTTTAAGCCTGTGGGTTCATTAGCCACTCTTAGTCAACTAGTTGTGCACTTCTCTTCCTTCATGATGGATACAAGAAGATTACAGGGGAATCAGATGAGTCATGCCCATATTTTGTGAGAGCCCTCCTTCAATACCTACTGTTTTTTCTTTAATGAATGAGCTAGGTGGCTCATGGTTTATTTCAAAATCCTCTCAAATTGATATTAAAAATGACATTAAAGCCACACTGAAACATTAATTCTTTAAACTATAACACATTGCAAATTATGCCCAGGTATGTTGTACAACATATTAACAGTACAAGGCAAGAAATGTTGGGTGAGATGGATGAAAGGGGTCAATACATACAAACTTCCAATTATGTGTCATATAGATATAATGTACAGCAATATGACTCTAGTTAATAATATTTTATTGCATGTTGAAAGCTGCTAAGAGAGTAGAGCTTAAAAATTCTCATCACAAGAAAAAATTATGAATGATGACGAATATTAACTGGACTACTATAATCATTTTGCAATATATGCAAAATCAAAATATTGTACACCTAAGACTAAATAATATTATATGCCAATTATATACCTCAATAAAAAGAAATATTATTTTTTGAAAAGAAAATGAAAGTTATTTTTTCAGACCCTCATTCCCCTTACTTCACATCTCCCAATAACTTCTATAATTGATGAGTTTGAGAGGATGGATATATGAGAAACTTTTTGAGTTGTTTCTTGTAGCTACCTCTTTTAGGCACAATCTAATCAACTTTAAGACAAAACCAATACAATATTGCAAAGTAAAAAATAAATAAATAAATAATAAAACAAACAAACAAACAAAAAGAGTAAACTTTGTAGGCAAGTTATTCTTGTCCCTATCAGGGAGACTTGCAGTTGTATCCAGCTTTGCCTGTGATTGGGTGAAGTATGAGGAAGTACTTGTCACCTCAGAGCTAAGCATGTCCTCCAAGCCAGGTTTATCAATTACAAAGGAAATATTCTGACCTCCATTTGTGTCATTATTGTGCCTGTCCCTCAAATGGTTCAAAACTTGCAAGGAGAAAAGGGGCTTTATTTATCGGTCTTTTTGAACCTCAACCCAAACATTATGTTGAGCTGTGGAACAATTTCAATCTGCAAGGGAAGGAGCTACCATTATAGATATGCCATAGCCTGGCATTATTTCTTCAAGATAAATAGAGGACCTGGATAATTAGAGGATGTATTGTCATCTCTAAGATATGAAAAGAAACCTTTGGTATTCCAAATATTTGTAGGTGCCTTAGGTAATGGCACCCCACTCCAGTACTCTTGCCTGGAAAATCCCATGGATGGAGGAGCCGGGTAGGCTACAGTCCATGGGGTCGCTAAGAGTTGGACAGGACTGAGCGACATCACTTTCACTTTTCACTTTCATGCATTGGAGAAGAAAATGGCAACCCACTCCAGTGTTCTTGCCTGGAGAATCCCAGGGATGGGGAAGCCTGGTGGGCTGCCGTCTATGGGGTCGCACAGAGTTGGACGCGACTGAAGCGACTTAGCAGCAGTAGCAGCAGGTAATAACCTGGAGGAAAGGGTTGGGGGATTCTGACCGTATTCCTTTAAATGTAATGCATGCCCAAACCAAGACTGATTGTGTGACTCCCATTAGTAATTAATCACTAGTACCATACCTATCTCTATTTTAACTCAGAAAGGAAAATATCATCTGGGCTTGGGGAAGGAGGATGGAGTGTTATCTAAGCAATGCACTTAAAACAATGCTACATTACTATAGGCATTTTTACTAATAAGAAATTCAAGACCTGTCCAAAACCCGCCTCCTTTTGAAGAGTCGGTGATGTTAAATTCTTTACTAACTGATTTAAACCGATGATAAACTCTGTTGGGGGTACCTTCTGCCCATTATCACTAGATCAACCATTAGTTCTTATCTGGTTACAACAGAAGGACTAGGGAACGTTCCAAAAAGGTGAAGCAAAAGGAGGAATGTATACAGGCTTTCTTTGACAGTTTCTAATTCTCACTTCATCAGCATTATATACTCAATTTAAGGAAGGAAGAGCCCAAATGCTTAATCTGTTCTTTCACTTGGGAAATTGTGTGGCTCAAGGATATCAGGAAACCTAGGATTGTAAGTGATAACTCTTATAATTCCCGTCAAGCAGATATCTTGTCTAAAGGGAAAATCGGGCATGCTACACTATACTGTAAAATATAGCGAGATAGACCAATTTGGGGCTTTCCTGGTAGCTCAGTCATAAAGAATATCCTGACAATGCATGAGATGCGAGTTTGATTCCTGGGTCAGAAAGATCCCCTGGAGATGGAAATGGTAACCCATTCCAGTGTTCTTGTATGGGAAATACCATGGACAGAGAATCCTGGTAGGCTATAGTCCATGGGGTCTCAAAAGAGTCACACAAGACTTAGCAAGTAAACAATCATAAAAAGAAGACAAATTTCACATTACACATAATGGTGCCAGACTGCTTTAAGCAATATCTGTTGCCTGGCTTATTGAAAAGGTCACAAAATGATCTCACATTTTCAGTCTGCACCTCATTACAGACCACTCTCAAGTGTTGCCACAACAAATAATGTGCCTCTGCTGAAAACACTGAATGGTTCCCCATCACACACAGCATAAAAGTCAAATTCCATTCTTCTCCCAGATCTGCATCACTTCTCTGCACTCACTTCCTTGATATTCTCTATGTTGTTCACTCAGTTCCAGCCATGTTGGTATCTCAATATGGCTTGAACATATCAGGCCTACTCTTGCCTTGGGCCTCAGCACTTGTTGACCCTCTTGCTGGAATGCTCCTTCCCTAGACAACCACAGGGCTAGTTCTCTCAATGCCCTCAGGTCTTTACTCAAAAACTGTGCTCACAGTGAGGCTCTCTCTGGACTCCCTATCTATCCAAGTTCAGCTTCCTCCCTGGAATTCCAGTTCCCCTATTCTTTGCTTTATCTTTTCTTTCTTAACATTTATCAGTGTGAAAATACTTTATATTTTACTTTTTGTCTCTTGGCTACTGTCTGTCTCCTACACTACAATGAAAGTTCCATGAGGGTAAGATTACTTTATCTTTTTTAATGACCATATCCTAAGCTCCTGTCTAGAAGACTGCCTGGCAGAGAGCCCCTCTGAAGTAAGTCTTGGTGAGATGAAGATAAAGCAAATAAAATAAAAAGCAAATGGGGTTAAAGTTAGCCAAAGGGGGGCTAAGCTACCAATGCAAATTCTTCCGGGGACATCTGGGCATTTTATTAGAGTGAAGCAGACCATCTGGGGGCATGGCCTACTCGAGAGAGTATTCTGAGTTTAAAATGGGCTGAGCCCTTCCTCAGAGTCAACTGCTTGTGTCCTTGTTGGAATGTGGGCCCCAAACCTTGGTCTATTGTTTTGTTTTCTCAGATAAGCCAGGAATGTGGATTTTTGAAATGTGAAATCCCCCAAATGTCTATATAGCTAATTTTAAAATGGAGAATGATAAAAACATGAAGATCAACCAAAATATGACAGTGGGCTGAAACTGGCCCATGAGTGGCCTGCAGGTGTTTGCTAGACTGAATTATGTGATGTATGAAAGAAAACCTATCCCTGCTCTGGTGAGGTGGGCTTGTCTTGTGGAATTCTTGAGGCAAACAGCTTCAGATCATGTTGGGTGGAGAAAATAAACTGGAATTACCAACTTCTTTCCACTCTGGGAAGCTCCCTGCCTCCCCCTCTACCTGCTATGCCTGGAGTTATTGGCCAGAAGAGAGACACCAGAATTGTTTCTTTGAGGGCAGTGATGAGTGTGGAGTGGGAAAAACAGAGAGTTTTGAAGTTTTTCCCACAGCTGAACTGGGAGAAGGAAAGAAAGAGAGAAGGACAAAGACCCATGTATTGGGACACCATACCTCAGAGGGAATTTATTGGGAATTACCATACCCTCTTCCCACCAACCATCTATGTGGCACTATACAGTCGAAGGACTTAGTTATACAAAGTCACATCTCCCTGCTCAACTGCCCATGCCACCTATCTCACCTGGAAATAGAACTGCACACATTTCCAGCACAGTTCCCTGTGTGCTTGAAGTGGGCAAGACTAGTCAGGAGGTACCGTGAAGGGTCAGTAGGCACTGGTTTTGTTGAGATATTGCCAGAATGGGATTTCTGGAGGCAGCAGACCTCCATCTGGTGAAGCACAGGCTGGGGGGACGGGGGTGGGATACCTGTGGCTTCAGGCAGGGGCTGAGAAGCATGGGCAGTCAAGTATTCCCCATGCCCTGGAAAGAAACATTAAGCTCAATCCTCTGTTGCCTCTCCTCTGTAAGGATGCAAGGCATAGCCCCGGAGGATGAAGAACAGTGAGATGAGTGCAATATCTGGATCAAGCAAGTTTCCATTTTTCTGGATAAAATGCTTTCCAAATGCAAGGTGGCACATCTCTTATGATCTGAGAACTCCACTAACTCATTCTTGAAAAAATTGTTCATCCACTGTAGGGGAAGTGAACCAAGAACTTCATGTCTGAGATTTCTTGCTCCTGGGTCCTCTGGAAACTACAAGGAATCTCCCCACAGCCCCTCTGCTATGGAGCATCATGCAGTGTGTTTAAGCTGAGGGCTGGGCTCTGCTCAGCAGGTGTGGCATGATATCCCTGATACAATAAAAGCCTTTTAAATATAAACTTGGTTCCTGCTTAACTCTTGAGACTGTCCTGTCAACATTCCCCTCTAGGGAAGCTCCAATCCATGTGGTTTGTTTGTTGCCACATCCTTTGTGCACAGAGCTAGGGAGGGCAACTTGGATACTGCCAGAGGGCCTAGTTTTCTCGGGTCTTTCCATCTCTCATAGGCTCTACACCTCATACCCTTTTTTCTCTATTCTCATTCTCTTTGTCAGTCTTTCTTCTTAGAATTCCTCCTTCCTCTGTGTCCCTTCCCTTCTGGAGTGTCCCTTTTTTCCCCTCCTCTGATCTCTGCCAACTTTGTCTTTCTCTCCCTTACTCTGGACCTCTTCCAAACGTCTTTGTGTCCCTTTTACTCAATTTATCCTGTCCATTTTCCTCTTAGCCCCAAGATTTCACTCTCCCTCTGTTATTCTTCACCCTCTTCCAGTTGGCTGCCTCCCACTCTTAGGTCCCCCTCCTCTTAAGAGCCTCTCCATTTCCAGCCCCTTCCCACGTCCATTCTTAAGCAGCCACCTTCCCTTTTCCTTTCCCCCACAGCCCATCTCTAGTTCATTCTCCTCTCCTCTCCCTAGCCCAAACCAGCTAAGTCCTATTCCGTTTTTATTTGGCTGATTATGATACTAGCTGAAATTTATTCACAGCCTGAATTTTACAGCTTCTCTTTCCTATCATGTTCCATCCACCCAACCTTTCCTGTTCCATCCACCCAAACACACCCAACCTTTTCAACGTGACAAATTCTTTACACACAGCATGTCATGACCACATACATTTGTATTTCTTAGAACAAGACAATAGTTATGATGGCAAAGATGTTGAATCAACATGGACCCTAAAGCTTTCAATACATTGAAAAGTAACATTATTTTGCATGTCTACAAACTACAATTTTGTTTTCATAAATGTGGCAAAGTTTATCCTGACAGTTAGGACTGTTTCATCAAATCATAGACATAGATATGGAAATCATCATCAAACTTGATGAAATACACAGAGGGTTTGGCTTCCACTTGGTGAATGACCATTCCGATCTGTTTGGAGCCATCTTCTTTGGTATATTCCACATGTTTACCTATCAGACCATCTACAACTCCTCCTGGCTCCCTTTCTGTGAGAGGATATTCGTTGGACTCTGGCACGATGCGGAGGTCTCCTTCTTTATAATCATCTAGAAGTTGGTACATGTACAAGACAGGGTCTTTCTCATAGGTAATATAAAACCAGGCTTTCATGATCGGTGCTTGGGCTAACACCATTCCTCTCCATTCATCCTTAGAACCATGCTCATCCTCAAACATATGTTTCACAGCTTTACCAATTATGGTATTTGCCAGGTTAGCATCACTAACTTGAGTTGATGCCACCCTGTCAGAAAGAATTTTAAGAGACAAAACTCTTTCATCTCTGTGCAGTTCCAGTCCATAGACACAATCAATTCCATCATATTTCACCAGATAAAGTGAAGGATTTATAGGCATCTGATCCACAACAGTTCCTTTCCACTGAGTGATGTGTTTATCACCTTCCTTCCATCCGTGTGAAATTCTGCAGCCCACAATGTTCCTGCAGGGCTGCGATGAAGGTCTGCCTCTCTGCTTCTTTTGTGAGGCTTTTTTCTTCATCATGTTTGCAGACCCAGTGGCCTTTCCTGCAACAGCCCTGGTTTGCTGCGCTTCAGCCTCCTGTGAGTTGGGGTTTTTCACGTCTGCGGGAGGAAGAGAGAAGATAAGAGAGGAACACTGAATATGCCATAAGGTGAAGTTCTGCCGACAGAGACGTCTTCATTTGCTCTGCACCAGCGCCTTAAATTTCCCCATGATCCTGGCAGTAATGCTGGAAATCCTGGCTATGTGCCTGAAAGTGCTCTCCATTCTAGGTTCCCTGAGGTTGCGGTGAAAGGCTGCAGTGGCAGCAGCGACAGCAGCAGTGGTGCTGCCTGAGGTTAGGAACTCTGCAGGAAGGGGCAGACTAAGTCCTTGTTCAGAGACCTCAGCCTCTGTCACCGCCACTGGCGCCCACTCTGAATCCCCTGCAAAACCCCTGTCCCTCCAGAGCCCTGACCCACATGCCCTCACTCACTGTCGTCTGCTCAAAACACCCCAGTAGTCTGCTACTCACACGCCCCCTGTCTACCTCCACTCGCTTTCTTGGCCCCCAGTGCCCTCGCCTCCCTGTGCTCATCTTCAATATCTTGCCTGCTTCCTAAGGTTATGCCCCTTTCCTATTGCCCATTGCACTCTCCCTTCCCACCGTAGCCTCACTGGGCGCTGCCTCCACTCCTTATCTCTGGCAAGAATCCATCCCATCCCCCTTCCCTGTCTGGCGCCATCAATGGCCTTTCCTTTCCTGGCATCCACTGCCCGGATCTCAGGCTTCACGTGTGCAAATCAGACACCTAGCAGCTTCCTTTGCGGTGAGTCTGTGTGCAAGCAGGATAGGCAGGTGATGAGCTGAGTGGTTTCAGGAGCTGGGAGGGGCAGATCCTTTAAGGAGGAGTTAATTCAAGAGAGCGGGGCTCCGATAGGTGAGGAGGTAGTGGTGTCTTCAGACACCTCAGGAGGTAGTGGTGTATTCTGCCTCCTTGTTGGTGGTGATGGCCCCCTCTGAGACATATGCCTTCATCAGTGCTATTGATGCTGTATTTTCCTCCCTCTTTCTGTACAGGACTGGGATCTTAGTTTCTTGTTAATGACGTTTGACCCCTTTTATCCTCAACCCTATGCTGCCATATATCATCCCTTGCCTTGGAGGCACGCCAAGTGGCTCCTTTCCTTCCAAATTTAAATATCTGGAGATGATAGGTCCTTTCCTCTGCAGGTTCTTGCCAACTTCACCCCGTCAGACTCTGTAACTCTACCCTTCAGCTGCCCTGCTAGAATGCCTCTTCATTTTCCACACATTCTTAACATTTTTTCAGACACACAAAATTCATGCAAAACATATATATGGGTACAGAAATCCTTTATATTCATATACATATTTATACACATATGTATTTTTCTATGTATTTCTGATATTCATTTTCAAAGACACATAATCTTAAATACACACCTCTATTCAATCACATAACACATAAACATTTTTGGTATACAACTACACAGATATAATAAGAATTTATCCAAAGCAGATGTAGCATCTTGTTGTGTTGGAGAAGGCTCTTGAGAGTTAGGAGATCAAGCCATTCAATCCTAAAGGAAATCAATATTGAATATTCGTTGGAAGGACTGATACTGAAGCTCCAAATAAGTAGAATAGGCATTGTGTGATTAAAAAATATTTTTATATTGCTTTTATTTTTAAATTCATTTATTTATATTAATTGGAGTATAACTAGTTTACAATATTTTGATGATTTTTTGCCATACATCAACATAAATCGGCCATGGGTATACTTGTGTCTCCCAGATCCTGAATCCCCTCACACCCCCTCCCCACCCTGTCTGTCTATGTTGTCCCAGAACACTGGCTTTGGGTGCCCTGCTTCATGCATTGAACTTGCACTAGTCATCTATTTTACATATGGTAATGTATATGATTCAATGCTATTCTTTCAAATTGGTCAGAATGGCCATCATTCAAACATCTACAAACAATAAATTCTGGAGAGGGTGTGGAGAAAAGGGAACTCTTTTACGCTGTTGGTAGGAATGCAAACTGGCACAGCCACTATAGAGAATAGTGTGGAAATTCCTTAAAAAACTGGAAATAGAACCGTCATATGACCCAGTAATCCCACTGCTGGGCGTACACACTGAGGAAACCAGAATTGAAAGAGACACATGTTCCCCAATGTCCATCACAGCACTGTTTACAATAGCTAGGACCTGGAAGCAACCTAGATGTCCACTGGCAGATGAATGGATAAGGAAATTGTGGTACATATACACCACATAATATTACACAGGTATAAAAAATAATGTATTTGAATTAGTTCTAATGAGATGGATGGAACTTGAGCTTATTACAGAGTGAAGAACATCAGAAAGAGAAACACCAATACAGTATATTAATGCATATATATGGAATTTAGAAAGACTGTAATGATGACCCTATATGCAAGGCTGCAAAAAAGAAACAGATATAAAGAACACATTTTTGGACTATGTGGGAGAAGGTGAGGGTGGGATGATTTGAGAGAATCACATTGAAACATGTGTAATACCATATGCAAAATAGATAAAGCTGGTGCTCTGGGACAGCCCAGAGGGATGGGGTGGGGAGGGAAGTGAGAGGGCATTTCAGGATGCAGGGACACATGTGCACCCATGGCTGATTCATATTGATGTATGGCAAAAGCCACCAAAATATTGTAAAGTAATAACCCTCAAATTAAATTAAATTACATAATTTTTAATTAAAAAATTGATACTACTGTTTTAAAACTGTGATAAAAAGAAAAGTCTTATTTGACTTTTAATATTTGGGACCAGTACAGAGTCCTTTTTTGCCCATTTAACATTAAGTAGTGTAGTAAAATCAAATTCTGACCGACCGTGACTTAAACGCATTCACAGGGTGGAGGAGGTTGTAAGGAATCCTATTTCCAGTGCCTGAATGCTCCACTGAGGCCATTTAAACTGTCCAGGAGGAGTACAGCTGGTCTTCTCTGGGGTGTATTTTGGACAAGTGGGCCACGTGGTTTCAAAGATGATATACAGCTAATAATAGCTAAGCTGACATAAGCTTGATACACATCATACACCGTAAGGGAACTACAGATGAAAGAACAGGAGAGCACCATGCACCTGTTGGAAAAGACCCTGATGCTGGGAAAGATTGAAGGCAACAGGAGAAGAGGGTGACAAAGGATGAGATGGGTCGATAGCATGACCAACTCAGTGGACAGGAATCTGAACAAGCTCTGGGAGATAGTGAAGGACAGGGAAGCCTGGCATGCTGCAGTCCATGGGGTCACAAAGAGTCAGACATGATTTAGCGACTCAGCAACAAGAACACAAACCTATTAGAACTGCTCCCTCCCTCCCCCCCCCCCAAATGCAAACACCAAATACTGAAGGCTGGGAAACAACACCAAATTTAACTCATTGCTGAAAGAACGCATTTGCTGCCTCTCCAGAGACTGTCAGTATTTTCCGAAGCTAAGCAGGCCTCACACCTTGAGATCCATTGAGGTAGGCACTTTTTGGCCCCTTGTTAGTGTTTCCCCACCAATGCTGCTGCTAAGTCATTTCAGTCATGTCCAACTCTGCGACCCCATAGACAGCAGCCCACCAGGCTCCCCCGTCCCTGGGATTCTCCAGGCAAGAGTACTGGAGTGGGGTGCCATTGCCTTCTCCGTCCCCCACCAATAGGATTTCACAAATGCTATCATTCCATCAGTTGGTCAGTAGTTTAATATATGTTACAGTGGCTCTGAGGGGGAATTTTAGTCTCTAGTAAAGCTGCACTGCTATTTGGTCTGACTTGGATCTTTCCCTTTTAATCAAACGAAGAATTGTTTAACCCTCCAGTCTTGCTTTCCCTTCTCTGAGGCTAAGTGTCAGGCCCCCCTAGCCAGTTTTCCCAAGTTATAATTTGGGGAAATATCCTTGTGCACCATGACAGAGGTTTGGCTACTGTCGGGTTTTAAGAGCAGCATTCCTTGGGGAAGTATCAGCAAGGTGATTTGATTTGCCATAGGTTCCAGAGAATCAAGTTTAGACTACCTCAGTAAGGACTGCATCCACTAATCCCTGAACAAAAGCCATCTTAATTTTGCTTCCCCTGGCAGTTAGGAAGTCGTGTTGTTTCTACACCATTCCAAAGCCATGAGCTACTTTTGAAAGCATATCAACTAAAAATTTAAATATTGTTTGGTTTTCACTTTGGAGAAGGCAATGTCACCCCACTCCAGTATTCTTGCCTGGAAAATCCCATGGACAGAGGAGCTGGGAAGGCTGCAGTCCATGGGGTTGCTGAGGGTTGGACAGGACTGAGTGACATCACTTTCACTTTTCACTTTCATGCATTGGAGAAGGAAATGGAAATCCACTCCAGTGCTCTTGCCTGGAGAATCCCAGGGACGGGGGAGCCTGGTGGGCTGCCGTCTATGGGGTCGCACAGATCGGACATGACTAAAGTGACTTAGCAGCAGAAGCCGCAGTTTTGCACTTGAGAAGACACTTGAGAGTCCCCTGGGCTGCAAGAAGATCAAGCCAATCAATCTTAAAGGAAATCCACTCTGAATATTAATGGGAAGGATTGATGCTGAAGCTAAAGCTGTGGTACTTTGGTCACCTGATGAGAAAATACCCTAATGCTGGGAAAGATTGAAGACAAAAGGAGAAGAGGCTGGCAGAGGATGAGACAGTAGCATAGCATCAGTGACTCAATGGACATGAACATGAGCAAAGTGAAAGGAAAGCCTGGAGTGCTGGAGTCCATGGGGCTGCAAAGAGGCAGACACCACCTAGCGACAGAACAGAGCAGAAAGTTCAATCCTGCATGTCTGCTAAGTCACTTCAGTCATGTCTGACTCTTTGGGACACCATGGACAGTAGGCTTCCAGGCTCCTCCATCCACAGGATTCTCCAGGTAAGAATACTGTAGTGGTTTGGCATGCCCTCCTCCCAAGCCTGGGTAAGAACAGAGAGCTCATGCTTCTCTATCAAGAAGGTGGAGTAGAAGGACATGTGCTCCTCTCCTCCTGAGAGAGCGCCAAAACTGTAGCTGTTGAACGACCATTGAAAGGAGGATGCTGGAGGGCGTCTCTTGAAAGTTTGTCTGCCAAACGTCTGATGGGGGCATGATGTTTCAGGTGATCTCCAGTGTCTATGATCTTGAAAACGTGAACTTTAGAGAAAAAGTGCCTGAGAGTTCTCACTCTGGCCCCTCCTTCTTACTCTAAAGTGAATTCAATACAGTTCCAAACTCTTGACTTTCACTATAACATGGGATGCTATGCCCAGGAGAGGTCTTTCCTGGCATGAGGGTATGGGCAGGGTGTGGGGGCAGGGGGAGGGTAGGAGGGGAAGGAGGGTGGGCAGGGGTTGGCAGAAAGCTGCAGAAACTGGAAAAATCTAAATTTTGATCAGTGATGCTTTCAGAGAAAGATTTTGGTCAAAAGGGAGAAGGGTAAAAATTAATAAAGAGACACTTCCATTAAGATAGAGTTGGGAGGCTAGAAGGGAGGGCCCTCAGACATGACAGCAGAGCCCAGCACGAAGAAGAAAGCCTTCCTCTTCTTGTGTGCTAAGAGCTCAACCAAATAGAGACTGTCAGGACTCAGTGAATGAAGAGCCACCATACTTCAAAGCCTCAGGCTGCCATGGACACTTTGCTTAGTGCAGCCTTCCTAACTTCCCCATTCTTTCAAAGAAAGAATTATCTTCTCCCTGTTAGGGAAGCTTGCATGTAGCTCAGCGTGGTTGTAGATCCTGAATTGCAATTCTCTGTTTATCTAGAGTAAACTCATTTATAGTGGACCAATCCCTGGCAGACTATTAGTTTTAGGTCAACACAATCATAACACTAGTCTGGATAAACATGGACTACCTTAGGGTCGTCTCGGCACTAGCATTCTAGGCCTGGCAGCCTTCAGAAGGGAAAGAAAAACAAAACAAACAGGCAAAACTCACAGCAGGTTTCTTTGATTGGTCTTCAAATCACGCGGCTGTCATCTTGCCTCAAGTGACACAAAATGCCTGACCCACACAATGGGCTCCTCAGGGGTCGGAAGAGGACCAGAGACTAGTGAGTGAATATTGAGCAAGTGCCCTTAGAAGGCTGTGAATCTCCCCAAGCAAGGAAGAGGGATGGAACGTGGGTCCACTCCTCACATCCACTCAAAAGAGCAAGAGGGTGCTCAAGGCCCTTTCCTAGAGCTTCAGGTGTGCCTCCTTCTCTACCATGAAGCAGGAGGTACTATGATGTGGTGGCATGAGGACCGGGGAGAGTGTATTTGCCCCCCTTCCCTCCGCCCGGCTCAAGCTACTTCAGGAAACCACGCAGCCCCCACCCATGGAGAGCTCACCATCACCATGGCAGCCATTGTTTGGTCAGCGTCCCCGTTGTCCCAGGAGACGCCACAGGCCACTCCAAGACTCTCGGACTAAATCCAGAGAGCCCTTGGCCCTAACCCACAAACCTTCCAGAGAAAAGCTCCTGCCTCCAGCTCGAGCCCCCTCCCACCCTTCCAACCACAGAAGGACAAATTTCCCTCTGATTCTCGGAGAAAGGAGAGCAAGGACGACCTGATGAGTGAGGCGGGAGAGGCCACCCTCCCAGACGTGGCCACTTCCTGCTGTCCTCACGCCGCGTGGAAACCCCTGGCACCCTTGGGAGGCAGAGACCAGAACCTAGCCCTAGACCCAGGCCACCTCAGCGGGGATGGGATCCCCAAGGCCACCACCACGGGCGCCAAGGGAAAGGTGCCTAAGAAGGTCATTGTTAGGAGGGTCCTAGGCTCTGTCGTGTGGTTTAAGGAGAAGAAAGGGTACGGTTTCATCAGCAGGCATGATACACAGGAAGATGTGTTTGTTCACCATATGGCCATCACCGGAAGAAACCCCTGCAAGTTCCGAGGCAGCGTGGACGACGGCGAGACGGTGGAGTTCGATGTGGTGCAGGGCGAGCGGGGCACCGAGGCCGCTAACGTGACTGAGCCAGCGGGCGCGCCACTGAAGGGAAGCCGCTACACTGCCCACTGCACCAGCATCCGCCGGGACTTCAGCATCCACAGCCATGCGTTGCCACTGCGAGGTCCCAAGAGCACAGAGGGAGATGCTGATGAATGCGAGGGCAGTGGCGAAGGCTTCACTGTGGCCCAGGGCCTTAACGCCCTCTGCCTGGTCGCTCCCAAGACCAACGACTGAGGCGTTTCCCTCCCTCCTGCAGGGCCCCATCTGTGATCCGCCACCCATAGATCCTGGCTACCACAGCAGCCCCTCATCCGACCAGAAGCCTGGGTTCGCCCCCACCGCAAGGCAGGAGGGGCATCCTCGGCAGGGTCGGGGCCCCAGCCGAGTCGCTGAGTCGCCCTAGGGGCTGAAGCACTACTTCTGGTCCAAGAAGCGCACCAGACATCTCGCAGGAGCTGGAGGCAGAGCACAGCGAAAGTGGGCACGAAGCCAGCAACAATCCGCCACAAAGGCCCCCTCCACGCTATGGATCCTGCCGTCCCAAAAACCCACACCACCGCCAGCAGAAAGTACCTGGCACCCAGGGACAGAATTACGAATGAGGAGAGGGCAAAATCAAGAAGAGCTCCACTGAAACACCTGCTTCTGTCTCTGTGGCCAAGAAGAACGACGCCCCTTAGGAGGAGAACCCCTCGGTCATAGATTCGCCCTCTGCTGCCCAGGCCTAGTCACAGCTCGGCTCGCTCCCAGGGACTCCCTGCCCTGGGCTACAGGTGATGTCCCCGTGAAGAGCTCAGTCCAAACATGCACACAGACTGTTAGATTTGGGCCCTGAAAAAGATACATACACTTATGCCTGGTGAGAAGATAAATTGCAAGATTTATATAATTCAAATTCCCTCATACCATCTGCCTTGGTAGTTTCACTACACACACACACTCACACACACATGCAGACACGCACAGAAACACGCACTTTTGAACCTATATCTTTGATGGCCTGACCAGAACCACACCCATTATTCTGCATCCCCAGGTGAATTACGTGAAGTAATGTTAAAAAAAACCTCTGTCTTATTTTTCACCAAAACAAACAAACAAACAAACAAACAACAACAAGAAAACAAACGATGGAGATTATCTGAAACTGGAGATGTCACATCGCTCACCTGGCTAATATTCTCACAATAAAACATTTCATGTTGCCTTTATCTCTTATCACTGTTCTCCGAAATTTTTTTAAAGCCTACTAGCCCAAAATTGTATTGAGAGTCCTTACAGTATTTATTGATTAATTTACTTTTAGAATGAGTTTTAGCAAAGGTCGTACATATTGATCTCTTCACAAGCCATGAATTTAAGTCTAATTCTGGACTTAACAGGTTGAAGATCTCAGGGTGTTCTAAAGGGGAACAATGCATGAAGAAAGATGTATCCTGATCTCAGTCATTTCCATCTTCTTCCCCTGCCCTGGATTTAGAGCAATAAGCTGGGAGGATGGGGACCAACTACCCACACTTGCTCCTTCATTAGTACTCGGTGTTTTAACTGAGCAAAACACCATGACCAGTAAAACTGTGGCTCTCTGGAAGCAGAATTTGCCTCTTTTGAATTTTATTTTATTTTTCTTTAAGGGACTCGATCTAATACCATTGAACTATAAAAACGAAAATGGGCATGAGGGGCTGGGGTTGGTGGCCAATGTGGAGATGCTCATCCAAGGGTACAAACATTGAATTGTAAGATGAGTAAGTTACGAGGACCTAAGTTACAGCGTGGAGACAATGGTTAACAGTACTGTCTTGTATACTTGAAAGCTGCTATGAGAGTAGATCATTAATATTCTCACCATGACAATAACAAGAAAATGCTAATAATGTGAGGGTAATGATGTGTTCCTTTATCTTATTGTGGGAAAACTTTTACAACAAACACCTGTATTAAATTTTCACATTGTACATCTTAAACTTAGAAGATATCTTCATATATGTGTCGGGGTGAACCTGAAAGGACAAAAAGAAAGGGAGCAAGTGTAATTTTTGTTGTGAGCAAGGGAACATCCCTGGAGCTGAATAGAAGCGTGTAGTGCATAGCCTTCATCTGTGCTTCCTGGTTGAGTTCTTCCAGGGGGCCTGTGGAAGATTCCTGGAAGACTGAGCAGGTGCAGTTCAGTCCACCTCAATCCCTTGAAACAGAGAAGCTCTGATTGGGAGTGTCATTCCTATCCTGGTCTTTACTTGAGCATGTGGTGTGGTGGAATTGATGTATAGGAGGTGGCAGTTGGGTTTGGAGGTGGGGGGAGATGAGCCATAGATACTTAAAACCAACAGAGGTCTTTAAAACCTCATGTTACAGATTAAAGAAATTGCATTATCAGTAGCAAGATCCAAATACATTTCTCCTTTACATGCGGAGGCATTTTATACCAAAATAAAAGCTAACCTAATGTATTTGGAGACTGAGTATTCTATCACTCATTATGGCTATATATCCAAATCCATTCACACAGAAACAGTAAAGATCCTTCATTCAGAGAATATTTGAGTGCCCTCCTGTGCCAGACACTCTGCCAGGCTCTAGGAATCGCATCACAAGGAAGAAGATGGCCCCTTATCTCAAGGAGCCCACAACCTAGTGGAGAGAATCCTCAGAGAAATCTGACAGTGGCTACACCATCCAGTGAGTGCTCTGGGGGGATTAGCATAAGATGTGAGAGGAAACACAGGTGGGGAAGACACTTGAATTTAAAATTCTACCTAGCTGTCACCGCCAATCTCCTATTTGATAAAGTCATGTCAACATAGAGATAGAAGTTTTCCATCCAGACTCCTAGCCCAGTGCACTTCCCAGGATACCAACTGATGCCTTCAGAGATTGGCAGAGGGCCCCCCAAATCACCAAGCATACAAATTTATACTGACGCACAGCACCAAGTGAGAACAGGGGAAGACTTGAAGTGAGACTAAACCTCCTCTGATTAGGCATGAACTCAGGTCCGTCCAGGATGTCTCTTTATGCCAAGTAACGGACATGGATATGGGGCAAGGAAATGTCATCTGTAGGTACAGGGTTGGGTTCATAGGCCTTTCCCTGCTGAGTGAGGTGTATGTATCAGAAGGCTGCAGTTGATGGGTCAGCCTGGCCCTGGAGGCTTCACTATGTGGGAATGGAAGACATAAAGGGCCAGACTAAGGATTCTTGAAATTTCCCTGCTGAAAAACTTTCCTAACAGTATCCATTAACAAACGTTGACCTGGTGATTGCTGTCTGAGGGTGCAGCAGGGCAGAACTGAAGGGTACAGGGGCTTGTCACAGAGTTACTCATGCATAACTAGGGGTGATTATATTTAACTGGCAGCAGGACCATTCTGCTGATTCCCAACTGCTCCAGGATTGAGAAAAATTCCAGGAAAATCTCTACTTCCGTTTCATTGACTACACTAAAGCTTTTGACTGTGTGGATCACATCAAACTGTGGGCAATTCTTAAAGAGATAGGAATAGTACACCAGCTCACCTGCCTCATGAGAAACCTGTATGCAGGTCAAGAAGCAACAGTTAGAACCTGGCATGGAAGAACAGACCAGCTCAACATTGGCAAAGGTGTACATCAAGGCTGTATATTGTCACTATGCCGATTTAACTCATATACAGACTACACCATGCAAACTGTCAGGCTGGATGTAGTGCAAGCTGGGCACAAGACTGCCGGGAGAGTTATCAATACCCTCCAATATGCAGATGACACCACCCTTATGGCAGAAAACAAAGAACCAAAGAGTCTCTTGATGGCAAAAAAGGAGCATGAAAAAAGCATGCATAAAATCAAAATTGAAATATTCAAAAAATCTCAATATTCAAAAAAATAAGATCATAGGATCTGGTCCCATCACTTCATGGCAAATAGTTAGGGAAACTAGGGAAACAGTGACAGTCTTTATTTTCTAGGGCTCCAAAATCACTGCAGGCGGTGACTGCAGCCATGGAATTGAAAGGCACTTGCTCCTTGGAAGAAAAGCTATGGCCAACCTAGTCAGCATATTAAAAAGCAGAGACACTACTTTTCCGAAAATGACCTGTCTAAGTCAGAGCTATGGTTTTTCCAATAGTCACGTGTGGATGTGAGAACTGGACATAAAGAAAGCTGAGCACCGAAGAACTGATGCTTTTGAACTGTGGTGTTGGAGTAGACTCCTGAGAGTCCATTGGACTGCACGGAGACCCCACCAGTCAGCCCTGAAGGAAATCAACCCTGAATATTCACTGGAAGGATTGATGCTGTCGTTGCAATATTTTGGCCATTGCTGCCAAGAGCCGACTCACCAGAAAACCCTCGGATACAGGCAAAGTCAGAAGGCAGGAGGAGAAGGGGATGACAGAGGATGAGATGGTTGAATAGCATCACTGACTCAATGGACATGAGTTTGAGCAAACTTCAAGAGACGGTGAAGGATAGGGAAGGCTGGCATGCCACAGTCTGTGGGATCCCAAAAGAGTCAGACTCACTGAGCAACTGAGCAAAACCCGGGATTTAGGCATTGTTGTTCAATCACTCATTCTCATTAACTTTCTGTAATGGAGTTCCTGTTCTGGCTGCTGTGGGATTGCGGTTCTCCTTGCTTCTTCGGTCTTCCCTCGCGTAGATGAGGCGATGAGGCTCGTGTAAGCTTCCTGATGGGAGGGACTGGTGGTGTGAAAACTTCATTCTGCTCTGGTGGGCAGGGCTGTGCTCAGTAAAACTTGAGCTATCTGCTGATGAGTGGGGCTGTGCTTCCTCCCTGTTAGACGTTTGGCCTAAGGCGACCCAGCCCTGGGGCACTTTGGGCTCTATGGTAGACTTAATGGCAACCTCCAAGAGAGCTCATGCCAATGGGAAGCTTCCAGGACTGCTGTTGCCAGTGCCTCTGTCCCTGCAGTGAGCCACTGCCAACTCACATCTGCAACACTAGCAAGTAGGTCTGTCTGCTTCAGTCTCTTCTGCTGTCGCTGCTCCTTTCCCATGAGCCTTGGGGCAGGAACGGTTTTGTCTGTGCCCTCCAAGAGTGGCATCTCTGTTTTCCCCAGTGCTCTGGAAAGCTTGTAATCAAATCCCACTGGCAGTCAATGGCAGATTCCCTGGGAATTCCAGTCCCTATGCCAGATTTCCAGACCGGGAAGCCTGATGTGGGTCTCTGAACCTTCACACCAGTGGGAGAACGTCTTTGGAATTATTCTTCTCCAGTTTGTGGTATCTGCTCCTGGCCGGTATGGGATTTGACTTCCCCATGTTTTGATTTTCCTGTCTCGTTGCAGTTTCTTTTTGTCTTTGGAAAAGAAGTATCTGTTTCTGGTGAGCTCCAGCATCCTCTTGTCAATGGTCATTCAACACATAGTTGCAGTTTTGGTGCTTTCTCAGGAGGAGAGGAGCACACGCCCTTCTACTCCACCATCTTGAAAGAGAAGCATGAGTTCTCTGTTCTTACCCAGGCTCGGGAGGAGGGTATGACAACCCACTCCAGTGTTCTTGCCTGGGAAATCTCATGGACAGAGGAGCCTTAAGGGCTATAGTCCATGGTGTCCCAAAGAGTCAGACCTGACTGAAGCGACTTAGCAGGCACACAGGCTTCAAGTTTCTGCTCTGTTCAGTCACTAGGTTGTGTCTCCCTCTTTGCAGCCCCATGGACTCCAGCACGCCAGGCTTCCCTGTCCTTCACTATCACTTGGAGTTTGCTCAATTTCATGTCCACTGAGTCACTGATGCTATCTAACCGTCTCATCCTCTGCCAGCCCCTTCTCCTTTTGTCTTCCATCTTTCCTAGCATCAGGGTCCTTTCCCATCAGGGAGCCAAAGTACCAGAGCTTCAGCTTCAGCATCAATCCTTCCCATGAATATTCAGGGTGGATTTCCTTTAAGGTTGATTGGCTTGATATCCTTGCAGCCCAGGCGACTCTAAAGAGTCTTCTCAATTGAAAAACTAATGATATTTAATTTATAGTAGATCCACTTTCACAGTAACTCATGGCTTTGGAATGGTGTAGAAGCAACACGACTTCCTAATTGCCAGCAGAAGCAAAATTTAAGATGGCTTTTGTCCAGGGATTAGTGGATGCAATCCTTACCAAGGCATTCAAAACCTGATGCTCTGGAAGCTAAGACAAGTCAAATCGCCTTGCTGATACTTCCCCAAGGAATGCTGCTCTTAAAGTAACCGACAGTAGCCAAACCTCTGTCATGGTGCACAGGAATATTCCCCCAAATTATAACTTGGGAAAACTGGCTAGAGGGGCCTGACACTTAGCCTTAGAGAAGGGAAAGTAAGACTGGAGGGTTAAGCAATTGTTGGTTTGATTAAAAGAAAAAGATCCGGGGCAGTCCTAAGATGGCGGAGGAATAGGACGGGGAGAACACTTTCTTCCCCACAAATTCATCAAAAACAAAAAAAAAAAAAAACAAACAAAAAAAAAAATTAAACAACAAAAAAACAGTTCAACCCTGAGTAGATTCTGCAAAACAATTTCTGAATGCTGGCAGAGGACATAAGGCACCCAGAAAAGCAGATCGTTGTCTTCAAAAACAGATTTTTAATCTTTGCTTTTTGGTATTTGTTGTCAAGTTTGTACATTTAAAAATCCAATCTTCAGTACCCAATTTTACCTGAGAGCGAGACTACTGTCTTGACCACTCTCTACTCCTTTGGACTCTCCTTTTTCTCCACCAGGTTGTCTCTGTCTCCTCCCTCCCCCTTCTCTTCTCCACCCAACTCTATGAATCTCTGTGTGTTTCAGACGATGGAGCACACTTAGGGAACTGGTTACTGGCTGGATCTGTCTCTCTCCTTTTCATTTCCCTCTTTTATCCTCCTGGCCACCTCTGTCTACTTCCTCCCTCTCCTCTTCCCTGTATAAATCCGTGAACATCTCTGAGCGGTCCAGACTGAGGAGCGAACATAAGGAAGTGATTACTGGCTAGCTTGCTTTCTCCTCTTTTGATCCCACTTCATCTTATTCCAGTCGCCTCTAACTACCTCCTCCCTCTTCTCTTCTCCATGTAACTCAGTGAACCTCTCTGGGTGTCTCTGAATGTGGAGAAACTTTTCATCTTTAACCTAGATGTTTTATCATTGGTGCTGTATAGATGGAGAAGTCTTGAGGCTACTGTAAAAATAAAACTGAAAACCAGAAGCAGGAGGCTTAAGTCCAAATCCTGAGAACATCAGAGAACTCCTGAATCCAGGGAACATTAATCGATAGGAGCTCATCAAACGCCTACATACCTACACTGAAACCAAGCACCACTCAAGGGCCAACAAGTTCCAGAGCAAGACATACCACGCAAATTCTCCAGCAAGACAGGAACACACCCCTGAGCTTCAATATACAGACAGCTCAAGCTACTCTAAAACCATAGACGTCTCATAACTCATTACTGGACACTTCATTGCACTCCAGAGAGAAGAAACCCAGCTCCACCCACCAGAACTCCGACACAAGCGTCCCTAACCAAGAAACCTTGACAAGCCACTGATACAACCCCACCCACAGTGAGGAAACTCCATAATAAAGAGAACTCCACAAATTCCCAGAATACAGAAAGGCCACCCCAAACGCAGCAATATAGCCAAGATGAAGAGACAGAGGAATACCCAGCAGGTAAAGGAATAGGAGACATGCCCACCAAAGCAAACAAAAGAGGAAGAGATAGGGAATCTACCTGAGAAAGAATTCTGAATAGTGATAGTGAAAATGATCCAAAATCTTGAAATCAAAATGGAATCACAGATAAATAGCCTGGAGACAAGGACTGAGAAGATGCAAGAAAGATTTAACAAGGACCTAGAAGAAATAAAAAAGAGTCCCTGTATAATGAATAATGCAGTAAATGAGATCAGAAACACTCTGGAGGCAACAAATAGTAGACTATCGGAGGCAGAAGATAGGATTAGTGAAATAGAAGATAGAATGGTAGAAATAAATGAATCAGAGAGGAAAAAAGAAAAATGAATGAAAAGAAATGAGGACAATCTCAGAGACCTCCAGGACAATATGAAACGCTCCAACATTCGAATTATAGGAGTCCTAGAAGAAGACGAAAAGAAAGACCATGAGAAAATCCTTGAGGAGATAATAGTTGAAAAGTTCCCTAAAATGGGGAAGGAAATAATCACCCAAGTCCAAGAAACCCAGAGAGTTCCACACAGGATAAACCCAAGGCAAAACACCCCAAGACACACATTAATCAAATTAACAAAGGTCAAACACAAAGAACAAATATTAAAAGCAGCAAGGGGAAAACAACAAATAACACACAAGGGGATTCCCATAAGGATAACTGCAGATCTTTCAATAGAAACGCTTCAGGCCAGGAGGAAATGGCAAGATATACTTAAAGTGATGAAAGAAAATAACCTACAGCCCAGATGACTGTACCCAGCAAGGATCTCATTCAAATATGAAGGAGAAATCAAAAGCTTTCCAGACAAGCAAAAGCTGAGAGAATTCAGCACCACCAAACCAGCTCGCCAACAAATGCTAAAGGATATTATCTAGACAGGAAACACAAAAAGGGCATATAAACCCGAACCCAAACAACAAAGTAAATGGCAACGGGATCATACTTATCAATAATTACCTTAAACGTAAGTGGGTTGAATGCCCCAACCAAAAGGCAGAGACTGGCTGAATGGATATAAAAACAAGACCCCTATATATGGTGCCTACAAGAGACTCACCTCAAAACAAGGGACACATACAGACTGAAAGTGAAGGGCTGGAAAAAGATATTCCACGCAAATAGAGACCAAAAGAAAGCAGGAGTAGCAATACTCATATCTGATAAAATAGACTTTAAAACAAAAGCTGTGAAAAGAGACAAAGAAGGCCACTACATAATGATCAAAGGATCAATCCAAGAAGAAGATATAACAATTATAAATATATATGCACCCAACATAGGAGCATCACAATATATAAGACAAATGCTAACAAGTATGAAAGGGGAAATTAACAATAACACAATAATAGTGGGAGACTTTAATAGCCCACTCACATCTATGGACAGATGAACTAAACAGAAAATTAACAAAGAAACACAAACTTTAAATGATACAATAGACCAGTTAGGCCTAATTGATATCTATAGGACATTTCACCCCAAAACAATGAATTTCACCTTTTTCTCAAGTGCTCATGGAACCTTCTCCAGGATAGATCACATCCTGGGCCATAAATCTAACCTTGATAAATTCAAAAAAATCGAAATCATTCCAAGCATCTTTTCTGACCATAATGCATTAAGATTAGATCTCAATTACAGGAGAAAAACTATTAAAAATTCCAACATATGGAGGCTGAACAACACACTTCTGAATAACCAACAAATCACAGAAGAAATCAAAATATGCATAGAAACAAATGAAAACGAAAACAAAACAACCCAAAACCTGTGGGACACTGTAAAAGCAGTGCTAAGAGGAAAGTTCATAGCAATGCAGGCATACCTCAAGAAACAAGAAACAAGTCAAATAAATAACCTAACTCTACACCTAAAGCAACTAGAAAAGGAAGAAATGGAGAACCCCAGAGTTAGTAGGAGGAAAGAAATCTTAAAAATTAGGGCAGAAATAAATGCAAAAGAAACAAAAGAGACCATAGCAAAAATCAACAAAGCCAAAAGCTGGTTCTTTGAAAAGATAAATAAAATTGAGAAACCATTAGCCAGACTCATCAAGAAACAAAGGGAGAAAAATCAAATCAATAAAATTAGAAGTGAAAATGGAGAGATCACAACAGACAACACAGAAATACAAAGGATCATAAGAGACTACTATCAGCAATTATATACCAATAAAATGGACAACGTGGAAGAAATGGACAAATTCTTAGAAAAGTACAACTTTCCCAAACTAAACCAGGAAGAAATAGAAAATCTTAACAGACCCATCACAAGCACAGAAATTGAAACTGTAATCAGAAATCTTCCAGCAAACAAAAGCCCAGGTCCAGACGGCTTCACCGCTGAATTCTACCAAAAACTTAGAGAAGAGCTAACACCTATCCTACTCAAACTCTTCCAGAAAACTGCAGAGGAAGGTAAACTTCCAAACTCATTCTATGAGGCCACCATCACCCTAATATCAAAACCTGACAAAGATGCCACAAAAAAAGAAAACTACAGACCAATATCACTGATGAACATAGATGCAAAAATCCTTACCAAAACTCTAGCAGTCAGAATCCAACAACACATTAAAAAGATCATACACCATGACCAAGTGGGCTTTATCCCAGGGATGCAAGGATTCTTCAATATCCGCAAATCAATCAATGTAATTCACCACATTAACAAGTTGAAAAGTAAAAGCCATATGGTTATCTGAATAGATGCAGAGAAGGCCTTTGACAACATTCCACATTCATTGATGATAATAAAAACTCTCTAGAAAGCAGGAATAGAAGGGACATACCTGAACATAATAAAAGCTATATATGACAAACCCACAGCAAACATTATCCTCAATGGTGAAAAACTGAAAGCATTTCCCCGAAAGTCAGGAACAAAACAAGGGTGCCCACTTTCGCCGCTACTATTCAACATAGTTCTGGAAGTTTTGGCCACAGCAATCAGAGCAGAAAAAGAAATAAAAGGAATCCAAATTGTAAAGGGAGAAGTAAAACTCTCACTGCTTGAAGATGACATGATCCTCTACATAGAAAACCCTAAAGACTCCACCAGAAAATTACTAGAGCTAATCAATGAATATAGTAAAATCGCAGGATATAAAATCAACACACAGAAATCCCTTGCAATCCTGTATACTAATAATGAGAAAGTAGAAAAAGAAATTAAGGAATAATTCCATTCACCATTGCAACAAAAAGAATAAAATACTTAGGAATATACCTACCTAAAGAAACTAAAGACCTATATATAGAAAATTATAAAACACGGATTAAAGAAATCAAGGAGGACACTAATAGATGGAGAAATATACCATGCTCATGGATGGGAAGAATCAATATACCGAAAATGAGTATATAGCCCAAAGCAATCTACAGGTTCAATGCAATCCCTATCAAGCTACCAGCGGTATTTTCACAGAGCTAGAACAAATAATTTCACAATTTGTATGGAAATACAAAAACACTCGAATAGCCAAAGCAATCTTGAGAAAGAAGAACGGGACTGGAGGGATCAATCTGCCTGACTTCAGGCTCTACTACAAAGACACAGTCATCAAGAAAGCATGGTACTGGCACAAAGACAAAAATATAGATCAATGGAACAAAATAGAAAGCCCAGAGATAAATCCACACACCTATGGACACCTTATCTTCGACAAAGGAGGCAAGAATATACAATGGAGTAAAGGCAATCTCTTTAACAAGTGGTACTGGGAAAATTGGTCAACCACTTGTAGAAGTATGAAACTAGATCACTTTCTGACACCATAGACAAAAATAAACTCAAAATGGAGTAAAGATCTAAACGTAAGGCCAGAAACTATAAAACTCCTAGAGGAGAACATAGGCAAAACACTCTCCGACATACATCACAGCAGGATCCTCTATGATCTATCTCCCAGAATACTGGAAGTAAAAGCAAAAATAAACAAATGGGATCTAATTAAAATGTAAAGCTTCTGCACAACAAAGGAAACTATAAGCAAGGTGAAAAGACAGCCTTCTGAATGGAAGAAAATAATAGCAAATGAAGCAACTGACAAGCAACTAATCTCGAAAATACACAAGCAACTTATGCAGCTCAAGTCCAGAAAAATAAATGACCCATTCAAAAAAATGGGCCAAAGAACTAAACAGACATTTCTCCAAAGAAGACATACAGATGGCTAACAAACACATGAAACGATGCTCAACATCACTCATTATCAGAGAAATGCAGATCAAAACCACAGTGAGGTACCATTTCACACCAGTCAGAATGGCAGCAATCCAAAAGTCTACAAGCAATAAATGCTGGAGAGGGTGTGGAGAAAAGGAAACCCTCCTACACTGTTGGTGGGAATGCAAACTAGTACAGCCACTATGGCAAACAGTGTGGAGATTCCTTAAAAAATTGCAGATAGAACTGCCTTATGACCCAGCAATCCCACTGCTGGGCATACACACCGAGGAAACCAGAATTGAAAGAGACACATGTACCACAATGTTCATCGCAGCACTGTTTATAATAGCCAGGACATGGAAACAACCTAGATGTCCATCAGCAGATGAATGGATAAGAAAACTGTGGTACATATACACAATGGAGTATTACTCAGCCACTAAAAAGAATACATTTGAATCAGTTCTAATGAGGTGGATGAAACTGGAGCCTATTATACAGAGTGAAGCAAGCCAGAAAGAAAAACACCAATACAGTATACTAACACATTTATGTGGAATTTAGAAAGATGGTAATGATGACCCTCTATGCGAGACAGCAAAAGAGACACAGATGTATAGAATGGACTTTTAGACTCTGTGGGAGAGGGAGAGGGTGTGATGATTTGGGAAAATGGCATTGAAACATGTATACTATCAGGTAAGAAACAAATCGCCAGTCTATATTCGATACAGGATACAGGATGCTTGGGGCTGGTGCATGGGGATGATCCAGAGAGATGATATGGGGTGGGAGGTGGGAGGGGGGGGGAGTTCAGGATTGGGAACTCATGTACACCTGTGGCTGATTCATGTCAATGTATGGCAAAACCAATACAGTATTGTAAAGAAAATAAAGTAAAAATAAAAATTTTTTTAAAAAGGGAAAGATCCAAGTCAGACCAAATAGCAGCACAGCTTTACTGGAGACTAGAATTCCACCTCGGAGCCACTGTAACGTGCATAAAACTCCTACCGACTGATGGAATGATACCATCTGTGAATCACTATTGGTGGGGAAACACTAACAAAGGGCCAAAAAGTGCCTACCTCAATGGATCTCAAGGTTTGAGGCCTGATTAGCTTCAGAAAATATCGATAATCTCATTCTCGAGTGGCAGCAAATGGATTCTTTCAGCAATGAGTTAAAGTTAGTGTTGTTTCCCAGCCTCCAGTATTTGGTGTTTGCATTTGGGGAGAGGGGAGGGAAGGAGCAGTTCTAATAGGTATGTGTTCTTGCTGCTGAGTCACTAAATCACGTCTGACTCTTTGTGACCCCATGGACTGCAGCATGCCAGGCTTCCCTGTCCTTCACTATCTCCCAGAGCTTGCTCAGTTTCCTGTTCACTGAGTCAGTCATGCTATTGACCCATCTCAACCTCTGTCGCCCTCTTTTCCTGTTGCCTTCAATCTTCCCCAGCATCAGGGTCTTTACCAACAGGTGCGTGGTGCTCTCCTGTTCTTTCATCTGTAGTTCCCTTATGGTGTATGATGTGTATCATGCTTGTGTCAACTTAGCTATCATAGCTGTATATCAGCTTTGAAACCATGTGACCCACTTGTCCAAAATACACCCCAGAGAAGACCAGCTGTACTCCTGGACAGTTTAAATGGCCTCAGTGGAGCATTCAGGCACTGGAAAGATTCCTTACAACCTCCTTCACCCCATGGATGTGTTTAAGTCATGGTCAGTACGTTTTCACATTGGACTGAAACCTTTCCTTGCAGAAAGGCTACTGACTCTTCTGTGACTAAAGTCCTTTTGGAAAAGATTATCCCTCTCTGGAGAACTCCTCTCAAACTTCCAAATGATAGAGGCCCCCCATTTACTGGTCACTTACTTCCACAAGTCTGCACCATTCGGCTAGTTTTACAACACTTTCACAGAGCTGACCAGCCTCACTCCTCTGGTTTAGTCTGGTTTAAAGACATTATTAAATGGGGGAAACAGTGGAAACAGTGTCAGACTTTATTTTTGGGGGGCTCCAAAACGACTGCAGATGGTAACTGCAGCCATGAAATTAAAAGACTCTTAATCCTTGGAAGAAAAGTTATGACCAACGCAGATAGCATATTGAAAAGCAGAGACATTACTTTGCCAACAAAGGTCTCTCTAGCCAACTCTATGGTTTTTCCAGTGGTCATGTATGGATGTGAGAGTTTGACTGTGAAGAAAGCTGACTGCCAAAGAGTTGATGCTTTTGAACTGAGGTGTTGGAGAAGACTCCTGAGAGTCCCTTGAACTGCAAGGAGATCCAACCAGTCCGTTCTGAAGGAGATCAGCCCTGGGATTTCTTTGGAGGGAATGATGCTGAAGCTGAAACTCCAGTACTTTGACCACCTCATGAGAACAGTTGACTCATTGGAAAAGACTCTGATGCTGGGAGGGATAGGGGGCAGGAGGAGAAGGGGACGACAGAGGATGAGATGGCTGGACAGCATCACTGACTCAATGGTCGTGAGTCTGAGTGAACTCCGGGAGTCAGTGATGGACAGGGAGGCCTGGTGTGCTGTGATTCATGGGGTCTCAAAGAGTTGGACACGAACTGAACTGAACTGAACTGAACTGAACTGAACTGAATGACATTATTAAGACTCAGTTGGCTAGATTTGTGGAGGCCCTCCAATTACCTTGGCCAAAAGCATTGCCTTTTGGTCCTTCTGAATCACAGATCCATTCTGTTTGGAACACATAAACTCTCACCCTTTGCGACAGTCACAGGATAGTCACTTGGCTATTCCCTCTTTTGACCCACCACTGAGAAGAGGAGAGGTCCTCTGATATTTCAACACACCTTGCAACAGGGACGTTACATCTACTGGCAGAAACACTTCCAGAAGGAGTCACCTCTACCGTGCTGTAAAGGCCCCTATCAGATACTGCTAGTGAGCCCTTGAGCCACCAAGCTGCAGGGAATAGACATTTGGACTCACATGACACACTTAAAGAAACCACCGCTCCTGATGGGACCTGCACAGTACCTAGTGATCTGAGAGTTGAGGTTTTCTGAGGTGGAAGCAGACATGATATCGGATAAGACAGCCTTCCCAGCATATTCAGAGTATGTCTCTTGAAAGGTTGTCTACCAAAACTGTGATGGGGGCATGATGCTTCATGTGATCTCCAGTGTCTATGATCTTGAAAACGTGAACTTTAGAGAAAAAGTGCCTGAGAGTTCTCACTCTGGCCCCTCCTTCTTACTCTAAAGTGAATTCAATATGCTTCCAAATTCTTGGCTTTCACTATAACATGGGATGCTAAGCCCAGGAGAGGTCGTTCCTGGCATGGGGGTGTGGGCAGGATGCGGGGGGGGGGGGGGGGGGGCGGGTAGGAGGGGAAGGAGGGTGAGCAGGGGTTGGAAGAAAGCTGCTGAAACTGGAAAAATCTAACTTTTGATCAGTGGTGCTTTCAGAGAAAGATTTTGGTCAAAAGGGAGAAGGGTAAAAATTAATAAAGAGACACTTCCATTAAGAAAGAGTAGGGAGGCCAGAGGGAGGGCTCTCAGACATGACAGCAGAGCCCAGCACGAAGAAGAAAGCCTTCCTCTTCTTGCGTGCTAAGAGCTCAGCCAAATAGAGACTGTCAGAACTCAGTGAATGAAGAGCCACCATACTTCAAAGCCTCAGTCTGCCATGGACACTTTGCTTAGTGCAGCCTTCCTAACCTCCCCATTCTCTCAAAGAAAGAATTATCTTCTCCCTGTTAGGGAAGCTTGCGTGTAGCTCAGCGTGGTTGTAGATCCTGAATTGCAATTCTCCACTGATTAGAGTAAACTCATTTATGGTGGACCAATCCCTGGCAGTCTATTAGTTTTAGGTTAACACAAACTTAACACTAGTCTGGGTAAACATGGACTACCTTAGTGTCCTCTCAGCACTAGCATTCTAGGCCTGGCAGCCTTCAGAAGGGAAAGAAAAACAAAACAAACAGGCAAAACTCACAGCAGGTTTCTTTGATTGGTCTTCAAATCACGCGGCTGTCATCTTGCCTCAAGTGACACAAAATGCCTGACCCACACAATGGGCTCCTCAGGGGTCGGAAGAGGACCAGAGACTAGTGAGTGAATATTGAGCAAGTGCCCTTAGAAGGCTGTGAATCTCCCCAAGCAAGGAAGAGGGATGGAACGTGGGTCCACTCCTCACATCCACTCAAAAGAGCAAGAGGGTGCTCAAGGCCCTTTCCTAGAGCTTCAGGTGTGCCTCCTTCTCTACCATGAAGCAGGAGGTACTATGATGTGGTGGCATGAGGACCGGGGAGAGTGTATTTGCCCCCCTTCCCTCCGCCCGGCTCAAGCTACTTCAGGAAACCACGCAGCCCCCACCCATGGAGAGCTCACCATCACCATGGCAGCCATTGTTTGGTCAGCGTCCCCGTTGTCCCAGGAGACGCCACAGGCCACTCCAAGACTCTCGGACTAAATCCAGAGAGCCCTTGGCCCTAACCCACAAACCTTCCAGAGAAAAGCTCCTGCCTCCAGCTCGAGCCCCCTCCCACCCTTCCAACCACAGAAGGACAAATTTCCCTCTGATTCTCGGAGAAAGGAGAGCAAGGACGACCTGATGAGTGAGGCGGGAGAGGCCACCCTCCCGGACGTGGCCACTTCCTGCTGTCCTCACGCCGCGTGGAAACCCCTGGCACCCTTGGGAGGCAGAGACCAGAACCTAGCCCTAGACCCAGGCCACCTCAGCGGGGATGGGATCCCCAAGGCCACCACCACGGGCGCCAAGGGAAAGGTGCCTAAGAAGGTCATTGTTAGGAGGGTCCTAGGCTCTGTCGTGTGGTTTAAGGAGAAGAAAGGGTACGGTTTCATCAGCAGGCATGATACACAGGAAGATGTGTTTGTTCACCATATGGCCATCACCGGAAGAAACCCCTGCAAGTTCCGAGGCAGCGTGGACGACGGCGAGACGGTGGAGTTCGATGTGGTGCAGGGCGAGCGGGGCACCGAGGCCGCTAACGTGACTGAGCCAGCGGGCGCGCCACTGAAGGGAAGCCGCTACACTGCCCACTGCACCAGCATCCGCCGGGACTTCAGCATCCACAGCCATGCGTTGCCACTGCGAGGTCCCAAGAGCACAGAGGGAGATGCTGATGAATGCGAGGGCAGTGGCGAAGGCTTCACTGTGGCCCAGGGCCTTAACGCCCTCTGCCTGGTCGCTCCCAAGACCAACGACTGAGGCGTTTCCCTCCCTCCTGCAGGGCCCCATCTGTGATCCGCCACCCATAGATCCTGGCTACCACAGCAGCCCCTCATCCGACCAGAAGCCTGGGTTCGCCCCCACCGCAAGGCAGGAGGGGCATCCTCGGCAGGGTCGGGGCCCCAGCCGAGTCGCTGAGTCGCCCTAGGGGCTGAAGCACTACTTCTGGTCCAAGAAGCGCACCAGACATCTCGCAGGAGCTGGAGGCAGAGCACAGCGAAAGTGGGCACGAAGCCAGCAACAATCCGCCACAAAGGCCCCCTCCACGCTATGGATCCTGCCGTCCCAAAAACCCACACCACCGCCAGCAGAAAGTACCTGGCACCCAGGGACAGAATTACGAATGAGGAGAGGGCAAAATCAAGAAGAGCTCCACTGAAACACCTGCTTCTGTCTCTGTGGCCAAGAAGAACGACGCCCCTTAGGAGGAGAACCCCTCGGTCATAGATTCGCCCTCTGCTGCCCAGGCCTAGTCACAGCTCGGCTCGCTCCCAGGGACTCCCTGCCCTGGGCTACAGGTGATGTCCCCGTGAAGAGCTCAGTCCAAACATGCACACAGACTGTTAGATTTGGGCCCTGAAAAAGATACATACACTTATGCCTGGTGAGAAGATAAATTGCAAGATTTATATAATTCAAATTCCCTCATACCATCTGCCTTGGTAGTTTCACTACACACACACACTCACACACACATGCAGACACGCACAGAAACACGCACTTTTGAACCTATATCTTTGATGGCCTGACCAGAACCACACCCATTATTCTGCATCCCCAGGTGAATTACGTGAAGTAATGTTAAAAAAAACCTCTGTCTTATTTTTCACCAAAACAAACAAACAAACAAACAAACAAACAACAACAAGAAAACAAACGATGGAGATTATCTGAAACTGGAGATGTCACATCGCTCACCTGGCAAATATTCTCACAATAAAACATTTCATGTTGCCTTTATCTCTTATCACTGTTCTCCGAAATTTTTTTAAAGCCTACTAGCCCAAAATTGTATTGAGAG